>NW_027507718.1:301395195-303795195 GCF_037356315.1 Lithobates pipiens
TTCAGGCAAAGTAAAAAGGCATGCTATTACAACTGATTCCCTCCATCCTGATTATATGGAGCTGTTTATATAAACCCTATTTGAGATATTCCACAGTGCCCTTTTAGGACTTATAAGCAGCATTCGTCTTTAAGGCCTAATGTATATGGGACACTGAGGCAACCTCTTCTGAGCATTTAACCTCCCTGGCGGTATGATTCAGTCTGGAATTAGGTGCTGAAAGTGGTACAATTATTTTGCATGGAAATTTGGCGTCTTATATTGTAGTCCTGTAATTCTTAGGAATAACGCTCTTATATCTCTTGAAACCAGAGTCTAGCAGACATCCCGGGTATGATAAAGTTTATAATATAATAAAGAATAATAAAAATTATTCAATAATGTAATCAAATCCTAAAACACTGAAAAAGGGACACTTTTTTGTTGCTATGGACAATCTCCAAATTTTTAGGCAGAAAAAACAGTATTTATAATATAAAAGTGCATGCAGGGCACTGGACAGACCACTAGGGACAAAGGGGGTGTGTATTTTTTAATACAGTACTGTAATCTGTAAGATTACAGTACTGTGTGTGTTTTGTGTGTTTTTACTTTTTTGAATTTTCCGCCGTTCTCCGCTCCCGTGTGCCGTAACGTCGCAGGGAACGGAGCTCGGCGGCATTCGGCACTGTGAATCGAGCGGAGAACAACTCGCTCACACAGCGCGGAGGACATCGCTGGATCCAGGGGACAAGGTAAGTAAGTCTCCCTGTGTCCTCCCTGTATCCAGCGAAGCGATCTCGAGTCTGGCTCGGGGTTACCGCTCCTGCTAGTAAATTCCTAACCCGAGCCAGACTCGGGATTACCGCTAGGGAGGCTAAAAACACCTGTTTAGCCGCTTAGTTGCATTTAGACGCGTTTGCGGCTAGAAGCGTTTATTTAAGATAACATCATAAGACCCTCCCAAAGCACAAAAACAGTATTATTTAACTGTTTCAGACATTCTGCGAGAAAGAGTGAGTAGCAGCAGCTGAGAGAGCAGCAGTGTACTTGCATCTACCTAAATTTTGGTGCTTTTACTATGGATCCCATAATGAGCATATGTGAGGAAATTTAAAAAATCTGATATTACATTTCATGCAACTATGTTTGATCAAGTCGGGGGTCAAGCTCAATGGTGGGGTCATCTGGTTCAAAACTAACAACATATAGGTCAAATTCCAATTCTACTTTGGCTAACAGCAATGCTAGTGGTGTATTGGATTGGATCATGGGCTCATCAGGGGTATATAAATGGTCTATGAAGCATTGCAAGCAATTTTAACGTTTTTAAAATATTTTTTATTTTTTTGTGGTTTTTCATCATTTACTATCATTTTTAAGTTTTGTAATGTAAAAAAAAGTACCGTGCTTAGATGCGTTTGGAGTCTGAAACATCGGAAACTTTGGCGTCTGAGCTAATTTTTTTGCTTTCAAAGAAAAGCCTCTAAACACAAATACCTAAAAACGTCATTAAACAAACCTGTGTAAATGTACACATAAGATAATATTGGATGAGTTCAGGGGCAGCTGAAAAGAGCAGCCAACTGCCTCTGAACGTCCGTTTACCAGCAGCAGTGTACATGAGGCCTAAGTGATGCTTGGTTGGATGGTGACCATTCTGCTTTCCCAGGCTGCACAGCAACACATGAGCTTATTTGAATTTGGAATACATGTTGAATTTATTGTGTGTCACTTCTTATGGACTTCTAGAGTGGGCAGTTCTATATGTTTGAAGACAAGATTTTGGCATGGGGGCATTCAAGGTCACCAGATGTAGTGGTGTTAATTCTGATTCTTGGCAATACCCCATAATGACAACGTGAAAGAGGTTTGTTTGAAATCTTTGCAAATTTATTAAACATTATTCACAGCCAACAACAACAAGTATTCACAGCCTTTGCTCAGTACTTTGTTGAAGCACCTTTGGCACCAATTACAGCCTCAAGTCTAGTTGAGTATATGCTACAAGCGTGCCACAATTATTTTTGGGCATTTTCTCCCATTCTTCTTTCAGTTCCCCTTTAAAGAAGAATTGGGTTGGATGGGGAGCGTTGGTGCACAGCCATTTTCAGATCTCTCCAGAGATGTTCAATCGGGTTCAAGTCTGGGCTCTGTCGCTCAAGGACATTCACAAAGTTGTTATCGTGGCTGTGTGCTTAGGGTTGATGTCCTGTTGGAAGATAAACCCGTTGCAAAGATTTAAAACAAACTTCTTTCACATTGTTATTAATGGGGCATTATTTGTAGGAAAATAATGAATTTAATCAATTTTGGAATAAGTCTGTAACATAAAAAAAGTGGAAAAAGTAAAGTGCTGTGAATATTTTCTGCATGTACTGTACATTGTGTGTGTGTGTGTGTGTGTGTGTGTGGTTGGTGGGGGGGGTGGCCTTGAGGATTATTATGGATGGCATTTCAAAATAGTAAAAGTGATAATTGCTTATTTTTATTGATTTCCACACACAGTATACTGATTTTCCATTAAACTAATGAAAATTACAATTTCCTTTAGCTGGAGTGCAATTTGCATATCATTTGAACAGTGTTAGGAATCTCAGAAGTAATTTTAACTTTTTGCTAATCTCCCAAACACTTTTTCCATTCGCGTTTAGCGTTATGCAAATAAGAAAAGTTTAATATTGGTTAAATAAGTGATTTAAATGCTCAGTTCAAGTTTATCTGTTTTACAGTTTGGTAACTGTAGATTAATTGCCAAGCATGCTACATAAAAGAAGTATTTATTGCTGTGTCTGCTACTTTGCAGTTAAGCGTTTTTCAACCTTGTTATTCTGTTTCTTTCTCTTGTTTGATCAGATGTGGGAACCTGTGCAATCACTACTATTCCCTTTGAGAAATCAAAGGTTCTTTTCACTCTAGAAGAATTAGATGATTTTACATTTGTGGATGAAACTGAGCAGCCTCCAGCTACTGATGTCACACGCATTGGTCCAAGCCAAGAAAAATGGGGTTGGATAATGTTTGAATGTGGAATTGAAAACCTGGTAATTAAAGGTAATTTTGTTCTGTCACTATCTATAATAAAACCTAATTGTGGGATTATGGGCTGTGATGCAGGTAAAACCTTAAGGACAGAGCACATTCATAACCATGTATTGTGTGGTTGTGGCAGGGCACATGCGTAGAAATAAATAAGGGAAGTTGCTAGTGAGGAATTGTTTTTGAAAGTTTGGTTGCTGGAGCAAACTAAACGGTGGATTGCTGCAGCTCCCCTAGAGTTACCATGGGCCTCTCGGCTGTTTCTCTGATTAATGTTCTCCTTGCCCAGCTTGTCAGTTTAAGTGGACGACCATGTCTTGGTAGGTTTGCAGCTGTGCCATACTCGTCCTTTTTTTTTTTTTTTGGATGATGGATTAAACAATGCTCCATGAGATGTTCAAAGCTTGAGATATTTTTTTATAACATAACCTTGCTTTAAACTTCTTTATAACTTTATCCCTGACCTGTCTGGTGTGTTCCTTGGCCTTTATGATGCTGTTTGTTCACTAAGGTTCTCCAACAACCTTCACAGAACAGCTGTATTTATACTGAGATTAAATTACACACAGGTGGACTTAGTATTTACTAATTAGGTGGCTTCTGAAGGCAATAGGTTTCACTGGATTTTAGTTAGAGGTATTAGAGTAAAGGGGGGTGAAAACAAATGCACACCACACTTTTCACATGTTTATTTGTAAGAAAAATTAAAAACCACGTTTCTTTATCATACATCATGGGACAGATCCTAAGTAATAATTTAATGGGTTATAGGCCACCTTCAGGTGATTGGACACTGGTATACCCAATACAGGAAGTTCACTATATAACCCCTCCTCCTTCCAGGAGTACCTCAGTTTTTTCGCCAGTGTCTAAGGTGTTGGTCACGAGTGAAGATGTGTTCTGAGGAGCTCCAGGAGGGATCCATGCTGGATTTAAATAGCTTCCACAGCTGGATCCATCCAAGCCACTGATGACACAGAATGGTGCCCAGGGCCTCGCATAGAAGAGCAAGGTTTTGCCCGTTAAAGCAGTGGGTGGTGTTGCGCTCCTACAGTTCATGTTTGAAATAAATATATAAAATTGCCATGAATCAAAGTAAGAGTGAAATCCACATAGAATAGGCAATACAAATTAAATATCTCACAATAAAGTGCTACTGTGCAAGATCAAGTCCGTGAGACTCGCCTGATCACCGATCCGTGTAAGGGGTCGATCCCGACCCCTTATCACGTGATCAGCTGTCAGCCAATGACAGCTGATCATGTGATAGAACGGAGCCGGTAATCGGCTATTATTCCTCCTCGCGCTGACAGCGCGAGGAGAGACAAAAAAAGCCGATCACCGGCGGCCGTGATCGGGACATCAGTCCCGATCACGGCCAGCAATACAGCTGACCACCTGCCCCCTGCCAGTGCCCACCTGCCCACCGCAGTGCCATCCTGAATAAAAGTAAGTGCCCCCCAGCAGTGCCACCCAGCAGTGCCCATAGTGCCCACAGTGCCACCCACAGTGCCACCAACAGTGCCGCCCACAATGTGCCCACAATGTGCCTCAAAGGTGCTGCACCCCAGTGCCGCCCATCAGTGCCCAGCAGTGCCCAGCAGTGCCGCCCATCAGTGCCCAGCAGTGCCGCCCATCAGTGCCCAGCAGTGCCACCTATCAGAGCCACCTATCAGTGCCACCTATCAGTGCCCATCAGTCCCATCTATCAGTGGTACCTATCAGTGCCCATCCGTGCCACCCATCCGTGCCACTTATCCGTGCCACCCATCCATGCCATCTTATCTGTGCCCATCTTTGCCCATCAGTGCTGCCTTATCTGTGCCCATCGGTGCCGCCTTATCTGTGCCTATTAGTGCCGCCTTAACTATGCCTATCAGTGCCCACCAGTGCAGCCTATCAGTGCCCACCAATGCAGCCCATCAGTGCCCACCAATGCAGCCCATCAGTGCCCACCAATGCAGCCATCAGTGCCGCCTAATCAGCGCACTTCAATGAAGGAGAAAAATTACCCGTTTGCAAAATTTTATAACAAACTATTAAAACATTATTTTTTTATTTTTTTGCATCTTTTTTTGTTTGTTTAGCAAAAAATAAAACTCCGAGCTGTAACTAAATACCACCAAAAGAAAGCTCTATTTGTGGGAAAAAAATGATAAAAATTTCATTTGGGTACAGTGTTGTATGCCCGCGCAATTGTCATTCAAAGTGCATCAGCGCTGAAAGCTGAAAATTGGTCTGGGACTGAGGGGGGTTTAAGTGCCCAGTAAGCAAGTGGTTAAAGGCAACTGCCATATTTGTAAGACTGATGCCTTATTTATTCTGCCAGAGGGTCCTAAGAAAGGACAAGCAGCGTCAAAATCCACTGTCTCTAAGTGGATTTGGCAAGTTATAATTCAAACTTATGATTTAAGAGGTAAGAGTCCCTCTTTTCAAGTAAAGACACACTCTACCAGGTCGGTTAGTGCTTCTTGGGCAGTGCCTCACCAGGCCTCCATGGCTCAGATCTGTAACGTATCGCCCCCGGGTGGCTGACATCGCAGGCACTCTGGACAGGTAAGTGTGCTTATTAAAAGTCAGCAGCTACAGGGTTTATAGCTGCTGACTTAAAAAAAAAAAATTCAGCTGTAACACTGCTTTTAGTTCATGCATTCACAAAACTTTATCAGGTGGATGTAAGGAGGTATGAGGATATCGCCTTTGGGCGCAGTGTGCTGCAGGCAGCAGTATAAGTCCTCAGGTCTGGGGGTGCCCTACGGGTTGTCTCTCCCTCCCCTCAAATAGCATTGCTATGGGACGTCCCATTAAGTTATTAGGCTCTGTAGTCCATGATGTACCATAAAGAAAATAGGATTTTTATAACAGCTTACCTGTAAAATCCTTTTCTTGGAGTACATCATAGGACACAGAGGTCCCGCCCCTCTTTTATGGGGTTTAAGTATATTGCTTTGCTGAGGTACTCCTGGAAGGAGGAGGGGTTATATAGGGGAGTGAACTTTCTGTATTGGGTATACCAGCATCCAATCACCTGAAGTTAGCCCATAACTCATTATGTTATTACTTAGGCTCAGTGTCCCATGATGTACTCCAAGAAAAGTATTTTACAGGTAAACTGTTATAAAAATCCTATTATCATGTTCCTTCCTCTTCACAATTATGAGCCACTTTGCGTTGGTCTATCACATAAAATACATTTAGTTTTTTGGTTGTAACATGACAAAATGTGGAAAATTTCAAGGGGTATGAATACTTTTTCAAGGCACTGTAAGGGTGCACTGGGGGGCATTCCCTGCAAAGCTTTTGCTAATGCCACCATCTGAATGTAGCAGCATATAAGCCATGGTCTATGACAGAAAGTCCCATGTGCTATACTGTACTCCAAGATATGAAATTTACAGGTAAGTAAAAGTTCTAATTGTTAGTGCACACAAACACAATATATTAGCTATTTTTTTGTAAAATAAAAAGATGAGGCCGTAATTAATAAATGGAGAACCAACCATTGCGGTGCTATATAACTTGTGTGGGGCAGTTATTGTTTTTGCATGTAGACACACCTGCCACATACATTTATGTTCTTGTGTGGATGCGTGAGAGCAGGGTATTTGGCTTTTTTTGTGTTTTTATGTGTTATTTTACAGTTTAATCTTTATTTTATTTATTTAAAATGGAAGTCCATGCTAAAAATTAAATCCCTGCATCTTTAGATGCCCACGATCTAACCTATCTAGCTCTATAAAGAAAAAAATCAGTATACATACCCTTTTTGAAGGCGTTCCGACCCGAACTCCAATGGCGGAAGCTCTGCAGAGTACACGGCCGACATTAGCTGTGAAATGAATGTGATGTGACGTCACCCATAGACTTACTAGGGGGCTTCCGTTGTCAGACATGTCCTCTGCACCCGCCTCCATAGCGAAGCCATGGCTAACAACTCGGCGTGGGATTGGGTCAGATCACCTGCAGAAATGCTATGTATACAGATTTTTTTCTTTACAGGTCTATATTAGTTAGTGTTAGGTGTCTATTAGACCCCTGATATCTCCTCTGCTTTAAACTGAAGTTAATGGAGCAGAGATCAGGCTTCATTAGCTTCTTCACTGGTCACAGCAGTCAAGAAAAGTGGTATCCTATCCCAGAAGTGGCTCAATATACGTTGCTTCCATGTTTATTCACTTGAGGGGAGATTTGTGAATGGACAGTCTCTGGTCTCCCACCTTTCCACCCACTTACACCTGCCATGTAAGTTCACAAGTGGGATGGCAGAGCTTGGAATTCATGATGGGGGGCGGCAACTTCAATGGGCTGTGAATGTGATTAGGCAGCTTTGCAGCTCCCCAAAAAGCTTGCATATGAAAGTTCATCACCTGCTGTACAAATGCTTCCCTGTCTACCAGCCGCCTTTTATAAATTGCACTAGTAGACAGAAGGATAAGTTTAAGCATCCTTCCCCAGCAACCCTATACTTTACCTGTCCTACTGTAAAGACTGTAAAATAAATTAATATTGCAGCATGCATGGAAAGTGCACAGCTTGAATGGGAAATTTTTTGATGATGGGGCTGTGCAACACCAAAAAGGATGCACATCAAAGCAATTTCCATAGCAGGGACAGCTAGGCAACCCTTTTAAGGGGTAATACTTGAAAGGTGTTTGGTAAGCATCCCTAAACAGGATAAGTATACTTTTAATGATAAAATATGTGTGTATATCCTACTTTTTTTTCCTGGAGGTAAAATATAACATTTTGTTTCCTGCACAAAGGTGGGAGGCAGTCTGGTGCTATATTGTACAACTCCTTTGGCATGATGGGCAAGTCAAGTACCACTGACCAAAGTGGCCTGCAAAAGTCTAATGACTCTTCTGATTCCCCAACTGGAAGTGGCTATAGCACTGATGTATCGGATGATAATATCCCATGTGATGGTGTCAGTCCATCTTCAGACATCAATGGAAATTCTGTATCCGATGAACAGGTAAAGCCTCATGCAGTATGCTGTTTGGTTATAAGATTCATTTCTCTCCTTACTGACATCCTTCTTTCATTATTCATTCCCAACTTTAAATACCTTTAAATCTCTCAGTCTTTTTGGGTACCAGTCTATCAGCAGGGCACATCTTGACTTGGCAATATTTGCCCGCTCTTTGCAAAAACACTCCAAATCTGTCAGATTGTGAGGGCATCTCCTGTGCACAGCCCCCTTCAGATCACCCCACAGATTTTCAATCAGATTTAGGTCTGGCCACTGGCTGGGCCATTACACAACTTTAATCTCCTTGTGGTAAGCCATTTCTTTGTTGATTTGGATATTAACTTGGGTCATTGTCATACTGAAAGATGAATTTCCTCTTCATGTTTCGCTTTCTAGCAGAAGCCTGAAGGTTTTATGAAAATATTGACTGGTATTTGGAACTGTTCATAATTCCCGCTACCTTGACTAAGGCCTCTCTTCCAGCTGAAGAAAAACAGCCCCAAAGCATGATGCTGCCACCACCATGATACACTGTGGGTATGGTGTTCTTTTGGTGATGTGCAGTGTTGTTTTTTCGCCAAACATTATGGCCAAATAAGTTCAACCCTGGTTTCATCAGACCATAACACATTTTCCCACATGCTTTTGGGAGCCTTCAGATGTGTATTTTCAAAATTTAGTCAGGCTTGGATGGGTTTTTTTCGTAAAAAAAAAAAAAGGCTTCCGTCTTACCACCATACCCCATAGCCCAGACATATGACGAAAACGGGAGATTGTTGCCACGCGTACCACAAAGCCAGTACTTGGCAGATATTCATGCAGCTCCTTTAATGTTGCTGTAGGCCTCTTGGTAGCCTCCCTGACCAGTTTTCTTCTCATGTTTTCATCAATTTTGGAGGCACATCCAGTTCTTGGTAATGTCATGGTTGTGCCATATTTTCTCCACTTGATGATGACTATCTTCACTGTGTTCAATGGTATATCTAATGCCTTGGAAATTCTTTTGTACCCTTCTCCTGATTGATACCTTTTAACAATGAGATCCCTCTAATGCTTTGGAAGCTATTTGCGGACCGTGCGCCAGCCGTGCATGACGGTGACGTCAGAGCGCAACGTGCTCCTAGGGTTTGCACATGTGATTGGAATTGTCTGCCGCAAACCATCCTGTGCATACAAACAACTTACTTGGGGGGCACACCCTAAAAATGCACTTACATTCAAGATCTTAAGCATGGGTGCAAACACGGAAGCCAGATGTACATCACCAAACACCCCACGTAATATTTTAATTGTTTTTCAAAAAAATGCTATGTTTTTATCAAATATGTCTCCTCTTTGTGGCCGATATAGTCCAGCATTGTAGGATACTGGGGGTTCTCCAGTTATCGCTATTGGTTTTGATAGTACAGGCCTAATGCATCTGCTATATCCTGAGGATTGTCTAATCTTGAGCAATTGGTAGGATGGAATATGTAGGAAATGTGTTTTTTTTTGTTTAACAGAACAGCTCTTCACTTGAGTGGCTAGGAGCTTGCCTGCTTTATTGCCAAAAGAATAGAAGTTTGTGCGTAATGCATGTAGGTGTCGGGCATGTTGAGGAGATGGATAAATGCGGAGTTCGTTTCAAGTCAGTTTATTTCTGAAGTCATCTGTAGGATTTTGCTTGTTTAATTCCTCTAATTTCTCGATAGTACTATAGTTATTATTTGTCAAGCGGCTGTGTCCTAAAGGGCGCATGCGCCAATTACATTCACGCATGTGCCATAGTCATCGGGGCTTGGCTTTTTAGTAAATATGCCCTAAACCGTGGAGGTTTAGGAGACATTTCAAGCACCTCCAGGTAAGCCTTAATATAGGCATACTTGTAGGTAAAAGGGGTTGTACAGGGTGTACCACCACTTTAAAGATACCTAAAGGGACATATATATTACTTTTTTTCAGAATCCCATTACTGGAGCTAATGAGATATAGTGAGTTTTAGGCAGACGTGATTAATTAAAGCTCGAGAAAAGAAAATGTGCACAAAGATAATGGCAGCCAATCACATTTCTGTTTATTTTTCCATAAAATGAAAGGAGAGACCTGATACTGGCAACAACCTTAATTTTGTGCTTATTTTATTCTTTCTAATTCTAATGCAAACACAAAAACACCAGCGCTAAAAAGTGGAAAGGTGTGGCAATCAGGAGTGGGGAAGTCAAAGTCAATAGAGAGGGATCTGAGCCCAGCGAGGCTGGATGGAAACCATAACTGGTAGATATGGATCATACACAAAAAACACAGTTTTTAGTGTATGATCCGTATCTACCAGAGTTCCAGTGCTCAATGGGTTAAGGTAGCAGTCCGCAACAAGTGAAGGATCTTTATATACTGAATAATTTTATTCCAACTTTCAGCTAAATAAAAACACAGTCCTGTTCAATCACCATAACATCAAAGGAAATAAAATGGAAAGAGAACAGCTTACATAGTAATCTCCTGTCCACTGTGCAACAAGGAGGTATACAGTGTCCCAGTGAGAGCCATACTCTGGTGACCAGGGGGAAGAAAGATGGGGGGATGATGGAATGAAGGAAGAAGCGGCCGCCTAAACTCCTGCTGCATAGAGGTGCACTCACAGCTGGACAAGCACGCCGACGTGCACATATAGCAATCCAGCATGTGGAGAGGTGAACACCGTAGCAGCACTCAGTGGGAAGATGGAAGGGAGCTCCGTCCTGTGTGGGTCAGTGACATCAGTCCAGCTGAGACACTGACTCGGGGAAGGGGAAAACCTGGCATTGCTGAACTGGATGTGCTGTATGGTCGATCTTGACCCACAGTGCAATCCACTGCTTATTTACTACTGTGGAGATGTGTAACTCACTGCTGGGAAATCTAAGCTCACAAGCTGGGATAGCTGTGTGGACTGCTAATGTTAGCCGGAGATGGAAGTCTCATGCAATGGTGGATGGTAGAACGTGGTGACTAGTCCGTAAGCTGAATTAAAGTTGCCTTAACTACGCATTTTGCACGCATGCGCTTTTTCACAGTCAAGGAGGAGGGCAACTAAAGGGATTTAAATACTAATAATGGGTGGGTAATTAACTGAGTGAGGGGGTGGGGTAAAACACACCAACAGTCTTAACCCCTCATTGCTCAGTGGATTCACAATTGCATAGATAATACTATAAAATATAACACATGCCTAATAAAGAGAAAACCTGTAACAGCTAAAATAAATGTTAAATAAATGATAAACAAAATCACTACCCACAATATATTATAAAGTAAGAAAGAGCATATGATCCGTTATTTTAATCATAAAGAAATTCATAGAAAATTATTTTATTCTTTAAACACATAAAATTAATAAGATTTAATACGGTACCGCTGTATAAAACTGCATGTTTATAATTCTTCGTTTAACCCTTTAGGAGCAAGCGAATCAAACATATAGATCCAGAACACTTTCCTTTTACATAAAAGGGAAAATTTTTTGTTTATAGTTAGTTTTCCTTGGGGGATAGTCTCTATAACGAAAGTCTCCAGGCATTTAATATCTTTATTATGAAAGCGATCGAAATGCCTGGAGGCGCTATGCTCAACACACCCCTTAGTGATAAATGTACGATAGTCACCTATTCTTGCACGTAATGCATGAATAGTGCGTCCCATGTAGAGAAGGCCGCATGGGCAACATAGGACGTAAATCATGTACTCAGTAGAACATGTGATGAACTGCCTAATTTCGTAAATTTTACCTACATTGGTGGTGATGGTCTGGGCCCCATGGCGAATAAATTGGCAGGTCAGGCATTGTCTTTTTTTGCACAGGAAAATGCAACCACACGGGCGGACTGTATGGCGTACTTAGTCCGTCGAAACACATTTCAGCGGACAGTCCGCTCGTGTGTGCGCTTCAGCGGACTTTTCCAGCGTGCAGTCTGGCGTACTAAGTATTTCGGATTTTTCGAAATTCTGTCCGTCGTACTTTGGTTTCAGCGGACAATCCGCTCGTCAGTAGGCTAGTTCGACGGACTAAGAATGGCGCATGCCCAGAAAGGATTTACGCGGCGGAAGGGTGCTTTGCTGTGTATTGGACTTCCTATTTCTAGTCCCGTCGTACGTGCTGTACACGTCATCGCGCAAGCTTTCGACGGACTGTTTGGGTATCCGTGTGTGGTCAAGTCCGTTCAGTCGAAAGTATGACGGACTGTCCGTCGGATTGTATGACGGACTAAGTACGCCATACAGTCCGCTCGTGTGTACGTGGCATAATATCCAGAGGGGATCTAGTTGACTTATTCAATATTTTACTAGGTGCCAATAGGTTTTTTTATAGTGCGAGCTCTTCGGAAGGTAACTTGTGGAATCATTGGTAGTGCCGGAGCTAAGCGTTGACCCAACAATAAAATATTGTTCTTTTTTTTATTATTTTGGAAATGGATTTAACCAGTTCCCTACCCCTATATTGTAAATTGACGGCGGCGGGAACTGTTCCTCTGGGTGGGCGTCCTGTGACATCCTCTGCTTCCTGGCATTGTGGAGAGTGCGCACCGCATCACTGGGGATCCGATGCGCATGCCCGTCGGGCGTGATGTCTGGTCACCCGCAATTGCTTGATGATAACACACACAGATCCACGTCCTGTCAGGGGAGAACCCTGACAGTCAGGAGAACTGATTGTATGTTCCTTGTATACAGGAACACCGATCGGTCTCCTCCTCTCATCAGTCCCCTCCCTCCACAGTTAGAATCACTCCCTAGGACACGCATTTAACCCCTTCATCACCCCCTAGTGTTAACCCCTTCCCTGCCAGTCACATTTATACAGTAATCGGTGCATTTTTTATAGCACCGATCACTTTATAAATGTGAATGGTCCCAAAATAGTGTCAAAAGTGTACGATCTGTCTGCCACACAGTCACGATAAAAATCGCAGATCCCTGCCATTAGTAGTAAAAATAAATAAAAATGACATATCTATCCCCTATTTTGTAGACGCTATAACTTTTGCGCAAACCAATCAATATATGCTTATTGGGATTTTTTTTTACCAAAAATATGTAGAATACATATCGGCCTAAACTGAGGAAAACATTTTTTTTTAAGGGATATTTATTATAGCAAAAAGTAATAAATATTGTGTCTTTTCTCAAAATTGTCGCTCTTTTTTTGTTCATAGCTCTCGGTACTCCAGAAGCCACCATCTGAGAACATTAGGGAGATCCCCTTACTTACGCTCTCTCAGAAGGTTGTCTTTCTAGTGGCTATTACGTCTGCTTGGCGGGTTCCTGAGTTGGTGGCCTCATCATGCAAGTCTACTTATTTGGTTCTCCACAAGGATAAGGCGGTGCTGCGTCCCCTCCCTCGTTTCTTCCTAAGGTGGTATCTGCCTTTCATCTAAATGAGAACATTGCGCTTCCTTCCTTGTGTCTTCAACCATCTCACCCTAAAGAGATCGCTTTGCACTCTTTGGATGTGATTCGTGCTCTCCGTGTGTATCTGTTTGCTATGGCTCCTTTTCGAAGGCCGGATTTACTGTTTATCTCTGTTGGTCCGAGGAAGAGCCTGGCAGCTTCTTCGGCCAATATTTCTCGTTGGATCAGACAAATTGTTGTCCAGGCTTATGCAATCAGGGGGCCAGTGCCCCCCTTTTCCATCACAGTGCATTCCACCAGGGCAGTTAGTGCTTCCTGGGCCTTGTCAGTAAACACTTTCACCAAGTTTTATAAGGTGGATGTTGGGGCATCTTCGGATGCGTGTTTCGGCTGCAAAGTTTTGCAGGCGGCCATCTGAGGTTTTGGCTCATCTTACGGGGTTTTTTTTGTTTCCGGTGGAGTTTATTTTTGGGAAATTTTTTTCTGTTCCCACCCCTCGTTGTGGCACTGCTTTGGGACGTCCCTAAGATCAAGACTGGAAGTGCTATGTCCGTCAATGTCTGAAAGAGAAAATAGGATTTTTTTCTACCGTAAAATCCCTTTCTCTGAGTTCATTGACGGATACAGCACCCACCCCTCCTGTTTGTGTTTGCACTGCTTTATAACAAACGGAGCTGCCTGTAGCAGAGTGGAGGGTTACTTTTTTTTTTGCCTAGTCCTACTCCTGAAGGTGGCGATATAACCCTAAGGTCAAGACTGTAAGAGCTGTGTCCATCAGTGAACTCATAGAAAAGGATTTTACGGTGAGTAGAAAAAAAATCTATATATATAAAAAAAAAATCTACATATATATATATATATATATATATATATATATATATATATATATTTTCCTGCCTGCCTGTTTTTTTTTCTTTCAATCAGTTCATTTAAAAGCACTTGCCTATGTTGGTCCTGATTAGCCTAGCTCTGAGGAAGGGGGTGTGCCCCTGAAATGTGTCCGTTGTACCCCATGATATGGTCCTGCACCTTTCCATACACTGATTGATGTGATTTATATGGCTCAATTGAGAGTTGCATTTGTGAGTACCAACTTTTTATGGATTTTATAATTTAATAAATTGTCATTGGTAATGCACTAGGAGTGCTTGCCTTCCATTTTGTCTTTTTTGATTACTCCATCTGAAGAAGGCAGCATCCACCCAGTCTTGTTCCTGTTGCCCTTCACTTTAGAAGACCCCTTAGCGCTGGAAGTGACTGTGTTTTTTTGTGATTCTACTGTTTGGGTATGCATTTAATGATCTAATTTTCTTTTTTTCTTTTTAAGGATGAAGGCGTTGAATCAGATGACTTGAAAAAAGATCTTCCATTAATGCCGCCTCCTCCAGACTCCAGTAGCATGAAGCTCACTATAAAGGAGATCTGGTTTAGCTTCGCAGCACCCACAAATGTACGCTCAGCAACTCTTACCTTTTCCAGGTGTGTGTGGTTAAATGAAAAAATGGGCTGTTATGTGCTATGTTACAAGGGTATGTTGCCATTGCAGGTTCAGCTTCTAAATGGCTTTGAATTTTTAATTTAGGCAATTGAACCTCCTCAGTACTGCAACTCCAGCAGTCAGCGCATGGTTGGTTCCTATTGACCAGTTAAAATCGTCTCTGAACAAGTTGGATACTGAGGGCACATTAAGAGTCTGTGCTGTAATGGGCTGTATTATGACTGAAGCTTTGGAGGTGAGTGAAGGGTTAATTTGTCTATGCGCTTGTTTTGGAATGTATGTTTGCTGTTAAGAGGATAACATGGGTGAATTTCCTAAATTATGACTTTATTCATGTGACTGTCATTTGTAATCTCATTGTACTCAGCAGAAAGAAAAATGTAAATTTTTCTTTTTTAAAAAAAAAAAAATAATAGGCATCCTTAGTGTGTTCGTTTGGATATCCAGCCTTATATGTTTATATTTTATTTATATTCCACTTGGGAAATCTCAGAAATTCATAAGAATAAGGCTGGCGATACATTATACAATTTTCTTGTACAATTTTTCGTTAGATTTAGCAAACCTGTAAAATATGAGGTCAAACCTAAACACTTTCAAGGCAGGCCCGTGCACTACATAGATGAAGGTCAATCTAAAGGATATTGAATAAGAAAATGGTACAATGTATGGCCAGCCTAAGGATATTTTCATAATTTTCTTAATGAGCTACTTGAAGGGATTGGTGAATAAGGAAGACTCAAAAACATACCACCAGTGGTCAAAAACCTTGAAACCTATGTGACTAATACCATGGTTAGGAAAACAGACAAAAGGGGTAATAAAATAAGACTTACCAATATAATATAACTAGTAGTAGTCTGGAGAAAGTATACATCCTACTTAACTCCATAAAAGCTGACGTTATGCCTAGTTAAAGGAAATCTCAGGCAGACTTTACACTGGTGCATCTCCACTTTCATGCTCTTTCTTATTGCTTCAGCCAGGTGCATTGTCATGCATAGGCATTTTCTGCCATTTCAATCAAAAAGCCACTTATAACGGGCATCAAATAAAAAAATAATAATTCACTAACGTGTCAGCATTTCACATATAAGAGAAACCACAGGCCACCCCCAATTGTACAATTGTACTAATGGACTATCTTGGTACCCAAGGACTACATAAAAAAACTTCCTTTTAAAATAGATTTTATTAGTACAAATTCTAAAAATTCATATATCCAGATACATAGATAAAATAACATTTACCGTATTTATCGGCGTATAACACGCACCACAAGTTTAGGAGGGAATTTAAAAGAAAAAAACTTTTAGGAGGGAAGTTTAAGGAAAAATTGTCAGTGTCAATTGCAGCCTTGCATTGCAGCCTTGTCAGTCATTTGCAGCCTTCCATTGCAACCTTGTCAGTCATTTGCAGCTTTCCATTGCAGCCTTGCCAGTCATTTGCAGCCTTCCATTGCAGCCTTGTCATTAATTTGCCGTCTTGCTAGTGTGTTTGCCGTTTAAAAATGGCGCGGCCTTCAGGTATTTTCGGCCGCACTCGGCCGTCCTCGACTATTTTCGGCCGAGTGCGGCCGAAAATAGCCGAGAACGGCCGAAGATAATAGCCGAAAATACCCGGAAGCCACAGAGAACATCAGAAAGGGATAGAAACAGTGGGGGATCGGCGTATAACATGCTCCCCCAATTTCCCCATGATTTTAGGGGGGAAAAAGTGCGTGTTATACGCCGATGAATACGGTATCTCATATTCACACAATGTGATTTGAAACATATAAAACATATATCACTGGTAGTATGACAAATTAAGAGAACTGAGGGTGAAATGTACAATTAATTCTCTACATGTTTCATGGACAACATACCACATATGTTTATGCCAACACCATTAAAGGCAATGACAAAACCCTGCACATGCATAACCATGTGTTAAAACCTTCAGATAGAATATTTCCTGAACATCCTGTAGGCACGGCATATATACCAGAGATGGGTGATGTTTGGCAATGACCCATAATGTGAAGTTCTTTTAAAAGTTATGGTTTGTTGTTTTGTATTTACCTTTTGTTTTTTACAGAATAAAAGCATTCATTTCCCAATGCGGAGTAAATACAACAGACTTACAAAACAAGCTCGCTACCTGCAAGAGAATCCCTCCCCTCTGCTTTGCAATTTGCTTCATCATTATTTACATCAAGCCAATTATTCCATTATTGAAGATGCCACACTGGTAAGCCTTAAACTTTGTGACTCCCTCAGCTGCCCTTGTGCTGTACTGGGCTTATTGTGTGTCTATGAACTTAAAGAGGAGTTCCTCCCGTTTCTGTGTTTATTAAAAGTCAGCAGTTACAAAAAGTGTACATGCTGACTTTTATTAAACACACACTCACCTGTCCCACAGTCCGCATGAAGCCTCGCTTCTCTCCCTTTCGTGGTACTGGCATCACTACTGTGGGCACCCGGCTTTGACAGCTTGCGGCTTCACTGCCGTGTGTGTGCACTGCTCCTGCGCGATTATCAGTGCACGTCCTGAATGCCCGTGCAATCTTCTGGGACCTGTGACACGTCCCAGATGATTGCAAGGAGGAAGGGTCTGCCTAGGTGTCCCGGGCGGAAGTGGGAGCTGGGTACCTGTGAAAAAGGTATTTTCCTTATTTCATTCCTATTGTTAAGTATGTGAAAGTTTTTAGTTTGTTGTAAATAACATTCCTTGAGTGTTTGGAATGATTCTGCTACTTTCCCTACAAGATGAACTTTCTGCCGTGAATATGAAAAGCACCATGTTTCAGAGGACAAGGTGTGTGCTATATGTCCTTAACCCAAATTTCCCTTTATTGCAGTACCTCTACAAAGTCTTGGCCTGCCATCACCAAATGGTCATAAAGGAAACTTCTAGTATTTTTTCAGTGTTTTTTTTTTTTGAGAGTTTAGTGTCCACTTCTCACACAGTCTGGATTGTTGGATTTGTAATCCCAATCTTCTAGAAGATCAACAATGAGCTGTACCTTGCCTCCTGCTTGTCATATACCATGACCTCCTATTGCTGACCCTTATCATTTATTTGTTTTGAATCTCCAACCTGCCAAATAATATATATGCTGTTTGGCAACCCTTCTCTGCTCTTTTCTGATACCTCCTCTCTTCTCTATCATACATATTGATTCACCTCTTGTTACTTGTGCTCATTTGGTACCTTCTTTATGTCTCCTGCTCACTGTATTGTACACGCCCACCTTGTAAGTAAAACACCCACCTTCATTTAAATTACATAATAATAACTTAAATGCATACTTTTTGAAAATACACTATAGTTTCTTTTTACACACCAGAGGAAATCCCTGCAAATTAGGGGAATCCATTGGGGCTCCTGAAAACCAGTGTCCCCAATGGAATATTTTCCCTGTATTACTGTTTTGGGAACAACCCAGAATTTGGGATTCCTTTTCTTTTGATGATAATGGTAAACAGGACAGGTAGAGAGGGTGAAACTCCCTAGCGAGTACAGAGTTAGCAATAAAAATCTAAGAGGTGCTCTAATCCATCTCTACTCTGTCCAAACTTGACTTTTCTTCACTTAACTGCTACCATTTAATTCAGCCCCCAAGGGTGAAGAAAGAGGTTTTGTGTAAACCCAGTTTATGGCTCCAGTCAGGTGCTTACACGGATGTGAGGACTGTCTCACCACTCCTATGTGATAGCTCTGTCACTTGAGAGGACATGATCTGCACCCCCCCAACATGCCCCCCCCCCCCCACCTGTGATAGAAATAAAGTTAAAAGTGGTTTTAAAGCTTAAAAAGGTTTTTAAATGTATTACTTACATAGGTAAAGCAAGCAGCATAAAATGGTTCATTGAAATAAGAACATTATTATTATCTTTGTGTCACAGAGTGATGGACTCCCTGCTTTGGTCACCTTGAAGAAAGGGCTTGTTGCTCTTGCCAGGCAATGGATGAAGTTTATTGTTGTTACACCTGCTTTTAAAGGCGTTCGCTTGCTCAGGCCAGCTCAACCACTTAAGCCTCAAAATCCAGTCAAGAAAGAGGAAGATGATCTGAATGGTCTGGAGAATGGTGCAGCTCTGCAGAGTGACACCAGTGCTGATGGTGCAGAGTTTGAATTTGATGCAGGTATGCCTTTTCTATATACTGTTCTGAACATAATCTGTTAATTTTTTATTGGTTCTGAGATGATGAACTGCTTAATAATAAGGTCAAACTCCAGAAAGGTCTTATGCACACAGCAGATGCCCATTTTACAGGCGTCTAACTTTTTTCTACCCCTAAACACCCCTCTGTTACCCTGTGTCCATGTACACATAGGTGTTTAGGGGCAGGAATCAGAACACACCAAAATCACACTAAGGAGAAGAGCATTTGGACAGAAAAAAAAATTAGATATGCCTGAATACACCTAATCGGTAGGCGCGTTTAGTGCATGAGCATTCATTTCAATGGCCAGAATAAATTAATATTCTGGGCAATTAAATGAATAAACACCCAAATGCTTCATCCGCCTGAACATGTCTATAAGTGCTTAAAAACATTTGAAAAACATAACTTTAGGTGCGTTCTTCAAGTAGTAAACTCAACTTTTTAACCTGTACCTACAGGTAAGCCTATGAGATGAGGCTTACCTGTAGGTGCAGTAAATATCTCCTAAACTTGCGTTGTTTAGGAAATATTCACACTGGATGCAGCTTGTGTCATCACCGGCACAAGTGCTCTAAAGAGACGGCATACCCACGCTGTCCCTTCAGAACTCTGTGCCGTGAACTGTGACTCCTGTGCCAGAGCCAGCGAACCCGGAAGGAAGACCGGGGGAAGGAGGAAGTTGCCACACACTGCTGGGTGGCTTTGTTCTAAGGTAAGTACTTCATAATGTGCTAATATGTGATGCATTATACCATTGCCTTGCAGGAGATATTTTTTATTTATTTTTTTATTTTTTAAGGCCATGGTTTACTTGCTGCTTTTCTTCTCCTAGGAGAAAGGCGTTCAAAAGAGCTGTGTGTGCATGAGCTGTAAAACGTTATTATTGTTTACACCCACTTCTTTCCAAAACAGTGGTGTCTACTAACCTAGTATCTATTATTTTTAGTACCACTTATTTAATTCATGCGTTTCAATTGCAAATTATGTCCACATTAAAGCCCAAGTTTAGCCTAAATTAGAACCAGAAAAATCAGCACAAGGGAGATAACATACCTTTTATAATGCATCCCTTGTGCTGATTCTTGTTTTTGGTGACACCCTCATCTGTCTGAGCCTCTCTTTACCCCTGACAGTGTAACATTTCTGTGTGGCAGGGTTAAGCCTCCATTCACACTAATGCAGAGTTGTTTTCCCAACACCATATGTGCAGTTTAGCGTACCTACACGTTTCGTATGGGTTAACTGTACTATGCCATTGACTTCTATTGCACCTGACGATTTTGGTGCATTTTCTGAAAGCGACCAGTCCTGCAAACTGGCGGGTACATTACACTACACATGCGGTGTGGGAAAACCACATGATATCAGTGTGAACGTATCCTAATACAGCTGCTGTTGTTAGATCATCTAATCAAGAGTGCTGCTCGACTATGCCCACCCTTTCCTGCCAGATCCGCCATTCATAGATGCTGTACTACAGCTTCGATGAATGGCACAGGATCCCTGAATGGGGAATGAGTGATACCCCCCCCCCCTCCATTTAGTGATCATGTGCCAATCATAGAAGCTCTAGTATGGCTTTCTATGAATGGCAGGTCTGTAAGGAAAGGGTGTGCATAGTTGAGTTCTCTTGATGGCGGCAGGGGTGTGGGGCTTGGACAGATTAAGATTTCTCCTAAAACACAAAAAATCAGCACAGAGGTCATGTACGAAATGTAAGTGTTCCTTGTGCCGATTTTTCTGTTTTCAATTTAGGCTAACCTTAGGCATTTCTAAAGCCAGAGCATTGTTTACCTTAATGCATTCCTTGCATTAAGGTAAACAATATCCCAGCAGTTGTATCGCCCCCTTTTACTTACCTAAGTCCTATCTCAATCCAGCGCTGTGCCTGTCTGCAGCAGCGTTAGTCTCTCTCTTTCTCCTCACAGGATGCAGAGGCAGAAGCGGAGCCATTGTCTCTTGCTACTGCCAATGAAATCATGGGAGCAGGGGGCAGAGCCGAACCACGCTGTGTGTGTTTATGGACTTGGACAGCCCAGCTCAGGTGCGAGCCCACACGTGTGCCCTATAGCAAGTGGCTTGCTATGTTGATGCACGCAAAAGTGGAGGAGCCTAAAGCACCAGTGGGGGACCCCAGAAGAGGAGGTTTGGGGCAGCTCAGTACAATACCATTGCACAGAGCAGGATAAGTATAATTAACATTTATTTTTTTTGAAAAAAAATCAAGCCTTTACCACCACTTCTTCGGTAATTTGACACCTCACATACAATTACACAAATAATTTATGCCCACTTTTTTTTAAGTTTATCTACGTTCCACCAAAACGTTGGTGGAAAACATTTTTGCAAGTTTTTCTACTGTTCATGCTAGTCAGTTGCTACATGTAGGGGGCCAATGTAAGTGTATGGGGATACAGCGGCTGCAGGGGCACAGACAGTGTGCATTTAGCCAGGTCAAATTGGGATGTGCAGCTGTTTGTGCAGCTGCTGCATCCCTATACATTTTAATGGGCTGCCTCCAAGCAAAGCCTGGCAGTTTAAGCCACATAAACCTGCTGCCAATTCACAGGCTAGGGGCCTTTGCACTCTATCATGGCTGCAACATGTGTCACACTGCAGCAGAATGGGTTAATTTCTTCAGTAGAGAGTTCTCCACTATTGTGGAAGTTCCCTACCTTTTATAGTGTGTAGAGCTGATGTCTGGAGCCCTACATTTCCTTTTAAAATGGCTTGCTAGAAGCATCCAAACGTGTGTCCTATAAGCGTCTGCTGTCTAAACAGAAACGTGGACCCCTATTGTTAAGGTGATGAGAGGTAGATTCTATATCCAAGGAGCACCTGACTAGCCTGATCTTCAAGGGATGCTGGCTTTTTAGACCTTCTTACCCTCAATGTCATCATCATCAGGGATATCATTGGTGACAAGAACTCAGCTTAAGATGTCCAAGGAATGGCCATCAGAGTCCCATAAGTCTCCGTCATGTGCTTCTAGATTATCGTGGGCTGACATTCACATTTTTTTTTTTGGTCACTTTCTCCTGTAGTCAGCAGTATAACCTTACAATATATGACTTTCTGTCCCTCAATGGACTCCCCTGTAAAGGATTATATGGTAAATATAAAAAATACATTTTCACTTCTACCCCAGCTTTCTGCTTCACTGCTCTCTGATTTACTATCACTATTGACCGTAAAGAAATGTGTATAAAAAATAAAATAAAAAAATCACTGATAAGCTCACACATAGATAAAATTAAAAGCAGGGATGTAGTGGGTACAAATGGGTAAAGCGTGGAAAATACACAAATTGGTTGTGTTGGTCATTTGGTCATCGTGTGTTTGTCTATTAAAATTATGGGTTGATCATGCAGAAATACAGGTAATTCCAAAGAGCTGACATATTTTTTCTTGTACCTGTACAGCATCTTTCATGTGTGTTCTTTGCAAAAAATTGGCTATAGGACTCTTTAGTCTTAAGACTTTTAAAAATGATCATTCGTTCTTTTGAATCTAAAAATACCCTATAAGTGTGTAGGACTGAGGTAATTTACAGTATCTCACAAACGTTAGTACCACCCCTCACATTTTTGTAATTTTATTATATCTTTTCATGTGACAACACAGAAGAAATGACACTTTGCTACAATGTAAAGTAGTGAGTGTACAGCTTGTATAAAGTGTGAATTTGCTGTCCTCTCAAAATAACTCAACACACACAGCCATTAATGTCTAAACCGCTGGCAACAAAAGTGAGTACACCCCTAAATAAAAATGTCCAAATTGGACCCAAAGTGTCACTATTTTGTGTGGCCACCATTATTTTCCAGCACTGCCTTAACCCTCTTGGGCATGGAGTTCACCACAGCTTTACAAGTTGCCACTGGAGTCCTCTTTCACTTCTCC
Source organism: Lithobates pipiens (assembly GCF_037356315.1). Taxonomy (NCBI): domain Eukaryota; kingdom Metazoa; phylum Chordata; class Amphibia; order Anura; family Ranidae; genus Lithobates; species Lithobates pipiens. Next base: position 301,418,106 of record NW_027507718.1, read on the forward strand.
TTGACAACATCACAGAGCTGGTGGATGTTAGAGACCTTTCACTCCTCCATCTTCCATTTGAGGATGTCCCACAGATGCTCAATAGGCTTTAGGTCTGAAGACATGCTTGGCCAGTCCATCACCTTTACCCTCAGCTTCTTTAGCAAGGCAGTGGTCATCTTGGAGGTGTGTTTGGGGTCGTTCTCATGTTGGAATACTGCCCTGCGGCCCAGTCTCTGAAGAGAGAGGATCATGCTCTGCTTCAGTATGTCACAGTACATGTTGCCATTTATGGTTCCCTCAATTAACTGTAGCCCCTCAGTGCCGACAGCACTCATGCAGTCCCAGATAATGACGCTCCCACCATCATGCTTGACTGTAGGAAAGACACACTTGTCTTTGTACTCCTCACCTGGTTGCCGCCACACATTCTCACATTCTTGACACCATCTGAACCAAATAAGTTTATCTTTGTCTCATCAGACCACAGGACATGGTTCCAGTAATCCATGTCCTTAGTCTGCTTGTATTCAGCAAACTGTTTGCAGGCTTTCTTGTGCATCATCTTTCCTTCTGGGACAACAGCCATGCAGACCAATTTGATGCGGTGTGCGGCATATGGTCTGAGCACTGACAGGCTGGCCCCCACCCCTTCAACCTCTGCAGCAATGCTGGCAGCACTCATACGTCAATTTCCCAAAGACAACCTCTGGATATGACACTGAGCACGTGCACTCAACTTCTTTGGTCAACCATGACGAGGCCTGTTCTGAGTGGAACCTTTCCTGTTAAACTGCTATATGGTCTTGGCTGCCGTGCTGCAGCTCAGTTTCAGGGTCTTGGCAATCTTCGGCTAGCCTAAGCCATCTTTATGTAGAGCAACAAATATTTTTTTCAGATCCTCAGAGAGTTCTTTGCCATGAGGTACCATGTTGAACTTTCACTGACCAGTATGAGAGAGTGAGAGTGATAACACCAAATTCAACACACCTGCTCCCCATTTACCCATGAGACCTTGTAACACTAATGGGTCACATGACACCGGGGAGGGAAAATTGCTGATTGGGCCCAATTTGGACATTTTCATTAATATAATTTACACTGTTATAAAAGCTGTACACGCACTACTTTACATTGTAGCAAAGTGTAATTTCTTCAGTGTTGTAAGTTGAAAAGATATAACATATTTACAAAAATGTGAGGGGTGTACTAACTTTTGTGAGATACTGTATGCCAGGGGTCAGCAACCCGCCACCACTAGATGTCCAGCCCGTCAGTGAATTAATCGCGGGCACCCAGCCCGCGGACATTTTCGCCGCTGTTCAATGACAAGGACAGTGGTGAAAATGTCTGCTGAGCAGTGGCATCACAGGGCTGAATGGGGGTGGGAACGGCTGGAGTTACATTTTTACATAACACAGCAGGTGATTGGTTGCCGGACGATCCTAGACATTAATTACCAGCCTGTTAATGTGAAAATTTAACCAGCAGTTCCCGCCCCATCCAGCCCTCTGATATTGATCTCTGCTCTGCTCGTTGTACACCTGTGTAAGGTAGGAGAGTTCTATCTACAATGTGTGTGTGTGGGTGGGTTGGAGGGGGATACAGAGGACAATATGGAGGGATACAGAGGACATTAACATTATGGGGGGGATGACAGAGGACACTACAGTGTTTAGGGGGGGTGCAGAGGACACTGCTTTGGGGGCACACGGACCCCATCACCCCTGATGACGGGGACTCTGTTACACACCTGGGGACAGAGACCTCATCACCCCTGGGGACAGGGACCCAGCGGACATGTGGTCCCATCACCACGACATATTTCGCGTCCAGCACTCTGTCAAGTCATGACAAAGCGCTGGACATGAAACATGTCATCGCGGTGATGGTGATGATACACAAATTGTCTCTCTGTGCCTCCTTCCACTTCCCCCATTGGCCTTTGCTGGGTCCTTCGGCACAGGCGAATGATGATGTCATCGCCAGACGCCGCTACTGAATGGGGCCACAGTAAAGACATCTGTGGAGGTTCTGGCTGGGCAGACATTACCCTTGGAATGGAGCAGAGGCTCCCCAGTAACCATCCACTCTGCCGTTGGGGTCATTTATCATCTACACCCACATCACTGCTGCTACTCACAGTGACACACCGGGATCCTTTCCATCCAAGGACAGGCACAGCCATATGGTAACTTGCGATCTGTAGACAGACTATTGGCCTTTTGGGATGGCAGTTCCCATGTAAGTGTGCTATTTTTATTATCAATAAACTATTTTTAATAACCAATTTATAGAGGCCGTTCACATTACTGAGCTCCATTCTTCCACTGTCACGGAGTAATACACTAAAGTCTAAGTGCTTTATGGAACATATTGCAGCTTTTACCCCCTTTCCCTCCCAGGAGTTATTCCCAGCTGCTAAGACTTCTAGGACGGTGAACAACCATCCAAAATAGGTTTCACTTGATCTTTTTTGTTGGTTTTTTGGCTTTGTATTACTGAACCACCTTAAAGTGAGGTAAACCTGTACTGTTATTATTACCGTATTAGGATTATTATTATCTTAATTTATTAGCAGGTGAATGCGGCCCTCTATGCATTCACATACATCGATTCCAGCCCCTATGTGGAAAAAGGTTGCTGACCCCTGCTGTATGTAATAATTCTGCTTTCTAGGATGCTTCATATGTAGATTATGGAACTGACATATGAGATTAAGTCAAACTGTTATTTCAGTTTTGTAATTCTTTATTAATGTAATTTCTTTTTCTTTTAAAATCAACATTGGCCTTAATTAAATTGTCTCGCACTAAAATTAGCTGAAAACTTGTTCAATAATATCTATTTTAAGCAGAAAGGAAGGATGAAGATGATAGACCTAATACTATAACACAAGGTTTAGGTACAGCAAATACTGTTCTGTTGTTAATTGGTGTTATATGGGTGGAATTCATTGCCATGTGTAGGTTGCAGATTCAATTTAAGATTTTCAAGCTTGTAGGGACTCAAAAGAAATTACTTTTCCTTTGCAATTTTCCAAGCTAATACAAATTCTGATGATCTAAGACTCTTTTCTTATTATGGTCTTCTTCGTTTTAGTGGTCTACAGAAAAACACTTGTATAGAAAAAAAATGTTCATGTTGGGGGAGGTTAACAATAGCAGATCACTAAGCACATAGAGTGACATAAATGCCAACCACTGTCTTATCCATCAGACACCACTAAACATGTCATAGTAAGGTCTAAGGCCTGGTTCACACTCCTGCGTTTTTTAGTGCTTTTTGCAGAAACACCCTACAGTCCATTTAACATGGTTTTCTATGTGACACAGCATTTTTGGAAAGGGTCGGGACGTTTTAAAATGCAAAACAGTGAATTTTTGGTTCAATAGACTTCAACAGAGAAGCTGCAGAAAAGCATGTACTGTGTTTTTGCTGAAATTATGCTGCATTTTTTTCCACTATTTGCGTTCTTATTCTGTCTAACAGCAAATTGATCAACAAAAACATTTGTGCAAAAAGCACTGCAGGAACTAATTAACAGCAAATCGCATAGGTGTGAACCTGTCATAAGACTTGTACTCCAGTTGAAAGGAATGAAAGTAAACATATCACCCCTAACTTGCTGGGTAGACAGTGAAGAAAAGTAGAGTATTGATCAGCTAATCGCTCTGCTCATTCAGTTCTCTTCACCTTTCAGTATATTCACTGCCAGTATTTGTAAACCACTGCAGATCCTGATTATGTGCTAGTACTATCCTTCCCAGAAACAAGTTGCTATACAGGGGATTACAAGAGGCTTTTGTTGAGACCATTTTGGGTACTTGCATTATATGATTTTAAAAATACATTTAATTTGAATACATACAAAACTGCATTGATTGATATCTGTTTGGAATTAAGCTTTACAGTGAAAACGTTTATTACAAGAGACCTTTTTAAGAACTATCTTGTATTTTTACATTTTCAATTATCTGTTCTAGCTACCATTAGTGAACATACCATGCTGCTTGAAGGGGCAAATACAAAGCCTCCACAAACTGGTGTTACTTCAGGTCCTGTAAGTGGTGCTGAAATTATGAGGAAGCTGTCCAAATCTCATGCTCATAACGACTCTGCTTTGAAGATTAAGGTAGGTTTCTCAGTTTTTTAGCTGTGCATTGTGAGATACAAAAAACACCATTAAGTAAGGTAATGATATTATTTGTGCCCGAGAGGACACGGGGTACTTCATATTCATAACTACTTGGGTAGATAGTGACTGTAATGGCTCCTCTGGGGGCTGGATTAGCTGTGAATACCTGGCCTTATCTCATATTTACACTGTTTTAAAGATACAATCCTCTGGATCCTGTGTATTGAGGGAGGGCTTTTCAGCAGCCATTTTAGTTTCTCTAATGAGTTCTCAGGGGTCCTCACTGGTTTGGAATGCCTGGAACGCAAATGTGGGTGCTCCCCTTTCCCCCCTTTTGTGGGGGGTGGAGGTGTCAGGAGGAGGAGGAAGCTGGGGGCTGGGAATCCCTTGTAGACGATTTCTCTTAGGGGGAGTCTCCAAGTCCTGGGCTTCTTTATACAGAAGACCACAGTGGGCTTCCTTGTTAGATATGGTGCACACTAACTTGAGGTTCCCTCTTCGAGAGTCCTCTTCTTTTATAGTCATTGGATTTGGGTCCTGACAACAGCCTAAAGGATACCAAATCCTTTCCTGTGTATGCTCAGTTGCAGTAAGTGATGAACACTGATTGGGCTCACCAAGCATTTTGCTCAGCAGTACCCCATGGAGTAGGTATTCTGCAAGAAACTGGATTCTTCATCTTCTGACCTGACTGTTTCGACCCTGATGGTTCCGGTGGATGAGTTCCTGGTCTTTAAGGATGGCACAGATAAGAAATTGAAGGCCCTCTTTAAGGCATCCTAATCTCTTGTGGGTGTGGCTCTGCAGCTTGAGGTGGCTGTGGTGGGAGTTTGCCAAACCCTGGGCAAAGCTTATGCTTAATACCGGAGAATCGGATCCAGGGGATCTTGCAATTTGACAGTTCTAGAAGATTTTCTGAGAGCTCTGAGTTTGTTTGGATATTTTAGAAAATATCTATATGGCAACTTTCCCAGTTGGTCATCATGTGTGTCCTAATGAGAAGGATCCTATGGCTCAAGTTCTGGCCAGGGGAACCTCACTGCAAGAAGCGACTCAAGAGGCTGCCCTTTGAGGGCGAGTGCTTGTTTGTAACCCCTTTGGATGCCTTCATCCAGAAGCAGATTGTGGGGTAAAGCTCTAATTCCTAAAGAAAGTCAGAAACCATTGCCACCGTTAGAGTCCAAGAAAAGTTTATTTTATTAGTAGCAAATCTTGGGTTCTAAGCAGATGCTACATCTCTAATACCATGACAGAGAGGGGAATAGACAGAAAATTATTAGACCATCATCCCAGGTACAATATATAGATCCAAAGATACAAACCTTATTGTGCTGTCTTTTTATGCATGGCACAAGGCCCATAAGTATCATTCTATATTGTGGCGCACATTTTGACCTATCTCAAGTCTGGTTTGGAGATGTCTCTGGTTTTAAGTATGATCAAGAAGCAGATCTCACCCTTTGCTCTTCTGTTTCAAAGACCTGTTATGTGCAGGGTGTCACACAGATTGCTTCACTTTTCCAGCCCCCTTTGGCTCTCCTGGACCTCAGTTTGATCTTATCTGGTTTGCAGACTTCTTTTGAACCATGCCGAGAGATTCCCTAATTGCTCCTTACTCACGAGTTTGTCTTTCTGGTTGCCATCACTTCAGCTTGCAGGGTCTTGGAGTTTGATGTGGTTTACTGCAAAGAACTTTTCCTGGTTCTTTACCCACCATAAGGTGGTGTTGAGACCTTGGTCCTCTTTTGTTCCTAAGGTGATTTCCTCACTCCATCTGAATCAGGACATTGTGTTCCCAGTTTTTTTTTCCCTAATCCTAAGCAATCTCACTCTTTGGATGTCAATAGTATTTATTTGAAGTCTACAAATTTGTTTTAAGAGTCTGAGCCCGTTTTCGTTTTGAGGTTCCTTACAAGGATGCAGGCAGTTTTTTTTTATCCCATTTCTAGGTGGTTTCATAAGCTAATTTCTCAGGCCTGTTATCAAGGGAAATGCCCTTTTAACCAGGAATGGCACTGCTTTATTTGCAGTCAGGCAACTTTGTATTGTGGTTCTACTATTTTTGATTTTAGATGTTTTGGATTTGTTGCCTGTGTTGCCCCTTATGTTAAGTGCTTTGTGACAACCCAAGTAGTCATGAATATTAACCTATGTCCTGCGAGGTATGATTGAGAAATTAGGATTTTTGCTTTACCTGTAAAATCCTTTTCTCAGAGTATATCAGAGGGCACAGGGATCCCTCCTTTTTTTGTCTGTGTTCCTCATTGCTTGATAAAAAAAATGAGGCTCAGTTGAGGTGGGAGGGGTTATGCCTGGGCCTTTCTTTCCAGTGTTCATTTACTCGAAGTTGACAGGATATCCCAAGTAGTCTTGAATATGAAGTGCCCTGGGTCATTTGATGTGCTCCAAGAAAAGGATTTTACAGGTAAACAAAAAAATCCTAACTTTATTGACAAAAAAAATTCGCACCAGCAAGGTGTCATGTGAGAAATGTCTTTGTGCACCATTAGAAATGGTATGAATTTGAAAATCTTGCATATCTGTCTTAAATAGTAGAATATATTTTTGCCATTCATAGTGCTCATGAGGCTAAACAAAAAAAAAATCTATCTGTGTATGGCTTACATTCGAAGTCCACCCTAAAACTAAAATTCCTGCATCTATAGACGTCCATGATCTAACACTAACCTATCTAGCCCTGTAAAGAAAAAAAAATCAGTATACATACCTTTTTAAGCTGATCTGACCCAATCCCAGGCTGAGCTGTCAGCTGCGGCTTCCCTGTGGAGGCTGGTGCAGAGAACACTTCTAACAACGGAAGCCCCATTGTAACTCTATGGGTAACATCGCTCCCCGTTTATTTCACAGCCGTTGTCGGCTGTGTCCTCTGCAGAGCTTCCGCTGCTGGAGATCGGTTCGGATCGCTTTAAAAAATGGTATGTATTGATTTTTTTTCTTTACAGGGCTAGATATGTTAGTGTTAGATGGTGGATGTCTATAGATGCAGGGATTTAAGTTTTAGGGTGGTTTTCTAATTTAAGCCATACACAGATTTTTTTGTTTAGCCTTATGAGCACTAGGAATGGCAAAAACACATTCTGCTATTTAGTAGTCTAGATCTGTCCAGTATATGTACAGTGCTGTAGCAGAATTTACAATAGATATACACATGGAATGATTGTCATGTCTCCAAAATGATGTTTAATTTTAAAACAGTGTTAAAGTCAACCTATCAAAAAAATAATATATATGTTATCTTTGCTGCCTTCTGTTATATTCTAGCCATCATGCTTGTCCTATGGTTGTACTAATTAGTGGTTGCATGATGCAAAACATTATATATAAGTCAGGGCTTCTGACTTTTGAGCCTAGAAAAGTGAGAGATACCACAGTGACTGGCTTTTGTTCTGTTGTGAAACATTTAGGCTACATGTATACTAGCCTACCCTAAACGTTACTGCGTTTTTGCTACAATTTGCATTTACCCACAGCGGAGGTCAAAACGTTCCATCCTAAATGCGATTCTTCCGCAGTCAGGAGAGGTAAGTTTAACCTCGCCTAAACGTGGCAGCTCCTAAACTCTGCTAAAAGCCTATTTGTACATGGACACATAGGTCTTTTATGGAGTTAAGTTAAGAAGCTTTGGCAAAAAAATGCCAAAAGCTCCTAAACTGAGGTTTAGGAGCTGCCAGTGTACATGAAGCCTTAGCCAGGCTATGGACATTCAAGTACTTACATATTCTTAACAGTTAAATGGAATTTGAAACAAGCCCACCATGACTTTTGTAGCTATAGGCATTATGGAGCTTTTCATCTTCACATTTCACAGCAGAACACTAAAGGCATTCAAGCCAGTTCAGCATCTCAGCTCCCCCTGCTTCTCTGTCACTGAGAACTTTTCTTTACATGAGAAATTGAAAGGCTGCGGAGTCACTATTAGAAGAAGGAGCTATACCTCTGAAAGAATGACTTGGCTCAACTTTAAAGGCTTCTGCTATCCAGAGGCCAGTGATGTGTCATATAGAGACAAGTGAAATGCTAAGTGCTTCTGAGAACAGCTACAAAGTGGTACAAATGACCATTTTGGTGCCTACATTTAAGATTTTTTTTTGTATGTATTTGTCTACTTGCATACAGTGGGTATAGAAAAAAAATCACCCCCTTTAAAATAATCACAGTTAATTTGCTGCCTGAAATGAAGACAGGCACAGTTTTTGTTTTATCCAACTGTGTTTACTAAGTGCACTTATAACATCCAGGTGAAAGATATAACACCAAAATGTGAGAAAAAATTATTTCTTTATCGTACATGACAGGACACAGCAGCCATAGTAATTATTATGTGGTTATACACCACCTATAGGTGAATGGACACTGGCACACTCAAAGACAGGAAGTACCCCTCTATATAACCCCCCTCCCATACAGGATGTACCTCAGTTTTTCCCCCAGTGTCTCAAGGTGATGGTCACGGTGGATTGAAGTACTATAATATAGATAGCCCCATTGGAAAAATCCTTGCCAGGATCAAGGGGCTATGCAGTCGGATCCATTCACAGTGGCAAAAGAAAGGCCAAAATGGATGGTACCCTTGCCTCGAGGAAGAAGCAAGGTTTTTGCCTGTAGTGCTCATCTTTGGAGGGCTGGACCTTGGGATCCAGGCCCTTGGATAATGACTAAACCAAAGGTTGTCCTGGCAGGGTGCTGTACAGGTCCAAGGGTGTGGACCCCAGTATGCAAGAGTGACCCGGTTCTTGAAGATCCGTTCGAAGACCTGGCCCACTGTGATGGGTGAAGATTGGGTCTGGCTGTGTATTCCAGCAGTATCCTGCAGCGGGAATGGTAAGTTTAAAAAAAAGTAAGAAAGAACCTGGGAAAGGAACACACATGGTTCACTTCAAGGGCTTTTTTCTGATTAGCGAATGCCTTGCCTGTTTTTCACCACTAGAGCGTATATTGCAACATACCTGGTGTTTACTTGTCATACTTAATTTTCAGTGTCTGGCAGCACTCCTTTGGAGACAGCATTGCCTCTCATCCTGGTCTGCCAGTTATCTGTGGCTCTGGGACTGTCCCCCCGGAGGCTAGTTCCGACGATGGGAGCGGGCGGCCGGCATCCCCCCACATTAACGCAGCTCCTCTCTCCCCCTGAGCTATCCCAATAAAGGGACCGCCTTGTCCACACGAGCTTGCAGGGGTCAGCTCTTGTAAAAGGCCACTGTAGGATGTGGGGGGGGGGGGGGCTTAGGCGCGGTCGACGTGCACATGGGGGGCGAGCATGCATGGCACTGGCTCAGTGGCTATAAAGTTTGTGACTCTGTAAAGAGTCTGGCTGACGGAGGGACACAGAATATACTTGGGCATGTAATCACTGTATAGGTGTGGATACAGGCATTTAAAGGCACACCTACTAGGCATTAGGCAGAGCAGTGATTACTGGCTTTTTTTTCCTGGACTACTGCTCAGCAGTGGATGCATATTGTGAGTACCTCTGCATTTAGTGCTTAGGACTTATGTCTTCCCAAAAGAAAGGTGGGGGAATAGAGCAGGGAGGAGCGCAGGGTGCCGCTGTCAGGATCTGAGGATCCTAGTCACGCTTCCATAGTACTATCCTCCCCTGAAAGGCCAGATGTGACTTGCCAGTTTGAGGCTGTCAGGCATAGTGGCTACATCCAACATTTCAGGTTCTGTATACATCACCAGGGACGATTTGACTTTAGCATTAGCTGGGTTGGAGGGAAAAATAGCCAGCCTGATCGCATCTGTCTCCCAGTCCGGGAAAAATGTGAAAGGTCCCCTTCTCCCCCTCCTGACGTTCCAGTATTGGAACAGGAATGGGCAGATGACATTGAGGTGCCATTGGGTGACCGGGAAGAAGGGCAGGCAGATGACTCCTCTTCTGAGGATTCTGTCTCAGATAAGCCCTTCTCAGCCTCGCAATCCCAAAAACTGCTAGTCCAATCCCTTACGGAATTGGTTCTTTCTCCATATAAATTGCCCCCAGCGGAGGTGGCTGAGGCCCCTTTTTCTTCTTTGGGTTTTTGAGTCCTTCACAGGGCCCACATGCTTTCCCTTTACACCCACTGCTGGAGCAACAAATACATGCAGACTGGAATCACCAAGATGGGTATTTTGTTCCTACTGGGAGATTTTCTCTTTATCCCATTGAGGAAAAGTTCACTAAAAAGTGGAGTTTGCAGCAGTGGATGCTGCTATTTCTTATGTGAAAAGGAGTCTAACTTGTCCAGTGGACAATGTCCAGGTTTTCAAAGATCCAGCCGACAAGATGCTCTAATCTTTTTCTGAAGCTTCCTTTTCTATAGCTGGTTTAGCAGTACAGCTTGCAGTAGCAGCAATAGGGGTTTGTCAGTCCTTAAAAGACCAGCTCAAGAAAGTCATTCAGGTGTCCCTGCTCAAGGGGAAATGGCCTACGGGTTAGTGTAGCTGCCAAGGGCATTATGTATTGCAGAATTCTGTGGTTGAAGCATTGGTCAGCTGAATTGCCATGCAAAAAGCTAGTGGAAAGTTTTTCCTTTTCATGGGGAACAGTTGTTCAGAGACGACTTGCATAAGTATATCCAAAAAATTTCAGGTGGTAAGAGTGCCCTTTTACCGGTTAAAAGAGTAGGCGTTCTTCATTTAAATGTACTTCTTCCCCGGGCACCTAGTGTGGCAACCCCCAGGCAGTTTCAAGGGCTCAAGGCCAAGCACAAAGCCTGAAGAAGCCCTGGGGGAAGAAACATACAAAACAGAGTCCTAAGGCCTCCTTATGAAGGGACACCCCCACTCGGTCAAGTGGGGGGAAGTTTTCTCCAGTTTTCAGGAGCTTGGCAGGAAGAGATCCAAGACAGGTGGGTCATCTCCACAGTATCTCTAGGCTACAAGCTAGAGTTTCGGCAGTTTCCACCATTTTGTTTTCTAAGATCGAATGTTCCCAGAGACCCGTTAAAAAGAAGGTCTTTATTCCAGGCACTGGACCAGTTGACGTCACAGGGTGTTATTATAGAAATTCCAACAGAGGACATAGGTTTTTATTCTAATCTCTTCACGGTGCCAAAACCGAATGGAGATGTCAGACCCATTTTAGAGCTCAACGACCTAAATAAATTCCTAACCATCCGCTCCTTTCGCATGGAGTCAATCCGGTCAGTTGTGTCCTCTCTGAGGGGAGGAGAATTTCTATCATCAGTAGACATCAAAGATGCATATGAGCATGTGCCAATCTGCCCCGCTCACCTGAAATTTCTGCAATTCGAGGTGGAACAGCCCCATTTTAAGTTTGTGGTCTTGCCCTTTCGGTTACCTCCCCCCCCCCCCCCCCCCCCGAGTGTTAACAAAAATTCTGACCCTGGTATTAGCAAAATAAAGGGTCCAGGGTATATTATTAACAGCGTACCTAGACGACCTGCTGCTTGTAGATAAGTCGGTCACTGGGCTAGTCCGCAATGTGTCCAGCACGGTCAATATGGCCAGTAAGAAGTACTTGGGTCGAGTCATAGACACAGTCCAAGAAAAGGTCTTTTTGTCTCAGACGAAGGTCAGAGATATAAAACATCTGGTCCGTGTGGTCAAAGGAAAGAAGGATCCCTCCATTCGCCTTTGCATGATGTTGCTAGAGAAAACGGTGGCTTTAAAGCTATTCCCTATGCCCAATTTCACTTGAGACTGTTGCAAAACAGTATTCTGTCCGCTTGGAACAAGAGGATCCAAGCTTTGGACTACCCAATGTATCTGTTCCAAAGGGTGCGCCAGAGTCTCAATTGTTGTTTAATTTGAAAAAGGGAGAAATCCTTCATGCCGGTAGCCTGGAAGCTTGTAATGACAGATGCCAGCCTCTTGGGATGGGGAGCGGTTCTAGAGGAGGCCATTTTGCAGGGGAAGTGGTCAGAGACAAAAAAAGAAAAAGCCTTGCAAATCAACATTCTAGAGATTTGGGTAGCATGTCTGGCTCTAATATTCCGGACTTCCATTTTGCAGGGGTGTTCTGTCAGGATACAATCCGACAATGCCACAGCTGTGGCTTAAATCAACCACCAAGGGGGTACCAGGAGTCAGGTGGCCCAAAGGGAGGTGGACCATATTCTGACATGGGCAGAGAAACATGTGCCTTTTCTTTTCTTACATCAGGGGACACAGAGCTATAGTAGGTACTATGTGGGTTATATCGGACCAACAGGTGCTGGACACTGGCACACCCCTAAAGGCGTGTACTCCCCTATATAACCCCTCCCATTACTGGGAGTCCTCACACTATGGCTCTGTGTCCCCTGATGTAAGAAAAGAAAATAGGATTTTTATAACAGCTTACCTGTAAAATCCTTTTCTTTGAAGTACATCAGGGGACACAGAGGTCCTTCCCTTCTTTGGGATACATGTGTATTGCGTAACTACAAAACTGAGGACTCCCAGTAATGGTTGGGTTATATAGGGGAGTACACGCCTTTAGGGGTGTGCCAGTGTCCAGCACCTGTCTGTCCGATATAACCCACATAGTAATTACTATGGCTCTGTATCCCCTGATGTACATCAAAGAAAAGGATTTTACAGGTAAACTGTTATAAAAATCCTATTTTGTGTCAGCAGTCTTCATTCTGGGATTGGAGAATTGGCAGGCGGACTTCTTGAGCCGCCAAAATTGTCCCAGAGGGAATGGTTTTCAGCCATATGCCAAAAGTGGGGTACCCCGGACATAGATCTGTTGGCGTTCAGGTTCAACAAGAAGTTGGACAAATTTGCGTCAAGGACAAGAGATCTGCTCGCATTTGGGACAGATGCACTAGTCACCCCTTGGGATCAGTTTTCACTGATTTATGTGTTCCCCCCAGTTCAGCTGCTACCGTGGCTTCTACGCAGGATCAAGGAGATAGGGAAGCCGGTGATTCTGGTATCCAGGTATAAAGTTGGCAGTAGGGAAACCGTGGACTCTACCATCCCATCCAGAATTGCTTTGGCAAGGACCATTGTTCCATCCTGCCTTACCATCGGTATGTTTAACGGTTTGGCTATTGAAGCCCAAATTTTAAAGGATCAGGGGCTTTCGGGGTCAGTGGGGACTACCCTGATTAATGCAAGGAAGCCCGTTTCTAGGTCCATTTATTATAGGATCTGGAGGTCCTATATTTCCTGGTGTGAAACCTAAAGATGGCATCCTCGAAAGTATGTTATAGGAAGAGTTTTTGCCTTTCTACAATTGGGGGTAGATATGAAGCTAGCCTTCAGTACCATCAAGGGTCAGTTCTCGGCCTCATCAGTATTTTTTCAAAGACCGCTTGCTTCACATTTTTTAATCTGGGCCTTTATACAAGGGGTAACTCATATAACTCCGCCAGTCAGGCCACCATCGTGCCCATGGGATTTGAATCTAGTTTTATCGGTCTTGTAAAGACAACCCTTTGAGCCTTTGTGCCATATTCCCTTGATCCTTTTGACAAGGAAGTTGTTTTTTTTGGTTGCAGTAACTTCGGCTAGCAGAGTGTCAGAATTGGCAGCTCTTTCCTGTAAGGAGCCATACTTAATTATTCATAAAGACAAGGTGGTGTTGCGTCCTCACCCAAACTTTTTGCCTAAGGTAGTGTGCAGTTTTCACTTGAACCAAGATGTCTCCCTTCCTTCTTTTTTCGCAGAACCTTGCTCTGCATAAGAAAAATTGTTGCATTCTCTCGATGTGGTGAGAGCTGTCAGGATCTATCTGAAGGTGACAGCTCAGATGTGGAAGACCGATGCTTTGTTTGTGCTGCCAGAGGGGCCCAGAAAAGGGCAAGCAGCATCAAAATCGACTATTTCACAGTGGATTTGTCAGGTTATAATTCAGGCTTATGGATTGAAAAGGAGGGTTCCACCTTTTCAAATTAGAGCACACTCTACCAGGGGAGTGAGTGCGTCATGGGCAGTGTGTCACCAGGCCTCTATGGCTCAGACTTGCAAGGCCGCAACTTGGTTGTCAATACATACATTTACAAAATCTTACCAGATGGATGTAAGGGGCAGGAGGATGCTGCTTTTGGGCACAGTGTCCATTCACCTATTGGTGGCTTATAGCCACATAGTAATTGCTATGGCTGCTCTGTGTCCCGTGATGTACTCCAAGAAAAGGATTTTACAGGTAAGCTGTAAAATTCTGTTTTTCTATACCTACTGTGTGTATTTTTAATATCAGATGTGTAGGTTGTCAATGCAAATTAAGAGTTAGCGCATCATAAGATTGAGAGGAAATCCCAACTTTTTTTTTTTTTTTAAATGTTAACTGTTTTGTGTGTTTTTCTTTCATGTTTATTTTAATATTTAGCTATACACTACTATACAATTACCACGATACGTTTATTATTTCAGCTGCTGAGGGCCACTGAGTCTTTACTTTTTCTTGTTATTTCTTTAGGGTGTAACAGCTGTAGTTTCTTACAAAGGTATTCAGGACTTTAATGCATATATTCATTTTTCATTCAATGCATTGTCTTTTATCATGAGGTTGTTTACCTTTGTCTGCAATAAGCTCTTCTTGCTTTTGTTGTTTAGGGAAGCCATCCATATCAGTCTTTGAGTTACACCAGTGGAGACACAGCAAATGACTCTCCTGCACATGTCAGCAGGTCTGGATTGCCTGTTAAGGAAAGTCCACGGAAAGAGAGTCTCTTGAGTTACCTGACAGGGAGCTTTCCAAGCCTACACAATCTGCTGGAGGGCACACCACAAAAAAGTGCTGCTGCTGCAGTTAAAAGCAGTTCCCTTACCAGGACAGGTACCCAATACTTGTCAGGTTAAACATTCATTTATTTTGACCCCATAGTTCTGTGAAATTACTTCAGTAATATATATATATTTTTTTAAATCAAATTATAAAGTTCTAGGAGCCTCAGATATTAAGCTAGAATTTGCCATAATGTTGGTTACAATATTACTTTCCCTTTATTAAAGTGTTACTAAACCCACAACAGTAATCTAAGTCTGTATATGCAGTAAAGCATACTTATTATACTCTGGAACCTAAGGGGTCACTCCTCTGCATTGTGTAAAAAGGTAGTTTGGTGCTGTTTTCGCTGATCCTCCCCTTCTTTTGCTGTCCCCAATCCATCTGCTGATAGCACATAGCCCTAGTAGTCACTTGGCACATTCTCAGCTTGGTGTGCATTGCTAGAGAGGTTTTTGTTTTTTTGGGAGGGTGCATGTGATCAGTACAGTGCCAATCAGCACTATCCAGACAGAGAGTCAGGAGTCATGCAGCCTCATAGGACAGTCAGAGGAAAGTGAAAACTCTTCCTACAAACTTGAACCAGTGCTTGTCCGTACACTGATAGAAGTCACAAAATTGCTATATACTGCTGATGAGAAAAGGTATTTAGCAGTTTACATTTACTAAAATAATTGCATTTCCATGTTCTGTGTGCTATGGGAGACCAGATATAGTGAATGCAGGGTCCTGGGTTTAGTAACATTTTAAGTAAAAGGCAAAGAGCAACATTTTGAAAACTGTATACTATTGCGAGAGTATTCACATTTGAAAATTGCAGTTCTTTTGTGTTCACATATCTGGCATGCCTTTTATAACCCTCTCTTCTTACATGATAGATCTTAAACTTTAAAGGAAATATTTAAACTGTGCACGTTTGGGCACATATTTTATGTCAACTGTGTTGCATCTACTGTTATTTGATATAAAAATGTGCAAAATATCCTCCACTCTGTGGAGGAAGAAATAAGATATAAAAAACTGCTAATTACTATCTATCTACAAAGCAAAACACATGTAATTCAATAATTTTGCTGCATATGTGTTGTCTCTCACTGCTGCCACCATACAAATAGGCAAACAACAATGCTAAAGTGTAGAGAATTATCACTCTGCTGTGGCTAAACTGTATTATAGGTTTTCACCCATGGTAACAAATAAGTCCATAAAATAAAATCCACCAAAATTATGCAAAATAGAGTGTTGAGATCTTCTCCCATTAAGATAATTATCAATCACACACCACTTAACGTGCACTTTTGATTCCTCTCACCAAATTGCAAGGATATTCACATAAGTGTTTTATGCCCACCGCGAGAGCGGGAGGTATTGCGATTTGGTGAGTTTATACCTGCTGGGGAGAGGAATCAGCAGTGCATGCGAGGTGGTGTGTGATTGATAATTATCTTAACGGGAGAAGATCTCAACACTTTATTTTGCACATATTTTGGTGGATTTTATTGACTTTTTTGTTACCATGGGTGAAAACCTATAATGAGGTTTAATCACAGTGCCACTTTGGAGTGATAATTCCCTACATTTTGAGCATTGCTGTTCATTGATATAACTTGATTATTATGCAGTCTAATTATTTGTTTACATAATTCATTCAGACTGTCTTTTCTGTTTCACCTAAACAATATGTGTACATTGCATTGTCTTTGTGTGTTAGTGCATGTGCCAATAGTATGTAGCACTTATGCCTGTCATTTTTCATTTTCTAGTGTATTATATATTATGTTTCATATTCTAAGCCATGTAAAACACATCTAGGAAGCTAACTGATAATGGAGTTTGCACAAAAATTTAAACCATCCTCTTACCTTTTATACCCGATGGAAAGTTTGTTTAAGACCCCAGCCATAAGAAATGTAGTGGTTTCTGTCATTATTGTGTTACCAAAATATTGAACAAGTACATACTTCTTATCAGAAACATTGTTCTGTACTGCCTTTCTTTTAGTGAGTCGGGGTCTGTGTAGTACAGAATATTACAATGCTAAATTAAGCACACAAATCATTTTTTTTTTACACCAGTTTAGTTTACAATGAGTGAGAAATTGGATGAAACTTTTAACTTACAACTTTAATATACTTGTTAAGAAAACTTTTTTTTATTATTAAAGTCCTCTGAATCGTCTCCTAATTTATTGATACAGGGAATACTATGGGCACAGAAATTTTATCAGAACACCCTTTATTGTCTGAACCCTCCTCTGTGAGCTTCTATAACTGGATGTCAAATGCAGTGGGTAATAGAGGCAGTGTGGTACACGAATCACCCCTGATCAAGTCTGGAAACAACAGCCTTCCCACAGGTATTGGCAATTAGGTTTATTTGGAAATTTTTAAGTACATGAAGAGACAAAGACCACATATCTGTGTAAGTAATATTCAGAGAGGGTCTCTTCAGTTTTTAAGGCTGTTATAGTACAACAATATAAAAAAAAAAAGCACACTGGTGCATTCTACAGTAAAACAAATATCATACCAGGTAAATGTCATCTAATTATTTTACTTTGAGCCAAAAATTGCACTGCTAGTTGCTGTACTCCCAGAGCACACGAAAGTTCAGTCTAGTATTGTTCTAATAGACTTTCAAACCCGTACGTTATCCAGGAATAACGGCTCACGTGTCTTTGTGTGTTATGTGATCATTGTCACATACTGTATATTCATGCTTTCATTCATAAATAACATCAACATTTTTATATATTGTCATCTGTGTTCATCATTGGGTAGGGTTTTTAGGTGACTTGTTATTTTTTAAATGTTAAGGTTTTGGACTTTATGTAAAACCTGAAAGAAATAAAAAGCAAAGGAGCTTCTGGCACCAACCAACAAGAGCTCATTGTAATTTTACACCTAGAAAATCGACAGCCAGAGTTAAAGGGGTTGAAGTCAAAAGTTTTTTTTATGGAGACACGGAGCTGTGTCTCGGCTTGAGTGCCCACATAGCAAGCTGCTTGCTGTGGGGTGGGGGCACTCAAAGGAGGGGCGGGGGGCAGGAGCAGCGAAGAGGGACTTGAGAAGAGAAGGATCCAGGCTGCTCTGTGCAAAACCACTGCAACAGAGCAGGTACGTATAAAATGTTTGTTATTTTTATAGAGAGAGAGAAAAAAAAAAAAAAGACTTTACAATCACTTTAGGTATTGTAGCATCTATACTTTTTCTTACAGTTTTCACAAATGATATCCTTGTTTGTCTAGGACAATATGGGTTTAATTTATAAAGCGTTTGCATAGCCAGTCACCCAGTGAAAGTGCATGTACATTTGTTCTGTGAGAACAAAACCAAAAACATATGTAAATAGGCTATATCCTGTGCGGTTAGAATGTAAATATTTGATTTAAACAGAAAATTCCACATTTAGCCATAGGATAGCACTAAATATTACAGGTCATTTCCATGATACATAGCTCCATCTAATGGCCAAATGCAGTATTTTGTGTTTAAAATCAGGACAGATTATATAACCTGTTTGTTAAAATGTTTTGACCCCTTTGCACAGTGAATATATAGATGCAATTTCACTGGCCAAATGGCTGTATGAAGAGGTGAATTCTGGGCAAGTCAAAAATTCAGCTTGTTTAATTAAAGTGGATGTAAACCCGGTCTTGAAATTTGAGCTGGGCACATAGATCTACAGTGTTTTCTTGTGTCTAGTAGCTGTCTCTTGCTGGATCCCTCTGTTATCAGCCTGACATGTTTCTGTCACATTATGATAAGAGATGTTGGAGTTTGGAGTCGCGGGAGGTTGGTATAAATAGATTAGCGCAGCTCTGGACGATACAACGGAGAGAGCTGTGAGTGTCTACCTGTGTGTAGAGGGGCTGTGTGCCCAGGGTTCTCTGCAACAATAACCAGGTAGAGAAAAAAATCCTAACAGGAAGGGCACATTCTAAACATTATCTAAAGCTGAAGACAGCAGATATAGATGTACCGTATATACTCGAGTATAGGCCGACCCGAATATAAGCCGAGGCCCCCAATTTACCCCCAAAAAAACTGGCAAACTTATTGACTCGTGTATAAGCCGAGGGTGAGACATGCCTGTCCATCCCTGTGTGTGTGTCCGTCCATCCCTGTGTGTCCGTCCATCCCTGTGTGTCCGTCCATCCCTGTGTGTCCGTCCATCCATCCCTGTGTGTGTGTGTGTCCATCCATCCATCCATCCCTGTGTGTGTGTGTCTCCATCCATCCATCCATCCCTGTGTGTGTGTGTCTCCATCCATCCATCCATCCCTGTGTGTGTGTGTCTCCATCCATCCATCCATCCATCCCTGTGTGTGTGTGTCTCCATCCATCCATCCATCCATCCCTGTGTGTGTCTCCATCCATGTGTGTGTGTGTGTGTGTGTGTGTGTGTGTGTGTGTCCAGCCTACCTTTGTCCCGAGCCTCCGTCCCGTGCCTTGCCTCCTTGCCTCCGTCCCGTGCCGTGCCTTGCCTCCTTGCATCCGTCCCGTGTCGTGCCTTGCCTTGCCCCCGTCCCGTCCCGTCCCGTGCCGTGCCGTGCCTTGCCTTGCCTTGCCTCCGTCCCGTGCCCTCTTCGTCGGCGGCCATTGTAAAGTTCAAAAGCTGCGCCGCCGCCTTCGCCTGTGATAGGCGGAACACTGAATTTCCCAGCAGCCTGTGTTCCGCCTATCACAGACGTCGTATCATCCTCGTCCGTAGTACGAGGATGATACGATGTCCGTGATAGGCGGAACACAGGCTGCTGGGAAATTCAGTGTTCCGCCTATCACAGGTGAAGGCGGAGCCGGAGGCGCGGCTTTTGAATAGAATGGCCGCTGTCTGTCTGCTCGACACGCTGATCGAGCGGGCAGACAGCGATGACTCGAGTATAAGCCGAGGGGGGCACTTTCAGCCTCAAAAAAGAGGCTGAAAATCTCGGCTTATACTCGAGTATATACGGTAATACTTATATAGGGAGCTTTGTTTCATCCCCGTGTATAATCTGCGGCTGTCACTTCACTGGTTATATGTGATGGTTTACATCCACTTTAAGCTTTGACAATAAAACCTAGAAACAGATTGGGTACACAGTTGCACTAAATACTGTGTGTGCCAGTTTTAGTAAATTTACCCGTGGGATATTACCTCAGGTGGAAACCAGAAAAGAAACAAAAACTTTTGTTGCCTTTGTCTGTGCTTAACTTTTTCTGAGAGGAGTCATCTGATTACAAAAAAATTCAGTTTTTTGCATCCTCTGGGCTATATTTTAGGGTCTTTACCTTTAGTATATAGGGTGTGAAGGGAGGCAGTGTGGCCCTAAAACATGTCCTCAGAGTTTCCCATACGCCGCTCAGCCTCTGTCAGATGGGTGCAAAACGTATCCATATTCTTAAAGGAAAAAACCGCGCTCGACAACGGTGGGAAGTAAGAGAGGATAGTAATAACAGTAGCTACGGCTAAATACTAATTATATCATTAGGTTGCTGCCAATTCGGAATTATATATTGATATACATACATATAAGGAGTTTTACTTATAGGTAGCGCCAATTACCCTGGTTATCATATTATTCTGTATCCATATTCTTATATACAGTATAAGGCTAATGTCGGTTTTCAGGCAGTCAATCTTACTTGTCAGGGTAGCTTGGCAGGTGTAAATGGCCTGCATAAGGGCCATGAAGTTGACTTGCTGCAGGAGTATGGGCTTTGTGTCCTCCATCTGAACACTGCAACAGGAAAGGCTTCCGCTCTGCTGGATGAAGGAGCCGACAATGTCTTTTTCCGGGGCACAGAAGACTGCCTCCCTTTACGCATGGTAAGCTCAGGAAGCACAGCAAGTGTTAGGGAGTCAAACAAATGGTGTTGCGCTACCTCATAAAATTAAACTATACTATAATCTCTTATACCAAAAATATATATTAAAAGTTGTGCTAACAAAAATGCAATTTCTGCCTATTAAGTGGGTATAGTATACCCTAAATTAAACAATTATATATTGCACAGTGTATACAAAATAATTCCAACTATATAAAGTGCCTCAGACAAATACAGTCGTGAATAATCAAATAAGTGAATATAAAGTGTCCAGTGCTTAAATAAAATAGCAGCAATAAATATCAAAGTGTCTTGTGCATACAAAACATCTCCAAAGTAATTCAAACAGAGAACTGTGTACATTCCAAGCGTGGCACACACCGTGCAAAATCAACAAAATGAAAGAAAAAGCAAACAAAAAGAAAACAAAAGCAGCTCAATAAATAGAGTCTATATGTGAACTTGGGGTGAATAAAGTGACCAGTGATTAATTGAGTGCTTCTCCAAAGGGTTGCCAAAAGAACGTGTCTAGTCCTTATTCTCAGTGTTTTCACGGCACATCAGGTGAAGTGGCCCCTTACCTTACTGCTGTAAGGTAAACAGCAGAACAACCAAATAGAAAAATCCAGGGATTATATCCCCTTTCCTGGCAGGTAAGTACTGGCCCCCACGGTTGATGTATTTCTATAGTTTCCACACAGGTCTCATTGCTCAATGTTATTCCATAAGTGTTCTCACGTTCTGACCTGTTTCACCAAAAGGTCAGAAAAAGCAGGTTCCCTCTCTGTGATACAGACGGATCAGCTGGTCATGGAACTCCTATTCCGTCCACGCTGCCTCCGGCTGATTGGATGGATTCCAGCCAGTACAAATTCCCTCAATGGGGTCTCGCCTACCCGAAGCTAGGAAGCACCGCCTTCCCTAACACCAGTCCAGCCATTCTGACAGAAAACCAACCGTCAAACCGATGCTTATCCAATCCGGAGTACTAAACTATAATATAAGATAAGCTTCCTAGCTTCGGGTAGGCGAGACCCCATTGAGGGAATTTGTACTGGCTGGAATCCATCCAATCAGCCGGAGGCAGCACGGGTCTGCTCATTGAATCATCATTATCACCTGAGAATTTAGAATTGATCTTGGAACAAGTGAGCCTGCATCAGGAATGTAGTAAATCTGTATTTAAAGTAGTAAAAACAGCTTCCTGTCTGTGCAGTGTGTCAGGAGTATGTAGCTCACAAGATCATTGAAAGATCAATATACATTTTTGGCAGGTAAAACAGTTGTCATATATTCAGGAAAGTCTGCCAATAGAGCTGTTTTGTGGACAAATTAATTTTGTTTACACTTGTTTTACATACAAAGGGTTCATTTTATTTCAGCAACAACACATAACTTGCCAACCATTCCTTCAGCTTCGGATTTCAACACTGTACTATCAAGTGATCAGAACACAATGGATGGAACCCACTCTCAACACAGCAGCAGCGAAGATGATATAGCTGGTATAGAAGAAAGCAACCAAGGATTCCCTGCTGTCCAGCTTGCAGATGCACAGGTTGAAAAAAAATAACACTTATACCAAACTTGAGAACTCTCCTTGGATCTGCACAAACTAATGCTTAAGACCATTTTAATCTGATTTTTGGCCTAAGTTTGATAGTATAAAATGACTCCCTTGCAGCCATCTGTTGTAAAACAAATATATTACAGGGTATAAATTCTCACATTTTCTTTGAGACCCTGAGCAAGCCATTTTTTCTCTTTCCTTCATTAAAAAAAAGTTTTACCTGTACGGTAATGTATTTGACACTTTAGACAAAGCTAGTAAAAATAGCAGCTCTTCTCAAAAGCAATAAGCTTTGAAGGTTCATTTGAATGTTTTACAGCGTCCTTAAGTTTTTATTAATTGATCTGATCAACCGTACATGCTCAAAGCTCTCTTGTGCTGCGCTAAGATTTGGACAAAAAAGTCCACCACCAAATGAAGTCTAGATGCTCTATTAGTTGTCCATATAGGCACGCTTCTAAAACTCCTTTTAAATATAGAGGAGAGCTGACATTTCTAGGGACAGTAACACACTGCACATCTCTCCGAGCACATGCCACTGTTGGCACTAGTTGGCTCTCTTTGTCCGATAGACAAGGCTGAAAGCTCAAGAAGAGAAAGGACTTTTGAGTAGTATGTTACTCTTTGTTATATAATAAAGTTGCAATATTGATGTACTCACAGAAGCTTAGAAATAGGGATGGGCGAACAGTTCGTGCCGAGCATAAGTTCAGGCCGAACTTTGGTTGTTCGGATGTTCTGCGAACACCGAACAATATGCGGTGTTCGGGAAAAATTCGGAACGCCGTTAAAGTCTATGGGACATTTACATGAAAAATCTAAAGTGTTAATTTTAAAGGCTTATATGCAAGTTATCGTCATAAAAAGTGTTTGGGGACCCGGGTCCTGCCCCAGGGGACATGTATCAATGACATTTTTTTTTTAATGTTTTTCGGGAGCAGTGATTTTAATAATGCTTAAAGTGAAACAATAAAAGTGAAATATTCCTTTAAATTTCGTACCTGCGGGGTGTCTATAGTATGCCTGCAAAGTGGCGTATTTTTCCCCCCTGTTTAGAACAGTCCCTGCACAAAATGACATTTCTAAGGGAAAAAAAGTCATTTAAAACTACCGGCTATAATGAATTGTCTAAGGGAGAAATCAAAAGTGCTAATTTTAAAGGCTTATATGCATGGTATTGTCAAAAAAAAGTGTTTGGGGACCTGGGTCCTGCCCCAGGAGACATGTATCAATGCAAAAAAAGTTTTAAAAACTGCAGTTTTTTCAGGAGTACTGATTTTAACTACTTCCTACCCAGCCAATGTACATATATAGCCGGTGGGAGCTCTCTCCTTCTGAATGGATGTTCAGAAACGTTCTTCAGTAGGAGGGGGAGTGCGCGCGTGCTCGCGCAGCGGCGCAATCCCGATGCGCTCGTGTCACCTGGACACGGCGCGTCTCGGATCAGCAGGAGGGCTCTGTGATTGGCCCTCCTGATCACATGACGACCTTGTCCAATCACAGATGTCACGTGATGTAAACAAACAGCCGGTTGCTAGGCAATCGGCTCTCCTCTCCTCACACGGATGTTGTCGCTGAGGAGAGGAGAGCAGATCGCTGCAGCCGGCTAGTGATCAGTGAGTATGAGCTGTTTTTTTACAGCTTTTTACTCACTGATCCCCAGTCTAGTGTAAACACACATGTCCCCAGACCACACGTCCCCAAATAATAAAAACACATGACCCCCACATATGTCCCACTAAAATCACATGTCCCAATGATTATCTGTATACATATGTCCATGATCACCTGCACACACCTGTACATGATCATTTGCGTACATATGTCCATGATCACACAAACCAATTATTATACACTGATTTTTTTTTTTACCAAAAACATATAGCAGATTACATTTTGGCTTAAATTTATGACAAGATTTTATTTTATTGGACTTCTTTTAAAATCGAAAGAAGAAAATATCATTTTTTTCCCAAATTTCCATTTTCGCTTATATCGCAAAAAATAAAAAATGGAGTCGTGAATAAATACCACCAAAAGAAAGCTCTATTTGTGCAAACAAAATTATAAAATTTTCATTTGAGTACAGCGTAGAACGACCGCACAATTGTCATTGAAAATGCGAGAGCGCTGAAAGCTGAAAATTGGTCTGGGAAGGAAGGGGGTGAAAGTGCCCAGTATTGTAGTGGTTAATAATGCTTAAAGTGAAACAATAAAAGTGAAATATTCCTTTAAATTTAATTTTGTACGTAGTATGCCTGTAAATTGCCACATTTTTCCCTTGTTTAGAACAGTCCCTACACAAAATGACATTTCTAAAAGAAAAAGTCATTTAAAAGTACTAGTGGCTATAATGTCGGTCCTGACAATACAGATAAAAGTCATTGAAAAAAAATGGCATGGGATCCCCCATAGTCCATTACCAGGCCCTTTGGGTCTGGTATGAATATTAAGGGGAATCCCGAACCAAAATGTAAAAAAAAATTGCTTGGGGGTCCCCCAATTTCCATACCAGGCACTTCAGGTCTGGTATGGATATTAAGGGGAACCCTGTGGCAATTTTTTTTAAAAAAGTGGCGTAGGGGTCCCCCCTCAAAATTCATACCAGAACCTTCAGGTCTGGTATGCATTTTAAGGGGAACCCCGCACCAAAATAAAAAAAATGGTGTGGGGGTCCATGTTGATGGGCCCTTGTCCCCATCAACATGGGGACAAGGTGGTTTCGGGGGCTACCCCAAAGCGCCCTCCCCATGTTTGAGGCCTGGTACGGTTTAGGAGGAGGTCGCTCTCTCGTCCCCCCTCTTTTCCTGTGGCCTCCCAGGTTGCGTAATAAGGGTCTGGTATAGAATTTGGGGGGACCCCCACACAATTTTTTATTTTTTTTGGTTTGGGGTTCCCCTTAATATTCATACCAGACCCAAAGGGCCTGGTAATGGACTATGGGGGATCCCATGCCGTTTTTTTTCAATGATTTTTATTTGTATTGCTGGGACTGACAATTCATTATAGCCATGAGTACTTTTAAATTACTCTCTTTCCTTTAGAAATGTCACTTTGTGCAGGGACTGTTCTAAACACGTGAAACATTTGCCAATTTACAGGCATACTATAGACACCCCCTGGTACAAAATTTAAAGAAATATTTCACTTTTATTGTTTCACTTTAAGCATTATTAAAATCACTGTTTCTGAAAAAACTGCAGTTTTTAAAAAAAAAATGTTGCATTGATACAAATGCGCCACTTTACAGGCATACTATAGACACCCCCCCCCCCCCCCGGTATGAAAATTAAAGGAATACTTCACGTTCATTGTTTCACTTTAAGCATTATTAAAATCGTTGCTCCTGAAAAAACAGCAGTTCGGCTATCTATACTTAGAAACAGTGCAAACTCATTGCAAGATGGTCAGTACAAAAAAAAGTATTGACAGGCAGGCTCAAGGCTGGGCATTACAACATCTCTGTTTATCTCTGTTTTTCAATAGAATTATAAATTAAATATTTTTTGTGAAGTAATTATATTTTTCCTGATATTTTAATTACTGTGATATATTTTATGTTCTAGGTGGTGTTTAAACCTTTGCTGAGTCATACAGGTATCCAGCCACAAGACGTTGTCCCACTAAGCTACAGGATGTACTTTGGGGAACACCTGTCCTTCTCTGGCACTTTAGACTGTCTAAGAGCTGACATAGTTGATTCTGATACTTCAAAAGAAAGGAGGAGCAAACGAGCCAGAAGGTTTGCTTCTTTTTTAACATGCTGTCATTAGGTCATCTTATTTCTATAATAAAAGCTAAAATATTTCTCTTATTTGTGTCTTTAGACAAGGAGCCATCAATCTTCCTCCACTTGAATTCAAACCAGCTCTAATGCTAGAAACCTTCAGTATAAATGCAGTGGTAATGGAAAAATCTATGTCCACTCCCCAGAACCCCACCAGTGCACTCTCTTTTCATGACCTCAGCAAAAGATACTATAACACCTTCCACTGTAACTTCACCATATCCTGCCAGTCCATTAGTCAGCATGTAGATATGGCCTTGGTACGTCTTATACATCAATTTAGTACAATGATTGATGACATCAAGGCAACACAGACAGATATTAAACTCAGTAGATACACAGCTGGCTCTGCTTCACCCACCCCTACCTTCAAGACAAGGAAACATCGAGATTTTCGCTCCTCTGATTTCAGTCGCAGCTCTCGGGGCAGTCTAAATGGAGGCACAAGATTTAATAATTTAAAGAACAAAAGAGCCAGCACCGATAACAACAAGAAAGAGTCTCGAAACAAGAACTCATTGGGAAGGTCAGAGCGGAGAACCTCCAAGGTTTCTCGCAAGGGCTCCAAAGATGCAGTAGATCACATGACAATCCAAATGGATGACTCCGATTCCATAACTGTTTCAGAACAAAGTGAGCCCTCTGCAGAGTGCTGGCAGAACATGTACAAACTACTCAACTTCTACTCTCTTATATCTGACCCCACTGGGTTTTTGGAAAAGTCATCCGAACCTCCTGGTCCTGCAGGTATATATTAACACATAGCCTACAAGTTTTCTTTTTTTGAGCATATTCTGTGTTATTGTTTTTTTCTATTTTATTACATCTAACTATATCTCAAGTACCCTGTGTCCCTGTGAAAAAAAAAAATGGAGGCCAGTGCCTCTGCTGGTTTAAGTTTCCATATGCTCAGTGTAGGTGAATACCATGGACTGCATTGCTTTTCTGTCAAACAGAGGCTAAGAGGAGGCAGGTTTGCCTGGATATAATAATAAAAAAGCCTCAAGAAATAAGCCTAATAAAAATAAAATATGATATATTTATTTTTATTTTTTTACTGAAAGAGTAATTGATGCTTGAAACAGACTTCAGCAGAGGTAGTTAGTCAGCAATAATTAATTTAACCACTTGCCGCCCGCCCTATAGGCAATTGACGGTGGCAAAGTGGTTTCATAATCCTGATCGGACGTCATATGACGTGATCAGGATTATGAGCCGCTGCGCGCCCCCGGGGGCGCGCATCGCGGCGATCGTTGTTGCAGGGTGTCAGTCTGACACCCGGCAACTACGATCTCGGTAAAGAGTCTCCGACTGATCACAGTGTAAATGGGAAGAGCCGGTGATCGGCTTTTCCTCACTCGCATCTGTCAGACGCGAGTAGAGGAGAGCCGATCGGCTGCTCCTCTGACAGGGGGGTCTGTGCTGATCGATTATCAGCACAGCCCCCCCGAGGATGCCCACACTGGACCACCAGGGACGCCACCAGACCACCAGGGAAAAGGTAATCCTCCCTAGACCACCAGGGATGCCAGTCAGCACAATGGATGCCAATCAGTGCCCATAATGGATGCCAATCAGTGCCCACAATGGGCATCACTGATTGGCATGCATTATTGTTTGGCACTGATTGGCATCCATTAGTACAGTATAACACCAATGCCACCTATGAGTGCCCACCTGTGCCGCCTATGAGTGCCCACCTGTGCCGCCTATGAGTGCCCACTTGTGCCGCCTATCAGTGCCCACCCATGCCCATCTGTGCCGCCTATCCATGCCCATCTGTGCTGCCCATCCATGCCAATCCGTGCCAGCAATCAGTGCCATTTTGTGCCACCTATCAGTGTCCATCCGTGTCGCCCATCCGTGTCGCCCATCCGTGTCGCCCATCCGTGCCGCCCATCAGTGCCGCCTATCAGTGCCACATATCAGTGTCCATCAATGCCACCTCATCAGTGCCACTTCATTGGTGCCACATCATTGGTCCCCATCAGTGCCGCCTTATCAGTGCCCATCAGTGTAGCCCCATCAGTGCCCATCAGTGAAGGAGAAAACGTACTTATTTACAAAGTTTTGAAACTGAAACAAAAAAAAAACTTTTTTTTTTCAAAATTTTCGGTATTTTTTTTTTGTAGCGCAAAAAATAAAAACCGTAGAGGTGATCAAATACCACCAAAAGAAAGCTCTATTTGTGGGAAAAAAATTATAAAAATTTCATTTGGGTACAGTGTAGCATGACCACGCAATTGTCAAAGTGCGACAGAGCTGAAAGCTCAAAATTGGTCTGGGCAGGAAGGTGTTTAAGTGCCCGGTATTGAAGTGGTTAAGCATGCTTGGGACAAACATAGATCTTATACCGATTGAATAAAAGGTTAACAGGGGGAGGGATAATAAAAAAGGGGCAGATGGTCCACTTTGCCTTTTTCTGAAATCACTTCTCTTCTGTGTTCATACTGGCACACAGGAAGCTTAGGGGCAATGTTACAGATATGTCCCTGCTGTGGAGCAGCTCCCAAAATGAAAAACCTTCAAATAAAAAGGTGTGGCCTTGCGACAGGGAACACGTGTAAACTTGGATACGTAGTCATTAAAATGTATGTCACAAAAAAGTGTGCTTTAATGGAAGGAGCACTGGACTGAAGGATAAGAGTCCAAATAATTGATTGGTTTACACTAAACAAAAAACAACCATCCTGTTTCTAGGGTTAGATAAAGATTCCCTCATCAGGGCTTCAGTTAAAGTAAGAACTTTGAATGGAGTCAAAACAGATTTTTTCTGATGCACTGTGTTTTTGGCCTTTTGTCAGTTGCATTTTGTGAGTACCCACTTTTATATAAAAATGTCTTATTATTAACCACTTCCCTACCGGCACATGCCGATGTACGTCAGCAGAATGGCACGGGCAGGTACCTGTACGTCCCTTTAAATTTGCCACCCTGCCATCGCGAGCACGCCGCGGAGCGGGACCCCCGTGAGTCCGGTCCCGTGGACTCGATCGCCGCGGGCATACCCGCGATCATCTCACAGGGCGGCTGAACTAGGAGATGCCGTTGTAAACGTTCTGCCTAGCAACAAGAGACGCTGATCTCTGCTCCATGTAATTGGAGCAGAGATCAGTGTTCACTAAAAGAAAGCCCAGCCCCCAACAGTTAGTAACACACCCCTAGGAACACTTAACCCCTACACTGCCACCCACTGGTTAACCCCTTCACTGCCAGTGTCATTTACACAGGAATTACTGCATTTGTATAGCAGTGATTGCTGTATAAATGACAATGGTCCCAAAAATGTCCGATGTGTCTGCCATAATGTCGCAGTCACAATAAAAATCGCTGATCGCCGTCATTGCTAGTAAAAAATTTTTTTTTATAAAAATGCCATAAAACTATCCCCTATTTTGTAAACGCTATAACTTTTGCGCAAACCAATCAATAATCGCTTATTGCGATTTTTTTAACCAAAAATATGTAGAAGAATACATATCGGCTTAAACTGAGGGAAAAAAATATTTTTTTATATATTTTTGGGGGATATTCATTATAACAAAAAGTAAAAAATAATGTGTTTTTTTCAAAATTGTCGCTCTATTTTTGTTTATAGCATAAAAAATAAAAAACGCAGGGGTGATCAAATACCACCAAAAGAAAGCTCTATTCGTGGGAAAAAAAGGACGTCAATTTTGTTTGGGAGCCAAGTCGCACGACCGCGCAATTGTCAGTTAAAGCGACGCAGTGCCGAATCGCAAAAAGTGGTCTGGTCTTAAGCCAGCAAAATGGTCCAGGGCTGAAGTGGTTAAATTATCTTTAGCAATGCACTAGGTGTGCGTGCCTTCCATTTCTGTTTTTCTTGTAGATTTCTTTCTGTGTACGAAACCTAATTGCTGGATCAGTAAAGTTACTGGCCAGTAGTATCTGATTTATCTTGCTTTAAGCTGTTGTTTTTAAAATCTTTAGGAAGGAGTCCATCGGAGCCAACATGCAGGGTGGTGTTTGAAAATGAACAGGACAACAATAGCCTGAATAGGAGTCAGAGAAAACGCAGTCTAGTTACAGCAGAGCCTCAGCACGTCACTCTAATAGTGTTTGGAATAGGCATGGTGAATCGCACTCACCTAGAAGCTGACATTGGAGGCCTGACTATGGAATCTGAGCTCAAGAGGATTCATGGCAGCTTTACACTGAAAGAGAAAATGAAAGGTAATCAAACAGAATTGGAAACAATGAATTTTCTTCACCTTGGTGAATTGTGTTTTCTACCACTTTTCCTTGTACTTTGTAATACAAATCAGCATAGTTTACTCTTTTGAAACTTGAAAACTATAGTTTATCTTTCCATACGGCAATAATAATATAACCATTCAACACTGACTGTTGTGAACCTGATTTTAGCGTGATTGCTTATTCACATAAATTGTTTATACGATGTATGTTCTCGGGGTGAAACCGTAAAGTGAATAATCTGATTCTTTAATGCTGAAATTCCAAATATTCTCACTAGAGGAGAACTATTTCGTTCTGACACTTTTCCATAACTCTGGTTTAATTGTATATTTTTAAAACTAATGTTGTTTTAAAGAGCACTTGGAGCAAAAAGCTTGAATTCTGACTCCAGGTTTTAGCCCTGGTTCATACTGGTGTGATTTTGAAAACACACTACTTCAGCCCGATTTCAGAGCCACGCGTCAGTGTGCTTTGCACTGCCAATTTCATTGCACCTTGTGACTTCATTTAAGAGAAGTCAATGCAAGTTGCAATGGGGTGCGACTTGTCATGCGATTTGGAACTGTGTGAATGGGGGCTTAGAACCCCCTTCATGATTGTGGACTGATTGGCTATTTGATGACAGTACACTGAATGAGCATTCGGACTCTCGGTCAGGAAGTGTTACTGGCAGAATCACCAGGTGGAATGAAAGGAAAAAAGCCAAATAAAAAGGAAAACCAGTGCAGCGACTACATTCAAGGACTGGCAATTTGCAGTATATTACATTTCTGTTGTATTTAGATATGATTTTTTTTTTTTACAGCCTCACTATAAAGTGATCAATTTCCAATATGTCCCTTCCTCACCTGTTTTAACCCTCCAAAATGCTGACCCACGGTTGCAGCATGGTTCCAGCATGACACATTATTGTTCTAGCTAGTGCATGCACATTGTTTTGTCAATAATTAACATTTGATTTGAAATAGTTGTGTTGCACTTTGTCTTTTTTAAGATGTACTTCATCAGAAAATGACCGAGACATGCGCCACAGCTCATATAGGAGGTGTTAATATTGTTCTTCTGGAGGGCATTACACCAAATATACAGTAAGTTGCTCTTTTTTTTATCTTTATTTTTTACAGTCTGCGTATTAACCATACAGTATATGTTGATGAATTAGGCCTGCATCAAACATTGTCATCTGTTACGTTTAGTCAAATGAACTTGTTTTTGATGGCCCATGGCTCTCATGTTCAAGGTAATAAGTGCAAATGAACACTGAAAGTGTTGCATGAAATTATTATTATTTTTTTAATAGCTGACAAAACTGCTCAGACTGCACTTATCCGTGTGGATTTTTCTACTTCTCATTTAGCATGCAGACTAACCATAGTCAAGAGCCCGCATGTCTTTTCTTTTCAGTACTTCGCTTTATTTTACTATTATAATAATTTCCTAGATTAAGCTCTCTCTGTGCAGTCTGTCTAAAATATTTAATACTGCATAATCTTGTGGGGTCCAGTGTATCAAGATTTATTTTAACAAATTTGTACTTGGAGCTGTTCAATTTAATTTGTGACAGCCAGGGATGAGCAAAAGCATATGATCAATATTCAGCTTGACATATAATTTTGGTAAAATGTAACTAGTTAACTTAACTAATTTCATTCACCTTAATATCTGCAAGATTAAAGTCTTACTTAGCCAGGCCATAGATGGTGTGATTTTCTTTACCCCAACCAGGAAAGAAAATCTCTCCATTTCCTCATCAACACAGCCAGCGTTGATGGAGGAATCCCTCTCATGAAGTTATTGTGTTCTCCTAGCGACAGGAGGAGGAAGCCTTCCCTGCCGGTGAGAACACAATGATTATTACTAGCGCTGAACAATCCAACATACTGGTGGTACTCAAGTGGATCGATCGATAGATGGTTCACATCTTGGCCGGCAAGGGAGGAGTTTTTTTTGTCCTTTTTTTTGGAGCCTTTAGGTTCAACAGTGTTAAGGATGATTGTAGCAGATGTGAAATTGCTGAAATAGCCTGAAAAACTGGGCTCTGTTGGTTGAGAAATGTTTGATCCAGAAAGAGAAGTTTCTACAAATTGTCTATGCAGTTTGTTGACCAATTTGCTGAAATTTATGTAAGTAAATGTGAGCAAAAAAAATGTATTGAGCTGGGATGGAAAAGAAATGTCGATGGAGAGGAAGGTGTGTTGTCTTTGTACTTGGTGATATTCCTGATCCTTTGCCACAAAAATGAACTTCAGTAAGTGTTTTTTTTTTTTTTTTGTTTAGTAGTCTTAATGCCTGGTTATACTGCAGGTTTCCCATCACTATTCAGGCACACATGTTCCTTGCATCTGGCTCTCTTTTCAGCTGCTTCTGACTCCTGTACCGCTGACAGATTAACACATTTTCCTTTATTCCCTTGAAATTCCCCTGATCCAGAGATTCGTGTTCTATTTACTGGGTAAGCTTCTCCTCCATAGGATTGCTTTACTTGCCTTGGAGCATGTAATGTCATCAGTGGCACTGAGTACCCCTCAGTATCATCCCTCTCCAAAAAGGACTCCATGACCTACTATGTCACCTGGGTACAGCTTTAGCTGCTCTTAAAGCAGTAGTAAACTGCTGGCTTTTAAAAAAAAAAGATTATTAAACCTACAAGGCAATGTCATAATTTGCTAGTATGCATTGCATACTAGCACATTATGTGAAACTTACCTTAGAACAAAGCCTTCCACTGCTGAAGGCACTTCCATCTTCACCTAATCTTCCTTTCGGGTTTGCAGACTCGGGGCGTGTGAGTGGCCAGGGCGGCAATGTAACACCACCGCATGTGTGCGGGAACCGCCATTGATGGCACAGGACTCTGAAGTAATGACACGGGCATGCTGTTCCTTCAGAACGCATGCACCAGTGATATCACTTGCTGCAGCTACAGTAAATATCTCCTAAACAGTGCACGTTTAGCAGATATTTACACTACCTATAGGTAAGCCTTATTAAAGGCTTGCCTATAGATAAAATGAATGCATCAGTGTTTACTCCCACTTTAACCCCTTACAGTCAGTGTCACTCCAGTACATTTGACATTTGAAAGAGCATTTACACCTGTGATTAAAACCTAGTCTGTTTTCCTGGCATCCCCTTTGTGGGACACTCAGAAGTCCCTCTGGAAAGAGATCAATTGCTGGAAACCCTAGTGGAAAATATCCCCCGAAGGGCCTAAGCCTGTAAGATCCAGCCAAATCTGGCTTTGCCAAGGTTTATTGTTGGAATCTGCCACCTGTTATCAATGTACACTAGCGTAGTTTCTCGCTGGAATGGTCCACAGAATGTCTTCGCCCTGATTCCTCATCTATAGATAGGAGCTACCTTTTTCTTCTTGCAGGAGCCTCAGGTGTTTCCTGTTTTGTTTTGTTTTCTCTCCCAGCTCTTCTTAGTCTACCCCAGAGCCTTTGTCTGTTGTGAGTCTAGTTCCTGAACAAACCAATATGTTTGTCCTGAGAACCAGGTAGTTCCTGGTAGGATTAGTTATCTGCTGGCTGCTATGAACGTCATCAATGGGAGGGCATCTTTCACTGGAAAATCATTATCACTTGGGTTGCATTCTGGTATCCATGCATAATGGGATACCATCCAGCTGCCTTTTGCTTGTAATTGGTGAGTCTAGCTTGTGCTTGGCTCAGAGAAAATGAAGTCAAATGCTCCTGAGCATGCGTCAAATTGTTTCCAAAAATGCATAAGGAATTTTGCGATTCGTAATTTGTACAGGCAATCGGAATTTCCGATCGGAACTTTTTCAGACCGAAAAATAGAGAATGCTCTCAATCTTTTGCTGGCTGGAATTCCGCCAGCAAAAGTCCGATACACACGGTCGGAATTTCTGACCAAAAGCTCACATCTGACTTTTGCTGGCAGAATTTCTAATCGTGTGTATGGAGCTTTAGGGTCTGGTGAGTAAAGGCTTTGGGCCTTCCTACTTTAATCAGCTGGTCTTGTCTCTGCAAGGCCTTTTTTCCAGGTATAATACCTGGTTTCTTTGCAAGGTCTTTTTCCCAGGTCTAATACCTGGTTTCTTTCAGGGTCCTACTCCTTATCCTTGTTAATCAGGTTGGTTGTTGGTGGTTTTCCTTCCTACACTGGAAATAGTTATCACACCCCTTGGTGGTTGTCTGTTCAGCTTCTTGCTTGGTCTATGGATTGGTGCTCCTTTCCATGTTGAATCATTTCTCTCTAGTTGGTGACCATTTTTTCTTGGCCCTGGCCATCAAGCTGATTCCCCATTTCCTACCTCCTAGCTGTTTTGACAGGTTCCCCTATAAGACATTAAGTTCAATTTGGGTGCTGTTCCTTGGAGTGCAGGTAGTCCTATTTTGTTGGACTGATTTTTTTACATCCTAATAGTATATAATTCCTGACTGAGGCATGCTGGATAAGGGGGGGGGGGGGGGGGGTGGTGGTTATGCTGGGCTGGCAGACATTTTTTTTTTTTTGCCAGTGTCCAAATACTACTTGTAGGTGGAAAAACAACCTGACAAGAAATGATTATCCTCAATAACCTTCAAAAGGATTTTTACAGTAAGTACAAAGATCCTATTTTATTTTTCTTCCGCATTAAGGCAAAATGCATTGCAGTTAATAGAAGAGAAGTAAACAGTTTCTCAGTGTACCAGGTTTTTCCTACATTTTTCTGCTCATCTCAAAGCCAGCTTTTCGGTCTGTAAAAAGAAAAATGTTTTAATTGGAAATGGTAATTACCAGAGCTTAAAAGAGAAGTATATGAGTTTCCCCTTATTTGCTTAATCCTAATCCTTATGAGCTGCTAGTAACTACAAATCTTTTCTGCCCTCTGAGAAGTGTACCGTTTCTGTTAAAATAGAGTTAATTACCTGTGGGAGGGTCTACAGACTTTCTTGAAGTGTTATACCGACAATGGGCAGTCTGGATCCACTCCTTTTCCTATCATCTCTGTGATTGACATTGGCTCTGGGCTCTCTGCTCATTGCCGAGACTTTCCCTCTCCTTCCTTCCCTCTCCCTCCTCCCTGTTGCAGACAGAACGATCTCAGCACACATTCAGGAAATCAGCAGGCATTAGTGAGTGTAGAAGTCCGTGATAGTGCGCTGTACAGTGTATTATATTCTACTTTCCTGCTAAAAGTATATTGCGGAGAACATATTTTTAAAGTAAAATTCAACACTGGCTTTTGTCAGCATTGCCTGCAATTACTGTAAAACAATTAGAGCTAATATTGTGATTTCATAACTTTTTACTGGCTGTTCAGATTGTTCTATGTGATTGAGGTCATGGAGCCTTCCATGTACATATTCTGGTTTCACACTGCTAGGAGTACAGAGGATGATGGGACTGTATAGAAGTACAGGGGTGGGGATGACAGG
Source organism: Lithobates pipiens (assembly GCF_037356315.1). Taxonomy (NCBI): domain Eukaryota; kingdom Metazoa; phylum Chordata; class Amphibia; order Anura; family Ranidae; genus Lithobates; species Lithobates pipiens. The sequence goes on from NW_027507718.1 coordinate 301,453,679, forward strand.
ACTGTATAGGAGTACAGGGAATGGGAATGATGGGTCTGTATAGGCAAACAGGGGATGGGGATAATGGGACTATATAAAAGTACAGGGGGTGAAGCTAATGGGACTGTATAGGAGTACAGAGGATGGGGATGATGGGACTGTATAGAAGTACAGAGGATGGGGATGACAGGACTGTATAGGAGTACAAGGGATAGAGGGATATGGATGACATCTGTGGTAGAGGAATGGTGGTGGGGGATGGGATAAGTGGCCGAAGGATGGTGGTGGGGGGTGGGATCAGTGGCAGAGGGATGATAGTGAGAGGGAAGGGATCAGTGGCAGAGGGGCAGTGGGGGGTGAGATCAGTTGCAGAGGGGTGGTGGGGAGGTGAGATCAGTTGCAGAGCACTGTGTTCATTTCAGAGAACAGACACGGGACACATGTCACGTGTCTCCTCTTCTGATATAACACAGTGCTATGTGTAGAGAGCTTCCCCGTGTTCATTGCTGGACATGAGGCTGAAGAGGAGACACTGATGCAGACTTTGAGTGAGGGGAATGGGGAGAGGGGATTTCGGAGGACACAGGAACATCAAAGCCCAGGGCAGAGGTGTTGGTTCTTGCAGAGAGCAGCTTGCAGATAACAGCCAGGGAGAGGTGAGGAGACTTCACTTGTGTCTCTGCTTCTGGGTTTTAGCTAGGGACATGCTGCCATGGAAACAGAGGCACATGAAGAACGTGCTCGTTCTAGATAGCAGCCTGGGTGTGCACCTCTTCACCAGACACACCCACATGTCCTTCAGAGGGAGCGATTGAAGGAGGGGCTGGATTGTGGAGCTGTATCCACCCCCTGTAAACTTTTCAACTGAAAAAGAACCATTAGAGGCTGATTCTGGACTCTTTAAAAGACTATTCTACAAAAACTAAAGGGCTGAGGAAAGAAAGAAATGCAACGCAGGTATGAGTGTAGCATGTACTACCTATTTTTGCATTCCCATACTTCTCCTTTAACAAGATGAGTGATACTTTTTTAGAAGTTTGTCACACACCACATACTATATATATATATATATATATATATATATTTATTTATTACCAAAGCTTGCTATTCACCAACAAAAGGTAAAGCAGTATTAAACCCAAAAGCAAATATGTATTATATTGTAGCTTACCAATTCTAGGATGCGATAGCTGCATTTCTTTTCTTTTCTTTTTCATACATCATGGGACACAGAGTTAGGCCGCGTACACACGGGCGGACTGTCCGTCCAACTAAGTCCGTCAGACAATCCGACAGACAGTCCGTCCTACTTTTGAATGAACGGACTTGACCACACACGATGAACAGACAGTCCGCTGAAAGCTTGCGTGATGACGTGTACAGCACGTACGACGGGACTAGAAATACGACGTCCAATACACTGCAATGCAACCTTCGGCCGTGTAAATCCTTTCTGAGCATGCGCCATGCTTAGTCCATCCAACTTGCCTACTCACGAGCGGACTGTCCACTGAAACCAAAGTTGGACGGACAATATTACGGAAATTCCGAAAGACTTAGTCCGCTGAAAAAGTCCGCTGAAGCCCACACACGAGCGGATTGTCCGCTGAAACACGTTTCAGCGGACCAAGTCCGTCAGACAGTCCGCCCGTGTGTACGCGGCCTTAGGCTAATATTCATTACCTACTGGGTTATATGCCATCTCTAGGTGAATGGACATTGGTAGGCAAAGTCTTATGCCGCGTACACACGATCAAACAATCCGGTGGAAAAGTCCGGCAAACTCAAGTCCACCGGACAATCTGCCCGTGTGTAGCCTCCGGCGGACTTTAATTACCCACAAGTCCGGCGGATTCCGATAAGCCCCCCACCCGCAGACCCCGACAACCAACGGCCAGGGTTGTCGGGAAGAGGCCCTAGTCCTCATCAACATGGGGACAAGGTGCTTTGGGGTGGGGGGGTCGCGTTGCCCCCCCTTCCCCAAGGCACCCCCCATGTTGAGGGCACGTGGCTTGGCATGGCTAAGGAGGGGGGGCGCTCGCTCGTCCCCACCCCCATTCCTGGCCGGCCGGGTAGCGCGCTCAGATAAGGGTCTGATGTGGACCTAGGGGGGCACCCCCACACCGATTTTTCGGCGTAGGGGTTCCCCTTTAACACCATACCAGGTGAGGGGACCAGCGACACCTCTTTTGCTGGCCCCGGCTACCTGGAGACATGCTCAAAATGAGCGGACTTTCCTCTGCATGTGTGGGCAAGTCCATTCATTTCAAAAGTACAGTGGATAGTCCGGCGGACTTAGTACGCCGTATTAGTCCACTGAAAAAGTGCCGTGGGTGGGCAAGTAGCTCGTTCGCAAAGTCCGGCCGACAGTCCTGCGGGAAGTCCGCCGGATAGTTGGCTACGTGTGTACACGTCATTAGACAGGAAATGATCCCCTATATAACCCCTCCCATACAGTTTTTTTTTTACCAGTGTCTGCAAGGTGAATGGGGAACCTTTTATGCAGGCGGCAACTTATTTGCTTCCCCCCATTAGGTCACATATGTGTCCTTGGGAGTTGAACTTGGGGCTGTCGGTGTTACAGAAACCACCATTTGAGCCTGTCACGGAAATTCCATTAAACTTGCTGTCACGCAAGCTAGCCTTCCTGATTGCCATCAGCTCGGCTAGAAGTTGGCGGCCCTTTCATGCAGGGAACCATACTTGATCCTTCACTACAACAGGGTCGGGTTACGACCTGTTCTATCCTTTTTGCCAAAAGTGGTGTCAGCATTTCATTTGAATCAGGACATTATTTTGCCTTCTTTTTTTTCTGTAGCAATAAACTTAACATTAGCACTATGATAAGCACTTGTTAGTAACATTAGAGATGGAGCAGAGTGGAGCCTGGCTCAAAAGGAACAACAGCCAAAATCCAGCCTCAGCTTAGCAAATGTGCCTGGTGCAAGTGGAAATCATAAGCTAGGTTATGTTGCTTAACTGTTTGTACTTTAAACCTGTGGGCTTTAATTAACTTGAGTGCATATTAGAGAAGCTATCTAAAGTCACTTTCTTAGGTTTTCAATATGTAACTTGACAGCTTTGCATATATTTTTATCCTTTCTTTGGTTTCTTTTTGTTTCCTTCTTGCTTTCTCTTGAACCTTCATCTTTAGACTGGAGGATTTCCCTACATCTCCAACAAGCACAGCCAAACAAGAGTTTCTGTATGTCCTTGAGCATTCCATGTGTAGTGGTTGTGATTGTGATGTGTTTGTCAGAAGTGTTTAATCTTTTTGCCATCCCTTATTATTATTATTGATAATATTATGATGTTCTTTGTTTAAAAGCGATATGGTAAGTATTTAACTTTGGGCAAATCCAGCCTACATACAGACAAGAGGAGTAAACTTGCATTTAAATGAAACAATCCTTTGTTAGGTGCATTGCTCAAAAAAACATATGTGGTATTTTTTGGGATGGTGCACCCAATATATAAAGAATTCACCATTTACGTGCAGGTTTATACTCTGCTTGATGTACCGTATATATAGCTATCTAGAACTGGACGAGAACTGTCACTGTGTATTAGTACTAGCTGCTTTACCACTTCCTAGCTTGCGTAAGGATCCTTGAATTCTCAGATAAACTAAAATTGGTAATTAGTTAGAAGTGCAAAATATGCTGAAATCAGTGTGGCTATGTGTAACATTCTGTGCTTTTTTATTATGTGCAGATTTGCAGGAAGAATAATTCTAAAACAAAATACCAAGCATCTTAAAGTAAAACTCTAGCCAATTTCATTTTTGGTAAGGTGGGGAAGGGTTAGAATTGCTATCAGAATTTATTGCTGTGCCCTTTTTGAGATTTTCCATAATTTGTCTGGTTATTGGGACAGGAAGTAAGTAGACTCCCCAAGATGGACGCTGACAGCATTTAAACGGAAGTCGTGCAAAAATTTTTTTTTATAGTCCGCAATTACAAATACTGCAGCTGCTGACTTTTAAAATAAGGACACTTACCTGTCCCAGGGTCCAGCGATGTCGATACCCGAGGCCGAACCGTCCTTCGGTCTTCGGATGCTGCCGCCTCCATCTTCGGTAAGGGAATCGGGAAATGAAGCCTTCCGAAAAGCGGAGGTTCAATCTTTGTGTGAACCTCCGCTTTAAAAGTACTTTTCTTTACTAGAATGGGAAAAGGCTAGCATGTCTGACAGGCTGTCTCTGTTGGGGATATTTCCCTCATTTCATGTGCATTTACCAGGCTAAGAGTTTAGAGGTCATTTCTCCAGTGAATACAGTAAGACTTTCACAGATGTGAAAGCAGTTCCCCACCATGTTATATAATAGAATGTGTCTTTTTACAAATTCTTAACAAATAATTTTTGACACTACATCCCAGTAACAGACTACTACATCAATTAAATCAAGTAGGGACTTTCAAAGTGGTTGTAAAGCGACTTGCTAGGGGGGGGGACTAGGAAGGCATGACAAGGCAGGAGCAGGGGACCCTGGAAAAAGAAGATCAATGGATTTGCACAGAGCAGGTAAGTATAACATGTTTGTTATTTAAAAAAAAGATCCGTTATAGTCACTTTATTGTGTCACGCAATTCACCATAGAAGATTTGTTTGACCAAACAGTAAAGGCTGGTTCGCACCACAGTTTCTGCATTCTTGTATGTATTTCTGCCTTTGCGTTTTTTATTGATGCGTTCTGTTGTTTTGGGGTTTTTTTCCCTCCTTTTTTCATCATCTCAATTATGGATTTGTACATTCCAGTCCATTTTGGTGTGTTTTGATGCGTTAAGCTGTGTACCATATAGAAAAAATGGGGCATCTTCTACTTTTGTTGTCTGCGCTGTAATGCACTGCACTGGTGTGAGCTAGGGCAATTGGAATCCATGTTAAACACTGTCCATGAGTTTTTGATGCAGAATAAAAATGCACTGGACTGCATCTGGTATGAACCAGCCCTAGTACAAAAATATTACATTTTATTTACAATTCCATAAAAATACACACAGAATTAATAAAAAGTACATTACAAACAGGATATTGTTTTCTAATAGTACCACAACAAAGCAGCATAAAGAAATTGCACCAACCGAACTCCAAACTTGATTCACAGGTCCTCTACTGCACTTGATGATGGCCAACAAAGAGGTCATCTAGCTCAGCCAATATAGCAAGGATAAAGTACAATCCCAGTTCCAGGTTTTAGAGCAGCATATGCTCCCATCCAGATGATGTTTTTTTCAGGGAAGGCCTTGCTAATTTTAGCAGGGCAATGCTGATCACCATAATGCATCTATTATAAGTGCATGGCTTTGTAGTAGAAAAGTAAGGGTGCTTAACTGTACTGCTTGCAGCTCAGACCTTTTGGAGCATCTTGAAATGAAAAATACGTCAAAGATGACCGAGGACTGTGGAGTAGTTATACTCCTATATCAGGCGAGAATGGGACAACATTCTTCTCCCAAAACTTGCAGAAGACTGCAGAGGAAATAAAAAAGCCAGGCAGACAATGGCTTAAGCTAGCCTTATGGAACTAAACAGGTAGACAATTATTGCTTTACTATCATCCACTTATTGCATTAAATAGCTGCAACCCACAGGAGGCGCATAGCCATCTGTATATTCGCTATAGTGTGTTATTCCAAAGCACAGGTACTTTTAGTACCAACTGCCAATACGCCATTAAATCAGAAAGAGTATATAGGTGCCTTAAGATGATACAGTATACATTATAGCTGTTCCCCAAGGCTTGTGGGGGGTGGATTGCTATTACTCCATACAGCTGGCAGACATTTAGAGACCCACAGAAACACAAAGGGAAGTAGTGACCTCTTGTGTTGGATGATATGCAGGCCTTTAGAGTGGGATCATCTATAACATACAGTTGTATCATCTCAAGGCATCTGTATATTCTTTCTGAAGATCAGGTGAAGTGCCTGTCTGAAATATTTGGAGTTTTTGTCAGAAGGGCGTGGTCTGTCTGACCTTTTTATGTCCTCTGCAAGTAGTTTGGTGATATACAAATAGGTTACCACACATGCACACTTTTTTGTTTACAGGTTTTTAAAGTGGTTGTAAACTCTTACAGACCACTTTGACCTACAGGTAAGCCTAGATTAAGGCTTACCTGTAGGTCCATGAAATATCTCCTAAACCTACAAGGTTTAGGAGATATTTGCAAAAAGAGCCCCAGCTGTCTATGGCACATGCGCCGTAGACAGCGCCGCGCAGGCCCTCTGAGCATGCCGCTGCTAACGGCGATATCAGGGTTTACTTCCTCTTTAAATGTTGTATTTTCATATGGTTTGAGGAAATGTGCCATTTTTTTGCAGTAGTACTGTTTAGGCAACACATTTTCTGTGGTGAATGGTGGGACACCTTAAAAGTCCATGCTTGATGTAATTGATGCAGTACTTTCCCGTTATGCAATAACGTAAAAAAATGTTGGCTTGAGTTCCACTTTAATATAAATTTGAACACCACTAAAGTTAACTTAATTAGATGCACATCATGATATGCAAGTTTCTCATTTATGCCTGCTGCACATTACAAAAAGAATTACCTTGATGAGAACCAAGCATATTGGTAAAAACAGTGACTGATATCTTGCTCTGATCTTTGTATGTTTTCATGTTCCTTAAAGAAAACGGAATATGCACACATTGTCTTGGCATTCCAGTCAGCAAGGTCTTATCTAATTTAGCCCTACTTACAGTTGCAATTTGGAAGTATATTCTGGTGTGCTGTTTTTAGCAGTAGGTTACTTGCCGATTTCCATCTTTACTCTTCAATTGTGTCAGGTTTATAGGTTAAGTATATGCCTTTTATAGAAAGGGATATTGGATCCAACATATTTGTAGTCTTCAGACATTTTGAAAGAGAAAATATGTCTCAAAAAATTAGATAGAAGAGTAAAGATCCTTGATCCCAATAACATGCCTTATTTGGTAGTTGTTCCGTTTGTCTGATACTTCTAGTTAGAATTAACACTATGAAAATAGCTAATGTATGCAACTGAACTGTGTACAGGATTGTCTGCTCTTCTAACTCAGATTATAAACTAGAAATTTACACTGCAATTCTGTACTGACCAATACAGGTAGTTTACTGGGAAGTGTTTTGCACTGTACTTTATCTGAGACTGGACAAACAGGAACATGTGTGCAGTTAATGCATGAGCATTGATTGGTAGCGTGTACTACGAGCTTGATGGATGGGCATTCAACATACTCTTTAATCCCTTTTTATTTATTTATTTACACAGGACCGTGGTCAAATGCAGTATTGCAAAGTCTCAGGCACTGTATAGTGCACAGAGGGGCCTCCGAACAAGCAATGCTGCTGTGTTTAAAGTTGGAGCAATCAGCATAAACATTCCACAGCATCCAGCTACATTGCACAGCATGATGGTGCGCAGTTCTCACCAGCTCTCAAAGCAGATCTCAGACCTCATCAGACAGCCTTCAACAGTGTGAGTTGTGCTATACATATCAGAAATGAGTTCAGTTGGCCTTCCATTTACATATGCTGCAAGTACAAAAGTGTCTTAGAACATAGCATACAACAAGATAATTTCCTAGCAGTTAATCCCTTTGTTTTGAGAATTTGGAGAGTTTTGGAACAGTATTCAAAACTCTTTTCGTTTTTTTTTTTTGTTTTTTTTGCTATCTGTTCGCGGTTAAGGAGATTTTGCTTAATTTCCTGTTCTGTACATACAATGGGAAGTGAGATAAAACCTCCCCAAAGGTAGGGAAATCCCCTCTCAGACACTTTCCCCTTTATTTCTGTTCTGGTGACAACTTAAAAAAAATTACCCCTTCACTTTTTGTCCTTTTGACAATGGTCACTAGAACAAATACAGAAAATTTTATTTTGTTGCGTAGAAGCAGATGGCAAATAAAGACTTGGCAGGAGCACTAACCTCTCATCACCCTATGCAAAATCGAAAAAAAAAACAAGACCGCACACATATAGAAGTGAGCCTTCTTCCATGGGGCCACATATATACGTATTTCCTTTTGTGCTGGGAGCATGGAAACCTGGCTCTCACGAGAGCTCTGAGTCTCATACCAATGATCAGGACCCGGGTTTTTCGATTCCGGGTCACCTGACTGCTGTGATAGCCTCTGATTGGCGATCACAGTGGTCAGTAACTGTGAGTCCACCCCTGTGTTTACTTCCTCTTCAGAATGAAGAGAAAGATATATTGTATCTTCTTCATCTTGCAGGGGTGGAAATATAAACAAACCAAAGTGTGTAATATAAAGAAATAAATAACAGGATCAATGTTTGGCAGGATAAGTGTTCGGGTTAAGGTCAGGTTCAAAGGTCACGGTCAGCATATTTTGGGTAGAAGAATAAAATAAATTTAGTATCAGTGTCAGTTAGTGTCCGTGTGTTTTAGGCAGGATAAAAATAAAAAAGCAAAATGCGTACCATTGATTTGGGCTATACTACGGGTACATATAACAGCTAACATTAACATATATGGTATCGCAGCATTCGTAAGGAACAGGATAATTTATTTTAGGTTGTTTTTTTGGTGGTAAATTATGATAATAGCAAGAAATGAACAGCTACATAAAAAAAAAATATATATATATATAATATTTTTTTTTTATTTTTTTTTATTTTTTTTTACTCTTTTGGGCAGTTTTCCTTTTGATAGAAAAAAATTGGGCGATATCCGCTACCATTTATCAGCAAAAGAAAGCCCAGTTTGTCTTGAAAAAAAGAAAGGTATAATTCACCTGGATACACAAAGTAGTTGTGACGATATGTACAGTTTGACTAACGCATGTCAAAGTTGCCAAAATTTTGCTTAGGCATTTACATTTGTTTTACCCTTAGGTGTGAAATGGTTAAATGTAGGGTCATGCAGCTAGGCTGGGGAAATATAATTATCCTTATGCATTTATTGGAATACATATGAGCAAAAGTTAGTTAGAGAAGTTAAAAATGACAGCGGCAAAAGCGAACAAAATATTGGTATGCATTTAAATGAATATGGATGTCAACAAAAACATTATTATAATATAACAACCTCTTTATAAACCACTTGTAAGGCCATGTGGAAAATATGTATTCCAGATTTGGGAACCACTTTGAAAAAAGAACATAAGAGTCTTGGAGATTGTGTTTTTAGTAATGTATTTTTTAACATGTTTGCATAAATCAACAAGTAGTATATCACTAACAAATCATCTGTGGCATGCAAACATCTATAGAAAGTCTAAAGCAGTCTTCTCTTGTCTGTGTGACAATAATGCAGACACAGGAGCAGCCTAAAGGTTGATTATTTACATGAAAATCCAGAGTAACATTCTCCAGGGTAATTAAACATTCACATCAGATACATGTGGGTCTATTGTGATAAATTACGTGTAGAGGCCAATATGAAGAGTTTCAATTTTTTAAAGATATTTCCAGATGTTTCTACCAGATCATTTGAACAATGCCTGTTACACATAGATCTATGTCTCTTTTACAGGGTGCCCCCTCCAAAGGAAGATGTAGCAACTCCATTGCTATCTGAAAAAACCCCCTCGAGTGTTAACCAGACTCCAATTGAAACTATTGTATTCCCTCAACTCCCGGAAGGACTTGAAAAGAAGCCTATAGTGCTGAAGTTCAGTGCAGTGTTGGATGGTATTGCTATTGGAGCTGCATTGTTACCTTCCCTCAAAGCAGAGTATAAAATGGGGAGAATGAGAAGCCATGGGATGACAGGTAAAAGAGAGCTAAAATGCCTAATGTTAGGTTCAGTCACATTCAGGCTCGGTTCACATATATGCGAATTGGAAGAGAATTCTGTGTTTTTCATTCCAGTTAAAATGCGATTTAGAAATTTGCAGTCATACCTGAACCAGTTAAGAAAACAGCATCAGACTCCTTTTAAAAATCACAATTAAACTGTGGTCGGACATATGTGAATGGAACCACATTCATTCTTATATAATGGTAATTTTACAATCAACAAAAAAATGCCACATTTAGTGTTTTTCAGAAAAGTACAATTTCATAACCATAACATACAAATGTGTTTTTTTATTGGGGAAGAATCTTTGTCAGAGAATGTGCAAGGTAGCTATGCTATCCAAGTTTGCTTAATTTTCTATTACCTGTAGGATTATCTACTGCATGGACATCTTCACTCTAGGTCAGTGGTCTCCAAACTGTGGCCCTTGGAACCGTATGTGGCACTTGGCTTGCCCTTGGGGCACTATTCCACCAATGTAGACCAATGACGGGGCACCAGTCCCCCTATTGACACCATCATTTTTTTTTTTTTTTTTTTTTACCATTGATCCCAACAATTGGTCACTATTCCTCCTATTAAAACCAATGTTGGGTTACTGATGCCGGGGCATTTTCTACTCCCACTGGCCACAGTCCGGCCACCCTTAAGCCTGAAGGATACGGCCCTTTGCTTAGAGAGTTTGGAGACCCCTGCTCTAGGTGAACTGAAGTCTGAAATAAGAACTGTAACAATATTTGTACAATATTTAAAGCGCTTTTTTTTTTGTTTTTGTTTTATTAGCGTTAGTAAAGGTCAAAACCCACTTTATTTCTAGTTGTTGATCTTTGTTTTGATGATTTTTTTTTTTTTTTTTTTTTTACAAATTATAGATAGCCTCGATCCATTGCTGTAAAGAAAATAATATAAGCAGTACTTTGTTTCCTATTTTAAATGTTGAATGCATTTTTATTGCAGGTGCACAGACAAGGTTTACATTTGAGCTCCCAAATCACAGACTGCGCTTCACATCCAGGGTCTCTTCTACAGATATGTCAACAATTCCCCCCTCAGCCAGTCTTAATCTTCCTCCAGTCACCATGCATGGTAAATACATCATGGAAGAGCATGACAACTACTCAGATCAAGCCTGGAGCTTCGATGACCTTCCTGCTAAGCACAGTTACTACCTACAAGGAAACTATTTACGTTGTGTGGCTGAGGTGAGTTGCCCAAAAAAAGTACGCTCGCTGTATAAGGCTGGGTTCACACTGCTGCGATGCGGGAACGCCGCGAATCTGCGGCGTTTTCCCGCATCGCATTACTCCCGCCGGCAGTTCACACTGCCTTATGCGAACGGCTGGGAGTGTCAATGATATGTTAATGACACCCCCAGATCCGTCCGCATATCGCAGTGCGATCTGCCGACTCGCACAGGAATCGGATCGCATGGTGTGAGCACCCATGCGATCCGATTCTGTTGCGGACCAAAAAAAGGGTCCCGTGCGAGTTTGCTGCGGGAGCGATGCGAATTCAGCCATACTATCTGTATGGCTGTACTCGCATCGCTACGGAGATCGGATGTGATTTGCACTGCAGTGCGGTGCGAATCACATCCGGATCTCCCCCCGCAGCAGTGTGAACCCGGCCTAAACCATATTTACTCCTGCTGCTGGGTTTATAAGTGTTGGGTACCTAGTTGGCATATAATGTACCATTTTTATATAAGTTTATTAGGGTACCCATGGAAGATAAAAGTCCATCATTAACCACTTCCCGACCAGCGCACGACGATGTACGTCGACAGAATGGCACGGGCAGGCATATTGGCGTACAGGTACGTCCAATATTCAATGCCGCCCTGCCATCGGGAGCGCGCCGCCGGCGGCGCGCTCCCGCGCTGGTTGGGACCCCCGTGAGTCCGGTCGCGGGACCCGCGGACTCGATCGCCGCGGGCATCCCCGCGATCGTCTCACGGAGCGGCCGAATGGAGGAAATGCTGTGTAAACAACATTTTTCCATTCTGCCTAGCAACTAGTGATGCTGATCTCTGCTCCATGTGATTGGAGCAGAGATCAGTGTTCACTAAATGAAAGCCCAACCCCCCTACAGTTAGTAACACACCCCTAGGAACACTTAACCCCTACGCTGCCACCCACTGGTTAACCCCTTCACTGCCAGTGTCATTTACACAGGAATCACTGCATTTATATAGCAGTGATTACTGTATAAATGACAATGGTCCCAAAAATGTGTCAAAAATGTCCGATGGGTCCCCCACAATGTCGCAGTCACAATAAAAATCGCTGATCGCCGCCATTACTAGTAAAAAAAAAAAACAATAAAAAATTATTAATAAAAATGCTATAAAACTATCCCTATTTTGTAAACGCTATAACTTTTGCGCAAACCAATCAATAATCGCTTATTGCGATTTTTTTTACCAAAAATATGTAGAAGAATACGTATCGGCCTAAACTGAGGGAAAAAAATGTTTTTTTATATATTTTTGGGGGATATTTATTATAACAAAAAGTAAAAAATAATGCGTTTTTTTCAAAATTGTCGCTCTATTTTTGGTTATAGCGCAAAAAATAAAAACCGCAGGGGTGATCAAATACCACCAAAAGAAAGCTCTATTTGTGGGAAAAAAAGGACGTCAATTTTGTTTGGGAGCCACGTCGCACGACCGCGCAATTGTTAGTTAAAGCGACACAGTGCCGAATCGCAAAAAGTGGTCAGGTCTTTGACCAGCAAAATGGTCCGGGGCTGAAGTGGTTAATACTTGCCTGAACCCATCTCTTTCCAGCGATGTTGCACGAAAGACTCAGTGACCTGGCACTGTCCTCCTTATTCGCTGAGAAAGCAGCAGAGCACCATTGGCTCCCGGTGCTGTCAAGTCAGTGAGCCAATGAGAAGAGAGAGCGGGCAGGGCCTTGCAGGAGCTCTGTTTCTGAATGGACATACAAAGGTACAGCTCAGCTCGGGTGCCCCCATAGTAAGCTACTTGCTGTGGCGGCATTTGTCAGGAGGGAGGGGCCAGGAGCAGCAAAGAGGGACCTGAGAAGGAGGATCCGGGCTGCCAGGGCTGGACTGGGACAAAAATTTGGCCCTGGACTTCATCCTGACTGGCCCACTTTAATTTTGCAAACACGCACAAAAACAAGTGAACAAGTGAAGTGGGAGGGCTAACATCATATAGGAATATTGCTACATCCTCATTGGCTGGAATTTTAGAAACCGGTTTTGCTGCACAACCATTGGCTGCCTTTCAGCAATGCAGCAGTGCTGAGGCTGAACCAGGTTGCGCACTATGAAGTGAGGCGATGGGCATTGCAGATGACGGGTCTCTCTCATGTCGGCCAGACATGGCCAACCCTGATAGCCACCCAAGCCTCCCCTCCCCCTTCACTGTCCATTAGCCGTTCTACTTTATTTCTATTATAGGCTGTACACAGTGGTGACTCTAGGAACAATATATATGGGCACATAAGATACCACAGTCAAAACTAGGGGGGGCAATGATAATTTTTCATGGTATAACTACTTGAAATCCAGTGACATACTGGAAAATGTAGTGTATATAGTGCAGGAATGTGGAAAAGAAAAAACTTGGATAAAAATGTGGCCATACACAAGGGCAAAATGGGGCTAAACTAACTATAGCAAGCCGTTCTAGATCTAAGCTAAATGAATAAGGCCTTCACCCTTCACCATTACAAATTGGCAGCATTGTCAAACCGCACTCCCTATAATGCGTGGACCTCATTGAGCTGCTATAAATCTCAATGCCTATACCTAAAATAATGATATATTAAATATCACGAATAGAAGTCTCCCTGAAAAGCTCTACAGAAATATCCTTCTGCATCCACAAAGAAAGAGTTTAGCAGCAATCCATCAATATAATGTACATATCAGCCAACACTGGGCATATACAGAGGTGATCTCATGCAGTGTACATGGTCTGAGGAAAAGAAAATAAGTGCATCCTAATACTGCTCTTACTAGACCTGTCAGTAGAAAGCAGATACTTTATTCCTTATATCAATTTACCGCAACCCAACATGAGAGCATGGAGCAAGGGCCAGATCACACTGCTGCGATGTCAGAGATCGGATGTGATTCACACCGCACTGCAGTGAAAATCACATGCGATATCTGTGCGATGCGATTTCAGCCAAAAAGATTGTATGGCTGAATTTGCATCGAATTTGCACAGAACCATTTTTTGTCCGCAGCAGAATTGGATCGCATGGGTGTTCACACCCATGTGATCCGATTCCTGTCCGAGTTTGAGGATTGTACTGCGATTTGTGAACTGATTTGGGGGTGTCATTAACTATAATTGACACTCCCGGCAGTTGGCATAGGGCAGTGTGAACTGCTGCCTGGAAACATGCGATGCAGGAACCTGCAGTGGATTTGCGAGGTTCCCACATCACAGCAGTGTGAACTGAGCCCTAATAGATCATTGGAGAAATAAATGGTTTAAACGTATAGCACATCCATAGACCCAGCCAATGCTGCTTGTGACTTGACTAGAGTCCCGATGTGTTTCTTATCAATGGCATAAGATACTGCAGCTCTACTATATGATAAAATAATGTTATCTCTCCACATTTCAAACACATCCTGATTACCCTCAGGTAATGATTCTGGACACTCAGATCAGCCACACCAGAGCCCCAAATTGAAGGGCAATACAGCAAAACTTGCAAACCAAGATAAGGGGAGAGAGAAGCTGCCAGACTAGAAACGAACCCCTTCAGTCACTATGGAGGGTGACTGCACTGTTACTAAGTTAACCCCTATGGCTTCCCAGCTTTCATTCAAAACTAGTTTTGTTTAATGTTACAGAGATTACCACTAAAACTGATCCTCACACATTTTTCTGATCCATTACCTTGTACATTGATCTGGTGTTGCTGATGTCCACTCAGGCTCACTTGTCATATTTCCTCCTGCTTTTTGCTTGTTTCCCCCATTGGTCAAAACTGTGCTGTAGTTCGGGAGCTAGGTATGACTGATGTCACCTGACATAGTGGCAGCTGCCTGCAGATCCCGAACAGCAACAGATAGCAGGGAAACGAGCAGTGGGGACACAGGCATAGGAAGGTCTGCTCTTCCTCTGGGGTCCCTCAGACAACACTCAGGTAGTGCAGAAAAGTCGGGCACGGGCAGCAGAAGAAGAGGATCACATACAGCACTTCCTCTCTAAGAGCATGTCCCCGGAGCAGAGGAGGAGGTGGGTGGAGCTAAGCACTCTGCGCGGAGGAGGAGAAACTTAAACCCTGCTCCGCTGTGAATGCTGGGCCGTCTCAGCCTCCTTCTGTATCTGACGTCACTGGTTGCTACACGCTAGGCGGCAGGTGGCTAGCAACCAGTTTGGAAATCTCACTTGAGAGACAAAATTTGTGCCTGTGTCAGCTATGTGGCGGCCAGAGGAAGATGCGGGGCCGCAGGTACCCACTACAAAAAACAAGAAGAAGGCATTTCTGTCACTGAAACAGGCCCACTGAGCCATCGGCCCACCGGGAAACTCCCGGTAGTCCCGATGGCCAGTACATGCCTGCGGGCTGCTCTGTGCAAATCCAACTGCACAGAGCAGGTAAGTATAGCATGTTAGTTATTTTTAAGGGGAAAAAAATAGACTTTGCAATCACTTTAATTGTCGAAATAAACATACCCTTCAGGGCAAAGATAGGCAGGTATACTCATAAGCCAGCATACACCACACTGACTAGTGCCAAAAGTACATCTCCCTTTAATGTTTCAAACTATTACAGTGTACTGCTCTTCTGTTTATTTTTGTTGTCAGTTTGAAACTAACAGACTGTCCATCTGAATTACAGGTTGGGTCATTTGAGCACAATCTAACCACTGACCTACTGAACCACCTAGTTTTTGTACAGAAAGTCTTCATGAAAGAGGTCAATGAAGTAATACAGAAAGTCTCAGGTTTGTGGTGTTTATATTATTTTTAGTTCTTGGTTGTGTGATTAAAAAAAAAAAAAAATACAATCAGAAAAGTTTGTTAAATACCAGCAAATGTACAGAACCCTTAAGATTATTTTTAAAAACATTTACACGTATTATTATGTGTAGAATTAAACGCAAACTTTGTCTCATAAAATTTTTTAAAAGTTGCCATTATGTTCAGTTAGGCCCCTTTCACACATGCGGATGGTATGTCCGTATTTCATCCATCCGTTTGCGGATGAAATACGGACATACATTCATCCCTATGGGATAGCGGGTGTCTGCGGATGAGCATCCGCAGACACCCGATTTTGTCCGCCTCCGCAACAGTCCGATTCTGCAGACGGAGGAAAATCCTATTTTTCTATCCGTCTGCAGAGCGGATCGGATGAACACAGACAGACGGTCCGTGCTCATCCGATCCCCATAGAGGAGAATGGAGAGCTGACAGGGCGGTCCCCGCACAGTGTGCGGAGACCGCCCTGTCCGCAGCCAGCTCAGCGGACAACGGAGCGATCCCCGCTGAGCGAGCGGATCTTCACGGGGCGGATCATTACTGATCCGCCCCGTGTGAAAGAGGCCTTACTGATATCATCCAACCTAATGTCTACAATTAAAATGATTACAAACACTATGGTAATTTCTAATACCTTTACATTTTCTAGAAAGAGCACAGTAGATTACACACTGTCTAAATTTCTGAGTTTGTTTTTAAGCACAGTTTCGATATGATCTGAATCCAAAAATTATTTCCGTAGCATGATCTTCAGGCAGTTGATTTTATGCATGATCTACAATTATTGGAGCACTAAGTTCTAGTTAACAACTGGTACGGCTATAAGAAAAACGCTTATCCTAGCTGAACTGGCTGTCCTGTTTTATACATTTTTTGAATCATACCTGGTTGAAAACTGAAGGCCAATTATATTAATGACTATTGGCTTTGAGCATCAATGATAATATGTATCAGTTTGGTTTATATTCTTAAGTTATGACTGTTCATACACATGAATTGTTCAGACTTTAAATTAAACCTGTTGTAAGAGTATTATGTAGGCTGCCACTATCGACACACTATTTGTAAAATGCTAGTTATTTTGCTTTAATTGACTACTTCATTGCCTTGAAAAAGTATTTATACCCCTTGACATTTTCCACATTTTGTCACGTTAGAACCAAGAACGTAAATGTATTTTATTGAGATTTTGTGTGATAGACCAACATAAAGTGGCACATAATTGTGATGTGAATGGAAAATGATAAATGGTTTTCCAAATGTTTTACAAATATGTGAAAAGTGTGGCATGCATTTGTATTCAGTCCCCTTTACTCTAATACCCCTAACTAAAATCTAGTGGAATCAATTGCCTTAAAAAGTTATCTAATTAGTAAATAGAGTCCATCTGTGTGTAATTTAATCTCAGTATAAATACAGCTGTTCTGTGAAGTCATCAGAGGTTTGTTAGAGAACCTTAGTGACCAAAAAGCATCATGAAGGCCAAGGAATACACCAGACAAGTCAGGGATAAAGTTGTGAAGCAGTTTAAAGCAGGGTTAGGTTATAAAAAAAAAAAATATCCCAAGCTTTGAACATCTCACGGAGCACTGTTCAATCCACCATCCGAAAATGGAAAGAGTATGGCACAATTGCAAACCTACCAAGACATGGCTGTCCACCTAAACTGACAGGCTGGGCAAGGAGAGCATTATTCAGAGAAGCAGCCAAGAGGCGAGGCCCATGGAGGAGCTGCAAATATCCACAGCTCAGGTGGGGAGAATCTGTCCATAGGACAACTATTAGTTGTGCACTCCACAAATCTGGCCTTTATGGAAGAGTGGCAAGAAGAAAGCCATTATTGAAAGAAAGCCATAAGAAGTGGCGTTTGCAGTTTGCGAGAAGTCATGTGGGGGACACAGCAAACATGTGGAAGAAGGTGCCCTGTTCAGATGAGACCAAAATTGAACTCTTTGGCCTAAAAGCAAAACGCTATGTGTGGCAAAAAACTAAGAGCTGGTTCACACGGGGCAACACGACTTCCAGCGCTACTTTTGGAGGAAACCTGGACACGACTTGAGTATGAATAACAACGCGACTTGTAGTGACTTCAACATGACTTGGGGCGACTTACAACATGACTTTAAGTCGCTCCAGGCCAGGCTACTTTGGCCATGGCCAATCAGAGAATAATCAGCTCTCGAGGGGGAACTCCATGACAAATTTTAAATAAAAAACCGGCATGGGTCCCCCCTCCAGGAGCATACCAGGCCCTTAGGTCTAGTATGGATTTTAAGGGGAACCCCCCTACACTGAAAAAACGGCATGGGGGTCCCCACAAAATCCATAGCAGACCCTTATCCGAGCATGCAGCCCAGCTGGTCAGGAAAGGGGATGGGGACAAGCGAGCGCCCCCCGAACCGTAAGAGGCCGCATGCCCTCAACATGGGGGGGGGTGCTTTGGGGAAGGGGGGCACCCTGCGCCCCCCCCACCCCAAAGCACCTTGTCCCCATGTTAATGAGGACAAGGGCCTCTTCCCAATAACCCTGGCCGTTGGTTGTCGCGGTCTGCCGGCGTGGGGCTTATCGGAATCCGGGAGCCCCCTTTAATAAGGGGGCCCCCAGATCCCGCCCACCACCCTATGTGAATGAGTATGGGGTACAACGTACCCCTACCCATTAATTTGGGGAAAAAAAGTGTCAATAAAACAAACACAACACAGGTTTTTAAAGTCATTTAATAATCAACTCTGCGGGTCTTCTTCCGACTTCTCCACTCTGTTCGGCCTCTTCTCCTGGTGTCCGGCCCGGTCTCCTCCATCCTTCCCTCTTCTCTCGTCTTTCTTCTTCCGATGTGGACACGACGCTCTCTTCCGCTGTAATGGCTTGTGAGATGTACGCAGCGACTTATATTGGCATGGGGTGTGGTCACCGGGTGATGTCACCCGGTGACCCCGTCCCTTATGACATCAAGTCTCGGGGCATGCTGTGAATGTGACGTCATAAGGGGCGGGGTCACCGCGTGATATCACCCGGTGACCATGCCCTATACCTATATAAGTCGCTGCGCACGTCGCACAAGCCATTATAGTGGAAGAGAGCGTTGTGTCAACATCGGAAGAAGAAAGGGAGAAGAAGGAAGAAGGACAGAGGAGACCAGGCTCTTCCACTAGTAAAAGAGCTGCAAGAAGATAGAGGAGGAGCTGGCAGAAGAACCGGAGATTGAGAGAAGAGGCTGAACAGAGCGGAGAAGTCGGATGAAGACCTCCGGAGCTGATTAATAAATTACTTTAAAAACCTGTGTTTTTTTTTTTTTTTATTGACACTTTTTTCCTCAGGTGAATGGGTAGGGGTACGATGTACCCCGTACTCATTCACATAGGGTGGGGGCACGGGATCTGGGGGCTCCCGGATTCCGATAACCCCCGAGAACCAACAGGCAGGGTTGTCGGGAAGAGGCCCTTGTCCTCATCAACATGGGGACAAGGTGCTTTGGGGTGGGGGGGCCGCAGGGCGCCCCCCTTCCCCAAAGCACCCACCCCCCCATGTTGAGGGCATGCGGCCTGGTGCAGTTCAGGAGACCGGCCGGGCTGCGTGCTCGGATAAGGGTCTGGTATGGATTTTGGGGGGCCTGGTATGCTCCTGAAGGGGGAACCCATGCCTTTTTTTATTTAAAATTTGGCGTGGAGTTCCCCCTCGGGAGCTGATTATTCTGTGAGAGAGGTGGTATTGTCGCTTCAATATAGATGGAGATCTGACCTGGAGGCGACTTCCATTGAAATCAATGGGTACAAGTTGCCTAGAAGTCGGATTGAAGTCGGAGCGACTGATGTAGTGTACGTTAAGATGGCTCCATTAACTAAAATTGATTATCTCAACAGCGAGACTTGGGGCGACCTGAAGTCGGATCCCGAGTTGCCCCTGTGTGAATGGGCTCTAACATTACAGATCACCCTGGACACGCCACCCCTACCGTGATACATGATGGTGGCAGTATCATGTTGTGTGGATGCTTTTCTTCAGCAGGGACATGGAAGCTGGTCAGAGTTGATGGGAAGATGGATGCAACCAAATACAGGGCAATCTTAGAAGAAAACCTGTAAGAGTCTGCAAAAGACTTCAGACTGTGGCAGAGATTCACCTTCCAGCAGGACAACGACCCTAAACATACAGCAAGAGCTACAATAGAATGGTTTCGATCAAAGCATATTCATGTGTTAGAATGGCCCAGTCAAAATCCAGACCTAAATCCAATTGAGAATCTGTGACAAGACTTGAAAGTTGCTGTTCACAGACGCTCTCCATACAATCTGACACAGCTTGAGCTATTGTGCAAAGAAGAATGGGTAAAAATGTCACTCTCTAGATGTGCAAAGCTGGTAGAGACATTCCGAAAAAGACTTGCAGCTGTAATTGCAGCAAAAGGTGGTTCTACAATGTATTGACTCGGGGGCTGAATACAAATGCATGCCACACTTTTCAGATATTTATTTGTAAAAAGAATGTTAAACCGCTTATCATTATCCTTCCACTTCACAATTATGTGCCACTTTGTGTTGGTCTATCACATAAAGTCCCAATTAAATAAATTTACGTTTTTGGTTGTAACATGACAAAATGTGGAACATTTCAAGGGATATGAATACTTTTTCAAGCCACTGTAGGTTCTGTAGGTTTGTTCTTAAGTTGAATTTGTATGCAAGTTGAAACCGGTACATTTTTTAAGTGCAACTCCAGCCAAGAATATAGTTTTTTGGATAGTAAAGGGGAGGGTTATCACCCATCAAACGATTGTTTTGCTGTCTGTGAAGAAGATTTCACCAAACTTTCTGTCCCTGTGACAATTGGATTTTGTAAAATGTTGGGTTGTTGTGGAAACATGGATTGGTGATAAAGCTTCAGTGTAGACACCTTTTTCCCATACTGCGTGCTTCTTACAAGAGTGAATTTCCCTTCCTAGGGGTAGATTTCCTCTCACTTCCTGTTGTCTCCCTCCATTTGTATGAGTCATATGTAAGTCAGTTGTATGTAACTCAGCCTGTACAAGCTTTTTTGAGTGCAGAAATATACTTTTTTGTAGTGTTTCCCCAGAGACAAAGGTCTCAATCACATACAATAGAGCAGCCATTCTCAACCAGGATTCCATGGAACCCTAGGGTTCTCCCTGTTTTTGGTAGGGGTTAATCTGTGGCTGGTTAACTATCCAGCACTTGAGAGAGCCAGCAGCATGACACCATTAATCTTTTTATATGTCTGTAAGGGCTCTTTCACACGTGCATCAATACCCTGTTTAATCCCCATTTAATCAGTGTTAATAAAGCTTCATAACCACCCTTCAATGTCTGCCACGAATGCTACAATGGGCACCACACAGTGCAGTACACACAGGCGTGGTAGCATTTTGTTATGTTCAAAACAACTTCAAGACCACAATACATATATATACATTGCGGCTTTGAAGTGGTTTACCAGAATTATGACTGAAGATATCAGCCATATAACCCTGGCATCTTTTTCTTCAGCCAGCAGCTGGCTTTCTCATGAAAGTATTCCAAGTGGCTCATGAGCCACTGGAACGCTTTCAGAAGCAGTGAGAGGGGACGCCCCGCTCCCACCACTCACCAGTGCCTCTCTTCTGTTTCCCGCTGGCTTGCCTGAGAAAAGATCTGACGGTGCGTCCGGCTGGTCCCAGAGGTCCCAAAGAGTAGATTGTCTTTGATTGCCTCTATGGCCTTGGAGGACCGGAGCAATGTCCAGGCTGAAAGTAAACAATTTTTCTCTTTCATTCATTGACAGACACAGCATCTTCATCTTGACCTTAGGGTTATATCGCCCCTTCAGGAGAGGACTAGGCAGAACATGTTAAAAAGAGAAAAACTGCACAGTACCGCCCAGGGGGCAGTCCTACTAGCTATAACCCCTCGCACTGCATCCAGCAGCTCAGTTTTTTTTCTGCCTAGTGTAGAAGGACCTTTTCTGCATTTTTGATTCCCGTGATCTACAATCAACAGCCGGGCTGGCTGTCAGGCTGGATAATATAGATCCTGATAGTCTCCCCAGCCTGGCCATCGAGCGTGAGCAGACCTTAGCTACATGCTGGGTCGGCCACGACATGCCCCTTTCTGATCTAGGGGCAGCCGGTGAGCTATATGCTCCGGGGCACACATATGACCAGGCTACTGCTGTCCGTGTCACAGTGTGCCATGGCCGACAGCCACCCCGTACTGCTTGGGTGATCGGTCTGTCCTTAGAATGCGTCCAACAATCTCTGCAGGAGGGGTAAGTATGGTTCCACCTGTCTCGGCAGGATAGAGCAGCTGGGCATTCCCTGGGAGGTCAACTAGTGGGTCCCTCACTCTCTCTTTCTTCTCTCCCTGTCCCTTCCCTCCTCCTCATGCTATGGGTGACTGGGCACATGGGGGTGCAGTGCACGTACCTGGCCGGGGGTCCTTCACGGGGGGGCCCGAGCCCTGGCAGGGGGCTGCGCTGGGTGTTGGGGGTCCGCTCGTTCTCTTCTCTGTTTCTGGGCCATGGTGGGGTGTTTTGGTGTGTACACCATGTAGGGAGTCCACCACCATTTTGCTGTAGCCACAGCCAGTTTTTCCCTTTCGGACATTTTCTGGAAGTCCGGCAGCCATTTTCCCCGCACCCTCAGACATTTTTTGCAGAGGTGGCTAGTAGCCATTTTCTAGTAGCTTCAGCTTGTTTGTCTCTAGTGCTTGTTTCCTTCTAGAACAGCACGTTTTTTACACAGAACACCTAGTGGCTGACACAGGGCAGAGCGGACAGCAGCAGCACAGCGCAGTACCTTGGTCAGGGTGGTGAGTCCTGTGGGGGGCCCCTCAGTCTGTGGCAGCTAGGAGGGTGGGCATTTTGTGTGACTTGCCTTAGGTCCCTAAGTGGTGACAGGCGAGTGTGGGTGAGCATGGCATCAGTAGCTTGTGCTTCTTCCCCAGACATCCCTGTTATGGCAAGTGGTTCCCCTGCACCTGCGGTGCCTATGGACTCTCTGTTGGCGGTCCTGGAGTCCTTTGTTGCCACGTTGGAATCGGCGTGCAGGTGCAGGGGGGGGGGTGGAATGTCTCTCCCCCCACCGTCTTCTGGGGAAAGCTCTGATTCAGACTTCGTCCTGCTGCGGCATGTGGCCCCTGTTCTGACATCTCAGAGGATAAGGTGTTTCCTTACCTAACTTATTTTGATAAGTTTATTTACAAGGAGCAGGAAAGCCCGTAGTCGGCCTTTTCAGTCCCGAGATGCATGGCGGTGCGTTACCCCTTTAAGGAGAGTTTCCTAAAGAAATGGACATCTCCTCCGATTGTTGACCCCCCCCCCCCCCCCCAGTATCCAGGTTAAATAAGGTAACCACGATTCCGGTGGAAGGGACCCCTGCTTTCAAGGACTCTGCCGACAGGAGGGCCTAGGCAGTTGCCCGGTCCTTGTTTACAGTGGTGGGGTCAGCATTGCGGCCAGTATTAGCCACGGCCCTGGTGTTACAGACACTTACTGAATGGGCTAAATTGTTGCAGCGTGAGTTGGAGAAGCAACAGGCTTCCCCGGTCTGCATGGAGCTGGCGGACCAGTTGGTGCAGGGCCTTAAGTATGTCTGTGATGCGGCCTTAGATACGGCCCCCTTGGTCTCTAGAGCCTCAGTATTAGCAGTAGTGCTACATCACCTGATTTGGCCGAAATGCTGGTCTGCGGACCAGGCATCTAAGAAAGCACTGGCAGATTTGCCCTTCCAGGAGCCGCGCCATAGGCAAGGGCCCTCCTTTTCCGCTCAGAAGCAAATTTTTCGTCCACCTGGGTCGGCAGGTAAGCGTTCCCAGTCCAACAAGGTGCCCACTGAGGGATAAAAGCATCCCTGGTTTCGCAAACCAAACAAACCTGCGAGCAAATCTGTTTCCGCATGAAGGTTTGCCCCGCTCGACTCTCGGGTGGGGGGTCGCCTTCGGGAGTTTTCAGCTCGGTGGACCTCCCTACTTTACCACCAGTGGGTCTGCGAACTGGTTTCATCAGGATACAAGGTAAAGTTTCTTTCTCGTCTGCCAAACAGATTTTTTCCCTCCAACCTTCATCATATTCTGGCTCGTCGGGAAGCCCTGTTCGGGGCAGTACAGGACCTGCTGCTGCGCGCGCTGATAGTGCCTGTACCGACACTGGAAAGGTTTCAGGGATTCTTCTCCAATCTGTTTGTAGTCCCAAAGAAGGAAGGGGTCCATCCGGTCCTGGATCTCAAGGCCCTCAACAGCTTTGTGAAAGTACAAAGGTTCAGGATGGAATCAGTTCGCTCAGTGGTCGCTGCACTCCATCAGGGGGATTTCCTGGCGTCCCTGGACATCAAGGACACATACTCGCATGTCTCCATATGCATCAAGCATCAGGAAGTTTCTACGATTTGCGGTCGGGGACGAGCACTACCAATTTGTAGCTCTCCCCTTTGGCCTGGCTTGGGCACCAAGGGGCTTCATCAAGGTGCTAGCCCCAATTCTGGCTTTGCTAAGGCAGCGAGGGATCGCAATTGTGGGTTACCTGGACGACCTCCTTCTGAGAACAGCTTCCACCTCAGAATTAAGGGAGGATCTGGCAATCACCATACAAACTCTTTGGGAGTTTGGTTGGGTACTGAACCTCCAGAAGTTAGTGTTGGTGCCGACTCAATGCATGGAGTACCTGGGCTTGTTTCTGGACTCCTCAGAGGCGAGAGTCTTTCTCCCTTTGGACAAGCTGCAGACTCTTCAAGCTGCGGTGAAGTTGTTGGTGTCCCGCAGGTGGTCGTCACTGCATTTTTTCAGAGATTCCATGCTCTGGTGGCTGAGGTCGTTCCTTCTGCTTCATTGGACGGTGATCACAACGGACACCAGCCAGACCGGTTGGGGGGGAGTTTGGGGCGTACAGTCGACCCAGGGATGCTGGACGCAGGAAGAATCCTGCCTGCCGATCAATGTGCTGGAACTTCGGGGTGATCAGGCGGGGCCTCTCCACATGGTCACAGAGGCTGCAGCGGTGTCCGGTCAGGATGCTGTCGGACAACGCCACGGCGGGGACATATGTCAATCATCAAGGAGGAACAAGGAGCTTGGCTGCAGCACCGGAGGTCGCTTACATCCTGTGGTGGGCAGATTGGTGCGAAAACTGGCAAGCGGACTACCTAAGTCGTCAGATGCTGGATCAAGGGGAGTGGTCACTGCATCCAGATGTATTTCGGCTCCTTTGCCTAAGGTGGGGCACGCCAGATGTGGATCTCCTGGCTTCTCTACTCAATCGGAAGGTACAGAGGTCTGTGGTCAAAAGATCCTGCGGCAGACGCGTTGGTAGGGCATGGGGACATTATCGGCTCCACTCAAACTTCTACAATGTCTGCTTCGCAGAGTGGTGGCGGAAGGGTTTACGGTGATCTGATTGCCCCAGATTGGCCTTCGGTGTCCGTGGTACACCGACATAGTAGGAATGGTGGTGGATGCTTCTTGGCGGCTGCCGATGCAAGAGGACCTTCTGTCGCAAGGTCCAATACTTCATCCTGCTTTACCGTCGCTGGCTTTAATGACATGGCTGTTGAAAGCCAGGTGCTAAGGGACCGAGGTCTGTCAGATTCGGTAATCTCCACTATGCTGAGGGCATGCAAGTCATCTTCTCTGAAGATTTATCATCGTACGTGGAAGGTCTACATCTCCATGTGGGAAGAGATGGGGTTGCGTCCGCGCACATACTCAGTTTCCAGGATCCTGCTGGTTTTGCAGTGAGGAATGGATCAGAAACCTGCCTTAAGCACCATTAAGGGGCAGATATCAGATTTGGCTGTATTTTTTCAGCAACCCTCGGCGACTCATTCATTGGTGAGTACGTTTGTTCAGGAGGTTCGACATGTGGGCCCTCCGGTTCGACCACCGCTGCCTCCATGGGATTTGAATCTGGTGCTCTCAGTGCTTCAGAAACATTAGGAAGATCCCTTTATTCCTTTATTGACACTCTCTCTCCTTGTTATGCAAGTCTCCCTACTTGATGCTCCACAAGGATAAGGCGATGCGGGGTCAGCTCTCATTTCTTCCAAAGGTTGTTTAGGCCTTTCATCTAAATAAGGACATTGTGCTTCCATCCTTATGTCCTCGGCCGTCACACCCCAAAGAGGTTGCTTTGTATTCCTTGGATGTGGCCTGGGCTCTGTGGGTGTATCTGTCTGCTACGGCTCCTTTTCAGAGGTCGGATTTGCTGTTTGTATCAGTGGCTGGTCCAAAGAAGGACCTGGCAGTCTTGTCGGCCACCATTTCTCGGTGGATCAGACAGATTGTGGTTCAGGCTTATGCCATAAGGGGGCGGGCACCTCCCTTTCCTGTCACTGCACATTCTACCAGGGCAATTGGTGCCTCTTGGGCTCTCCGACATCAAGTGTCTGTTTCTCAAGTGTGGTTGTCCGTTCACAGTTTCACTAAATTTTACAAGGTTGATGTGAGCGCATCTTCGGATGCTTGCTTCGGCCACAAGGTTTTACAAGCGGCTGTTTAAGGTTGCAACTCCGCCGTTGAGGAGCTCTGGCCTTTATGGGTGGAGTTATTTTCTTACTATTCCCACCCCTCGTTTTTTTGACACTGCTTGGGAATGTCCCTAAGATCAAGAGGAAGATGCTGTGTTCGTCAATGAACGAAAGAGAAAATAGGATTTTTGTACTCACCGTAAAATCCTTTTCTCTGAAGGTCATTGATGGACACAGCACCCACCCCTCCTATTTATGTTTGTACTGCTTTTTGACGAACTGAGCTGCTGAATGCAGTGTGAGGAGTTATAGCCAGTAGGACCGCCCCCTGGGCACTACTGTGCAGTTTTGCTGTTTTTAACATGTTCTGCCTAGTGCTTTCCTGAAAGGGTGATATAACCCTAAGGTCAAGATGAAGAAGCTGTGTCCGTCCATGAACTTGAGAGAAAAGGATTTTATGGTGAGTACAAAAATCCTATTTTTTTTAAAGGTAAAGGAGAGATTTGGGCTCTTTTTGACCCCAGATTTCTTCATAAACAGGACCTGTCATCCTTATTTCTATTACAAGGGATGTTTACATTCCTTGTAATAGGAATAAAAGTGAGAAAAACACATTAAAATGAAATAGAGTGTAAAAATAAACAACAGTGTAAAAATAAACAATTAAATAATAAAACATTTTTAAAGTGCCCTATTCCTCTGTGCTTGCGTACAGAAATGAACGCATACATAAGTCACACACACATATGTAAACAGTATTCAGACCACACATGAAGTAATGCCGTGAACATTAGAGCGAGAGCATTAATTCTAGCGCTGGACCTCTGCTGTAGCTCTAAACAGATAACCTGTAAAAAGAAATTAAAGCGTCACCTATGGGGAGTTTTAAGTACCGTAGTGTAGTTGCCGCCATTCAATGAGGGTGCACAATTCTTCACACGTACATTTTGTTTTGTTTGGGAAGCTCAATTATAGTTCGGCATTCAAATTTTCCAATGTATGTTTATTAATATCAGCATGTTTATAGCCTATTGAGTTATATATGAAATGTTGTCTCTATATCTATA
This sequence comes from Lithobates pipiens, assembly GCF_037356315.1. Taxonomy (NCBI): domain Eukaryota; kingdom Metazoa; phylum Chordata; class Amphibia; order Anura; family Ranidae; genus Lithobates; species Lithobates pipiens. The sequence continues at coordinate 301,480,900 of NW_027507718.1, forward strand.
GGAGGCGAGCAGCCAATTCCACTATGGAATGAGCATGATGGTACAACAGATGGAGACAAGCCAAAAATCCTCCTTTATTCCATAAACTTAAGATTCAAGGTATGACTTTAATGCAATTTCATTTATGTGAATTTTTGCTGTGTCTTTGTATAATATATAATATATACATATATGATCCAGAACTACTTTTAGTTTGCTTAAAGTATGAATAAGACCAAAACTTTTTTTTTTCTTATTTTGAATAGAATTGGGAAGGACTAAAGCCTATCTATTTTCATTAGACTTCCAAACAGATACACAGCAATAAATACCTGACAGTAGTTCTAATCCCTCACCACTCTGTCTAAATATAAACAAGTATTGCCTTTATTTTCACTTTAGCACTGTGGGGGATTTTTTCAACATGTTTTCATCCAATTAGGCAACTCAGTGCTGCTCATTTCCCCCAGTTAATTTCAGCCATTTTCAGTCCACATGCTCTTGCTTCAGTGTCAGACACATATTATTGCTATACATCTTTCCTGCCCGATGTGTGTCAGCACAGCCACTTGTAGTCTCAGTTGGGGTGAGTGTTTGAAAGTGTGACATCACAGGGGCACAACTGGAGGAGCACAACAGTTTATGGCCTGAAGTGGAAGTTTGGCCCTACTTCTCTTATTGATCACAGGAGTGCAGTTTGTTCTGCACTCCTTTAACCTTTTTTCAGCAGGCTAAAGCCCACTGTTGGCAAATGTCAGAGCCAGTCCAGGCTTGGAAAAGTTCCTCACTTTATAGTCAGGATCCACCTACATGCCTGGACTGGCAGCTGGCTCAGCCTCGCAGCTGCTCCCTCCCCTTCCCAACGCAGCGCACCAGTGACTGACAGTCACAGCTCTCTGTTCTGAGTGGAGAGGAGAACTGAGCGATTGGCGGTGTTTGATCATTCCGTTCTCAGTGCGGAGACGGTGGGGGACAGATACAGCATTGCATTGCATCGATGCTGCATCAACCTAGGTAAGTACAAAGGTTTTATATATATATATATATATATATATATATATATATATATATACCCCATACTTCTCTTTTAATGGTGGCAGGTTCACCAGATATGAAAGTTGCAGGTTTAAAGATATCAAAACCAACATTTGGAGCTGCATTAAAATATCCGCTTGTAATTCAAAGAAGTCTTCATCTATTTTTTTTTTTTTACTTTCAGCTTATGTTTTGGAGATACGAGAAACCAGTGGGTCATTGAGCCTATAAGCATCCCACATAACAGGGTTATGACTTTTGGTTAGATTTTAAAAACAAGCATGTCTGTGTATGATGTTTTTTCGTGGATTATAACTATGCCATCAGGTTGTTCTGATTTACCAGATTATTGACTGCATCTTGACAAATAACACTGATATTTAATTATTGGATTTATGGTTGCTTTATATTCTTTGCTATAGGGCATCCAAGTGACAGCTACAACTCCCTCCATGAGGGCAGTCAGATTTGAGACCGGTCTGATAGAACTGGAGTTGTCGAATCGAATTCAGACAAAAGCCTTGCCTGGAAGCAGTAGCTATCTAAAGCTTTTTGGCAAATGTCAAGTTGATTTGAACTTAGCTCTTGGACAAATTGTGAAACATCAAGTAAGCAACTTTAGATTTAGTTAATGTAATAATTTTCATTTGTGAATTTCTTCTTTACCTTACCATAAATTGTCTAGACTTTTATTTTGTTGCAGTCATCCTCACATACCTTTTCTTAAATATTATTATTGTGGGGGCGTGGTCTGGACATTTGCGTTTACACAGAGCTCCTGGCCGTCCGCCACCTATCCTGGCATTATCTGCTATCCTCTCGTAGAATGCACTCAGCCAAGAATTAGAATAGCAAACGCAACAGACAGAGGACCAGCCCGACCGCTAATACCCCAGCTGCGAGGGATATTCAGAGACTTTTTGGAGCCTTTCAAGCTGGCTCCAGGGGACCCAAGATGGCGGCGCCTCGTGGCGAGAACTCATCAGGTCAGGATATTATAGTAGACCCGGAGAGATTCCAGAGTCTGATACTCTACCCCAGCTCTCCAGCGGCTCCATCTACAGACCCGGGGAACACACCGCAACTTCCGCTCACTTACCGAGCTGATGCGGAGCTGAATGCCATCCTGCAGGCTCTCCCAACAAAAGTAGATATTGAGGCCCTGGTGGGGAGAGGGGAGGCTGCGCATAAAAAAGAGATGCGAGTGATCAAACAAGAAGTGCAGTCGCTGAATACCAGGCTGACCACAGGAGAATCCTCTAGCGAATTTGGAGCGGAGGGTCACGGAACTAGAGTCCCAGCACAAGGATCATGTGGAGTCAGCGGTGGAACTGCAGCTGCGCATGGAGGACCGGAGCCGGAGAAACAATTTCAGGCTCCGGGGCCTACCAGAGGCTACGGGCCTGGCGGACTTGCTTGCCATGGTCACTGATATTTTCAAGAGGGTGGCCGGTGCTCAGCTCCCAGAGCGCATTGAAGTAGATCAAGTACACAGAGCCCTGGGCCCACGATCACCGGGCCCATAATCGCCCGACCTATCCAGGACGCGAGACGTGATATGCAGACTTCATCATTACACACATAAGCCATAGCCCCGCAGAGCCTGGGAGATGGGAGAAATATAGTTTTACGGTGCATTGGTGAAACTATTACCTGACATTTCTAGATCTACACTCCACCATCGGCCCTGCTGAGACCCTTCCTGGACTTGGCCAGGAGATGCATTCCGACCTACCGCTGGAGATTTCTACTGTTGGTAACCTTCCACAAAGACCAGAAGTCGTTCCTATTGAGATTGCTGGAAGCTCTGCCAGCCCTTCCTCGGAGCGGACCCGATAGCCCTTCCCTGCCAGCACTCAGGGTCATCCAAGTGCAATTAGAGCTGCCAAACTGCCTACCGCAGAGACCTGGATGCCGGTCCCGCACTTCTTCTAATGAGGCATGAGTAACTTTGACTACCCCCCAGCACACCACCGCTCCGACTTGTGCGGACTCATTTGCCACCACCATGCCACTGTTTCTACTTGCCCCTGCTTTAGCACCCAGGATACCGGTTGGTGCCACCTTAATGCCCGCTGTTTTAGAGTGAACTAACTATGGGAATCACCCACAGCCTACCCTGACTAAAAGAGTTGCTTCGTGGCCCCCGGCCCAGCCCATTCCCCATCGGCGTGTTGGTGACAGATGACTATCCCCGCTCTTCATTGATCCCTCACTTCCTCTGCCCACGCACATATTTGGACATTTTTGGGCCCCCAGTGAGGTGAAGCTGGACCTTATGCATTGAACGTGAGCGTTCCCTCCCGCTCCCGTCCCCCGATGGCAGACTGTAAGCGCACTGTACTTTCGCTTAGTTATAATGCCCCAGTAATGTTGACCTCACAGTCTTATTGTACTATGCATACTGGATGCAGACGACATACTGAACCACTGGGACAGCATATTATACTGCCTATTGGGTTCCTTGCTGTGATGGCTGCTGGTGAAACTGGTGAAACTACCGATGACTCCGCTACAGGGGGGTATCCCCCCTCTGGGGAGCCCGTGTAAGGCCGCGTACACACGCGCGGACTGTTTGCCCAACCTTGTTCGTCAAACAGTTTGGGCAAACAGTCCGCTCAAAATTTGCATGAGCGGACTTGCCCACACACGAGCGGACTGTTTGACGAACAAGATTGGGCAAACAGTTCGCTCAACTTTTGAAATGAACGGACTCGCCCACGTAAGGAGGAGGCAAATCCGCCCATTTCGAGCGCGTGTACAGGTAGGCGGGGCCCGCGAAGAAGACATCGCGGGCTCCGCCGCCTGGAATGGGCTTAAAGGGGAACCCCAACGCCGAAAAAAATCGGCGTGGGGGTTCCCCCCAAGTCCACACCAGACCCTTGTCCGAGCACGCTACCCGGCCGGCCAGGAAAGGGGGGCGAGCGAGCGCGCCCCCCCTCCTGAGCCGTACCAGGCCGCGTGCCCTCAACATGGGGGGTGCCTTGGGGAAGGGGGGGCCGCGCGGCCCCCCCACCCCAAAGCACCTTGTCCCCATGTTGATGAGGACAAGGGCCTCTTCCCGACAACCCTGTGGTTGTCGGGGTCTGCGGGCGGGGGGCTTATCGGAATCCGGGAGCCCCCTTTAAGAAGGGGGCCCCCGGATACCGGCCCCCCACCCTATGTGAATGAGTATGGGGTACAATGTACCCCTACCCATTCACCTGTGAAATAAAGAACAAAAAAAAACACAACACATGGAAAAAGTATTTTATTGCACAGCTCCGGGGGTCTTCCGTCTTCGGGGGTCTTCTCGCCGGACTCCTCCGCTATGTGTGTGTAGCTCTTTTGCTAGCGGAGGAGTCCGGCTTTCTTCCTCCCCGCCGCCGGCCTCTTCTCCCGACTTCGGGGGTCTTGTCCCCCTCTTCGGTTCTTCTGCCGGGCCACCGCGCCTGGTCCGGTGGCCCGGTCTTCTGTCGCCGTCTTCCGTTCTTCTGTCGCCGCCTTCGGTTCTTCTGCCGGGCTCTGGCATTCCGGCCGGAGGGAGCGACGTGTAAACATCTCCTGGAGAAGAACAAGAAGAAGAACACGAACGGAAGTCGGCGGCGACAGCGGCGACAGAAGACCGGGCCACCGCCTGTAAAAGAGCTACAAGAAGGCGCGGTGGCCCGGCAGAAGAACCGAAGGCGGCGACAGAAGAACGGAAGACGGCGACAGAAGACCGGGCCACCGGACCAGGCGCGGTGGCCCGGCAGAAGAACCGAAGAGGGGGACAAGACCCCCGAAGTCGGGAGAAGAGACCGGCGGCGGGGAGGAAGAAAGCCGGACTCCTCCGCTAGCAAAAGAGCTACACACACATAGCGGAGGAGTCCGGCGAGAAGACCCCCGAAGACGGAAGACCCCCGGAGCTGTGCAATAAAATACTTTTTCCATGTGTTGTGTTTTTTTTTGTTCTTTATTTCACAGGTGAATGGGTAGGGGTACATTGTACCCCATACTCATTCACATAGGGTGGGGGGCCGGTATCCGGGGGCCCCCTTCTTAAAGGGGGCTCCCGGATTCCGATAAGCCCCCCGCCCGCAGACCCCGACAACCAACGGCCAGGGTTGTCGGGAAGAGGCCCTTGTCCTCATCAACATGGGGACAAGGTGCTTTGGGGTGGGGGGGCCGCGCGGCCCCCCCTTCCCCAAGGCACCCCCCATGTTGAGGGCACGCGGCCTGGTACGGCTCAGGAGGGGGGGCGCGCTCGCTCGCCCCCCTTTCCTGGCCGGCCGGGTAGCGTGCTCGGACAAGGGTCTGGTGTGGACTTGGGGGGAACCCCCACGCCGATTTTTTTCGGCGTTGGGGTTCCCCTTTAAGCCCATTCCAGGCGGCGGAGCCCGCGATGTCTCCTTCGCGGGCCCCGCCTACCTGTACACGCGCTCGAAATGGGCGGACTTTCCGAGCGGGAACAGTCCGCTCATTTCGAAAGTACAGCGGACAGGCCCACACACGCGCGGACTGTTCGCTCAAACACAGTTTCAGCGGACAGTTTTTCGGAATTTCCGAAAGACTTTGTCCGTCCAACTGTCCGCTGAAACTGTCCGCTGAAAGCCCACACACGAGCGGACTGTCCGCCCAAACACTGTTCAGCGGACAAGGTTGGGCGAACAGTCCGCCCGTGTGTACGCGGCCTAAGCCCTTCTGCCCTGGGGGGAACAGTGGACACATGAACTTTTGAAGGGGGTTGTGCTGGTGTGTGGAGAGAGAGGAGGCCTTGGTTCAGCACGGGCCCGCTGTTATTGCGATATGATCCTACCGAGGTACCCTCCCGTTGCTGCACCAACAACATATATTACCGGTGCAATATCAGAGCACCCCCCTTATACTCCCATACGGGGACCCTGCCTGGAGTCTTTGCCTCTCCTGAGTCCCACTACATACCTAGGTATTGCACACTAGATACCCCACATCTACATGCATTGGATCATGGTTGGAGCAGGACTGGGGGGGGGGGGGTGGTTTGTAGTATGGAGGGGCTGTTGAGATCACTTGACCTCACACCGCCACCCCGAAATGTTATCCGGGGGCTCTGGGTGATACTCTGTGTTCCCGGTTGGTGCTCGTGCTGGGGAAACAAAATGTTTATAAAATGACTCACTGCCTGTTTGTTTGTTTTTAATTGTGTTTTTTTATTTTTATTTCCTGTTCCGATTCAAAGGTTTATTGAAATGATGCCGGAGTGGGTTGGTAACCCAGCTTCTCGACTTCCGTTTACTGTCCACCCACACTCCACTTAGGCCATTGTGTACAACTGTTATACAATTCAAGTTTTTAAACTTGACCATTTAGTTGACACTTCAGTGGCGACAGACTGGATTTTCCCGACCTCTATCCCCACATCCAACCCCACCTCCCTATTGCTTTTCCCGTTCACTCTCTCTCATCTTCCACTTTCTCTTCTCCCCAATTCCTACCTGGGCCTAGTAATACTACCTCTCTCCTTCTCCTTTTTTTCCTTTTCCTTTTTCATCTTTAAGACATTGCGGTAGACTCCATTAGAGTGACCTCCCTTAATGCCAAGGGATTAAATACCCCTGAGAAGAGGCGTATGCTGCTACATGACATTAAAAAGTCACATACTGATGTGGCCTTTATTCAGGAGACACACTTTAAAAATTATAGTCTTCCATTGCTGCAGAACAAGTCCTTCCCGCAAGCATATCATTCTACTAACCCCGCATCCAAGTCTAGGGGGGTCTCAATACTGATTTCGGGCTGAGTGCCAGGAGATTACGACTGACCCCGAGGGACGCCACTTATTCATAAAAGGACTGATCGGTGGAATACAGCTCTCACTAGCAACGCTATATGCTCCCAACGAGCACCAAGACAGATTCCTCAGACAAACACTGGACAAATTGATGACATTCAGGGAAGACCAGCTAATACTAGAGGGCGACCTCAACGTCCCACTGATCCCCATCTCGGACACCTCTACGGGTAGCTCCTCCGTACCCCCACTCACAGAAAATGTATTGCACAAGCGCTACGCACCGCCCAACTGCATGATGTGTGGCGCCTCCAACACGCAGGTGAGAGGGATTACACCTTCTACTCGTCCCCACACAAGCTGTCGCAGGATGTCTTACAAGTCAGGAGACAAATGTGGGAAAATGCTAGCCAAGTCAGTCAAAGATATCAAATCCGCATCTTATATCCCACAGATAACACGCCATGATGGTCAGAAAGCCACGACACCAGCGCAAATCTCAAAAGAATTTAGCGATTACTGTTCAGATCTATACAATCCACCAAGCTCTTCCTCCAATCAGCCAGCTATAGACAAATATATTGCAGACTCACAACTCCCATCGCTTTCTATGGAGGCGCGAGACCTCTTAGAAAAGCTGATCACCTTAGAGGAGCTTCAAGGGGCGATAGGCTCTATGAAGGTAGGCAAAGCCCCGGGCCCAGACGGATACACCGCTCAATACTATAACTCCTCCCGATATTAGGTCCACGAATGGTGACATTTTTCAATGCCTTGGGATCAGGTACTAACTTCCCCAGAGATACCTTGAGAGCCCACATCTCTCTGATTCACAAAGAGGGGAAGGACCCAAGCCTATGCTGTGCCCATTGTCCCCCTCCTTTTTGCCATTTCGCTAGAGCTGTTTTCTCTGCACAGCAGATTGAACCCGGATATAACAGGACTTAAAGTAGGTAGCTCCTACTATAAAATATCAGCATATGCAGATGACCTGCTAGTCTCCCTGACAAACCCCAGAATCTCTTTACCAAACCTCCTCCGATAGTTTAAAGTATATGGAGCTATCTTCCACCTAAAGATACATTTTTCTAAGTCGGCAGCTATGTGTGTAGCAACCCCTCCTCACACAAAACATGACCTGCAAGCCAACTTCTGTTTTAAATGAACCAATACAGCACTAACATATCTAGGCACAAAGCTACCATCCGATATAATCCGCACGTTTGATCTTAATTTTACACCCCTAGTGACCAAGAATCGCACTCTACTAGAGAAATGGCATCCAGGCTTTCATTCCTGGTTTGGAAGGTGTAACCTTATTAAAATGAGCATACTGCCCAAATTCATCTACCTTTTCCAAGTCCTGCCCATTCAGATTCCACCTTCCATTTTCAAGCAAGTACAGGCCCTCTTCACCAGATTCGTTTGGGCACATAAAAAACTCAGACTACATTGTTCACAAATGATGCTCCCCAAACATTATGGAGGACTAGCACTACCTGACATACGACAATACTACTTACCCTCCCACCTGGGGTGCATACTTGACTGGAGACGAAACGAGACATCCAAACTTTGGATACAGGTTGAACAGTCCCAAACCCACATACCACTAAAAGAGGGGTTATGGTGCTATGATGACTTACCTCTTAGACTGAAGTTGCATCCACTAATGGGTGCTACCCTAAAGCACAGCCATCTGGTCACCAACCACATTTCTCTCACGTCCAAAAACTCCCCATTGTTTCCAATACTAGGCCACCCAAACTTTTAACCAGGCTTACACCCTAGGGAATATCTCACTCTCAGAGAATTGGGCTACGACCATGCAGCCAAATATGTCACTGATGGGAAATGGCCATCCATCTCGGAGCTGACCGAACTGATGGGAACCTTTCAACTCCCTTTTTGGAGAGCAATGCGCCTGCATCACTTTCTCCATTCACTCCCTAGACCTCAAGACTTTACACGTCAGCAAACGACGTTCAAAGACCTTTGCTCAGGTACAGGCCCATTAACCCACATTTTATCCCAAACATACACTCTGCTCAACACCCCGAAAGAACAACCACAATTACCCTGTCTCACCAAATGGGAAAGGGACCTGAACTGCAAGTTTTCAGCAGTGCAAACACAGCATATCATCTCCTTTACCCTTAAATCTTCCCACTGCACAAAAATACAAGAGACACATTTTAAGTTACTTACACACTGGTACCTAATACCCTCCAAATTACAGAGATGCTTTCCCTCTGCCTCGAGCTGGTGCTGGCACTGTACCGAGGAGGAGGGAACCCTGATCCACATCTTATGGTCTTGTCCTAGGCTAAAAGAGTTTTGGGGAGAAGTTCGCCATATCACTCAAGTTTGAGTGATACACCATAACACACACGTTTACAGAATATGTTATTCCAGACAATGCTGCATTCTTTCTCCAGCACCATTCAAAGATCCCCACCAACACATATAAAGTCGCTACTGAGACATTTACTCAATGCAGCAAAAGCATGTATTCCCCTCCATTGCAGACAACACCCCCCCCCCCCGGCCATCGCACACTGGCTGAGAAAGGTGGAGGAAGTGAAGAAAATGGAGGATCTGATCCTTACTGCACAACACAAGCAAGAGACCCATAAGAAGACATGGGATATATGAAATGTCTTCATCTATTCTGACGAGGGGCAGCGCCTGCTGGGGTCATAGCTGGCCCCCTCCCCCTGTGCCAATTTGTGAACACTGGCTACCACTGTGTCTTTCTGTCTGCTTTCTGCCTTTTCTCTTTTCTCCCTTCCCCCCGTCTCTCCCCCTCCTTCCCCTACCTAGATAAACCTTCAGGTAACTCCAGACTCCCCCCTCTAAGGAAAAGTAGGAGAGGGGAGCCCCACAATTATACTTCCCAAGTGAACATTGTTTTTGAAGTATATATACTTTGTTGAAGAGAAACACTCGATCGAATGTTCCTTATTAGCAGGTAAACTGCATTCTGTGTTGCATACATTTATTTGCGGTATATTTGATGTAACCTTGGCAATATACACACCCATGTTTGTACTGCGGGGTCTTCAGCCCTTTTTGGAGTTGAATAAAATTTATATTTGAAAAAAATATATATATATATATTAATATTGTGTCTCATGCAGGTTTATGAAGAGGCTGGATCAGATTTTCATCAAGTTGCCTATTTTAAAACCCGCATAGGCTTGCGTAATGCACTGCAGGAGGAGATCAGTGGCTCTACAGGCAGAGAAGCAGTGCTTATTACCTTGAGTAGACCCATTGTCTACGCACAGCCTGTAGCCTTTGACAGAGGTACTAGCAGCTGCCTTTCTATTCCTGTCTACCTTTCAAAACCCTTGTAGCATACCCTAAACAATGCTTCACTTACCTCAGATGTATAAAAACATGATCATAAATAAGAGGCTGATTTTCTTATCTTATTTCAGTCATACCTATGTGTGTGTGTGTTCATAATTCATAATAAGTTCCAAAACACATGGCAACCTTTTCATTAAATTGCCCTTAAATGAAAAAAAGTAAATAAATAATATAAACAAGTGAGTCCAAGAGTCACAAACGTGACACAATAGTGAAATTTTGAATGCTGTGTCACCAACTTCCTCCACCTTGTGCAACCACCACCAAAAAAATAGGATGTGCCCTTACCAAAGAGCGTTGACCACCTATTACGGGATGTCAACATAGGCCTGTATGTCTGGACAAACTCCACGTCTGTAAAGAGGTCCACTCAGCAGAAACTTCAAGCCACTACCGGGGAAAACATCAGGTTTCTTTTACTCCGTGACATCGGGTCATATACCCCAAATGTGAGATAAACCAGGATTTAATAATGGTAATGCACTTACATGAGGGCATATCCTATTTTTTGTGGTGGTCGCACAAGGTGGAGGAAGTTGGTGACAAAGCATTCAAACTTTCACTATTGTGTCAAGTTTGTGACTCTTGCACTCACTTGCTTATATTATTTACTGTTTATTTCATTTAAGCGCAACATACTTAATTATCATAAGCGCAATTTATTTTCGATTTTCTAACCTTTTCATTTTGTACAGTTCTCTTGCTGGCACTCACAATTTATAAAGCCCGCTTATGTTTATTGTTTTTTTATAATCCTTTTAGAACATTAAAATTCTTGCAGACCTGCTGGTTACTTGCAGGTGTTTTTATATTCTCCGGTTTACAAAATGTGTTTGTTCCCAATTGAGTGTTCCTTCCATCAGCATAATTTGACACAGTTTAAATTTTTTAATAATATTTTTTTAACCTGTTAAGGACAACGTTTTTTGTTTTTTTCCTGGTTATGTTGCCCATGTCCACAATATTAACCATTAGCCTCTATATGCACTACATCCTAAGAGATTTCACAGTTAATACAATGGATAAGTATGGCAACGTTTTATCATTTAGTTCTCATAATGACATATAAAGTGACTGTTAATTTGTATACCCTTTTTCTGTTGAAAGCTGTGCTATTCTGGCTGAATTATAAGGCAGCATATGATAACTGGAATGAGCAGAGAATGGCACTAAACAAGGATATTCACATGGCGACAAAGGAAGTAGTAGACATGCTGCCCGGAATTCAGCAGACATCTGCTCAGGCTCTTGGAACTCTTTTTCTCCAACTCACAGTCAATGATTTGGGGATATGTTTACCCATCACCAATGCACCACAGGTATTGTGCTCAGCCCCACACTTCAATTTTGAAACATTTGTTATAAAGGAATGTGTAGTAGTTTATATAAGCATCTGCAGGATAAACATATAATTAGTCATGTGTTAGCCTTTTCATCACCTCATGCGTTTTATGATGAAGTTCTGTTTTGTTTCTACCAGGCAAATCACACCGGTGATTTTGATACGGGCTCTGCATTGGTACTGACCATTGAAAGTACTTTGATAACAGCATGCTCATCAGAATCTCTGGTGAGCAAAGGGCACTTTAAAAACTTCTGCATTCGTTTTGCTGAAGGATTTGAGACCTCTTGGGATGACTGGAAACCAGAAATTAGAACGGATCTAGTGATGAATGCATGTAAGTATATTTCTCTGTTCATTTGTTTTATTATAGCCACAAAATGTCAATTAATACAGTGGGTATAGAAAAGAATCACCCCACCTTGGGGTTTAAGTCTGAGCCCTGACTAAGCCATGCAAGGACATTCACCTTTTTCACCTTCAACCACTGTGTGGTAATTTTTGCTGTGTACTTTGGCTCATTGTCATGTTGAAAGGTAAACCTTCTTCCCATTGATGACTTTCTGGTAGAGGGCAGCAGATTTTCCTGAATAATTTGATGATATTTTTCCCATCCGTTTTTCTTCGATCCTGACAAGTGCTCCAGTCCCTGCTGCAGAGAAACATCCCCATAACAGGATATTACCACCTCCATGGTTTACTGTAGGAATGGTGTTATTTTGATGTTGAGCTGTATTCGATTTCCGCCATACATATTGTGTGGTGTTGAAGGCAAACAATTCAATTTTAGTCTCATCGGACCACCTTAAATGTACCTTGAAGATTCTGAGGCCACACGGAAAAAAGTGTTTAATGGTGGTTCTTTTCTATAACCACTGTATGTAGAAATTCTACCTAGATGTGTACACCTTTCTGTGCAAACTATTCCGCTTGGACTGTTAAACTCAAATCACCCTTCCCCTCGAAGTTGTTTCTTTGCCTTTGAAGCTTAGAACTTCATGTGAAACTATGGTGCATTTTCAGAACATACACTCTTTGAGGTATTATTGTAGAATTTACCTAAAATTATTTTATGCCAAGTCTTTTACTTGTTTACATACTTGATGAACCATATTTTGACTGTATTTTCCATGCAAATTTGAAAATGATCCCTATAGTGGCTAAAGTTACATGTATGTATAGTGAATTGTGTTTTATATAGGTTTTAGGTAATTTTATAAGTTTACAATATCAGCTCTTAGTAATTTTGAATTGTTTATAATTTTTGGAAAGTCACTTAAGCCTAGTACACAGTCTGTAAAAAAAAACTGACATCTCTGGTAAGAGCCAGCGCAATCCTATGTTAGTACAGCGTTCTCCCCTGCTGTTCTATTGTGTTCTGACAGGGGAACTGACCCTCTACTAGAACACTCCGGTCAGCACTCTCAGCCATTGGCTGAGAGCACTGATCAGGAGCCCGGTCGGCTGCTGGTTTTTCAGCATGCTCATCTGACAGAAGCCAGCCGAACAGCTGGCTTCTCTTAGACCAGCTGCCATACACAAGAGCCAAATGTCGGCTGTTTTTTATTGAACCAGCCGATGATGCCCAACATTCGGCCGTGTGTACTAGGCTTAACAATGTTAAGGTGAATGGGAACAAAAAGCCTCCAGTGCTGTTTTCTTTTTATATTATACATGACATAGGAATAAAATGACAAGCTTAAGGGGGTCTAATATAGAAAAAAAAATGTTCGAGTCTTTTTGAATTTGATGACCTGGTGTCTACAGAATAGGATAGATTTACTAAAACTGGTGCACTCGGAATCTGGAGCAGCTGTGCATGGTAGCCAACAAGCTTCTAAAGTCAGCTTGTTCAAAAGTTTGGCAATAAAACCAGGAATCTAATTGGTTTCTATGCAGAGTTGCACCAGATTTTTCACTTTCCAGTTTTAGCAAATAAATCCCAAAGTCTGAATATTTTGTCGGTGTTGGTAATTTATGGGCAGTGTTATTTCCGGTGGATAAAAGTTTATCTTTGAAGAGCATGACGTGTAATTAATAGTGTATGGCATTTATCCTATTAACTTATTAAAAGTTAAATATTCTTGCTTTTGTAGGTGTTGTGCCAGATGGAACGTATGAAGTGTGTTCTCGGACAACAGGGCAGGCTTCGGCAGGTACGATCAAAATAGCAATTCCTATAATAACTTCGAGGATTTGTGAGAATGCAGTTTAGTTTGTGCATTCTTGTACTGAGTTTCTAAAGGAGCACACACTCATATTCATATCTGTTTATTTATTCAACACTAGAAAGCAACAGTGCTGGCACATGGACCCTCAATGTATTGTGGAAGATGTGTGGCATTGATGTGCATATGGATCCAAACATCGGAAAAAGGCTTAATGCCCTTGGCAATACTCTGACCACACTGACTGGAGAAGAGGACATAGATGATATTGCAGATCTGAACTCTGTAATCATGGCTGATCTCTCAGATGAAGATGAAGTTGACAGCATGTCTCCTACAGTCCATGCAGTATGTTCCCATACAACCATTTGCCATTATTGTGTTTGTCCTGATTTTTTTATTTCACTTCAGGCTAATGCACATAGTATGCATTTGATTGTCTATAGGGAGAAGAGGCTAACCATGATATGCAAGTGGGTATGAAATGCTGGTGGCTAGATACAACTCTTCTTCCTTTTTGACATTTCTACCTCAAGCTATATGGCGGTTACTTAGGAAATCTAGCTCTTGTTAAACCAGTAATGCCTCCAGAAATATTTTTGTACTCTGCTTACTGTCTGTTCTAATACGATACCTAATCTTTTAGATACATGACCTACTTATTATTTAACACTAGATTCTATGAACCAATTGGAAGTAATATAGTTTTCAGTCTTTAGGCAATGGCATGGATGCTACATCATTTTAAATCTGACAATGTAAATCTCGCACGGATGTGCCACTGTTCATGATAGTTTATCTGTATTGGTATATGTATTCTTGCTATGTATTGATAATAGGTTTGGAACTCGGGAATTAAATTTGCACTTAGGCTTATAGAAGAAAATCCACAGCAAAGAGAATTTTGCCATATGACCCTGGACGCCTAACATAAGTGTGTACAATTTAGATGAAAATCCTTTTCTGTCCTCTTTATTGTAGGCAGCGTATAGGCATGCGCTTGTTTAATTTATACACAAGCAGGATAATGTAGTTTTTAGGGATAGATTAAATTTGTGAATCTCTGAAAGCTGAGTGAGAAATCTCAGAAACCAGTTGGCCAATCTGACTAAACAGATACAGCTGGCTTACATTAGCCTTTTCTGTTGTGCTGTTTAGAAGCAGATGTTCTCTGGCTTCTTAATAAAGCTTGCTAACACTTACTGTACATTGAACAGACTGGCACCTTAATTCGTTTCACAGTTATTTCTCAGTTACTGGCATTTTACAAGCTGTGAGTAAATTTTTTCAATAAATATTTTTATTTACTTTTAGGTATGTATTTATATTAAAAAAAAAAAAACAGCGCATATCAGTTTGCCTGGTGAAAGTGCATGTACTTTCGTTCTTTGAGTATGAAATAAAAACCGAGTAAAAGATAGGTTCCTCAGGTTGGGACTTTAAACGGACCACAAACAGTTTTGTAGAAAAAGTATATAAATGTATTGCATATTAATGCCAATCACAACATAGAAATGGCAATAAAAGCAACAAACATATATTGTGAACAGAAATGGAAACAACTGCGGACAAAGCCCAGAACTTTTCGGACAGACAGAACGTTCAATACGTTTTGAAAAAAACAAAATGCAGATCTTCAGGGACAACGGGCTTGCGGGTTCCAAATCTATAGCTTATATCTATGATAACAGAATGCATATCATCAGAGGTATATATGGACCCACAATATGCATAAAAACATACATGCGTTTTAAAGTGTCATGGTTATGCAGTAATGTTTGTCAGCTTACCTCTCCATGTCCTCAGATTAAGAGGCCAGCCACTCTCACCTGGCTGCTTAAGTAATCTCTCCTCAAAGCATGGCTCCACCCCAGCCGCTATCAGGGAACTCTATATTAACCTGTGCACTGCAAGCCAGCTCTGCTGATCAATATTGTGTGTTTTGGCTTGCCTGTGCTCATTGCTCTGTGTCCTACGTCTGATCCTGTTTACCGACCTTGGCCTGTTCTTGACTGTCCTCGTCTGCTTCATATCCCGACCTTTGGCGTGTTCCTGGACTATCCTTTGTTGTCACAGTCTGCTGCTTCCTCTCTACCTTCCTTTACTCTACTGTGAGCGTGAGCTGGTAAACCCTGGGGGCCGCGACCAGCAGAAAGTCCATCCCCACCATCAGGGGCCCTGGTGAACACCCGCTGGCTTTTAGATTCCGCACCCTAGGAAATCTCATGCTTTAGCTCCCAGTGTGATCTGTGTTGGTGCTCCAGAGTACCTGCTTTCCTGAACCACCCAAAGCTCCATCTGCAGCAGTCATTCGTAGGGTCCACTGCCTTGCGGTACACTCCAGACCCACACGGGGTGCATAGGTCACCTGGACTCAGGTGACCTGAGATAAAGCTAAAGCAATAAAAACACAGCTGAGAGCATACTGACCCCAAATTTTAATGCTCCACCCGTGCAGAAAGAAATCATAACTCAAAAATGAAAAGGGAGCTATTTCCGTCAGGGCAGCGCACAGGCATCAGACCAGGGAGATGACGCCAGCCAATGATCCACATAGGACGAAGTAGTCCCACTACACAGTTTATGGGATCTCTATAAATAGATCAACCAATTAGCTTGGATAGAATATCCAGAACTTTTTGTACACAAGGTAATGTTCATAAACAATAAATGAACAGAGGCTAGAGATCCAACAACCGTAAACATATACCTATATTGACCGTGAATTTAGAGGAGAAATATAATACTTCTTCCCCCTAAACACGCATTCGGTTGATAGGGAGTGGAGTCTGGGTCTTGGATCCAACCATCCAGATCATCATAGGTTAGAAATGGTTATACAAGTCAACCTGATAGCTGGACGGGCCTTATTGATCTAGAAAGTAACCACAGAGGAAGATTGTTAGCTAGATATATTGTGCCAGATGGCTCCATTAAATTTGCGGTACAGCACCCTACAAGTTGAATATATCAAAATGGCTAGCCAAGTCGCCTAAACCTCACAAAGGGCTTACCTTATGGCTGTGATGAAATAGTGCGGCTGTTTGTGTCTGCCAGGTGGAAGAGGGGCTAACTGGAGGGATTAAGCTCTTTATATATGTGATGAAATGTAATGAATAATTGCAGACACCTGGGTCATAATTACCTGACCCGATATTGTCTGCACTACCCAGACCAGACAATCCAGGTCTGCCTCATATGTAAATTAGCACACTCTGAACGGCGCCTCCCTCTGATCAAATGGCGCAAGAGCGAGTGCCAGATTACATGCTAAATTGTTGGCTAGGATGTGAACTATAATTTGTATATAAGGGGCGCTATAACAACCAGAGCACGTGGAAACGTGACGTGATCACATGGTGCTGTGCAGTACGATGGCGTAACACGTTTTCTGCTGTTGAGTACACTCATAGTTTGTATCTTAGATGGCTCCATAGCAACCAGTGGAGCCAGACGTGTTGTCATGACATGGTGGTGCTCAGTAAGACGACGCAATGCCATATGTCCTCCGCCACCAAGAGAGCTGGCAATCTGTGCATTACACAGCACCATAGCAGCCAGGGGACCCAGAGGCATAGCAAAAAAAAAAAAAAAAATAGATAAATATAGGCACCCAGAACAGAATGTCAAGGTTACAGAGATTGGCTCAGACGTCTATAATCAGGTCAAGCCCCTACTAGTGGTGTGTGCAGCTGTGACGGAATCAAAAACACTGAGAAAGAAAAAAGAAAAATGGAAAAAAGAGAAAAAGAAAATTATATTCAGGAGGATGCGAGATCACCCCTAACATTAAAGTCAGAAAGAAACTGTGGACCGTAAGTCCAGACAGCCAATATGGCCAGTAAAGTGGGTAACACTCTATCCCATACATTAACACAATGTAAGTGAGCATGCTGGGTACAGACAATCTACATAGGCATAGGTATGATATATTAATCATGCTGTACACTTGAGCGAGTCAAACTTGGGACACCATGCATGGAATCAAGATCAAACCCAAAGCAGCATGACGACACAATTTGTCAGACATATAACATGGGTAGTTAGGGGTAGGGGTTAGGGGTGAGGGGACCAGGCCACCATTGATACACCACCAAAAATGAATGGTGTTCTGGACCCCCAGAGACGAAACCCTCCCAAAAACGCTTGAAGGAGATTGTCTCATTGAGTCCAGGGAAATATGCTTTCAACTTGTATATCTATCGCTTTTGTAGCATAATTTTGTTCTAGTCTCCCCCTCTCATTCCAGGGTGCACCCTATCCAATATTTAAAATTTAATGTGTGGAAAAATTCCACAGTGGAAATACAGGACATGGTAAGTCCGGGTTACAAGATTGCATACTTAAAATGTGACGGTATGCTCTATGCCAAAATTCAATCTTAGTTTTACCTACATAGAAGCAGGTACATTCGCACTGTAGGAGGTACAAAACCCCTTATGTCTTACAGTTTGCAAAATGCTTTGGAGTAAATTTCACTTTGGAAGGATTTTATGAGTATTTTGTGAGTAGTAACATCCATGTATTGGCAAAGCAGCAACAGCCACATTTAAAAGTGTCCAACCTGTTGCATGGGTCCTTAGGAACCCCCTTAAACTCACTGGATACCAACTTATAACATAGAGACCAATATCTGTGGAAAGTAAATGTTGGGCGTTCTGGCATTATGGTCCAACTATGGGATCCAGTGCCAGAACATGCCAGTATTTCTGCACGATGTCTTTGAACCGTTCTTGTTGGCTCGAAAACCGAGTAATGATCTGTAACTGGTCACCGTCAGCCCTGCGATTCCTTGTTTCATACAATAGTTCCCGCCTCGTTTTAGAGTTTGCTTTTTTTAGAAACCTTCTTAAGGCATTTCTGGGAGTAACCACAAGCATGGAGTCTGAGCCTCAATTCGTCTACTTCCCTCCAAAAAACTGACCTCATCCGAGCAGTTGTGTCTGATGCGAAAATATTGACCAAAAGGGATCGATTTGATGAGATTATCTGGGTGAAAGCTGGTGGCATGAAGAATGCCATTACCAGCCGTCGGTTTCCTATGTAGGCTGCTGAATTGCAGCCCATTTTCATCCTTGTGTATATGTAAGAATTTGATCATATTATTGTTAGATGACATGGTGAAGGTTAGTTTAAAGGTGTGCTATTAAGGTGTTGTACAAAAGTCTGCAACATCTCATCAGGGCCACTCCAAATAAGCAAGATGTCGTCAATATATTGGAACCACAATAGAACATTGTCCAAAAAGGGAGCTAGATCGCCCCATGTATTGGCCATCCGTTCCCACTCCCCCAGGTATAGATTGGAGTAGGATGGGGCACAACAATTCCCCGTGGACACGCCCTGTACCTGGAGGTGGTGGGAATCATTGAAAACAAAATAATTCAGGCACAAGATGAATTCTAAGGCCTCAATGAGAAAATTATTTGAACTTGTGTTCAAACCTGCTTTTTTCCGACAGGATTCTTCTGATACAGGCCAATCCCTTGTCATGTGGGACTGAGCTGTACAAACCTTCTACATTGATGGCTACCATATTCGAATCACATGAAATCTGAAGTCCATCTATATGCTGGATTAAATGAATTGTGTCTTTGATGTAGCTCGGAATGCCCAAGACATGAGGTCGCAGGTAGCCATCGATGAGTTTGCTAAGATTCTCCATCAGAGAGCTATTGCCGGAGATAATGGGGCGTCCTGATGGATGTGACAGACCTTTGTGCAATTTTGGGAAGTGAATAAAAGGTGGGTGTGCGGGGGAAGGGGATGCAAACAAATTCCCACTTGTCCTTAGATAAGAGGCTGTGGTAAAACCATGAATCAACAAGTTGATAAAATTCCTTCTGGAGCTTATCAATTTTAGTTGACGTAACATGTGTGTACCAGGATTTATTTAGTATTTTCATACAGATCTGAATGTACTGATCGTTATGTTGGAGGGCTTCACAGTGATCGTGGAAAGATCATGTTATACATCTTGTTCCTAAATCAAAAGATTGGAAACAATATCACATTTGATTTTCAGGTTTGTTATTTTGTTGGTGGTCAGTCTAACAAATTCTAGAACACTGGCATTAAGGCCAAGTGCTGGAAACCTGTCAGGCCGCGTACACACACGCGGACTGTTCGCCCAACCTTGTTCGTCAAACAGTTTCGGCAAACAGTCCGCTCAAAATTTGCATGAGCGGACTTGCCCACACACGAGCGGACTGTTTCAGCGAACTGTTTGCCAAACAGTTCGCTCAACTTTTGAAATGAACGGACTCGCCCACGTAAGGCGGAGCCAAGTCCGCCCATTTCGAGCGCGTGTACAGGTAGGCGGGGCCCGCGAAGGAGACGTCGCGGGCTCCGCCGCCTGGAATGGGCTTAAAGGGGAACCCCAACGCCGAAAAAAATCGGCGTGGGGGTTCCCCCAAAGTCCACACCAGACCCTTGTCCGAGCACGCTACCCGGCCGGCCAGGAAAGGGGGGCGAGCGAGCGCGCCCCCCCTCCTGAGCCGTACCAGGCCGCGTGCCCTCAACATGGGGGGTGCCTTGGGGAAGGGGGGGCCGCGCGGCCCCCCCACCCCAAAGCACCTTGTCCCCATGTTGATGAGGACAAGGGCCTCTTCCCGACAACCCTGGCCGTTGGTTGTCGGGGTCTGCGGGCGGGGGGCCCCCCACCCTATGTGAATGAGTATGGGGTACAATGTACCCCTACCCATTCACCTGTGAAATAAAGTACAAAAAAAAAACACAACACAGGGAAAAAATATTTTATTGCACAGCTCCGGGGGTCTTCCGTCTTCGGGGGTCTTCTCGCCGGACTCCTCCGCTATCTTCGTGTAGCTCTTTTACTAGCGGAGGAGCCCGGCTTTCTTCCTCCCCGCCGCCGGCCTCTTCTCCCGACTTCGGGGGTCTTGTCCCCCTCTTCGGTTCTTCTGCCGGGCCACCGCGCCTTCTTATAGCTCTTTTACAGGCGGTGGCCCGGTCTTCTGTCGCCGCTGCCTTCCGTTCTTCTGTCGCCGCCTTCGGTTCTTCTGTCGCCGCCTTCGGTTCTTCTGCCGGGCCACCGCGCCTTCTTGTAGCTCTTTTACAGGCGGTGGCCCGGTCTTCTGTCGCCGCTGTCGCCGCCGCCGCCGCCGCCGCCTTCCGTTCTTGTTCTTCTTGTTCTTCTTCTTCTTCTCCTGGAGATGTTGACTCGACGAGCTCTCCGGCCGGAATGCCAGGGACACGCTCCGCTGCCACTTATATAGTGACAATGGGGCGGTGTCACATGGTATATGTCACATGGGTTGGTCACATGGGTTGATGTCACATGGGGACTATGACATCGTAAGGGGGCGGGGTCACCATGTGACCAACCCATGTGACATATACCATGTGACACCGCCCCATTGTCACTATATAAGTGGCAGCGGAGCGTGTCCCTGGCATTCCGGCCGGAGAGCTCGTCGAGTCAACATCTCCAGGAGAAGAAGAAGAAGAACAAGAACGGAAGGCGGCGGCGGCGACAGCGGCGACAGAAGACCGGGCCACCGCCTGTAAAAGAGCTACAAGAAGGCGCGGTGGCCCGGCAGAAGAACCGAAGGCGGCGACAGAAGAACCGAAGGCGGCGACAGAAGAACGGAAGGCAGCGGCGACAGAAGACCGGGCCACCGCCTGTAAAAGAGCTATAAGAAGGCGCGGTGGCCCAGCAGAAGAACCGAAGAGGGGGACAAGACCCCCGAAGTCGGGAGAAGAGGCCGGCGGCGGGGAGGAAGAAAGCCGGGCTCCTCCGCTAGTAAAAGAGCTACACGAAGATAGCGGAGGAGTCCGGCGAGAAGACCCCCGAAGACGGAAGACCCCCGGAGCTGTGCAATAAAATATTTTTTCCCTGTGTTGTGTTTTTTTTTGTACTTTATTTCACAGGTGAATGGGTAGGGGTACATTGTACCCCATACTCATTCACATAGGGTGGGGGGCCGGTATCCGGGGGCCCCCTTATTAAAGGGGGTTCCCGGATTCCGATAAGCCCCCCGCCCGCAGACCCCGACAACCAACGGCCAGGGTTGTCGGGAAGAGGCCCTTGTCCTCATCAACATGGGGACAAGGTGCTTTGGGGTGGGGGGGCCGCGCGGCCCCCCCTTCCCCAAGGCACCCCCCATGTTGAGGGCACGCGGCCTGGTACGGCTCAGGAGGGGGGGCGCGCTCGCTCGCCCCCTTTCCTGGCCGGCCGGGTAGCGTGCTCGGACAAGGGTCTGGTGTGGACTTTGGGGGAACCCCCACGCCGATTTTTTTCGGCGTTGGGGTTCCCCTTTAAGCCCATTCCAGGCGGCGGAGCCCGCGACGTCTCCTTCGCGGGCCCCGCCTACCTGTACACGCGCTCGAAATGGGCGGACTTTCCGAGCGGGAACAGTTTGCTCATTTCGAAAGTGGCCTACACACGGGCGGACTGTTCGCTCAAACACAGTTTCAGCGGACAGTTTTTCGGAATTTCCGAAAGACTTTGTCCGTCCAACTGTCCGCTGAAACTGTCCGCTGAAAGCCCACACACGGGCGGACTGTCCGCCCAAACACTGTTCAGCGGACAAGGTTGGGCGAACAGTCCGCCCGTGTGTACGCGGCCTCAGACTTCTTTTTGTTTTTAACAGAGACATTTTGAGGGGTAGGCGATGATGGTTGATCTAGTTTCTGTAACAGATGTTCTATATCTATCCAATCAATAAGATCCGGATGGGGATCATTATCCTCAAGTAGAGAGATAAGGTTATCTATAGCTTTAATTTCCTGAGGTCTTAGTTGTGTTCCTACTTTTCTATTTTTATCATATAGCTGTTTAAGAATATTTTTTCTGGCAAACAGTTGGATGTCCTTAAAGCGGTTTTGTACAGAAAATTGCAAGTTCATCTTATTCAAATGGCTTTGGAACATAGATGCAGTTATGACCATTGAAATAAAATAATATGCAGTATTTACCTTTTATTTTTGATGTTTATGCTGATTTCCGGGCTCTCCTCCCGTGGGAGTAGGCGTGTTTATCGGCTTCGCAATGGTCCCTGGGAACTTTTTTAGCTATTTCCCAGGAATCCGTGGGGGACACAGTCAAGCCGAAATTGCCATTTTGAAAGTGGGCAGGCAGCTCTATCAGCCATTACCACTATAGCACATGAGGCAAAAGGAAGGAAAACAAAGAGGACACTCAATGAGCATGTGCGAGATGGAGCAGTGGATGCTGGGAGCTCAGTGTCATTGCATCCAGGAAGTAAATGCCTGTGGGCTTCAAACGCCCACAGTGAAAATGGAAACTGCCGGACTGCTTTTTTAAAAGTTTTCCTTAGCAATGAAATCGTCACGCCGGGGGTTAAAAAGACGCAGATCGTGGCTGCAAAGACACCGTAGGAATCGCCCAACAGTGACACAGGTAAAAAAAAAAAAAACTGCAGTGGAATCCCACTTTAATCACCTCAAACTTTTCTATATCTTCATTGGGACAGATCTCAAGCCCCTACTCAGAATGATTGTCTCTATGTCAGTGAGAGGATATTTGGATAAATTAACAACATTAAAATAGTCTTGTTGCTTTAGCAGAAAGGCTCTTGAGTTTATATTGCAACTGTGCTGAGTGGGGAGTTGGAACCTGTTCCTGCCCTGGAACTAAAAAAATCCCCTGAGTGGAAGTGGAGGATAGGGACAATTTACATGAAATATTTGGAATACCTGTAGGGGTAGTGGCACAGGATGCACCCATCGTGTAGGAAGTAGAAGAAAGAGCACCATCACCCACAGAGTTACCTGACACGACATGATTATTAGAGTCACCAGTATGGCTCTGTGATTAGTTTTTTGGAAGATTTCTCTTGCAAATTTCTTTTAGTTTTATTGCATTTCTTCATCCTAGAAGAGTTGTAGGAGGAAGCAGATGACAAAGATGAAGCATCTGAAAAATAAGAATCCACATTTTTAGATCGTATAGAACAATTTGGCTGAAAGTTCTTTTTGACCCGAAGTATAGGACTCCAATAATAAGCTTTGCCCTCCTGAAAGGCTAGCTTATCCCAGCATGCACTCTGCATATGCTCAGCTAGACAAAGAGCTAGCTGAGCACCTGGATAACTTTAATTGACAGATTTTGATCAAAAAGGATAAAAAAATGCAGAAGGAGAAGCTAGCCTTTCACTTGTACTCAACAGCGGAGGACGTGTGACATTGTGCCATCGTACTGTGCTGCGCCATGTGATCACGTCACATTTCTATGCCCGCTGGTTGTTATAGCACCCCTTTTATACAAATTATAGTTCACTTCCTAGCCAACGATTTAGCATGTGATCTGGCACTCATTCTGGCACCATTTGATGATGTCAGAGCGAGGCGCCGTTCAGAGTGTGCTAATCTACATACGAGGCAGACCTGGAGTGTCTGGTCTGGGTAGTGCAGACAATATGGGGTCAGGTAATTATGACCCAGGTGTCTGCAATTATTCATTACCTTTCACCACACATATACAGAGCTTAGTCCCTCCAGTTAGCCCCTCTTCCACCTGGCAGACACAAACAGCCACACTATTCCATCACAGCCATAAGGTACAAAATATCTAGCTAACAATCTTACCCTGTGGCTACTTTCTAGATCAGTAAGGCCCATACAGCTAGCAGGTTGATTTGTATAACCATTTCAAACCTATGATGATCTGGACGGTTGGATCCAAGACCCAGACTCCACCCCCCATCAATCAGTTTAGGGGGAAGAAGTATTATATTTCTCCTCTAAATTCACGGTCAGTATGTGTTTGTGGTTGTTGGATCTCTAGCTTCTGTTCATTTATTGTTTATGAACATTACTTTGTGTACACATTGTTCGGGCTATTCTATCCAAACTAATTGGTTGGTCTATTTATTTATAGAGATATCCCATAAACTGTGTAGTGGGACTAGTTCATCCTATGTGGATCATTGGCTGTCGTCATCTCCCTGGTCTGATGTCTGTGTGCTGCTCTGAAGGACATAGCTCTCTCTTCATTTTTGAGCTATGCTTTCTTTCTGTACGGGTGGAACATTAACATTTGTGCTCAGCTGTGTTTTTATTGCTTTAGCTTTAAAATGTATGTATGTGTTTTTATGCATATTGTGCATCCATATATACCTCTGATGATATGTATTCTGTTATCATAGATATGAGCTACAGATTTGGAACCCACAAGCCCTTTGTCCCTGAAGAATATCTACATTTAGTTTTTTTCGAAACGCGCTGGCTGTTGTCTGTCTGTCCATCAAGTTCTGGGCTTTCTCTGCAGCTGTTTCCATTTCTGTTCCCAATATATGTGTTTGTTGCTTTTATTCCCGTTTTTATATTGTAAATGGCATCAATGTGCAATACATGTATATACTTTTTCTATAAAACTGTTTGTGGCCCGACCCGAGGAACCTATCTTTTACTCTATATATCAGGAATGTGGTCCACAACCAGTTCAGTCAAGAAGTTGCGGCAAAGGTCTTCTTATATTGAAGTTAAAAAAAAATGCTATTTCCTGTTCTGGGCAAAGGTCTTTCACTGATTTAAAACAGAAAATACTACATTTGGTCATTAGAGGGTGCTAAGAATTATAGGAATTTCCGACGATGCTTGATGCTACCTAGTGGCCAAATGCAATACCTTCAATTTTAACAGCAAAAGAACTAGCTTCATATCATTTGCCTTTTTGCTCTTTTTACACAGAATGAATGTAGATTCACTTTCACTAAGCTAATTAGTATACTTTTTTTTTTTTTTTTACACCCATTGTTGTTGCCAGTCATGATCAGGTGCTCATTACAAGTTTTAGAAATAGGGAAAAAGAAAATGCTATTTCCTGTTCTGGGCAAAAGTCTTTCAGTCATTTAAAACAGAAAATGCTACATTTGGTCATTAGATGGTGCTAAGAATTATAGGAATTTCCAATGATGCTTGATGCCACCTAGTGGCCAAATGCAATATTTTCAATTTTAACAGCACAGAAACTAGCTTTATAACATTTGTTTTTTTGCTCTATTTGCACAGAATTAATGTGGATGCACTTTCACTAAGCTAATTAGTATACTTTTTTTTTATACACCCATTGTTGTTGCCAGTCTTGATCAGGTGCTCATTACAAGTTTTAGAAATATGGAAGAGATCATTAACTAGAGGGTTTTTTGTGCGTAAGCCAGGAGGTAAACTTACTGTTGTGTGACTAAAATGTGACCCTTAGGAGAGCCACTAAAGACTTTGTTTAGAGTACGCCCTCTATGCTCTCCTTTCATAATGTTTATCTTTGCTCATTTTCCTTTGTTACTTTCTTCTAAACTTTGCAAGGTAGCTGCTTCTTCAATTTAGCATATTACTGGATTGTCAGAGAACTAACCATAATGTTTACTGTCCAGAATTCAGAAGCAGTTTTTATAAATGGAGAAAGCCACAAGCTTACCCTTGGTCAGCGACTTGTAAATCACCTACTTGGCCTGAACCACAAACGTCAACGTTACTCAGTCCCTGCAGATTATCTCTCTGGTTCAGAAATATCTGACTCTGGTCCTGTCAGTACACACACAAGCGCAAGCAGGTCTCGCTCATGGGCAAATGTATGTAAAAAAAAATAAAGTACAATAAAAATGATCTTCCAATCAACCCACATCATTTAATTGGGTGAATTGTAAAAGGAATGAAATCTGTACTAAATCTATGATTATTGCATGCCTAACTCACAGGGAGATTGGTTGCAGTTGATGGAGTTAATATAGCCTCGTGTTATGAAATATTGGTATGTAACAAATTATATTTTCCTAGGATACTGTTGACCATAGACGAACTGGGCAGCTTGGAAGCCAGAGTGTTGATCCAAGAGGAAGGAAATTCGTGAAACGCTTGGTTGATATACGAGAACTCAATGAACAAGCCAAAGTTATTGATGATCTTAAGTAAGCAACTTTTACAGGAATAGAGTTTTGGTAGATCTGAAAAATATATCAAATGTGTTCATGCAAAAGCAGATTCCTGAAGTTCTTTAGTTATTCCCTAGCTATTGCTGTGACTGTTGCACATGTGTATTATGTCCTATGGTATGCACAGGAACTGGGTAGTAAGCACAATAAGTCAAAGGTTACAGCTTGGAGAACATGCGCTCACATAGCATGTTAAAGTAGAAGTTCAGGCTAAAACAAAATTCTCAAAATCTACTTGCACAATCTAAGATTAGCCTATCTAACCCTGTAAAGAAGCAATCACTATACATACCCTTTCTGAAGCCGCTCCGGTCCAGCCCGGTCCCACACTGAGCTATCAGCGGTGGCTTCTCTAAGTAGATGGATGCAGAAGAGGCAGCTGACAACGGAAGCCCCATAGTAACTCTATGGGTGATGTCCCTTCCCAGGCATTTCCCAACTGTTGTCGGCTGTCTCCTGCACAGAGCTTCCGCTGCTGGAGACTGGAGTGGTTTCAGAAAAGGTACGTGTAGCGATTTTTGCTTTGCAGGGTTAGATCGGTATGTCTTAGTTGTTGATGCAAGTAGATTTAGAGATTTTAATTTTAGGGTGAGCTTCCACTTTAAGGCCTCTAGCTTGTATGCTGTTGTATGTATTTTCTCATATTTACATGGGACTCCTGCCACTGCTCTAGTGTGTTCGCACAATCCAGAAACTTAGCAACAAATGAATGGTCTTTTGTGCAATTGTTTTTTCTCTGTTGGTTGAACTAGATGAACTTGTCTTTTTTTCCAAACAGAATAACTAATTTGACCCCAGATTGTGAAGTGTTCTTGCTTGTACCATGGAGCTGCTATTGAAACATCAGATCATATAAGCTCCATATGGCCAAACACTGATCCAACGTTGAAAGTGTAAAATAGTATGTCAGTGCTATACGATAATTGCAAATAATTGCGCATAATTTGGTGTTGTAATGCTCTTAGATGAAAAACAATGCACACCTGTATATATTCTGCGATCCTTATTCTTTTTTAATATCTACCATCCAACCCCACTCAGATGATATGCAGCACTTTATATTAATTTTCTTGTTTAGAAGTGATTTTAAGATTTCTGGCAAGCTTGAGTTGCAGTGTGTGTAAAGCAACGTGAGTTATGCAAAACGTTTTGTCAGAACAATATGAAAGAGCATTTTAGACATAATAGCTTAATATTATATTGAAATAATGCATTATATGTTGACATTAAAACTAATTATGCATGCTATTTTTTTGTAAGAAAACTTGGGGCAAGCGAGGGAACCATAAACCAGGAAATTCAGCGCTATCAACATTTGGAGTCAGTGGCAGTAAATGACATCCGTAGAGATGTTCGAAAGAAGCTGCGCAGATCTAGCATGAGGGTAGGTTGCTAAAAAGCATTTTCATGTATATAATAAGATATTGTTCAGTTGTAAATAAGATTTTTACTTGTAATTGTCTCCTCACTAGGCAGCCTCGTTGAAAGATAAATGGGGTCTTGGATATAAACCAAGCTACAATCGTTCCAAGAGTATTACTGCTTCTGGAAGACCACCTCTGAAACGAACAGAAAGAGCCAGGTACATGATGCTTTATACTCACAAGGATTTAACATATTAATTAAATGTCTCTGTGTTAAAAAATTA
Source organism: Lithobates pipiens (assembly GCF_037356315.1). Taxonomy (NCBI): domain Eukaryota; kingdom Metazoa; phylum Chordata; class Amphibia; order Anura; family Ranidae; genus Lithobates; species Lithobates pipiens. Next base: position 301,509,092 of record NW_027507718.1, read on the forward strand.
TGTGCACAGTAGCAGAAGAAATAGTGTATAGTAGTATATACAATTTTGGACAACTCACTTGGTTGCCATTTTTCTTTTTTTGATATGCATCAAAGGAAAAAGTGAGTCTTTATCTGCTCAAGTTTAAAAAAAAATTACCAAATTATCTATTTTGAGATATATCCTGTTCTTTTGTACACTTTCTTCTACACCTACCATAGGGATTATATTAAAGTACCATAGTGCTTCTCTTATATTATTTGATGCGTGCCTATATTAAAGCCTTTATGCACAGCAGTTTATCATCTTATTGACATTAATGAATGTGTACATACTAGTGCAACAACTTGTTGTACTTGCCTGTGTCGGATTAGATCATGCAAAATAGGAAAATCAGCAGTGTTCTGTATTCTTTGTAGTTTTTATGCAGTGGTGTAGACCAGTGGCCTCTAAACTGCAGCCCGGGGGCCGGATGTGGCCCTTTTCTTGTTTTTATCTGGCCCTTGGGGCACTATTCCACCAATGAACATCAACATTGCATCACCATTCTCCCTACTGACACCACCATTGGTTTCCTATTTTTCCCATTGATACCAACAATGGGGCACTATTCCTCCCATTAAAACCATAATTGGGGCATGGATGCATAGGGCATTTTCTACTCCCACTGGCCGCAATCTGGTCCCCTTTAAAGTGGATGTAAACCAGGGTTAATTTTGTCGACTAAAACAACTGAAACATTTTAGTCGACTAAATTAATACTATTTTAGTCCAGTAAAATACGACTAAAACAACTGAGATTACTAAAATACAACTAAAATGCCATTTTAGTCAAAATACTAAAATGGGACTAAAACTAAAATGCCGTTTTAGACAAAAATTTAACTAAATTTAGATTTGTCGTAAAAATTAACACTGGTCTGTAGTGCATGTTCATACCTCAATACCATAAATAATAGCATATTAAATTTTTCACTCCAGCAGTATATGAGTTTGGAAATTGTGGAAAAATGTTAACTAATGCATAACAATTTAATTACACCCATTCGATTTTAGATGACTAAAATTAGTTTTAGTCGACTAAAATACACTGGAGATTTAATCGACTAAACTCGACTAAAACAGAAGACTGATAACTTTTGACAAATTCTCCAACACATGAGATAAAAGCAGGCTGCATTTTGTGTTTGGGGGAGCTATAAATAGATTAGCAGACAGCTTACCCTGTCACAAAACACCTCTGAGAGTCTTTGCCTATGTGGAAAGGGGATGTGTGCCTTTCCTCCAATCAGCTGTCTTAGCTGTATGCCCAGATTTCACACTCCATGTTAAACAGAAAGAGAAAATCTCCTTACAAGATCTGAACTTTCTAAATATAAATTTGAGGACAGCGGATATACATGTAATACTAATGTAGGGAGATTTGTTGTATCTCTGTGCATCATCTGAGGCTGCTCACTTCTCTGGTTATATGTGAGGGTTTACATCCACTTTAAGTCTGAAGGACAGTACATTTTTTTAGAAAGTTTAGGGGTCGGCACAGTGGTGTAGTGGGTAGCACTCTCACCTGGCAGTAAGAAGGGCCGCTGGTTTGAATCTCAACCACAACACTACCTGCCTGGAGTTTGCATGTTCTCCCTGTGCCTGCGTGGGTTTCCTCCGGGTACTCCGGTTTCCTCCCACACTCCAAAGACATGCTGGTATGTTAATTGGCTTCTGTCCAAAATTGGCCTTTGAATGTGAGTTGGGGACCTTGGATTGTGGTCTCCTTGAGGGTAGGGAGCAATGTATGTGTGGAGTGCTGCATAAATTGATGGCACTATATGGGTACCTTAAATAAATAATGATCTAATAGATGAGCATCTTAATGAGACACAATGTACAGGGATAGGGACAATTGTAGACAGTCACTCGGGTTGAACTGGATGGACTGGTGTCTTTATTGAACCTTACTATGTTTGGAGACCCTTGCTGTAAAAGTAACTACAATCATTTGCTTCTTGTGGAAGCAAGATTTTTGAAGCACAACCAGTAATAGGCACTATGGAACTTTTGCCCAACTAACACGTAGATATCAACTTGTAATAGACAATAGGAATCAGTGCCTCACAAGTACATGCTGATAACCTTTTGCTTCTACATAGTATGTTTGACATGTTGTGTATAGAACCCCAAACTAAACGTATAAATTGATGTGTATCCCTTCTGGTGATTTTTGTTCAGCCTGTTACTTTCTTTACACTGCAGTACTTTTAACTGTCCTTATATCAGGCAACATAAATAATATCTATTTGCTTTCTTGCTTAGTTCTAGAGTAGAGGGTGAAGAGCTTCCTGAAATTCGTATTGAAACTGCATCTCCTGCAGGTCCAAGAGTGACATTCAACATTCAGGATAGTGTAAGTATAATGGTCAAACTCGAATGGCCCATCTCACCAGAATCTGAGCTTGTGCTTCTACTTGTTGGGTGGTTACAGATCAAAGTTATTAGGTATTTTCTTATACTTTACATATTACTCATAGAAAATTACACCCTCCCTCCCACAGTCCTTTTTCGACAATGGTGAAGTCCTGTTATCCTCCTCCCACCATCTTTTCAATACTAAAGTCTAACCTTTCAAAAGCTGTAAAGGTTATATAGTGCTACTGTTTACAGATAGAAGGGGTACAGTCTTAAGTTGGTCTGCAGGAGATGAGATCACTTGCTTGTGAAAAAACAGGTATTTGGAGGGGGTGGGTTCCCCTCCATGTTAGTACATGGAAGATTCCGAATCCCCTGAAAATCATTATAATGTTATCCCATTTACAGTACCCGTATTTAGATAAAAAGCATGCCCATTACAAAACCAAGTTTTTGTGTAAAAACATTTATGCTCTGGCAAGTTATTTAATTTTAGTTTATTTTTATTTACAAAGTTGATGTTCTAGGGTGACATCTTAGACTCTTTCATTTGTTTTTGTTTTTTTGCTGTTTTATTTATGAATTTTAGTCACCTTACTGGATAAATTTACCTTGCTATGTGTCCTCAGTCTTTAAGATACATTTATGATTTCATGCCCTAATGTAAGCTTTATCTTTGTATCACATCCGTTGGTTTATGAGTGTTCTCTAAAATCAAGTGTTTTTATTTTTTTTTCCTTTTCAATAAATGAAGTTAAATAAAACAGTTTTAGGGATAAATCGTCAATCTCGCAGTTCTTTGGAGGAAGGGTATTTCAAGGTATTTGTAAATGAAAAACTCTCAATTTCACACTAACTTCATGCAAATGTTAATTACTTTTACTCTTTACCACCTGAAATGTAAGCAAAATGTGCATCAATTAGTTTTATTTAATGCTGGTGCTAAAACAAATGCTAAGTAACATTGTTTTATGAATTCCTTTAATATTAGCGGGCAAATGCATCTGTCTGTAAGAACCACTAAAATCCCCATGGACATATATAGGTTATAAATAAAAGTGACAGTAAAAGTTTTTTTCTTTTGTTTTGCTTTTTTTTTAAATAATAAACATGTCATACTTGCCTGCTCTGTGCAGTGGTTCTGCATAGAGCAGCACTGATCCTAAATTCTTCTCGGGTCCGCCACCGGCACTCCTGGCTCCTCGCCTCTGGTCAGTGCCCCCAATAGCAAGCTACTTGCTATGGGACATTGGTGTGTGTTCCCTCTCTCCTCATTGGCTCCCACGGCTGTCTCAGCCAATAAGGAAAGAGAGACCTGGGACAAACGAGGCTCCTGTGCACATCGCTGGATCGATAGAGGGCTCAGGTGAGTATTGGGGGAGCAGCACACAGAAGGTTTTTTACCATCATGCAAAGAATGCATGAAGGTAAAAAAACTTCAGCCTTTACAATCACTTGAAGTTACTTTATAGACCTGCTCCCAGTTAGTCCAAACAGCAAATATACTACATATAAATGTGGGGGGAAAAAGGCAATGTAAGGCAAAGGGATTTAGAGATTAAAGTTAAAGAAAACCTGTGGTAGCTGTGACCAAATAGTGCAAACCGGGCAACAGAATATTTACCAGTCTGAAGGCCTTCTGCAGCTGATCATTTCCCCATTACTGACTTCTATTTCTTGTTCTACATTGTGTCTTTGTGTGGAGGAAGCCATCTTGGTAGAAGAGGGGCTTTGCTTCCTCAAATCAGAACTTTCCACGGATTGGTGGGGGAAAATTCAAGAAGATCTTTAGGTTTAGGTTCTCTAGTACAACTTGCTCTCTAGCAAGGAGAACAGTTCAGCAGCACAATAGTGAAATCGCCTAATCTCATGAGCAGTCAGAGGCAGCAGTACCTTAGGCCTCATGTACACTGCTGCTGGTAAATAGACGTTTAGGCGCAGTTGGGCATTTTTTTCAGCTACCCCTGAACTCTCCTCTGTTATCTTATCAGTACATGTGCACAGGGTCGTTTATAGTAGTTTCTAGGCAGTTGAGTTTAGAAGCATTTTTTTGGAACGCAAGAAAATGCATTCAGGACCGATGTACGGAGGCATTGAAACTCCAGATGTCTGTAACAGCTTGCAAACGCTGCTAAATGCAGTAACTCGCGTTTAGCAGCGTTTCGTTTACAGACATTTTCAATAAAAAAAAAAATCTATGTGTGTATGTATATATATATATATATGTAGTTTTTTGTTTTGTTTTTTCAGTTTAGTTTTAGGCAACAGTTCCCAAAACGCGTATTGTGAACTGGTGGCAGTGCGGAGAAGGGCAACTAAATTGATGAGGCATGTAGGACCTCAGCTGTGAGGGAAGATTAGCTGAACTGAATTTATTCTCTCTTGAGAAGCTGCATTCTACATGGTGATATAGTCACCATATCAAAACTTGTCCATATAATGAGCTTGGTTTTAAAGTTATTCACTTTAAGGTTATTGCAAACAACAGGAGGGCCCTCTTTGTGACTGGAAGACAAGAGATTTAACTTCAGCATACGGGAAGGTTTTTCCCCAGTAAGAGCTTTAAAAATATTGCACAGTCTCTCTCAGTAACTAGTTCTAGCAAGCTCAAGTAATAACACTAGAGATTGCTGATCAAGGGAATGTCCAGTTGCCTTAGCAGATCAGGAAAGGATTTTTTCCCTTGGTGGAACAAATTAACCACTTGCCGACCGCCACACGACGATATACGTCGACAGAATGGCACGGGCAGGCATATGGGCGTACCTGTACGTCCCTGCCTTTCCGCGGGTGGGGGGCCCAATCGGGCCCCCCCCCCAGTGCCTGCGGCGGTCGGTATTCGTTCGGGAGCGATCCGGGATGAGGGGGCGGCCAATCATTCATGGCCACCCCCTCGCGATCGCTCCCGACGAATGGAAATGCTCCGTGACATCACTTCCTCTCCTGTAATGTAAACACAGGCAGAGGAAGTGATGTAATCTCTCCTCCGTGTCGGTATTTTTCGTTCCGGCACAGAGGAGAGAGGATCGGTGAGTTGCACCAACACGACACTACACAGTAGAACATGCCAGGCACACTCACACCCCCCCTTCACCCCCGATTACCCCCCCAATTACCCCTGCCTCCCCAGTCACAGTGACACCAATTGCATTTTTTTTTTTTTTGCATTGGTGTTATTTGTGACTGTAATAACTGTTAGGGCAGTTAGGGTTAGCCCCCTTTAGTTCTAATGTACCCCCCTAACCCCCCCAATAAAGGTTTAACCCCGTGATCACCCCCCGTCGCCAGTGTCACTAAGGCTGGGTTCACATTGCAGCGGTTTATGAGAACGGATGTGATTCGCACCGCACTGCAGTGCAAATCACATCCGATCTCTGTGCGATTCGAGTTCAGCCATACAGATAGTATGGGTGAATTCGCGCCGCAAATTCGCACGGGACCCTTTTTTTGGTCCGCAGCAGAATCGGATCGCATGGGTGTTCACACCATGCGATCCGAGTTTGCAGATCGCAATGCGATATGCGAACTGATCTGGGGGTGTCATTAACATTTCACTGACACTCCCAGCAGTTCGCATAGGGCAGTGTGAACTGCCGCCGGGAGGCATGCGATGCGGGAACCCGCCGCGGATTCGTGGCGTTCCTGCATCGCTCCAGTGTGAACCCAGCCTAATAAGCGATCGTTTTTCTGATCGCTTTATTAGTGTCACAGGTGATGCTAGTTAGGCAGGTAGGTATTTAGGTTCGCCGCAGCTTTTTATAGCGCCAGGGACCCCCATATACTACCGCATAAAGCCCCCTGATTGCCCCCTAGTTAACCCTTTCACCAGTGATCACCATATAACTGTTACAGGTGACGCTGGTTGGTTAGTTATTTTTTTATAGTTTCAGGGCACCCGCCATTTATTACCTAGTCTCACTAGTGTACCCCTAAATTTAGGGGTGTCTACTTTCCAAAATGGGGTCATTTGGGGGGGGGGTTTGTGCCATCTTGGCATTTTATGGCCTTCAAAACTGTAACGCCCTTAGAAAGCCTGAAGGTGGTGCTTGGTTTTCGGGGCCCCGTACCCGGCTAGGCTCCCAAAAAGTCCCACATATGTGGTATCCCTGTACTCAGGAGAAGCAGCAGAATTTATTTTGGGGTGTCATTTCACATATGCCCATGGCATGCGTGAGCAATATATCATTTAGTGACAACTTTGTGAAAAAAATAAAAAAAAATAAAAAGTTTGTAATTTTCCCGCAACTTGTGGCAAAATATTAAATATTCCATGGACTCAGTATGCCTCTCAGCAAATAGCTTGGGGTGTCTACTTTCTAAAATGGGGTCATTTGTGGGGGTTTTGTGCCATCTTGGCATTTTTTGGCCTTCAAAACTGTAATAGGTAGTGAGGAGTGAAGTCAAAAATTTACGCCCTTAGAAAGCCTGAAGGCGGTGCTTGGTTTTCGGGGCCCCGTACGCGGCTAGGCTCCCAAAAAGTCCCACATATGTGGTATCCCCGTACTCAGGAGAAGCAGCAGAACTTATTTTGGGGTGTCATTTCACATATGCCCATAGCATGTGTGAGCAATATATCATTTAGTGACAACTTTGTGAAAAGAAAAAAAAATTAATGAAAGTTTGTAATTTTCCCGCAACTTGTGCCAAATATAAAATATTCCATGGACTCAACATGCCTCTCAGCAAATAGCTTGGGGTGTCTACTTTCTAAAATGGGGTCATTTGTGGGGGTTTTGTGCCATATTGCCATTTTATGGCCTTCAAAACTGTGATAGGTAGTGAGGAGGGAAATTACAAATGTATGCCCTTAGAAATCCTGAAGGCGGTGCTTGGCTTTCGGGGCCCCGTACGCGGCTAGGCTTCCAAAAAGTCGACCACATGTGGTATCCCCGTACTCAGGAGAAGCAGTAGAATGTATTTTGGGGTACAATTCCACATATAACCATGGCATGTGTGAGCAATATATCATTTAGTGACAACTTTGCGTAAAAAAAAAAAAAAAAAAAACTTTTTTTTTGTCATTATTCAATCGCTTGAGGCAAAAAAATAAAATATTCAATGGGCTCAACATGCCTCTTATCAATTTCCTTAGGGTATCTACTTTCCAAAATGGGGTCATTTGGGGGGATTTTGTACTGCCCTGCCATTTTAGCACCTCGAGAAATGAGATAGGCAGTCATAAACTAAAAGCTGCGTAAATTCCAGAAAACGTACCTTAGTTTGTAGATGTGACAACTTTTGCGCAAACCAATAAATATACAGTTATTGACTTTTTTTTTACCAAAGACATGTGGCTGAATACATTTTGGCCTAAATGTATGACTAAAATTGAGTTTATTGGATTTTTCTAATAACAAAAAGTAGAAAATATCATTTTTTTTCAAAATTTGCGGTCTTTTTACGTTTATATCGCAAAAAATAAAAATCGCAGAGTCAGTCAAATACCTTTAAAAGAAAGCTCTATTTGTGGGAAAAAAAGGACGCAAATTTTGTTTGGGTACAACATTGCATGACCGCGCAATTACCAGTTAAAGCAGCGCAGTGCCAAATTGTAAAAAGACCTCTGGTCATTGACCAGCAAAATGGTCCGGTCTGAAAGGGGTTAGACCATGCTTTAACCACTTCCAGCCCTGGAAGGTTTTACCCCTTTAAAGACCAGACCATTTTTTGCAATATGGCACTGCGTTACCTTAAGTGACATTTGCACAGCCGTGCGACACTGTACCCAAATAAAATGTTTGTTCTTTTTTTTCCACAAATAGAGCTTTCTTTTGGTGGTATTTGAGTTTTTTTTAAAAGACTGTTAAAGACTGTCAAAAAATCCCAATAAGCTTATATTGATTTGTTTGCGCAAAAGTTATAGCATCTACAAACTATGGGATTTTTTTAATGACATTTTTATGTTTTTATTTTTATTAGTAATGGCGGCAATCAGCCATTTTTAGCGAGACTGCGACATTGCGAGGTGCTTGCTTACTGTGTGGGGGATGGACTCACTATTTGAACAATGAGGTCCGTGTTCCTAACAAGAACACTAGATCTCTCTGTTCATACCTGGCAGGACAGCGACCTGTCTTGTTTACATTGGCAGGCCGCCGCCCTGTCTCTCTGGGGAGCAATCGCGGTTGGCCAGCGGACATCGCGTCCGGCTGACCCACTGATTGGCTCCCCCTGTGGCCAATCAGCATGCACCCCCAACTGGCTATTGACGTACAGGTACACCGTTTCACGAAATAGAGCTGAACTGCCGCTTTATATGTACTACAGCCGGTCAGCAAGTGGTTAAGGGTTTTTTGCCTTTCTCTGGATCAACTGTGGGTATAGGGTTCTTTATATCAAGGTTTGAAATTTGTAGTCATTTTGTTTTCCACTTGGGATGGGAGAAGCCTACTGCTCATTGTCAAAATATAATGCACTGTAGGTTTTTAGAGTGCCTAACCAGATAAGGTTAGTTATACAAGGGCACCACATTTTGTCCATTGATAAAACAACAAATGCATCTCATTGCCGGCAGTAAAAAGACGTTGCTGTACAATTTGCTACATATATTTGCATGAATGGATTCTTTCACTAATAGACCTTTGATTTTCAGGAAATCTTGGTGAATCAGACTACCATCTTTACAACTGCAATGCTTAAATTTTTATTTGCTCTCGGTGGCTGGGTGTCCTCCATACCTGTGTGCTGTTATTGATCACAACATTATTCCATTCCATCTCTTCCATTGCTTACCAGCTCATTTGTGTCTCTTATTATGGAAATTCTTGGGATTTTGCTACTGTTTTACCTATCAGTCTGGCGGTGTTTTTAAATTACCTGCCAATATTTTCCTGGTAATAAGAGCTAAACAATGGCATATAACTCTTGTGTTTTTGTTTTTTTTGTTGTTTTTCTTTTCCCCCGAAACAGTTTCCAGAGGAGGTAGATGGTGATCTGTTGTCAGTTACCATTGATGGTCCATCTCATTATTCACCCATTAGTGATGGTACACATCCCGTGTTCAGTTCCCCAAACACCCCACTAGTGTTTTCACCAGGCATTCCTTTCCAGACTGAAGAAAAGAGAGAAGACACTTCTTCCTCATCCTCTGAGGAGTCTGATAAAGAAGAAGACCATGAAAGGGAGAAGATATATATTTACAGGAAACCTCCGTGAGTATTATTCTATTTTTTTTAATTAGTGATCTAAATGAGCAGTTTTAGGACTCATAGTCACATCTAAAAAAGTAATTTTTTTATATATTTCCCCCATTGGCTACAGATTTCTTGTGTTTTTGCCATTTTGCTTTTTGACAACCATATTTGTTCCTGTTTCACATAACACCTTTCCTGCATATGGAGTTTTGTATGTGAGCACTTTAGCTGATAGACAAATCAGGGACCTGAGAATCCCTTGAAATAGCAAATCACTAAACAGAACGAATGATTATCTTTGTCAGCTGCAGACATCAAAATAAATTGAATCTCTGATTTTGTATTTTCAAGCATAAAATTAATAGGAAGCAACAATTTTGCAAATGGGCAGAGAAGCTCTAAATTATATTTTAATTTTATTGAGAGTTACGCATACAGATATTTGTATATAACCTGTAAGTCAACTAGTGGTTGGGTAACCTTGCAAAACAAAAACCTGTAGGTGCCCATTCACGCCTATTTATTTTAAATCTTGTCAGTACGTGTACATGGGTGAATTCAGAAGATGCAGTGAATACTTGTTCATAATATTTTTTCCAGATCTAATTAACTGGGTCACCGGATGGATCAGTTTGCCATGGTGTTACAAACGATCCTGAGTCGCACGGCTCACCTGGAATGTCCCACTGTGCCTGCTCCATTACAACCTGTACTGCAGGCCATCCCTGCTGCGCCAGTCTCTGTGCAGGCACCCGCCTCGAGTATTACCTCTATAAGAGGTATGTCTGGTTCCGATCCACTTCCCCAGCGATTGTGGGCGGTCCAGTTCAATGCAGAGGGTTTCTCAACTAGTTTGAGATATACTTTGAGATGTTGCCCCAGGCGTTTCCCACAGACAGAAGCAAAGTAGGTTTTGTGATATCTTTGCTTTCTGAGAGAGCCCTGGCTTGGGCAAACCCTCTATGGGAGACACAAAAACCTGTTGTCTTGAGCTACCCTGAGTTTGTGGCTTCGTTTAAAAGGGTATTTGACATTCTCGCATACTCCGCTTCTGCTGCCAAGTGCCTCCTGTCCATCGAACAGAGTATGAGAACTGTTGCCGACTATGCCATTGAATTTTCTTACTCTGGAAGCAGAGGTTGTTTGGAATAATGAGGTCCCCGTCGCTGCTTTTTCTCATGGTCTCTTGGATACCATCAAGGATGAGATAGCAGCCCGAGATATGCCCACTGAGCTGGAGAAGTTGATCACGTTTGCCATCCTCATTGACTCCAGACTCAGAAAAAGACTCTCTTTTAAGGAGCGCGTACGGAAGCCTCCTGTACGTTTTTCTCTGAGCTTTGCAGTCTGTACTGAGGTTCTCTCCTGGTTGCCACAATGCAGTAAGACATACTTCCAGAAGGTAGCCAAGATCCTGTGCACCTCTTCACTCTCCTCCCTGCCGGAGGAGTACCGCAATTTTAGCAATTGTCTTTGACAAAGGTCAAGCCGGAAGTTTGCCTCTACATCGGTCGTACGAGCACACAATTGACCTTTAACCTGGTGCCTTCCCCCTTCGTGGCCAGGTTTACCCTTTGTCCATCTTGGAGGATAAGGCCATGGAGGAGTATATTGCAGACGCACTTTCTCGAGGTTTCATCTGCAAATCCTCATGTCCTGTTGGTGCTGCTTTCTTCTTTGTGAAGAAGAAGAGTGGTGAATTGAGACCTTGTATTGATTATAGGGGTCTCAATTGTTTCACGATTAAGAATGCCTATCCGATTCCGTTGATTAAAGAGTTATTTGACCGCCTCAGTGGAACAATGGTTTTCATGAAGCTTGATTTGAGAGGGGCATACAATCTCGTGAGGATTAAGGAGGGCGATGAGTGGAAAACTGTGTTTAATACCAGAACAGGGCATTATGAGTACCTCACAATGCCTTTTGGCCTTTGTAACACCCTAGCAGTTTTCCAGGAATTTATTAATGATGTCCTCCAAGATTTGTTTCAGTTATGTGTGGTGGTTTATCTCGATGATAGCCTCATATTTTTCAAGTCCCTGGAGAGCCACCACACAGATGTCTGTCGTGAGCTTCAGAATCTAAGAGAGAACAATCTCTGTTGTAAACTGGAGAGGTGCGAGTTCCATCGTGAACAGGTTAAATTCCTGGGTTATGTAATTTCCACTGTTTTTTTGATGGACCCAGAGAAACTTTCGGTAATCCTACAGTGGCCCTGACCCGTGGGTTTACATCCTCTGCAGCGTTTCCTGGGCTTTGCATACTATTATCGGAAGTTTATTCGTAACTGCTCGTCATAGTTGGTCTCCAGAGTCTGTTACGGCCATTGAGAGTCTCAAGGCTGCCTTTGTTTCTGCTCTGTGTTGGCACATCCTGATCCTATGGTACCTTTCATCCTTGAGGTTGATGCTTCTGAGACTAGTGTTGGCTCCCTTCTGTCTCAACATCCTACATCTGCACTATGCATCCTTGTGGCTACTTTTTCAATAAATTGTCACCTGCGGAGTGCAATTACGAGATTGGTGACAGAGAGCTGTTGTCAATCATTTTAGCCCTGAAAGAATGGAGACATCTACTCGAAGGTATCACTGTGCTGGTTCTTATTCTTACTGACCATAAGAATCTCACATTCGTGTCTGAGGCTAAATACCTCTCTCCCAGAAGGGTGCGATGGGCTCTATTCTTGTCAAGTTTCAATTACATTGCCTCATTCTTACCCGGTACTAAGAATGTAAGGGCTGACGCTTTGTCACAACAATTTTCCTCCACTTCCAAGATGGAGTCAGTTCCGGTTCCTGGTATTCCTCCTGATAGTATTCTGGCTACGGTTCGCACCAGTCTTGCTTCTCCTTTGGGTGACAAAATTCTTGCTGCTCTGGTCCATGCACCTCCTGAGAAACCTTGTGACCGCTGCTTTGTCCCAGAGAGTCTCGTACTGCCGCACTCCAGACTTACCATTCTCCCAAGGCAGCTGGCCACCCTGAGAAGAATCAACTCGTTTGGGCCATTTCCCAACAATTCTGGTGGCCTAGTCTACGGACTGATGTAACTGCCTTCGTAGCTGCCTGTTCTGTGTGTGCTCAGAGTAAGACACCTCGACACCTTCCAGTGGGCCTCCTACAGCCCATACCCAATGGAAAGAGGCCCTGGACCCACCTGTCTATGGATTTGATTGTGGAGTTACCCAACTCCCAAGGCAAAACCGTTATCCTTATAGTGGTTGACCGGTTCTCTAAGATGTGTCATTGTATTCCACTTAAGAAGTTTCCCACTTTTAAGGAACTCACTTCCATTTTTGCTCGGGAGATCTTTCACTTACATGGGCTACCCAAGGTGATTGTCTCGGACAGGGGCAGTCAGTTTGTCTCCCGGTTCTAGTGAGCATTTTGTGCACAGTTGGGAATTCAGCTTGCTTTATCCTCTGCGTATCACCCACAATCTAATGGGGTCGCAGAACGAGCCAATCAGTCCTTGGAGCAATTCCTACGTTGCTATATTTCTGACCTTCATAACAACTGGTCAGACCTATTACCGTGTGCAGAGTTTGCGCACAACAGTGCCTTGAATTCTGCTTCCTGGTTGTCCCAGTTTATGGGCAAATTATGGTTTCCCACCTTCGTGTCTTGTTTGTTCTGTAGAGTATCCCTGCGTTTGAGGAGCATCTTCGTGGTCTTCGTTCCACTTGGGCACAAGTTCAGGAGGCTTTGCAAAATGCTAACGATAGGTACATGCTCCATGCTGACCGCAGACACCTGCCTGCGCCTTCCTACCAGTTGGGGACAGAGTCTGGCTGTCGTCTCGCAACCTCCGACTCTGTGTTCCTTCTTTGAAGTTCACACCTCAGTTTATTGGGCCTTTCCATATCCTTCACAGGATTAACCCAGTGGCTTACGCCTTGGACCTTCCTTCTAGTATGCGCATCTCAAATGTGTTTCATGTCTCCTTATTGAAACCTTTGGTGTGCAACCGCTTTACCACCTCGGTGCCACGTCCTCACCCTATACAGGTTGAGAACCATGGGGAGTATGACGTACAATCCGTTGTTGACTTCCGTGGGCGCATCCAGTACCTGGTGCATTGGAAAGGGTACGGTCCAGAGGAACGCTCTTGGGTCTCATCCTCAGACATATATGCCCCTGTCCTCATCCGTGACTTCCACAGATGTTTTCCCCTCAAGCCCGGTGGTCCTCCGAGGGGGAGGGGTCGTTGAGGATGGGGTACTGTGGGGGCTTGGCTCAGCCCTTCCTTCTCGGAGCTGGCCGCTCAGCTGCCAGCTAATTGCCAGCTCCTATCTCTCCACAGTTACTCGGCTGTTCATGATATCCTGCTCGTTAGTCCTGCCTACTTATGCCGTTCAGCCCAGTGGATCTCTGCCTTTGCCTTGGTCAACATCACAGAGACTATCACCAGCGTTCCTGTTTAAAGACTTGCTTTGCTGACATCCCTTCTGGCTCCAGATCCTGCTTGCTGTTCCACTACATTGATCCCTGACTTCTGGCTTGGCTGACTATCCATAAGGGCCGGTTCACACTGCGGCGCGAGGCGAGGCGACACGGCTCGCCTCGCCTCGCTCCCGCAAGTTGTCCCCATTGAGTACAATGGAACCGTTCTGAGAGGAGCGACTCGAGTCGCTCCGACTCAGAAAAAAGGTTCCTGTACTACTTCGGGGCGACTTCGGGGGCGACTTGCATTGACTTCTATGCAGAAGTCCTCTGCAAGTCGCCGCTGACCCCCCCTGCAAGTCGCGGCGAGGAAGTCGGAGACGCCTCGCCGCGGCTCGCAGTGTGAACCGGCCCTTACGGTTGCTGAACTTTGGCTATGTTTTGACTACATTTGTTCTTTTTACTTTTATTATTAAACAAGTGTGATTTAACTGTACTTCTGTCTCGGTCTGATTTCATGGTTTCTGACACAGACACCTGGCTGACTCATGATGTCACTACCAGAGCAGGGTCAGAAAATGCCAGGCATGCAAAATAACTTCCTGGTGCAGCTCAGCATGTAAGATAATGACATTACTGCTCAATAGATACAAAAATGTCACCTGCATCAGTCTACTTTCTACAGAACAATTATTCCTTGTCAGGGATTTCTCCCTCTAATATGCCTGGTTTAAAAGGACAGTTTCTCCATAAAAGGGCTGTCTCTCAAAAAGCAGATTTCATTATGCTGTTCTAATTTTTCAACTCTAAATATTGGAAATTAATAACAAGCTACTGGCTGAATGACCAATCAACATTGCCATCCCTACCTCCCAGATTTGTGACCACTCCAAGCACCTCCCCTACAGGCTCATGTCCATCTGTTTACCTATGCACAAACTCCACCAACCTGATACACATTTAAGACTTGCTTTTCCATTTAAGATGCCCATGAAATAAGGGCTCATAGCTTACCCAACAAAAAAACATTCTAGTGAAGGAGCTAATCAATTAGTAGGCATTATTAAAGACCAAGTAAACTTTGGTGGGTTTACTTCCTCTTTGTTTCCCTGCAAAGGTAAAGCATAATGGGCTACTATGCATCGCATAGTAGCCCATTATGTGTCACTTACCTGACACAGGAGCCAGCGATGTCACTGTTGTTCCCTCTTCCACAGAGCGTCCACCGTCTTTCTGGGTATCGTGGCTCCGGTGCTGTGATTGGCCGGAGCCGCGATGAAGTCACTCCCGCACATGCGCACAAGAACCGCCACTAACGGCATATAGCTGTTAGAAGTGACATGCACAGTGCGCATGCGCCATAGACAGAGGTGCCTGCCTTTTTGCAAATTTCTCCTAAACCGTGTAGGTTTAGGAGATATTTCTTGGACCTACAGGTAAGCCTTAATCTAGGCTTACATGTAGGTCATAGTGGTCTGTTTGGGTTTATAACCACTTTAAAGCTCTTAGATACAATTTGTTTTCCTTTACATTCTCAGTTGTTGATGTTTTCCTGCAGGTTCATAATCACACAGTATTTATTGTATAATATATATATATATATATATATATAGTATTAAATGCACCAACGCTTAAATATTTTATACACTCAATTATTATTTTTATCAATGTTAATATTTGGTAGCTGTTATTTTTGGAATAATTGTGTAAATGCAAGTGAAAGTCATGCTAAAAATGTAATCTCCCTTTATTATCTTAATAGGCAAACCAACCGCAAGAAATCCTCTGGATTTGCTGCAGTCCATCAACTATTCACAGAGCGTTGGCCTAGCACACCATCCAACCGCAATGTATCCAGCACTGCCACTGAGAGAAACATAGACTTTGAACTAGATATAAGGGTAGAAATTGACTGCGGTAAATGTGTTTTGCATCCCACAATTCTGCAACAGGAACACGATGAAATCAGTTTGAGAAGGTAATCTTTGCAAAGACTGGTTTAAATGTAGCAGTAGTGCAACCAAAAGGTAATGTTGCAAAGGGCCAAATGTATTTTTGTATATTTTTATACATAAGTCTGGAGTTTCTTCTCAACCATGATCTAGCATCAGATCTTTGTTAAAAGACTGAATCTGGTTGGTGGCAAAAGCTAAAGTAGAACTACAGTTCACATCATGATTTGTGGGCTGGTGCCATAATGGCCAACTAGGGATAGATGCTTTTACATATTATGGTACACTTTCCTTCCAAACTGTCCACTCTTTTACCCTTGCAATGCAGTGTTTAAGATTTCCCTAGTTGCTCTGTCATCACCACTGATATTGCCTTGCTTTCTTTCAGGACTGCAAACTTCAGGTTCTTTTTTTTTTTTCTTAGGAAAAGATTATTAGTGTTTACATTTCACTATACATATCTGACGCTTCCACATATCCAAAAAGGCATCTAGCTGGGTTACATATATTTGGTATTGTCAGAAGATGGTGAAATCCATATCTCACCAGAAGGATGTTATTACAGGACATTGCCATACCATTTAAAAAAAAGTCCCACCAGCAGAGCTGCCACATCTGTGAGAGATCAGAGTGGGAAATCTGCTGCTATATACATGCATACAAGATTTACTTCATCCTTACACCCAAGGCATGCCGAGTTTGCACACGGAGCCATGCAAAAATTACAACATTGTTGCCAGGCAGAAAGTGAGATTTTATTGCTGAAGAGCATTTTTTTTGCATTCCTTATTTAAGGATTTTTAATATATGACAAAATAGGAAATGTGACATAAGAAAAAAAAAGGAAGGATAGAGTCTGAGCTCTATGTTGACAAGTAATTCTCAGAAACTACAAGAAACATTACACATAAAGACAGCATGGGTACTGTTATACAACCCCTTGAGTCCTGAAGAAAGGTGAAATGTACCCGTAGTATCCGAACAGGGAAGAGATGCATTAGGAAATGTAAACCAAATACAGAACTGTGTGAAACACTCTCCATTCCATTGGGTACAATATATAGAAGTACACAGGTCTTGGGGTTTAGGGAGATCGAGACCCAAAAACCTAGCCTCGTGTTAATTCCAGGAGGGAAATATAAATCCTCATGTCTATGGGTTTCAGTGCTCTATTATTACAGTACATACAAAGAAAGATAGGGAGAGAAGGCTCAATTGAAGATAAACAAAGTCACACATGAACAAAGAAAAGCCAGATAACAGTACACTGAGTGAGAGTGAGAGAGGCACAACAGACCAGTTCAGAGGAAAGGGAATAGGGAAGAAGTGAGAAGGACCTAGGAGCACAAATTTTTTGTGTAATATAGCAACCTGGAGCTGTTCTGTACACCAACAGTGTACAGAACCCCTCCAAAAATGTAATTTCCTGCTTGGGGGAAGAACTCTGCACTAAGATACAAGTCAAGTTTTAGACATCCTCCGCAACAATTTCATTTTTGGTAAGATACTTTCTAAGGATTAATCAATTCTGAAGGGATAAAAATACTGCAGCTTTTCTCATCAGACCATCAGACGTCTTAAAGTGTACCAGTTAATTAAAAAGAACTGGTCACTTCCATTTAGAATCGTGCACAGGACATTTTCTAACAAAGAACTTTACCTTCAGAGCAGAAATAGGTGGAAACTGCAACAAAGTTTGTTAAAATACTTGCAATGTATATTATTCACCCCAAGGGTTTTTTTCTCAACAAAACTTGAGTTACTATCTTTATTAAATGTGAGATAAATATTTTAATTTGCATTTTGTTTTGTTTTTTGTTTTGTTTTTTTAAGATAAAGTACTGTATAATGATTTTAGTCGTATTTTCATCTTTTTCTTTAAATATTTACAAATTTATAAACTCTTTGCTTAGGAGTTATGACAGAAGCTCACGTAGTCTTGACCAAGATTCTCCATCTAAGAAGAAAAAATTACAGAACAACTATGCATCTACCACTCATCTACTAGCTGGAAAGAAGGTGCCATCATCTCTCCAGACTAAGCCAAGTGACTCTGAAACTACAGTTTTTTATATTCCTGGAGTTGATGTGAAGGTAAGATCAGGCTGAGGTACAGTATATTACTTTACTATGATGTGCAAATACAGACATAAGGATGAATTAACCACTTAAGGACCCGGCCTCTTTTTCAGACTCGGTGTTTACATGTTTAATCACTTCCCGACCAGCGCACGACGATGTACGTCGACAGAATGGCACGGGCAGGCATATTGGCGTACATGTACGTCCAATCTTCAATGCTGCCCTGCCATCGGGAGCGCACCACCGGCGGCGCGCTTCCGCGCTGGTCGGGACCCCTGTGAGTCCGGTCGCGGGACCCGCGGACTCGATCGCCGCGGGCATACCCGCGATTGTCTCACGGGACGGCTGAATGGAGGAAATGCCGTGTAAACAGCATTTCTCCATTCTGCCTAGCAACTAGTGACGCTGATCTCTGCTCCATGTGATTGGAGCAGAGATCAGTGTTCACTAAATGAAAACCCAACCCCCCCACAGTTAGTAACACACCCCTAGGAACACTTAACCCCTACACTGCCACCCACTGGTTAACCCTTTCACTGCCAGTGTCATTTACACAGGAATCACTGCATTTATATAGCAGTGATTACTGTATAAATGACAATGGTCCCAAAAATGTGTCAAAAATGTCCGATGTGTCCGCCATAATGTCGCAGTCACAATAAAAATCGCTGATCACCGCCATTACTAGTAAAAAAAAAAAATAATAAAAAATTATTAATAAAAATGCTATAAAACTATCCCTATTTTGTAAACACTATAACTTTTGCGCAAACCAATCAATAATCGCTTATTGCGATTTTTTTTACCAAAAATATGTAGAAGAATACGTATCGGCCTAAACTGAGGGAAAAACATGTTTTTTTATATATTTTTGGGGGATATTTATTATAACAAAAAGTAAAAAATAATGCGTTTTTTTCAAAATTGTCGCTCTATTTTTGTTTATAGCGCAAAAAATAAAAACCGCAGGGGTGATCAAATACCACCAAAAGAAATCTCTATTTGTGGGGAAAAAAGGACGTCAATTTTGTTTGGGAGCCACGTCGCACGACCGCGCAATTGTCAGTTAAAGCGACGCAGTGCCGAATCGCAAAAAGTGGTCTGGTCTTTGACCAGCAAAATGGTCCGGTCTGAAAGTGGTTAAAACAGTTTTTTTGCTAGAAAAATTACTTAGAACCCCCAAACATTATATATTGTTTTTTTTCTAACACCCTAGAGAATAAAATGTCGGTCATTGCAATACTTTTTTTCACAAAGTATTTGTGCAGTGGTCTTACAAGCACACTTTTATTGGAAAAAAATTACTTTTTTGAATAAAAAATAAGACAACAGTAAAATTTGCCTGATTTTTTTATACTGTGAAAGATAATGTTACGCCGAGTAAATTGATACCCAACATGTCATGCTTCAAAATTGCGCCCGCTTGTGGAATGGCGTCAAACTTTTACCCTCAAAAATCTCTATAAGCGTAATTTAAAAAATGATACAGGTTGCATGTTTTGCGTTACAGAGGAGGTCTAGGGCTAGAATTATTGTTCTCGCTCTACCGATCGTGGCGATACCTCCCATGTGTTGTTTGACTACTGTTTCCATATGCGGGCGCTACTCACGTATGTGTTCGCTTCTGCGCGCGAGCTCGTCAGGATGGGGTGTTTTAAAAAAACTGGATCACTTTTATTTCTATTACAAGGAATGTAAACATCCCTTTTAATAGAAAAAAGCATGACAGGTCCTCTTAACTATGAGATCTGGGGTCAAAAAGTCCTCAGATCTCATATTTGGACTAAAAAAAAAAAAAAAAAAAAGATGTAATTTGAAAAAATGACATTGAAAAAAATGTACCTTTAAGAGGTATGGTAGGAAGTGATGTTTTGACGTCGCTTCCGCCCTCCTATGGTATAGAGACGAGTGGGGGCCATCTTAGCCTCACTCGTCTCTATACCCGGCTGTGTACAGGACCCGATTTCCTCCGCCGATACCGAAGGCTCCGGTAAGCAGCGGAGGGCGTGGGAGAGGGGTGGCACCTCTCCCGCTGCCGATAACGGTGATCTCGCTGCGAACCCGCCGCAGAGACCACCATTATCATACACAGGACCGCCTCCTGTAAAGAGAGATATCTCGCTTGTGGCTGCAGCTGCTGCCGTTACCGAGATATCCCTCTTCAAAGTGCCAATGTATATGTACAGGAGGTGGTCCTTAAGTGGTTAAAAGGATTTTTTTTTACTCCCCACAAAATCCTTTTCTCTTTGTTCCTTGAATACACAACAGCAAAGTACTTAGATCTGGTGCCACTGGGTTATACTGCTACTTGGACATACAATCTCAAAGCAGTGTTTTACGCATAAAACTGGCATATGCAAATACATCACTCTCATAAGAATTGGTAAAGGTTTGAACACAAAACCAAGTGACCACTTTACAAATCTAAGAAATGGAAGCCTGATGACAGAAAGCCCAGAAAGCACTTATCCACTCTAGTGGAGACTTAACCAAGACCCGAGGTTAGGCTAAGAGGATAGGGCATAGACAATAATCTGATTTATCTATCTTGTAGCGGAAGAGACAGCCTGACCCTTTCAGAAGCTGTCCATGATGATGAAAAGAGAACCTGTCTTACATAATAGTCTCATATCATCTAGGTCAGTGATGACAAACCTTGGCACTCCAGATGTTTTGGAACTACAATTCCTATGATGCTCATGCACTCTGCAGCATAGCTGAGCATCATGGGAAATGTAGTTCCAAAACATCTGGGGTGCCAAGGTTCGCCATCACTGATCTAGGTAAACACTAAGTACCCAAACAAACATCTAACTGATGTAGAGCTCCTCTCCTTACGATCAACTGGTTTTGGACAGAGAGAATGAGGAGCAATATTCTCATTTAAATTAAAGGCTGAAACTACCTTGAGAAGAAAAGAAGGCTTGGAACGGAGCCTTATCACTAGGCAAGACCAAAGAAATAGATATGCTATTTTTAAAACCCTGTGGGTCAAACATGCCACCTTTTGGGTAATTGGTAACATAGGAAGTCCCTCAATGTTTTTAAAAGCGGCTTGCTGCTAAATGGAAAGTTCTGATCTCACCACGTCAAAGTCCGAGGGAACCTCTTTTACCTAGGTGCTTACCAGGATATTACAAAAGGACAGTGGAAAAAAAACATGGCCATAGTCAAGATTTGACCCCTGATGGTACTGAAGGCTAGCCTTTGATCCATGCCATGTTGAAGGAAATCCAGAATCCTGGCCACAGAATAAACTCATGGAGAAGCCTGTAAGGACTCAGACCATGCAAAATAAGCTTTCTATGTCCCATAGTAGTGCCTAAAAGCCAAAGCTTTACAAGCCTTGAGTATAGTAGGAATTACCACACCAGACAGACCTCTGTCCCTCTGGACCTGGCTCTCAACAGCCAAGCTATTAAAGCTACTGACTTGCATTCTCAACTTGTACATGCTTAATAGACTCTAGCACACTTTCAATAGAAGTAGAATCTTTGTCCCACACAATTAGGAAGGAATTGAGTTAGCCCCTGCCTAATTAATGCCACGTGTAAGGTTGCTTGAAACTTTCAAGCAGAGCAAAAATGTGCAATATTAATTCATTATCTATTTTTTTATATAGATTTCTATAAAATCTGTGTTCACATTCCCAGTCTCCAACAAATAATATATAAATATAACAACTCAATACACCTTAAGGTCCACACATTAATACATATTAGTATTGTAATAAGCAGATATTAGCTATTAGAATAAAAAAAGGCTTTTAACAGTGTCCCCCAATGAAGGCAGAGCAAATGTAAGACTTCTGGGTGACAGAGACCACTCCTGGATGCAAGACCTGATGACTGGGATAGTCGCTGCCAGTTGTCAACTTTGGGAATGTACACCATGGAAAGAGCTGGATCATCTGTCTCTGCCCAGCGAAGAATGTTGGACACCTCCAGCACTATGACCACACTCCTTGTCCCTCCTTAATGATTGCTAGAAACAGACAGTTTAGAAACTATAGCAGTGCCACAGGTGTACTTTAGACTTTGTACTAGCTGATCTGATAACTTGATATAGACTTTTTTTTTTCATTGGTCTCTTGGAGTGAAGCACAGTTTAGGAAAGATTGTCCTTGTAGCTTATTACTATTTTCCACTCAAAAGTGTGTTTACAAAAAAGGGAACAGATGTAAAAACAGTAGTGTCATCAGCAGCCTCAAGTAGCATTAACGTAGTTGTAAACCCTTACATATACCCAGTGAAGTGACTGACCTCAAGCGATACAAAGAAATAAAATAAATTCTACTACATAAGTTGTACCTGGCTATTTGCAGTCTTCTCTTCTCTACATCTATTCAAAGTCCAAATTTTATAAAGCTTGTCTGAGCTGTCTAATAACGGGGACAGAGAGTTGAAATTACATGCTGCAGAGCTCAGTGAGCTGATTGCAGGGAAGGGACACACCCCTTCACATCACACACAGGAACAGAGATGAGGCTGTCAATCACAGGATGTGTGCTGAAGATCCCTCCCCTGTCACCTTTTTTCTCTTGGTATCAGGGAAACTTGTCATAAATGGCATAGCGGGGCAGTGGACAGAAATGGCACTTTCAGTGCTCTGGTTTGAGACAAGTACACACTATAAAGGGATATGCTTTGTTCAGATTTCATGTCTGAGTGGTTTACGACCACTTTAATCCAAACAGTTAAGAATTTTACAGATGTTTACCATTTACTGTAAGTCAGCCCTAATTCTATGCTTATATCTTAGAGCTCTAACTCACTGTATATATGTATTTTTCTTTTAGTTGCATTACAACTCAAAAACACTGAAAACTGAATCGCCAAATGCCTCAAGGGGATCATCTTTGCCAAGAACTCTTTCAAAAGAATCAAAGTTGTATGGTATGAAAGATACTGTACCATCTCCTTTACCTAGTAATGTCCACAGCAAGACTAACACATTGTTACCACCCCCACCCCCACCAATCCCCTCAGGTACCTTTCCTCTAACTAATCTGTACCTAATAACCATTTGTATTACCTGCCTGTAAGAATTGAATGTCTAGAAAGCAAGTCATATTTTTTTAACCAATGCAAACAGGCAAATGTTTAGAGACATTATATTCTTGCAACCTGTACACGTATCATTCAATAACTGAGTGGTCAGTGTGAGGCTACAGCTTATTCCACCTACAAATGATTAAAGCAAACCTTAAACATATGATCAAAAATGCAGGAACACAGGTCATCCAGGAATGAACTTTTGTCAAAACCATCAGCATATTCATATATATATAGGTTAGCAATGTTATATGCAAATTTCCTGTAAAAAAAAAAATAATAATAATTGTCTCCAACCTCCCACCTAATACATTATAAGGTATACTTTTCCTACTTATCCTTTCTGCAGCGTCTATCCACCCCCCATCAATTAACATTAGTATATGAACAGAAGAGAAATACACATTAAATCAATATTTGGTGTGACCACATTTGCCTTCAAAATAGCAATCGTTTTTCTAGGTACACTTGCACACAGTTTTTTTTGATGGAACTTGGCAGGTAGGTCATTCCAAACATGTTGGATAACTAAAGTATTACAGTAGTATAACCAGAGCTAAAGTCCTCCTTGCATCAGATAAATACTAAAACGGCACTAAAACGAAAATAAAAATAGGAAAAAATTGATGGTAATGAAACCATAGGGCAATGGCAAACACCACAGCCAACAGTCTTTATGTAGCAGATGGATATGTGGACAGTTCAGATAATTCACAGTCACTTTTCTCTTAGCGTGCACCTTCCACCAGAGTAAGAGTGCAATTATCCACCTCGTGAAGCACACACCCCTCTGGGGTTCAAACTCACCAGACGCTTCTAGAAACAAAGCCTTGTATCTGTGTCCAAACACCGCTCTGTGCTGACACCCCACTTATCCAGAAGGTCCACTGGTATAGGTACTCCGATTGTATCATAAAACACAAGGATAGATGTACATAGCGTAATCCTGTTTATTATCATGCAACATACCCATACAGCAGAAACCCCCCTTAATCCTAGCTGCTTACATTTAAAATGCAATCAACAAGCATAAAGAAATACAATAGAGGGCGCTATCACCATCTCCAGCCATCCGCTGGAAGTGTGCTGTTCCTTGCAGACACTGTATTACACTCCCGGGTGGAAGGCAGAGCGTGGTGGAGCGCACAATGTCACTTTCGGTTTCCGTGCTGGTCATGCCCTGACCGGTTTCGTCGTTCGACTTCAAAAGAGGGCATTGGTAATTTTATATGTTTATTTATCTATAAATTTTTTGTTTTTGTTTATGTCTGAGACATCGACATATGTTATTGAATAGTTCAACACATCTACCTGCTGCTACTGGCACTGTAGGATTGAGGTAGCGCTGAGTGGGTGTCCCATAGGCCATAGTTATACCTCATTTATCTATGTTGGCTAACTAACCACAGACTATTTGTGGATGTAGGCTGCCTCAAATCCTTTTGTCTCTTTATGTGATCAGATGATGTTGAGATCAGGGCTCTGTTGGACCAAACCATCACTTCCAAGATCCCTTGTTCGTCTTTCCGCTGAAGATAGTTCTTAAAGTGACTGTAAAGTCTCCTTTTAAAAAATAACAAACATGTTATACTTACCTGCTCTGTGCAGTGGTTTTGCAAAGAGCATCCCAGATCCTCCTCTTCTTGGTCCCTCTTCTGTGCTCCTGGCCCCTCCCTCCTGATGAGTGCCCCATAGCAAGCAGCTCGCTATGGTGACACCCAAGCCATGTCACAGCTCTGTGTGTCCATTCTGACATCCCTGGCCCCGCCCCCTCTCTCTTCTGATTGGCTTACTGACAGCCACGAGAGCCAGTGGCACCGCTGCTGTGTCTCAGCCAATCAGGAGGAGAGTCCCGGACAGCTAAGACACTTGTGGACATCGCTGGAGAGGGATGGGGCTCGGGTAAGTAATTAGGGAGTGCTGGGGAGGCTTCTACACACATAAGGTTTTTTTATCTTAATGCATAGAATGCATTAAGATAAAAAAGTTCTGCCTTTACAACTCCATTAATGACATTGGCTGTATGATTGGGGTCATTATCCTGCAACGGAATAAATTTGGGGCCAGTCACAGGCCTCCCTGATGGATAAGTGTTTGGCTGTATTTCTCAGCATTGAGGACACAACAAATGCAGCCCTAAACTTGGAACCTCCACTGTGCTTCACTGTTGCCTGCAGACACTCATTATTGTACCTTCTCTCCATCCCTTTGGTGAACAAACTGCCTTCTGCTACAGCCAAATACTTAAAATCTTAACTCATCAGTCCAGAGCACCTGTTGACATTTTTCTGCACCCCAGCAGAAGCATAGTTACAGTGCCTTGCGAAAGTATTCGGCCCCCTTGAACTTTTCAACCTTTTGCCACATTTCAGGCTTCAAACATAAAGATATAAAAATTTTATTTTTTGTGAAGAATCACCAACAAGTGGGACACAATTGTGAAGTGGAACGAAATAGATTGGATATTTTAAACTTTTTTAGCAAATAAAAAACTGAAAAGTGGTGCGTGCAAAATTATTCGGCCCCTTTACTTTCAGTGCAGCAAACTCACTCCAGAAGTTCAGCGAGGATCTCTGAATGATCCAATGTTGTCCTAAATGACTGATGGTGATAAATAGAATCCACCTGTGTGTAATCAAGTCTCTGTATAAATGCACCTGCTCTGTGATAGTCTCAGGGTTCTGTTGAAAGCGCAGAGAGCATCATGAAGACCAAGGAACACACCAGGCAGGTCCGTAATACTGTTGTGGACAAGTTTAAAGCCGGATTTGGATACAAAAAGATTTCCCAAGCTTTAAACATCCCAAGGAGCACTGTGCAAGCGATCATTTTGAAATGGATGACCACTGCAAATATACCAAGACCTGGCCGTCCCTCTAAACTTTCAGCTCAGACAAGGAGAAGACTGATCAGAGATGCAGCCAAGAGGCCCATGATCACTCTGGATGAACTGCAGAGAACTACAGCTGAGGACAACAATCAGTCGTACACTGCACAAATCTGGTCTTTATGGAAGAGTGGCAAGAAGAAAGCCATTTCTCAAAGATATCCATAAAAAGTCTCGTCTAAAGTTTGCCACAAGCCACCTGGGAGACACACCAAACATGTGAAAGAAGGTGCTCTGGTCAGATGAAACCAAAATCGAACTTTTTGCCCACAATGCAAAACGATATGTTTGGCGTAAAAGCAACACAGCTCATCACCCTCAACACACCATCCCCACTGTCAAACATGGTGGTGGCAGCATCATGGTTTGGGCCTGCTTTTCTTCAGCAGGGACAGGGAAGATGGTTAAAATTGAGGGGGAGATGGATGCAGCCAAATACAGGACCATTCTGGATGAAAACCTGTTGGAGTCTGCAAAAGACCTGAAACTGGGACGGAGATTTATCTTCCAACAAGACAATGATCCCAAACATACAGCAAAATCTACAAAGGAATGGTTCACAAATAAACGTATCCAGGTGTTAGAATGGCCAAGTCAAAGTCCAGACCTGAATCCAATCGAGAATCTGTGGAAAGAGCTGAAAACTGCTGTTCACAAACGCTCTCCATCCAACCTCACTGAGCTCGAGCTGTTTTGCAAGGAAGAATGGGCAAGAATTTCAGTCTCTCGATGTCCATAACTGATAGAGACATACCCCAAGCGACTTGCAGCTGTAATCGCAGTAAAAGGTGGCTCTACAAAGTATTAACGCAAAGGGGCCGAATAATTTTTGCACTCCCCACTTTTCATTTTTTTATTAGTTAAAAAAGTTTCAAAAATCCAATAGATTTCGTTCCACTTCACAATTGTGTCCCACTTGTTGGTGATTCTTCACAAAAAATAAAAATTTTATATCTTTATGTTTAAAGCCTGAAATGTGGCAAAAGGTTGAAAAGTTCAAGGGGGCCGAATACTTTCGCAAGGCACTGTAATTCACCTAGTCTTGTTTCCACAAGGAATTTGGCTTTTTGGCTGCAATTGTTCCATGAAGACCATTTTTATTCAGACTTCACCAGCCAGTAGATGGGTGTACCTGGGTCCCACTGGTTTCCACCAGTTCTGTGCTGATGGCACTGCTGGATGTCTTCCGAGGTCGAAGGGAAGTAAGCATGATGTGTCTATGATCCTCAACATTCTTCAAAAGCACATCTTGAAACCCCAGTCTGACTTGAAACCTTTGTCTAGGAGAGAACTTGCTGATGCAGTATAACTAACTACCTTGTGTCTTGTTGCTGTACTCAGTCTTTCCATTATGTATGATCTGTGACATTAAACGGTCTTTCACAATCTCCCCTTAATAGCAGAGCTTGGCTGTTCCTCACCCAGTTTTACGCTTCATACACAGTTTCCATTTCAGTTAATGACTGTTTCAACCTACATATGAAATTGATGATCATAGCCCCTGCTTGGTATATTTGGTTAATCATATACATGACTCTAATCCTACAAGATCCTTAACTTTATGCAAGTGTAAGAATTGATGCTGGTTTGAAGCAAAAGGGTAGTCACACCAAATATTGATTTGATTAAAATGTTTCTTCTGTTCGCTAACTTTTAATTTTAATAAATTGATAAAAATAAACAATTAAATATATATTTTTTTAAAGCATTCTTTTTGGCACTTCGCACCTGCCTAATATGTTTGCACAGTACTCTATGCAGCCACAATGCTTACTTCCTGACAACCAAAATAAATTTAAATACCGGCGCTGAAAAAACTACCTCTTTTTTTTTTTTTCCTCGGGCCAGGAGGATCACACCCATAATAATATACGTTGTGAGTCACTGGAATGATTGGTAATAATTAATAATTCTTTGGGATATAATTACATTACATGGACTATAGAAGTTTTGTGTTGTACATAAAAACAATAGGGGGCGCAATCCTCAAACACAGTTTATACTTACTTCCTGACAACCCTATTTTTTTTTTTACCACTGTCTGCATGTACACAGTTGAAATCCAGAGACTTTCTGCTGAGACAGAAGACACTAGTAATATGGTCAGGTAGCAATTTATAAGGTTCAACAGTATAGACAGCAGGCAAAATATCCAGGCCCGGCAAGAGGTAAACACTATGGTGAGCCAAAGGGCATTTACCTTTACAATAAAAGTGGTGATTTACATATAACAGATTTTTATATCTTTAAATCTACTAATTGTGAAAACCACATTTGAAAACAAAGTAACAATTATGTATTTTGTACTAGATGCCCAGACTGAATTTACCATGTTTGTGACATGTTTATTTTATTTTATGGCTAGATGCAGAGGCACATTATTTATCATGATTAGATCATGCTTTGCCAAAATGTAACCACTGCCCCCAACAAGAAAGTGTGAAAGAAATAAAACAAATTATTTAGCTAGTAGAAACCAGTTTAATAAATATTTCCATTCACTGTTCCTGAGTAATTACCTAGGCCAATGTTTCTCAACTCCAGTCCTCAAGTACCCCCTACAGGTCATGTTTTCAGGATTTCCCTCAGTTGAAATGGCTGTGCTAATTACTAAAGTAGAAAAACTGATTAAATCACCTGTGCAAAATAATGAAAAGCCTGAAAATATGACCTGTTGGGACTACTTGGGGATTGGAGTTGAGAAACATTGACCCAGGCAAGGCAAACGCTACTGGCTGCTGCCACCATGATCAGGATTAAAGGGCCCCAAGTTGAGCACCAGAGCTGTATGAGACTCAGACTTGAGTGGTAAAGCAAAAGGTGCACAAATTCAATTGAATGTTTTAAATTATATCAATCAATCATTTTCTGTATATAGGAAATATATTTAATTTTACAGCCAAAGGAAAGGGAAGCAGTGGAGTGAAAACAGCAAAATTGTATGCTTGGGTAGCACTACAGTCTTTGCCTGAAGAAATGGTCATCAGTCCAAACCTGCTTGATTTTCTGGAGAAGGCCTTGGAGACCATACCCATAACACCAATAGACCGAAATTACACTGGTAAATATTGCATTTCAGTAATATATCTATGCTGTTCCAACAGACAAGCCCTACTGGTAAATGCAGCAGTACGATAGCAGAGTTATTATAGCTACCTTTGTTTTCAGAGTTATATGTATTTCTTGATGGTGGTAAAATGAGTATAAAATTACTGCAGCTTAGTTTGTTTTTGCACTTGATGGGAAAGGTCATTTAATTCTTACACATTTTATATACAGTCAGGATTTTCCCATTCTTACAGCTTGTCAGTTTTATTATTATTTTTTTTACTGGAAGGGCTTTGCACTGGTGCTAAAAGCTTCATAAGATACCTAAAAATAATTGGTTTGCTGAATTTGTGTCTGTGACAAGTTCAAATTTGTCTTATTTAAATGAGGACATTAGCTGAATAGAGGTAATACAAGTTGTTGAATTATTGTAACTATTAAAATATATGAAGTAAAAAGGGGAAATGGCACCCAAAAATAAGATAGTTGTGAGATTTTTCTCAGTCTGGCTTAAAGCAAAATGAAAACGTAGTTGAAGGAAAGAAAATTGCATAATGTATGGCTTGTCTTATTTTATTTTTTTCATATATCCATAAAGCTTCTATCAGTGGAATCTTTGGTTCTAACTCACCTTTCCTGAATGTACTTTGACACATTTAATTGAAATACTAAATATGTAGTAAGTTTTGCACAGTATCTTTCATTTTAGTACCGTTACCGTTATTTTGTCATACTGGGCATAGCATGTAATTAAATATTATATATATATATATATATATATATATTATTATACAGAATTTATATAGCACCAACAGTTTGCACAGCGCTTTACATGAGGGCAGACCAATGGCATTGCTAGACGGGTGCGGGGGGTGTGGGCCGCACCCGGGTGACACCCGCCAGAGGGATGATACCCGTGAGTAGTGGCACCGCTGAACACCGCTTGCTGCCCTGTGCCTCGAGGCTCGCGCTGCGGCTGTGTCCCTCAGCAGAGCGGAATGAACAAAGCCGCCTCCCCCTCCTCTCTGTTTAAATCCACAGAGGAGGAGGAGTCGGAGCTCGAGAAACACACACCGCTGTGTGTATATCTGCTGTTCTGAGGTGAGGTCTGTAAGGGGGGCATCTATACTGATGGGGGGTTCTGCACTTAGGGGGGTTGTCTGTACTGGGGGGTCTGCACTGGGGGGGTGTCTGCACTCAAGGGCATCTGTACTGGGTGGGTCTGCACTGGGGAAGTCTGTACTGAGGGGGATGTCTGTACTGGTGGGGGTGTCTGTACTCGGAGGGTCTACACTGGGAAGGGGGTGTATGTACTGCTGGGGTTGTCTGTACTTGGGGGGTTCTGCACTGAGGGGGGTGTCTGTACTGATGGAGGGGTCTGCACTAAGAGGGTGTCTGTACTGAGGGGGGAGGTTTATACTGAAGGAGGGGATCTATATTGATAGAGGGTGGTCTCTACTTAGTGGGGGGATCTGTATACTGTGGGAGGCGGGTCTGTACTGAGGGGGGGGGGGCTATAGTTGGTGGGGGTGGAACCAATTTTTTTTGCACCGGGTAATACCAACCCTAGTGACGCCACTGGGGCAGACAGTACCGTTACAATACAAATCAATGCAGGAGGGATCAGAGGGCCTTGCTCATTAGAGCTTACAATATATATATATATATATATATATATAGAGAGAGAGAGAGAGAGAGATACAGTATCTCACAAAAGTGAGTACACCCCTCACAATTATGTAAATATTTTATTATATTGTTTCATGTGACAACACTGAAGAAATTACACTTTGCTACAATGTAAAGTAGTGAGTGTACAGCTTGTATAACAGTGTAAATTTGCTGTCCCTCAAAATAATTCAACACACAGCCATTAATGTCTAAACCACAGGCAACAAAAGTGAGTACACCCCTAAGTGAAAATGTCCGAATTGGGCCCAATTAGCCATTTTCCCTCCGTGGTGTCATGTGACTCGTTAGTGTTACAAGGTCTCAGGTGTGAATGGGGAGCAGGTGTGTTAAATTTGGTGTTAACTCTCTCATACTGGTCACTGGAAGTTCAACATGGCACCTCATGGCAAAGAACTGATCTGGGGAAAAAAAATTGTTGCTCTACATAAAGATGTCCTAGGCTATAAGAAGATTGCCAAGACCCTGAAACTGAGCTGCAGCACGGTGGCCAAAACCATAAGCGGTTCAACGGGACAGGTTCAATTTAGAACAGGCCTCACCATGGTTGTCCAAAGAAGTTGAGTGCATGTGCTCAGCGTCATATCCAGTGGTTGTCTTTGGGAAATAGACGTATGGGTGCTGGCAGCATTGCTGCAGAGGTTAAAGGAGTGGGGGGTCAGCCTGTCAGTGCTCAGATCATAAGCCGCACACTGCATCAAATTGGTCTACATGTCTGTCATCCTAGAAGGAAACCTCTTCCAAAGATGATGCACAAGAAAGCCTGCAAACAGTTTGCTGAAGACAAGCAGACTAAGGACATGGATTACTGGAACCATGTCCTGTGGTCTGATGAGACCAAGATAAACTTATTTGGTTCAGATGGTGGCAACCAGATGAGGAGTACAAAGACAAGTGTGTCTTGCCTACAGTCAAGCATGGTGGTGGGAGTGTCATGGCCTGGCACTGCATGAGTGCTGCCGGCACTAGAAAGCTACAGTTCATTGAGGGAACCATGAATGCCAACATGAACTGTGACATACTGAAGCAGAGCATGATCCCCTCCCTTCAGAGACTGGGCCGCAGGGCAGTATTCCAACATGATAACTACCTCAAACACGCCTCCAAGACGACCACTGCCTTGCTAAAGAAGGTAAGGGTAAAGGTGATGGACTAGCCAAGCATGTCTCCAGACCTAAACCCTATTGAGCATCTGTGGGGCACCCTCAAATGGAAGGTGGAGGAGTGCAAGGTCTCTAACATCCACCAGCTCCCTGATGTCATCATGGAGGAGTGAAAGAGGACTCCAGTGATAACCTGTGAAGCTCTAGTGAACTCCATGCCCCAGAGGGTTAAGGCAGTGCTGAAAAATAATGGTGCCCTCATAAAATATTGGGCCCAATTTGGACAATTTCACTTAGGGGTGTACTCACTTTTGTTGCCAGCGGTTTAGACATGAATAGCTGTGTGTTGAGCTATTTTGAGGGGATAACAAATTTACTCTGTTATACAAGCTCTACACTTTTCATTGTAGCAAAGTGTAATTTCTTCAGTGTTGTCACATGAAAAGTTATGATAAAATATTTACAAAAATGTGAGGGGTATACTCAATTTTTGAGATACTGTGTGTGTGTGTGTGTGTATATATATATATATATATATATATATGCGATTTAGAGAAATATATGTGAGTTATGAAATGTGTCAGAATTGCTTTTTCAGTAAATCATGTAAAAAATATCTTCTCTTCATTACAAATGTGCCTTTATTGGTGTGCTTTGTGCAAGCATTATCCTGTGTGTGTTTCTGCTTTATTACAGCAGTGAGTGCTCAGGATGAAGATATTGGACAGTTTGATCTGCAGGATCCATTGGAAGAGTCAACTACCTCATTAGTGTCCTCGTCAACCTCTGCCTATTCTTCCTTCCCAGTAGATGTGGTTGTGTATGTAAGAGTGCAGGTAAGTCTGATTTATAAAACTTTTTATATTGGTAATCTCCTTGTTTTCTGAGTAGCTCTTTCGATTTCCAGAGGTTTATCCTAATTCTTATTTCTCTTCCTAGCCTTCCCAGATCAAGTTTAGCTGCCTACCAGTTTCACGTGTTGAATGCATGTTGAAGCTGCCCTCATTAGACCTAGTGTTCTCCTCAAACCGAAGTGACCTTGAGACACTGGGTTCAGCCCATCCTTCTGATGCTAGTGTTGGGAATCTCTCCATGCCAAGTGGATCAAAAGCAAGCCTGAACAAATCTGGGATGACAGGTGAAACATTTGCTATCTTTTTTTTTTTCATTTTGAAAAGACAAATTACAGACAGTTATACACCTTAGTAATTCAAAACAACCCAAAGAGATGTAAAGCACTCAAAAAAACCATCTGTACAGGAGGATGTGCATATTCATAGAACTACATGTATGAATAAAAGTACAGTGAAAATAAAGTAAGGCTGTGTAGATCCTGCTAGAGACATTACATCGATCTCTCATCTATATGACTGTGAGCAATTAAACAGCTGAACAGATCGGGAACACAAATGAACATCCTCTCAGACATTGAAATAGTATGTGAAAAACACCCCATTATTGGAACTTGAAAATTGGCATCCAACACAGAATGCCACCATTGGCTAACACTGAGCTTGAACCAAACAAATGCTGGATAAACTTCAGCATATAGACTGAGCAGCCAGACTGGCATATATGGGCACGTATTCTCGCATTCTCTCTCAGAGAGAAAAAAGTCTGATGGTGAAGAGAGGAAGATAAATTGAGTGGAAATAAAACAGAAGAAAGGGAGCGGGGGGGGGGGGGGGGGATAAAAAAGGAAATGGGTTAGGATGGAAAAAATAGTAGGTTATGCTTTTGAGAGAAAGAGTGTAGGAGAGAGCCAGGTTTTATGATGTTATCTTGTTGTTAAGTTGGGTCTGCAGTACTTTTGAGATGGTGTATAACAAGGCTGGCAAGCCGTCGATTGACCAGTTGACAACAGCGAGCTGACAGGTGGATCGTGACTACAGCTCTGCCTTCTCCAAGCCTTTGCCACTCTCGTTCACTGGAGAGCGTGAGGCAGCTTAGTGCTGAAGGGGGGACAGGAGCTGCTCAGTAATTGGTTGTTAGGCAGTCCTAGCAACCAATCACTAGCTCATGAAATATTAACTCCAGCAGCTCCTGCTCCCGCCTTCCATCCAGCACTATACCATCTCCTGATCTCTGCTCTGCTGTACACACGCTGGCAGGTAGGAAGTACTACCTACACAGCCTGCGTGTATGTGTGGGGAGGAGACACTGTTGAAGGGGTCAGAGGACACTACAGTGATGGGGGAGGAGGGATTTGAGGATACTGCTTTGGCATGTGGGGAGGCAGAGGACACTGCTTTCAGGGGGCAAAGGACACTTTGTGGGGGGGGCAAAGGACACTACAGTGGGGAGGGGATGATGTTAAGGTGGGCAGAGGACCCTGTTTTGAGGGGTAAAGGGCACTACAGTGGGGGGGGGGGGTGATGTGAAGGAGGGCAGAGGACACTACAGTGGGTTGGGGTGATGTGAAGGGGTAGAAGACAGCGCATTGTTGGTACAGGACACTACTGTGGGGGGAGGGGACAGAGGACACTGCAGTGAGGGGAAGGTTGGGATGTGAAGGGGCAGAGGACGTTGTTTTGGGGGAGGGGCGCACAGAACTCATCATCTACATCTTTTTATCAGGAACTTGATAGTGCTGCCTAGTAACCTCCCCCAGAGGATCTTAACTTTCCTCTATGTTGTCCAGGTAGCTCTCAACCTCTGAAAGGTTGCTTACTCCTGGTGTATAAGGTTTCATAGTGATGGGCAGGCTTTTATTTTGTAACAATTAAAGAAGCCAAAGCATATACTAATACTTCCATATAGTTCATGTATACTTACATTACGCTTACTGTACACTTTACATTCTATTTTTCCAGGCAGCCAGTAACCTTTTGGTGAAAGTATATGTTGGCAGTCCAGGGCCTCCTGAGCCTGTCCTGTATCATATGTGCTCTTTGTAGCCCACATGGGACCTGGATCACCCTTCCCTTCATTGGGTTTTGAACCCTATGAGCAGCAGTTGGTTATTTTTCTGAGCATGTCCTATTTAGATGCTTTTCAGTCAGCTATGTGTAGGTGCAGATCATAGAAGTATTGCTTGTAGGATTCATTGAACCCTAAATGCATCTCTAGGAGGTACTTTGAGTTCCATTTGGATTATGCTGAACACAGCTACAGGTTGGACTTGACAAGTTTTCATAACTGATTTAAAAGAGAAGTATCGGTTTTCAGTTTATTTTAGATTCATACACTTACCTCTGTGGATGGAGCATCAGACCGATACTGCAGCTGTCCCCCAGTGACTCTTCACTGAGAACTGAGCCACCAAACACTGCCGATGGCTTTGTTCTCACTCCACCCTGAGCAGAGAGATGCTGCCTGTCAGTCAGCATCTCTCCTGCTCCTCCACACTCATTGAAGCGATGAGCTGTGGAGGGGCGGGGAGCAGCCGTCTCAGCGGCTCGCTGAGACTGCGATCAATGAAGGCAGCTGGTGGATCCAGACTTGGGAAGTCGGGATGACATGCTGCCTCAACTGATGGCAGTGACATCAGCGGAGGGCGGACTTCTGACCGCTCTTCGTTGAAAACGTGTCACAGGAGTCCAAAACACATTGGTCTCCTGTGACCCTAAGGAGAAGCCCAGCCTAAAAAGCTCAGGCTGGGCTTCTCCTTTTAAGGAACATTTTCTTTTTTGTCTGGTTGTTCTTGTTTGTATTATGGCATGCTAGACTGTTTTTTAAGACCAGTATGTTCATTGTTGTAGAGCTGCTGTTTGCAAGTAAGCAAAGAAATTATGGTAGCAGTCTTTACCACTTGAACACTGTCTTTTGCCTATATTTTCATCCTCTCATCCATATGCCGTGTACACACGGTCGGACTTTCCGTCAGAAAAAGTCAGACAGGATAATTTTATCTGATATTCCGATCGTGTGTGGGCTTCATCTGACTTTTTTTTTTGAAAATTCTGACGGACCTAGAAATAGAACATGTTTTAAAGCTTTCCCGACGGAATCCATTCCTATCGAGAAAACCGTGCGTCTGTATGCTGTTCCGACGGACCAAAAACAATGCATGGGCAGCTACTGGCTATTGAACTTCCTTTTTCTAGTCCCGTCGTACGTGTTGCACGTCACTGCGTTCTAGACGATCGGACTTTGGTGTGATCATGTGTAGGCAAGACCGTTTCACCGGAACTCCGTCGAAACTCAGTCGGAAAAACCGTCAGAGTTTATTCTGACGGAAAAAACGGTTATGTGTATGTGGCATTACTCGCTTTCATTAGTTTGCTTCAGCACAGTTTAGAGCTTTACCAAGAATTGTAGTATTTCAATAAGATGATTTTTTTTTTTCTTGCAGGGCCATCCCCGGGGCTAGGCAGCCCTCTTGGAAGGACTCGACACAGCAGCAGCCAATCAGATCTGACCAACTCAAGCAGCAACTCATCAGGCCTGAGTTTCACAGCTTGCATGTCTGATTTCTCTCTCTATGTTTTTCACCCCTATGGAGCTGGCAAACAGAAATCTGGAGTCTCTGGTCTTACTCCAGGTTCCAGTGGCTTAGGTATGATAAGATGCATTCTATAGTATGCTGATAAAATGTATTCTGAGTAAATACAAACTCTATAAATGTTTCTCATCAGACAT
Organism: Lithobates pipiens; assembly: GCF_037356315.1. Taxonomy (NCBI): domain Eukaryota; kingdom Metazoa; phylum Chordata; class Amphibia; order Anura; family Ranidae; genus Lithobates; species Lithobates pipiens. The sequence continues at coordinate 301,545,382 of NW_027507718.1, forward strand.
CTCAAGACCTCTCACCCAACCTTAACACATGCAGCGATGTTGTGCTTTCATTTCTACCAGCATTTATCATGTTTTTAAGTTTAGACATATTTATTGAACTGTATATCCAACAATTAAAACAATGATTTACAAATACTGAATCTATTTCATATCACCATTTGCAGATTAGTTGAAATAACTGGCACAGTTTATACCACTGGTATAAAGGTATGAACTTTTACATATTATTTACTTTAAGGTCATGTGGATGAAGAGCTCACATCAGTGACAGGCCGGAAAGATTCTCTTAGTATTAACCTGGAATTTGTCAAAGTCAGTTTGTCCAGAATGAGACGTTCTGGTGGAACTTCTTTTTTTGAAGGTGTGTCCGCTAACAAAGCTACTAGCAAGATGGATACTACCTTAATAAACATCTCAGGTAATACATTTTATGCCACATGGCTAAATGCAGTGAAGCTTTGTGATAAGGCTAACATATGTTTCTCGTTCATTTAGCTGTCTGTGATATCGGTTCAGCTTCTTTCAAGTATGACATGCGTCGACTTAGTGAAATTTTAGCATTTCCGAGGGCATGGTATAGAAGAAGTATCGCTAGACGACTCTTTCTTGGTGATCAGACTATAAACGTGCCCGGTAAGATGCCTTGGTCATATGTAGCTTTGGTTTCTGTTTAAAATACATAAAGCTTTTGAGGTTATGGGAAATAATGTGTAGACCAGTGGTTCTCAACCCTGTCCTCAAGTACCGCCAACAGGCCATGTTTGCAGGTTTTTCCTTTATCTTTGCTTTGTGTTTTGGACAGCTATTTTAAGAGAAATTCCCAAAACATGGTCTGTTGGGGGTACTTGAGGACAGGGTTGAGAATCACTGGTGTAGACTACATATTCTTTGATGAGAGCTTCCATCATTATATATTACTAAGCTAATAGGGAAATGGGTGTTGGATAAAAAGATCACACAAACTAGGTTTTAAACCTCAATATAAAACATATCGATAATAAATAGACATATGGCTAAAATAAAGATACTTATCCTTGTGTTAAAGCCTTGTTAAATGGGCCCACTGCACACTATAGTAGGGAAATAACATGTCAGACAGTTGGCCAAATATTAACATTTATATTATGAAATCGCTCACTGCTGTGCTAAGGTAATTTTTTTTCAAATCTTTTGATGCTAGCTAATGACTGGATTCTATTTAATTCCGCTTTTATTAGCCTCTGGACCTGGGACTCCTGATTCAGTTGAAGGAGTCAGCCAGCATCTCTCCCCTGAATCTTCTCGCAAAGCGTATTGCAGGACCTGGGAGCAGCCAAGTCAGTCGGCCTCATTCACTCACATGGCGCAGTCACCCAATGTTTTCAGTGATCACAGTGCAAGCAACAGTATGTCTCCTGGAATAGCATCACACTCCTTGAAATCACCTGCTGTAACCAGATCGAGAAGTGTTTCAGATTCCTCCGTGCCACGCAGAGGTACTTTTAAACATGACTGTTGATACCTGTAGTAGACAATTCTGTTACTTGGTTAATAATTGTTGATCTAGCCGTAGGCTAGTTACTTTGTACATTTCCATAGCTATTTACACTGCCTTAAAGCCTTGTTTTTTTAAAAAACAAAAAAAGCAAACATGTTATACTTACCTGCCCGGATCCCCCTCTTTTCGGGGCCCACGCTGACGCTCCTGGCTCCTTCCTCTTGGGGGGTGCCCACACAGCAAGCAGCTTGCTGTGGGGGCACCCAAGCAGCTCCAGAGCCACAGCTCTGTGTGTCTATTCACACACAGAGCCGTGGCTCGGTCCCGCCCCCTCCATCTCCTGATTGGCTCACTGGTTATGATTGATAGCAACGGGAGCCAATTGAGAGTGTGAGTCCCCAGAAAGACAAGGCTTTCGTGGATATCATTGGATTGAGTAAAAAACCTTCAGCCTTTACAACCACTTTAAGCCTGCCATAGATGGATCAAATCTTGGCCACTAAAGTAGGAACCAGTTGAGATTCAAATTATCTATGGACAGGCTGGTTGTACCCAAGTCGATCCATCAATTGACTTGGGTGCAACTAGCCTTTCGGTTTTTTTAAATGCAAATACTTCTGGTGACTATAGTCACTAGTAGTAATCATTGCATTCTGCTGGCCTAGGAAAGCTCCCTGCACCCCCCACCAGCTGAACACAATAGCACTGTGGGAGGCCTTCGCCCATCAACACTGACTATGTTGATGGGGGAATCTAGGGATTTTCTTTCGTTTCAACCTTGGTTGCAGGAAAGAAAATTAAATCATCTATGGCTTGCCTGACTAAAAAAGTCTATTTGTGAGCACAAAGCATTAAAGTATATATAAACTGCAGTTTATTTTAATTGCTCTCTTTTGGTCTGTTAAGTATTCCATTGAAAGTGTTTTGTTATATTTGTTTAAAAACAGATACCTGTTATTTATTATATTTTTTTACAAGCTGATAACTTGCTGCCTCTGCCGCATTGTTATTGGTTACATCATTTTCAGTTATCTCTGTGACTACTGAAATTCTACCCACTATGTTTAGAGAGGGAAAGGTGTTCTGTTCAAACGCACTTTCTGTCCTAGGGTGACAACTGTGCTCCTTCATAGATTTAGCACAGCAAGTGAGTGTTGTCATCCTTGGACAGGAAGTGCCTTACTGGCAGGATCGCCAGGTGAAAATAAAACTAAAGCAGCCACAACATAACAACTGCAATATATATTTTTCTATTTGAGTTTACATATTTAAGGCAAGTATTAACTGATCGTAAACATTACATACACTGGTGTGATGCTTTGTCTTTTTATCAAATGTTTTAAATAGTAATTAAATCGTATATGTTCTACTGCCGTATGTACATCCCACATTAGTTTGTGCATCAGATATGGGAAATAGATCGAGACTCATCGGATTGTTCCCTTATTATTGGTTTCCATTATTGATTGCTTGTATGTGGCCTTTGTATAACACCATCTCTTTTCCAGTTCTGATGTAAAATTAAATGATGCCAAAGCTTATGTTTTACTGTTTACTGTTTTAATGTTGACTGTATCTTAATGTGTATGTGACTTATGGCACACTTTACTTCTATGTAGCCAACATAATATAGCAATGTCTTATTTAGTTGTAATTGGTCTCTAAACATATTTTTTCTCTTCTCCTTTAGATTCTGTCACCAAGACTTCAACACCATCTTTCAGTAAAGCTAATAAACTATCCAGCCAGCAGGGGTCACCGTGGGAAACTCTAGTTGTGTTTGCAATTAATCTAAAGCAGCTGAATGTTCAAATGAACATGAGCAATGTAATGGGAAATACAACGTGAGTTCATAAGCTTCCTCATAACACAATATTGAGTGCCAACTGTGCAACACTAAACTTACAGCCCATTTTAAATTGACATGTAGCTAAAAACTAGAGCCAAGGAAAAGGTTAGATCTATATTTTCAATCTGTTCTTGCTGTCTGTGTCTCAATATGGGTTTTTTTTTCTTTGCTTTCTTTTATAAAGGTGTCAGGCTAAACATGAATTGAGGTATGCAAGTAGTGAAAGGGGAAATCACTCCAAATGTGGCACAGACAGTAATTTAGGTTGGGTAAGAAGTATGTGCAGAGCCTCTGTAATGGTTTAAGAACAAAAGGAGATCTTTTATGAGGACACAAACAGAATCTATATTGTTCACCATTATCTACACAAAATACGCTATTCACCAGACCCTGGTGAATAAAGTGGTGCCACTGTAAACTTTTCATGCCACGTGATTTTTGCTCAGTTATTTTTCACGTAAGAGTAAACTAAAATGAATTTGAGTGCAAACAAACACAATATTATACCCATTTTTTTTTTTTTTGGTAAAAGTTGGGGTTGCATTGAAAAAAAATGGATACCAAACAATAAATCCTAAAATTGTGAATGCTTGTGGAATAGCAACAAAAAAAAACTATGGTTGCCAAAACTCTTCTCAGACGACACTTTATAAGCTTTTTACAGGTCATCAGTTTAGAGTTAACCATGATTTATAGCCCTAGAATAATTTCTGTCACTCCTACCTCACATGTGTGGCACAAGTGATGTTTACATAGACATGTGCATCCTACTGTGCCTTTTGATATTGGGTGTTTGTGGGGATGACAGGGTTGCTATATAAAATAATATATTTTTTTTAAATTTATTTTATAGAATTCTTTTTTTTTTTCACTTTGTTTTCTACTTTCTTGCTGTCACAAAGGGCTAAGAGGCCCCTGGTGTGATAGCATGGATAGCTTCTAGTGACTCTATTCCTTCAGAGAACAGAAATAATACTTGTCAAGAGACTACTCAGTTTGTGTAGCTAACAGTGAAGAAAGCTAAATCCGGCTATAGATGTAGGGATTTTCTTTCCTGCAACCATGGGTTGTAAGTGTTGATGGGGGAATCCCTCCCGCAAAGCCATTGTGTTCTCGGGACAGGGGTGTGGGGGAAGCTGTCCCCGCCAGGAGAACACAGTGTTTATTGCTAGCAGCTATAACCACCATTAGCAATAATCACATGTAAAATTTGACAAGCTGGTTGTACCCAAGATGATCAATAAACTTGAGTACATTGAAGGCTGTCCATACATAGTTCGAATCTTGGCCGGTTCCTGCTAACGGCCGAGATTTGAACTGTCTGTGGACATCTTAAAGATTAATTGCGTCTAGGATAGTATTTGAGTCCTTTTTCTTTGTTTTTTCTTTTCCATCCAAGTAGACCTGTTAACATAGTAATTTGTTACAATTTAAGTATAGGGTGACTTTATCACTTATCTCTCACAAGTAATGAGACATGTCTGCTAAACCAGTGTTAATTTTGAAAGGGAATTGCAGGCTCCTTTCTTTATACAAGGAATCGCAACCCAACGTCCCTTTACTCTAATTAACCAATTGATTTTATATACAATTTAATATAAGTGAAATAATGACTAGCATAGTGAGTGGTATCTATTTGTCGGTGTTCAGGTGGACTACAAGTGGACTAAAAAGCCAAGGTCGCTTGTCGGTTGGAAGTAACAGGGATCGGGAAATCAGCATGTCTGTTGGCCTGGGAAGGTCTCAACTGGATTCCAGAGGCGGAGTTGTAGGTGGAACGATAGATGTAAACACCCTGGAAATGGTTGGTAAGTATTCATATGTTGTATATTAATAACACAGTTTCCCAAATAGGTTTTTTGTATATCAATTTCCTTTTTTTTAGTTTATTCATACTAATTATGTTCTAATATTGGGACATTGAGGTTGAGTTACTAAAATTTAAGAGTGCAAAATCTGTTTTTTTTTTTTGTTTTTTTTTTGCAAGGCCTTACCATGCCTGCCACATTTGAGATTTAGACCCTCCTCATATTTATACATCATGGAAAACTTAAAGATAGCCATATAAGTAATAATAAATCATTCAATATAACCACAATTTCAATTAAATAATTATGTTTTTCAGAAGAATTTATGATTTGAATTTTCTCCCAGAGAAACCAAACTAAGTTGAACAAAGTTGAACAAAAATACATTTTCTTTATGTTCTATTAAATAATGACTTTTAAGCTAAAGATTGTTTGAAAACATTGAATCTGTGATCAGTTGATGTCTTATTTAGTGTGTGTACAGTGCTAGAGGTGTCTTTAGATAGCTCTGATTCACTTCATAGAGCCCTAGTGCTCTACATACAGCCGCTGTCCTGTCAGAGGTCAGTATGCAGCTCACTGGAAGCGGCTTACACTGCAACCAATTTGCAGAACATTTTAAAGTCTATTTGTTTCAATGAGTCTGGTTCACATATGTGCGTTGTCTTCACACTCCGCATTGCCCAAAAAAAGTTGAGTTTTCTAGGAACTCCGTGCGAATTGCAAGCACATAATCTTCTACGGAAATGCATCTGATTCACAGATATGTTCCGTTCTGAACAAAAATTCTCTCCCCTCCTCGCTACACCTCCCCCTCTCCCTGGTCAGCTGATCCACAGCTACAACAGAGAAGAACCGCTGAACAGCTGCTTTTTCTCTTCGCAGAGAAACCAGAGCTGGAATTCGCTTGGACTAGTGTGAACCCAGCCTAATTAAGGTTTGGGGGCTCCTTATATGCCTTTAAAAAAATATCTATTGCTTCAGATGTATGTAGATATAAAACCACTCAGCGTATCACTGTATCTGAAAGGATTGTCCACAGTATTTACTTTCTAGGAAAGGTTTCCCTTTCATGATAATAATGGGAGTGTGTGGGATACATGGAGTGCTATGTAACTAGAACTTCTTGATCTAGTAGGGGTAATCATAGGGGTTAAATGGAAATTCTTTTAGCACTTAACAGGATAGAAAACATAAATCATGGGTGTGTGCCATTTTTTTGTATGCTTAAAAATGAGGCAAAATGTATCTTTACATTCTTCTTTATAGTGGGTTTTCACCTTGTGCTTTCTCTGTCTAATTCATCCATTCTCAACTAGGGTTCAGCGGGAACCCTGGGGTTCCTCCAGAGGTTGCTAGGGGTTCCTTGAGCTGTGGCTGATGAACCACCTATTTGATGATGCCTACAGAGTTCAAGGTTCAGCACCACTTGACAAAGCCAGCAGCATGACACCAAATATCTTTTTACATGTCTTTAAGGGTGGCATTCTAAACACCACTTTAAAGGGGATATTCTTCCTATTGACCACTAATATAAGGAGCATTGTTCCTATTGAACCCTGATGGTTTGGTTTTAGTAAGGGTTCCTCGAGACATGAAAAGTTATTTTTGGGGTTCCTCTAGGGTTAAAAGGTTGAGAAAGGCTGGTCTAAATTATGATTGAATAAGTGTTCCATAAAATTTGGGTAAAAGATGGATTTCTAACCCACTTGCTTTAGCTCCACAGATTTATTGTCGATCCTATGGTTATGATTACTGTACACCTTGTTATGGAGTATGCAATTTTTGCTTATTTTGTGTCGTCTTTATGATTTCTTTGTTAATATTAACATGAGACATGTGAGACATTATGTTCAATTGTTCTTTATTGAGAGAAAACTGGGGTTTTGTACACAGTTTTTTTTTTTTTGTTGTTGTTTTGTTTTGTTAGTAAAAGTGTGTTGTTTTTCTTAAATATATCTTAAAAAAAAAATTATGATTAAATATAATTTAATCACATTGCTGTTTGTGTTTCACTTTAGCTCACATTTCAGAACACCCTAACCAGCAGCCAAGCCATAAGATTCAAATTACAATGGGCTCCACTGAGGCTCGTGTGGACTACATGGGATCCAGCATCCTTATGGGGATCTTCAGCAATGCAGACCTTAAGCTACAAGATGAATGGAATGTCAACCTGTACACCCCCATGGACACCAGCATCTCTGACAAAAGGTATTCTGTAATATACAACACTGTATATTTAGTGTATTTATCAAACATGTCACCAATTTACTATATGTGGTATCATAATTTGCTTTCCTTTTTAGACTGAATAGTTCTCTTTTTGGAATTTATTATTTTAATTAGCATGGTCGCAAGTAAACTGTATATAATAATACTATATAATATCTTTATCCTAGTGTCATATTTATCCATGGAGATCTACAGTGGGATATTTTCCAAGTAATGATCTCCCGATCTAGTACTCCAGACCTCATCAAGATAGGAATGAAGCTACAAGAATTTTTCACTCAGCAGTTTGACACAAGCAAGCGAGCTTTATCTACATGGGGTCCAGTATCTTACCTTCCACCAAAAACTGTGGTCCCCAATGTTGAAAAGAATTCACGTGAGCAATGTATGCATTTTTTAAACCTTTAAAACCCCAAATTATGCAAATTTTTGTTGCTAAATACTAAAGAGATTTTAGGTTTTAAAAAGGTGTCAAGGAATAAGATAAAGAAGAACATTCCTTTTCTGGTGTAATCTGTAAGTGCTATCCAATTGTTATCATCTAGTGGTAGGGTGGAAGGAGGGAAAACATGCCATTGGTGTCCCACAGCTACCTCAGACTGAGGATGAACTATTAGAAACCTCTTCAATTATTACCGGTACTTAAATGGTGATGTCAATTTACGCAGTGCTTTACATATACATGTTATCCATTCATACCAGTCCTTGCCCTCAGAGAGCTTACAGTCTAAGGTCCCTAACTCACATTCATACATAAACATAATTAGACCAATTTAGGCAGGAGTCAATTAACCTACCAGCATGTGTTTGGAGTGTGGGAGGAAACTGGAAAACCCAGTGGAAACCCTCAAAGGCACAGAGAGAACATGCAAACAGGCAGGTAGTGTCATGGTTGGGATTCAAACTGAGGACCCCAGTGCTGCTATGAGGAAGTGCTAATGAGAACAACTGGAGTGAAATACAGTGTCTGAACATGCAGGAGATACTACTGCTTTAGTAGTGATATGGGTTTAGAAGGTTTGAGTTTAATATGAGAGTGAAATGAAAACCTGTTTACCACTACTGCTTCTAAGATCACTGACCAGCTAGCGATACAGCTGCAAAGAAGATGGGGCAGCAAGACAGCCGTTCAAGATTTATGCAAAGGGAATCGCTGGCAAACTGTATGTTGAGAGGAGTCACTGGCAAAATACAGGTTAGGAGGAGACTAAAGTAAGAGAGGCTAAAGCTGGTCGTACACTTTTTTTTATTATTATTCAGTAAGGAACATATTCCTCTATCCACACAAAGAAAGAGTGTTTACATCTTTCCATTTAAACATACTTCATCAAATTGATATTAGGACTTGTGCCGATGGGAAAATACAGTTTGCTTTCCGGTGCATTTAGCTTGCCTTTGAGATGCTCCCAAATTCAATCTGAGTGGCCTTCTCATCTTTTTGACATGCATTTAACCTCCTAGGGGGCATCGAGCTGTTTTTGCATTCCCATTGGCTTGGCTTGTATAGTATAGAAAAGCAGTTCTGTAGTCATCAAAAACCACTGTACACAGGCTTTTAGGCTCCATGTACACCTGGGCTTGAAATATGAACAAAGCATCATCCCTCTTTAGTGTGTACTTGTTTCAGTCCAGAGCACTAAGTGTAATTTCTGCCTGCTGCTTTGTTCCTCTACTATCAGCATGAATCACTTCCGACAAATTTTCATGACACCAAGAAAAAAAATGGTGACGGGGTGGTTCCTCCAGCTGATTGACAGCCTCAGCTCTGTTCTTGTGTGCTGTGTGGAGGGGGTGTGTTTCTTTACTCCAATCAGTTCTCGGAGATCTCACTGAGCTCTGCAGAGTGTAATTTTTTCTGAACTCTCAGAAAAGCTTTATAAATTCAGTACTTTGAATGGATGTAGAGATAACCGCAGATAAATAGGTACAACTTAGGAGGATCTCTGTGTATCGCCTGAGGCCAATGCCTTCTCTGGGTATATGTAAGGGGTTTACTACCACTTTAAACCAGTGTGTATGGACCCTTAAAGTAAAAAGTCTAGAGAATGTGAATACAGTTAGGAACTGAAAATCACATCCAAAAAAAACTATGATCAATGTAGGGTCAAGCAAGTACAAGTAAAGTGATTTGAAGGTTGGGCATGTTTCATATAACAGTGGAATTCTTGCCTAATAATTATTGTTACCGGCTTGCCTCCCTCCCCTTATCTTATATGTACTGCCGGCTGCTGCTGTCTTCAGTAAAGTTCTGAACTATAGTAATGATGATTTTATAGCTGCAAACTGCTCAGCTTGGTTCAACCATAAAGAGCAGAGCAAGGGCCCTTTCACAAGGGCTGTCCAATCAGGTCTGCATGTCAGTTTTTCAGGCTGACCTGATCAGACACTGCATTGTCCTCTATGGAGCGGCAGATATCAGCAGATACATGTCCGCTGACACCCGCCACCATCCGATCCGATCCGGTCTGTCAAAAACAGACAAATGGTGATCTTATTTTCCATCTTTCCGACAAATCGGATCAGATGGAAATGAACAGGCGGTCCATTTTCATCCACTTTCCCTATAGAGGACAGCAGGACTGTGTTCACTCTGCACAGCGGGGCAGACATGGAGCTGTCATCCTCCTGCTCAGCCGGAATCAGCGGAGCGATCCCCCGCTGAGCAAGTGGATTTCATTTAGCAGAGGCACCTGTGTGAAAGGGGCACTTTTTCTTTAGGAAGAAAGAAAATAAACTAAAGCATACGCTTCTAAGCAGCAAAATACATAAACCAGTTTCAGCTGTAATTGATTGGAGACAATATTATGTTATAAAAGTTAGAAAATATATATATTGTATAATACTGAACAAATGGTGTCTCACATGATCATTTTTGTTTTGACATATATTCTGTGAATTTTAGTGCTGGATGCAGCTCACCACCGTCATTGGCCTGGAGTACTGAAAATCATCTCTGGCTGCCACATATCCTTGTTTCAGATCCCCTTGCCAGAAGACACTGTTCAGTTAGGGGGCTCAATGAGCTTACACGGCAACCACATGACCTTAGCCTGCTTTCATGGACCCAATTTCCGTTCTAAATCTTGGGCATTGTTTCACTTGGAGGAGCCAAATATTGCATTTTGGACCGAAGCACAAAAAATTTGGGAAGAAGGTAAATACTCTCTAACTTTATTAAATAAAAAACAGTTCTGTCCTAATAGAGCCAGTTATTCCTCCAGTGAGTGCTGACATTTTACCTTTTAAACTACATACATCCAATTGGTGTCAAACACCTCTGCCCTTCATGTTTTTGTCTTGTGTCACTGCTTTTTGCATATGTTAGTAGCAGGCGTGGTTAGTTTTGCTGCTGACTTTTGACTAAGGCCCTTTTCACACCTATGCATTGTTTAGTGCATTTTCAGTTTTGAAGAAACATACTACAGTCCTTTTAACATGGTTTCCTATGAGTCAAATTCACATCTGTGCATTTTATGAAAAGGGCCAGAGACTTCTTTCAGGATTTTGGTTCTATAGACTTTAGTGGATCAGAAACGTGTATTGAAAAACGAAAAATGCACCTGGGATATGCAAACTGCAACCTGCATAGGTGTGAACCAGGCCTAAAACTCTTTTGTCAAGTTTGCCTTTTGAGAGTATGTTTGAAGCAGATGGTGGAGTGGATCATATAGGTACCTCTATGTCTACATGTTTGGTGAATGGAAAGGTTCACTTTAATGTCAGTAATAGCTAATGTGGATGCAGGACATATTTTATTTTTTGTAACAAAATGTTTATATTTAATTAGGTTCAAGTGAACACTCTACCTACATTGTGCAAACTCTGGATTTTCACCTTGGTCATAACACTATGGTCACCAAACCTTGTGGAGCACTGGAGAGTCCTATGGCAACAATCACTAAAATAACACGGAGAAGGCATGAAAATCCACCACATGGAGTTGCCAGTGTAAAAGAATGGTTTAATTATGTCACTGCTATGAGAAACGAAGGTACAGCTGTCTACAGTTCGTCAGAAGTACAATGTGATTGTATGTTTAGTGACCAGTAAAAAGAGTATCTCCCTACAGCAATAAACCACACAGTATACTATGCAGCTTAATGAAAAAAAGATTGTCAATATGATCAGCAAAATATCAGTGCTTTGTTACCGAGGGCTGCATGTTGGACAAGCGTATATGTAAACAATTAATTTCACGGTTTCCATGCAATTACCAAGCATTCATGTTGGTTTGTATGACTTTAAGGCTGGCAATAGACAGTTCGAATCTCAGTTGGTTCAGTAGGAACCGCCCAAAATTCAAACCGTGTGGGGGCTGGCTGAATGTACCAAGTTGAAATCGATCAACTTGGGTACAACAAGCCTGCCAGATTCACTTGCAATTATTGCTAGCGGCTGCTATGGCAATAATCACTGTCTTCTCCAGCGGGGTTGGTTTCCTCCGCCGGGAGCAGACAACGGCTCCACAGGAGGGACTTCCCTGTCAGCACTGTGTTGATGGGGGAATCGTGCAAAATTTTTTCCTGCAACCCATGGCTGCAGGAAAGAAATTTACACCATCCATGGCCAGCCTAACTCATCTTAAATGTCCAAATACGTGTGCTGATTATCAACTTCTTTTAGCAGTTGCAAGATGTAAAAAAAAAACATTTCAGACTATCCTACTTTTTGGGCTTACTGCAGTTTTCAGGCATCAAGGCTGAATTACTAAACAAGGTAAGAATATTCACACAAAAGAGAGTGAAGATTCACTACAATTATCCAATCGCATGCAGATTAAATAATCAAATAAACATTAATTGGATAATTTAAGTGAATTTTCATTCTTTTTAGGTGAACAGTCTCAGGTAATTTAGTAAATTGGACTCCTTTCCCCAAAATGTTAAGAGTTCCATGACCTAATTTTGTGGCAGGATTCCAACAAGTCCCCAGTCAGACCATGAGCTTGGCAACCAGAAGTGAGCCTCAGCTTTGCCCTGATTCATTTGGGGGGGGTGTGTTGGACTGCTGCAGTAAGATTAGGACAGGAACACTTTTACAGCGAGATTCTTATTTGCAGTGCAGTGGTGGGGCATAGGCTATATAATCTATGGTAGTGGACATTGTCACACTAAATATGATGGGTACAAGATTGAAAAATCATACCCTGAAATGTTTGTTACAAAACTTGATTTGAGATTTAAAAAGAAAAAAATTTAAGTGTATTGTGACAGAGAAGCGATTGCAAACTAACGTAGGTTTTATTTCCCTTCAGAACTGAACTTGCTCCGAAATGTTGATTCAAATAATGCAGAAAGCAGCACAGCAGTAAAAAATGCCAGTCTGTTGAGTGGATTTCGGGGAGCATCTAGTTACAACCATGAAACAGAAACAATCTTTGCTTTGCCCAGAATGCAATTGGATTTTAAATCTATACATGTGCAAGAGCCACAAGAACCAGCACTGCAAGGTATATGTACAGCAGAGGTCATAGGGGCTATTGTTTGTATTCACACTATAGGAAAAATAAGCCTTAGCAAACAGTAAAAGAATCCTTGTTTCATTTTTAAACTTGGAATGTAGAAATGACAATCAGAAAGTCATTGTAAGGGCAAGAAGGGCATGTTTAATGTGGCATACATGTTATACTGTACATTAGCCCCAATGTTCTTTTTTCAAGTTCCTGGTGAGTACTAAACTGTTCTACTTGCGAAGAATAGCTATCGGATATGTCAGTTTGCTATACAATATGGTCCTATTAAATAAATTAGTAATAGTATTTTGTCACCTTTATATGACAAGTTGATGATTTCATGGTGGCTGCTTTTTATATCAAACAATTAAATGGAGCAGTTTCAAGGAAAATTATGTAGCAGATATGTATCTGTTATTATTTTTGTACCCATACACTCTGTCCACATCTCTATGACCCTTTCAGATTATGCAATTTTTCTGGGATCCCAAAAGATGTCATTTCCAAAATATTGGAACTCATTTATTAATGGCGTCATCATTTTTTGAACAAATGTATTTATGCAGTTTTATTTTGTGAAGCAAATTAAGGGTGGAAAGTATTAGGTCATACCTAGGGTTCAATGCAGAATGATGGGCACAAATGTCTCAGTTCAAATGCAATGTGTTTCCTTTATTGGGGACATAGGAGTTCAGACTGTTAGGTTATACTACCACCTACTAGAAGATTTAAACAGTGGGAAAAAAAATGGCATCATTCTGGTGTAACCCCTTCTGCTCTCAGCATGTCTCAATTTTTTGCTATGTCCTAGGAGGATGCTCTGCTGAGATAAGTTTAAGTTTTCTTGCTAGATTTTTTTTTCTTCAATCAAGATGATTTAGTACTAACATTTATACACAGGTGGCGGAGTGTTCCAAGCATTGATCCCAGACTTTATTATATTTAGATGGACAGCCTCTGTCTGCATATGTATTAGCTTTTTGTTGGGGAGAGTAGAGTTTATGTCCACCAACCAGAATTGGAGTGTAGGGGGAAGTGCCTGCATCCAGTTACGAGCTATCACTTTTCTTGCACAGAAAAGGGTTTCATGCAGAAACATCATATAATTATCGACATCAGGATCAGGCAAGAGGCCAAGCAAGCATTGTTTAGGATTCAAAGTCAGCAGGAAACCCATTTGATCATGCAGGAATCTGACTGAAGATAGAAACTAGCTTTTTGGAGTCAGAGCCAAGGATTACTTCAAAAAGGGGAGTTAAGGACAGTACTGGGTGTTCCTCTGGGAAATTAGTGCGTAACGCGTGCTGAAGCTGAAGGTATTGAAATAACATGGAATTAGGGAGGAACAACTTATCTTTCAGTGTTTGAAAGGTTTGAGTCCTCTGTTAGAGATTACATGATGAATTGAGCTCTGTAATTTCAAAGCCATTGTTTCTAATTTTTAGGGACTTGTTAATGATTGGAATGGTACCACTGGATTGGCGTACAGCCAATGTGGTGCTCATATTTAAAAAGGGATCACAGTCTTTACCAAGTAACTATAGACCTGTTAGTGTAACTTTTATAGTCTGGAAAATATTGGAGAGTTTAATAACATAGATAAGTTCTTGCAAGAAAAAAAAATATTTTAACCACTTGCTACCCAGGCCAATTCTGACATTTCCCTCCTCCATGTAAAAATCATAAGAAAATTACACAGAACCCTAAAACATTATATATTTATATAGTCGTTGCAACTTTTTATCTTGTGCGGTATTTGCGTATTTCAACCTTTTTTTTTTGGGGGGGGGGGGGGGGACATTTCCATGCATTTAAAAAAAATCAAAACAATTGTGAAAGATGATGTTACGCCAGGTAACCAAAATTGCACATGCTCCTGGAATGGCACCCAACTTCGGTACTTGAAAATACCCATAGGTGATGCTTTAAAAAAAATTACAGGTTACATGTTTTGAGTTACAGAGGAGGTCTAGTGCTAGAATTATTGCTCTCGCTCTAACGTTCGCATCGATACCTTAAATGTGTGGTTTGAACACCATTTTCATATGCGGGCATGACTTACATATGCGTTCGCTTCTGCAAGTGAGCACGTGGGGACAGGGGCGCTTTAATTATTATTACTATTTTTTTTATTATTGTTAATCTTACTTTAATTTTTCTAGTTTGATGCTTTCTTTTTACAGTTTTTTCTACCACTTTTATTCCTATTACAAGGAAATGTAAACATCTCTTGTATAGGGATATGTCATGACAGGTCCTCTTTACAGTGAGATCTGGGGTCAGTAAGTTCTCAGATCTCACCTCTAGGCCTGGAAGCCTAAAATAAAAAAAAAATGAAAAACTCAGCCTCCCAGCCGAGGCGGTGGCATTTTTTCAAATGCAGAAGCCAGGCGTGACATCATAACATCACACTCGGCCTCAGAACAACCATATAGACTCCAGGGACCATCTGACCTACTGGAAATCTCTATCGTCAGAATCGAGCACCAGCGGATCCCTTCTCTGGCTCACCGATCGCAACAGGTGAGTCGGTAGATGCACCGGAGGGCAGCGAGAGGGGGGTGATGCCCCCTCTCTCCCCCTTTAAGATCAATCAAACAGCTAAACAGCCACTATGATTGTCCTTATGGTGCAGGGAGTCGCTGTCCCTAAAAGAAGATATCTGAATGATGCCTGTAGCTGCATCATTCAGATATCACTGCTGAAACCCGAAAAAACGTCACATGACACTGGGAGGGCGGCAAGTGGGTATGCAACAGACAGCATTGATTCATGAAAGACAGAAGTTGTCAAACAAACCCGATTTCTTTTTGTGAGGAAGTGAATAAAACCTTGGACAGAGGGGTGGCGGTGGACGTGGTATACTTGGATTTTGCAAAAGCATTTGACACAGTTCCCCACACATGGCTAATGTGTAAGGTAAAGTCTACAGGCTTGGAAAGATCAATTTGTAAATGGATAGAAAACTGGCTAAAAAACTGAAATCAGAGAGTAGCGTGTAATGATTCTTACTCTGAATGGTCTAAGGTTATCAGTGGTGTACCCCAAGGTTCAGTGTTGGGACCCTTTAATTTATAAAAATATTAAAAAGTTATAGGGTTTGGGATTAAAAGTACAAGTTCTGTCTTTGCCAGCCACCAAGCTATGCAGCGGATTAATGTCCTTACAGGATGTTTCTAACTTACAAGCTGAACTCAATGCACTGTTTAATTGGCCAACTGTGTGGCAAATGAGGTTTAATGTTGATAAATGTAAAGTTATGCACTTGGGGGATAAGAATATGCATGCATCATACATACTAGGGGGAGTACAACTGGGGGAATCCGTGGTGAAGAAGGATCTGGGGGTTTTGGTAGATCATAAGCTCAATAATAGCATGCAATCCAAGCTGTGGTTTCCAAAGCAAGCAAAGTCCTTTCTTGTATTAAGAGGTATGGACTCCAGAGAGCAAGATATAATTTTGCCCCTGTACAAATCATTAGTAAGACCTCATCTGGAATATGCAGTTCAGTTTTCGGCACTAGTTTTCAAAAAGGATATCGGGGAACTGGAGAAAGTGCAGAGAAGGGCATCCAAACTGATACGAGGCATGGAGGAGCTCAGATATGAGGAAAGATTAGAGGAACTGAATTCTCTCTTGAGAAGAGGAGATTAAGGGGGAATATGATTAACATGTATAAATACATAAGTGGTCCATATAGTGAACTTGGTGCTGAGTTATTCAATTTAAGGTCATCACAGAGGACAGGGGGGCACTCTTTACATCTGGAGGAAAAGGGATTTCATCTACAAATATGGAAAGGCTTCTTCACAGTAAGATCTGTTAAAATGTGGAATAGACTCCCTCCAGGGGTGGTTCTGGCCAGCTCAGTAGATTGCTTTAAAAAAGGCCTGGATTCTTTCCTAAATGTACACAATATGACTGGGTACTAATATTTATAGGTGAAGTTGATCCAAGTAATATCGAATCGCCTCTCGGGGGATCAGGAATGATTTTTTTCCCCTGCTGTAGCAAATTGGATCATGCTTTCCCTTGGTTTTTTTGCCTTCCTCTGGATCAACTGTGGGTGAAGGATTGTGTATATGGGATTTTATGTTTTTTTTGCTTTTTTTTGGTTGAACTGGATGGACTTTTTTCAACCTGACAAACTATGTAATTAGGATATAAATTGATGATCCCTTTGGAGACCCAGAGGCTTGGGTTCAGTAGAGAGAACAGTTTTGGTAAGTGATTATTAAACCAGAGAGGCATGTAGGAGTGTAATGTAGGAGCACTAAGTTTGCTCTGGAGTGTGCTTGCATGGGTATCCCCTTATGGCACACCTTGCCAAGGTTAATTAAGGTTACTGTTAATGAGAAAATACATATGTTTTACAACCACTTTAAATGCATCTTTTCAGTATCTTGCTCATGTAGCCTGGAAAAGAAAACAAATTCAGCCATTACATCTAAGGACTGGTATGCTGCAATTTTTGTAACTGGAAAGTGAAAGGAGTAGCAGCAGACTGATGAACTCACTCTTTCCATGCAGTTCCCAATATGTTTTGGCTATCTGTTGGCAGTGCTTCTGGATTTATAGTGCACAACAGAGTTTACCAAAAAGAAGCTCACTGCACTGCTCTCAATCCTAATGATATTTGTGGATGCCCAAAACTCTCAGGAGAAAAAAGAAAGCCTGGGACATATGATTAAGTAGCATGCCTACCCACATGCAGGAAAAGTGTCTGCATTGGAATAGGCTTCAGCTTCAGTAATAATTTTCATAAATGTAAGCGTTATCTTTTAGTTTAGCAGGAGGATGACTATGTTGATAATGGGAAATTTTATTTTTACCTATGTACACCTGTCATTTTGTTCACTACAGATGTTGACAGTAAGCCAAAGGTGGAGTGCAGCGTCGTTACAGAGTTTACAGATCATATATGTGTCACAATGGATGCTGAATTGATTATATTTTTGCATGATTTGGTGTCTGCCTATTTGAAAGAGAAAGAAAAAGGTATGGATTCTTTTGTGTAATGACTAATGTCAATAGGCCACTAGTAATTGTTTGTTTCAAGAATTGTAAGAAAAATTTAAAACTTACACATACTGTATACTGTACACCAATCAGCCTTAACTTTATGACCACCCACCTAATATTGAGTAGGTCCCCTTTTGCCACCAAAACAGCCCTTACCTGTCAAGGCATGAACACCGCTAGGCCTCTGAAGGTTGAAGGTATGCTGTGTTGTCTGGCACCAAGCCATCAGTTAGAAAGAAAAGGAGTGCACACCGACCTTGTGCATTACCAAAGATAAAATGTATTAAAAAATATAACAACAAGAGTAATACTCACAAACGAACATTATAAAAAGGCTTATCAGTGCCCAGCAAGTGGAATCATGTCTCTAGACACCTGTAACCTGGACCAGTTGTTAGGAGGAACCAGATGGCATCGCAAACGGCTTACGCCTTACGAGGGAGGACCCTCTTCATCAGAGCCATAGCAATAGTAGAGCCTACTATTGCTGTGGCTCTGATGAAGAGGGTCCTCCCTCGTAACACGTAAGCCGTTTGCGATGCCATCTAGTTCCTCCTAACACCCGGTCCAGGATGCAGGTGTCTAGAGACACGATTCCACTTGCTGGGCACTGATAAGCCTTTTTATAATGTTTTTGAGTATTACTCTTGTTATATTTTTTAAAATATTTTATCTTTGGTAATATACAAGGTCGGTGCCTTCTTTTCTTTCTATGTGTTTCAGTTCTAAGGATACCCATTGTTCTGAGGAGGGCAGCAAGACCTTTGACATTCTATACTCTATCTGAAAGGTTGGCTACACCACCTACTCATAGACTAAGCTCCCAAGTGCAGGAGATTGTTTTGTGTTACCAAGCCATCAGTAGCAGATCCTTTAAGTCAGGGGTAGGCAACCTCGGCCCTCCAGCTGTTTTGAAACTACAAGTCCCATGAGACATTGTAAGATCCTGACAATCACAGGCATGACTCCTAGTGGCAGAGGCATGATGGGATTTGTAGTTTCACCACCAGCTTGTCTTTTTTTCCATACTGCATAAGCAACACCCACACTCACTCAGCCATCCACACATGATTCGTCAGACCAGGCTGTTCACGTGCTGCCCATTGTAGCTGCTTTTAGCTGTGGACATGGGTCAGCATTGACACCTTGACTGATCTGCAGCTAAGCAGCCAAACAACTGTGAAGCCCATTTTTTGTGCTTTCAATAACTTCAGGAACAACAGTGTCAATGTTTTTCAACTTAACCCCTACCAGTAGTCATAAAGTTATTACTGATTGGTGTGTGTGTGTGTGTGTGTGTGTGTGTGTGTGTGTGTATGTATGTGTGTATATATATATATATATATTCATTCATTCATATTAGTCTCTAAATTTACCAGACAACAATATAGTACATCATATTTGGTACCAGTCATCAGTTCACACAGAAATACTCTTAAAGAGAAATTGTTTTATATATGTTTTGCACAATCTATTTACAAGGATCTTTGTACAAGCATTCTGTACACATCAAAGGGTATCCAGATCACTGTAATTTATCTAAAAAGCCAACACATCAGAGCAGCTTGCAATTCCAGCTCCCTTTGTCTAATAGAAACCATGGACTCACGAGATAAGAGATAAGTATCTGCTGTGATGACTTATTGATTTCTCTAATGGGTCTCTTTCAGCACACTTGAAAAGTAATCATGCTAATGATTTCACTAGAGCTACACCTGTCTGAATACAAGACTTCATAATATTATTTCTTAGTTGTAAAGGACTCAGAATCATACCTCTGTACCATATTGCTCTGCTGTCTGCAGATCCCCTAATATTCTGGGTTTAGTTGTTGCTTTGTATGATGTGACACTGATGGACTCTGTCCCTTCCACAGCCACTTCTTTCGGGCAGGTAGAGTCTGTAACACTCCCCTTTGTAGTCCTTCAGACTCTGCCAATGATGTAACCTGCTTGATAGCTCTGATGGTGGGTGGGATTGAATACATCGTAATTAGCATTCGCCCTCGCTTAGTCACACCTACAGAAAGAGTCCAAACCTCCCAAGTCCCACCTCACAGATCACAGCATTATTCCAGAAGGAAACCCTTTCATATAATATGCACAGTCTGTTTTGAAAGATAGATCACAATTAGTATTCAGTCCTGCCCAGTTAAAATGGTTGTAAACCTGTACAGACCACTTTGACCTACAGATAAGCCTAGATTAAGGCTTACCTGTAGGTCCAAGAAATATCTCATAAACCTACACGGTTTATGAGATATTTGCAAAAAGGCAGCGGCACGCAGGTGCACTGATCATTCCGCTGTTAACTGCGATATGGCGTTAGTGGCGGCTCCTGTGTGCATGCGCGGGATTGACTTCATCGCAGCTTCGGCTAATCACAGCGCCGGAGCCATGATACCCGGAAAGAAGATGGACACTCCGTGGAAGAGGGGACAGCAGTGACATTGCTGGCTCCTGTGTCAGGTAAATCAGTGTTCATCAACCCTGTCCTCAGGACCCACTAACAGGCCAGGTTTGCAAGATAACTGAAATACATCACAGGTGATATCATTTGCTGCTCAGTGATTGCAGTATTATAGTCTGCATCTCCCCAAGGTAATACATAAAACCTGGCCTGTTAGTGGGCCCTGAGGACAGGGTTGATGACCACTGAGGTAAATGACATATAATGGGTTACTATGCGATGCATAGTAGCTCATTATGCTTTACCTGTGCAGGGAAACAAAGAGGAAGAAAAAAAACCATCAGGGTTTACGTCCTCTTTAAATATGTCATCCAGTGTGAACAGGGAGTGTCCCGCCCCTCAGATCTCGCCCTCCCAGACCCATGCTCTCTGTGAAGTGATTTGTTTACATATTATAAAATATAACACCCACAGTAACCCTAGGACCCACCCACATAAACTTCCAGAACTCCTGAAACTACAGAGGCTCAAAGGATTATGGGACATGTAGTATCAGGACTGGAAAAGGAAGTCAGAGTAATTCAGGCAGGAGGAGTGGCGTCAAAGAAACCTGCTGTATGCAGCTAAAGGGAGGTGGTTATACAAAAACTGACAGTGGTGTTGTGTTTCAATTACATGCACAATGCTTTTGGGGACAAAGAGCTGGTGTTCTTCTTCAAGGAAGATTTATCATCAAACATTAAAAGGGACTCAAGTCCCTCCCTTTGTGTCTAAGTAGTGTGCTCAGACAGGGTTGACACCTATCCAACAATGCTGCTAGGAGGGAGACAGATTTGTGATTGGCAACTGTGTTCTCTGGTAGTGAGGCTGTTCCAGAGATCAGCACTGCCATTCACATAAGCGGATCACTGGCAGTACTGTGTGTCTATCAGGGCTGTCTTTACACATGCACAGCCCAGCCAATGGATGACACCGCGTGGCAGCACTATGTGAGCTTTCTTTTTTATGAATGAGCAATCGGCGATGTTGAACTGTTTTATATATGCCACCATCCCAACTCCGTTGATCACTCACTGATATATAGTGAAAGCTCACACGGGACTGAAGCACTCTTTGATCCATCATCCAGACTATGTATGTATACACAGCCCTGATAGACACACAGAGAGCCACAACTATGAATGATCTGTCATTATTATGAATTAACAATTAGTGCTGCTTGTTCATTAATAATACTAAAAGATCATTCTGAGCTGCGGGGCAAATACTTTACACAGAGCCAAAATTCTGAATGATCTTTCACTTGAAGGAACAATCAGCATTGATTGTTCATATATGGATTTGGGCTATGTGTTGGCTGTATCCCCCCTCACAGTGTCTCCCCTGCCCATAATTGGCTGTGTCTTACCTCACAGTGTCTCCCCTGCCCATAATTGGCTGTGTCTCACCTCACAGTGTCTCCCCTGCCCATAATTTGGGCTTCAGAAGGGGGTGTAAATACAGCCAGCATATAGAGTTGTTTTTAGGGACAACAGGGCTGCTTATCAGAATTGGGCTGAGTGTTATATGAAATTGGTCCCCTGAGAGATACATTTTAAAAATAATCTTATTTAAGTCTTTACCATGAGTTATAAGCAGCTACTTTCCAGTGATTGGACAAAAAAAGCTCCTGGAATATCTCCTATAGACCACCTGCCACTCCCATCTAGCTTAACTTTTTTTTTGCTGGTGTCTTTAGGTGATGGACCTTTTCTCTAAGAGCTGGTTGGAGGGAAGGTACACAACCACCTGCACACAGGAACAGAGCTGAGGCTGTCAGTCACAGGTTGTGTGTTGGAGCTCCCTCCCATGTCACCTTTTTACCTCTTGGTGTTATGAAAACCCATGCAGATAGCAGAGGAAAGAGGCAGCAGAAAGAAATTACTCTTAGTACTCTGGACTAAAACAAGCACATATTAGAGGGATATGCTTTGTTCATATTTCATGTCAGAGGTTTACAACCACTAAGCATTACAGCTATTAGCACTGTCATAATTAAAGTTCGAAAATGGCAGTACACAGGCATCAAAATACAGTGGGTAAAAAAAGTCCACACACTAAAATATCAGCTTTCTGTGATGTAAAAAAATGAGACAAAGACAAATAATTTCAAAACTTTTTCCACCTTTAATGTCACATATAAGCTGTACAATTCAGTTGAACATCAAACTGAAATCTTTTAGGTGAATGTAAAATAATATGGTTGCATAAGTGTGCACACCCCAAAACTAATACTTTGTTGAAACACCTTTTGATTTTATTACAGCATTCAGTCTTTTTGGGTATGAGTCTATCAGAATGGCACATCTTGATTTGGCAATATTTGCCCACTCTTCTTTGCAAAGACACTCCAAATCTGTCAGATTGAGGGGGTATCTCCTGTGCACAGCCCTCTTCAGATCACCCCACAGATTTTCAATAGGATTCAGGTCTGGGCTCTGGCTGGGCCATTCCAAAACTTTAATCTTCTTCCAGTAAAGCCATTCCTTTGTTGATTTGGATGTATGCTTTGGGTCGTTGCCTGGTATTTGGAACTGCTCATAATTCAGTCTACCTATACTAAGGCCCCTGTTCCAGGTGAAGAAAAACAGCCCCAAAGCATGATGCTGTCACCATCATGCTTCACTGTGGGCATGGTGTTCTTTTGGTCATGTGCAGTGTTGTTTTAGCACCAAACATATGTTTTGGAATTATTGGCCAAAAAATTGAACCCTGGTTTCATCAAGCCATAACACATTTTCCCACATGCTTTTGGGAAACTTCTGATGTGTTTTTTTCTAAATTTAGCCAGGCCTGGATGTTTTTCTTCGTAAGAAAAGGCTTCCGTCTTGCCACTCTACCCCATAGCTCAGACATATGAAGAATACGGGAGATTGTTGTCACATGTACCACACAGCCAGTACTTGCCAGATATTTCTGCAGCACCTTTAATGTTGCTGTAGGCCTCTTGACAGCCTCTCTGATCAGTTTTCTTTTTGTCTTTTCATCAATTTTGGAGGGACGTCCAGTTCTTGGCAATGTCACTGTTGTACCGTATTTTCTCCACTTGATGATAACTGTCTTCACTATGTTCCATGGTATATCTAATGCCTTGGAAATTCTCTTGTACCCTTCTCCTGACTGATGCCTTTTAATAATGAGATCCCTCTGATGCTTTGGAAGCTCTCTGCGGACCATGGCTTTTGCTGTAGGATGCGACTAAGAAAATGTCAGGAAAGACCAAAAAGAACTGAACTTTATTTGGGGTTAATCAGAAGCACTTTAAATGATGGCTGGTTTGAGTGTGATTGCATAATTCTGAACACAAGCTACATTCCCAGTTATAAGAGGTTGTGCACACTTGTGCAACCACATTATTTTATTTTTTGATTTTTACTTCCCCCTCCTAAAAGATTTCAGTTTGTTTTTCAATTGGGTTGTACAGTTTATAGGTCACATTAAAGGTGGAAAAAGTTCAGAAATTATTTATCTTTGTGTCATTTTTTTATATCACAGAAACCTGACATTTTAACAGGGGTGTGTGGACTTTTTATATCCACTGTACATGCTTTCAGATGCATTTAGAGTCATTTTCTAAATGCATCTGGATGCATGTATTGCTTTGCAGTGACTAAAGTCACACCTAGATGTTCAGCAATGTCTAGTTGCATTTGCGCAAACAAGAAATCTCTCTATTTTGTGACTGTCCTTCAGCTAAATGTGGCTAAATACATCTATACAAATACATCTAGACACCGGAGAAGTGATTCTGGGAAGTATAAAGTTTGTTTTACCACATCGATCATTTTCTTCTAAATGCAGGTGGTCTGTGTACATGAGACCTCAATGTTTGCCTAGTAACAGGTTTCCTGTAGCTGAGAATTGTAGTGTGTTGAGGTAATGACATAAAGAAATGGTTAAAGTGGAACTGAATTCACAAAAAAATAAGATTTTTTGTTGTTGTACAGAACAACTTAGAAGTGTAGATTGTGTCTAAGCAATACCATGAAAGACTTACCTTTTGTCCTAATTAGAAAAAAAGTGTTTCCTGGTTTGCGAGTGTGCAAAGGCCCTCTTGTGCCTACAGCCCTGTAGCTGTTTATCTTTCAGTGCAAGAGTTAAATCACAGCTGCCTTTGACTGCCAGTCTTAGATTTGAAGTGATATCCTTCCTGTGTTGCTTACTGTTCTCCTTGTTGGAGACTCTGATTTGAGGAAGCAAAGCTCTACTTCTACCAAGATGGCCGCTTCCACACAGAGTTCAGAACAAGGCATAGCAAATCATTAATTGTAAATCAACTGCAGGGAGACCACAGTCAATACTATTGACTAGTCCTTTACCCTCTGCTGCCTTC
The DNA here is from genome assembly GCF_037356315.1 of Lithobates pipiens. NCBI lineage: Eukaryota > Metazoa > Chordata > Amphibia > Anura > Ranidae > Lithobates > Lithobates pipiens. The sequence continues at coordinate 301,570,007 of NW_027507718.1, forward strand.
TTTTGGGCCAAGCTTCCAGAGTTCAATTCCTCTTTAAACCAGTCTAAAAGGGAAATAATGAAGTATTTTCAGTATTTCTTAATGTGACTTTCATGTTTTATATGCCTGTCTTCCAACATTTTTGTAATTGAGTTAATATAGAGATTTGTACATTAGCCACTAAAGTAAGAACATCAATAACATTATTTACATTAAGCTGATCTTTTACATATGTATCTACAACCCCAATTCCACAAAAGTTGGTACGCTGTGTAAAATCTACATAAAAGCAATGCAATGAATTGCAAATCTCCTAAACCCATATTTTATTCTCAATAGAAGATAGAGAGGATATCCTATGTTTAAACTGAAAAAAAAAAAAAACATTTTTAAGAAAAAAAAAGGTAAATTTTGAAATTGATGGCAGCAAAACTTCTCAAAAAAAGTTGAGACAGAGCAACAAAAATCTGGCAATGTACGTGGTACTAACAAGGAAGAGCTGGAAGAACATTTTGCATTCAAGTAGGTTAATTAGAAACAGGTCAGTCACATGATTAGATTTAAAAACAATCTTAGAGTCAGAGTGCCTCAGGAGTAAAAATGGGCAATTTCAGAATAATGGTCTTCAGTGTAAAATGACAAAGACTTTAAATATGTCATCACCTACGGTACATCATTGTCAGAAACCATGAAATCAGACCGAGACAGAAGTACAGTTAAATCACACGAGAGACCATGAGAAAAAGCAGCCCACGAGGACCTCATTGTTTCAAGCAACCTCTGCTGCCAGAGTACGGAATTCAATGGCGTAATCGGCAACAGTTCTCTGTTTGATGGACATGAGGCACTTGGCAGCAGAAGTGGAGCGTGCGGGAACGTCAAATACCATTTTAAAGGAGGCCACAAACTCAGGGTAGCTTAAGACCACAGGTTTTTGCGTCTCCCATAGAGGGTTTGCCCTGGCCAAGGCTCTCTCAGAAAGCAAAGATAACACAAAACCTATTTTGCTTCTGTCCGTGGGAAACGCCTGGGGCAGCATCCCAAAATATATCTCAACCTGATTGAGAAACCCTCTTCATTGGACTGGATCACCCCCAAATCGCTGGGGAAGTCGAGCGGAACCAGACGTACCTCTTATAGAGGTAATACTCGAGGTGGGTGCCTGCACAGAGACTGGCACGACAGGGATGGCCTGCACCACAGGTTGTAATGGAGCAGACACAGTGGGAGATTCCAGGTGAGCCGTGCGACTCAGGAGCGTTTGTAACGCCATGGAAAACTGATCCATGTGGTGATATTGCTCATCCAAGCTGGAAAAAATATTACCAACAAGTGGATTGACTGTATCTTCTGAATTCATGGCCTTCACCTACTGTCAGAAACCATGAAATCAGACCGAGACAGAAATACAGTTAAATCACACTTGTTTAATAATAAAAGTAAATAGAACAAACGTAGTCAAAACATAGCCAGAATTCAGGAACTGGAACGGATAGTCAGACAAGCCAAACGTCACGAAGCGGAGATGAGCGTAGTAAAACAGCAAGCAGGATCTGGAGCCAGATGGGATGTCAGCCAAGCAAGTCTTTTAACAGGAATGCAGGAGATAGTCTCTGTGATGTTGATGAAGGCAGAGATCCTTTGAGCTGGATGGCTTAAGTTGGTAGGATTGACGTGCAGGAAATGATCAACAGCTGAGTAACTGTGGAGAGATAGGAGCTGGCAATTAGCTGACACCTGAGCGGTCAGCTCAGAGAAGGAAGGCCTGAGCCCTGCCCTGATAATCATATTGTCAGAAGATTTCAATAATCTGGAGAAATCTCTGTGTGCAACGGACAAGGCCGAAGCACAATATTGGATGCCCTTGATCTTTAGGCCCTCAGACAGCACTGCATTAAAAACGAGCATGATTCTGTAATGCAGTGGTCATCAACCCTATCCTCAGGGCCCACTAACAGGCCAGGTTTGCAAGATAACTGAAATACATCACAGTGATATAATTTGCTGCTCAGTGATTGCAGTATTCTAGTCTGCATCTCCCCAAGGTAATACATAAAACCTAGCCTGTTATTGGGCCATGAGGACAGGGTTGATGACCACTACTGTAATGTACATCACTTCATAGGCTCAGGAATACTTTCAAAAATCACTGTCTGTGAACACGCTTCACTGTGTCATCCAAAAATTGCAAGTTAAAACTCTATCTGTTGCAAAGTGGGAAATTGTTCTGTGGTCAGACAAATCAAAATTTGACTTTTTTTGTCAACCATGGGCACTGAGTCTTCTGAACCAAAGAGCAGAGGGACCTTCTGGCTTGTCATCAGAGCTCAGTTCATAAGCCTGCATCTCTGATGGTATAGGGCAGTGATGGCGAACCTTGGCACTCCAGATGTTTTGGAACTACATTTCCCATGATGCTCATGCACTCTGCAGTGTTGTTGAGCATCATGGGAAATGTAGTTCCAAAACATCTGGGGTGCCAAGGTTCGCCATCACTGGTATAGGGTTTCATTAGTACATATTGAATAGGCAGCTTGCACATTTGGAAAGGCACCATCAATGCTGAGGATATGCTCAGGCAAGAATGGGACACAATTCTACTCCCACACCTGATCTCCTCAGTTCCCAAACATTTACAGAGTGTTGTTAAAAGAAAATGGGATGTTACACTGTGCTAAACATGGCCCTGTCCCAACTTTTCTTGAATTGGGGTTGTTCTTTGCCAGGTTTTTTTCAGCTTTGTTTTAATTTTCTTAAATGGTACATTTTCCCAGTTTAAGAATTTGATATGTTTTCTATTGTGAACAAAAATATGGGTTTATGAGATTTGCAAATCATTGCATTGGGTTTGATATAGATTTTACACAACGTCCCAACTTTTTTGGAATTGGGCTTGTGTACTGTATTTATCGGCGTATAACAGGAAGGGAAGTTTCAGGAAAAAAACAAACATTTAAATAAAGAACTTTGAAGCAAAATAAGGATCACAGTCCATCATTGTAGCCTGTACAGTGCTCACCAGCAGCCTCTCCATTGCCAATTAACCGCTTGCCGACCGCCTCACGCCGATATACGTTGGCAGAAGGGCTCGTACAGGCAAACTAACGTACCTGTACGTTGCGCTTTTAAGATGCGGCCAGCTCCTTGAGTCGGGTCGCGGCTCCCGCTGACTTGATTGCTTCGGGGATACCCGCGATCGCCTCACGGGGAAGAAGAACTGGGAGAGGCTAATGTAAACAAGCACCTCCCACAGTTAGAAACACTACCCAGGCACACTTAACCCATACACTGCCCCCTAGTGGTTAACGCATTCACTGCCAGTGTCATTTACACAGAAATCCGTGCATTTGTATAGCACTGAGCTGTATAAATGACAGTGGTCCTAAAAAAGTGTCAAAAATGTTCTAAGTGTCCGCCATAATGTCGCAGTCACGATAAAAAAATCGCTGATCACCGCAATTACTAGTAAAAAAAAAAAAAATTTATTAGTTAATAAAATGAATAAAAATGCCATAAAACTATCCCCTATTATGTAAACGCTATAACTTTTGCGCAAACCAATCAATAATCGCTTATTGCGATTTTTTTTTTACTAAAATTATGTAGAAGAATACATATCGGCCTAAACTGAGGGAAAAAAAAAAACATTTTTTATATATTTTTGGGGGCTATTTATTATAGCAAAATGTAAAAAAAATGAATTTTTTTCAAAATTGGCGCTCTTTTTTTGTTTATAGTGCAAAAAATAATAACCACAGAGGTGATCAAATACCATCAAAAGAAAGCTCTATTTGTGGGGAAAAAAAATTGTTTGGGAGCCACGTCGCACGAATGTGCAATTGTCAGTTAAAACGACACAGTGCCAAATCACAAAAAGGGCTCTGGTCAGGAAGGGGGTAAATTCTTCCGGGGCTGAAGTGGTTAATGCAGCCTCACCACTGCAAATTAATGCAACCTGCACAGTGCCCATCTGCAGCCTCACCATTGCCAATTATTGCAGCCTGCACATTGCCCATCAGCAGCCTCACCATTGCAAACTAATGCAGCCTGCACAGTGCCCATCAGCAGCCTCTCCATTGCCCATTAATGCAGCCTCACCATTGTAAATTAATGCAGCCTGCTCATCTGCAACATCGGGAGTGCCAGATTACACAGCACTGCAATCTCCTTTGTACCCGGCGATCAGTCACACACAGTCCCGCCTTCTGTGATATACAGAACAGTGGTCCAATCTTGAGGCAGAAGGCGGGACTGCATGTGACTGATCGCCGAGTATACAGGAGATCGCTGCTCTGTAATCCGGCGGCGCCCGCCCCCTCCTTCCACTCCGAGACAGTAGGAATCGGCTTATAACACGCACACATGATTTCCACCTGATTTCTTTTTGGGGGGGGGGGGGTGTATTATGCACTGATAAATATGGTAATTATTGAAAAGGCTGTACTTTTGCCTTTAAAAGCAAAGTGGCCAGGCTTTACCTTAGTCTTATTTTACTATCCTACATCAACCAGAACTTTGTGAATCCCATTTTTTTTCGTGTTTTTATTGTGGATTAGGATATTATTATTATTATTATTAATCTGTCCTATGTAATATCTCCCTAACCTGCATAATTGTATGCCTTTTACCCACAGTTATTTTTCCACCACGAGTTTTCACAACTCGTCCAGGCCAAAAGAGTCCAGTGATCCAGATTAATGATGCGTCTTCTGAGAAAGAAAAGGAAGAAAACACCAATTACACTTATGTGGACTGGAGAGAATTCATGTGCAATACTTGGCATCTGGAGCCCACACTAAGGTCATTTTTACTTCCAAATATGTACTTTATTGTTCTTAATTTAGATGTTTGTATTTAATAAACTGTAAAGCACAAACAAAAACCATGGGATTTAAAGTTGAACCATACTAAAACCCATATCTATTTAGATTGAGGTGAATGTATTGTTACATTTGGTCATATTTTTCTGTGGTTTCCTCTGCTGGGTATCTAGTATCTTGAAAACCTGGGATTTCTATAGTACAAAAACATGACTGTGCTGGAACTGCTTCTTTCCACATGGCTTATCAACCTGTTGGTCAGTAACACTTCCTATCTTACTTTATGGTGTGTAGGGAGAAAAAAATAGCAGTAAGGACCATTGTTGTTGTTTCTGTTAGCCCTTGTACACACAGTCGGAGATTCCGACGGAATGTGTCCTATCGGACCGTTTTGCCGGATATTCCGACTGTGTGTGGTCTCCATCGGACTGTTTCCGTCGGAATATCTGACGGACCAACTTTTCCAACTTGCCGCTAAAATTTTCCGACAACATGCTCCGATCGGACATACTCCGATCATGTGTAGCCTACTCCGACGGACAAAGTGCCACGCATGCTCAGATCAAATTCCTAGACCAAAGCTATTGGCTCCTAGCCTGAATGTAGTCTCGTCCTAACGAAATAACGTCATCACGTTATGTACAATTGGATTTTCTGACAACTTTGTCCGACCGTGTGTATGCAACAGTTTCGGACAAAATCCGTCGGATTTGGTTGCCGGAATGTCCGACCGTGTGTACAAGGGCTAAGACCCCTTTCACTCTGGGGCCATGTTCGCAGTAAAGTGGCACTTTTCCGCAGCTAAAGTGCACACCGCCCGAGTGTGAAAGGGGTCTAATACAGCACTCTGGTTTGTCTTGTTACTGGGTGCACTAGAAATAAGTGCCTCTATTTTAATTATGCAACTAGATTACCATGGTTAAAATCCCACAAGTACACTTTAACCCAATGGGGTTGATTTACTAAAACTGGGGAGGGCAAAATCTGGTGCAGCTGTGCATGGTAGCCAATCAGCTTCTAACTTCAGCTTGTTCAATTAAGCTTTGACTAAAAAGCCTGGAAGCTGATTGGTTTCTATACAGAGCTGCACCAGATGTTGCACACTCCAGTTTTAGTAAATCAACACCAATGTTATACAAGAAGCATGAGGTAGACGAAGTATCACTCGGATTACTTTATGGCAATACATCAGACATGCTTGTTGATTAAGGCAGAGCGTAATAAACATTAGTCACATATTTGCCATATGGTTGCTATGGGTGACTGTTCTTTGTACATCAGCACATTTTACTGCCTTTTTTGAAGATCTATAATTCTCAGCTACTGTCCATTGTGTTTCATTGTGTGAAACCTTAAAAATGCCACTTTTCAATGCATGAAAAGGCAAATAATTTCCAGTGTCCTGAAATTCTCTGGTATACTTGTGAATACTGGGGGTGGTGGGAGTAGCAGAGCTGAGACGCCTGACATAGATCACTAGTACAGTACTTAGAAAAAGTTTTTTTGTTTTGTTTTTTTGCATATTTCCAGACATGTAGTAATGTGCCTTCTCATTCTCCTCTTCTTCTTAGGCTAATATCTTGGACAGGAAGGAAAATTGATCCTGTTGGAGTGGATTACATACTTCAGAAATTAGGTTTCCACCACGCCAGAACTACAATTCCAAAATGGCTTCAGCGTGGAGTAATGGATCCACTGGACAAGGTTCTTTCGGTCCTGATTAAAAAGCTGGGGTCAGCTTTACAAGATGAAAAGGAAAAGAAAGGAAAAGAAAAGGAGGAGCACTGAACAAGCAGAGAATTGCGAACAAATTTTCAGAGATCAAAATAAGTTACACCTTTTTTATACTGTACAGAAGAATGTTTTAACAGATGCATTGGATGTGACCAGCTTTTTTTTTTTTTTTTTTATTTAACTGATGTTAACTCTCATCCCTGGGAGCATTTTTAGCTACATTTCTTCCTGTGATCACTCCCATGGCCTTTTGCTGTGATATGACATGCCACTGCAATATTTGCATTTCTGTGCATTCATCTGTTTTCCACAAGACATCATTTGAGCCTGAAGCAGACCCATTAATGTAGTTCTCCTCCGGCACTATGTTCATCTCAATACAAATAAGACTCAGGGATGAGAGGGGTTAATAAATTCCGTTGTGAATGTAATTGTTTACTGTGGTGCATGCTGCCATTCTGCATAGGATTACGCACTGCATACGTCTGTATATTTTGGACTGAAAAAAGGGGTTCAACACTGTAAATGGATGGGGTTTGTGACATTACTTTTAAGTGCAATATTATTTTCTGTAATAACTGCAGAATGTTAACTGTGAATTTTCTTGATTCCCCCCCCCCCCCATTGGCCATAATAATAAATTGTTGACAATGTGAAAATGGATAATGATTTTTTTGTTTATGTGGCTTGTTTATTTGTATGCAATTATTTAATACAGTCTTCTAGTGGTTATCTGAAGAGGCATTTTTGTAAATATTTTATTATATCTTAACATATGATGGCACTGAAAGGGTAACTCCCATTTTTGTGGGGGGGAAAATAGCAAATAAATAAAAAATAATATAGCACATATAATTGCGACACTAATCATATTGTAATTGAATGTTATTAAAAATTACCTTTCCTTTTCAATCTGCAGCCATTGGAATATTCTAAGAATACATTGCAATATGGCTACCTGGAGGTTTTTTGTAGACAGAGTGTGTACTGACCACTCCCCAGAAACATTATTTCTTGCTTGTGTGTTTGGCTCACCAATTTTCCCAGAAGTCTACCTAAGATACAAATCAGATTTCAGGCATCCCTTGCAACAAAATTACATTTTTTGAGAGATACTTTCAATAGGAACACATCTAAAGGAATGCAGGCCCAGCAGATTTTCTCATTAGTGTTTTGCAGCTCCACACCTGACAGTTAATTATGAAACTACTCCCATTAAACAGTACTCAGAACAGAGGCACAGACAAACACACACGGATTTCTTCAGAGTAACAAAAGGTAGGAATCTGCAGCAAAAAGTTATTCTAATCCTTGCAATGTACATAGATCACCCAGAGGGGAATGTTTTTTTCCTCAACAAAAGTGGAGTTACACTTGAAGCCATTAATGTCTAAACCGCTGGCAACAAAAGTGAGTGCACCCCTAGGTGAAAATGTCCAAATTGAGTCCAAATTGTCAATATGTTGTGTGGTCACGATTACTTTCCAGCACTGCCTTAACCCTCTTGGGCATGAAGCTCACCAGAGCTTCACAGGTTGCCACTGGAGTCCTCTTCCACTCCTCTATGATGACAATGCGGAGCTGGTGGATGTTGGAGGCCTTGCGCTCCTCCACCTTCCATTTGAGGATGCCCCAAAGATGCTCAATAGGGGTTAGGTATGGAGGCATGCTTTGGTGTGGGTTTCCTTTTCCTGCCTGTAAACTGAAAAAAGCCATAGTGTGCATGGACACATTGGCTAACATGAAGGGGAAGTTTCCAGGCAGAAAAAAATAGAGTTCAAAAGCCTGTAGGAGCAGCTTCTTTGAGATGCAGTGTGCATGAGCCCTGAAGCAGTTGCAAGAATTTATGACAAAGAGTGGTCATTGTGTACATGTGACAACAATATCACAAATTCTCCACAAATGTGGCTTGTATGGGAGGGCTGCAAGAAAAAAAAGCAACTGATCAAGAAAGGTCACATGAAGTCATGACTGAGCTTTGCCAAAACGCACCTTGAAGACTCTGAGGCCACATGGAAAAAAAAGGTGTTGTGGTCAGATGAGACTAAAATATAATTATTTGGCCTCAACACCAAACAATATGTCTGGTGGAAATCCAATACAGCTCACTATCCAAATAACACCATTCCTACAGTAAAGCATAGAGGTGGTAATATCCTGTTATGGGGGTATTTCTCTGCAGCAGGGACAGGAACACATGTCAGGATTGAAGAAAAAATGAATGGACCATAATACAGTCAAATTCTTTGAGGAAAATCTGCTGCCCTCTGCCAGAAAGTTGTTAATAGGAAGGTTTACCTTCCAACATGACAATGACCAAAAGCATCAAAAAATGATCACACAGTGAGAAAAAGGTCAATGTCCTTGCATTGCCTAGTCAGAGCCCAGACTTAAACCCCATTGAAAATTTGTGGAAGGACTTGGAGACTGCAGACCACAAACAGTCACCATCAAATTTAACTGAACTTGACAGTTCTGCAAATAAGAGTGGCCATACAGTTAGCATACACAGTCACAGTTTTCATACTTTTGGCTCTGTATGCCATCAGAATAAAATTAAAATGAAATAATCCAAATGAATTTGAAGTGCAGATTTTCAGCGTTAATTCAAGGGGTTGAACAAATATCAAGTACAAATTTTAGGAATTGCAACCATTTTTATACAGCCCCCCCATTTTCAGGAGCTCAAATGTAATTGGACAAATGAATATAATCATAAATAAAATGTTAATTTTTAATATTTTGTTGAGAATCCTTTACTGGCAATGACTGCCTGAAGTCTGTAACCCATAGACAATTACCAAAGACTGTGTTTCCTCCTTTCTGATGCTTTACTAGGCTCTAACTGCAGCTGTCATCAGTTGTTGTTTGTTTGTGCTTTGGATCATGAGCTGTTCCAAACCTTCTCCACACTTTTTTTTTCTTCCCATCATCCTGGTACAGATTAATCTTAGTTTCATCCATCCAAAGAATGTTTTTTCCAGAACTGGTCTGGCTTTTTTAGAGGTTTTTTGGCAAGGTCTAATCTGGCTTTTCTATTCTTCAGGCATATGAATGGTTTTCACCTTGTGGTGAACCTTCTGTATTTGCTCTTGTGAAGTTTTCTCTTGAATATAGACTGACAATGATACACCCACCTCCTGGAGAGTGTCCTTCACTTGTCTGGTGTCAGGGCTGGGCTCAGCCCTTCCTTCTTTGAGCTGGCCTATCAGCTGTCGGTTAATTGCCAACTCCCATCTCTCTCCACAGTTGCCGAGTTGTTTTTGATCCTGCTCGTCTGACCTGCCTACTTAAAGCTGTCCAGCTCACTTGATCTCTGCCTTCGCCTTGGTCACATCACAAGAAACCATCTCCTACTTTCCTGTTCAAAGACTGGCTTTGCTGACATCCCTTCTGGCTCCTTATCCTGCTTGCTGTTCCTCTACTTGGATCCCCGACTTCTGGCCTGGCTGATTACACGACCTGGTTACTGAACTCTGGATATGCTTTGACTACGCTTACTCTACTTACCTTTTTATTTTTATTAATAAACAAGTGTGATTTTACTGTACTTCTGTCTTGGTCTGGTTCATGGTTTCTGACATCTGGATGTTGTGAATGGGTTTTTCTTTACCATAGAGAGGATCCTGCATTAATCCACCACTGTTGTCTTCCGTGGACGTCCAGGCCTTTTTATGTTGCTGAGCTCACCAGTGTGTTCTGCTTTCCTCGGAATGTACCAAACTGTTGATTTGGCCAGTCCCAATGTTGCTGCTATCTCTCTGATGGATTTGTTTCATTTTTGAAGCCTGTTTTACTTGCATGGACAGCTCCTTTAAATGCATGATGTAGGTTCACAACAATAGATTCCAAATGCAAATACCACATGATACGAAAATCGGATGGAAAAATTTGTACGACGAGCTGTCTGCCATTTTGGGATCATTTTGTCGGATGTGAACTCAACCCAAATCCCATTTTTGTTTCATTAGTATGGTTTTCGACAAAAAAATTAAAATTGTCTGTCGAAAGCACCATACTTACAAAATCGTCAGCTCGTAGTACGTTTTTTTTTCTATCCGATTTTCCTATCGTGTATGGGCCTTAAGGATCAACCCTGGACTTTTTACCTGCTTAATGAAGAAATAGCAAAGGAGTAGCCCACACCTGGCCATGAAACTGCTTTTGATTCAATTGTCCAATTACTTTTGGTCCCTTGAAAAAGGGGGGTAGCTATTCTTAAGAGCTGTAATTGCTAAACCCTTCCTCAAATTTGGATGCACATAAATTAAACCTGAGCATGTGCACTTTCAGCCCATATCCATCATATAACTACAGCTTGAATATGTTTTGGTAAATACCTGAAAAATCTAAAATTGTGCCTGTGTCCAAATATAACTGTATATTGCAAAGTTAGTAAAGACATATCCTAACAAACTAAAGACTGTAATTAAAGGGGTTGTAAAGGTATATGTTTTTTCACCTTAATGTATTCTATGCATTAAGGCGAAAAAACATCTGACACTGCCTGCGCCCCCAGTTCCCCCCGTTTTACTTACCTCACCCCTCGAAAATCCCGCGCTCGCCCCCGCCGTCCTCTTCACTGCTCAGCCTGGCCGCTGATTGGCTGGAGTGGATGGATGGAAAGCAGCGCAGCCATTGGCTTGCGCTGCTGTCAATCACATCCACTGACGCGGAGCGCCGGGGCCGTGTGATACAGCGAGCGGCTATAGCCGCCGGCTGTATCACGGGAGCGTGCCCGCAGGTGCTTCTCGCCAAGCGAGGGAGCTCGCATGAACATGAGAAGTATCTGCGGGAGGAAGCAGAGACAGCCGCCGAGGGACCCCAGAAGAGCAGGTTCGGGGCCACTCTGTGCAAAACGAGCTGCACAGTGGAGGTAAGTATAACTTGTTTGTTATTTTAAAAAAAAAATACTTTACAATCCCTTTAAAGCAAAAGGTGGTTCAACAAAATACTGACAAGGGGGTGATCCTCTTTCCAACTTTTTTTTTTTAATTCTGACATATTGGTGTTATATCTTTCACTCTGATGTTATAAGTTGCAACTCTCTAAAACAACAACTGTGTCTATCATTTCAGGCTACAAAGCAACATAATGTGATTATTTTAAAGGGGGGTGACTCTTTTCTATACCCACTGTATGCTATAGTTTTGCACAACATATATAGGGGGTCCTCATATACTTGTGATGTGCTTCAATGTGTTCCATGGGGTAAACCTGCTTCTTCAGGAAGGAGGACTTCAAGGAATGAAAAATCTAAATGATCATGAAAGGTAAAAAAAAGGTGTATTATAAACAACACTGTGCATTTCAAAGTACAAAATGATAGAAAATGCAATAATTGCATTCCCTATAGGGATCAGAAGCTGGCAGTGCTGTGGGGAAAGCTACAGAGGATCAGCATGACAGCAAAAGGATGGGGGGGGGGGCTGGGAGACAGAGCGGCGGAGGGTATCTGAGCAGTGCATATTGTCCCTGATCACTGCCACACTTACAGTTTACAGTGTCGATGATCACCACCACACCAGTGTCATAGTGTTACTATAAGGATGTGTTCCCGTGTGCGATGACTCTTCAGAGAGCATTGGACAGGCAGTGAAGAGGCACTATATTGCCTCTTCACCATCTGCTTTAATTCCTTGGACCTTGCACATGCAAACCCTGTTCACTTGAATGGGTCACAATCAGCAGGCATGCAGTGGGTATAATTCCTGCCACAGCTATGAAGCAAATCATTGCAGCTGTGACATGCGTACACCCCCAGCCACTGCCTCTGCAGTTAAAGGGGGTACCTAATAGTTCAGCTAGTCACAGTTGGTGTCCCTGAATGTCGCTTATACTAACCCTGGCCTGTTTATTGACCATGTCTTTGCCTGTTGCCTGGACTGATAATTTTAGTTTGCTGATCATGTCTCTCATGCCTGAACTGACCCATCTGCCTGTCTTCGCTGTGGAGGCGGGTGCGAAGGACACAGCCGACAACGGAAGCCCCATAGTAACTCTATGGGTGACGTCACTCCCCATTAATTTTACAGCCGTTGTTGGCCGTGTCCTCTGCAGAACTTCTGGCGCTGGAGACCAGGCGAGAGCGGCTTCAAAAAAGGTATGTATGCTGATTTCTTCTTTACAGGGCTAGACAGGTTAGTGTTAGATCATGGATGTCTGTAGATGTAGCGATTTTAGTGTTAGGATGAACCTCCACTTTAATCTTGCCAATGGAAAGCAAGGCGAGAATATATATATATACAAAAACCCAAGTCACACATGTTTTTTCAGGCACTCAAATTTGTCTTTTGAGGCCATAATGTGTGACTCCATTGACAGCATTAACCACCTCATTACTGGACACTTTCACCCCCTTCCTGCCCAGGCCATTTTTATGTTTTCATCGCTATCACACTTTGAATGACAATCATGGAAGTGAAAAAGAGCTTAAATTGCACAACCTAGTTGAGGTTTAGTGAGCTAATATAAATAAATAAATTATCAAATATTATCAACAAAACAATAAATAATATAAGTGACAAAGTGTCGTTCATCCCCTAAGGGGGAAAAAAAATATTTTTCTCTTTTTTTCATCTTAAATTACCCAATGACTGAATCCATAAATAAATAAACAAACAGTGTTATGTGAATAAATTAAACAAATGTCCACAGCGTATGAACACACAATTATATGACTTAAAGGTGGCTATGGTTATAAGTCCATATGTTCTGCAGGGTCAAAGCAAAAAACTTCAAAGAATTCCTTCCCAAATTGTGGAAAATAAGCAAACTTTAACTGAACGGCAACAGTTTTTCCTTGCTCTTTTTCTTCTAATACAGCCTCCACATGTAATCCCGCAAGCGATATATGAAAATGACCAAATGGCCGCTTACCAGATCCAAGGATCAAATGGGCATATATCAGAATGAACCCTCCACACCGAGCGATATCCCACTCTCTTCCTCAGCAAGAATAATCTGCTCTCCAATCAAAGGTGATCACTCTCTTGCTTCATGCTCAGCTGTTTTCTGTCCACACTACTCGCCTTGAGGAAAACAGCTGAGGATGAAGCAGGAGAGTGATCACCTTTGACTCGGCAGACAATCCGCCGGTCTGTGTGCTAGTCCGTCTGACTTTTGAAATGAACGGACTTGCCCACACGGAGAAAAGTCAGTTCATTTTGAACATGGCTCCAGGTAGCCGGGACTAGCGAAGGAAGTCAATGTCGCCCCCTCCATCAGAGAGATTGACGCCTCACTAGCCCCATCGCCTGGTATGGATTTAAAGGGGAAGCCCTACGCCGAAAAAATGGCATGGGGGGTCCCATAGCAGACCCTTATCCGAGCACGCAGCCCAGACGGTCAGGAAAGGGTGGGGACGAGCAAGCGCCCCCCCCCCTCCTGAGCCGTACCAGGCCACGTGCCCTCAACATGGGGGGGTGCTTTGGGGAAGGGGGCCCTGCGGCCCCCCCACCCCAAAGCACCTTGTCCCCATGTTGATGAGGACAAGGGCCTCTTCCCGACAACCCTGGCCGTTGGTTGTCGGGGTCTGTGGGTGGGTGGCTTATGGGAATCCGGGAGCCCCCTTTAATAAGGGGGCCCCCAAATACCGGCCCCCCAACCTATGTGAATGAGTATGGGGTACATTGTACCCCTACCCATTCACCTGGTGAAAAAGTGTAAATAAAAAAACAACACAAGTTTTTAAAATAATTTATTAGACAGCTCCGGTGGTCTTCTTCTGTCTTGGGGGGGTCTTCTCGCTGGACTCCTCCGCCATCTTCTGCTCTTTTACTAGCAGAGGAGCCCGGCTTTCTTCTTCGTTGTCATCCGCCGCCGTCCAGGGGTCTTCTTCCGACTTCAGGGTTTTGTCCTGCTCTTCGGGGGTCTTGTCCCGCTCTTCGGTTCTTCTTGCCGGGCCTCCGCTATCTTCTTATAACTCTTTTACTAGCGTTGGCCCAGTCTTCTGTCACCACTGCCGCCTTCTTTTCTGCTCTATGGACTTTGGGAGGACCCCCACACCGTTTTTCTGACGTAGGGCTTTCCCTTTAAATCCATACCAGGCAGCGGGGCTAGTGAGGTGTCAATCTCGCTGATGGAGGTGGCAACATTCACTTCCTTTGGCTAGTTCCATCTACCTGGAGCCACGCTCAAAATGAACGGACTTTTCCCCATGTGTGGCCAAGTCCGTTCATTTCAAAAGTCCGGTCAAGTCCGGTCGTGTATGGGCAGGTCCGCTCGTTCGGAAAGTCCGGCGGACTTCCGCCGGATAGTCCGTGTGTACGCGGCATAAGAAGGGGAAAAAAAAAAGAGAAAAATAATATATATATATATATATAAAAAATATTTTTTTTTTTCGACTCTATTTGTCACTTATATTATTTATTGATTTGTTGATAATATATTTTTTTTTTCCCAATTCGTTTTTATTGAAATTTTACGTATAACTTGTACAAGAAGGAATGAATAAAAAAAAATACAAAAAAAGGAAGATAACAAATAATAGGGATGACAAGGAAATGTACAATTCTCTTAAGTAGAAAAAAAATACATATATCAATTGGCAGAGCACAAGTATGATATCAATTCCTCATTGGATTGCTATTATAAACTGTATATTATACTTTCCAATTTTTCTCGATGGTGAGTACTATTCTCTCTGCTTTGATATAAGACAGTAGGTAGTCAAAATGGAGGAAAGGGGAAGGGAGGGAAGGGAAAGAAACGGGGTATAAGGGAAAGAGAAAGAAAAGAAAAATGGGGGGTAATGGGTCTTTGGTCTGGTGCTCTTCTCCAACCAGTACGTCTGTATCACTTAGTAGGGTCAAGCAGGTTTGTACCATTTTGTCCACACTTGCCATTTACTAATCGTCTTCATTCTATTACCTTGTCTACTAGCAATTAAGGTTTCATATACAAAGTGGGTTTGGGTGGTAACCAGGACTTCAGATACTTTCGGGGCATAATCGGACTTCCAATATTTCGCTATTAGTGTACGAGCCACCAAAAGAATGTGTGTTATCACTACTCTGGACCCCGGGGGAAAATTATTTATTCCTATGTTCAGTATAGCTAGGGAGGGGTTAGGTCTAGTTATGATTCCCGATATGCTGGACACAACGCGGAACAGGGAGTTCCAGAAGCTAGTCAGGCTCCTACAGCTCCAAAACACGTGGTATAAATTCCCAATATTTCCACACCGTCTCCAGCACAACGGGGACCCCCCACGGTCAAACTTAGAAATTTCATAGGGTGTGAGATACCATCTTAGGGCGATCTTTTGTGATAGTTCCCAGTGGTTAACGGATTTGGAAGAGGCATATATGGCTCGGAAGGCTTCTTTCCATTGCTGAAGCGTAAATGTAGTGTTCATATCCCTCTCCCACAACATGTAGGGGCGGGATTTAATAAATTCTAACTTGTTTTGGTAAATATTATAAAAAAGGGAAATCCCACCTCGGGCTAGGAAACTGGAGTTATAGAACTTCCAAGCAACCTTAGGGATGAGCACCTGGTGTGATTTTATGGATCTTAAGCAATGCATCACTCGGTAGTGGGTATATCTATCTGAGGGGAGAAGACCATATAGTTTCTGAAGCACGTCAAAGTCAATAGGTCCAGAGTCAGTGTATAAATCAGCAATGAATTTAACTCCTTTGTTATGCCATTTAGCCATAGAAAGGTTGGGAACAATGTAAGAAATAACCTTTAACGGTACAGGTATCTCCAGAATTTCCTGTCCTTCCGAAGCAAGTTTAGGGAGAGTTTTCCAGGCCAACAAGGAAGCCCGGATAGTAGGAGGAAGGGTATGCACAGGGTATGGTTTCAAGGTGTCTAAGAAAAGCAATAATTTCAGGTCGTCCGTCGGGCATAGGGCATTTTCCAGCACGACCCAAGGAGTCTCGCAGGAGGGATTAAACCAATGTTTAAGTTGTGTAAGAAGTGAGGCCCTATAGTAATCCCGGAGGTCCACCAGCCCCATATCTCCCGCCCATCTATGCTTCACCAGTAGTGATTTAGCACATCTTGGTTTTTTGCCTCTCCAAATGAATTGTCTGAGTAGTGCATTAAAGGGACCAAAATGAACATCCCCTAGGGGGATTGGGAGGGTTCAGAACATGTACAGAATTTGTGGTAAAATAATCATTTTAAAGGTGGCTAGCCTTCCTGTCCAGGTCAATTCAGTTTTGTTCAGTTGGGCGGTTTCAGCTTTAAGTTTTGTCAGTAAGGAAGAAAAATTAGAAGGCCAATTGTTTTAATTCTTTTGTTACCTTAATTCCCAGGTAGGTAATTTGTTCCGTGCTCCAGCTATAGGGGAATTCCTTTTTCAATGCGGCCTCTAGGGGAGGGGGGAATGTCCAGACCCAGGATTAAAGATTTAGTCGAGTTAATTTTATAGAAAGAGATGTCTCCAAACTCCTTCAGGGTCTGATGAACCCGTCTAAGAGAGATGTCTGGGGTGGTTAGAAATAAAATAATGTCATCGGCAAATAAATTCAACACGTGTTCCCTGCCCTGAACTTTGAAGCCAGTGATGGAGGGGTCGGACCTCACCCTCTCCGCCAGTGGCTCAATGAGGAGATTGAAAATGGAAGGGGACAGGGGGAACCCCTGTCTCGTACCATTAGATATATCAAAAACTGATGACAACATATTAGATGTGTAAACCTGTGCACAAGGAGAAGAGTACAAGGCCAGCACTGCCGAGAGTATGGGGCCTGAGAAACCAAACTTCATCAAAACCTGTTTCATGTATCCCCAGTGGATCCTGTCAAACGCCTTCTCCGCATCCAAAGAGAGGAGCAGAGAGGGCGTCCGACAGGCCCTTGCATACTGGACGACATTGATGACCCTTCTGGTGGCATCAGATGCCTGTCTGCCCGTAGTGAAGCCTGACTGATCAGGGTTAATAATAGATGGAAGTATCGGGAGCAATCTAAGCGCTAAAATCTTTGCATAGACCTTAACATCAGTATTAAGTAGAGATATCGGCCTAAAATTAGCCGGAGTTGTGGGCTCTTTTCCCGGTTTCGGGATCGTGACTACATATGCTTTAAGCATCTCCCTAGGGAAGGAGGCCGAGGCCGCTGCAAACACCTGCTGCAGCGTTGGAGACAATTGCTCACCGAAAGCTTTATAATAGTCATTTGATAGGCCATCCGGACCAGGGGACTTTCCCAATGGGAGCGTACTAATGACTCTCTCGATCTCAGACCTTGTTACTGGGGAGTTGAGGGTAATTAGCTGCTCCTCCGTGAGCTTTGGCAACCGAATTTTAACCAGGAACGATTGTATGGCTTCGTCAGTAGGATTGAGAGTGTTTGGGTCTCTATCCAGGTTATAAAGTGTTGCGTAATAGTCGGCAAATGATTCCGCTATCTCCTGTGGGTTAACTAGCTTTCTATTGTCTTGAGACCCTAATAGATACGATATTCTAGATTTAGCCCTAATGCCCCTAAGCCTTTGAGCCAGAAACTTGCCTGCTCTGTTCCCTGAGGAGTAAAATTACATACGCAGTGAGCGCACATATTTATCATTTTGTTCGATTAACATAAGTCTGAGATCGGAACGAGCCCTAGAAAGCTGTTGGGCTAATTGGGAGTCAGTATTGGTTTTATTGAGGGATTCAAGAGTTTTTATGGTGGTAAGCAATTGGTCGACCTTTTGTGTCCTCCGCCTCCTCTCCCCCGCACAAATATTAATCATCACTCCTCTAATATATGCCTTATGGGCACACCATAAAACCATCGGGTCATCTACCAAACCTTCGTTACAAACAAAATAGTCCTTCAAATGTGCTCTAATGCTAGCAGCATGGTCTGGCATCTGAAAGATACGGGAGTTGGCTCTCCATATGTAAGCCGGACCAGGAGTGCGTCCCTCCATCACCACCATGGAGACCGGGGCGTGGTCAGACCAGGTAATGTCATGAATAGTAGATGCAGAGATTAACTGTAACAACTGTTTGTTAACAAGTATCAAGTCAATACGGGAATACGAGTTATGCCTGGGGGAGTAAAATGTATAGTCCCGTTCTTCACTGTGTTGGCACCTCCAAACGTCATACACGTCTGCCGCATGTAGAAAAGGTTGCAATTTGGGAGGAGACCTCTTGGCAACTGTAGTAGAGTCCAAGGCAAAATCAGGAGTAATGTTGTGATCTCCACAGATAATTAGGGAACCCCATCTTATAGCTGCAATCTTCCTATATAGTCTTTGCAAAAACCGAATTTGGTGGGTGTTGGGAGCGTAGAGATTGACCAGGGTATACGGCTTATTATTAAGCTCTCCTTGAACAATTAAGTATCTACCCGATGGGTCTGTATGTAACTCTTTCAGGACAAAGGACACAGAGTCTCTAATAGCAATAAGGACCCCTCTGTGTTTCTTGGGTGCACAGGACATAAAAAGGGACAGAAAGCTTTTATGTTGGAATTTTGGTGCTTTACCAGCTTCAAAATGCGTCTCCTGTATATAAAGGACATCTGCTTTGAGTTTGAGAGCTTCCCTCCAGGCCGTAGAGCGCTTTGCAGGGTGATTCAACCCGTTAGCGTTAAATGAAACTACTTTGAAAGACATATTTATCAGGTATTTGATGATACTCACGACACCTGGGGCAGGTACTACCAACGACCCACATGCTTCTGCTGCGACCACACAGATGTATGAGTCTATTCACCATACTCGTTGTTCTCGAAAGAAGAAGAAGACCACCAGACCCTGGGGAACATAAATGAAAAAGGGGAAGAGGGAGGGATAGAGTCATGTTCATGTAAAGGAGACAAAACAGTAATAAAAAGGTAGGATTCAACAAGAACCAGAGGGCGGAAAAACCGTCCATTATTACAAGGGGGGAAAGGAACACACTATTGCTCCATAGTGCGGCAAGGCCCCAATATGTATCAGTCTGCCCCTCGGCGAGGGATGAAAGCATGTCAAGGATTACTTTTCTTAGAGTTCTTCTTCTTCTTATGCGACACTGTGTGCCATCCGTCCGGGGAGTGTGCTACCTTTGCGGAAGCAGGCTCGTCATCCGCCTGTACTGGTAAGATGGCCAGGGAGCGTAGCAGGGCTAGGCCCTCTGCGATATTAGTCACAACAGTGGTGTTGTCTTCGTGGGTAACAGTCAATTTCACTGGGTAGCCCCATCTATACGGAATATTGTGATTCCTCAAGGCTTTGGTCACTGATACTAACGATTTCCTTTTTAGCATCGTGTATTGCGAAAGGTCCGCAAACAGTTGGATGTGGGTAAATTTTTCAGGTGGGAACTGCTGCTTTCGAAACGCCATCATGAGCTTCTCCTTGGTTTGGAAAAAGTGCACTCGCATTAACACATCCCTGGGGATGTTATCTGGCAGATGGGATGGTTTAGGCAACCTGTGTATGCGATCTACCTGCATCTCCGCTTCATCTGTGGAGGGAAGGAACGCACACATGAGTTCCTTGGCATATTGTTGTAGATGCGCAGGGAGGACGGTTTCAGGGACTCCTCTTATTTTGATATTATTCCTTCTCGACCTGTCCTCAAGGTCTGCGATTTTACTCTTTAGCCATGCGATTTCATCTGCTTGCTCATGAAAGGCATCAATCAATGTGTTGTGGGAAGTTGCAAATTCCCCCATTTTTGACTCGATATGATCAACTCTGCCACTCACCTCCCCAACTTTGGTTTTAAAAGAGCTAACACACTTCAACATGTCTGCATGCATGGAAGTGCGGAGGGGGAGCAGCATCTCCTTGAGCATGGTATCTGAGACAGGTCTATCAGCGGTGGGGAAAGCACTGAAGGGGTCTGTTAACTCCCTTGTGTCCTCTAATGAGTCTTGCTCTGTGCTCACCTGTCTGCAGTCTTCCTCCAGCCTGGGTTTAGACTTCACCGGGCTACAGGAATTCGGAGTGGATGCCGCTGGAGAACGTCCTCGCTGAGCACTTGTTGTTTCAGGGCTGGATTCGTCCGATCTGGAGCTGCACGAGGGAGGTGGAGGCGAATCTGCTCCACCGGCGCCATCTTGCCGCAGGCCGCGCTCCGCCGGTCTGAAGAAGTCCACCAATTTCTTCGGTTTGGCCGCGTCTTTCCGTTTGCGGGACATAGCGTCCGGGTCTGCAGGGTCTCCGGTCACCGGGAACACAAGCGGGTACACTATCCGTCGCTTCTATGTCGCTGAGGGACCGTTGCTGGAGCGGAGCTCACTGTCTAAGCGTCCATGCACCAGCGCGCGGTAGCAACGCCCCCCTGTTGATAATATTTGATGATTTATTTATTTACCTCACCTAGGTCGAGCAATTGAAGCTTTTTTTCACTTACACTTAACCCTATGTTCAGTTTTTTTAGTTGCAGCACCTGGCAATGTTTTATCACCTTTGAGTGTTGTTTTAGGTCAGTGATGGCGAACCTTGGCACCCCAGATGTTTTGGAACTACATTTCCCATGATGCTCATGCACTCTGCAGTGTAGTTGAGCATCATGGGAAATGTAGTTCCAAAACATCTGGGGTGCCAAGGTTCGCCATCACTGTTTTAGGTGGAGTTTATTTACTCCAAATATTTTTTTTTCTCCACATACCTTTGTACATTGTTGCACATTGCTCACGTTTATTTGAGGTCATTTGTACCTCGTTAATTATCACCGGTTATCGCAGATTTTTCCCTTTTAAACAATTAATCATGGAACACTGGGCTTTCTTTTGGTGTTTTTTTTTTTTTATATATAAACAAAGTAATACCGAATTTTTTGGGAAAAAAAAAAACAAGGTTTTCTTAGATTCTGTTATAACGTTTTGAAAACAAAATCTTTCTTGATAAATTTTGCCCAAAATGTATTCTGCTACATTTCCTTGGTAAAAATAACCCAAATGTACAGTATATTATTAAGTCTGTGTGAAAGTTATAGAGTCTACAATCTATGGTATATACATTATATATGTGAGAAATGATCAATCCTGATTATATAATTGCTTAAAGCCCCAAAATGCCAGGACAGTAAAAATACCCCCAAAATTTGCCCTTTATATTAAGTAGACAGTCCAAAGTGTTTTGTAAGAGTCATGATGAGTTTTTTGAAGTAGAAATTTGTCACTTTTTTTGGAAACTGAAGAAATGAAATAAAGTTTGTTTGTTTTTTTTCACAAAGTTGTCATTTTAAGTTATTTCTCATATGTAGCATGGGTATACATATAATTAAAACCCAAACCTATTCTGCTGTACCTCCTGAGTTTTTTTTAAGACTCGTATGTACCTAGGTGGATGCAGCATCGGTCCAATGCCGGCTCTAAGCCCTTGTACACACGGTCGGAGATTCCGTCGGAATGTGTCCGATCGGAGCGTTTTGTCGGATATTCCGACTGTGTGTGGTATGCATCGGACTGTTTCCGTCGGAATATCCGTCGGACCAAATTTTCCAACTTGCTGGAAATATTTTCCGACAAAATGCTCCGATCGGACATACTCCGATCATGTGTAGAGAATTCCGATCGGACAAAGTGCCACGCGTGCTCAGATCAAATTCCTACATCAAAGCTATTGGCTACTAGCCTGAACGTAGTCCCGTCGTAATGAAATAACGTCATCATGTTCTGAACGATCGGATTTTCCGACAACTTCATCCGACCGTGTGTATACACAGTTTTGGACAAAATCCGTCGGACAAAATCCGATGGACAAAATCCGACGGATTTGGTTGTCGGAATCTCCGATCGTGTGTACAAGGGCTAAGACTGAGAACCAAGCGATCAAAGACCGTTGTTAGCTCTGCTCTCAGAGCTCTGTGAGCAGAGAGCCGGTGACTGTCAGTCACTGGCTCTCTGCTCTGCACCCCCCCACCACTCTGGGCTGTGGAGGGGGTGGAAGCAGCTGGCTCAGGCTTTCACCGGCTCGCTGAGAGGCTGAGTCAGGTGCAGGTCCAGGCTCCTGTGTGAATTCCAACCATATGGTTACAATCTTTCCTCAGCCTGCACCAACTCTGTGACGTCAGCCAACAGCAAGTTTCAGCACTCTGTCTACTGAAAATGGGTCACAGGAGTGCAGAGCGAACTGTGATCCACAGAAGAAATAAACAAGCTTTGGCTGTACCCCTTTAACCACTTGCTGACCGCTGCACGTCGATACACGTTGGCACAATGGCAGTGGTGGGCAAATGGGCGTACCTGTACGTCCCCTTTATTTGGCGGGGCTTACGCCCACCGCCTACATCGTGACCATCCACGTTGGTTTATCGTGTCACGGAGCAGCAGAACGGGGAGATGCCTATGTAAACAAGGCATTTCCCCATTCTGCCTAGTGACATGACAGGGATCTACTGCTCCCTGTCATCGGGAGCAGTGATCGCTGGCATGTCAGTGGTAGCCCACCCCCCCAGTTAGAATCACTCCCTAGGACACATTTAACCCCTTGATTGCCCCCCTAGTGGTTAACCCCTTCCCTCTCAGTGTCATTTACACAGTAATCAGTGCATTTTTGTAGCACCGATCATTGTATAAATGACAATGGTCCCAAAATAGTGTCCGCCATAATGACGCAGTCACAATAGAAATCGCAGATTGCCATCATTACTAATAAAAAATAAAATAAAAAAAAATGCCATAAAACTATCACCTATTTTGTAGATGCTATAACTTTTGCACAAACCAATCAATATACGCTTATTGCGCGTTTTTTTTTTTTACCAAAAATATGTAGAATACATATTGGTCTAAACTGAGGAAAAAAATTATTTTTCAAAATTGTCGCTCTTTTTTTGTTTATAGCGCAAAAAATAAAAACACATAGGTGATCAAATACGACCAAAAGAAAGCTCTATTTGTGGGAAAAAAAGGACGTCAATTTGGTTTTGGTGTAACATCGCACGGCCGCGCAATTGTCAATTAAACGACACAGTGCAAAAAGTGCTCTGGACAGGAAGGGGGTAAAATCTTCTGGGGCTGAAGCAGTTAAAGAATTATAAACTACATTATCCGATTTCCTGACTACCTATCACATTTTTAGAGGCCCTAAAGCACCAGAACAGTGGAAACACCAAGAAAATTGCCCCATTTTGCAAAGCAAATACTCCAAGGCATTTTCTGATGCCGCGTACACACGATCGGATTATCCCACGACAATACACCCGTGTGTGGGCTCCGGCGGATTTAGAAAGAAGTCTTGACTCAAAATTGTCCGCCGGACTGCCCGTCTGTGTGCTAGTCGGACTTTTGCAATGAACGGATTTGCTCACACACGGAGTAAAGTCTGTTCATTTTGAACGTGGCTCCAGGTAGACGGAACTAGCAAAGGAAGTCAATGTCACCACCTCCATCGGCGAGATTGACACCTCGCTAGCCCCATCACCTGGTATGGATTGAAAGGGGAACCCCTACGCCAAAAAAATGGAGTGGGGGTCTCCCCAAAGTCCATAGCAGACCCTTATCCGAGCACGCAGCCTGGCCGGTCAGGAAAGGGGGTGGGGATGAGTGAGTGCCCCCCCCCTCCTGAGCCGTACCAGGCCGCGTGCCCTCAACGTGCTTTCTGCGCCCCCACACCCCAAAGCACCTTGTCCCCATGTTGATGAGGACAAGAGCCTCTTCCTGACAACCCTGGCCATTGGTTGTTGGGGCCTGCGGGCGGCTTATCAGAATCCAGGACCCCCCTTTAAGAAGGGGGCCCCCAGATTCCGGCCCCCTACCCTATGTGAATGAGTATGGGGTACGACGTACACCTACCCATTCACCTGGGGAAAAAAGTGTACATAAAACAAAACAACACAGATTTTTAAAGTACTTTAGTAGACAGCTCCAGGGTCTTTTTCCGTCTTCGGGGGTCTTCTCACCAGACTCCTCTTATATCATCTGCTCTTTTGCTAGCTCTTTTACTAGCGGAGGAGCCCGGCTTTCTCCTTCGTTGCCGCCGCCGTCCGGGGGTCTTCTTCCGACTTCGGTGGTCTTTTCCCACTCTTCGGTTCTTCTTGCCGGGCCTCCACTTTCTTCTTCCAGCCCTTTTACTAGCATTGACCAGCTTCCCTGTCCCGGCTGAAGAAAAGCATCCCCACAAAATGATGCTTCCACCACCATGTTTTACGGCGGGGATGGTGTGTTCAGGGTGAGGTGCATTATTTGTTTTCTGCCACACATAGCATTTTGCTTTTAGGCCAAAAAGTTTTATTTTGGTCTTATCTGACCAGAGAACCTTTTTCCACATTTGCTGTGTCATGGCTTCTTGCTAACGGAACTTCTTATGGCTTTATTTCACCAATGGCTTTCTTCCTGCTATCCATAAAGGCCAGATTTGTGGAGTGCACGACTAATAGTTGTCCTGTGGACAGATTCTCCCACTTAAAATGGAGCACCACCATGAAAAACAAAACTACATTAAAATGTTGCTAAAAATCTGAAAACTTACCAGAAATTCCTGTTGCTAGGCAGATCGTCCTAATCTGCCTCTTCCTACTCCACGGTGATCTTCAGTCTTTTCTCCTCCTCGCATTGTCTTCTGGGTAATGGGGCGCTGTGTGTTCTGGGAACTGTGTGCCCCAGAACACAGCGTGCCCCATTCACAAAACGCTGTGCGACTCGTGCATGTGCAGAATGAAATGGGCAGTGAAGCTGCAAGGCTCCGCTGCCTGTTTCCCTTAGATAGAATGTCTCGGGTGGCGACATTGCGGGCACCCTGGACAGGTAAGTCTGCTTATTAAAAGTCAGCAGCTACAGTGTTTGTAGCTGGCCCTCCCCTGTGGATCTCTGCAGCTCCTCCAGAGTTACCATGGGACCTGCTTCTCTGATTAATGCTCTCCTTGAACGGCCTGTCGGTTTAGGTGGACGGCTATGTCTTGGTAGATTTCCAGTTGTGCCATATTCTTTCCATTTTTGGATGATGGATTGAACAGTGCTCTGTGAGTTGTTCAAAGCATGGGATATTTTTTATAACCTAACCCTGCTTTACACTTCACAACTTTATCCCTGACCTGTCTGGTGTGTACCTTGGCCTAATGATGCTGTTCGTTCACTAAAGTTATCTAACAAACCTCAGAGGGCTTCACAGAACAGCTGTATTTATACTGAGATTGAAGTACACACAGGTTGACTCTATTAACTAATTAGGTGACTTCTGAAGGCAATTGTTTCCACTAGATTTTAGTTAGGGGTATCAGAGCAAAGGGGCTGAATACAAATGCATGCCAGTTTTCAGATATTTATTTGTAAAGAAAATGTAAAACCATTTACCATTTTCCCTCCACTCCACAATTACGTGCCACTTTGTGTTGGTCTATCACATAAAATCCCAATAAAATACATTTATGTTTTTGGTTGTAACATGACAAGACATGGACAATTTCAAGGGGTATAAATACTTTTTCAAGGCACTGTATATACATACATTATTTACACAGGTTAGTCAGTCATAGGTGCTGGGAGAGGATGGAACATTTTTCAGATTAGTTAGCCTACGTTTCCACTATTGCGACTTGAAACAATGCCTGTGTATTCTTGAGGTTAAGTTGCATCAACGTGAGACCAAAGTAGATAAAGGTACTACTTTGAAGTCACTGCGACGTGAAGTCATACAGATATGAATGGTACTCATTGGAAATCATGGGGTACGACTTGTCATGCGACTTTGCGGTCTCAAGTCACACTAGTGGAAACATAGCCTAAGCGTCCTTTCACATGGGCTGTCCTATCAGGTCCACCTGTCAGTTTTTTAAGCGGACCTGATCAGACCCTCATTCTCCCCTATGGAGAAGCGTATGTCAGCTAACACCTGCCGCCATGTGATCCTGACCACAAAAAAAACAGACGGATGGTGGTCCTATTTTCCACCCGTCCGGCAGATTAGATGAAAATGGGCAGGTGGTCCGTTTTCCATCCAATTTCCCCATAGAGGAGAGTAGGGTTGCCACCTTTTCTTCAAGTCAAACCCGAATACTTTAGCGACGAGCAGCAATTTTTTATATACATATATTTTGCTAATAAACATTTCTAATCATATGAATTTAACAACAAGAGTCCCTCTTTACATCAGAGTCCACAGAGTTCCCCCTTTTACATCTAAATGCGCATAGTTCCCCTTTTACATCTGAACTTGCAGAGTTCCCTTACACTGGAGAACTCTGGGAACTCTAACATAAGGGATGCTCTGGGAACCCTGATTTAAGGGGGGACACTAAGCCCTTGTACACACGGTCGGAGATTCCGTCGGAATGTTTCCTATCGGAGCATTTTGTCGGATATTCCGACTGTGTGTGGTCTGCATCGGACTGTTTCTGTCGGAATATCCGTCGGACCAACTTTTTCAACTTGCCGGAAATATTTTACGACAAAATGCTCCGATCGGACATACTCCGATTATGTGTAGCCTACTCCGACGGACAAGGTGCCACGCATGCTCAGATAAAATTCCTAGACCAAAGCTATTGGCTACTAGCCTGAACGTAGTCCCATCGTAACGAAATAACGTCATCACGTTATGTACAATCGGATTTTCCGACAACTTTGTCCGACCGTGTGTATGCAACATCACTTCCGGACCTCTTCCGGAATTAATCCGTCGGAATAACTCAGACGGATTTGGTCGTTGGAATCTCCGACCGTGTGTACAAGGGCTATGAACTCTGAAGTATGGAGAGGAATCTTTTTTTCCAAATATAATTTTATTGAGTTTTCATAACAGATATACATAGACAGTTCCCAACAGTCGGGCCCACACGTGGGATTTTTCATATGGTTTGGTACAGCAGAACACAGAAACATACATATACCTTTCCCAGAGGATCAAGCGTTGTCAGGTCAGCCGACCAGGAGATATTGGCTCATAAGTACTACACATCTACCGCCTAAAAAACCATAGTACGTAGCCCAGCATAGTATACCACTTTCCTCTCCGAGCATTGTCTGCTATCAAGATTCGGTAACCTGCGGGTCCGACCACAAGGAGAGAAACAAAAAGCATGAGAAAAGAGAGAGAGCAAGAGGCAAGGGGGGGAAATGGAGGAGAGGGGGGGGGGGGTAGCAGGGCAGAGAAACTAAGGGCAAAGAAGGGATGGGAAACGGCCACAGACATGACAGGCAGGACTCAGCTATCCTGCGAGTCGGCTTGTCGTTCATTGTCTCTAAACGCGGAGGCTGGTTCCCATAAGGGACCTGCCTTCCAGGGAGTATTTAAATAAATTCCAATGGGTCCAGGTTTTTTGATATACCTCCCTTCTGTTATTCGCAGTCATGATCAGATCTTCCATCCGATTAATCTCCTCAACTTTTCGCAACCAGGTTGCTATAGTTGGTGGATGTCGTTGTTTCATGGAGAGGAATCTGATGTAAGGAGGAACACTGCAGTCTCTGATGTAAGGAGTTCTCTGAGAACCCTGATTTGCCTTAGTGTACTTACTCAGAGGCAGGAGAGAGAGGGGGGGGGGGGACTTCAGTCACAGACAGGGATGCATGGGGAGCTCACTCACCCCTTGGCATTCAGCACCTCTCATCCAGATGTATCTGAGGCTGCTAGACTTCAAATTTCCAGCTTTGTGCTTTCCTTTTGTGAGGCACAGCCCTGGGGATTGGAGTGTGGGCAGACACAGAGGGGTAGGGGTGGGGGGAAAAGGTGCAGATCACACCCTCTCTCCTCTCCAGTCTGTGGGGGATGGAATTGTTAGTGCTGGCTTTAGGCGGCATGAAAGGGAAAGGGGATCAGACTTTTTGACAACAAACATGCAAATTAGTCGTTTTGGAGCAACATCCAACCGTGTGTACACTCCATCGGACAAACTTTTTCGGTTTTCATCTGACTTTTGTTGGCTGTGCGAACGAACAAACTTTCTGGCAACAAAAGTCCGATGGAGCAAAGTCTGATCGTGTGTACACAAAACCATAGGACTTTTGTACAAAGTACAGACACGCATGCTCAGAGCCAATGCAAAAGATCAGACAACAATACAGAAGTTGACCAAAGGTGGCGGTAAAGAGCAGAAAAACCACATGATTTGGTGAAAGTTGGCTGAAAAAGTGTTGCTGTGTGTATGCAATACAAGTTCAGGGCTGACTCCCTTTGTACAAAAATCCAAGGGAAAGTTTTTACAAAGTCCTATCGTGTGTATGAGGCTTAAAACACATTCTAAGCTTAGACAGATGCAGCCAGCAACCCTGCTGGGATGCCATAGTCCAGTCTGAATAATGTGTCCGGGTTTCAGGCAGTCTAAAACCCAGACGCATAGTTGCCAACATTGTAATAAAAAATAAATAAAAAAATAGGGACACTTTTTTGGTAGTAGGCGGAGTTGTGTTATAATTAGGGGGCGGGGCATGCGGTTATAGGTGTGGCATAGGGAATGATAAAATGGGGTGTGTCTCAAAGGGGTGTGGTTAGCGTCTGAGATGAATGCGGGATGGAGAGGGAGAGGGAAAGGGGGGAGAGGGAAAGGGAAAGGGAAAGGGGGGGGGGGACAGCAGCCCCCCGATCCTACACCACAATAGCAATGTGTTTTCCAGAGTTTGACAATCAGCAGATAAAGATACTCCAAATACCTGGTGTTAGAGCTTCAATCATCCCGGTGCCATGATCGTTATGGTGTCAGGATGATTGAAGTGCATTATTTCTATTATTACATTGTAATATGAAATGAAATCATTCAACTCACCATATTGCAGAATCAGTGGGAGCCCTGAGCACGTCACTAGCCACGTTGTCTGCCACCAGGTGCCCCATTAGAGCAGCCTTCCTCACATCTGTGTCCATCAGAGCAGCCTTCCTCACATCTGTGTCCATCAGAGCAGCCTTTCTCACATCTGGTGTCCATCAGAGCAGCCTTCCTCACATCTGGTGTCCATCGGCGGAGTCCCTCCTAACATCTGGTGCCCCGCTGACATCCAGACTCTGACTGCGCCCCTCTGACATCCAGACTCTGGCTGCGCCCCTCTGACATCCAGACTCACTGGCGCCCCCTCTGACATCCACAGACTAGCCCCCTCTGACATCCCATCCACAGACTGGGCCCCTCTGACATGACATCCCATCCACAGACTGGCCCCCTCTGACATCCCATCCACAGACTGGCCCCCTCTGACATCCCATCCACAGACTGGCCCCCTCTGACATCCCATCCACAGACTGCCCCCCCTCTGACATGACATCCCATCCACAGACTGGCCCCCTCTGACATGACATCCCATCCACATACTGCCCCTCCCTGACATGACCTCCCATCCACAGACTTCTCCCCCTCTGACATGACATCCCATCCACAGACTGCCCCCCCTCTGACATGACATCCCATCCACAGACTGCCCCCTCTGCCATCTCATCCACAGACTACCCCCTCTGCCATCCCATCCACAGACTGGCCCCTCTGCCATCCCATCCACAGACTGGCCCCTCTGCCATCCCATCCACAGACTGCCCCCTCTGCCATCCCATCCAGACTGATCCCTCTGCCATCCCATCCACAGACTGACCCCTCTGCCATCCCATCCACAGACTGGCCCCCTCTGACATCCCATCCACAGACTGCCCCCCCTCTGACATGACATCCCATCCACAGACTGGCCCCCTCTGACATGACATCCCATCCACAGACTGGCCCCCTCTGACATGACATCCCATCCACAGACTGCCCCCCCCCTGACATGACATCCCATCCACAGACTGCCCCCCCTCTGACATGACATCCCATCCACAGACTGCCCCCTCTGCCATCCCATCCACAGACTGGCCCCTCTGCCATCCCATCCACAGACTGCCCCCTCTGCCATCCCATCCAGACTGATCCCTCTGCCATCCCATCCACAGACTGACCCCTCTGCCATCCCATCCACAGATTGGCCCCCGACATACCGTCCTTCACATTGCCGCACCGTGCGGAGACTACCTTTGAATTGTGGCGCCCGCCCACTGCACATTACACACACACTGGCAGCGGGGTTGGGCGGCGCCACAGGTTCTCTATTGAAGACCATTCTTAAAAATGACGGCAAAAAACGAGAAATTCAATTTCCCGGGACAAACCGAATTTCTCAGGACATTTCCCGGGACAAAATTAATTCGGGACAAATGTCCTAATCCCGGGAAATTCGGGACAGTTGGCAACTATGCAGATGCATGATTCAAACCCGAACTGTCTGGGTGAATCCTGGACAGGTGGCAACCCTAGAGGAGAGCGGGACTGTGTCCATGTCCACTCTGCACAGCGGAGCAGACACGGACCTGTCGTCTGCTGCCTCAGTGGAGCGATCCCCGCTGAGCAAGTTGCTTCTGCTACAGTGGCGCTGCCTGTGTGAAAGGGCTTTAGGATTATCCTAGAATATAAATCAGGTTGGAAGGAGATTAATTGAACCTAGAAATGGCTTTAAAAGGACCTCAGAAACGCATCAAACCGATGTCACCAACACGACCTTCAACTGGCCATGCTGACACACTGAAGTGGAAACCTTCTATTAGTATCCCTATAGTATGCATGCACCGTGCAGACACCTGTTGTGGGTTATAATCTCCCTCTGGTTTAATTTTGCATTTTTTTAACCATAGCAACTAAACCCTAAACCTCCCTATTAAAACGAAATGCTCTTCTTAGCCCTACTTCATACAGAACCACCGATCGGCATCCACGTTATACAACACGTGGTGGGTGGAGACTACTTTCCGCACATTAGTCTCTGAGTCCTGCAGAGCGTGTGCGCGCGCGGAACGGCGATAGGTTGTAGCCATCACGTGAGCAGTGTTGCCCTGCTGTGATTGGCTGATTGTTGCGAGGCTTGGCGCCGCGGTGAGCAGTGAGGAGCGGTTTGTCAGGTGAGTGCGGAGATAGAAGAGAGCGGGTGTAATGTGTGGTGTTTGTGGGTTGAGGGATGCTAGGGTGGCTTCAGTACGTTGTTGAATCTATTATATTGTGTTTAGTCTGAGGTGAAGCTCCTTCAGCGTGGATTTAGAAGTCTTGGAACACCTTGTGTCGGTTGCTGTTGATAATTGGTTCCTTGTCAATGGTGGCTTACCTGGCTTCAAGGCCTTGGGACCCTAATGAGGAATTTCACTACCTCACGTGTTTTTATGTATTTAACATCTTCTGTATATTTGTGTTTAATGTTTATTCATAATTAGAGATGGGTGTGGCAGTTGGAATACACAACCGTAATGAAATATCTTTATACAGTAGTTCAGTGGATTATGAGCATAATGTGTTCCAGAAGAATGCTTGTAATCCAAAGCACTCCTGTATAAAAGTGAGTTTCCCCATAGGAGTCAATGGAAACTCAAATGATTTTGTTCCACAGTGACTTCTATTGTGTGCAGTACCTCATGTGGCCGGGGGTGTGGGGAGACACTCAGAAACTGCTCGGAGAGGCTTGGAAACACTCAATAAACTGAGTGTTTGAGTGGCTCCAAGAGTCACCGGTGCCCCCACACCTCTGGCCAAATGTGGTACTGCACAACACGATGAGGCTTGAATCCTGCTCGTTTTGCGAGGCAGCGCTCGCAAACCGTTTCAGGATTTTAAAAAAAAACTAGCTTGTTTTGCGAAACGCTCGTTAACCGTGTTGCTCGCAATCCAAGGTAATAATATACAGATAAGCGCTCTTCCTTTTAAATGTCATGGGAATAACTGAACAGTGACCACAATATACTGATTGTGAATAGAGATGGGCTCGGGCCACACTGCACACGTAGGGTTGCCACCTCATCCCTTTAACCACTTTAATACAGGGCACTTATACACCTTCCTGCCCAGACCAATTTTCAGTTTTCAGCGCTGTCGCACTTTGAATTACAATTGCACAGTCATGCTACACTGTACCCAAACTACATTTTTATCATTTTATTCCCAGAAATAGAGCTTTCTTTTGGTGGTATTTGATCGCCTCTGGGATTTTTATTTTCTGCTAAATAAACAAAAAAAGACAGAAAATCTTGGAAAAAAAAATGTTTTTTTTGTTTCAGTTACAAAACTTTGTAAATAAGTAAGTTTTCTCCTTCGCTGATGGGCACTGATAGGGCTGCACTGATGGGCACCAATGAAGTGGCACTGATGGGCAGCACTGATAGGTGGCACTGATATGCGACACTGATAGGTGGCGCAGATGGGCATGGATAGGTGGCGCGGATGGGCACTGATAGGCGGCATGGATGGGCGGCATTGTAACTTAAAGTTTTGTAGGGATAGATGCCAATCAGTGCCAAACAATAATGCATGCCAATCAGTGATGCCCATTGTGGGCACTGATTGGCATTCATTATGGGCACTGGCTGGCATCCCTGGTGGTCTAGGGGGCATACCTTGCCCTGTGCATTGTCTGGTGGCGTCCCTGGTGGTCCAGTGTGGGCATCCTCGGGGCTAGGGATGAGCTTCGAGTTCGAGTCGAACTCATGTTCTACTCGAACATTGCCTGTTCGCCTGTTCAGCGAACAGTGAACAATTTGGGCTGTTCGCAGCAAATTCGAAAAGCCGGAACACCCTATACAAGTCTATGGGAGAAATCTAAAGTGCTCATTTTAAAGGGTAATATGCAGATTACTGTCCTAAAAAGTGTTTGGGGACCCGGGTCCTGCCCCAGGGGACATGGATCAATGCAAAAAAAAGTTTTAAAAACGGCCGTTTTTTCAGGAGCAGTGATTTTAATAATGATTAAAGTGAAACAATAAAAGTGTAATATTCCTTTAAATTTCGTAGCTGGGGGGTATCTATAGTATGCCTCTGAAGGGGCGCATGTTTCTGGTGCTTAGAACTGTCGCTGCACAAAGTGTCATTTGTGCAGGAAAAAAAGTCCTTTAAAATCACTTGCGGCTAAATTGTCGGGTCTCCGTAATACAGAGAACACTCAATGAGTGTTCTCTGTATTAGCCGACAATTCATTCATTCATTGATTAAAAAAAATAAAAAATAAAAAAAAAAGCGTGGGGGTTCCCCTAAATTCAATTACCAGGCCCTTCAGGTCTGACATGGATATTAAGGGGAACCCCGTGTCAAATTTAAAAAAAAATTGACGTGGGGGTCCCCCCAAATATCCATACCAGACCCTTCAGGTCTGATATGGATATTAAGGGGAACCCCGCATAAAATTTAAAAAAAATTGACGTGGGGGTCCCCCTAAAAATCCATATCAGACCCTTTATCCGAGCACGCAACCTGGCAGGCCGCAGGAAAAGAGGGGGGGACGAGAGAGCGGCCCCCCCTCCCTCCTGAACCGTACCAGGCCACATACCCTCAACATTGGGAGGATGCTTTGGGGGTCTGTGACCCCTCAAAGCACCTTGTCCCCATGTTGATAAGGACAAGGGCCTCATCCTCACAACCCTGGCCGTTGGTTGTGAGGGTCTGCGGGCGGGGGGCTTATCAGAATCTGGAAGCCCCCTTTAACAAGGGGACCCCCCAGATCCCGGCCCTCCCCCTGTTTGAAATGGTAAGGGGGTACAAAAGTACCCCTACCATATCACAAAGAAAGTGTCAAAATGGTTAAATAAGACAAACACACTTATGAAAAATTCCTTTATTAAAAATGAAAAAAAAAAAAAAAAAGATTCCAGCGATCCACTCTTGCTATCCAGCGACGGGTCTCCGGGGTCCAGCGATGGATGATCATATCCAGCGACGGGGGAATCTCTCAGTCCAGCGCTGTCCATACATCGTTCTTCTGTCTCCTCTCCGGAGACACTGCAGAGAGCACAGCGCTGACGTTTCTTATATTGGGAGGGCGGGGCCACCCGTCACCTGACCCCGCCCCTCTGACGCTGGAGAGGGAAGCCAGGGGTTCCCCAGTGACGTGTGGGTGACCCCGCCCCCTCTGATGTAACGGAAACCTGCGTTAAAACGGAAACGGAAACGTCAGCGCTGTGCTCTCTGCAGTGTCTCCGGAGAGGAGACAGAAGAACGATGTATGGACAGCGCTGGACTGAGAGATTCCCCCGTCGCTGGATATGATCATCCATCGCTGGACCCCGGAGATCCGTCGCTGGATAGCAAGAGTGGATTAGCACCGCTGGAATCTTTTTTTTTTTTTTTTTTTTTTTTTTTTTTTTCCCATTTTTAATAAAGGAATTTTTCATAAGTGTGTTTGTCTTATTTAACCATTTTGACACTTTCTTTGTGAAATGGTAGGGGTACTTTTGTACCCCCTTACCATTTCAAACAGGGGGGGGCGGGATCTGGGGGTCCCCTTGTTAAAGGGGACTTCCAGATTCTGATAAGCCCCCCGCCCGCAGACCCTCACAACCAACGGCCAGGGTTGTGAGGATGAGGCCCTTGTCCTTATCAACATGGGGACAAGGTGCTTTGAGGGGTCACAGACCCCCAAAGCATCCTCCCAATGTTGAGGGTATGTGGCCTGGTACGGTTCAGGAGGGAGGGGGGGCGCTCTCTCGTCCCCCCCTCTTTTCCTGCGGCCTGCCAGGTTGCGTGCTCGGATAAAGGGTCTGATATGGATTTTTAGGGGGACCCCCACGTCAATTTTTTTTTTAAATTTGACACGGGGTTCCCCTTAATATCCATGTCAGACCTTGAAGGGCCTGGTAATTGAATTTAGGGGAACCCCCACGCTTTTTTTTTTTTTTTTTTTTTTTTTAATCAATGAATGAATTGTCGGCTAATACAGAGAACACTCATTGAGTGTTCTCTGTATTACGGAGACCCGACAATTTAGCCGCAAGTGATTTTAAAAGACTCTTTTTCCTGCACAAATGACACTTTGTGCAGGGACAGTTCTAAGCACCAGAAACATGCGCCCCTTCACAGGCATACTATAGATACCCCCCAGCTACGAAATTTAAAGGAATATTACACTTTTATTGTTTCACTTTAATCATTATTAAAATCACTGCTCCTGAAAAAACGGCCGTTTTTAAAACTTTTTTTTGCATTGATCCATGTCCCCTGGGGCAGGACCCGGGTCCCCAAACACTTTTTAGGACAGTAACTTGCATATTACCCTTTAAAATGAGCACTTTAGATTGTGAACGTTCGAGTCCCATAGACTTTAATAGGGTTCTAAAGTTCACACGAAGTTTAGGTCTGTTCGCAGGTTCTGGTGCGAACCGAACAGGGGGGTGTTCGGCTCATCCCTACTCGGGGCTGTGCTGATAATCGATCAGCACAGACCCCCTCCTCCGAGGAGCAGCCGATCGGCTCTCCTCTACTCATGTCTGACAGACGAGAGTGAGGAAAAGCCGATCACCGGCTCTTCCTATTTACACTGTGATCAGCCGTGATTGGACACGGCTGATCGCGTGGTAAAGAGTCTCCGTCGGAGACTCTTTACCGAGATCGTAGTTGCGGGGTGTCAGACTGAACGCCGCAATGCACTTAATATCCTGATCACGTCATATGACATCTGGTCAGGATATTACAACCACTTTGCCACCGTCATTTTGCTATATGGCGGGCGGCAAGTGGTTAAACCAGAAACCATACTAATTACACGGGTTCCAAGGATAATTTAATTTCAGATATGGCACTAAGTGAGTTTAATTACCACCTTAATCAGCCACAGAACATGTGTTTGGTTTTAAAGGGATGAGATGGCAACCCTGTGAATGGCTATTCACATGGAGGGAGACCTTAACCACTTAAGGACCGCCGTATTGCCAATGTACGTCATTACAATGGCACAGGCAGGCACAAGGACGTACATGTACGTGCCTGCCTTCCAGCGGGTGGGGGGTCCGATCGGACCCCCTCCTGCTGGATACGGCGGTCTGGTTCGCTGCAGGAGTGATCCGAGATGAGGGGATGGCTGTTGGTTTCTGGCCACCCCCTCTCGATCGCTCCTGGCCAATGAGAAGCTTCCTCCCACTGTGTATTGTATACACAGAAAAAAGGGAGAAAACAAACTGTGCTAAGGTGAAAAAAATATGTAAATATGTGAAGTGTGTGAAATGGATGTGAATTTCTTAAATAATAAAAATATTGAAAATATTCAGCTGCGGCTTCAATATGTCACATACATGCAGAATAGGTAAATGAAAAATTATAAGCCGCGCTTAAACAAAAACAAATACAACCAACTACTCGTGCAGTAATATTGAAATACGTACTAATACAGGGTATAGCAACCCTATATATACGTAATACAGGGCACATGCGTGTTAATATTTCAAATCCAGAATCTCACTACTGTAATTCACTACATATAATAAGGTTCCATAACATAACTTATAAATACAAAAAATTATATATAAACCATAAACACCCAGTGTGTAAACAATAAGTCCGTGTATAAAACTCCAAAAATGGTTGACGTGAAGCTGTAAATGAAATCCTCTAAAAATAAACCACAATGTTCATAGAATCCAAAATGGGAAGAATCGTGTTCAGTCCACCACCAACATACATTGAGATTTACTGCTTACCAAATAGATATGACCCCCCACTACAGAGGGTCACACGGAACTTTATGAAATTGTGCACCACTTCCAGCCGCAGGGGGAGGGGGTTCCTCGATGTCCTCCTGGCTTCGCTGCTTCAAAGAATCTTGGGAAGAAAGACTCGCTCCCGAATACTTGACTCAAAGGTCCATACATAGGAAGGAGGAAGTGATGTCATTCTCCTCGGGGCGGTCTTTTTGACCGGACTACGAGGAGAAGACAGAAAGTAGGTACACACAGGCACACAAAACCCCCCCCCCCCCCCCCCCAGTCACAGTGTCACCGTTTGCAGTGATCATTTATTTACTGATCACTGCATTCAGTGTCAGTTGTAAAAGTAAAAACTGTCAGGGCAGTTAGTGTTAAGTCCAGGGTAGCCCCCTACCACCCCCTGATTGCCCCTAGAGTTAACCCTTTCACCCCCTTTTGCCAGTGTCACTAAGCGATCATTTTTCTGATCACTGCATTAGTGTCACTGGTGTCGCTAGGTAGCTAGTTATTTTTTTAGGTTCACCGCCAGGTTTTTATAGCGCTAGGTACCCCGATATACTACCCAATAATGGTTTTAACCCCCTGATTGCCCCTAGTTAACCCTTTCACCAGCGATCACAGTATGTGTCACTGGTGACGCTGGTTAGCCAGTTAGTTATTTAGGTTCCCCGTCAGGTTTTTATATAGCGCCAGGGACCCCCATATACTACCTAATAAAAATTTGAACCCCCTGATTGCCCATAGTTAACCCTTTCACCAGCGATCACAGTATGTGTCACTGGTGACGCTGGTTAGCCAGTTAGTTATTTAGGTTCCCCGTCAGGTTTTTATATAGCGCCAGGGACCCCCATATACTACCTAATAAAAATTTGAACCCCCTGATTGCCCATAGTTAACCCTTTCACCAGCGATCACAGTATGTGTCACTGGTGACGCTGGTTAGCCAGTTAGTTATTTAGGTTCCCCGTCAGGTTTTTATATAGCGCCAGGGACCCCCATATACTACCTAATAAAAATTTGAACCCCCTGATTGCCCATAGTTAACCCTTTCACCAGTGATCACTGTATAAGTGTTACGGATGACTCTGGTTAGTTTGCTTTTTTATAGCATCAGGACACCCACCATTTATTACCCAATAAAGGTTTAACCCCCTGATCACCCGGCGGGTGATATCAATTAGGTTTTAGGGTCAGATAGGGTCTGCGTCGCCCCAGGCAGCGATAGGTTAGTGCCAGTACCGCTAACACCCACCCGCAAAGCATAAACCTCCCGTAGTGGTATAGAATCTAAACAGATCAATATCTGATCTGATCAGATCTATACTAGCGTCCCCAGCAGTTTAGGGTTCCAAAAAAACGCATTGTTAGCGGGATCAGCCCACATACCTGCTGGCACCTGCGTTTTGCCCCTCCGCCCAGCCCACCCAAGTGCAGTATCGATCGATCACTGTCGCTTACAAAACACTAAACGCATAACTACAGCGATCGCAGAGTCAGGACTGATCCCTGCGATCGCTAACAGTTTTTTTTGGTAGCATTTTATATTTAAATCCGGAAGGCAGTGCTTGGTTTTCGGGGTCCGGTACGTGGCTAGGCTCCCAAAAAGTCCCCCACGTGTGGTATCCCCGTACTCGGGAGAAGCAGCAGAATTTATTTTGGGGTGTAATTTGACTTGTGCCTATAGCATGTGTGAGCAATATATCATTTAGTGACAACTTTGTGCAAAAAAATAAAAAATTGTAAAATTCCTGCAACTTGTGGCAAAATATAAAATATTTCATGGACTCAACATGCCTCTCAGTAAATAGCTTGGGGTGTCTACTTTCCAAAATGGGGTCATTTGGGGGGGGGGGTTTGTGTTAATTTGGCATTTTATGGCCTTCGAAACTGTGATAGGTAGTGGGGAGTGAAATCAAAAATTTGCACCCTTAGAAACCCTGAGGCCAGTTATTGGTTTTCGGGGTGCCGTACGCAGCTAGACTCCCAAAAAGTCCCACATATGTGGTATCCCCGTACTCAGGAGAAGCAGCAGAATATATTTTGGGGTGCAATTCCACATATAACTATGGCATGTGTGAGCAATATATCATTTAGTGACAACTTTTTGTAAACTTTTATTTTTTTTTTGTCATTATTCAATCACTTGGGACAAAAAAAATATTCAATGGGCTCAATATGCCTCTCCACAACTTCCTTGGGGTGTCTACTTTCCAAAATGGGGTCATTTGGGGGGGGGGTTTGTACTGCCCTGCCATTTTAGCAGGAATGAGATAGGCAGTCGTAAATTCCAGAAAATGTACTCTAGTTTGTAGACGCTATAACTTTTGGGCAAACCAATAAATATACGCTTATTGACATTTTTTTTTTTTTTACTAAAGACATGTGGCTGAATAAATTTTGCCCTAAATGTATGACTAAAATTGAGTTTATTCGATTTTTTTCTTATAACAAAAAGTAGAAAACATCCTTTTTTCTCAAAATTTTCGGTCTTTTTCCATTTATATCGCAAAAAAGAAAAAGCGCAGAGGCAATCAAATACCATCAAAAGAAAGCTCTATTTGTGGGAAGAAAAGAACGCAAATTTCGTTTGGGTGCAACATTGCATGACCGCGCAATTACCAGTTAAAGCAGCGCAGTGCGAAATTGTAAAAAGACCTCTGGTCCTTAGGGTGTTTATTGGTCCGGGGCTGAAGTGGTTAAAGAGGTAGTAAACCCTGATGAGTTTACTTCCTCTTTCATTCCCTGCAAAGGCAAAGCATAACGGACTACTATGCATCGCATAGTAGCCCATTATGTGTCACTTACCTGACACAGGAGCCAGCGAAGTCGCCGCTGTCCCCTGTAGTCCGCCGCATCCATCTTGTTGGTGGGGTCTCGCAGCTCCACCGCTGTCATTCGGCGAAGCCGCGATGACGTCACTCCCGCGCATGCGCACGGGAGCCGACACGCGCGGCAGCTCCGTCGCTGAGAATGCCGCGCTCAGTGCGCCTGCACGTTTTCGGGCAAATCTCCTAAACCATATAGGTTTAGGAGATATTGCTTGGACCTACAGGTAAGCCTTAATCTAGGCTTACCTGTAGGTCAAAGTGGTTTGTAAGGGTTTACAACCACTTTAATTCCTGATTTGTGCAGCTGTGAACTGGGAAATGTCTCAGGACCCTTTCACACTGGGCCTGTGGGTACATTGGCGGTAAAGTGTTGCTATTTTTAGCGGTGCTTTACTGTCAATTTTAGCGTCCAAGAAAGGGTTAAAAACACCTCAAAGCGTTGCTGCAGCAGTGCTATGCCGGAAGTATAGCCGCACTGCCGCATTGATTTCAATGGGCAGGAGTGGTTTAGGAGCGGCACTGCTCCAAAGATGCTGCTAGCAGGACTTTTTTTTATAAAAAAAATTTTTGCGTCCTGCCAGCGCACTGCTCCAGTGTGAAAGCCCTTGGGGCTTCCACATTGGAGAGACAGAAGCTGCTCTTTCAGGGCGCTTTGCATCTGCTATTTTTAGAGATGTAGCGCCTGCAAAGTGCCCCAGTGTGAAAGGGGTCTTGCGGCCTGTCACTAGCCGTGTGAAGTGTCAGCTTCCTGGTGTGATCGGGCATGTGGGATTTCAAACATGCTCAAGCCCATCTTTGTTCACAATCAGTGTATTGTCACTGTTCAGTTATTTGTTTATATGACGTTTAAGCACCTGCCGACCAGCCGCCACAGTTATACTATGACAGATTGGCACTGCCATGCAAATCGCCGTAGGTGTACGTTGGACTTGTACACAATAAATTTGTGGGCGCGCACGTGACAATCAGCGGACTTGACGTCTGCTGGCTACCCGCGATCGTTCCCCACAGTGACAGAACGGGGATCTGCCATAGTAAACAAGGCAATTCTCTGTTCTGACAGGAGATGACACAGAGATCTTGTCTTTCTGCTATGCAGGAAGACGAGATCTATGTGTTGTTCCAGGCAGCCCATCCCCCCCCACACAGTTTTATATTGTGGAGAGGGAGGAGCCCACACTAAACCACAGCTGTTTAGTGTGCAGTCAGCAGCTGTTTTGGGCTACGGAGCCATGCGGCAGAGGGACAGTGTGATTTATGTTTTATTGCATTACACAACTCCCTTTTGTTTTATTTTTTTTAATTGTAAAGTGCACAAAGTGACTCGCCACACAGTGCATTACCATGCAGAGAGGCGTGATATGATGCAGACATGATGAACAATATTGCACAGCTCTAGAGTGCAGAGAAAAACTGCTTTCTGGTGTGAACATAAAACCGAAAACTATTGTTTTCTTTGTCGTTCCAATTAACCTACCTTTTTTATTCATGATGAAAAATGCAGGTTACTGTACTTGGTGTGAACGGGCCCTGATCAACTTGAGCTCTGGAAGATTTTACCCCCTTCACGATCAAGACATTTTTTTGCTATTGGGCACTGTGCTTATTTAACTGCGTAGTTTCATGCCAAGTTGTACCCAAACAACATTTTTATCTTTTTTTTTTTTTTATTATTTTTTATTTTTTTTTGCAATAAAACAGAAAAAAGACCAAAAATTAAAAGGGAAAAAAAAATACATTTTGCTATAAAACATATCCAATTAACCACTTCAGCTCTGGAAAATTGCTGCTAAATGACCGGGCATTTTTTTTGCGATTCGGCAATGTGTCGCTTTAACTGACAATTGCGCGGTCGTGCGACGCTGTACCCAAAACAAAATTGACATCCTTTTTTTTTTCTCACAAATGGCTTTCTTTTGATCGCCTCTACGGTTTTTATTTTTTGCGCTATAAACAAAAAAGCGATCATTTTGGGGGAAAAAATAATTTTTACTTTTTGCTAAAATATCGCCATTTTCTTTTTTAAAAAAGCAAATTTTTTTCAGTTCAGGCTGATATGTATTCTACATATTTTTGGTAAAAAAAAAAAAAAATCACAATAAGTGTATATTGATTGGTTTGCGCAAAAGTTATAGCGTCTACAAAATAGGGGATAGAGTTATAGCTTTTTTTTTTTTTTTTTTTTCTTTACTAGTAATGGCGTCAATCTTTTTTTTATTTTATTTTTTTCGGGACTGCGATATTATGGCGGACACTCTTGACACACTTTTGGGACCATTTGCATTTATACAACGATCAGCGCTATAAAAATGCACTGATTAGTGTAAAAATGTCACTGACACGTGTTAGTTTCTAACTGAAGGGGACTGTCGTCATTGCTACCATCGGTCACGAGCATCGGCACACCCGCTGTGCAGTGGGAGCGTGCTTGCTATCCCGATCCTGCGAGCCGACGTATAGCTACGACGGTTTGCGGGATCGTGTTGACCTACCGCAGTCAAATGAAGTAGAGGTCGACCGATATGGGTTTTTCTCTGGCCGATGCCGATATTTAGAAATCATGGCGGCCGATAGCCGATATAGGATGCCGATTTTTTTTGGGCCGATATGTTAGGCCGATTTTATTTTATTTATTTATTTTTTTCCTTTTTTATTTTATTTTTTAATCCCCCTTGATCTAACACACCTTTCCCACTGGGGCGTTTTTCAGGCGCTTTTGGGCTAAAAATAGCGCCTGTAAAATGGCTCCCCTGCAGTCTGTGTGAAAGACAGAGTGCTTTCACACTGAGGCGATGCGCTGGCAGGATCTTAAAAAAAAAAGTCCTGCAAGCAGCACGTTTGGAGTGGTGTATACCGCTCATCCACCACTCCTGCCCATTGATATGAATGGGCACC
The DNA here is from genome assembly GCF_037356315.1 of Lithobates pipiens. Taxonomy (NCBI): domain Eukaryota; kingdom Metazoa; phylum Chordata; class Amphibia; order Anura; family Ranidae; genus Lithobates; species Lithobates pipiens. Next base: position 301,612,545 of record NW_027507718.1, read on the forward strand.
ACTGCTGAAGCGCATGCAATGCGATTTGGCAGCAGTGCTTCATGGGCGCATTTAACCTCTTCCTCGGCCGCTAGCTGGGTTATATGTGCCCCACTAGCAGCCAAATAGCACCGCTAAAATGATGGTAAAGATCCGCTAAAACTTGCGTTTTACCATCAACGCTCCAGTGTGAAAGCAGCCTTCATAAGTGATACAGAAAATTTCTTACATTTAAACATTTATTAAACAAAACAAACCTCCAATCAGTTTACTTGTATGTATGATTTAGATTAAAAAAAAACAAAAAAAAACTATATATTAAATAAAAACGGGTAGTCAAAACTTTTGTACGAAAAAAAAAATGGGCTAACTTTACTGTTTTTATTTTATTTTTATTTTTTAAATAGTGTATTTTTTTCCTAAAAAAAAAAATGCATTTGAAAGACCTCTGTGCAAATGCAGTGTGACATAAAATATTGCAACAACCGCTATTTTATTCCTTAGGATCTCTGTTAAAAAAATATATATAATTTTTGGGGGGGGTCTAAGTGATTTTCTGGCAGAAAATACAGGATTTTTACTTGTAAGCAACAAGTGTCAGAAAAGATTTAGTCTTTAAATGGTTAAACTGAGAACTTCTACACACAGAGATGACTTCATTCATTCAAGTGTAAACATTGTATCATTCTGTTCTTTTCTTGGCAGCCTGCCCAGAGAGGAGGAAAGTGTTTCTATGACGACTCAGGGAACTTACACTGACTGAAATGACTTCTGTAATAGAAAAGTCCCGCTGTAGTTCTAAATCGGCTTTTTATCAGCTCAAATCGGCCGATGCCGATTATTTAAAAAACGGCAAATATCGGCCGGCCGATATATCGGTCGACCTCTAAAATGAAGTAGTTAACCCTTTCACGACCAAACCTATTTCTGACATTTGGTGTTTGCAAGTTAAAATCCATATTTTAAATTTTTTTTGTAGAAAATTACTTGGAGCCCCCAAACATTATATATAATTAGCAGAGAATCTAGAGAATAAAATGGCGACTGTTGCAATATTTTATGTCACACGGTATTTGTGCAGCGGTGGTTTAATCACTTAAGGACCGCCGCATGTAAATGTACGTGGGCACAAGCACGTACATGTACGTGGGCACAAGCACGTACATGTACGTGCTTGCCTTCCAGCGGGTGGGGGGTCCGATCGGACCCCCTCCCGCTGGCTGCGGCGGTCTGTTTCGCTTCAGGAGCGATCCGGGATGAGAGGATGGCCGTTGGTTTCTGGCCATCCCCTCTCTATCGCTCCTGGCGAATGAGAAGGTTTCCTCCGCCTGTGTAGTGTAAACACAGGCAGGGAGGAAGTGATGTCATTTTTCTCAGGCGGTCTTTTTGACCGGTCTGCGAGGAGATAACAATAGTAAGTACACCAACACTAGACTGACATGTAGGTACACATAGGCACACAAATCCCCCCCCCAGTCACAGTGTCACTGATTGCAGTGATCATTTATTTACTGATCACTGTATTTAGTGTCAGTTGTGACAGTAAACGGTGTCAGGGCAGTTAGTGTTAGGTCTAGGGCAGCCCCCTAATAAAGGTTTAACCCCCTGATTGCCCCTAGAGTTAACCCTTTCACCCCCTTTTGCCAGTGTCACTAAGCAATCGTTTTTCTGATCGATGCATTAGTGTCACTGGTGCCGTTAGGTAGATAGTTCTTTTTTTTTTTTAGGTTCACCGCCAGGTTTTTTATAGCATTAGGTACCCCCATATACTACCCAATAAAGATTTTAACCCCCTGATTGCCCCTAGAGTTAACCCTTTCACCAGCGATCACCGTATGTGTCACTGGTGACGCTGGTTAGCCAGTTAGTTATTTAGGTTCCCTGTCAGGTTTTTATATCGTATCAGGGACCCCCATATACTACCTAATAAAGATTTTAACACCCTGATTGCCCCTAGTTAACCCTTTCACCAGTGATCACCGTATAAGTGTTACGGCTCTGGTTAGTGACTCTGGTTAGTTAGTTTGCTTTTTATAGCATCAGGGCACCCACCATTTATTACTCAATAAAGGTTTAACCCCCTGATCAACCGGCGAGTGATATCATTGAGGTTTTAGGGTCGGTCTGCGTCACCCCAGGCAGCGCTAGGTTAGTGCCAGTACCGCTAACACCCACGCGCAAAGCATACACCTCCCGTAGTGGTATAGAATCTGAACAGATCAATATCTGATCTGATCAGATCTATACTAGCGTCCCCAGCAGTTTAGGGTTCCAAAAAAACGCATTGTTAGCGGGGTCAGCCCAGATAACTGCTAGCACCTGCGTTTTGCTCTTCCGCCCAGCCCACCCAAGTGCAGTATCGATCGATCATTGTCACTTACAAAACACTAAACGCATAACTGCAGCGTTCGCAGAGTCAGGCCTGATCCCTGCGATCGCTAAGCCCTTGTACACACGGCCGGAGATTCCGACAACCAAATCCGTCGGAGTAATTCCGACGGATTAATTCCGGAAGAGGTCCGGAAGTGATGTTGCATACACACAGTCGAACTAAGTTGTCGGAAAATCCGATTGTACATAACGTGATGACGTTATTTCGTTACGACGGGACTACGTTCAGGCTAGTAGCCAATAGCTTTGGTCTAGGAATTTGATCTGAGCATGCGTGGCACTTTGTCCATCGGAGTATGTCTGATCAGAGCATTTGGTCAGATAATTTTACCGGCATGTTGGGAAAAGTTGGTCCGTCGGATATTCCAATGGAAACAGTCCGATGCAGACCACACACCGTCGCAATATCCTCCGACAAAACGGTCCGATGTGTACAAGGGCTAACAGTTTTTTTTTGGTAGCGCTTTATAATTAAATCCTGAAGGCAGTGCTTGGTTTTCGGGGTCCTGTACGTGGCTAGGCTCCCAAAAAGTCCCACACATGTGGTATCCCGGGACTCGGGAGAAGCAGCAGCATTTATTTTGGGGTGTAATTTCACTTATGCCCATAGCATTTGTGAGCAATATATCCTTTAGTGACAACTTTGTGCAAAAAAATTAATAAAAAATTGTAATATTCCTGCAACTTGTGGCAAAATATAAAATATTTCATGGAATCAACATGCCTCTCAGTAAATAGCTTGGGGTGTCTACTTTCCAAAATGGGCTCATTTGGGGGGGGGGGGGGGGTTGTGCTATGTTGGCATTTTATGGCCTTCGAAACTGTGATAGGTAGTGAGGAGTGAAATCAAAAATTTGCACCCTTAGAAATCTTGAAGGCAGTGATTGGTTTTTGGGGTGCCGTATGTGGCTAGGCTCCCAAAAAGTCCCACATATGTGGTATCCATGTACTCAGGAGAAGCAGCAGAATATATTTTGGGGTGCAGTTCCACATATAACTATGGCATGTGTGAGCAATATATCTAGTGCCAAATTTTTATAAACTTTTTTTTTTTGTGTGTCATTCAATCACTTGGGACAAAAAAAAATAATCAATGGGCTCAACATGCCCCTCAGCAATTTCTTTGGGGTATCTACTTTCCAAAATGGGGTCATGGGGGGGGGGGGGGGTTGTACTGCCCTGCCATTTTAGCACCTCAAGAAATGAGATAAGCAGCCATAAATTAAAAGCTGTGTAAATTCCAGAAAATGTACCCTAGTTTGTAGACGCTATAACTTTTGTGCAAACCAATAAATATACACTTATTGACATTTTTTTTACTAAAGACATGTGGCTGAATACATTTTGGCCTAAATGTATGACTAAAATTTAGTTTATTCGATTTTTCTTATAACAAAAAGTAGAAAATATATTTTTTTAAAACATTTTCAGTCTTTTTCCTTTTATATCGTAAAAAATAAATATCGCAGAGGCAATCAAATACCATCAAAATAAAGCTCTATTTGTGGGAAGAAAAGGACTCAAAATTCGTTTGGGTACAACATTGCATGCTCGCACAATTACCAGTTGAAGCAGTGCAGTGCCAAATTGTAAAAAGACCTCTGGTCCTAAAGCCCCATACACACTATCAGATTGTCTGCAGATTTTTTTTTTTTTTTTCCATCAGATTTACCAAAACCATATAATATGAGGTCAAACCTTAGGGGTTTCAATGTGTATGCAATCAGGCAGGCCCTTGTACTACATGGCTTTGGTAAACCTGAAGGAAAAAATCAGCCGACAATCTGATAGTGTGTATGGGGCTTTAGGCTGACAATTGGTCTGGGGCTTAAGTGGTTAAACCCAACTTTTTGGGAAAAGGGACACTTTCATGAATTTTTACGAAACAGTAAAGCTAGCCCACTTTTTTTTGTATAATGTGAAAGATGATATGAGTAAATGGATACCAAACATGTCACGCTTTATAATTGCACACACTCGTGAAATGGCGACAAACTACAGTACCCCAAAAAAAAAATCTCCATAGGCAATGTTTTAAATAATTTTTACGGTTACCATTTTAGAGTTAGAGGAGGTCTGGTACTAGAATTATTGCTCTCGCTCTGACGATCGCGGCGATACCTCACATGTGATTTGAACACCATTTACATATGCGGGCACGACTTCCGCATGTGTTCTTTGCTGCATGAGCTTGCAGGGACAGGGGCACTTTAAATTTTTTTTTTTTCCTTATTTTATTTTTACATTATTAAATTGTTTAAAAAAAAAAACTATTTGATTGTTTCTATTGCTGTCACAAGGAATTTAAACATTCCTTGTGACAGTAATAGGTGGTAACAGCTTTATGGAGGGATTGGGCCAATACTAGTAATGATGGTTATTAGCGACTTATCGTGGGACTGTAATAGTACGGGAGTCAATCTGACATCTGCAGTGATACTACGGGCTTGTTCTGAAAACTTATGGGAAAACTGTGCAGATTTCAGTTTCAGAGACATCAGTTTTAGGGCTGCAACTAACGATTATTTTCATAATCTATTAGTTCGCCGATGTTGTTTTTTTTTTTTCCCCGATTAACCACTTGCTTACTGGGCACTTAAACCCCCCTCAGTCCCAGACCAATTTTCAGCTTTCAGTGCTCTCACATTTTGAATGACAATTACTCAGTCATGCAACACTGTAACCAAATGATTTTTTTGTCCTTTTCTTAATACCAATAGAGCTTTCTTTTGGTGGTATTTGATCACCTCTCGGTTTTTTATTTCCTGCGCTATAAATGAAAAAAGACTGAAAATTTTGAAAAAAAATGAATTTTTCTTCGTTTCTGTGACAAAATTTAGCAAATTAGCAATTTTTCTTCATAAATTCTGGCCACAATTTATACTACTACACATCTTTGGTAAAAATAACCCAAATTTTTGCATATTATATGATCTGTGTGAAATTTATAGAGTCTACAAGCTATGGTGCAAATCATAAAGATTTGCAAAAAAAGATCACATCTGATGTACTAAGGCCTATCTCTATTCTTGAGACCCTAACAAGCCAGGAAAGTACAAATGCCCCCCAAATGACCCCTTTTTGGAAAGTAGACATTCCAATGTATTTAGTAAGAGGCATGGTTAGTTATTTTAAGTTGTCATTTTTTCCCACAATTCTTTGCAAAATTACGATTTTTTTTTTTCCACAAAATTTTCATTGTAATAGCTTATTTCTCCCACACGGAATGTGCATACCACAAATAACACCCCAAAATACATTCTCCTACTCCTGAGTATAACGATACCACATGTGTGAGACTTTCGCACAGCCTGACCAAATACAGAGGCCTAATTTTGAAGTAGCACCTTCAGGCATTCTAGGAGCATAAATTACACATTTCATTTCTCAACCACCTATTACAGTTTTGAAGGCCCTGGAACACCAGAGCAATGGAAACGTCCAGAAAATTACCCCATTTTGGAAAGCTAACACCCCAACGTATAATCTATGAGGCATAATGAGTCTTTTCAATGGTTCATTTTTTTCCAGAAGTTTTTGGAAAATGTGGAAAAAAATGAAAACGCATTTTTTTTTACACAAAGTTGTCCGTTTATAAGATATTTCCAACACATAGCATTTACATAGCAAAAATAACACCCCAAAATACATTCTACTACTCCTCCTGAGTATAACGATACCACATGTGTGAGACGTTTACACAGCCTGGCCACATACAGAGGCGCAACATGCAAGAAACACCGTCGGCGTTCCAGGGACACATAGCCTGCACATACCAAGAATTACACCCCCAAATACATTATGCTGAGCAAAGGGTAAAGAAAAGATTACCTGTGGTTTTAGAAGCGCAGTTGTCCACAGGAGGATATCACTGGTCCAGGCAGCAGGCAGGGACTTGGTCAGCAACAGCGAACACAGTTTTTTAGACAGCAGGCAGGGATACTGTCCATATTACAGTCCAGGGTTAGTGCAGAGATGTCAGCAGTGCCAAAAATATTGGTCCTGGTAGTAGGCAGGTCCTTGAGGTGTGGTCAGTGCGGCATGATGGCAGTAAGTCCTACAGGCAGCAGACAGAAGTAGAGCCTCGTTCAGGACAGAATGGGGATAGGGGTAGAGGCTTCTCCCTCCCAAATCTCTTTGAAGCCTCCGAGTCTCCAGACCCTAATCTAGGAATAAGAAAACAAAGAAAATAGTTTTCTTCTTCCAGAAAAACTATACTGGAGCCCCTCACATATGTGAGACCCCGTGTTGAATCCCACTAGTCCAGTTGCAGAATACAAGATCAGTCCAAGAGGCAGGCAAATATCGTGGTTAAACAGTCCAAGGTCAGTTCCAGATCAGGCAGAGATATGTACAGAATCGTTAGACAGAAGCATGGTCGAATAACAGTCCAGGGTCAGTTCCAGATCAGGCAGCGGTATGTACAGAATCGGCAGGCATAAGAGTGGTCAAATAACAAGCCAGGGTCAGTTACAGAGCAGGCAGTGGCATAAGGGGTGTGAAGGTGTATGAAGGCAGGAACTGAGGATTATGTTTACCATACTTCACTAAAAATGTATTGAAGTATGGTAACGCCGAAAACAGTCGCCTATACAGAGGCCTGGTTGGGAAGGACATTGTGCACAATAATAAGATGTGTCTCTTCTGACTCCTGCTTTGGTACACACCTTACATCTTTTTTGGCGTCTTTTGCCTGTTGGTGTGGGGGGGATTTTATCCGGAAAGTGGCGCTCGGAGAGTCGACTAACAACGTCTGATCTGATATTTTCTGGTGGGCCGTTTGGCTACCAGGAGGAAGTTTTCACAGCCCTTATTTTCCCAAAGAAACGTTTGGGGTTTTGGGTGGCGTTGCGGTAAATTACATATGAATTATAAATGGCCAATTGAAAAAAATAAATTGCTACTTTTTTGTACCAATCATATGTCCGTCTTGTGACCAGATATGGTTCCATCATTTGGTCGTTGAAGTCGACTCCTCCCATGAACAAATTATATTCGGAAATGCATTTGGGTTTCTTTACGGGGCCATTCCTTCTGGGGATTTCCACGAAGGTATCGTTGTGGATAGAAGATAACATATACACATCCCTTCTGTCCCTCCACTTCACTGCCAGAACCTCCTTGTTTCTTAGACTTGCAGTTTCTCCTTTCCGCAGCTTCTTGTTCACCAGACTTTGAGGAAAGCCCTTCCGATTCTTTTTTTACAGTGCCACATGCTGGCGTCTTCTTCCGGTGAAGGTTGTGGAACAGGGGGCAGAGATGTGTAGAAGTTATCTACATAGAGGTGGTAGCCTTTATCCAGTAGGGGGTATATGAGGTCCCAAACAATTTTTCCGCTGGATCCCAAGTAGTCCGGACAATTAGGGGGCTGTAGCTGGGTGTCCTTCCCTTCGTACACCTTGAAGGAATATGTGTACCCTGTGGCTCGGTCACATAATTTGTAGACCTTCACCCCATAGCGGGCCCTTTTGCTGGGCATAAATTGCTTCATTCTAAGCCTGCCACTAAATTTTAATAAGGGACTCATCCACACATATGTGTTGGTCCGGGGTAAACAATTTGGGGAATATTTCTGAAAAATAATTTAGTATTGGTCGAATTTTGTAAAGGCGGTCATAATTTGGATCATTTCGTGTAAGGCACTGGGAATTGTCACTGAAATGTAAGAACCTCAGGATCATCTGATATCTGGTTCTGAGCATTACCACGAAGAAGAGCGGTGAGTGGTGGAGGGGGTGGGTTGACCAGTAGGTACGTAATTGATTTTTTTTGTTGAGTCCCATATTAAATGTGAGGCCTAAAAAAAGCTTGAACTCCTCCACCGTTAGGTCTCTCCATTCGTAGGGACGGGCATAATAGGAGGTCGGATTTCGAAAAATAAATTGTTGTGCATACAGGTTGCACTGGGCCACAATTGACGCCAACATGTCCTCCGTAAAAATTTAATTAAAAAAATCGATAGGGCTAAAATTCTCCGTGTCCACCTGGACTCCTGGCTGGGCGGTGAAAGGGGGAACATTGGCCTCTCCTGAATTAGGAGGAAGCCACAAGGGGTTCTGAAGGGCATAGGGAAGGCCAGCATGGCTGCTAACCCTTTGGGGCTGAGATGACACCCCACTGGTACTTGGCCTTTCTTGCTGGGGCACTGTGGTGCTGGTGGATGGCACTGCGGTGCTGGTGGACGGCACTGCCTCACTAGAACGCCTTCGCTTGATGGGCCGGATATCTTCCTCCTCAGATTCATCAGTCAGTGTTTCACTGCTGAGGACTGGCTCATAATTTACGTCGGCTTCAGAATCCGAATCCGAAAAGGAATCTGAAGGGGAGAGCTCCCCGTTGCTCTCGTCGGCCGCGGAAATAATTTGGTACGCCTCCTCAGCGGAAAAGACACGTTTAGCCATGGTAGCACAGATGGGCGCTTTTGAGGTGGCACAGATGGGCGCTTTTGAGGTGGCACAAATGGGCACTGATGGGTCGGCACAGATGTGCACTGATTTATTGCACAGATGTGCAGATTTATTGCACGGATGGGCACTGCTGAGGCGGCACTGCTGAGGCGGCACAGATGGGCACTGCTGAGGCGGCACAGATGGGCACTGCTGAGGCGGCACAGATGGGCACCGATTGGCACTGGCGGTGCACAGGTGGGGTAGATCTGGGCACTGGCAGGGTAGATCTGGGCACTGGCAGGGTTTATAGTATGACTGGCACAGAGAACGCTCACTCACTGTTAGCTGTCTCCTCACACGCTATCGCTGTGTAAGGAGACACATTCGGCAATGGGTGGTGATCTCATTTGTTTACATTTGAGATCATCACCCATTGGAGGAGGCGATCGCGCTGTAAACGGCCGCTGTGATTGGCCGTTTACAGCGATCTGTGATTGGCTGTGTCCAGGGGACACGGCCAACACAGATGTTCCCCGATGCGCGCTCCCGGGAGCGCGCGGGGAACTCTTAAAGGGGACGACGTCAATAGACGTCGTCCCGGAAATTGAGATCCGCGCTGTAGCTGTCATTTGACTATAGCGCGGATCTCAAGTGGTTAATCGGATACAATTGTATATATTGGGTTGTTACGCCACCTTCAGGAGAGGACTAGGCAGAACATGTTAACATGTACAAAAAAAACAAAACTTTCTAGTTCCGCCCAAGGGGTGCTCCCTTCAGCCTGCTTCCTGCAGCCTCAGTTTTTTTTTTCTGCCTAGTGAAGAAGGACCTAGGAACTAGGGATGCAACTAACGATTATTTTCATAATCGATTAGTTGGGCGATTTATTGTTTTGATTAATCGGTTAATAACCTTAAAAAAAAGGTAATTTTGCTGCGATTTGCATTTTTTACATATTTTTTTTGGCCAGTATTTTGTTGGGCAGATTAAAAAACACGCTGAAATATATTTAACCAAAATAGCACTGTTTTGCGTTAAAAAAAGTCCTTGTCTTTTCCAAATACGCAGCAGCTGAAAAAAATCATGGATATGAACCTGTCCCATAGGAAACCATGTAAATAAACTGTGGTGTGTTTCTGCAAAAAGCACAAAAAACACAGAGGTGTGACCCAGGCCTGAAATGTTTAGTAACATAATGGGGTCAAAAAAATTAAAATTGCTACAAAAAAAGCAAATAATCGCTACTGTAAGGGGTTAATTTTTTTTTACCATGGGACAGTGAAGTAATACTTACGGTAGTGATTTGCTCTTTTTGTACCATAAAGGGCTAATTTTTTTTTTTTTTTTTTTTTTTTTTTAACCCCATTATTTTAGTGGCCGATTAATCGATTAGTTGTTTCAGCCCTACAAAAACCCTGCGGGCCCATTGATCCGTGGATTTTTTTCCTGCAAAACTTTGCCTTTTGCACAAGATTAAGATCCTGTGATCTGCTATCAACAGCCGGCTGGGTGGCAGGCTCGATACCCTTATCCTTGTAGTCTCCCCAGCCTGGCCAGCGAGCGTGTGCAGACAGGAGCTCTGCGCTGGACATGCCCCCCAGGCTCCAGGGGCGGCCGGTAAGTGTAATGCTCCGGGGCACACATTTGACCACGCTATTGATGTCTACGTCAATGTGCCGGGCCAACAGCCACCCCGTACTGATCGGAAAGTGGGTCTGTGATGGAATGTTCCCTAGCTCGTTAGGACTGGTAAGTACAGCTCTCCCTGCCTCAATGGGGCTGAGCAGCTGGGCATATCCTGGGGGGTCGATTCAGGGGTCCCTCACCTCCCTCTCTTCTATCCCCCCCCCCCCCCCCGTGGGGGATGCTGCATGGGCTGTTGAGCGGTGTGTGTGTGCCACATAGGCGGGGGGCCCCCTGGGGGGGCTCTCACCTTGGGTGGAGGGCTGCACTGGGTGGCTGTGCCCTGGATGTCTGTTTGCTCTCCCCTGGGTGTCTGGAGGTATGTGTAGCTCTGTTTGCCGCCATTTCCTCTACCTGTCTGTCACTGTCCCTCTCTGTATATAGTGTTTGGCAGCCATGTTTGGTGTAACCAGGGAGAAGCATGGTCAGTAGCCATCTTTCTTTAGTTTGGCAGCCATTTTCCCTGTGATTATGTCCTTTTGTACTGGATGCTTGGCGGCCATTTTTCCCAAGTCCATCTTGCAGGACAGCCATCGTAGAGACCCTGGCTCCTCCCCTCTTAGGAAATGCCGCCTTCAATTTCAAAATTTAAGTCTCATCCTCCCTCTATCCCCTCAGTTATGGTGTTTCCTCCGGTGGGAAGACACCGCTAAGGAACCTTAGCTAATCAGTCGGCGAGACTGAGGCTACGTTATCTTGAGTGGAGGAGACAGGGGTCTCTGGCTCCGCTCGGCGGTCCGATCGTCTATCGGACTACATTCGGCAGTCCGGTTGGCTAGGGAGATGGATTTTCGTACTGACCATCTTCCACGCACTCTAAACTTCGCTTGGGGAAAGCAAGAAGTTTGGGGAGGTCCACCCGTTCGTTCGCCCAGTGGGGCGCTGCAACAGGATGTCCTAGGTCCCCCTGTGTTTGCAGTCGGCTTGGAGCTGGAGGCCGGACCGGATGATGGGCGACGTCAGTTCTGGTGGGGGTGGACATCTTCGTTGGATCCGCATCTTCCAGTTCCGGATGCGGTTTGTGAAAGGGGACCAAGCGTTCGGCTGGTACAGCCTCTCTTTCTAAGCTGTACAGGCAGCTGTCGGAGGCACGTTCGTACCACTCTTCCTCAACAGGAGAATGTCCGAAGCAGAGGCTTCAAGAGCTCCTGGGGATAACAGCACCAGCCACTCAAAGGTAAGGGGAACCCTGGGGAGGTGTTTCCTTACTTTGTAACCAGTAGCTCCACTGGCGTTTTTCCCCCTTGGTGGTCGGGGGAGAGGGGAGTGTGTCTGGGATCTTGGTGGTGGTTCATCCTAGGGGGGGCACTCCCGGTGGTCCTCTAAGTAGCACTGGTGTTTCTTTTTTAAACCTATGCTGCCCTCTTTATTTCTGTTTTTCAGAAAGCCACGAGCAAGGAAGAAGTGTCCTTCATGTAGAGCCTCTACGGGGTAATTCCTGGTCCAAAGCACTTTGTAAGGAGTGTATTGAGGGGTTGGTTAAAGAGCAGGCGGCAGAAAAGGGTACAGACCTGGCGGCTTCTGTGAAGGAACTCTCTAGTACTTTCCAGTCCTTCAAAACGCTTTTCTCTAGTTTCCAGTGGCCTCAGCCCCAGAGCACTCCACCAGCGCAGCAGAGTGTACCACCTAGCACAGTGGATGTTCCTCCCGTGGGTGGGGAGAATCCAGGGTGTTCCAGAGAGGAAGTTGACAGTGCCGTCTCAGACTCCCAAGGGGAATCTGATGGTGAGGGATTGGATGGGGAATCCAAAAGAACCTCACGGTATAAACTTTCCCTGGAAGAAGTGGATGAGCTTTTGGGAGCGATTCAGTTCGCATTGTGCGCTATACAAGTATTTCATTCATTCATTCATACCACTTTAGGTATTCAAGAGGAAAAGAAGGCATTGTCACTCCATGATCAGATGTACAAGGGCCTGGGGGAGCAGAAAAAGCAGGTGTTCCCGGTTCATGACGTCTTGATCGATGCCATCAAGAAGGAATGACAGGATCCCGAAAGAAAACCTTTCTTTTCTGGTGCGTTGAAACGAAGGTTTCCTTTTGCGGAAGAGGAGGCTCTTGTCTGGAATAAATCTCCCAGGTTAGATGCTGCCTTTTTCTCAGGTGTCCAGACATACTGATCTGGCCTTTGAGGACATGGTAGCATACATTGTGGATGCTTCGGCTGAATCGGTGCGAATGTCTGCAAGGTCTACGGCTCTGACCAATTCAGCCAGGAGGGCCTTATGGCTGAAGACATGGCAGGGGGACAATGCGTCCAAAACAAAGCTCTGTGGGATCCCTTTTACAGGGGACTTACTGTTTGGGCCAGGTCTTGAAGCAGTGTTAGATCGCACGGCTGATAAGAAAAAGGCCTTTCCTGTTAAGAGGAAGTATGGGGAGCAGTCAAAAAGAAAGACTCGTCCTCAGAAAAAGTTTGAAGCCCCTAGAACTGATCGGCAGAAGAAAAGTTGGGGGCTGAAGGGCAAAGTGCGTGGGGGAGTGATTTTTCACCCTCCTGAACAGCCCAAAAAGTCTCAATGACAGTGTCGCGGTGGGAGGAAGGTTGGGGGCCTTCCTCCCACAGTGAGAGATGATCACCTGCAATCAGTTTGTGTTGGGGATCATCAGAAGAGGTTACCGATTGGAGTTTTCAGAGCCCCCCCCCCCCGAGACTCCTTGTCACCGAGCTGCCAAAGTGTGCGGAAAAATCGTCTGCCTTCTTTCCACTCTTCAGGAGTTTGAGGAACAGGAGTGGTGGTACGGGTCCCAGCAGGAGAGACAGGCAAAGGCTTCTATTTTACACATTTTTGTGGTTCGCAATCCTTCGGGAAAGTTCAGGCTCATACTGAATCTGAAGCCTCTGAATGTCTCAAGTCACCTACAGAAGGTTTCGGATGGATTCAGTTTACTCGGTAAAGGCACTTCTTCCACCAAACTGTTTCATGGCATCGATAGATTTAAAAGATGCATACCTGCATATTCCTATAGCAGAGAGCCACCAGCGTTTCCTCAGACTGGCAGTGAAAACCTCAGTAGGGGTGTTACACCTCCAGTTCAAAGCACTTCCCTTTTTGGGCTATCCTCTTTCCCACCCCCCCCCCCGTATCTTCACCAAAGTGATGGCAGAAGTTCTGGCATTCCTGCGTCTCAGGGGAATCTTGGTGATCGCGTATCTCGAAGATCTTCTCCTGTTTGCCCCTTCTCGGGCGCAGTTGATTCGGGATCTACAGGTAGCAAAAGACCTGTTAGTGAGCCTGGGTTGGCTTCTGAACCTAGAGAAGTCCAACTTAATTCCTTCCCAAAGGGTCACTTTCCTGGGGTATGTGTTGGACTCAACAGAACAAAAGGTCTTCCTTCCCTTAGAGAAAATCCAAAAGGTAGACAAAGCATTGTTCCTCCAGGGCAGCTGACAGATCTCAGTGAGGAAGGTCATGTCGGCCTTGGGCTTGCTAACATCCACGCTCCCAGCAGTTCAGTGGGCGGGGTTACATTACCGCCCTTTGCAACAATTCATCTTGAAGGTTTGGGACCACAGCCAGGGGGTCTCTGGACTCTCTGGTTTCGGTTCCAACTCAGGTAAAGAGGTCCCTTTGGTGATGGAGAAAGGGAGCAAATTTGTTGCAAGGTCTAGAATGGATTTTACCAGTATCCAGGGTGGTTATAACCCGATGCGAGCGGCTCAGGTTGGGGTGCGCACCTAGACACCCGTTTGGTACAGGGTACCTAGGAGAGGAGGAAGTCAAAGAGATCCTCAAATTGGAGGGAGCTGAGAGCAGTAGATCTGGTACTCGGGACCTTTCAGAGGGAACTCCGGGGACATCATATAAGAGTCAGGTCGGACAATTCCTCGGTAGTGGCTTACGTCAACAGGCAGGGGGGCACCAGGAGCGGATCCTTATGGGCCCTAGCAAAAGTCATCCTCAGGTGGGTCGAAGCAAATGTCCTGTCCCTTTCAGCGATACATTTGAAAGGAGAGCAAAATCAGGTAGCAGATTTCCTCAGCAGGAGAACACTGAGAGAAGGCAACTGGGTTCTCAAGCAGGAAGTTTTCGAAATGATCACCCAAAGGTGGGGGATTTCTTCGATAGACCTCTTTGCCTCTAGGGAAAACGCGAAGGTAGCCATCTTCTTTTCCATAAACAGGGGGGACGGGGCGTTGGGGGTGTACACACTAGCACAGAGTTGGGGATTCTCCAGGTGCTCTGCTTTCCCCCCTCCCGTTCTGATTCCTGCAGTGTTAAGGAAGTTTCAAGCGGAGAACACTACCCTTATTCTAATCGCGCCAGACTGGCCCAGGAGGCCGCGGTTCTCCATTCTGAAGGGCCTGTCTGTGGAACCCCCCTGGATTCTCCCAGTCCAGGAGGATCTCCTTTCTCCTGGTCCAATCTGCTGTCCTCAGGTGGAGCGGTGGAACCTTGCAGCTTGGCTACTGAGGAGGAATTTCTGAAGGGCAAAGGGTTCTCAGATCGTTTAGTAGCCACTCTCCTAAATTGCAGGAAAAAGGAAACTCAGACCATTTACTTGAAGGTATGGAGGCGGTTCAATAGCTGGTGCTCAGAGAACTCCTTCAATGTGTGCAGCTCGGTAGCCGTTCTAGAGTTCCTGCAGGCAGGGGCAGATAAAGGTTTAGCCCCTGGAACATTGAAGGGTCAGGTATCCGCTTTAAGCGTATTTCTGGAAAGGCATTTAGCATCAGACCCTTGGATAGTGAGGTTCTTTAGAGCCTTAAGTAGGCAGAGGCCCGTTACAAATTCCCTCTTCCCAGTTTGGGATCTTTCATTAGTTTTACAGGTTCTCACAGGAGAACCTTTTGAGCCATTGGAATCTTGCTCGTTAAGATTGATCACTCTCAAAACGGTGTTTTTGGTGGCGATCACTACAGCAAGGAGAGTGAGTGAACTCGAAGCCCTTTCTATTAGTGCACCTTTTTTTCAGGTTTTTCCGGACCGTTTGATTTTTAAGACGGATCCGGCCTTTTTACCTAAGGTAGCCTCTAGTTTTCATAGAGTCCAGGAGATTGTGCTGCCTACTTTCTGTTCAAATCCGGTGAGAGAACAGGAACACATTTTTCATAGCTTGGATGTTAGAAGATGTGTCCTTCATTATTTAGATTGCACAAGTCAGTTCAGGAAGTCTGATTCACTTTTTGTGTTATTTTCAGGGGCTAGGGAGGGTTCCAGAGCCTCTAAACGTACAATAGACAGGTGGTTAAGGTCAGCCATTAGGCAGGCTTATGTGACGGGGGTTAGAACCCCCAGTTGGGATCAGAGCACACTCAACCAGGGCAGTGGCAACTTCTCAGGCAGAGTGGGCTGGTGCTTCTCCTGAACAGATCTGTAGAGCTGCAATGTGGTCCAGTTTTTCTACGTTCGTGAAGCACTATAGATTGGATCTTCTGTCAGCCAAAGACCAAGCCTTTGGTCGTAAAGTGCTGCAGGCAGTAGTCCCACCCTAAGGTAAGGTGCTCGCTTATCCTCTCTAAGGTGGCTGTCCTGAAAGACGGACTTGGGGAAAAACTGAGTTACTTACCGGTAACATGCTTTTCCGGGAGTCTTTCAGGACAGCACCAATTCCCACCCAGGTTTTTGGAGATCTTCGGGACCTCATCACATGAGACCGTCAAGTAAAATTAAGTTTGTTTGACGTGTTCTTGTGTCTCCCCCAGTTGGCCGAAGGTACTCTGGAAGAACTGAGGGGATGGAGGGAAGATGAGACTTAAATTGTGAAATTGAAGGCGGTGTTTCCTAAGAGGGGAGGGGCCAGGATCTCTCTAAGGTGGCTATCCTGAAAGACTCCCGGAAAAGGATTTTACCGGTAAGTAACTCAGTTTTTTGTCCGCCTGGAGCTTCGACGAAACATCCCCAGCATCCCGACAAGACATCCACGGATGGACAAAAATGTCCCTGGAACCGCAAGCCTGCGAATAAAAGTGCTACCACATGAAGGTTTGCCTCCACCCATGTCTCAGGTGGGGGGTCGCTTTCGGGAGTTTGCAGCCCGGTGGTCCTCTCGGTTATCCGACCAATGGCTCTGCGATCTGATTTCCACAGGCTACTAGAGTTTCTCTCTTGGCCGCCAAACAGATTCTTCCCCTCCAGCATACCCGTATCCCCGACTCGCCGGGAGGCCCTCTTGGGGGCAGTAAGGGACCTGCTGAATCGCGGGGTGGTTGGAACGTTTCCAGGGGTTCTACTCAAACCTGTTTGTAGTTCCCAAGAAGTAAGAAGTACGTCCAATCTTGGACCTAAAAGCCCTCAATCACTTTGTAAAAGTGCAGAGGTTCAGAATGGAATCAGTTCGCTCAGTAGTCTATCAAGGGGACTCCCTGGCGTCCTTGGACATCCAGGATGCGCACCTGCACATACCCATATGCCTTCGGCATCAACAATTTCTGCATTTTGCAGTTGAGGAAGCCAACTACCAGTTTGTGGCTCTTCCTTTTGGTCTGGCAGCAGCCCCCTGAGTATTTACCAAGGTATTGGCTGCCGTTTTGGCATTGCTGCGGCTACATGGTATCGCGATTGTTGGATACCTAGACGATCTCCTCCTGAGGGCATCTTCCGCCTCAGAGTTAGAGGAGGATGTGGCAATTGCCATTCAGACCCTGTAAGAATTTGTGTGGCTGTTGAACCTAAAGAAGTCGGTGATTGTGCCGACCCAGCGTCTGGAGTACCTTGGCTTGCTGCTTAACTCCACGGAAGCGAGAGTTTTTCTCCCTTCAGACAAACTGCAGACTCTCAGATCCACGGTAAAACTACTTATGAACCGCAAGTGGTCGTCACTATGCTTTTGCATGCGAGTCCTGGGTCTCATGGTAGCCTCCTCCGAGGCAGTACCTTATGCCCAGTTCCACACCAGAGTCCTGCAGAAGGAGATTTTGACAAAATGGGACAAATCTCAATTGTCCCTGGATCGTCAGACCCAGGTGAGCCAATCAGTCAGAGACTCACTGATCTGGTGGCTGAGGTCCCCGGTGATTCAGTTCAGGAAATCGTTCCTGCCTCTAAAATGGACAGTGATCACAACGGATGCCAGCCTATCCGGCTGGGGTGGAGTGATGGGGGTTCAGTCGGCTCAGGGCCTCTGGTCAACGGAAGAATCCAAGTTGCCGATCAATCTGCTTGAGTTGAGAGTGATCAGGCTATGCCTCTCCACATGGTCGATGAGAATTCAGGGGTGTCCGATCAGGATCCAGTCAGACAATGCCATGACTATGGCATACGTCAATCACCAAGGGGGAACAAGAAGCTCAGCCTCTGCACGGGAGGTCGCTCGCATACTTCGGTGGGCAGAGCGACACGTACCGGCCCTGTCAGCCATTTACATCTCGGGAGTGGAAAACTATCAGGCGGACTTTCTGAGTGCCCAGATGCTAGACCCAGGAGAATGGGCGTTGAATCCAGAGATATTCAGGTTACTGTGCCTGAAGTGGGGCACATCAGATGTGGATCTTCTGGCCTCCCGTCTTAATCGGAAGATGCCAAGATTCGTGTCAAGGACAAGAGATTTGTGGGCAGACGCGCTGCTGGTTCCGTTGGATCAGTACCAGCTGATCTATGCCTTTCCTCCACTGAAACATATACCACGCCTGCTTCGCAGAGTGGAAGCCAAGGAGATCCCAGTAATACTGGTTGCCCCAGATTGGCCTCAGCGTCCTTGATACACAGACCTGGTGTGTAGAAATTGGCGCTGAGCACCATTAAAGGGCAAATTTCAGCCTTGGCTGTCTTTTTTTTTTTTTTTTTTTTTTTCAGCGACCCTTGACGTCTCACTAGTGAGTACCTTCGTTCAGGGGGTACAACATGTAGTCCCTCCGGTGTGTCCACCGTTAACACCAGGTTCAAATCCCATGGGGGTATTGGCGCTTCAAAAACCGCCATTTGAAAATATCAGGGAGATTCCCCTGTTGACTTTCCCAGAAAGTGGTCTTTCTAGTGGCCATCACATCGGCCAGGAGGGTTTCGGAACTGGCGGCCTTGTCTTGCAAGCCGCCTTATCTGGTTATCCACAAGGATAAGGTGGCCGTTGCGGCCGCAACCGTCTTTTCTACCGAAAGTGGTCTCCGCTTTTCATATTAATGAGGACATTGTATTACCATGTCTCTGTCCTAAGCCAAAACACCCTAAGGAGGTGGCCCTTCATGCTCTGGACGTGGTTCGGGCTCTGAAGGTATATTTGTCTACCACTGCTCCCTTTCGGAAGTCAGACTCTCGGTTTGTGTCGGTGTTTGGTTCCAAGAAAGGCATGGCGGTCTTGTCGGCCACTATTTCCAGGTGGATCAGACGGATTGTAGTACAAGCCTATGCCTCGAAGGGGCAGGTGCCCCCCTTTCCGGTCACGGCCCACTCCACAAGGGCAATCGGAACGTCTTGGGCCTTTCCGACACCAAGCGCCTGTTGCTCAGGTGTGTAAAGCGGTGACCTGGTCGTCTGTTCACACGTTCACAAAGTTCTACAAGGTAGAAGTCAGTGCATCGGCTGATGCCTGTTTTGACCGCAAAGTTTTGCCAGCGGCCATATAGTTGCAATTGAGTATGCAATATTTTTCTTTTTTCCTGGTCTTTCGATTAAAAACGCAGTACCGTTAAGTTAATGCGCTGCAGCATTACATTCCACAGTTTTTTGTGCGGTTGTGGATAGTCACTCCTGTTGAGGAAAGCCTGGTTTTGTGGTGGATTTCTCCACGCATTGTTTTTTGTGGGTATAGTTTCACTAGTTCCCGCTTGTCATGGTGGATGAAGTTTTCTATGCTGTTTTCCCACCCCTAGTTTGCCACTGCTTGGGGACGTCCCAATGGCTAAGAGGAGCTGTGTCGGTCGGTGAATATAAGAGAAAATAGGATTTTTTTGTACTCAGCGTAAAATCCTTTTCTCTGTAATTCACCGACCGACACAGCACCCGCCCCTCCTTTTTTATCTTTTGTTATACTGCTTTTTGACGTACTGACGGCTGCATGGGGGTGGAACTAAGAGCTCTGAGTGTTGTATTACAACTAATGCCTAGTATCTCCTAGTAGTAGAGAATAACAACCCAATGGCTAAGAGAGGAGCTGTGTTGGTCGGTGAATTACAGAGAAAAGGATTTTACGGTGAGTACAAAAAATCCAGTTTTTTTGTTTGTTTTGTTTTTTGGTGGTGTTTTGATCACCACTGGGGTTTTTATTTTTATTTTTTTAAACAAACAAGACCAACATTTTTGAAAAACCAGAAAGGTTTTCTTTATTTCTGTTATTTAAAATGTTCTTTTCTCCTTCACTGATGAGTTGGCAGCATTGATGGGCACTGATAGGCAACACTGGTGGACACTAATAGATGGCACTAATGGGCAGCACTGATGATGAGGTATTGACAAGTGTTACTGATGGGCAACGATTGGCAGATGTGGCGGACATCTCTGATTGGGGCTGAGCTGATCATCAATCCACTGGTAGAAGAGCCGCAAATCGACTCTCCTGTCAGCACGAACCAAGAATAGCCATTTATCGGCACTTCCTGGTTATACCCTGTGATCAGCTATGCTTGTTCACAGCTGATCACATGGTAAAGAGACTATGTCAAAGGCTATTTACCACGATCAGAGTTGCGGTGTGTCAGTGACACACCACACTACTGATTGCCATGTTGCATGCCCCCCGAGGGTGCGCGATCACCGCTTATCCTGCTTGACATCATATGATGTACAGTCAGAATAACTTAACCACTTTGTGCACGTCATTCTGTTATATGGCGGGTGGGAAGTAGTTAAATGGTACATTTTCACAGTTTAAGCATTTGATGTTTTCTATTGTGAATAAAAAAAGCATTCATGAGATTTGCAGTTTTTTTTACTAGACATAGTACGTTTGTAACCATGTTTTTATATATACTAAAAGCTGTTCAGTACCTCTTCCCCTTGTCTGCCTGCCTGCAAACGCCCCCCCGTCTATCTAGCAAGGTTACTCTGTGGTATAAGCAAGGAAGCTGAGACCTCTGCAGTGTGTAAATGTGCTCTTACTATACAAAGATGCTGTACATAACTGTTATTAGGAATACAATACAAAACTGACAGATCTCTATAGCCAGGAAAATGCCTAGAAAATAGAACAGCCTATGGTCTATAACTACAAATACATTTAAAAGTTACTTCTCTTCTGTTACTGTATGTTCGTGATCTCCATTGGCAATGATTATTCTTGGAGACCAGGCTCTGCTATTCTATCATGAGTGGCTTCTTCTGATCTTACAGCAACATGATGTTGATGTGTCTAGCTCATGCCTGAATCCCCCTTTTATGTCAGGCTGTTCACCATAGTTATCCAAACAGAAAACATACCTATTCACTGTAGCTGTAGAAAAGATGGACTGTTGAAAACTGTCAATTGAATATTACAAAGATATCTACCCATTGTCTACTCAAACCAAACCTAACAGTCCTTCTTTCTGTTTGAGAGCTGAAGGAATCTCAAACAAGTAATGCCTTACTTGTTTACTGTAGCTATAGAGACAGTAGCCTGCTGAAAACTGTCAGTTGAATACAACAATAGTATCTAACCCCATTGTATGAAAACAGCATTTGTTTGAGAAATCTACTCAAGCCAAAAAAAAAACCTGACAATCTGACCAACTCACTATTGTAATATTGTCCCATGTGTCCTATGTCTGATACAAATGCAACACAGAAGGAAGATTAGCGGCTTTAATCACATTCTCCATCCAAGGTGAGGGGAAGCGTACTAGATCCATCTCTCCCACTCCAAACCCTTTATTATGGGGACAAGATGAGGTGTTACCCTCAGATGATCGAGAGGAAAAGCAAGCCGATTTTATTCCTCTCCTGAGGAAACAGCTGAGGAATCGGCTCCTTAGCCGTTAGCCGAAGGTCCAATCTTTCTTCTTAGGGTTCTTTGAAACATTTACTACCTTTTGCATGCGTTTTCAGTCCATAAGTTACTAGAAAAGCTTATTTATGCTGAATGGGATCATTCGGATAAGCATTTTCTCCCTCCAAAGAGATTCTCAGTTCTCTATCCCATGGAGGAAAAATTCACAAAAAGGTGGAAGGTTCCAGCAGTTCACACTGATTTCCAGTGTGAATAAAAGTCTAACTTGTCCAGTAGACAATGCACAAATGCTTAAAGATCCAACAGATAAAAATTTGGAATTCCTCTTAAGATCCTCTTTTTCTTTAGCGGGGATCGTTACTGCAGTTGCGGCAATAGTTATCTGTCAGTCCTTAACCGGTTCCCGACCAGCGCACGCTGATGTACGTCGGCAGAATGGCACGGGCAGGCAAATGGGCATACCTGTACGTCCCTTTAAATTTGCTGCCCTGCCATCGCGAGTGCGCCGTGATCGTCTCACGGAGTGGCTGAATGGAGAAATGCTGTTGTAAACAGCATTTCCCCATTCTGCCTAGCAACTAGTAATGCTGATCTCTGCTCCATGTGATTGGAGCAGAGATCAGTGTTCACTAAATGAAAGCCCAGCCCCCCACAGTTAGTAACACACCCCTAGGAACACTTAACCCCTACACTGCCACCCACTGGTTAACCCCTTCACTGCCAGTGTCATTTACACAGGAATCGCTGCATTTTTATAGCAGTGATTGCTGTATAAATGACAATGGTCCCAAAAATGTCCGATGTGTCCGCCATAATGTCGCAGTCACAATAAAAGTTGCTGATCGCCACCATGACTAGTAAAAAAAATAAAATAATAAAAATGCCATAAAACGATCCCCTATTTTGTAAATGCTATAACTTCTGCACAAACCAAATCAATCGCTTAATGCGATTTTATTTTATTTTATTTTTTTATTATTTATTTATTTTTTTGGGGGGGGGGGGAAATGTAGAAGAATACGTATCGGCCTAAACTGAGGGGAATTTTTTTTTTATATATATATTTTTTGGGGGATATGTGTTATAACAAAAAGTAAAAAATATTTATTTTTTTCTCAAAATTGTCACTCTATTTTTGTTTATAGCACAAAAAATAAAAACCGTAGGGGTGATCTAATACGACCAAAAGAAAGCTCTATTTGTGGGGAAAAAAGGACGTCAATTTTGTTTGGGAGCCACGTCGCATGACCGCGCAATTGTCAGTTAAAGCGACGCAGTGCCGAATCGCAAAAAGTGGTCTGGTCTTTGACCAGCAAAATGGTCCGGGGCTTAAGTGGTTAAAGGACCAATTCACAGATGCTCTTAAAGAGCTCCCTGCACAACAGGTCCATCAATTGGCAGAGTTACCAAAGCATTATTTTTTGCCATAGATGCTATGAAAAATTCTATCCACCAGGTGTCCCGCCTTGCGCTTGTACTAGTACACATGCGTAGGACCCTTTGGTTAAAGGATTGGTCTACCGAAGCACCTTGTAAAAAGCTTCTGACTAGTTTCCCTTTTCATGGGGAGCGACTATTTGGCTATGATTTGAATAAATGCATCCAGATGATTTCTAGTGGAAAGAGTACTCTCTTGCCAGACAAAAGAAAGTATAACCGTCCCTCATTTAAACTGACTTCTTCTCCTACACCAGGGGCATCTGCCTCTAGGCAGTGGCGATGGCCTCCGCCATCAGACTCTAGAGGAAAGCCTCAGGGTCAGACCCAGGCACAAAAAAAGATCTGGGGCTGCAAAGCAGAATACTAAAGCCTCCTCATGAAGAGGAGCCCCCCTCACCATGAAGAGGCGTCCCCCCTCACCAGAATGGGGGGGAAGACTCCTGAAATACTCAGAAGTCTGGCAAAGGGACATTTAGGATAGATGGGTAATCTCCACAGTATCTCTGGGATACAAACTAGAATTTTGGGAGTTACCACCGCCTTGTTTCCTGAGATCAAAGATCCAGGGAAAAAGCAATCCCGCATTAGACAGATTATTGGCTCAGGGGGTAATCATACAGATTCCCACAGAAGAGCAAGGTTTGAAGTTCTATTCAAACCTGTTTACGGTACCAAAACCAAATTGGGATGTTTGACCCATTCTAGATCTAAGGAATCTAAATCCGTTCCTGAAGTCCATGTAGTCAAGTCAAGTCAGTAGTTTCCATCCTACAAGGAAAAGAACTTATAGCATCCATCGACATCAGAGATGCATATCTGCATGTCCCTATATTTCCTGCTCACCAGAAATGTCTGATTTTTGAAGTAGAACAAGACTTTCAGTTTGTAGCCTTGCCCTTCGGGCTAGCCACAGCACCACGGGTGTTCACAAAAGTACTGGCCCCACCTCTAGCCAGGTTGAGGACACAGGGCATAACAGTCTTGACATACCTAAACAATCTATTGTTAATAAACCAGTCAGTGGCTTGCTTGGACCAGAGTGTACGCATTACAACCAGTTACCTGGAAATCCTGGGTGGGATTCTCAACCTAGAGAAATCTTCCTTAAAACAGCTAAGAAAGCTGGAGTATTTGGGCCTGATCATAAATACGGCCCAGAAAGGGGTGTTTTTGCCTTCGGCAAAGATCAGCTCCATACAAGAGCTGATATGGATGGTCAGGTCAAAAAGAAATCCCTCAATTCGCCTTTGCATGAGATTTTTAGGAAAGATGGTAGCTTCATTCAAAGCAGTTCCCTATGCACAGTTCCAATTTGAGACTATTGCAAAACAGTATCCTGTCTGCTTGGAACAAAATGATGCAAGCTTTGGACTTGCCAATGCGACTCTCCAAGTGTGTCCCATAACCTCAGCTGGTGTTTACTAACCCAGAATCTGCTGAAAGGATAATCCTTCAGACCAATTATCTGGAAAGTGGTAACGACTGATGCCAGCCTCTCAGGCTGGGGAGCAGTGCTAGAGAAAACAACTGTTCAGGGACGGTGGTTGAGATCCAAAAGAACCCTGCCTATCAACATCCTAGAGATTCGGGCAGCGTATCTGGCTTTGAAAACCTGAACCTCCAGGTTAAAGAATTGTCCTGTCAGGATCCAATCTGACAATGCCACGGCTGTGGCCTATATCAATCACCAAAGGGGCACCAAGAGCCTATCATCTCAGAGAGGTGAACCATATTCTAACTTGGGCAGAAAATAATGTCCCATGCCTATCGGCAGTTTTCATCCCGGGAGTAGAGAATTATCAGGCAGACTACTTAAGTTACCAGCAGTTATTCCCAGGGGAATGGTTTCTTCACCCCGAAGTCTTTCAGGTCACTTGCCAAAGATGGGGGGGGGGGGGGGCGCCGGACCTAGATCTTCTAGCGTCCAGATTCAACCTGAAGTTGGTCAACTTTGTGTCCAGGACAAGGGATCCATTCACATGTGGAACCTATGCATTGGTGACCCCATGGGATCAGTTCTCACTGATCTATGCATTCCCAACTATTCATTTGCTATCACGACAACTTTGCAGGATCAAGTTGGAAAGAAAGCCTGGTAGCACCAGCATGGCCCAGAAGGTCATGGTACACAGAACGGGATCATGGTCCCTCCCACTAAGGCCAGACTTTCACAGGGGTCAATATTCCATTCTACTTTACGAAAAGCTAAATTTAATGGCCTGGCTATTGAGACCCACATTCTGAAGAAACGTGGGCTTTCTGGGTCAGTTATTTCAACTTTGATTAATGCAAGGAAACCAGCTTCCAGAACTATATATTATAGAGTTTGGAAGACTTGTGTTTCCTGGTGTGAATCCAAGGGTTGCCACCCTCGGCGATATATCCTAGGCAGAATTCTTGCCTTTCTACAATTAGGCATAGAGATGTAGTTGGCCCTGAGTACTATTAAGGGCCAAGTCTCAGCCTTATCGATTTTATTTCAAAGACCGCTTGCTGTGTATTCTTTGGTCTGGGGTTTTATGCAAGGGGTGAAGCGGATTAATCCGCCAGTTAAATCACCCTTGAGCCCTTGGGGCTTAAATTTTTGTTTTGTTACAAAAACAGCCATTTGAACCGATACAGCATATTCCCTTAGTCCTTCTGACAAGGAAGCTGGCATTTTTGGTTGCTATATCCTCAGCAAGGAAGGTTTCGGAATTGGCTGCTCTTTCTTGTAAAGAGCCATGTTTAATTTTTCATGAGGACAGAGGGGTGTTATGCCCTCGTCCAGGCTTTTTGCCAAAAGTAGTTTCAGGTTTTCATCTGAACCAAGATCTTGTCTTGCCATTGTTTTTTCCAAAACCATGTTCCTGGGAAGAAAGGTCACTACATTGTCTTGATGTGGTGAGCACAGTGAAGACATTTCAATATTTAAAGGCAACTGCTCAGATACGTAAGAATGATGTCTTATTTATTCTACCAGGAGGTCCTAAAAAGGGACAGGTAGCATTGAAATCCACTGTCGCTAAGTGGATTTGGCAGGTTATTATTCAAACATATGATTTAAAGGGTAAGATTACCCTTTTCTCGTTCAAAAGTTTTTATTTTATGTTAAAATAAATTACATGTACAGAATATAAGACAAATTATTTGATACCAGAAATAAAAAGTAGACCTATTGCAGTTCGGATGATACAAAGCAAAGAAGAATTTCAAGATATTCTCGTGGGAATGACAATAAATGGCGTTATATTTTAGAATTTGAAAGCATTCTTATAACCTGAGTTTTAAACATTTTAATCCCAAGAAAATATAAATATATCTAAAAGAAAATATATGGTTTTAAAGTTTTGACCATAACTTCTAAAGTATGTTTATAGTATTATATAATAAGGGAAGAACAGAAAAGGTATATAGGAAGGGGAGGGAATAATTCTATGGAGGAGGTTTTATATAACAGCTAATGTTGTAATTCTATAGAAAATCTTAATCACCATGACAATAAAACTCGGTTATCAATATTATCTGACATATAATATTTAATCCAGGGTTTCCATATGATAGCAAACTTTGTCATCTGGTTTTTATCTATAGCGTCCATTTTAGCATGGATGAAAGATTGATTCATTCTAAGTTTGGTTTCTGCAATATTCACCACATCTGTTTTCCACGCATTGGCTATAGTCTGCTTTGCGGCTATCAGGAGTGTAAGAACTAATTTGCATTGTTTCTGATTCAGAAAGGCTGGTTTTAAATTAAGGAGAGCTATAATTGGGTCTGGAAAAATTGGATGGTCAAAAAATTTTGTAATTATCAGAACTTTTTCCAAAATGATTGTACAATTGGGCAATGCCACCAGGTATGTATATAGGTACCTTTTTCTGGACAGCCACGAAAGCAGAGGCCAGAATTGTCTGTTGAGAATTTGGCGCTTCTCGCAGGAACCGAATACCAGCGTGTGAGGACTTTATATGATGATTCAGACGCCAATATATTTATAGAGGAAGATTTTGTGCAAGACCATATGTTGGACCAAGACCTAGAATCGATCGGACAATCCAGATCTTTTTCCCACTTGGCCACATATTTAGGTGTAACAGTATTAGAATTAGATATCAATTGTGTATACAATGATGTAATACGACCTTTAGCATGTGGTTCCTTGAGACAAAATCTTTCAAATTGAGAAATATTATGTAAGTTTACATTTAAATTGAGAAGAGGAGTGTAAAAAATGTAGATTTGGACATATCTGAATATTTCTGATTGTGGAAGCTTGTATAATTCATAGATCTGTAAAAGATTTTATTGATGTAGTTGAAGTTAAATTATATAGACAAGTGATACCAGCCTTAGACCAAGCTTTAAAGTATTTCCAGGCTGGGTAAAAAGTTGGATTCTTGTGAAAAGATAATAGCCGATTTTGTGGACATTGCAGACCATGTGAATTTCTATACCTATCCCATAGAGATAGAGTGCTTAGAAATGGGGTTATTTATAGACTTAAGATCTACAGGTTGTAACCATAATATATTGTTTATAGGAAGAGGATCAAAGTCTAAAGCTTCAATGAGGACCCATAAAGCAATCTCTGTAGAAGAGTGATATTTTGTTAATTGAGATAATTGAGCTGCCTTGTAATATGTGTTAGTCTGGAAATCCCAAACCACCCAAAGCTTTGTGGAGAACAAGTGTGTTTTTTTTTTTTATTTTTTTTTTATTTTTTTATGAAGTCACCCCCCCCCCCCCCCCCCCGAGTGAATTTTCATTACTTTTTGTTGGATCAGCCTAAGAAAATATGCAGGAATATGAATCGGGAGAGTTCTGAATAAATATAAAAATTTCAGAAGAACAGACATTTTTATGATATTGATTTTCCCAAACCATGATATCGGCATTGATGACCATTTAGATAACGACTAGGGATACGCCAAAATTTCGGCCGCCGAAACATATCGGCCGAAAATGGCCCTTTCGGCAAAAAGTCGAAAGAGAATTTCCGCCGATACTGGTGCTGAAAATGGGGCGGGGCTTGGCCCATCACGGGGGTGTCATTCTGTCTTTAGCTCTCCTCCCCTCCCTCCTCACCCATGCTGCAGTCAGCCTGTGGGGTCTCGCTCTAAAGTCCCCCTCTCCACAGCGGTGGCTGCATATGTCTCCTCAGCCGTTGTGTAAATCGGCTGTGCAGGAGCTGGGCACGATGTTTACTGTGAAAGTGAAAGCAAAGGAGAGGCGTCTAGCAGTGTGTGCTGTGCTCTCTGCCTCCCCCTAGAGTGCAGTACCCAGCATGGAGATTAATGTACAGAGCTGCAGCTGCCAATTAAAAAAAAAAAAACTGTCTATATATATATATATATATATATATATATATATATATATATATATATATATATATATATATATATATATATATATATATATATATATATATATATATATATATATTTGTATGCCTGTGTGTGTGATGTGTGCATGTTTATATGTATGTGTGTATGTTTGTTTGTATATTTTATATATGTGTGTGTGTGCACGTTTTTATATGTGTATGTTTATATGCACTGGTGAGGTACAGGCAGGCTACATGGCGGGCACTGGTAGGCTGCTGGGCACAGTGAGGCTGCATTGATCTCCTGTAGCATGCCTGCAGTCTCTGACCAGCTCCTGTAGCATGCCTGCAGTCTCTGACCAGCTCCTGTAGCATGCCTGCAGTCTCTGACCAGCTCCTGTAGCATGCCCCCAGTCTCTGACCAGCTCCTGTAGCATGCCCCCAGTCTCTGACCAGCTCCTGTAGCATGTCCCCAGTCTCTGACCAGCTCCTGTAGCATGTCCCCAGTCTCTGACCAGCTCCTGTAGCATGTCCCCAGTCTCTGACCATCTCCTGTATAAAAATATTTTTTAAAAATAGTCAATTTCGGTATCGGTTTTCGGGATCAAGGAAGATTTATTTTCGGTATCGGTTTCTGCACCAAAAAAAACATTCGGTGCATCCCTAATAACGACCTTGTAATATTTTTTAATAGAGCTTGGTAATTAGCTGCAAATAAATCGGAGGGGTTAGGCGTAAACTGCACACCCAGATATGGGAGGCTATGATCTACCCACTTAAAGAGGAAGTAAACCCTGATGAGTTTACTTCCTCTTTCATTCCCTGCAAAGGTAAAGCATAATGGACTACTATGCATCGCATAGTAGCCCATTATGCGTCACTTACCTGACACAGGAGCCAGCGAAGTCACCGATGTCCCCTGTAGTCCGTAGCGTCCATCTTCTCGGTGGGGTCGCGCAGCTCCGCCGCTGTCATTCGGCGAAGCCGCAATGACGTCACCCCGCGAATGCACACGGGAGCCGACACGCGCGGCAGCTCCATTGTTGGAAATGCCGCACTCAGTGCGCCTGCGCGCCACTGTCTACGGCGCATGCGCCGTAGACAGCGGTGCCTGTATTCGGGCAAATATCTCCTAAAACCGTATAGGTTTAGGAGATATTTCTTGGACCTACAGGTAAGCCTTAATCTAGGCTTACCTGTACGTCAAAGTGGTTTGTAAGGGTTTACAACCACTTTTAAAGAGTAGTGAATTTTGTAAAGATTGTTTATCTTTCTCGACAAGTGAAATGTTTAATGCTGTCGATTTTTTAATATTGACCTTAAGGCCCGAAATAAATGAGAATTCTTGTAGTACAACCATAAGATTTGGGGCCGAAACATGTGGAGAAGTTAGAAAAAGGAGAATATCATCTGCGAATAAACAGAGCTTATGATGAAAGCCACCCATTTCAATACCAGTTATAGTGGGTTCCATCCTAATTTTTTGTGCTAAAGGTTCAATGAGTAAAGCAAATAATGGCAAAAGTGGACATCCTTGACGAGTCCCCCTCAGTATATTAAACTTGTCCGATTTGTACCCTGCATATCTGATATAAGCTTTGGGATCGTGATACAAATTAGAGATCCATCGTAAAAAATGAGGGCCGAATCCCCATTTGGAAAGGGTATAGTTCATATATGACCATGATACTGTGTCAAAAGCTTTCATAATATCTAAAGAAAGAAAACAAGTGGGAATATACCTTTTTTTTTTTTTTTTTTTTTTTTTTTTTTTTTTAGTGGCATGCGACAGGAGTGTTGCACGTCTAATATCTTCTGCTTGACGTAATGGAATGAAGCCCACTTGATCACGATGTATAAGATTGCCTATAATAGTATTTAATCTGTTAGCTAGAATTTTGGCTAAAAATTTAAAAGTTAAGTTTAGTAACGAAATAGGGCGATAATTAGACCATATTGAATCGTCTGTGTGAGGTTTAGACCCCTTTCACACTGGGGCATTTTTCATGCGCTTTAGCGTTAAAAAATACGACTGAAAGAAGCCGCAACTGCAATCCCAATGTAAAAGCCCGAGTGCTTTCACACCGAGATCCCTTTCATACTGGGGCGTTTTTCAGGCGCTTCAGCGTTAAAAAATACGCCTGAAAGAAGCTGCAACTGCAATCCCAATGTAAACGCCCGAGTGCTTTCACACCAAGGCGCTGCGCTGGCAGGGCGTCAAAAAAAGTCCTGCAAGCAGCTTCTTTGCAGCGCTTTTGGAGCGGTGAATAAAGCGCCCCTTCCCATTGAAATCAATGGGAAGCGCCTGTAAAACGCCAGAAAAACGCCTGAAAAACGCTATTGGCAGCAGCGTTTTGTGGGCGCCTTTAACCCTTTATTTGGCCACTAGCAGGGGTTAAAAGTGCCCCAATAACGCTCGAAAAACGCTGGTAAAGCGCTGCTAGTTTAAGCGGCGCGTTACGAGCGTTTTTTGGGCGCTGACATTGTGAAAGGGTTCCTAAAGCACTTGGGCTTTCACATTGGGACTGCAGATGAGGCTTCTTTCAAGCGCTTTACAGGCGCTTTTTTTAACGCTAAAGCGCCTGAAAAACGCCTGAAAAACGCCCCAGTGTGAAAGGGGTCTTAGGGAGCATACAGATAATTGCAGTCAGGGATTCTATTCTAAAAGAATGACCTTCCAAAAGGGAATTAAAAGTGTTTGTCAAGACTGGAGATAGGGTGTCTACAAACGTTTTGTAATACAGCGCAGAAAAACCACCAGGACCTGGCCTCTTATTTAGTTTCAGATTTTTGATAACTTCAGATACCTCTATAATTTGACACTGGTTCCTCCATTTCCATTTGTGTTTTAGATAGTGTCGGTAGAGATATGAGAGAAAAAATCATTCGCTCTAGAAGGGTCCAACTCATTATTAGAAGAGTATAAATTTTTTAATTGTGTTTTGAATTTTTGTAATATTTTTAAAGGATTATTTGTGTATACCCCCCCCTAGAGATTTTCAGACGTATCGGTTTCTTTGGGTTCTGGCAGGATTTTAATGCCCTGGCTAATAGTGTGTGAGGTTTATTCGCATTGATATAGAAATTGTGTTGTGATCTCTTGATGGTTTTATCTGCTGCTTCAGTAAGGAATAGATCAAATTCCAATTTAGCTTTGTCAAGATTTGTTTTAGATAAAGAAGGGTTATTTTGGAATGCTGTGTGACATTTATTGAAATTTGTTTCTAAAGTCTGACAAAGGATTTTTCGCTTTGAGTAGAAAATCTCTTAATATCCATGTTGGATCTTTTTTTTTTTTTTCGGAAATATAGAGGCAACAGTAATGTAAAGTGCACTATGGTCGGACCATGGGATGGGAATAATTTTTGTAGATATTATTTCTGGAATTAGCCCTATGGACATAAATATATTGTATATCCTAGAGAATGAGCGATGAGGGAACGAGTAATGTGTGGTATTGTCTCTTGGTTGGATTCAATTCTCTCCAAGTATCTACTAGGTTATGTTTTATAATTTAGTTTTGATAAGGGTTGTTAGTCTGCTGTATGTGACTGTGGGATTGGTGATTTATCCAAAAATGGAGATATGGTCTAATTAGAATTGTAGTACCTATTTTGTGGTGTACTATAGTTTGGAATAAATAAGAGAAAAAAGAAAAGAATTTTTGTTAGGAGCGTAGTATGATGTAATGGTGATAGTGGTATCAAGTAGCTGTCCTTTAAGAATCAAGTAACGGCCTTCTGGATCCTTGATTTCCTTCATTAGTGAAAATGGTGTATTGCGATGGAAAGCTATAAGCACGCCTCTTTTTTTAGGGGAGGCCGAAGCTGTGTATACTTGGAGGTAGTCTTTACTGAAGAATTTGGGAGTGGATTGTGATGCAAAATGAGTCTCTTGGAGGCAACCTATATGTGCTTTTTTTTGGATGAAAATGTGCGGAAGGCTTTAGTGCGTTTATGGAACGTTTAGCCCCTGAGTATTTAATGATCTGATGTTTAATGGGGCCATATAGTTGGGAAAAGTGAATATATGTTGGTGTTCGTTTAGAACGTGTGTCATATAAGAAATTGGTTGTCTCCAGAGCATAGGGGTGGAGGGAGGGGAAAGGAGATAATGACTGAAAAAGAAAATACAATTAATATACAATATTGAAATATATCTCAACATATCTATGTTCTTAACGTGTCCGTTGGGAGGAGAAAAACTCTCCCTCCATGGGTACATGAGCCACTGTCAACTGTTCGGTGTACACCGAGCTGCTGAGGGTAGCAAGAGAGGGTGCAAGGAACTTCCCTGCAGAACACCAAGAGCCAATCATATAACTTCATTTTTCAAGCTAAAAATAAAAATGTAATATTAAGGCAACCTCAGAGACAAAAAAGAGAACAGAGAGAAAAAAAAGTTATAATAAGGGGCCTAAATTATTAGGAACATTTCTTAACCACTTACCGACCAGCCCACGACTATGTACGTCCTATTTTTGAAGAGGGATATATCGGTAACGGCAGCAGCTGCTGCCACAACTGAGATATCCATCTCTTCAGGCGCCAGTCGGCTGTACGATAACGGTGGTCTCCGCGGCGGATTCGCCGCGAGATCACCGCTATCGGCAGCGGGAGAGGTGCCACTCCCGCCTCCCTCCCTCACCTTCCGCCACTTACCGGAGCCGTCGGTAGCGGCGGAGGCGATCGGGTCCTTTCGCTAGCTGGGTATGGAGACGAGTGAGGCTAAGATGGCCCCCACTCGTCTCTATACCATAGGAGGGCGGAAGCGACGTCAAAACGTCACTTCCGCCCATACCTCTTAACCACCTCAATACAGTGCAGTTACACCCCCTTCCTGACCAGACCAATTTTCAGCTTTCAGCGCTCACAGTTTGAATGACAATTACTCAGTCATGCAACACTGTACCCATATTAAACTTGTGTCCTTTTTTCCACACAAATTGAGCTTTCTTTTAGTGGTATTTAATCACTCGTGACTTTTTTTATTTTTTGTGCTATAAATAAAATAAAACGTAAATTTTGTGAAAAAAATGCCTTTTTCTTTGTTTCTGTCATAAATTTTTGCTAATTAGTAATTTTTTCTTCATACATTTTGGCCAAAATTTATACTGCTTCATATCTTTGGTAAAAATAACCCACATTAGTGTATATTATTTGGTCTTTGTGAAAGTTCTAGAGTCTACAAACTATGGTGCCAATTACTGAAAATTGATCACATCTGATCAGGCCTTCAGTACATCAGGTGAGTCTCATTTCTTGAGACACTAACAAGTCAGGAAAGTACAAATACCCCCCAAATGACCCCTTTTTACAAAGTAGACATTCCAAGGTATTCAGTAAGTAGCATGGTGAGTTTTTTTAAGTTGTCATTTTTTCCCACAATTCTTTGCAAAATGAAGATTTTTTTTTTAGTATTTTTTTTTTTTTTTTTTACAAAATTGTCATATTATCAGGTTATTTCTCACACACAGCATATGCATACAACAAATTACACCCCAAAATACATTCTGCTACTCTTCCCGAGTACGGCGATACCACATATGAGACTTTTACACAGCCTGGCCACATACAGAGCACCAACATTGATGTAGTACCTTCAGGTGTTCTACGAGCAAAAATGACGCATCTCATTTCTCAACCACCTATTACAATTTTGAAGGCCCTGGAGTACCAGGACAATGGAATTTCCCATAAAATGACCCAATTTTGGAAAGCAAACACCCCAAGGTATAATCTGTGAGGCATAATGAGTCTTTTGAATGGTTAATTTTTTTCCAGAAGTTTTTGGAATATGTGGAAAAAAATTAAAACGCATTTTTTTTTTTTTTACACAAAATTGTCAATTTATAAGATATTTCTAACACATAGCATGTATATAGCAAAAATTCTACCCCAAAACACATTCTGCTACTCCTCCCGGGTATGGCGATACCACATGTGTAGGACTTTTACACAGACTGGCCACATAGAGAGGCCAAACATTGAAGTAGTACGTTCAGGCATTCTAGGAGCATAAATGACACATCTCATTTCATTCCTACCTATCACACTTTTGAAGGTCCTGGACCATCAGGACAGTGCGATTACTCACAAAATGACCCCATTTTGGAAAGCAAACACCCCAACATATATTCTATCAGACATGGGCTGTTGACAGGTACTCGAGTACTCTGATGGCCTGGTGACTGGTATTTGGGTACTCTGAAGGGCGGTGACAGGTACTCATATGGACTGTGACAGGTACTCGGGTACTGAGATGAACTGTGACAGGTACTCGGGTACTGTGATGGGCCGTGACAGGTACTCGGGTACTGTGATGGGCCGTGACAGGTACTCGGGTACTGTGATGGGCCGTGACAGGTACTCGGGTACCCTGATGGGCCGTGACAGGTACTCGGGTACCCTAATGTGCCGGGACAGATACTATGAGGGGTGGTGACAGGTCCTCTTTATTGGGGGGGGGGGGGAAATCAGTGTGATTGGTGTACACTAGGCGGTAACGAGATGTTACCGCAATCTCCTCACACACGATCTGTGTGTAAGGAGGGGAACAACCCGGTAACATCTCGTTACCGCGGTTTGTTTACATTTTAGTGATCGGCTGTGAAAGGATCACAGCTGATCACGTGGGTAAACAGCCGGCCAATGGCTGTTTACCAGCGTCGGTGACGAGCAGTGTTCCCGGGGAACACGCCGCCACCGACGTGCGTGCGATCGCGCGCATGCGCTGTGCACAGTCGGGGTGTGACCATCTGTGATGGGCCGTGACTTCATCACGGCCAGTCACGTGGTAAACAGCGATAACCAATGGCTGTTCACCTTCGGTGGCGAGCGGTGTCTCCGTGACACGCCGCCACCGAAGAAACAGGGATGCGCATGCACGATCACGCGCATTCCCTGTTAAAACGGGAGGCCATCATATGACGGCCTCCCGCCACAATAGGTGCGCCGCCTGGCCGTCATTTGACTGCCGGCGGTCAGCAACCAATTAACCACTTGCCGACCGCCGCACGACGATATACGTCGGCAGAATGGCACGGGCAGGCATAAGGGCGTATATATAAGTCCCTGCCTTCCCGCGGGTGGGGGGCCCGATCGGGCCCCCCCCCGGTGCCTGCGGCGGTCGGCTTTCGTTCGGGAGCGATCCCGGACGAGGGGACGGCCATTCATTCATGGCCACCCCCTCGCGGTCGCTCCCGACGAATGGAAATCCTTCGTGACATCACTTCCTCTCCTGTAATGTAAACACAGGAGAGGAAGTGATGTATTCTCTCCTCCGTGTCGGTATTTTTCGTTCCGGCACCGAGGAGAGAGCATCGGTGAGTTGCACCAACACACCACACATACAGTAGAACATGCCAGGCACACTCACACCCCCCCGATTACCCCCCCAATTACCCCTGCCCCCCCCAGTCACAGTGACACCAATTGCATTTTTTTTTTTTTGCATTGGTGTCATTTGTGACTGTAATAACTGTTAGGGCAGTTAGGGTTAGCCCCCTTTAGTTCTAATGTACCCCCCTAACCCCCCCAATAAAGGTTTAACCCCGTGATCACCCCCCGTCGCCAGTGTCACTAAGGCTGGGTTCACATTGCAGCGGTTTATGAGAACGGATGTGATTCTCACCGCACTGCAGTGCAAATCACATCCGATCTCTGTGCGATTCGAGTTCAGCCATACAGATAGTATGGCTGAATTCGCATCACACCCGCCGCACCCGCCGCAAATTCGCACGGGACCCTTTTTTTGGTCCGCAGCAGAATCGAATCGCATGGGTGTTCACACCATGCGATCCGAGTTTGCAGATTGCACTGCGATATGCGAACTGATCTGGGGGTGTCATTAACATTTCACTGACACTCCCAGCAATTCGCATAGGGCAGTGTGAACTGCCGCCGGGAGGCATGCGATGCGGGAACCCGCCGCGGATTCGTGGCGTTCCTGCATCGCTCCAGTGTGAACCCAGCCTAATAAGCGATCATTTTTCTGATCGCTGTATTAGTGTCACAGGTGACGCTAGTTAGGCAGGTAGGTATTTAGGTTCGCCGCAGCTTTTTATAGCGCCAGGGACCCCCATATACTACCGCATAAAGCCCCCTGATTGCCCCCTAGTTAACCCTTTCACCAGTGATCACCATATAACGGTTACAGGTGACGCTGGTTGGTTAGTTATTATTTTTATAGTTTCAGGGCACCCGCCATTTATTACCTAGTCTCACTAGTGTACCCCTAAATTTAGGGGTGTCTACTTTCCAAAATGGGGTCATTTGGGGGGGTTTGTGCCATCTTGGCATTTTATGGCCTTCAAAACTGTAACGCCCTTAGCCTGAAGGCGGTGCTTGGTTTTCGGGGCCCCGTATGCGGCTAGGCTCCCAAAAAGTCCCACATATGTGGTATCCCCGTACTCAGGAGAAGCAGTAGAATTTATTTTGGGGTGTCATTTCACATATGCCCATGGCATGCGTGAGCAATATATCATTTAGTGACAACTTTGTGAAAAAAATAAATAAAATAAAAAGTTTGTAATTTTCCCGCAACTTGTGGCAAAATATAAAATATTCCATGGACTCAACATGCCTCTCAGCAAATAGCTTGGGGTGTCTACTTTCTAAAATGGGGTAATTTGTGGGGGTTTTGTGCCATCTTGGCATTTTATGGCCTTCAAAACTGTAATAGGTAGTGAGGAGTGAAGTCAAATATTTACGCCCTTAGAAAACCTGAAGGCGGTTCTTGGCTTTCGGGGCCCCGTACGCGGCTAGGCTCCCAAAAAATCCCACACATGTGGTATCCCCGTACTCAGGAGAAGCAGCAAAATTTATTTTGGGGTGTCATTTCACATATGCCCATAGCATGTGTGAGCAATATATCATTTAGTGACAACTTTGTGTAAAAAATAAAAAATAATTTTTTTTTGTCATTATTCAATCGCTTGAGGCAAAAAAATAAAATATTCAATGGGCTCAACATGCCACTTATCAATTTCCTTAGGGGGTCTACTTTCCAAAATGGGGTCATTTGGGGGGGGTTTGTACTGCCCTGCCATTTTAGCACCTCAAGAAATGAGATAGGCAGTCGTAAACTAAAAGCTGCGTAAATTCCAGAAAACGTACCTTAGTTTGTAGATGTGACAACTTTTGCGCAAACCAATAAATATACAGTTATTGACTTTTTTTTTGCCAAAGACATGTGGCTGAATACATTTTGGCCTAAATGTATGACTAAAATTGAGTTTATTGGATTTTTCTAATAACAAAAAGTAGAAAATATCATTTTTTTTTCAAAATTTGCGGTCTTTTTCCATTTATATTGCAAAAAATAAAAATCGCAGAGGCAATCAAATACCATCAAAAGAAAGCTCTATTTGTGGGAAGAAAAGGACGCAAATTTTGTTTGGGTACAACATTGCATGACCGCGCAATTACCAGTTAAAGCAGCGCAGTGCCAAATTGTAAAAAGACCTCTGGTCATTTACCAGCAAAATGGTCCGGTCTGAAAGTGGTTAAAGGTATATTTTTTCTTAAATGTCATTTTTTCTTTTTTTCTTTTTTTTTTTTTTTTGCATTTTAGTCCAAATATTAGATCTGAGGACTTTCTGACCCCTGATCTCATATTTAAGAGGACCTGTCATGCTTTTTTCTATTACAAGGGATGTTTACATTCCTTGTAATAGGAATAAAAGTGATCCATTTTTTTTTTTTTTGTTTTTTTTAAAAACCGTGTAAAAAAATTAAAATCAATTAAAATAAATAAGAAAAAAAAAGGTTTTTAAAAACACCCCGTCACGACGAGCTTGCGCACAGAAGCGAGCGCATACGTGAGTAGCGCCCGCATATGAAAACGGTGGTCAAACCACACGCGTGAGGTATCGCCACGATCGGTAGAGCGAGAGCAATAATTCTAGCCCTAGACCTCCTCTGTAACGCAAAAAATGCAACCTGTAGAATTTTTGAAATGTCGCTTATGGAGATCTTTGAGGCTAAAAGTTTGACGCCATTCCACGAGCGGGTACAATTTTGAAGCGTGACATGTTGGGTATCAATTTACTCGGCGTACCATTATCTTTCACAATATAAAAAAAAAAAATTGGGCTAATTTTACTGTTGTCTTATTTTTTTATTCAAAAAAGTGAATTTTTTCCAAAAAAAGTGCGCTTGTAAGACCGCTGCGCAAATACGGTGTGAAAAAAGCATTTCAATGACCGCCATTTTATTCTCTAGGGTGTTGGAACCCCCAAACATTTTATATTGTTTTTTTTTCTAAGTAATTTTCTAGCAAAAAATGTTTTAAACATGTAAACACCAAATCTGAAAAAGAGGCCTGGTCCTTAAGTGGTTAAAAAAGATTATGATAAAAATATTGATTGGAAGTCAGAAAAAAAAAAATCGGCAGTAGCCATTCTGTTGAAAAGGCAATATAGTAGCCTCAGTACAGGTGTTTATCAGTCCATAGTGTCAGCTAGTTCTGGATCCGGAGGTGGAGATTGTATGCGACTTCTTTTCTGTGGATTGTAGTCGTCTTCTCTTCTGAAAGCAGAGGAGGGATTGTAAGCATATGAGGATGATTTTTGGCGAGTGTCCGCAGCATCTCTTGATGTGTTTATCATCCCTAGTTTCTGTAAAGTAGTTTGCAGGTCCTTAGCTGTTCGGCACATATATTTACGACTTTGACAAGTAAAACGCACTGAGAAAAAAAAGCCCCATTGGTAGATTGTCATTTCGCTGTAATATTTGCAGTAGTGGTTTCAGGGTTCGTCTTTTGTTGATTGTAATTTGTGAGATGTCTGTGAATAATTGATATTTATGACCCTGGAAAATTAGGGGATCTTTATTTCTAGCTGTATTTAGCAGTAGTTCCTTAGTGTGGTAGAAATGCAATTTTGCGATAATGTCACGGGTAGGACCATCTGTTTCCTTTGGTGCTAGGGCTCTATGAACCCAGTCCATTTCAAGATGCTCTAGTGGGATAGCTGGTTGTAATTCTTGAAAAAGTGCAGTAATAGCACCATTTAAATCAGTCGCAGATTCAGGTATTCCTCTAATACGTATATTGGAGCGTCTTGCACGATTTTCGAAATCCTCCAATTTAGATTGTAATATGTCATTTTCCTCTTTAACCACTTAAGGACCGCCGCATGGCAATGTGCGTCGGTGCAATGGCACTGACAGGCACGTACATGTACGTGCTCGCCTTCCAGCGGAGGGGGGGTCCAATCGGACCCCCTCCCGCTGGATGCGCGGTCCGTTTCGCTGCAGGAGCGATCCGGGATGAGGGGATGGCCGTTTGGTTTCTGGCCATCCCCCCTCGATCGCTCCTGGTGAATGAGAAGCTTCCCCCGCTGTGTATAGTAAACACAGGCAGGGAGGAAGTGATGTCATTCTCCTCGGGGCGGTCTTTTTGACCGGGCTGCGAGGAGAACAGTGAAAGTAAGTGTGCATCAACACTACACTGACATGTAGGTACACATAGGCACACAAAGCCCCCCCGATCACCCCCCCCCCCCCCCCCAGTCACAGTGTCACTGATTTCAGTGATCATTTATTTACTGATCACTGCATTTAGTGTCAGTTGTGACAGTAAAAATTGTCAGGGCAGTTAGTGTTAGGTCCAGGGTAGCCCCCTACCCCCCCCAATAACGGTTTTAACCCCCTGATTGCCCCTAGTTAACCCTTTCAACCCCTTTTGCCAGTGTCACTAAGCGATCATTTTTCTGATCGCTGCATTAGTGTCACTGATGCTGCTAGGTAGCTAGTTATTTTTTTAGGTTCCCCGCCAGATTTTTATAGCGTTAGGTACCCCCATATACTACCCAATAATGGTTTTAACCCCCTGATTGCCCCTAGTTAACCATTTCACCAGCGTGTGTGAGTAATATATCATTTAGTGACAACTTTGTGCAAAAAAAAAAAATTTTAATATTCCTGCAACTTGTGGCAAAATATAAAATATTTCATGGACTCAACATGCCTCTCAGTAAATGGCTTTGGGTGTCTACTTTCCAAAATGGGGTCATTTGGGGGGGGGGGTTTGTGCTATTTTGGCATTTTATGGCCTTCGAAGCTGTGATGGGTAGTGAGGAGTGAAATCAAAAATTTGCACCCTTAGAAATCCTGAAGGCAGTGATTGGTTTTCGGGGGCCCGTACGAGGCTAGACTCCAAAAAAAGTCCCACATATGTGATATCCCCGTAGGAGAAGCAGCAGAATATATTTTGGGGTGCAATTCCACATATAACTATGACAAGTGTGAGCAATATATCATTTAGTGACAACTTTTTGTAAACTTCTTTTTTTTTTTTTTTTTTTTTTGTGTCATTATTCAATCACTTGGGACCAAAAAAATTAAATTAAAATATTCAATGGGCTCAACATGCCCCTCAGCAATTTCCTTGGGGTGTCTACTTTCCAAAATGGGGTCATTTGGGGGGGGGGGGTTTGTACTGCCCTGCCATTTTAGCACCTCAAGAAATGAGATGGGCAGTCATAAATGAAAAGCTGTGTAAATTCCAGAAAATGTACTCTAGTTTGTAGATGCTATAACTTTTGCGCAAACCAATAAATATACGCTTATTGACATTTGTTTTTACTAAAGACATGTGGCTGAATAAATTTTGCCCTAAATGTATGACTAAAATTGAGTTTATTCGATTTTTCTTATAACAAAAAGTAGAAAATCTTTTTTTTTTTTTTTTTTTCTCGAAATTTTCGGACTTTTTCCATTTATATCGCAAAAAATAAAAATCGCAGAGGCAATCAAATACCATCAAAAGAAAGCTCTATTTGTGGGAAGAAAAGGACGCAAATTTCGTTTGGGTACAACATTGCATGACTGCGCAATTTACCAGTTAAAGCAGTGCAGTGCGAAATTGTAAAAAGACCTCTGGTCCTTAGGCTGACAATTGGTCCGGGGCTGAAGTGGTTAAGAAAATCCATTTCTGAGGCAATGTTAAATGTATAATTTTCCAGATCATCTGCTCTAATTTCCAGTGCTGTTGTACGCTGACCAAGTTCTCTAATTTCTTTAGTAAGATTTGTGGTGATGGTATCTGCAGTGGATTTTTAGTGATTTTTGAAGCAGATTTTCTATTTGTTTCAGCGTTACAGGAGGGGATAAGTCTTTTTGTGTGGAAAGTTCGAAATTCTCCAGAACTGACATATTTTTCTCAGGTATTTGATTAGAGAGACTATGTGCCTTTTAATGAGAGAACATCTTTATGTAAAGCAGCAGAAGGGGCTGTCTGTTTGTTCTCCTCACTGTGCCTCCCCTCAGAGGGGGAGGGTTTCAGCGCCATACTGCTGTATGTGTGAGGCGGCGATTTCTTGTTAATTTTCTGCCTCATGAGTCTCCTCTGACCCCCCCGGAATGTCACCTATGTAAGGTAGGGATATTTATCTATCGTTTGATATTATATATGTGCGGAGGGTCGAGTTACCTCCGCCGCTATATGGCTCCGTTGTCCTGCTGAGAACGGAGCTCTAAGCTAGCATTACCGCTCGGCTCCCACAGCTGCACCATCAAGATTCCCCTTTTCAAGTCAAGGCGCACTTTACCAGAGCGGTTAGTGCTTCTTGGGCAGTGCGTCACCAGGCCTCCATGGCTCAGATCTGCAAGGCCGCAATTTGGTCTTCAGTGCATACATTAACCAGATTTTATCAAGTGGATGTAAGGAGGACTAAAGATATCGCCTTCGGAGCAGAGTACTGCAGGCAGCAGTACAAGTCCCCAGGTCTGGGGGTGCCCTATGGGTTGTGTCTCCCTCCTGTCAAGTAGCATTGCTATGGGATGTCCCATTAAGTAATTAAGGCTCTGTGTCCCATGTTGTACGACAAAGAAAATAGGAATTTTATAACAGCTTACCTGTAATATCCTTTTCTTGGAGTACATCATGGGACACAGAGGTCCAGCCCCTCTTTTTATTTTTTATTTTTTTATTGGTGTTTAAGTATATTGTTTGGCTACAAAAACTTAGGTACTCCCTGGAAGGAGGAGGGGTTGTATAGGGGAGTGAACTTCTGCATTGGGTATACCAGTGTCAACACCTGAAGGTGGCCCATAACCCATTAACTGTGTCCCATGATGTACTCCAAGAAAAGGATTTTACAGGTAAGCTGTTCTAAAAATCCTATTTTCTCACTAATGGTTTGTAAACAGAAGGGCTTAGTAACCAATGAGACGGGAGGGCAAGTAACATTTTCAATGCTAATATTTGGGTGTTAGATTTGTAATCCCTCTTCCATATTCAAAAAATATATTTTTTTTAAAATGAATTCAAGCGTTGAAAATGATGTATGTACTAATCCTTTTGGAAAATGTATCAATGTTTTTGTTTTTCCTTTTTTCTCCAGAAAAAAAGATGGCAAGTGTTGGTGGTTGGGGTCAGACCTCTAAGGTTCCCAGCTTTGCTCAAATATTGAAGAAGAATTTACCTCCCCAAGAGCCACCATCTGCTGACACACAAATAAAAGCTTCCATAGCTTCAGCATACTCTGAAACACAGGATGGAGTAGCCAAAATTACTCAAGTCACCGGTACAGTTATAAGTATTAAAGAAATTCTACATAAAGCCTATTGGGTATATTTATACAGTTTCAAGAACATGCATTTGTTCTGCACATGCATTCGTTCTGTGCAAATGGAAGAAAAATTGAATGTTACTAGTATGGCTGCAACTAACGATTATTTTCATAATCGATTAGTTGGCCAATTTATTGTTTTGATTAATCGGTTAATAACCTTAAAAAAATAAAAATAAAGTGTGTATAATTTAGTTAATATTTAAAGTTTTAAAAAAAGGCAATTTATTCTTAAATATCTCAATGCAGTGGTAAATATAAATAACCAACTATATGGTTAGGGAGCAAAATATCTAATCCACTCTGAGAATAACAGAAGAGATATACTGTATATACGATTAGAGGAGAGATATATTGTATATACCGATACTATTAGAAGAGATATACTGTATATACTATTAGAGGCTATATACTATTAGAGCAGACATATAATGTATATACTATTAGAAGAGATATAATGTATATACTATTAGAGGGGATATATAGTGCATATAAGAGGAGATATACTGTATATACTATTAGAGGAGAGATGTACTGTATATACTATTTGAGGAATGATATAGTGTATATACTATTAGAGGAGAGATATACTATTAAAGGGTCAATCTAGTAAATATCATCAGACTCAACTTTAACCCCATTTTGTTACTGGTCGATTAATGGATTATGAAAATAGTAATCGATTGATCGACTATGAAATTAATCGATTAGTTGTTTCAGCCCTAGTTACTAGATGTTTGTTTTCTCTAGAGCAGATGTTCATCATAACATGAATCGGGGATTTGCTGCATTTTGGCCAGTAGATTGAGCTGACAAGTATAGAAAATAATTTTTCCTTTCATCATCAGCGCTATATATGCCTAACTTCTATTTAAGAGGAAGGCTATAAAAAATAAGGGGGGGGGGGGGGGGGGAGGAATGGGAATAAGGCCTCGAAGGAAAGTAGGTATTAAGTGACCCCAGGCAGTATGCCAAGTTATAAAAATATAAACTTTATTGGGCTTTATTTAAAACAAAAACCGACCTGAAACCACAATAACAACGTTGTTATGTAGGCCTCATGTACACTGCTGTTGGTAAACAGACGTTCAGAGGCAGTTGGCTGCTTTTTTTTTTTTTTTTTTTTCTCGCTGCCCCTGAACTAATCCAATGTTATCTTATGTGTATGTGTACGTGTACACAGGTGTCAAGAAGGAAGTTCTGATCATCCCCGGAGGTCTTACCTGTGAAGTTTCTTGCAAAGGAGCCAACGGGCGCACGCGGGGGTGCACGCTGACGCTGTCGGGCGCACGCGGGGGTGCGCGCTAATGCTGGTGGACGCATGCGGGTGCGCTGTAAAGTTGGTGGGCACGCAGCATGACAGTTCTTGGCGCCAAAGGGGTTATTTAAAGGGACCTGTCACATTGCTGTCCGATCTACAGCGTTCCTGAGAGCCCCCTGCTACTACCTTGATTATTACCTGATTCCTGTTATCCGGCCTGCCTCTGACTACTCCCTGCTTGCTGCCTGACTATTCTTGTGCCTTTTTGCTTTGTTACCATACCTGCCCGCCCGTGCATGACCCGGCTTGTCTACAACTACGCTTGCCTGCTGCCTTGTTGTTGTTCCTGCCGACCAGCATCCTACCCGATCTGCTTGAATGTCCGCTAAGTGTCCTGAACTACAAGACGCCTTCCTCTCCGATCCGGTGTGAGTGTTCCTGCTGCTCCTGCTTCCCGTTGACCTCAGTTCCAGCCAGCATCCGGTACTTCTCTGCTCCTTAGAGCCCGGACCAGTCCTTGCATCAGTGACCTGCTAGGCGCTTGTGCCCCTTCTGTGCTCCTGAACATCTGCCCGCTCTACCAGGAGTTCTTGAGCCAGAGGAATACAAGTAGCCTCTCCCAGCATCCGTGGTCTCTGCCACCAGGTATGTGACAGTACCGGACAGCCATGTCCGAGCCCACACAGGGAGCCTCTCCGATGGATGAACTTTGCCGCCGTCTTGCCGGACTTACCCAAGCCGTGAAAAGCCTGCAAGAAGGTTATAATCGACTGGAGGGGCAAGTTCAGGCCCTGTCGGAACCTTCGCCTTCTTCGTCAGGAACAACATCCGCTCCCTCAGTGGTGATGCTGCCACCCGAGCCAAGGGTCCCCACACCCGAGAGGTTTTCAGGGGACCGAAGGAAATTGAGGATTTTTCGAAATGCCTGTGAACTGTTCTTTGCCCTGCAACGCCGGACGTTCTCTCTTGAGTCTACTAAAGTGGGGCTTGTCATCTCGCTGCTGCTGGGAGAACCACAGTCTTGGAC
The DNA here is from genome assembly GCF_037356315.1 of Lithobates pipiens. NCBI lineage: Eukaryota > Metazoa > Chordata > Amphibia > Anura > Ranidae > Lithobates > Lithobates pipiens. The sequence goes on from NW_027507718.1 coordinate 301,657,395, forward strand.
CCATAGTCTTCGTGCAAAAGCACGCCTCCCTTAACAGTCTGGACTCCTTTTTTCAAGCCATGTCCCAGCTTTACGAAGACACACAACTGACAGCCACTGCGGAGGCGGCTCTGCACTCCTTACAGCAGGGCCGCAGACCAGTGGAGGACTATGTATCAGAATTTAGACGGAGTTCCGATACCAACTGGAACAACGCCGCCCTGCGCTACCAATTTCGTATGGGTCTTTCTGAATCCCTGAAGGATGAACTGGCCCGTGTGGGTATTCCAGAGACTTTAGATGCCCTCATTAACCTATCCATCCAGATAGGTGGCTAAGGGAGCGAAGATCAGAACGCTCTGCCGGTCTTTCCCGTCCAGTCTGGATGCTTCCCCGAGTTACCAGCTATCCTCAGTCAGCTTCCCCTGCTCCAGTGACTTCAACCCCAGACTCTTCTGAGCCCATGCAACTAGGCCTTCTGCTTCCTTCTCTCACATCAGAGGAACGACAACGCAGGAGAACTAACAACCTGTGCCTTTACTGTGGGGAACCTGGGCACTACGTGAGGACCTGCCCCGCCAAGCTCCGTAAGTGCTTCGCCACTACCTCTGTTCCTGTCTCCACTTTGTCTGACAATCCTTCTCACCTGGCTGTTTCCGCTCTCTTACAGCTCCCAGGAGGGAATATCCAGGTCACCGCAATTATTGACTCCGGAGCCTGCAGCGGTTTTATGGACTTGACTTTTGCCACCAGACACCATATTCCTTTGCGGCCCAGTGCGAGAGGACTTTCAGTTCACCTGGCCGATGGTTCTATTCATAAATCCGGGCCAGTCACGCAGGAGACAAAGCCCCTGCTGACCACCATCTCAAAGAACCATCAGGAGCTGTTATGCCGGGACATTATTGAATCTCCTTCATTTCCCATCATCCTTGGCATGCCCTGGCTGAAGGCCCATAACCCTCAGATTGACTGGTGTACCGGGAAGATCAGCTTATCTTCCCCCGGAATCTTCTTCGTAGGGAAGAAGGACCACTCGCTGCGTCCCTGTGTAGATTATTGGGAGCTCAACAAAATTTACTATCAAGAATCGGTATCCTCTACCCTTGGTACCCAAGCTATTCCAAAGGCTGGGGACGGCAGCAGTGTTCACTAAACTGGATCTTCGCGGGGCCTACAACCTAGTCCGCATCCGGAGTGGTGACGAGTGGAAGACTGCCTTTCGCACCTGGTTCGGGCATTTCGAGTACCTGGTCATGCCCTTTGGTTTGTGCAATGCACCTACTACGTTCCAGCACTTTGTGAACAACATCTTCAGAGACTATCTCGATCTGTTCGTCATCATTTACGTCGACGATATCCTGATTTTCTCCCCTTCTCTGCCCGAGCACCGTGAACACGTTACAAAGGTGTTAACAAGACTGCGATGCCATGGCCTATACGCTAAGCCCGAAAAATGTGTGTTCGAGCAGCAGAGCATTCAGTTCCTGGGATTGATCATCTCTGTGGAGGGCATCCAGATGGACTCACAGAAAATTTCTGCCATTTTGGACTGGCCTGCCCCTACGAATAAGGGCGTTCAGCGTTTTGTGGGTTTCGCAAACGTTTACCGGAAGTTTATTAAGGGATTCTCCACTATCATCTCTCCCATTAAGCAGGGCAGTCGTTTCCGTTGGTCATCTGAAGCCCAGAAAGCCTTTGTGACCCTCAAGAATCTGTTTACCACTGCATTGGTCCTGAAGCACCCTGACCCGGCGCTACCTTCTATTCTAGCGGTGGACACTTCCGAAATTGCAGTAGGGGCAGTACTTTCTCAGAGGCAGGGATCCAAGGCTCTCCTGTATCCAGTTGCGTTCTTTTCCCGTAAACTATCTGAGGCTGAGAAGAAATGATGTGGGAGACCGGGAACTGCTGGCCATCAAGTCGGCACTTGAGGAATGGAGGTACCTTCTGGAGGGAGCAGCACACCCCATCCTCATCTACACCGACCACAAGAATCTTGAATATTTGAAAATCGCTAAGAGGTTGAAACCACGTCAGGCCAGGTGGGCACTCTTCTTTACTCGATTTTTCTTTTCATATCATGTACAGACCGGGGTCAAAGAACACCAAGCCAGATGCCCTCTCAAGGATGTTTAGCGAGTCCGAGGCCTCTTCATCCCCAGGCACCATCCTGTCTCCAGGAAAACTTGCTGGACCAGATCAAACGGGCTTCTGTTTGTGCCACTTCTCCGTCTGGTGTCACACTGCAAGCAAGGGACGATCTGTTGTGGCATCTGGATAAAATCTTTGTACCCCAGGAGGTACGAGTTGCTGTTCTCGGTGCCTGCCATGACCACAAGTTAGCCGGTCATTTCAGGGTGCACAAGACATTTGAACTTCTCCAGCGCACGTTTTGGTGGCCGCGGTTAGCAAAGTACTGCAAGGATTACGTGGAGTCTTCCACTGTTTGCACTAAGAACAAGGGCAGCAGATCCAAGGCCTGGGGTCTGTTGAAACTTCTGCCCGTTCCTGAAAGACCATGGAGGATGATCTCCATGGATTTTATCATCGAGCTGCCTCCTTCTGAAAACCATTCTGCCATCTTTGTGGTTGTGGATAGACTCTCGAAGATGGCACATTTTCTTCCTATTTCTTCTGCTGCCAAAACTGCTAAGGTCTTCATCAGAGAAATTGTGAGACTTCATGGGATCCCTGTAGATATTGTTTCCGATCATGGGGTACAGTTTACCTCGAAATTCTGGAGGGCATTATGTGGTTCCCTGGAGATTAACCTTTCCTTTTCCTCGGCCTACCACCCGCAGACTAATGGCCAGACGGAGAGGACGAACCAGACTCTGGAACAATATTTACAATGTTTTCCTCCTTCTCCCAAGATGATTGGGTTCCTCTCTTACCTCTCGCTGAGTTTGCATACAATAATTCTGTCCGCTCTGCCACCAAGCAAACTCCATTCTTTTCAAACTATGGATTTCATCCCCTGTTCCTGACAAATAACCTGTCGGAATGCTCGGTACCTGCTGCTCAAGAGACTTTATTTTTTTTTTCAGTGCCACCAATAAACTTCTTCAGGAAACAATGTCCAGGATCCAGGAGTATTATAAGGAAATATTTGACAGGCAGAGGAGAGGGGAACTTAAATTGGAGCCTGGAGAGCAAGTGTGGTTATCCACTTTGAACCTAAAGCTGGCATGTCCTTCTAGGAAGTTGGGCCCCAAGTTCGTTGGTCCTTTTCCTGTGAAGAGAAAGATCAACAGCGTGACTTATGACTTACAATTGCCAGTCATTCCGAATTCACCCGGTTTTCCATGTGGCTCTACTCAAGCCCACTGTCCCAGATCCCTTCGTTGGCAGGAATACTGGTCCGCCTGAGCCTGTTCTGATCGATGGAGAAGTCGAGTTTGAGGTGGAATCAATTCTGGACTGCAGGAAGAGACGTGGACAGGTTCAGTACCTGGTAAAGTGGAAGGAGTACGGCCCGGAAGATAACTCATGGGAGCCGGAATCCCCAACATTCATGCTGAAAGACTGATCTTTTCTTTCAAGAAAGTGCACCCAACTAAGATGGCTCAATTGGGCATCCGGAGGCTGCCCCTTGGGGGGGGGGGGGGGCAAGGGCAGGCAATGTCAAGAAGGACGTTCTGATCATCCGGCTGTCCCCGGAGGTCTTACCTGTGAAGTTTCTTGCAAAGGAGCCAACCGGCGCACAAGGGTGCGCGCTAACGCTGGCGGGTGCACGGTAAAGTTGGTGTGTGCGGGCACGCAGCATGACAGTTCTTGGCGCCAAAGGTGTTATTTAAAGGGACCTGTCAAATATGGCCTCCTTGCTGTCCAGTCTACAGCGTTCCTGAGAGACCCCCTGCTACTACTTTGATTATTACCTGATTCCTGTTACCCGGCCTGCCTCTGACTACTCCCTGCTTGCTGCCTGCCTCCAACCCCGGCTTGCCTGACTATTCTTCTGCCTGCTGCTTTGGTACCATACCATACCTGCCTGCCCGTGTATGACCCGGCTTGTCTACGACTACGATTGCCTGCTGCCTTGTTGTTGTTCCTGCCGACCAGCATCCTACCCGATCTGCTTGAAGGTCCACTGAGTGTCCTGAACTACAAGACACCTTCCTCTCCGATCCGGTGTGAGTGTTCCTGCTGCTCCTGCTTCCCGTTGACCTCAGTTCCAGCCAGCATCCGGTACCTCTCTGCTCCTTAGAGTCCGGACCAGTCCTTGCATCGGTGTCCTGCTAGGCGCTTGTGCCCCTTCTGTGCTCCTGAACATCTGTCCGCTCTACCAGGAGTTCTTGAGCCAAGTAGCCGCTCCCAGCATCCGTGGGCTCAGCCACCAGGTACGTGACAACAGGTTTGTTTTAATGTCGTTTTTAGGCAGTTGCGTTTAAAAACAATTATTTTTTTCCAAAAAAGGTCTCTAAACTCGAGTTACTATCTATCGAGTTAAATCGTTCAGGAGAGGTTGTAAAAATGTCCCGTGTACATTAAGCCTTAAAATCAAGCCAGCCACGGTGATAGGTTCTGAAAAAGCAGCTTGAGAGCGGACGAAAGATGTCAACCGCAGTGGTTCATAAGCCGCCGAGATGGAAAGGACTCAAGGAATGTCCTCCATCTACTAACCGTGAATCTATGGGAGTCTCCCACCCCACACTCAGACCAGATACAAGTGACGTCCAGTGACCTGCCACACATATTACTGACGTATATTGAACTGTATGTCCAGTTTGTCGGTACCTTATCCGTCTAGGATCTGGATGTATCTTTTCGTATACTATTGCTAACCTCATGGAGTTCCATGAACCATTGAAAATGTTTGAAATTTTTGCCCTCATATGAACTTCCATAAAGTGGCTAACTTGGGAATCTCCAGGGGCTGATTTTTGATGGACCTCATACTGTCTGTCTAATATCCCTAATATTTTTTAAGGTGGAACACACCAGTATCAGCAAATGAGAAACATCCATATCTATTACAGGACTTCTTATATGCAGAGACCTCTTATTCACTGTCTAGCCAGTGATGGAGGCTCACATCACCCTTTAAATAAGTACCTACAGGGGGGCGTGTCCGGACGGAAAGGAGGAAGGACGCACTGTGGCTGTGCTCTGCCGATTGCCGCCGAATCCACAGCCATCCTTCGCTGTGGATCGTTTTTTTCTGCTTCAAAACGCCACATCCCCTCTCCTGGACTCCCCCCTGCGTTACCCCATAGGAGTTTGCTCACTTTTGGCTGCCCACAAGTCGTGCAATCGGGCCTGTTGCTGGCTCCATATTTGGAACACCGGCCACCATCTTGAGGCCGGCGGGCTTGACGGAGTCGCCGGAATCTGAGGCATCGGCCGTGGACGAGCACTCGGGGGTGGATTTTGTAGCCAGCGGGGCCTTGCGTTTGGCTGCCGCCTCCCGGACCTCCATTTGGGCCTTCTCTACCCCGGTGAGTCCTCTGAGGGGTTGTAGCTGGTTTCCCCCCCCGGTTATTTTCCCCTCTCGGTGGGCGCTTCACTCCCTGGCTGCGGGGAGCCTGGGTGGCTCCAGATCCCCTGAGTTTTCGCCCAAAACAGAGCCTGAGAGCACCCGGCTGCAGCTACTCTTAGGAAAGGCCCTGGTTCCGGCCTACTCTGGTAGCCGATGGCTATCTTGCTACACTCAGCTCTACATTCCTATCATTACCACAGCCTGCCAGTGTGTGGGGGGAGCATAATAACTGCAAAATAACTGTTAAATAACATTATAAGCCCCATCATCATCACCCAATATGTCTTCTAAATGAGTTAAAGAGGAAGTAAACCCTGATGGGTTTACTTCCTCTTTCATTCCCTGCAAAGGCAAATCATAATGGACTACTATGCATCGCATAGTAGTAGATTGTGTCACTTACCTGACACAGGAGCCAGCGATGTCACCGCTGTCCCCTGTAGTCCGGCGCATCCATCTTTTCGGTGGGGTCTCGCAGCTCCGGCGCTGTCATTCGGCGGAGCCGCGATGACGTCACTCCCGCGCATGCGCACGGGAGCCGACGCGCGTGGCAGCTCCATTGTTGGAAATGCCGCGCTCAGTGCGCCTGCGTGCATGCGCATGCGCCGTAGACAGCGGTGCCTGTCTTATGGCAAATATCTCCTAAACCGTATAGGTTTAGGAGATATTTCTTGGACCTACAGGTAAGCCGTAATCTAGGCTTTCCTGTAGGTCAAAGTGGTTTGTAAGGGTTTACAACCACTTTAAAGGGCCTCTCTGCTTTCCAAGACCCCTGCGAGGCTACGCTAGCCTATAAAAGCTCCGGGGGTAAGCTTTCTTCATTACATTACTGAATCGCCCCATGGGCAAAATTGGACAGCAACAGGAATATTCTAAACCCCTGCCTGAAAAGCCAAAAGGGCCTATTATGGACCGCTTTGTTACCAGATCTCAGCCCCTACCCCCCACTCCCCTGCGGACTCTTTGTCCAATATGGAGCTACCTCTGGGAATGGAGAACTCTGAGAATCCCCCAGCTACCGCCTCCCAAGCCTCTGTCATGGAACCATCCCTCCCACAGGGGATCCTTACCCCAGATATTTTAGACGCTAAATTGGATGCTAAATTACATCTTATGCTCCAACAAATTACAACTAACGTCTCGGCTGAGGTAAACAAACTAGCAGTGGAACTAAGAAAGGAAATCGACCAGCTGGGCGAACGCATAGACACACTTGAAAATAAATTAGACGAGATGGTCAGCTATGTCCAGACCGTCGACGGGGAAAACCACAACTTGCGCCTCTCCATATCCGAACTACAGCTTCAACAGGAAGACTTGGAAATTAGGGAGAGGCGTCAGAATCTACGCTTCAGAGGCATCCCTGAGACTGTGGGAGATCCTGATTTATGAGTCTACCTACTAGGCCTCTTCAATACCTTAGCACCCACAGTTGTAGACATAGACTGGCGCCTTGATAGAGCCCACCGATCTCTGACCCCCAAACCTCCTGCAGGAGCCAGACCCAGAGATGTTATTGTCCGGTTCCATTTCTTTGAAAGCAAAGAGACGCTGATCCAATCCATACGCAATAAACCCCAAATTGTTTTTATAAAGGGGTGAAGCTAAAGATTTTTAGTGACCTCTCTCCCATCACCCTGGCCAAACGCAGAAACCTTCGTCCAATTACCTCTTGCAGGACCATAAGGTCCCATATTACTGGGGGTTCCCCTTCCTCTTACTAGTGTCTAAGAACGGAAGCCCAGTACACCCTACGTGATCTTCTGGAGAGCGAATCTTTTCTAAAGAACCTTGGCCTGCCTCCCCTCCCTGAAGAGGACATGCACCCTGCTGATGGTCCTGTCTCGCCCACTTCCCAATACTCCAAGCCGCATCTGGACACCTGTGAGGAACAAGCCTAGGAAACACCTCTCCACACCTCAGCGTCCACGGTTCTCCAAGCAACCCCTCTGAATTCTCCTATCTGCCCTGCGAGTGGTCCAGTTTTGAATGCTGTCTGCATTCCCCCATCTTACCTTTTCTTATGAGACTTAAAAGAAATGATCCTTTTGCTATGCTTATACGAAGATTTTGTCTTTTGCCTTGTTTATTCAAGGCGGGACTTTGCTTCCCCACCCCTTGGGGATTTCCTCTTACCAATGACTATTTGTATATGCAATTTTGAATACCTCTGAGTTCTTAAGGAGAGCAGATGGCCCTCCTCACCCTTACATACGGCCTCCTCTGGTGACCATCCGGTCACGTCCCTCCTGACCTAGGCTCATACCCTGGATTTCCTGAGGCTCATGTACCCCTCAGGCTTTCAAGAAGTTAAATTCTATATTTCTTTTTCTGATGCTTTGTTATTGTTTCTTTCCAATGTTTTTTGTACTATTACGTCCATTCTTATAGATCAGTTTCATTACTTACAGATGCAATGCTTGTGCTGGCACGGCCTCCGGTCATCCCGCGTCGGGGTTTACTTTGTTTCTTTACACTACCAGGGAGTGAACTACACCAATTACCAGTTAGAGTTCTGGTTCACTGTTATTTATTTTTCAATGTATTGCAATCATACAACTCCTACATATGCTTCCCCATTTAGTCTGCCTATATGGCTTTAAAGCTTTTTTTCTTACAATGTAAAGGGCTTAGGTTCTATACGCAAGCGATGGCTGGCCCTGAAGGAATTCAGGTCTTCTGAAGCAGATGTGGTTCTGTTATAGGAAACCCATTTTAAAGCAGACGGCTTCCTCAAATTTGCCTCTAGACACTTCCCCACATCCTTCCTGGCCTCTGACCCCACGGGCAGGGCGGGAGTGGCGATACTGATCAAAAAGTCATGCCCCATTAAGGTTAAAAACTCCCATGTAGACCTCCATGGTAGATACCTTATCTTAGACTGCCAATATCTCAATAACTCTCTAACCCTCGTCGACTTCCTTAATGGCCTTTTTGACTCCACACATTATCCGTCACAGCCCTTTATGATAGTTGACGGGGATTTTAATTTGGTCATGTCGCCCACCAGAGATAGACAGACACTGTTTTCTTCAACACCTTCCAAGAAGCTTGCATCTCAAGCCACCTCCTTCCGCCAGATTATTAGATCCCAACACCTTTTCGACTCTTGGAGGATTAAACACTCCACAGCTAAGCAATTTACGTTCTACTCCCCAGCCCATAAAATGTACTCGCGGCTCGATCACTTCTTCATCTCTGCCCCATTCATCCCATACGTGGTCGAGTCCGAACTGATGCCTATCACTTGGTCAGACCACGCTCCCATTACACTAGATCTTGCCACTAGCGACGTAACAACCATCTCTTACAATCCGAATGCTCCTGCTCTGTCCTAGCCGGGAGTCTTTCGGAATTTTTCCAACAAAACAGAGGGTTGGTCTCTGACTTCTCCACCCTGTGGGAGGCGCACAAGGCTGTTTTTAGAGGTGCTTGTGTTGCCGAGAGCTCTAGACTGAAGAGAGACCGAACCAAACTTATCCGATCTTTAACTTCCGCTCTCCTCTCAGCAGAGCGGAGACTACTAGATGCCCCCATGGTGGAGAGACTGCGGAGAGTCACCTTACTCAGGCAACAGACTAAAACGGAACAACTTGATCAGGCAGATAAATCACTGCTCTGGACCAAGCAAAAATTCTAAGAATTCTCCAATAAACCCCACAAAATGTTAGTTAACAAGCTACGACCACACACTTTTAACTCCTTCCCTGAGTTTCTCCTATGTCCTGACGGAACAAAGACCTACTGCCCTTGTGAAATCTCAAATATCTTTGGCAAATTTTACCATAAACGCAACCCCGGAAAACCACTTTCACTTCACACAAGAGAAATTTGAGCCCCCCCTTCTCCAACCTGAAACTCCCCAAGCTCTCGCCAACTGACATAGAGGTCCTAAATAAAAACGTAACGGCAGAAGAGCTTTCGGCCACAATACGGATCTAACTTCGCATAAATCACCTGGCCCTGACGGCCTCCCCTATTTCTATTATAAAACCTTTTTGGATATTTTAAAACCACACATGCTGACCCTATTTGACTCCCCCCCCCCCCCACAATTCTCACATTCCTACATCTCAGTAATTCCCAAGCCAGGTAAGGACTCCTCCATCCCAGACAATTACAGATCTATAGCCCTCCTAAATTCGGATTACAAGATATTTACGAAAATCCTTGATTCTAGATTATCCGGCCTTGTCCCTAAACTTATTCACTGGGACCAAGTGGGGTTTGTCCCTGGCAGGCACACCAGAGATAACACCCAACGCATAATCAACCTGATAGACCTGGGTAGGACCAAAAAATCAGCCCTGATCCTGCCTTTGATAGGCTCAGCTGGCCCTACATGTTCGCTACGTTGAAGGTGTATGGCTTTGTTGGCCCCTTTCTAAAAGCATTATAGGCTTTGTACTCAACTGTTACCGCCCAGGTGCAGATGTCGTCCTTCATGTCGCCTCGCTTCCCCATGATGAATGGTAATACGATCTCATCCAGATATACGCGGGGTGGTGATGCGACAGGGGGAGTACAAATTATCACTCTTTGCAGATGACATTTTGCTGACCATTACCAACCCATTAGCCTCCCTCCCCTCGTTACACAAATTACTCTCCTCGTTTGGTGGTATCTCTGGTTACAAAGTAAATACCTCAAAGACCGAAGCTCTACCCATACACATTCCTGCAACACAACTCTTTCGGGCTTAGGGTAACGTATCCTTTATAGATGGTTCAATGTCTCTCTCAAATACCTGGGTGTACCTTTTGACCCCTTCATACTCCCACCTATACCATGTAAACTTCCCTCCCCTATTTCAAGACCTAAATAGCTCCTTATTATCCTGGTCCAAATACCCTCTGTCCCTCCTGGGAAGGATCAACGTCCTTAAAATGTCCATCCTGCCCAGGTTGCTCTATCACTTTGAGACACTGCCGGTTGCCATCCCATCCCCACAACTAAAACTTCTTCAGAGGTGCTTTTTAAAATTTATATGGGCCAATAGATCCCACTGCCTAGCCAGTTCGTTGGTACTTGCGCCTAGATCCCGGGGCGGTCTGGGGGCTCCGGATATTGTGAAGTACTACCACGCCACCCACTTGAGAATCATTGCCACATGGTCCTCTTTAAATGTCACGAGTCAGTGGGCTGCTATTGAGAAGGGGGTGTTGTATCCGACTCACCCATGCTCCTTGATCTGGGGTGCCCCGTCCCCTCTGCTTCCCAACTTTAGACTTTTTGCACGGCCCCAATGTCCTTTTACCCTGGACATATGGCAAAAAATTAAAAAAAAAGAAAAAAAAGTACTCCCTTACCTCACCCTGCCCCCACTCACGAATGTGCTATTTAACCCAACTATTCCTGATGGACTGTCCCTGGCTAGGACCTTTACATGGCTCGATTTCCCCCCCCCCCTCCCCTTTCAGTTTCAACTTCGAAACTTGGTGCATCCCATCTCTCGAAGGCTTTATGCTTTTGAGACTTTACGTGAAAAGTATGATATTCCCAACCATTTGTTCTACTTTTTATCTACAAGTTAGACATTTCTTTAGCTTCAAATCTCCAACTCTAACCCTTGACAAGCCCACAGCCTTCGAACACCTATATGCTCAGGAACCCCACCAATTACATCTTATCTCCTCTATCCATCAAATCCTCCACGAGACGACCTCCTTAAATGAACTTACACATTTGTATATGGTAAATGGTCTCACTTGCTAGGTAAACCCATCACTCTACAGACGTGGGACAAGGTCTGGGCCCCCACCTTCAAATCCTCTCAAAGTGTCACACAAACGGAAAACGGCTATAAAAATCCTTATGTTCTAGTATAGAACTGATAGACAGAGCAGCTGGGCATTCCCTGGGAGGTTGATTAGGGGGTTTTCTCCCTTTCCTCTCTCCCTGTTCCCGTATCCCCCCCCCCCATGGGGGATGCTTCATGGCTGGGCTGTGGTGCAGTGTATGTACCTGGGCCAGGGGTTCTCCGGGGGGCTCTAACCCTTAGGTGGGGGCTGCGCTGGCTGTCTGGGTCCATGTGTAGTCATCTGTCTCTCTGCTGTTGTCTGTGGGCTCTGCACGTGCTGCCGCCATTATTCGGCGGTCGTGGAGATTTTCTGTTGGCCTCTATGAGGAGCATGGCCGTCAGCCATTTTCTCAGTTCAGCAGCCATTTTCCCTGTTTTTATCTATACAAGAATGATCGCCGGCCATTTTTTTGTAGCCTCATTGTGGTTTTTCTCCCCCAGCCCTGGTCCCTGTGCCTCAGAACAGCGCAGTCTTTGCTCCTGGACACTTGTGACTGACACAGGACACAGCGATCAGCGGCAGCACAGCACTGGTGAGTCCTGCTGTGGGGCCTCTCAGTCTGTGAGCAGCTAGGAGGGTGGGATTGAGCACCTTGTCCCAAGACCTCAAGAGTGGCAGACGGGGTGGGTCAGCATGGCGTCAGAAGCTGGCGTTTCTTCCCCAGCTCTCCCTGCAATTGCAGCTGCCTCGCCTGCAGATAGTGCAGTGCATTTGGACGCTTTGTCGGCAGTCCTGGAAAGGTTTGTTGACAGGGTGGAGGTGGCTTGCGGGCGCAAGGGAGGTAAAAATCGCCACCCGTTCATTGGAGAGAGCTCTGATACTGACTCGGGCCTCGCGGTTACTGGCGGCCCCTGTTCTGATGTGTCAGAGGATGCTGACCAGGACCGTTCGGACAGTGAGGAGGAATAATCGCTAGTTGCAGCACTTACCACCGCTGTGGGGGGATACCCTGAAAATATAGGATGCAGCAGGATCCTCTGCTGAGGTGACGGTCCCTTTTGGATCCGTAAGTCGGCCTGTACACCTGAGGTTCATATACAAGAATGGGGAAGCCCACAACGGACCTTTTCAGTCCCAAAGCGGATGGTAGTGTGTTACCCCTTTGAAGAGAGCCTCCTTATAAAATGGTCGGCTCCCTCGGTCGCTGACTCCCCAGTATCCAGTTTAAATGAAGTAACCACGATTCCGGTAGAAAGGGGCTCCTTCATTTAAGATCTCTACCGACAGGAGTGCCGAGGCATTAGTGTCGCAGACCCTTACAGAGTGGGCAAAACGATTGCACCGTGAATTGGAGAAGTAACAGTCTCCTCCTGTCTGCGTAGAACTAACAGACCAGCTGGTGCACAGCCTTAAGTATGTCTGTGATGCGGCTCTGGATACACTTCCCCTGCTCTCTATGGCATCGTTATCAGCAGTTGCTACGGCACCTGATCTGGCTGAAATGCTGGTCTGCGGACCAGGTATCTAAAACATTTCTAACGGATTTGCCCGCCCTTGGTGAGCTATTTGGCGCTTCACTGGAAGATATCATTAAGAATGTTACAGGTGGGAAGAACATGTTGCTCCCACAGTCCAAGAAGAGTAAGGAACCACGCTGCAGGCAAGGGCCCTTCTTTTCTGCTCAGAAAAGGCTTTTTCGCCCGCCCGGGACGTCGAGTAAGTGCTCCCAGTCCAACAGGACGACTGCTGAAGGACAAAAGCATCCCTGGTCTCGCAAGCCTGTGGGCAAAAGTACTACAGCATGAAGGTTTGCCCCCACCCGACACACGTGTGGGGGGGTCGCCCGTCGGGAGTTTGCAGCTTGGTGGGCCTCTTGGCTGTCTAACCAAGGGGTCTGCGAACTGATTTCATTAGGCTACAAGTTCCTCTCTTGGCCACCAAACAGATTTATTTTTTTCCCCTCCAGCATACCTTTACTCCCAGCTCGTCAGGAGGCCCCGTTTGGGGTAGTAAGGGACCTGCTTAGACGCGGGTTGATAGTGATTGTTCCTAAACTGGAAAGGTTTTAGGGATTCTACTCCATTCTGTAGTCTAAACCTAAAAGCCCTCAATTGCTTTGTGAAAGTACAAAGGTTCAGAATGTAATCAGTTCGCTCTGTAGTCGCTGCACTCCATCAGGGGGACTCCCTGGCGTCTCTGAATATCCAGGGCGCGTACTTGAATATACCCATATGCCTCGGGCATCAGAGGTTTCTGCGATTTTGCAGTGGGGGCAGAGCGCTACCAGTTTGTGGCTCTCCCCTTTGGCCTGGCCTCAGCACCTCGAGTCTTTACTGAGGTATTGGCTCCAATTGTGGTGGTGTTGCGACAATATGGGATCGCAATCGTGTGTTACCTAGACAACCTCCTTCTGAGCGCAGCTTCCGCTTCAGAATTGAGGGAGGATGTGGCGATCACCATGCAAACTCTGCAGGAGTTTGTGTGGATGTTGAACATGTAGAAGCCGGTGCTAGTACCAACTCACCGCCTGGAGTACCTCAGGTTACTGCTGGACTCCGTGGAAGCAAGAGTTTTTCTCCCTTCAAACTGCAGACTCTCAGAGCTGCGGTGAAGTTGTTGATGAACCGCAGGTGGTCCTTTCTGCATGCGAGTTCATGGCCTCATGGTAGACTCCTTCTTCAAGGCAGTACCATATGCCCAATTTCACACCAGAGTCTTGCAGAGGGTGATACTGTCCAAATGGGACAAATATCCATTATCCCTGGATCGGCAGATTCGGGTGAGCCAGTTAGTCAGGGACTCTCTTCTCTGGTGGTTGAGGTCTCTGGCCCTTCGGTCCGGTAGATCGTTCCTACCTTCTCATTGGACGGTGATCACAACTGACGCCAGCCTGACCGGCTAGGGTGGAGTGCTGGGGGTACAGTCGACCCAGGGCTTCTGGTCGCAGGAGGATTCCCAGTTGCGGATCAATGTGCTCGAGCTTCGAGTGATCAAGCTATGTCTCTCCACATGGTCAATGAGGCTACAAGGGCATCTGATCAAGATCCAGTCAAACAACGCCATGGCGGTGGCATATGTGAACCATCAAGGAGGAACATTGAGCTCGGCTGCAGCACGAGAGGTCGCCCACATCCTCCGGTGGACAGAGTGACATGTACCGGCCCCATCGGCCATATACATCCCGAGAGTAGATAACTGGTAGGCTGACTACTTAAGTGGCCAGATGCTGGACCCAGGAGAATGGTCATTACATCTGGAGGTGTTCAGGCTTCTTTGCCTGCGGTGGGGCACACAAGATGTGGGTCTCCTGGTCTCTCGGCTCAATAGAAAGACGCGGGGGGTTCGTGTCCAGGACAAGAGATCCTTGGGCGGACGCGTCAGGCGCGTTGGTGGCTCCATGGGAGCAGTACAGGCTGATTTATGCTTTCCCTCCGCTCAAACTGTTGCCTTGTCTACTTCGCAGAGTGGAGGCCGAGGGGGATTCCAGTGATACAGATTGGCTCCGGCGGTCTTGGTACGCTGATCTAGTACGCCTGATGGTGGATTCCCCTTGGCAGTTGCCGATGCGAGAAGACCTCCTATTGCAAGGTCCGATACTCCATCCTGCTTCAAACCTGAATTGATTTGAACTCACGACTCGATTCAAGATTTGAAATTGTCCCCCCCCAGCCCTAGGGTGTTTATGAAATTGGTGGGCATCAAGGGTACCTACCTCCACATCCTGTTTTTCTTACGTTTTATTGATGAACAACTGATTCTTGACCTAGGCAGAAACTAGGGCTGCAACTAACGATTATTTTCATAATTGATTAGTTGGCCAATTTATTGTTTTGATAACCTTAAAGTGTGGATTGTGAATGTATACGTGTATGTATGTGTGTGTGTATATGTATGTGTGTGTATATATATATATATATATATATATATATATATATATATATATATATATATATATATATATATATATATATATATATATAATCTTTTTTTTTTTATTATTACACAGTGGTAAATATAAATAACCAACTACGGTATATGGTTGGGGAACAAAATCACTGTGAGAATAAGAGACGAGATATACTGCATATTCCTTTTAGGGGTTGAATATGGTAAATATCATCAGACTCGGATAAAAAAGTTTCTCTTATATTCACCGACCGACACAGCTCCTCTCTGTAACAGATGAGTTGTTAGCCTTATCACTAGGAGAATGCTAGGCATAGTTGTAACACAACACTCAGAACTCTCAGTTCTGCCCAGGGGGTGGTCCCTCGGGCTACAACCCTCCAACCTGCAAAGCAGCATGTTTTATTTTGCCTAGTAAAGGAGAAGGACCTAGGAACCCTGCGGATCCATCGGTCCGTGCTTTTTACGCAGAAGCTTGTTTTTTTGCGCAAGATAAATGATCCTGTGATCTTCTATCAACAGCCGGCTGGGTGACAGGCTGGATACCCTTGTAGTCTCCCCAGTCCGGCCATTGAGCGTGTGCAGGTAGCAGCTACGGCTTGGCAGGCCACGACAAAACCTCCACTCCAGAGGTGGTCGGTGAGCTTTTATACTCCGGGGCGTACATATGACCGGGCTACTGATGTCTGTTTCACAGTATGCCGAGGCCAGTAGCTACCCTGTACTGATTAGGAGTAGATCTACAATGGAATGTCTCCCAGCTCTTCAGGACTGGTAAGTACAGCTTTCTCTGCCTGGCGGGGCTGAGCAGCTGGGCATTCCCTGGGAGGTCGATTCGGGGGTCCCTCACCTCCCTCTCTTCTCTCCCCTGTCCCTATCTTCCCTCCCCTCCCCCTCACGAGGGGGATGCTGCAAGTGGTGCTGAACGGTGTGTGTGTGTGTGTATGTGTAAGATCCGTGAGGGCTCTCACCTGGGATAGGGGACTGGCTGGCTGGTGGTGTCCCGGATCCTGTGTGTTAAGCTCCCGGAAGGTGCCTGTGAGGGTCTGGCTGTGTTTTCAGTGCAGTGCTGTGTCTTTCACATTCTGTCTCTGTCCCTCATGGAAGCTGGCCGGCGGCCATTTTAGGTGTGGGCGAGGGCAGCATGTCTTTCTGGGCTTCAAGCGCCCATTTTCCCAGTGCTCTCCTATTCAGGACACTGGCGGCCATTTTCTAGAAGCCTGAGCACGTTTTCAGTATTCTCCAGCAGCAGCTGCATGTGCTCTGTTTACTGGACGCTGGGTGGCCACCTTATTGATGCCTGAGCAAGTTTTTCAGATCATTTAGCGCTCATTCTGACGAACTGCCACGGCATAGGTTTTGTTCCTCTGCACCTGGGAGCACTCGGGTCCACAGGCACTACTTGTGAACAGCTCAAAACTCCTCAGGGTGGTGAGTCTGGCAAGTTAGAGCCCCTCAGTCATCGGCAGCAAGGAAGGTGGGACTGTCACTGTCCTAAGTCCCCTTCGGGTGGCAGACAGGGTATGGTCAGCATGGCTTCAGAAACTGGTGTTTCTTCCCCCCTAAATCCAGGCAATTGCAACCGGGTCAAATGCAAAATTATCTATCCAAATCAAGAACGGCGCTGTTCCTACCTATCCAGTTCCACTGGGATGCATCTAAAAAGTATTAAATCCACTCCGGGCGTTGCTGCTCTTTCTGAAGTCCACTGGGTGGCAGACAATTCTATAAAGTACAAAGCAAGAGAGAGCGCACACCAGCCCTAGTGCATTAACGTTTATTAAATCTAATTTCTAATTGCAACCGGGTCACCTGCGGACTGCGCAGTACCCATGGACACTCGACGGCAGTCCTCAATTCGTTCGTTGCCAAGATGGAGGCGGTGTGTGGGAAGAAAGGCGCTAAAAAGCGGGTCCTCTGGGGAGAGCTCTGACGCAGACTCAGGTCCTGCTGAGGCTGGTGACCCCTGCTCTGTCTCATCAGACGACGCTGACTTACTTGTTTTAGAGTCTGGAAGGCATAGGTTTCTTGGTGTGGATCTTGGGGTTGGCACCCCAGGTAGTATGTCAATAGGCCGGAGTCCCGATTCCTGCATATGGGATCTGTAATGAAGCTGGTCTTGACTTCTATCAAGAGACAGATTCCAGCCTTGTCAGTGTTTTTCCTATGGCCTCTTGCTTCCCACTCTTGGTGCGTAGCTTATTCAGGGGGTAACACAGTGTATTCCCCCTATCAAGGCACCTCTAAATCCGTAGAATTTAAAATTGGTCTTGTCGGCTTTGTTAAATCAGCCGTTTGAACCTTACGAGAAGTTCCCTTGGTTCTTTGACAAGAAAGATAATCTTTTCTGCTTACCATTTCTTCTGCTAGAAGAGTATCAGAATTAACAGCTCTGTCTTGTAAGAGACATATTTCATCATGCATAAGGATGAGGTGGTTTTATGTCCTCATCCTGAATTCCTATCCTTATCTGGGGAAGAGAAGGCACTACATTCTCTTGATGGAGTAAGAGCGATCAGAGTCTATTTAAAGGTGACCACTCAGGTTCGCAAAACACAGGTTTTGTTTGTACTGCCAGAGGGTCCAAGATATGAACATGCAGTGTCAAGATCCACTATTTTCCAAATGGATTTGTCAAGTGATTGTTCAAGCTTCAGCTTAACCACTTAAGGACCGCCTCATGTAAATATACGTCCTTTTTTTTTTTCAAGAGGGATATCTCGGTAATGGCAGCAGCTGTTGCCACAACCGAGGTATCGCTCTTTACAGGAGGCGGTCCTGTGTACGATAATGGTGGTCTCTGCGGCCGGTTCACTGCAAGATCACCGTCATCAGCGGCGGGAGAGGTGCAATTTTGAAGCATGACATGTTGGGTATCAATTTACTCAGCGTAACATTATCTTTCCAAATATATAAAAAAAAAAAAATTTGGGCTAATTTTACTGTAGTCTTATTTTTTTTTTTATTTAAAAAAGTGAATTTTTTCCAAAAAGTGCTTGTAAGATCGCTGCGCAAATACGGTGTGAAAGAAAGTATTACAATGACCGCCATTTTATTCTCTAGGGTGTTAGAAACCCAAAACATTATATATTTTTTTTCTAAGTAATTTTCTAGCAAAAAAAAAACTTTTAAACATGTAAACGCCAAATCTGAAAGAGGCCTGGTCCTTAAGTGGTTAAAGAAAATTCTTCCTTCTCATGTTAGAGCACACTCATCCAGGGCGATTAGTGCCTCTTGGATGGTGCATCATCGGGCCTCTATGGCTCAGATCTGGTCTTGTCTTGGACTTGGTCTTCGGTTCATATGTTTATCCTATTTTATCAAATAGATATTAAAGGTCATGAGGCTATTGCCTTTGGGCACAGCATACACTGCAGGTTGCAGTATGAGTCCTCTGGCCTCCTGTTTCCTTGTTCTGTCTCCCCCTTCAGTTGCCATTGCTATGGGACATCCCACATAGTTATTACTATGGCTCTGTGCCCCCTGATGTAAGAAAAGAAAATAGGATTTTTTTAACGGCTTACCTGTAAAATCCTTTTCTTTGATGTACATCAGGGGACACAGAGGCCCCTCCCTTTTTCTTATACACTTGTATTGCTTGGCTACAAAACTGAGGACTCCCAGTAATGGGAGGGGTTATATGGGGGAAGTACACACCTTAATGGGCGTGCCAGTGTTTAGCACTTGATGCGCCAATATAACCGACATAGTTTATTACTATGGCTCTGTGTCCCCTGATGTACATCAAAGAAAAGGATTTTACTGGTAAACTGTTATAAAAATCCTATTTTGCTCACAGTGGACCACTGCATTCGGTCATATGGCTCTGACAAAATTTAGGGGATCTGTAGTCGTCACTGATGTGTTTTTTTCTTTCTTTCTTTCTTTCTTTCTTTCTTTCTTTCTTTCTTTCTTTCTTTCTTTCTTTCTTTCTTTCTTTCTTTCTTTCTTTCTTTCTTTCTTTCTTTCTTTCTTTCTTTCTTTCTTTCTTTCTTTCTTTCTTTCTTTCTCTTGGCTTATTCAAACCAACCTATGCTGATTGTAAGACCTGCTGGTGTGTGCCGTAAATAAACAGTGGCAATGCTGGGGTTGCAACCCGCTATGCCGAAAGAGTACTGCATTCAAAACATTTTTTCAGTGTGCACCACTTCAACATGATGGTGTGAAATACACCCAGAGAACAATGCCTTTTGGCTTATCTTGCTCTAGGCAAGGATACCCTGTGTAGTCCCATTGCAGCTGGTTTGAACAAGCTCAAAAGGCGTGCATATGAAAGATCAATTTAATGCAAGTAAACTTTCAGTGTATGTTCATGTATTAGTTACTTGTCTCACTGCTGATTGAAAGCAATAGGCTGTCTTCACCAACTTTTCTTTCACAGCTACACCCATTGGTAAACAAGACCATCTGATGACAATCACAGGCATAGGTGATAAATAACCCAGTAACTGGGTTGATTGTACGTGATGTCATTGCAGAAGAGCCCACAGAGTTAAAACCATGAGTTTCCATTGTCTAGGTTGGCAGTGTCTGCAATAACTGAAAACACAGCCACAGAAATGGCAACAGTAACAGGAGGATAAGCTGAGGGAATATCAACTTCCCCTTCCGCATGAAGTACAGTATTGGGGAAGCTGAGATGCATAGAAAGGATAAGAAATAAAGAAGGCAGGGAACGGGAGGAGGAAGTATAGGTGTCTGAGGCCAACCTGTTGAGGTGTATGATTGATGTGGCTCCAGTTTACAAGTTCTGTAGGTGTGTAGTATGCTGGCCAGGTGCATAATAATCAAGCCGGGGTGCCAAACCTTTAGGATCTTGTTGTTCAATTTTCGAATACTGTATGCGGTATTTCTTGTAGCGTTTTATTTCATGCTGCAATGAAAATGTGTGTGTGTATATATGTATGTATATATATATATCTATATATATATATATATATATATCTATATATATCTATATATTTATTTTTTATTTTTTCTCTCTCCACAGTTCTGTTCTCGGTGCATGTGCTGTAGTATATTGAGCACTTAAAGTGGTTGTAAACCCTTACAGACCACTTTGACCTACAGGTAAGCCTAGATTAAGGCTTGCCTTTAGGTCCATGAAATCTCTCCTAAACCTACACAGTTTCGGAGATGTTTGCAAAAAGATGGGGGCCGTAGACAACGGCGCTCAGGCGCACACTGAGCATGCCACTGCTAACGGCAATATGCCGTTAGTGGCGGCTCCCATGCGCGTGGGTGACGTCATCGCTGCTCCGGCGATGTGAGTGGCCGGAGCAGTGATGCCCGAAAGAAGATGGATGCTTCGTGCTACAGGGGACAGCGGTGACATCGCTGGCTCCTGTGTTAGGCAAGTGACACATAATGGACTACTATGCGATGCATAGTAGCCCATTATGCTTTACCTTTGAAGGGAGACAAAGAGGAAGTAAACCCATTAGGATTTACTTCTTCTTTAAGGGGGGTTCTTAGCCTTTCACAAGTGGTCCAGGGTTTGCTGGGGGTGTACCTACTCTCCCCACTCTAAATCGAACCTGTATATTTGCCTGAGGAGTACAGGTGTACTTTGGGTTTGGGTTCTCTTGAGTAGCTATTCCTCTATGGCTTTTAAGGTGAGAAACTGATTAAAAAGATCATTGACCTGGTCATCTATCTGCATGACCTTGCCTCAGGCTATCTGATTTCAATACACATAATTTGGACTGGGTCCCTGAATATGAACCCAAAAAAGTCATTAATATATTGATTGCTAACACAAGTAGTGTTTTGATGGCATAATTCCAGGGGAGACCTAAAGATACCAGCAAAGACTGACTGGCCCTACTGTAGTGTATCCAGATCTATCTAAAATAGAAAATGGCTGCGTGTAGGGGGAATAGCGACTGCATCCTTCTGAGCATGTGTGATTGGGCCAGATCTGATTAACCCTGCATGGGGTGGGCTGGTCCTTGCTAACCATGATTTCTTCTGCAAGGGTTATTGCTAAACAGGGCAAAGAGTTACAAACGCTTCCTTAGGGACACGTGGTGACTTCTAGTCATGTTAGTTGTCTGGCTAATACACTGATCCACTGAGTTTAATAAGGTTTCAATCCCTGAACTGAAAGAAGTATTTATTTGTAAAGTCAAAGCAGTGTCTGACATCTTTATGTCAGACACTGTCATGTTTGTTCAGTCAGGGAACAAAAAGCATTAAATCAAGAAGGAAAACACGACAGCTAGGAAGCTAGCATTTGTGAAATGAGGTAGCAATGTTGCTTCTGTCTGTCAGAAAAGGCTCCTTTAACCAAAAGTTGCAGTATTGCTTATTAGTGGACTTTTCTATTATATTCAAGATTGTTTGATTAATGCAGTTCTGACTTTGTTCCTGAATATGCTTTCTTTTTTAGGCAACTTTCCTGAACCTTTTTTATCCAAAGTTCTCCCTCCACCCACCTCACCTTTGACTCCTAAGAAGGTCCCTAGAGAATTCATTGTTAAATATAGACGGGGAGAAATCAATCCAGTTTCTGCTCTACATCAGTTTGTACAAATGCAGAGAATGGAACTTGTGCTGAAAGAGACGGTAACTACAGGTAGGTGAACGGAATTTGAACTTGTAGCATGCAATACAATTTTGAGAAAAAGTAGATTTGCTGCAGAAAAAGTTAATGCTTGACACTAGGGCTGCAACTAACGATTATTTTCCTAATCAATTAGTTGACTATTTATTTTTTCGATTAATCAGATAATAACCTTAAAAAAAAAAAAAAAAAAGTGTGGTCTATAGTTTAGTTAATATGGGAAGTATAAAAAAAGACATTTATTCTTAAGTATCTATATGCAGTGGTAAATATAAATAACCAACTATATGATTGGGAAGCAAAATCTCAAATCCAAGCTGAATAACAGACACAAATATTTTAAGAAAAAAAAAAAAATTAACCACTTCCGGACCACCACACGCCGATGTACGTCCCTACTTTGGGAACTGATATCGTTATGGCATAACCCCGTTATCCCCGTGTTCGGGCTGGCGGTCCGGTACACGATAAAAGTGGTCTCTGTGGCGGATTCGCCACGAGATCACTTTTTTTTATCGGTGGCGGGAGAGGGCCCCCAACCGTGATTCGCTGCCCTTCGCCGCTTACCGGAGTAGACAGGGTAAAATAAATAAGATAAAAAATTTTTTGAACGTGCCCCGTCCTGCAAATGAAAATGGTGCTCAAACCACATGTGAGGTATCGCCGCGATTGGTAGAGCGAGAGCAATAATTCTAGTCCTAGACCTCCTCTGTAACCCAAAACATGCAACCTGTAGAATTTTTTTAAATGTCGCCTATGGAGATTTTTAAGGTCAAAAGTTTGTCGCCATTCAATGAGTGGACGGAATTTTGAAACATGACATGTTGGGTATCAAATTGCTTGGCGTAACATTATATTTCACAATATAAAAAAAATTGGGCTAACTTTACTGTTTTATTTTTTAATAAAAAAAGTGTATTTTTTTAAATGCGCTTGTAAGACCGCTGCACAAATACGGTGTGACAAAAAGTATTGCAATGACTGCCATTTTATTATCTAGGGTGTTAGAACCCCCAAACATTATACTTTTTTTTTTATTTTTTCTAGGTAAAACAAAAAACTGTTTACAAGTTTAAAAACACCACATCTAAAAGAGGTCCGATCTTAACCACTTCCCGACCAGCGCACGACGATGTACGTCGACAGAATGGCACGGGCAGGCATATTGGCGTACATGTACGTCCAATATTCGTTGCCGCCGTGCCATCGGGAGCGCGCCGGCGGCGGCGCGCTGGTCGGGACCCCCGTGAGTCCGGTCGCGGGACCCGCGGACTCAATCGCCGCGGGCATCCCCGCGATCGTCTCACGGAGCGGCCGAATGGAGGAAATGCTGTATAAACAACATTTTCCCATTCTGCCTAGCAACTAGTGACGCTGATCTCTGCTCCATGTGATTGGAGCAGAGATCAGTGTACACTAAATGACAGCCCAACCCCCCCCACAGTTAGTAACACACCCCTAGGAACACTTAACCCCTACACTGCCACCCACTGGTTAACCCTTCATTGCCAGTGTCATTTACACAGGAATCACTGCATTTATATAGCAGTGATTACTGTATAAATGACAATGGTCCCAAAAATGTGTCAAAAATGTCCGATGGGTCCCCCACAATGTCGCAGTCACAATAAAAATTGCAGATCGCCGCCATTACTAGTAAAAAAAAAAATAATAAAAAATTATTAATAAAAATGCTATAAAACTATCCCTATTTTGTAAACGCTATAACTTTTGCGCAAACCAATCAATAATCGCTTATTGCGATTTTTTTTTTTACCAAAAATATGTAGAAGAATACGTATCGGCCTAAACTGAGGGAAAAAAATGTTTTATATATTTTTGGGGGATATTTATTATTACAAAAAGTAAAAAATAATGCGTTTTTTTCAAAATTATCGCTCTATTTTTGTTTATAGCGCAAAAAATAAAAACCGCAGGGGTGATCAAATACCACCAAAAGAAAGCTCTATTTGTGGGAAAAAAAGGACGTTAATTTTGTTTGGGAGCCACGTCGCACGACCGCGCAATTGTCAGTTAAAGCGACGCAGTGCCGAATCGCAAAAAGTGGTCTGGTCTTTGACCAGCAAATTGGTCCGGTCTGAAAGTGGTTAAAGTGGTTAAAGACTGTTTTGCTGATTTTCAGACAGAACTGTAAAGTTATATGCTCGCCATACAAAAACATTTTTTAAGAAAGTTTGCTTGATTTTCTAATCGTTGGTGGGGTCAAATCGACATTCTTTTCTACCACAATGATTTGAAAATTGGAAGGAGCAGAGTGGAAAACAGAAATTTTCAGACAGTGTATTGGTTTTTGTTCAGAAATTAGATTCATTTTAAAACTAAGTGAAATTTTCGAATAAAACCTCTTATACGTAACATTTTTTTATTATCGCTTTTGGTTTCCTCAAAGGTAATACAACTGATATAATGTATAAATATATGCAAACTGATTACTGCTGAATTACTGAACTACAATCTATAACCATGGACTACCAGTCCATGAAGAAACATGTACATCAAACTGCATTCCAGGTTGATATGAAAAAAAAAAAAAATTTAATGCAGTTATGTATTCATTTAAAACCAACTTATTTTTAAATGTAGTTGATGCATGTTTCTGAATCTCTTGCCATCGGCTGCCTGTAATGCCCTGCATAGACTAGGAGAGGCAGGGGCAACATTGGAACTGGTCAGGCTCTGCAGCTTTGCACATGTGCAGACAGGGGAGTTTGCCCACTGAAGGAGGAAGAATAGTGATAACTTGCATTGCCCAATCAGCAGGTTGGGTACATTCCTGACCAAGCTGTACTGTTGAGGCCGAGAATGTGGCTGCATGTGGTGAATCTGTCGTAATAAATAAAACCTAATTAAAAAAAATAATTTCTTTTTTATATATTTCAGGTGAACATTGAACTGTCTGCCTAGGGTTCAGCTTTGAGAGATAAAAGTGATGTTGCTGGTCCCTTTTTGAGGGCGGAAATGCGTCCAAGGCATTTGTTTTGTATGTGGAGTGCACAGTGTAATGCCCTGTACACACAGTCGGACTTTCCCACCGAAAATGTGCGATCGGATCGTGTTGTCAGAAAATTCGATCTTGTGTGGGCTCCATCTGACTTTTTCCATTGGAATTTACGACACACAGTTTGAGATGTGGATCTAAAAGTTTGGGCCAAATTCCGTAGGAAAAAATCTGACGGATTTTGTCGTCGGAAAGTCCGATTGTGTGTACAGGGCATAAGAATTAATAAAAAAAAAAAAAATGCAAATTGCTGCAAAAATGCACTACATGCTTTTCTGAAGCTTCTCCATTGAAGTACGGTATATTAAACCAAACCAAACACAGTTTTGCATTGAAAAAAATAAGCAGCCGCTGAAAAAAGCATAGATGTGAATGGGAAACCATGTTAAATGAACTGTAGTGCGTTTTAGCAAACAAGTACCAAAACCCGCCTAGATAGAACCAGGCTTAAGATGTGTAGTAGTAGTAGTAGTAGTAGTAGTAGCAGCATGATTTATTTTTTTCTATCACCTGTTAACATGGGGTTAAAAAAACTAAAATTAGCCCTTAATTGTACTAAAAGAGCAGATGATGGCTACTATAAGGGGCTCATTTATACTGTGAAACAATGAAAGTGATAATATATATTACTTTAAACTTTCTAAATCTTTTAAATTAAATTAGTACTAAAAGCTTAGACCTTTTTTTTTTATCTGATCATTTTGACCGCTGGGCACTTAAACTCCCTTCCTAACCAGACCAATTTTCAGTTTTCGGTGCTCTCACATTTTGAATGACAATTACTCAGTCATGCAACACTGTACCTATATGACATTTCTGTCCTTTTTTTCACACAAATAGAGTTCTTTCGGTGGTATTTAATCACTGCTGCTTTTTGTTTGCGCTATAAAAGAAAAAAAAGAGAAAATTCAGTTTTTTTAAAAAAAATGCATTTTTCTTTTTCTGTTATAAAATTTTTCAAATTAGTAATTTTTCTTCATAAATTTTTTGCCAAAATTTATATTGCTACATATCTATAACCCAAATCGGGGTATATTATTTGGTCTTTGTGAAAGTTAGTGCCAATCTCTGAAAATTGATTGCACCTGATGTACTGATGGCCTATCTCATTTCTTGAGACCCTAACAAGCCAGGAAAGTACAAATACCCCCCATATGACCCCTTTTTGGAAAGTAGACATTCCAAGATATTTAGTAAGAGACAGTGAGTTTTTTTTTAAGTCGGAATTTTTTCCCCACAATTCTTTCCAAAATCAATATTTTTTTTTCCCCACAAAATTGTTATATTAGCAGGTTATTTCCCACACAAAGCATATGCATAGCACAAAATACACCCCAAAACACATTCTGTTAGTCCTTCCTGAGTATGGCGATATCACATGTGTGAGACTTTTACACAGCGTGGCCACATACAAAGGTGCAACATGCCGGGAGCACCATCAGGTGTTCTTGGAGCATAAATTACACACATAATTTTTTGACTATCTATTACACTTTTGAAGGCCCTGGAGTACCAGGACAATGGAAAAGCCCCAAAAATTACCCCATTTTGGAAAGAAAAAAACTCAATGTATAACCTATGAGGCATAATGAGTCTTTTGAACATGTAATTTTTTTTCTACAAGTTTTTGGAAAATGTGTAAAGAAAATGAAAACGCATTTTTCTTATATTCACCGACCGACACAGCTCCTCACTTAGCCATTGGGTTGTATACCTCACCTCTAGGAGAAATACTAGGCAAAGTTGTAATACAACACTCAGAACTTTCAGTTCCGCCCATGGGGGCAGCCCCTTGGGTATCAACCCTCCTGCCTGCTAGCAGACCTCAGTTTTATTTTGCCTATTGAAGGAGAAAGACCTAGGAACCCTGCAGGCCCATAGGTCCATGTTTTTTTTTTTTATGCAGAAGCTTCGCTTTTTGCGCAAGATGAGTGATCCGGTGATCTTCTATCAACAGCCGGCTGGGTGACAGGCTTGTTCACTTATCCTTGTAGTCTCCCCAGTCCGGCCATCGAGTGCGTGCAGGTCACAGCTATGGCTCGGCAGGCCACAACATACCTAAGCTCCAGAGGTGGTCGTGAGCTTTTATGCTACGGGGCGTACAAATGACCTGGCTACTGATGTCTGTGTCACATTATGCCAAGGCCAGTAGCTTTCCCTGTACTGATCAGGAGTAGGTCTACAGTGGAATGTCTCCCAGCTCTTCAGGACTGGTAAGTACTATTGATGCCATAAATTTTTCCCCTTGCAGGGAGGAGACCACAGTGCGGATTGACTGCATTCAGAAGGACCGGATGCATAAAAACCGGTTCAGATCCTTCAGATCTAGGATAGGTCTGGCACTTCCATTTGGCTTTGGAACGGTGAAGAGATTTGAGTAAAACCCTGAACCCTGTTCTTTTGGGTCCACTTCTACTATCACCCCCTCGGCCGAGCGGGAACGCCCCTTCACAAGAAAGCTTTTGGGCTCTGCTTGGGAGGCTTTCGCCCCCAAGTCTTTTTATGTCCCTGGGCTCGGCCTTGAGCCTTTCCTGTAGAGAAGGACGTCGCCACTACTTAGAGCTTGATGCTCCGGGAGAGAGAGCACGCCTGAATGAAGGATGCTTGCTCCTTTTGACTGGAAGTAGAGTAGATTTACCCCCTGAATTTTTTTGGACGAATTTGTCTAATTCTTCTCCAAACGTTCCCCTTTGAACGGGAACCCAATAAAATGCTTCTTGCATTACAGCTCAGCTGCCCAATTTTTTAGCCATAGGGCCCTTCGCATGTGTACCAACATGAGGGACAAACATGATGCTTGTTGGACAGAATCCAAAATTGCATCAATCATGAAACACAGAATATGAGGCAATTCTGCATACTTCTCTACTTCCTCGCTGGGAAGGAGCCCAAGCATCTGCTTAACCTGTTCCTTGAGGAACTGGCATAACCCCACGGCTGCTACTGTAGGTTGCACTACAGCGCTAGTCATGGAGAAGGAGGCTTTTAATAAGGTTTCCAGCTTCTTATCAGTTGGATCTTTAAATACCTGCGCACTATCCAAGGGACAAGTCAGGTTTTTATTCACGCAAGAGACAGCCGCATCAACAGAGGGGACCCCCCACTTCTTGGTGAAACTTTCCTCCAGAGGATAATGCATAGAAAACCTTTTAGGAGGAGCAAACAGTTTATCGGGATGTCCCCAATCCTCATACATCAATTCATCCATTAAGGGATGAATTGGAAAGGAATAGGCAGTCTGTGGGGCTTTCCTGACTCCCAGGGAAGAAACAGAGGACGTAGCGACTTCAGCCGCAGGCATTCTGAATGTGGTACGCACCCATTCAGTATAATACTGCACCTGTTTTCTGAGCGCCTGGGAGGAGGGGACTCTCTGCTCTTCCTCTGATTCAGCCGACTGCTCAGGATCCCTGTCCCGAGACAGGGATCTCTCCTCATTTTCAGAAGAATCATCTGAGAGAGGAATTTCAGCAGAGGGAGGGTATCTACCCCTTTTCCTGCTATCTTTCAGGGAAGCAGAAATAAAATTCATTATTCTCCCTTCAAAACCCTCCAATGTAGCCCTAAGGGAGTCCTCAGTGACATAAACCGGGGCTGGGACATTAGGAGAGGCTGCAAAACCTGACAGGGACACTGACTCGTCTTGAGAGGCTGGCTCCACTATTGCAGGGGGGGATGGTAACTTACAGGCACTTTTAGAACACCTGGACTTAGGCGGTGATTTACCAGTGCCTTTGCTACCTCCCCCCCGAGACCCTCTTATGAGGAGACATAGTCCTAAGTTACAAAGCAGAGGTACTAGTACAAGTGCAATCACTGTTGTGCTTAAAGTCTCACCATAAATATATATGCTTAAACTGCACAACCTGATGCTGAGTAGGTGTCTAAGGTTTGCCTGGATCCAATCCCCACGGATGCTTACTGCCCACAGCTCCTGTGTCTCCACTTACAGCCCCCTGACGCTCTGGGCTTTTAAAATCTGGTGCCTGCGCAGTACAGCGCCGTGCACACTGATGTGCACGGCTCACAACCACACTCCCCCCTCCTCCATTAGGCCAGGAACGCGCCCGGCGCGCATGCACAAGGACCGTGGGATCCAGGGAGGGGAAAGGAGAACTCCACCGGAGCTGCGTGGGACCCCCAGACTACGTGGGACCCCTGTGTTACCTTGTTGTGGCAGGGACTGCAGTGGAGACGTGAGACAGCTGGAGAACCAGGCTTCACTGAGCGTGTGTACTGAAAGGCATGCAAGTATGCATCAGGCTGCTCTTACTCCCTCTAGTGGGGGAAACCAGGTAAGACCTACAGCTACTCACAATGAAGAAATCCATCATATAATTATATATAGGATTAACTTCCCTTACCTGTCCTCGCTGCAGGAATTGCTGAAACAAATTCCAGCCTTCACCCATCACGGCGGGCAGTGTTAGCCAACCTTCAGGTTTATCTGTGGAAGAGCCTCCTACCTGGACCATGTAAAAGACTCTGCCAGAAACTTTCGTGTGCTCTTTATAAACAGTACACCAAGTCTGGTTTTCCCAGAGCCCAGTCTTCCAATAGGAGAGGACTTACAGGCCAAACCTCGTTTCTTCGGCTGACAAGGCTCGGGTACCATACCATCTTGGGAGTCAAATATCGGCCCACCAGGTATGAATCTGGTTTGTTGTAGCCCTTAGGCCCCCGCAGGGACCTGCACAGAGCTAAAGTTTAACGTGACCAACCACCATAGACACTGGCGAAAAAACTGAGGTGCCTCCCATATGGCAGGGGTTATATAGGGGAGGAATTCTCCTTAATTGGGGTCAACCAGTGTCCAATCACCAGAGGTGCCTATATAACCCACTATGTAATGAAGCTCCTGTGTTTTTTTCCATGTAGGTGAGAAATGTCAGAATTTGCCTGGATGGGAAGTGGTTAAAGGTGCTATTGAATGAAATTAAATTTTCTAGGACTGCAACTAATGATTATTTTCATAATCGATTAGTTGGCCGATTTATTGTTTCGATTAATCGGTTAATAACCTTTAAAAAAAAAAGTGGGTCAAATTGACGTTCGTTTTCAACCACAGTGACAGGAAAATTTGGAAATAGAAAACTTCTCAGTTAAAGGAATTTGCAGACAGTGTATGTGGTTTTTGTTCAGAAATTAAGTGAAAATTTCAAACAAAATACTTTCAGTGAATTTACAAATATTTTTCACCTGAATATTCTCACCTAAAAATTGATCCATGAGGCCAGCCTAAGGCTCGGTACTCACATATGCAGTTTTTACTTTTGATCTGTTTCTGCCGTGCTTTTTGCTGTGCGTTTTTGATTTTTGCGCACGTGATTTTACTGCAGTTTGCATTTTTTTTTTGGGGCATATTAAAAAAACACGAATTTCTGCAAAACGCATTACATTCTTTTCTGCAGCTTCTCCATTGAAGTATATTGAACCAAAAAAGCACAGTTTTGCGTTAAAAGTCCCTGACCCTTTCCAAATATGCAGCGGCTGAAAAAAGCACAGATATGAACGTATCCCATAGGATAAGTAAATGAACCATTAAACATATAGATGTGAACCAGGCCTAAGACGTTTAGTAACATAATGGGGTTAACAAGACTAAAATTAGCCCTTTATAGTACAAAAAAAAGCAGATAACTTTTGTAGAACAGTGAAAGTAATATTTACAGTACTGATTATAATAATGTACTATAAAGGGCTCATTTTAGTTTTCGCTTTTTAACCCCATTATGTTACTAGCCGATTAATCGATTATGAAAATAGTAATCGATTAATTTCATAATCGATTAGTTGTCGATTAATCGATTAGTTGTTTCAGCCCTAAAATTTTCACCACGTCAGTGACAATCCATACATTTACAGAAACCAAAACCAGTAAGTTCAGATATGTGTAATAGAATGTAATGACACATAACAAAAAGAGTATTGAATGCATGAAAGGGAGGTGCAAAAATGCATGGAAAGCCAAGACACCAATCTGAAATCTATCAGTAATTATAAAGCAATCCTGCCCCTCGTCAATGCAAGTTAATATCAGCTGGTTCAGTCTCTCCTGATGGCCTATAAAAAGATATCACATAAACCTTTCATGATGGGTAAACGTAAAGAGCTTTGCAACAAGATTTCTAAACTACTGGATGTTCCAGTGAGCACTGTTGGAGCCATAATACAGAAGTTTAAAGAACATCATTTCACCATAAACCGGCCACGACCGGGTGCTCCTCGCATGATTTGACAGAGGAGTGGAAAGAATTATCTGCAGTTGTCCAAGAGCTAAGGACCGCTTGTGGAGAGCTTCAAAAAGACCTGGAAGGTACAATTGTTTCAAAGAAAACAATAAGTAATGCACTCAAACACTGTGGTCTGTATGCATGATCACCATACAGGACTTCATTACTGAAGAAAAAACATGTTGGAGCCTGTGAAATACTGGGAAAATAATAATCTGGTCAAGCCTAAGAAATACTGGCCGATCATATTCTGGTCAGATGAGACCAAAATTTAACTCTTTGGGTGCCATAATACACACCATGTTTAGAGGTTAAATGGCACTGCACATCACCCCAAAAACCCCATACCAACAGTGAAGTTTGTAGGTGGGAGCATCATGTTGTGCTGTTTTCTCGGCATACGGTACTGGCAAACATTGAAGGAAGGATGAATGGAAAAAGTGTATCAAGACATTCTTGATAAAAATCTGCTTCAATGTACCAGAATTTGAAGATGAAACGAGAGTGGATGTTTTCAGCATTACAATGATCTCAAACAAAAAGCATGGGAAACTCAAAGAAAGAGAAAATGAAGCTGCTCAAATGGCCCAGCCAATTTACCTGACTTGAATCGGATAGAAAATATATGGGAAGAACTAAAGATCAGAATTCGTAGAAGAGGACCACGGAACCTTCAAGATTTAAAGACACTAAAGAAGAATGGGATAAAATCACATGTGAGCAATGCATGTGACTAGTTTCTCCATACAGGAGGCATCTTGAAGCAGTCATTGCAAACAAAGGATTTTGTACGTAGCATTAAATAAATTTTAGTTTGCGTGTTCAATACTTTTTCCCTGTGTCATTTCATTTTATTACATGTAACATAATTTCTGAACTTATTTGTTTTGGTTTCTTTGCATGTATGAATTGCATGTGTTACTAAGGATGAGCTCAGGTGTGTTTCGCAATCCGCACGTGCAGAGCCCGCCAGGAAGACAGCACTGCATAGTGCAAATCGCAGGCAGTAAGACATTTACCCGATCCGTGCCTGCAGAGATCGATAAATGTCTCACTGCCTGTGATTAGCACTGTGCAATGCTGACTTCCTGGCGGGCTCTACACGTGTGGGTTGCGAACGTGCCTGAGCTCATCCTTAGTTGCCAACATGTGGTTATCTCTATAGCTATTAATTTTTTTTTTTTTTTTCTACATTTTACAAATTATAAAGTGCACTAACAGAACCTCACTAAATTTAAGTCAAATCAATATTTTGTGCGACTACCCTTTTGTCTTCAAACCAGCATCAATTCTGTAGGTACTCTTGCACAGTTTTTGAAGGGACTCAGCAGGAAGGTTGTTCCAAACATCTTGGGGATCTAACCACAGATCTGTGAATGTAAGCTGCCTCATCCAGGTCTCTTCATGTAATCCCAGACAGACTTGCTTATGCTGAGATCAGGGCTCTGTGGGGGCCAAACAATCACGTTCAGGTCATTGTTCGTTACGCTGAAGATAGTTCTTAATGACATTGGCTATATGTTTGGGGTCGTCCTGCTGCAGAATACATTTGGGGCCAATCCCACACCTCCCTGATCTGTGTCATGATGGATAAATGTCTTCATGTATTTCTCAGCATTTAGGACCGTAGATGCAGTGGTTAGCCAAGGAAAGTTATTGCAGTAAATGAAAGGCATATAATGTTTACTTCCCTTCGACATTGGAAGATGTCCAGCAGTGTCATCAGCACAGAACTGGCAGAAACCAAGGGAACCCAGTTACACCCAGCTACTGGGTCTGACCAGTATTGATCTTCATGGAAAAACTGTGGCCAAAATGCATAAAAACATAGGAAGTAGGGTTCAATAAAATGGCAACAGTTGTTCTGGAACAATGGAGCTAAATATGAAATATTTAACTATAGCAGGAGGCAGTTGGCTGAAGGGCTGGAGAGCAGCGGTACCCTGGCTGTTTGGGGCTGTTGGCACAGTTAGTTTTCCTCATTGTTGACAACTTTACTTTGCGCACATTCCATGGTGTATGTATAGTGTGCCTGTGCCCTGTGCTATATGATTCAGATAGGAGTAATTTTGAGGTACTTGTCAATTTCATATTTTGGGGTACAGGACATGGACCACTCTCCCTTCTATTTCTTGGTTTACTGTGTGCACAGCTTGCTACAAAACTAAAGACTCATGGAGTGAGGTATGGTAATAGGGGAGGTGCCATGTCCTCTTAGTGTCCAATCTTCTAATGGCAGTGTTCATTTCGTAGACTAAAATATTTTTGTTCGCTAAATCTAACACTAGTTTCGTCTACTTAAATACGACTATTCAGATTACTAAAATACGACTAAAATGGCATTTCAATTAAAAGCCTTTAAATAAAACTAAACTGAAAATTTACATCAAATTGAACACTACTCTGCTGGCCATTTCTAAATTTGCAACACAATTCCATCCAGAGCCTATAATAAAATAAAAGCGCATTAAAGTTTAAACCTCTATTGCACTGCCGCATAATAAGTAAGGGGCATCTACTAAGCTACTGAAAGGGGAAACAAAAATAAGAAAAAGGCTTCTCTTATATTTTTTTTCTTAATATTTAATGTTGGTAATAAATTCAGGTAAATGGTTCTTACAGTTTATTTTTTTATTTTTTTTTTTATTTTTTTTTTGTATCTTAAATTTGCACTTCTGTTTGTCGAAAAGCAATACTTTTGTTTGTTTATGAAAGTTGGTTTTATTCATAAAGACGTTGTATATCACAACAGCTAAATCTTTGTCTGTAGTGCACGTTCAAACCTTAAAGCGGAGTTCCACCCAAAAACTGAACTTCTGCTTTAAGCACTCCTCCGCACCCTTACATGCCACATTTGGTATGTAATTTTTTTTTTAAGAGGGGGACTTCCTGTCCCACTTCCTCCTTCCACCCATGAACCACCAAGGCGACTCCTCCTTTTGCGTTAGGCGGCCCCCCCTCTAGGCAATCTCCTGGGACACGTGACAGATCGCTTGTCCACTCCGGGAGCACAGCGCCGACTCGCACATGCGCCGTGAGTGCCCGGCCGTGAAGCTGAAAGCTGTCACAACCGGGTGCTCAGTGTGGCAATGGAGGCACCAGAGGAGGTGGAGAGGAGCGACACTCCGTTTGGCCGCATTTCTGGACCATGGAACAGGTTAGTGTCTGTTTATTAAAAGTCAGCAACTACACTTTTTGTGGCTGCTGGCTTTTAGTAAACATAAAAAGCATGGCACTCCGCTTTAATACCATAAATAACATGTTATTAGATTTTTACCTCAGGAGTATATAATACGTTTGCATAACATTTTTAAACCACTTAACCACTTTCAGACCGGACCAATTTGCTGGTCAAAGACCAGACCACTTTTTGCGATTCGGCACTGCGTCGCTTTAACTGACAATTGCGCGGTCCTGCGACGTGGCTCCCAAACAAAGTTAACGTCCTTTTTTTCCCACAAATAGAGCTTTCTTTTGGTGGTATTTGATCATCCCTGCGGTTTTTATTTTTTGCGCTATAAACAAAAATAGAGCGATAATTTTGAAAAAAACGCATTATTTTTTTACTTTTTGTAATAATAAATATCCCCCAAAAATATATAAAAAAACATTTTTTTTCCCTCAGTTTAGGCCGATACGTATTCTTCTACATATTTTTGGTAAAAAAATCGCAATAAGCGATTATTGATTGGTTTGCGCAAAAGTTATAGCGTTTACAAAATAGGGATAGTTTTATAGCATTTTTATTAATAATTTTTTATTATTTTTTTTTTTACTAGTAATGGCGGCGATCTGCGATTTTTATTGTGACTGCGACATTGTGGGGGACCCATCGGACATTTTTGACACATTTTTGGGACCATTGTCATTTATACAGTAATCACTGCTATATAAATGCAGTGATTCCTGTGTAAATGACACTGGCAGTGAAAGGGTTAACCAGGGGGTGGCAGTGTAGGGGTTAAGTGTTCCTAGGGGTGTGTTACTAACTGTGGGGGGGTTGGGCTTTCATTTAGTGTACACTGATCTCTGCTCCAATCACATGGAGCAGAGATCAGCGTCACTAGTTGCTAGGCAGAATGGAAAAATGTTGTTTATACAGCATTTCCTCCATTCGGCCGCTCCGTGAGACGATCGCGGGGATGCCCGCGGCGATCGAGTCCGCGGGTCCCGCAACCGGACTCACGGGGGTCCCGACCAGCGCGGGAGCGCGCCGCCGGCGGCGCGCTCCCGATGGCACGGCGGCAACGAATATTGGACGTACATGTACGCCAATATGCCTGCCCGTGCCATTCTGTCGACGTACATCGTCGTGCGCTGGTCGGGAAGTGGTTAAGGACCGGTCCTCTTCTTTTTTTTTTTTTTTTTTTTTTTTAGATGTAGTGTTTACAAGTTAACCACTTGCCGCACGCCGATGTACGTCGGCAGAATGGCACGGGCACGGTGCCAGCGGCAGTCGGATTCCGTGCAGGAGCGATCCGGGATGAGGGGCCGGCCATTCATTCATGGCCACCCCCTCGCGATCGCTCCTGACGAATGAAATGCTTCCCCTACATCACTTCCTCTCCTGTATTGTAAACACAGGCAGAGGAAGTGATGTAATCTCTCCTTGTGTCAGTCTTTTTTGTTCCGGCACCGAGGAGAGATGATCAGTGAGTTGCACCAACACACTACACTAACAGTAGAACATGCCAGGCACACTTTCACCCCCCGATCGCCCCCTCCCAATCACCTCCTGCACTCCCAGTCACAGTGACACCAATTGCATTTTTAATTTTTTTTTATTATTGCATTGGTGTCATTTGTGACTGCAATAACTGTTAAGGCAGTTAGGGTTAGCCCCCTTTAGGTCTAGGGTACCCCCCTAACCCCCCCAATAAAGGTTTAAGCCTGTGATCACCCCCCGTCGTCAGTGTCACTAATAAGCGATTGTTTTTCTGATCGCTGTATTAGTGTCACAGGTGACGCTAGTTAGGCAGGTAGGTATTTAGGTTCGCCGCAGCTTTTTATAGCATCAGGGACCCCCATATACTACCGCATAAAGCCCCCTGATTGCCCCCTAGTTAACCCTTTCACCAGTGATCACCATATAACTGTTACAGGTGACGTTGGTTGGTTATTTTTTTATAGTTTCAGGGCACCCGCCATTGATTACCTAATAAAGGTTTAACCCCCTGATCACCTGGCGGGTGATATAAGTTTGAGGGTCAGATAGGGTCTGCGTCGCCCCAGGCAGCGTCAGGTTAGTGCCAGTACCGCTAACACCCACGCGCAAAGCATACACCTCCCTTAGTAATATAGTATCTGAACAGATCAATATCTGATCTGATCAGATCTATATTAGCGTCGCCAGCAGTTTAGGTTTCCCAAAAACGCATTGTTAGCGGGATCAGCCCAGATACCTGCTAGCACCTGCGTTTAGCCCCTCCACCAAGCCCAGCCCAGCCCACCCAAGTGCAGTATCAATCTATCACTGTCACTTACAAAACACAACACACATAACTGCAGCATTCACAGTCAGGCTTGATCCCTGCAATCGCTAACAGTTTTTTTTTTTTTTTTTTGTAGCGTTTTGATACAGTCGCTGACAGCCTAGGTTCTTTTTTACCTGTGAGTCTCACTAGTGTACCCCTAAATTTAGAGCCCAAAATGGCAAAGCGAAGGTACACTAGTGAAGAGGCCTACACGTTTCTGAGCATGACAGATAGTGAAGAGAAAGTCACTCGTCTGTCAGATTCAGGCTCAGAATATGATCCTGTAGAGGACAGCGGCTCCATGACAGATAGCTCTGACGACGGAGATGAGGTCCCTGTTAAGGGCAGGCGTACCCGATCCCGAACTTCTTCTGTTGTTGAGGTGCAAGAATCGCAGGTCCCTCATATGGAGCGGAGACGTACTAGAGCCGCTCATCCTTCTGGTGAACTGGCAAGCACCAGCGGCCTAGTACACCTTGGACGTACATCCAGCACTGCAGTATCACATGGTGACGTGGCGAGTCCCATAAGTGCAGTTCAAGCTGGCGAGGTGTCAAGCACAAGTAGTGTCCCGCTGCCACCAAGACGAAGACGTTGTACCCATAGTGCCCTTCCTGCAGAATTCGCCAATCCTGATTGGGTGCCCACCACTTCTGCAGAACCCGTACTTCCCCCATTCACTGGCCAACCTGGCATTAACGTGGAAACAGTTGATTTTACGACACTTGATTTTTACTCACTGTTTTTCACTGAAGATCTCTATAGATTCTTTTGTGGACCAAAGCAATTTGTACGCTGGTCAACACATCGCCACTATTACCCGGTCCGCCCTTGCCAGACATTGGAAACCAATTACGGTTTCCGAATTTAAGATCTTTCTGGGCCTCTCCCTCAACATGGGCATAACCAAAAAGAGTGAGTTGCGGTCATATTGGTCCACTGACCCAATTCACCATATGCACATGTTCTCTGCTTCCATGTCCAGGGCGCGATGCGGGCAGATTTTGCGGTTCATGCACTTCAGCGACAATGAACTCTGTCGTCCTCGTGGAGACCCTGCATACGACCTTAGAAAGCCTAAAGGGCGGTGCTTGACTTTCGGGGCCCCGTACGCAGCTAGGCTCCCAAAAAATCCCACACATGTGGTATCCCCGTACTCGGGAGAAGCAGCAGAATTTATTTTGGGGTGTCATTTCACATATGCCCATAGCATGTGTGAGCAATATATCATTTAGTGACAACTTTGTGAAAAAAAAAAAGTTTGTAATTTTCCCGCAACTTGTGCCAAAATATAAAATATTCCATGGACTCAACATGCCTCTCAGCAAATAGCTTGGGGTGTCTACTTTCTAAAATGGGGTCATTTGTGGGGGTTTTGTGCCATCTTTGCATTTTATGGCCTTCAAAACTGTGATAGGTAGTGAGCAGTGAAATTACAAATGTATGCCCTTAGAAATCCTGAAGGCGGTGCTTGGCTTTCGGGGCCCCGTACGCGGCTAGGCTTCCAAAAAGTCGACCACATGTGGTATCCCCGTACTCAGGAGAAGCAGCAGAATGTATTTTGGGGTACAATACCACATATAACCATGGCATGTGTGAGCAATATATCATTTAGTGACAACTTTGTGTAAAAAAAAAAATAATATTTTTTTTTGTCATTATTCAATCGCTTGAGGCAAAAAAATAAAATATTCAATGGGCTCAACATGCCTCTTATCAATTTCCTTAGGGTGTCTACTTTCCAAAATGGGGTCATTTGGGGGGTGTTGTACTGCCCTGCCATTTTAGCACCTCAAGAAATGAGATAGGCAGTCATAAACTAAAAGCTGCGTAAATTTCAGAAAATGTACCTTAGTTTGTAGACGTGACAACTTTTGCGCAAACCAATAAATATACACTTATTGCCTTTTTTTTTTACGAAAGACATGTGGCTGAATACATTTTGGCCTAAATGTATGACTAAAATTGAGTTTATTGCATTTTTCTAATAACAAAAAGTAGAAAATATCATTTTTTTTTTTTTCAAAATTTTCGGACTTTTTACGTTTTATATCGCAAAAAATAAAAATCGCAGTCAGTCAAATACCTTTAAAAGAAAGCTCTATTTGTGGGGAAAAAAAAGGACGCAAATTTTGTTTGGGTACAACATTGCATGACCGTGCAATTACCAGTTAACCACTTTCAGACCGGACCATTTTGCTGGTAAATGACCAGAGGTCTTTTTACAATTTGGCACTGCGCTGTTTTAACTGGTAATTGCGCGGTCATGCAATGTTGTACCCAAACAAAATTTGCGTCCTTTTCTTCCCACAAATAGAGCTTTCTTTTGATGGTATTTGATTGCCTCTGCGATTTTTATTTTTTGCGATATAAATGGAAAAAGACCGCAAATTTTGAAAAAAATAAGATATTTTCTACTTTTTGTTATTAGAAAAATCCAATAAACTCAATTTTAGTCATACATTTAGGCCAAAATGTATTCAGCCACATGTCTTTGGTAAAAAAAAAGTCAATAACTGTATATTTATTGGTTTGCGCAAAAGTTGTCACATCTACAAACTAAGGTACGTTTTCTGGAATTTACGCAGCTTTTATTTTACGACTGCCTATCTCATTTCTTGAGGTGCTAAAATGGCAGGGCAGTACAAAACCCCCCCAAATGACCCCATTTTGGAAAGTAGACCCCCTAAGGAAATTGATAAGTGGCATGTTGAGCCCATTGAATATTTTATTTTTTTGCCTCAAGCGATTGAATAATGACAAAAACTTTTTTTTTTTTTTTTTTACACAAAGTTGTCACTAAATGATATATTGCTCACACATGCTATGGGCATATGTGAAATGACACCCCAAAATAAATTCTGCTGCTTCTCCTGAGTACGGGGATACCACATGTGTGGGATTTTTTGGGAGCCTAGCCGTGTACGGGGCCCCGAAAGCCAAGAACCGCCTTCAGGCTTTCTAAGGGCGTAAATATTTGACTTCACTCCTCACTACCTATTACAGTTTTGAAGGCCATAAAATGCCAAGATGGCACAAAACCCCCACAAATGACCCCATTTTAGAAAGTAGACACCCCAAGCTATTTGCTGAGAGGCATGTTGAGTCCATGGAATATTTTATATTTTGCCACAAGTTGCGGGAAAATTACAAACTTTTTTATTTTTTTATTTTTTTTCACAAAGTTGTCACTAAATGATATATTGCTCACGCATGCCATGGGCATATGTGAAATGACACCCCAAAATATATTCTGCTGCTTCTCCTGAGTACGGGGATACCACATATGTGGGACTTTTTGGGAGCCTAGCCGCGTACGGGGCCCCGAAAACCAAGCACCGCCTTCAGGCTTTCTAAGGGCGTTACAGTTTTGAAGGCCATAAAATGCCAAGATGGCACAAACGCCCCCCAAATGACCCCATTTTGGAAAGTAGACACCCCTAAATTTAGGGGTACACTAGTGAGACTAGGTAATAAATGGCGGGTGCCCTGAAATTATAAAATAATAACTAACCAACCAGCGTCACCTGTAACAGTTATATGGTGATCACTGGTGAAAGGGTTAATTAGGGGGCAATCAGGGGGCTTTATGCGGTAGTATATGGGGGTCCCTGGCGCTATAAAAAGTTGCGGCGAACCTAAATACCTACCTGCCTAACTAGCGTCACCTGTGACACTAATACAGCGATCAGTAAAATGATCGCTTATTAGGCTGGGTTCACACTGGAGCGATGCGGGAACGCCACGAATCCGCGGCGGGTTCCCGCATCGCATGCCTCCCGGCG
This sequence comes from Lithobates pipiens, assembly GCF_037356315.1. Classification (NCBI taxonomy): domain Eukaryota; kingdom Metazoa; phylum Chordata; class Amphibia; order Anura; family Ranidae; genus Lithobates; species Lithobates pipiens. The sequence goes on from NW_027507718.1 coordinate 301,697,579, forward strand.
GCAGTTCACACTGCCCTATGCGAACTGCTGGGAGTGTCAGTGAAATGTTAACGACACCCCCAGATCAGTTCGCATATCGCAGTGCGATCTGCAAACTCGGATCGCATGGTATGAACACCCATGCAATCCGATTCTGCTGCGGACCAAAAAAAGGGTCCCGTGCGAATTTGCGGCGGGTGCGGCGCGAATTCAGCCATACTATCTGTATGGCTGAACTCGAATCGCACAGAGATCGGATGTGATTTGCACTGCAGTGCGGTGCGAATCACATTCGTTCTCATAAACCGCTGCAATGTGAACCCAGCCTTAGTGACACTGGCGACGGGGGGGTGATCACGGGGTTAAACCTTTATTGGGGGGGTTAGGGGGGCACATTAGAACTAAAGGGGGCTAACCCTAACTGCCCTAACAGTTATTACAGTCACAAATGACACCAATGCAAAAAAAAAATAATGCAATTGGTGTCACTGTGACTGGGGGGGCAGGGGTAATTGGGGGGGTGATCGGGGGGTAAAGGGGGTGTGTGAGTGTGCCTGGCATGTTCTACTGTACGTGTGGTGTGTTGGTGCAACTCACCGATCCTCTCTCCTCGGTGCCGGAACGAAAAATACCAACACGGAGGAGAGATTACATCACTTCCTCTCCTGTGAGGAGAGGAAGTGATGTCACGGAGCATTTCTATTCGTCAGGAGCGATCGCGAGGGGGTGGCCATGAATAAATGGCCGCCCCCTCATCCCGGATCGCTCCCGAACGAATGCCGACCGCCGCAGGCACCGGGGGGGGGGTGGCCCGATCGGGCCCCCCACCCGCGGGAAGGCAGGGACTTGTATATACGCCCATATGCCTGCCCGTGCCATTCTGCCGACGTATATCGTCGTGCGGCGGTCGGCAAGTGGTTAAAGCAGCGCAGTGCCAAATTGTAAAATGACCTCTGGTCATTGACCAGCAAAATGGTCCGGTCTGAAAGTGGTTAAAAACGTTTTTTTTTTTTTGTTAGAAAATTATAAAACATAAATTATAAAACATTCTAAATTTTTTCTAACACCTTAGAGAATAAAATGGCAGTCGTTGCAATACTTTGTCACACCGTATTTGCGCAGCGGTCTTACAAGCGCACTTTTTTTTTTTTTTTTTTAAATACACTTATTTTTTTTAAATGGAAAAAAACTAACATTGGCCCAATTTTATTTATATTTTGAAAGCTAATGTTACGCTGAGTAAATTGATACCCAACATGTCATGCTTCAAAATTGCACCCGCTCGTGGAATGGCGACAAACTGTTACCCTTAATCTCCATAGGCGACATTTAAAAAATTCTACAGGTTGAATATTTTGCATTACAGAGGAGGTTTAGGGCTAGAATTATTGCTCTCCTCTACCAATCATGGTGATATCTCACACGTGTGGTTTGAACACCATATTCATATACGGTGGCGTTACAAGGAATACTAATACAAGGAATGTAAACGTCCCTTGTAATAGAAACAAAAAGCCCTCCGATCTCATAATTACGCTAAAATGCCATAAAAAAATAAAAATAAAATTTTGACAAAAAAATGGCCCTTTAAGAGCTATGTGTGGAAGTGATGTTTTGATGTTGCTTCACACCTGCAGTGTCATGGAGACGGGTGGGGGCGATCTTCCCCTCACTCGTCTCCATGCACAGCCACCGGAAGGATCTGATTGCCTCCGCCGCTGCCGAAGGCTTCCGGTAAGTGCGGCGTCTCTCTCTCCTGTTGCCGATAAGTGATCTTACGGCGAATCCGCTGCAGAGACCACTTTTATCTTGTAGCGGACCACTGGCTGAACACGGTGATACTGAGGTTATGGCAGCTAGCTGCTGCTATAACAACGATAGCCGTCCTCAAATTGAGGACGTATATAGTCATGCGGCGTTCCGGGAGTGGTTAACTAAAACCATTACATTTTAGTCTACTAAAATGTCCCGGAGATTTTAGTCGACTAAAATTAAACAATTCAGATGACTAAAATACAACTAAAATGGCATTTTAGTCAAAAGACTAAAACTAAATCAAAAATTTAAGTGTACTGTACTCCAGGATGTGTAAATTACAGGTAAGTCAAAATTCTTAGTTTTTTCAATTTCAGAGAAATCTTCTGCCTAAACAAAAAAAAAGCCTTAAATCTTTGCACATGCAAACTTTGCACTAGTTGTAATTATACCTTGTGTATGCGTTATGTCATTTCTTATGTTTCTGCTTAATCCTAGGAAATGTCTTTGGTGCTTATTTTGCATTCTGTGCAGTTATTGATGGAATTCAATACAAAACCGGAATGGGGCAGAATAAAAAAGAAGCAAGAGCAAACGCATCTCGGTTAGCATTAGATCAACTACTACAATACGAGGAATCTGATCCACAAGGTAACCGTAAGAATTAAAGAAACTAATTATAAAGGTTTCCTAGCGATATTCTTTTTTTTTTTTTAAGCCAAATTGCTTAGAAACCAACTTTTGTGTTTGCATACCCCAATGTAAGAGTATAAAAGCATAAAACAGCTACTGGACACTTAAACCCCCTTCCTAATCAGGCCAGCTTCAGCTTTCAGTGCTCTCACAACATGCAACACTGTACCCATGTTTAATTTTTGTCTTTTTTTCCACACAAATAAAGCTTTTCTTTTGGTGGCATTTAACCACTTTCAGACCGGACCATTTTGCTGGTAAATGACCAGAGGTCTTTTTACACTTTGGCACTGCGCTGCTTTAACTGGTAATTGCGCGGTCATGCAATGTTGTACCCAAACAAAATTTGCGTCCTTTTCTTCCCACAAATAGAGCTTTCTTTTGATGGTATTTGATTGCCTCTGCGATTTTTATTTTTTGCGATATAAACGTAAAAAGACCGCAAATTTTGAAAAAAAATGATATTTTCTACTTTTTGTTATTAGAAAAATCCAATAAACTCAATTTTAGTCATACATTTAGGCCAAAATGTATTCAGCCACATGTCTTTGGTAAAAAAAAAGTCAATAATTGTATATTTATTGGTTTGCGCAAAAGTTGTCACATCTACAAACTAAGGTACGTTTTCTGGAATTTACGCAGCTTTTAGTTTACGACTGCCTATCTCATTTCTTGAGGTGCTAAAATGGCAGGGCAGTACAAAACCCCCCCAAATGACCCCATTTTGGAAAGTAGACCCCCTAAGGAAATTGATAAGAGGCATGTTGAGCCCATTGAATATTTTATTTTTTTGCCTCAAGCGATTGAATAATGACAAAAAAAAAATTTTTTTTTTTTTTTTACACAAAGTTGTCACTAAATGATATATTGCTCACACATGCTATGGGCGTATGTGAAATGACACCCCAAAATAAATTCTGCTGCTTCTCCTGAGTACGGGGATACCACATATGTGGGACTTTTTGGGAGCCTAGCCGCGTACGGGGCCCCGAAAACCAAGCACCGCCTTCAGGCTTTCTAAGGGCGTAAATATTTGACTTCACTCCTCACTACCTATTACAGTTTTGAAGGCCATAAAATGCCAAGATGGCACAAAACCCCCACAAATGACCCCATTTTAGAAAGTAGACACCCCAAGCTATTTGCTGAGAGGCATGTTGAGTCCATGGAATATTTTATATTTTGCCACAAGTTGCGGGAAAATTACAAACTTTTTTTTTTTTTTTTTTTTTTTCACAAAGTTGTCACTAAATGATATATTGCTCACGCATGCCATGGGCATATGTGAAATGACACCCCAAAATAAATTCTGCTGCTTCTCCTGAGTACGGGGATACCACATATGTGGGACTTTTTGGGAGCCTAGCCGCGTACGGGGCCCCGAAAACCAAGCACCGCCTTCAGGCTTTCTAAGGGCGTTACAGTTTTGAAGGCCATAAAATGCCAAGATGGCACAAACCCCCCCCAAATGACCCCATTTTGGAAAGTAGACACCCCTAAATTTAGGGGTACACTAGTGAGACTAGGTAATAAATGGCGGGTGCCCTGAAACTATAAAAAAATAACTAACCAACCAGCGTCACCTGTAACAGTTATATGGTGATCACTGGTGAAAGGGTTAACTAGGGGGCAATCAGGGGGCTTTATGCGGTAGTATATGGGGGTCCCTGGCGCTATAAAAAGCTGCGGCGAACCTAAATACCTACTTGCCTAACTAGCGTCACCTGTGACACTAATACAGCGATCAGAAAAACGATCGCTTATTAGGCTGGGTTCACACTGGAGCGATGCGGGAACGCCACGAATGCGCGGCGGGTTCCCGCATCGCATGCCTCCCGGCGGCAGTTCACACTGCCCTATGCGAACTGCTGGGAGTGTCAGTGAAATGTTACTGACACCCCCAGATCAGTTCGCATATCGCAGTGCGATCTGCAAACTCGGATCGCATGGTGTGAACACCCATGCGATCCGATTCTGCTGCGGGCCAAAAAAAGGGTCCCGTGCGAATTTGCGGCGGGTGCGGCGGGTGTGGCGGGTGCGGCGAATGGCTGAACTCGAATCGCACAGAGATCGGATGTGATTTGCACTGCAGTGCGAATCACATCCGTTCTCAAACCGCTGCAATCTGAACCCAGCCTTAGTGACACTGGCGACGGGGGGTGATCACGGGGTTAAACCTTTATTGGGGGGGTTAGGGGGGTACCTTAGAACTAAAGGGGGCTAACCCTAACTGCCCTAACAGTTATTAGTCACAAATGACACCCGCCGGGTGATCAGGGGGTTAAACCTTTATTAGGTAATAAATGGCGGGTGCCCTGAAACTATAAAAAAAATAACTAACCAACCAGCGTCACCTGTAACAGTTATATGGTGATCACTGGTGAAAGGGTTAACTAGGGGGCAATCAGGGGGCTTTATGCGGTAGTATATGGGGGTCCCTGGCGCTATAAAAAGCTGCGGCGAACCTAAATACCTACCTGCCTAACTAGCGTCACCTGGGACACTAATACGGCGATCAGAAAAATGATCGCTTATTAGGCTGGGTTCACACTGGAGCGATGCGGAAACGCCGCGAATCCGCGGCGGGTTCCCGCATCGCATGCCTCCCGGCGGCAGTTCACACTGCCCTATGCGAACTGCTGGGAGTGTCAGTGAAATGTTACTGACACCCCCAGATCAGTTCGCATATCGCAGTGCGATCTGCAAACTCGGATCGCATGGTGTGAACACCCATGCGATCCGATTCTGCTGCGGGCCAAAAAAAGGGTCCCGTGCGAATTTGCGGCGGGTGCGGCGGGTGTGGCGGGTGCGGCGGGTGCGGCGAATGGCTGAACTCGAATCGCACAGAGATCGGATGTGATTTGCACTGCAGTGCGGTGCGAATCACATTCGTTCTCATAAACCGCTGCAATGTGAACCCAGCCTTAGTGACACTGGCGACGGGGGGTGATCACGGGGTTAAACCTTTATTGGGGGGGTTAGGGGGGTACATTAGAACTAAAGGGGGCTAACTCTAACTGCCCTAACAGTTATTACAGTCACAAATGACACCAATGCAAAAAAAAAAAAAAAAAAAAAAAAAATGACATTGGTGTCACTGTGACTGGGGGGCAGGGGTAATTGGGGGGGTGATCGGGGGGTAAAGGGGGGGTGTGAGTGTGCCTGGCATGTTCTACTGTGTGTGGGATGTGTTGGTGCAACTCACTGATCCGCTCTCCTCCGTGTCGGAACGAAAAATACCGACACGGAGGAGAGAATACATCACTTCCTCTCCTGTGTTTACATTACAGGAGAGGAAGTGATGTCACCGGGGATTTCTATTCGTCGGGAGCGATCGCGAGGGGGTGGCCATGAATGAATGGCCGTCCCCTCGTCCGGGATCGCTCCCGAACGAAAACCGACCGCCGCAGGCACCGGGCGGGGGCCCGATCGGGCCCCCGACCCGCGGGAGGCAAATCACGTACATGTACGTGCTTATGCCTGCCCGTGCCATTCTGCCGACGTACATCGGCGTTAGGCGGTCGGCAAGTGGTTAATTACCACAGTTTTTTTTGTGCAATATAAAAATGCATTTTTCTTTGTTATAAAGTTTTGCAAATTAGTATTTTTTTTGTAATGTTGTGCTGCTACATATAAAAAATATCCCAAATCTGTATACATTATTTGGTCTTTGTGAAGGTTATAGAGTCTACAAACTATGGTGCCAATCATTGAAAATTTATTACACCTGATTTACTGATGGCCTGTAATTTCTTGAGACACTAACAAGCCAAGACAGTACAACTACCCCCAAATTTTGAAGTTGTAATTTTTTCTTTCGTTCATTGACGGACACAGCTCCATTAAATCATGACCGTAGGGTTATTACGCCACCTTCAGGAGAGGACTAAGCAGAACATGTAATACATGTGAAAACAGAACTGTACAGTTCCGCCCAGGGGGCGGTCCCTCTGGCTATAACCCCTCAGCCTGCTTCCTGCAGCTCAGTTTTTTGAAGTGAAGGAAAAGGACCTAGGCTCCCTGCTGGGACCATCGGTCCTGGGGATTTTTTTCTGGATTTTGCCTCCATACAGTCATCCTCTTCGGAGAGATCAGACATGGCGAGCCAGGGTGAGTCATTGGAAGCTAGCGGTGGTGCAACAGCTTCACACACTTCAGCCCCTGTATACGTGACTGAAGAAGCATTTTCCTCTGCCCTGCAGGGCTTGGATGGAGGATGCGATTAAAGTTGCTAATCTTTCACCTTAGACTCTTTACAGTCAGTGGAGGGTCCAAAAGAACTATGGGTACTAGATGAGGTATTACTCTCAGATGATCGGGAAGAAAAACAAGCCGATTATTCCTCTGCGGAGGAAACAATACTTGAAGTTTCAATCTGAAGTACAGAGCCTTACAGAGATGGTCCGCTTTCATGCTACCCCTAACAGAGTTAGCTGAAGGTCCGGTCTCCTCCTTGGGTTCCTTGAAGCCTTTATAGCCTTTGCATGCGTTTCTCATCCACGCATTACTAGAAAAACGTATTTATATTGAATGGGATCATCTCGATAAGCATTTTTCCCCTCCAAAGAGATTCTCAAGTCTCTATCCTATGGAAGAAAAATTCACTAAAAGATGGAAAGTTCCAGCAGTTGACGTTGCGATTTCCAATGTGAATAAAAGTTTAGCTTGCGCAGTGGACAATGTGCTTATGCTTAAAGATCCAACAGATAAGAATTTGGAAGGTCTGTTAAAATCCTCTTTTTTTCCTTAGCAGGTACTGTAGCTCAGCCTGCAATTGCAGCTATAGGCATCTGTCAGTCCTTTAAATTACCAGTTCACAGATTCTCTCAAATGAGCTCCCTGCACAACAAGCACAGGAATTGGCCGAGCTACCTAAAGCATTATGCTTTGCTAGAGATGTTATGAAGGATTCTATTCACCAGGCATCACGCCTTGCGCTTGTACTTGTACATATGCAAAAGAACCCTTTGGTTAAAGGGTTGGTCAGCTGAAACGACCTTGTAAGAACCTTCTAACTAGTTTCCCCTTTAAGGGAGAACGATTATTTGTCGATAGTTTGGATAAATACATTCAAACAATTTCCAGCGGAAAGAGTACTCTTTTGCCAGTCAAAAGAAAATATAAGCGTCCTTCGTTTAAACAGATTTTTTTCCCCCGCGCCAGGGGCATCCACCTCTAGGCAGGGGCGATGGCCTCAGTCATCAGACTCTACGGGAAGAGCCCAGGGTCAAACCCAGGCACAAAGGAAGACCTGGGGCCGCAAGTCTGCAAAGCAGTATATCAAGACCTCGTCACGAAGAGGCATCTCCCCTCACCAAGGTGGGGCGAAGACTTCTGAGGTACTCAGAAGTCTGGCAAAGGGAGATTCAGGACAAAGGGACTCTCTTTACATTGTCTCTTGGAAACAAGCTAGAGTTTTGAGAGTTTCCACCGTCTCGTTTTGAGATCAAACATTCCCAAGGATCCAGGGAAAAGGCAATCCCTGTTACAAGCATTAGACTGATTATTGGCTCGGTTGATCAGACAGATTCCCAAACAAGAGCATGGTTTGGTGTTTTACTCAAACCTATTTACGGTGCCAAAGACAAATGGGGATATCAGACCAAGTCTAGATCTAAGGAATCGAAATCAGCTCCTGAAGATCCACTTCTTTCGCATGGGGTCAGTTAAGTCAGTTGTTTCCATCCTGCAAGGAGGAGAACCTCTGGCATCCATCGACATCAGAGATGCATATCTGCATGTCCCTATATTTCCTCCTCACCAGAGGATTCTGCGGTTCGAAGTAGAACAGAAGCATTTTCAGTTTGTAGCCTTGCCCTTCAGGCTTGCTACAGCACCTTGGGTATTCACAAAGGTACTAGCTCCACCTCTGGCCAGGTTAAGGGCACAAGGCATAACGGTCTTGGCTTACTTAGACTATTGTTAATAGACCAGTCAGTGGCTCGCTTGAAGCAAGGTGTAGTCATTACAAGCAGTTACCTGGAAGGTTTGGATTGGATTCTCAACCTAAAGAAATCCTCCTTAAAGCCACTAAGATGGCTGGAGTATCTGGGCTTGATCATAGACACAGCCCAGAAAAGGGTCTTCTTGCCTCCTGAAAGGATCAGCCCCATACAAGAGCTGGTGAGGATGATCAGGTCAAAGAGAAATCCTTCAATTCGCCTTTGTATGAGGTTGTTAGGGAAGATGGTAGCTTCATTCGAAGCAGTTCCCTATGCCCAATTACATTTGAGGCCGTTTCAAAAGAGTATCCTCTAGCTGTCCCCATGAGTGTCCCAGAGCCTCAGTTTGTGGTTACCATCTTGGAGCCTGCTGAAGGGAAACACCTTCAGAGCAATCATCTGGAAGGTAGTAACGACAGATGCCAGCCTTTCAGGCTGGGGAGCAGGAGCCTTGCCCATCAACATTCTAGAGATTCGGTCAGTGTATCTGGCTCTAAAAACCTGGACCTCCAGGTTAAAGTACTGTCCTGTCAGGATCCAATCTGACAATGCCACGGCTGTGGCATATATCAATCACCAAGGGGGCAGCTCTCTCAGCTCAGAGAGAGGTGAACCAGATTCTAACTTGGGCAGTTTTTTATTCCGGGAGTAGAGAATTGGCAGGGGGACTATCTAAGTCGCCAGCAGTTATTCCCGGGGGGGGGGGGGAATGGTCTCTTCACCCCAAAGTGTTTCGGGGCTGTTTGCCAAATATGGGGAACTCCGGACATGGATCTTCTAGTGTCCAGATTCAACACGTAGCTAGTCAACTTTGTGTCCAGGACAAGGGACCCACTCTCATAAGGAACAGATGCGTTGGTGACCCCGTGGAATCAGTTCTCACTGATCTATGCATTTTCCTTGATTCAGTTGCTACCTCGAGTTCTTTGCAGGATCAAGCTGCAAAGAAAGTCGGTAATACTGGTAGCACCAGCATGGCCCAGAAGGTCATGGTACGCAGAGATTGTAAAGATGGCAGTGGAGGATCCATGGCCCCTCCCACTAAGGCCAGACCTGCTTTCTCAGGGGCCGATATTTCATCCTACTTTACGAACGCTAAATTTAATGGCTTGGCTATTGCGACCCACATTCTAAAGAAACATGAGCTTTCCAGGTCAGTTATCTCTACTTGATTAATGCTAGGAAGCCAGCTTCTAGAGCTATATATTATAGAATCTGGAAAGCTTATGTTTCCTTGTGTGAATCCAAGGGTTGGCACCCTCAGAGATATATTATAGGCAGAATCCTTGCCTTTCTACAATTGGGCGTAGAGATGAAGTTGGCCCTAAGTACAATTAAGGGCCAAGTCTTAGCCTTATCTGTTTTATTTCAAAGACCACTTGCTACGCCTTCTTTAGTCCGGGGTTTTATGCAAAGGGTGATGCGGATTAATCCGCCAGTTAAATCAACTGTAACCCCTTGGGACTTGAATTTAGTTTTGTCAGTGTTACAAAAACTGCCATATGAACCATTACAGCATGTTTCCTTAGTCCTTCTGACTAGGAAACTGATATTTTTGGTTGCTATATCCTCAGCAAGGAGGGTGTCAGAATCGGCTGCTCTTTCTTGTAAAGAGCCATATTTGGTTATTCATGAAGATGAGTAGTGTTACGCCCTCTTCCAGGCTTTTTGCCAAAAGTGGTTTTAGGCTTTCATCTGAATGAAGATATTGTCCTGCCTTCGTTTTTCCCAAGACCATGTTCCAGGGAAAAAGTCAGAGCAGTGAAGATCTATTTAAAGAAAACTGCTCAGATTCGTAAGACCGACGTCTTATTTATTCTGCCAGAGGGTCCTAAAAAAGGACAGGCAGCTTTGAAATTCACTGTTGCTAAGTGGATTCGGCAAGTTATAATTCAAACTTATGATTTAAAGGGAAAGATTCTCCCTTTTTAAGTTTAGGCGCACTCTACCAGAGCGGTTGGTGCTTCTTGGCCAGTGCTTCACCAGTCCTCCATGTCTCAGATCTGCAAGGCCGCGACTTGGTCTTCAGTACATATATTTGCAAAATGTTATCAAGTGGATGTAATATGGAATGAGGATATCGCCTTCAAGCGCAGTGTGTTGCAGGCAGCAGTATAAGTCCTCAGGTCTGGGGGTTACCCTATGGGTTGTGTCTCCCTCCCCTCAAGTAGCATTGCTATGGGACATCCCACTAAGTAAATACTTGAGGCTCTGTGTCCTATGATGTACGATAAAGAAAATAGGATTTTTAAAACAGCTTACCTGAAAAATCCTTTTCTTGGAGTACATCATAGGACACAGAGCCCCCGCCCCTGTTTTATGGGGTGAGAGTATATTGCTTATATTGCTTGGCTACAAAAAATGTGTGCTCCTGGAAGGAGGAGGGGGTTATATAGGGGAGTCAACTTCCTGTATTGGTTATACCAGTCTCAACAACTGAAGATAGGCCCATAACCCGCTAAGTAAATACTTGAGGCTCTGTGTCCAATGATGTACTCCAAGAAAAGGATTTTTACAGGTAAGCTGTTTTAAAAATCCTATTTTTCTGTTGGTCTCTGTGAGGAGCATGGGCAGCGGCCATTTTCTTGCAGCCTCAGTGCGGCTTTTCTCCCCAGCGCTGGTTCCTGTGCCTCAGAACAGCGCAGTTTTTACACCTGGACACTTGTGAGCTGGCACAGCGATTAGCGACAGCATGGCCCAGCACTCGGTCAGGGTGGTGAGTCCTGCAGTGGGGCCCCTCAGTCAGTCTGTTAGCAGCTAGAAGGGTGGGATTGAGCACCGAGGCAGTGGCCCGGTCCATGTTTACGGTAGTGGGGTCAGAGCTACGACCGGTACTGGCAATGGCATTAGTGTCGCAGACCCTTACCGAGTGGGTAAAAACGATTGCACCGTGAATTGGAGAAGCAACAGTCTCTTCCAGTCTGCGTAGAACTAGCAGACCAGTTGCTGCACGGTCTTAAGTATGTCTATGATGTGGCCCTGGATACACTTCCCCTGCTCTCCAGAGCATCGGTATCAGCAGTGGTGCTGTGGCGCCTGATCTGGCTGAAATGCTGGTCTGTGGACTAGACATCTAAAAAATGCTTTGACGGATTTGTCCTTCCTTGGTGAGCAGCTATTTGGAGCTTTGCTGGATGACATTAGTCAGAATGTCACAGGTGGGAAGAATACATTGCTCCCACAGTCCAAGAAGGGTAAGGAGCCACGCCACAAAGGCCCTCCTTTTCCACTCAAGAGGCTTTTTCGTCCACCTGGGACGTCGGGTAAGCACTCCAATTCCGACAGGGCAACTGCTGAGGAACAAAAGTGCCCCTGGCCTCACAAGCCTGTGAGCAAAAGTACTACCGCGTGAAGGTTTGCCCCCGCCCAAACCACGGGTGGGGGGTCGCCTTCGGGAGTTTGTAGCTTGGTGGGCCTCTCGGCTGTCCGACCAATGGGTCTGCGAACTGATTTCATCAGGCTACAAGATAGAGTTCCTCTCTTGGCCACCAAACAGATTTTATTTTGTCCCTCCAACATACCTTTACTCCCGGTTCGCCAGGAGGCCCTGTTTGGGTTAGTAAGGGACCTGCTCAGACGCGGGTTGATAGTGATTGTTCCTAAACTAGAAATATTTTAGGGATTCTACTCCAATCTGTAGTCTAAACTTAAAAGCCCTCAATTGCTTTGTGAAAGTACAAAGGATCAGACTGTAATCAGTTTGCTCCGTAGTCGCTGCACTCCATCAGGAGGACTCCCTGGCATATTTGGACATCCAGGACGCGTACTTGCATATACCCATATGCCTCAGGCATCAGAGGTTTCTGCGATTTGCAGTGGGGGAAGACCACTATCAGTTTGTGGCTCTCCCCTTTGGCTTGGCTTCAGCACCCCGAGTCTTTACCAAAGTATTGGCTCCAATTTTGGCGTTGTTGCGACAATGTGGAATCGCAATCATGGGTTACCTAGATCTCCTTCTGAGAGCAGCTTCCGCCTCAGAATTAAAGGAGGATGTACCGATCACCATGCAAACCCTGCAGGAATTTGGGTGGGTGGTGAACCTGAAAAAGTTGTTTCTTGTGCCGACTTAACTCCTGGAGTACCTAGGTGTTTCTCCTTTCAGACAAACTGCACACTCTCAGAGCTGCAGTGAAGCTGTTGATGAACTGCAGATGGTCATCGTTTCGCTTCTGCATGAGGGTCCTGGGCCTCGTGGTGGCCTCCTTCGAGGCGGTACTGTACGCCCAATTTCACACCAGTCTTGCAGAAGGAGATATTGGCAAAATGGGCCAAATCTCCATTATCACTGGATCGACAGATTCAGGTGAGCCAGTCAGGGACTCTCTTCTCTGGTGGATGAGATCTCTGGCCCTTCAGTCCGGGAAGTTGTTCCTACCTCTTCATTGGACAGTGATCACAACGGACGCTAGCCTGACCGGCTGGAGTGGAGTACTGGAAGTACAGTCGACCCTGGGCCTCTGCTCGAGGGAGGAATCCCAGTTGCCGATCAATATGCTCGAACTTCGAGTGCTCAGGCTATGCCTCTCCACATGGTTGGTGAGAATAAGAGGACGTCCAATCAGGATGTAGTCAGACAACACCACGCCGGTGGCATATGTCAACCATCAAGGAGGAACAAGAAGCTCGGCTGCAGCATGGGAGGTCGCTCACATCCTTTGGTGGGCAGAGCGGCATGTACCGGCCCTGTCGGCCATATACATCCCCGGAGTAGAAAACTGGCAGGCGGACTATCTAATGCAGATGCTGGACCCAGGAGAGTGGTCATTGCATCCGGAGGTGTTCAGGCTTATTTGCCTGCGGTGGGGCACACCAGATGTGGATCTCTTGGCCTCTCGGCTCAATCGAAAGGTGCGGAGGTTCGTGTCCATGACAAGAGATCCTTGGGCGGATGCGTCAGACGCTTTGGTGGCTCCATGGAAGCAGTACCGTCTGATTTACACCTTTCCTCCGCTCAGACTGTTACCACATCTGCTCTGCAGAGTGGAGGCCAAGGGGATTCCGGTGATGCCGATTGCCCCAGATTGGCCTCGGCGTCCTTGGTACGCCGACCTAGTATGCCTGGTGGCGGACCCTCCTTGGTGGTTACCGATGCGAGAAGACCTTCTGTCACAAGGCTCAATTCTCCATCCTGCTCTACCATTGCTGGTTTTAACAGCATGGCTGTTTAAAGCCAGGTGCTAAGGAACCGAGCTCTGTCTGAGTCGCTGATTTCCACTTTTAAGGACACTGAAATCATCTTCTCGGAAGATATACCATCGTACTTGGAAGGCTTATATCTCCATGTGTGAGGATATGGGGTGGCATCCACGCACCTATTCCGTTACCAGGATCCTGCTGTTCCTACAGCAAGGAGTGGACCACCCTTACCTCTGTGGGATCTGAACCTGGTGTTGGCGCTTCAGAAACTGACGTCATCAGGCAAATCCCTTTACCACTCTCTCAGAAAGTGGTCTTCCTAGTGGCCATCCCATTGGCCAGGAGGGTTTCGGAACTGGCGGACTTGTCTTGCAAGTTGCCCTATCTCGTTATACACAAGGATAAGTTGGTGTTGTGTCCACAACCTTCCTTTCTACCGAAGGTGGTTTTGGCTTTTTATCTCAATGAAGACATTGTGTTACAATCTCTGTGTCCAAAACCGACACATCCTAAGGAGGTGGCCCTCCATTCCCTTGACGTGGTCTGGGCTCTAAGGGTATATGTGTCTGCCACGGCTCCCTTCCGGAAGTCAGGCTCTCTGTTCGTTTCAGTACCATTTCAAGGTGGATCAGACAGATCGTGTTCCAGGCTTACTCCTTGAAGGGACAGGTGCCCCTCTTTCCTGTCACGGCCCACTCCACCAGGGTAATTGGGACCTCTTGGGCCTTTCCAACATCAAGCGTCTGTCACGCAAGTGTGTAAGGCAGCGACTTGGTCGTCCATTCACACTTTTTACAAAATTCTACAAAGTGGATGTAAACGTATCTTCTGATGCCTGTTTTGGCCGCAAAGTTTTTTAGGCGGCTGTGTAATGTTGCAATTTTACACTCTTGTTTCTGTTAAGCGAAAGTTGCCTTTTTTGAATGTTAATGCACTCTGATGCATATGTTGACCGCAAGTTCTGATGTGGTTGGTTCAGATGGTGACTCCCCCGTTAGGGAGCACCTCTGGTTGTGGGTGAAGTTATGTTGCTGTTCCCATCGCTCGTTATGACACTGCTTGGGGACGTCCCTACAGTCAAGATTACTGGAGCTGTGTCTGTCAATGAACGAAAGAGAAAATAGGATTTTTGTACTCACCGTAAAACCCATTTCTCTGGAGTTCATTGACGGACACAGCACCCTCCCCTCCTATTGGTTTACGTTATACTTGGGGATACACCGAATGAGTTTTTTGGTGCCGAAACTGATACCGAAAATAAATCTTCCTTGATACCGAAACAGCACCGACACCGAAATTGACTGTTTTTAAAAAATATTTTTATACAGGAGATGGTCAGACTGGGGACATGGCACAGGAGATGGTCAGACAGCGGGCATGCTACAGGAGATCAATGCAGCCTCACCAGTGCCCGTCATGTAGCCTGCCTGTGCCTCACCAGTGCATATAAACATACACATATAAAAAAAAAACACACGTAAGTATGTATATATATATAATATAAAATATTTACAGACAAATGCACATATATAACATGCACACATATAACACACATGCATACAAAAAAATATATATATGTGTGTATGTATATATGACTTTTTAAAAATTGGCAGCTGCAGCTCTGTACCTTAATCTCCATGCTGGGTACTGCACTGTAGGGGAAGGCAGAGAGCACAGCACACACTGCTAGACATCTTTCCCTTGCTTTCACAGTAAACAGTGTGACCGAGCTCCTGCACAGCCAATTTGTACATCGGCTGAGGAGCCATATGCAACCACCGCTGGGGTGAGGGGGACGTTACACCGAGACCCCACAGGCCACTTCTAGCATGGATGAGGAGGGAGGGGAGGAGAAGAGAGTAAAGATGGTCTCTCCAGAATGACACCCTCATGATGGGCAACACCAGGAGCGGAGCCAAGCCCAGCAGGCCCGCCCCATTTTTGGTACCAGTATCGGCGAAAATTCTCTTTCGGCTTTTTGCCGAAAGGGCCATTTTCGGCCGATATGTTTCGGCGGCCAGAATTTCGGTGCATCCCTGGTTATACTGCTTGTTGACGTACTGAGCTGCAGGAAACAGGCTGAGGGGTTATTACCAAAGGGACCGCCCCCTGGGTGGAACTGTAAAGTTCTGTTGTTTTTCACATGTATTGCGTGTTCTGCCTAGTCCTCTACTGAAAGGGGCGCAATCACCTACGGTCAAGATTACTCGAGCTGTGTCCGTCAATGAACTTCAGAGAAAAGGATTTTAGGGTGAGTCCAAAAATCATATTTTTTTTCAGTGGCAGAGTAATCCAGTTATGAACATTAAAGGGATTGTAAAGTGATTTTTTTTTTTTTTTTTTTTTTTTTTTATAACAAACATGTTATACTTGCCTCCACTGTGCAGCTCGTTTTGCACAGAGTGGCCCCGAACCTGCTCTTCTGGGGTCCCTCTGCGGCTGTCTCTGCTTCCTCCCGCAGGTGCTTCTCACGTTTATGCGAGCTCCCTCGCATGGTGAGAAGCATCTGCGGGTGCGCTCCCGTGATACAGCCGGCGGCTATAGCCGCTCACTGTATCACACGGTCCCGCGCTCCGCGTCAGTGGATGTGATTGACAGCAGCGCGAGGCAATGGCTGCGCTGCTTTCCATCCACTCCAGCTAATCAGCGGCCAGGCTGAACGGTAAAAAGGATGTCGGGGGACGAGCGTGGGACTTTCGAGGGGTGAGGTAAGTAAAACGGGGGGCTGGGGGCGCAGGCACTGTCAGATGTTTTTTCACCTTAATGCATAGAATGCATTAAGGTGAAAAAACATTTACCTTTACAACCCCTTTAAGTGTCTGGTGAAGTATTCAAGAAAATAATTTTAGATAACCAAAAATTCCTAATCAGCTTAATACTTTTCTCTGAGTTCTTTTTAAAGGGTTTGTTAACCCATTTATATAAAACCATGTCAGCCCCTCTATTAGAGGCTGGCATAGCACACGATGTATGCATTTTTAAAAAAACAAGCTAAATACCGCATTTGAGCTGTCTTCAGGCCGGTCGCATGACACGTGGCCACTTTACATCTCCAATGGATGTCTTCTGTGGGTGGAGCCATGATCTCCCTCTGATGTCAGCCAGGGAGATCACAGAAGCAATGTCTCAGAGCTGTAAAGCCATGTGACCGGCCTGAAGGCAGCTCAAATGCGTTATTTAGAATGCTCGTTTTTAGAAAGGATTTTCGATTTACATAGTGTGGTATTCCTGAGGGACTGGTAGTGACCATTTTACTATTTTATTTTTAACAATAGCAGTGGGGGGGGGGTTGGGGAGCGACAGAGAGAGATACCTGACAGGCAGGAATGAGGGGGGAGAGAAGAAAGCTGAGCAGGGCAGCATATGACTGAGAGACGTACTCTGACCACAGTGATCAGGGCTGAGCAGCCCTGGTTATTGTGGTCTGTACAGGAGGTGACGGGTTCAGGGAGTATATTTAATTTTTTGGGGGGTTAACAAACACTTTAAGGATAAAGCTTCCTCCCTTCTTGTGGTAGCTATTGCCATTGTAAGAATGGGCCCTCGGAACTGGCATTAGTGCTCAATCCTCCTTTAGATGGCAGTGTAACCCATGCTTAGTTTTTCAGTAAACCCAAAGAAAGATTTTACCGTAAGTGCAAAAATATTTTATCCTAGTCTGAAATTAGTATTTTTATGCCTGTTATTAAAAAAAAAAAAAAATCTTACAGCTCATCTTATGGAAAACACAGATGTCACTTATGTAGCTGGACCGCCGTTATTACCTGTGGAACCAGATATCCCAGTTGAAGCTTTAAGTTCTCCAAGACCTCGTGTTGGTACGTTTATTAGGGCCTTTCTCTTTCTTATGCTATTAAACACCCGTCTCCATGAAGTTTATTTCCAGTCTGCCTTCTATAACAGCAGCACCTGAAACGCATGCCTGATGTACCATGTGTGCTTACAGAATATACTTCAATCAGTATAAGTTAAGTGAACAATGAAGCTATACCTCTAATAGTTCTGCACATGCAAATAATGAAATAGAATTTCACTCTCCCTAGAATTGGATGTCTCCTTGTGTGCTAACCATATACAATAAAGCTCAAATATGTGGTTATAAGACACACATTTTTGCACAATATAATACTGCCTGTGTAAACTATTAAAGCTGAAGTTTAGCTAAAAATATTTGTTGCCTTTAGTCACATCACTTGCCTAATATGGAGGATGTCCCATGTCATGCAGGCAGCTAAATCCTGTAGAAATCTTCAATACAGGCACTTGATAGCTTTAAGCTCCAGGTTGAGGAGTTATGAAAAAGTTCCAGATGAGGACCCCCAATCTGTTCTTTCATTACTTTCACTAACTGTAGGACAATTTGTAAATGGGCGAGAGTCTGTCCCATTCACAGATCGATGGAGACGGAGGTGTCCACTCCTCATCGGACCTTTTTCTCAACTGCTTAGCCCAGAGCTCTTTTGGCCCTGCTTTTGCAGTCAGTCACAGGAGTGCAGTTAATTCTGATTGAGCCTACAGCGGACTAAAGTCCACTGATATCTGACGTCGTTCAACCGCTCTGGAGGGATCCTGACTTTAATGTTGGAATCCACCCAGATGCCTGACCATCAGCTGGCTCAGGGTATCACCGAGAGCCTGAGCCAGCTACTCCCACTCCCTCCCCAGCCCAGCGCTTCAGTGAGCTCAGGATGGGAAGAGTAGAAAGCCAGTGAGTGACCGTTACTGCCCTCTGTTCACTGAAAACTGAGCCATCAGTGGTCTTTGATTGTTTAGTTCTTTGTCTTAGAGGCGGCAGGGGGAACGATGCCGCACTTACCTAGGTGAGTACATTAGGTATGCATGGTGTTTTTAAACCCCTTAATTCTCTTTTAAGCCCTTGCGCACCAGAAGTTCAGAGCCACTAAGAGAACCTGACATCAGTGCAGTGAAGATTTCTAGAGCGTCCAGCAGTCTGCATGACATGGGGCATCTGTCATTACTAGTAAGTAGTGTTGGGTGAACAGTTCGACCCAAACATTGGCTGTTCGCCACATTCCAAGAACACCTGAATTTGATGCATAGTGCATTCTGCGCCCTGATTGGGCAAAGCTTTGCCCAATCAGGGCACAGTAAAAGCTGGTTGTTTAAAAGGTTTGTTATCCAAAAAAAACAGATCCTGTTCCCTTAAAGCATGTTACACAGCAGAGTGCTTGTGCTGTGTAATTTGGCCCCTTCTGTCACCTAAAAAAAACCTGGCTGATCCTGCCTAGCTATACCCTTCCCCCTGTAAACTGACCACAGTTTATCATGGCTGCTGATCCCTGACACCGTGGTCCGTTTATGTGCTTCTGTCATCTGCAGCCCTGCTCTGTCCTCTGTCGTCCTCTCCCCCCTTCCTGCCGGTGTTCTCCGTGTCAGTGGCTTCCCCCTCATCTCCTGCTGCTATTAGAACTACAATAAAAACCTGCTATCCCTTCTGTAACAACGTTATGTGCCCCTGTGTCTGTGTTTAGAAAATAAAGCTGCCAATCTGTACCTATATCTGAGAGTCTCCCAGCGCTCCCGTGACTCCTTGGCTCTCTCTTCTACCTCCTCCCTGACTGACGTCAGCGGGAGTGCTTGGCCCCGCCCACTATAGCTGTCAGCTGGGCAGAGGAGAGAGCCAAGGAGTCATGTGAGCACCGGGAGACGTTCTGCTCTGATATAGGTACAGATCAGCAGCTTTTTAATGACACAGGGGCACACAACATTATGTTACAAAGAGGATGACGTGTTTTTATAGTGTTAGCTTAACAACCACTTTAAGAAGTGGGGCCGCGGCATCCTTAGCATCCGCTGAGTCATCAGCTGTCATTAAGCTTCCCTGCTGACAGCTGAATTAAAAAAAACGGTGTGGGGGTCTGTCTGTCCATTGTCGCCCCCCTAATCCACACTAGACCCCTTTTATGGCCAGTTACTTGCATATCAGCCTTACAAAATTGACAATTTTGATTTCTCATATTCAGCTCCTATAGACTTCAATGCAGTTCACTGTTCAGGGCAGAACTTTTCCCCTGTTTGGGAGTTCTGCTGCGAACCGAACAGGGGGGGGTGTTCAGCCCATCTCTACTAGCAAGTAAGTCTGTAGGGCTAAACATGTTTTTAGCTATACTGACTTTATTCTCATAATACTGTTTTAAAAAATATCTCTTAATCGTAAAGTACAATGCACAGACTTGATATTGATTAGAAATTTTATTTTTTTCCAAAGCCGTTTTTTTATGGAAGTGTGGAATATGTTCTGTTACAATGATAAATAATAATTCTGTCATAGCATTCAAACTATATAACATGAAGACCTTAATGAAAGATTTCTGAGTCTATGTAAAGTCTTAAATTATTGCAAGTTCTCTCCCCTTAAGACACACAAATCTTGGAATACAATTCAAGTAACATTATTTCTCAATGCAGTTCTCAAACAAGCAAAATATGCATTTCTGCCACTAGGGCCAAAGGAAAGTATTTTATAGTTAAAGCGGTTGTTAAGCCACTTGTATAAAACGCTCCCATCCCGTTTGTATTAGAACTGTCGGTTATATCATAAATATGCTTATCTTTACTGATAAAACACTGTCTTCCTGCGATCAGTTGCTGTCATGGTTATGCAGTGATCTTCCTCTGGTAGCTTACCTCCGCTCATGTGTTCTGACTAAGAGGCCAGCCACTTCCACCTGGTGGTTTTTATAACCTCTCCTCTAAGCATGGCTCCACCCCAGGCTCTATCAGGGAACCCTATATTAACCTGTGCACTGCAAGCCAACAGCGCTGATCAACCATTGTGTATTCATTGTGTGTTTGGCTTCTTGTTTCCTGCTTGCCGTGTGCTCTTCGTTTGTCTCTGTTGCCGACCTTGGTGTGTTCTCAACGATTCATGTCTGCTTGTGACCTTAACCTTTTGGCATGTCCCTGACCATCCTTGTCTGCCTGTGACCCTGAACCTTTGGGGTGTACTCTGTTGTTCCTTTCTGCTAGTTGCCCTGACCTCTGCCTTATCCCCTTACTATTCTTGTTGTTCCAGCCTGCTGCTTCCTTCTCCTGTAGTCTACTGTGAGTGTGAGCTGTGAGACCCTAGGGGCTGCGACCTGGAGCCAGACTGCAGCCAAGTCCATCCTCACCACTGGAGGCTCTGGTGAACACCTACTGGCTCTTAGACTCTGCGCCCTTGGGAATCTATGCTCTAGCTCCTACTGAGATCTGTGTTAGTGATCCAGTAGACCCGTGTCCTGAATCTCCCTGGGTACAATACGCAGCAGTCAGTCCTAAGGTCCACTACCTAGCCGTGCACTTCCGACTCCTACGGAGTGCATCTGTCACCTGGTCTCAGGTGACCTGATAGTTGCCTTCTCTCCTCTCCTTTGCCCGTCTCACAGTTCCAGTGGGTGGGCTGAGCACTGCCGGGGAGGAGAGGCGAGACACAGCTGAGGAGTCGCATGATCGCAGGAGACTGTGTGTGTTATCAGTACAGATAAGCATTTTTATGATGTAACAGACCCAGGGTGAATTAGTGGGGACTTAGTGTTCTAATACAGGGTGAGGGGGGGGGGAGAGGGCACAGGAGACAAATAGGGCTGTGGATGACTGAGGCACATACGCTGACAGTGTCAGGGCTCAGCAGATATATCGTGGTCAACGTATGGGGGAGAGGGCTTTGTCGGGCAGGTGATACAGGGGGCCAAATGACACAGCACAAGTGCTGTGCTGTATAACATACTTTAAGGCAGTGGTTCTCAGCCTGGGGGTCGAATGACGATTTTCCAGGGGTCACTGAATCCTGGGCTGTTCCTGAAGCCCACCTCGCTCTCCCAGACTTTTTTCAGCTGCCTAGCAGGGCTGTTCCTGGAGCCCGCAGCTGCCCATTCAGTTCACGGCATGGCAGGGAGGAAGAGACTTCCCCACTGATTCCCCCCCCCCCCAAGCACTGCCACTGATCCCAACTCCCTGCCAGCACCGCCTCACTGATCCCAACTCCCCGCCAGCACCGCCTCACTGATCCCAACTCCCCGCCAGCACCGCCTCACTGATCCCAACTCCCCGCCAGCACCGCCTCACTGATCCCAACTCCCCGCCAGCACCGCCTCACTGATCCCAACTCCCCGCCTCTCGACCCATTCCCCCCCACCAAGGAGTAAGAGGGGGAATAAAAATAGAGAATACATGGAAGGGAAAGGAAAAGAAGGGGAGGAACGGAGAGAAAGAATAAGAGAACAATAAACACGGCTAGAGAAAGGGATGGGGGAACAAGAAAATAGGATAGAGATAAAAGAGAAAGAAAGGAGAACAAAGAAAGAGTGGTACATCCTAAAATGTACCATAAGGGGTTTTAATACTGGACAAGTGGAAGGGACTCGGGGAGCTCCAAATGTCCATGGGTTAGGGGCACAAATTACTTCTCTTGCCTTGGGTGGTGACAACCCACACTACTGTTGGGGGTTCCCACAACTTGAGAAATTTTAACAAGAGGTCACGGAACTAGAAAGGTTGAGAACTATTGCTTGAAGGCAACAGGATCTTTTTTTTTGGTGGGGGGGTGTAACAAACGCTTTAAATCAAAAATTGGCTTTTAGTATGGTTTTGAATATGCTGGCATGAGCAGAATCTTGATGTGTTACAGTATGTTGTGTTTGCATGTGTTTGACCATTTGGACTACATATTGTCATGTGCATGATATGTTGTAGACTTGAGACAACTCCAAAAGAGCCCTTTCAAATGTACCCAAATACAAATATTGTCTGTTTTTAGTCTTGTGTAGCATTCACAATTGTGTGATTTTGCACATGTTCATGGAATGCACAAAAAGGACATTTCACACTAGCAATGCCATTGATGGTAATGGCACTCCAAACGTAGCAAGCAAGATACACAGGTTTGTTCACAAATAATGAAAATAAATGGGTTGTCCGATTTTGTGAAGTATGACACGCTACATAGTGTGAATGGAGACTTCAAGTTTATCGGAACTAGGAGTATTTTTAATGGTCCTAATTGTGGAAGGAGTATTCTGAAATGCAACTGGTTTCCTGACTAGTATTCGTAATGCAATTACTAGCATATCTATCTTTTTACTAAGCCTGAAAAGAGGATGTAGTTTGTCTGCCCTCAAGCTTTGTTTATTGCTGAAGGGGCTCCATATGTTTGCATTGTCTGCTTGGCTGAGCATAGTAGATGGATTGCAATATAAATGAAACTAGGAATTACCATTTGCTTTATCATAGTTGTAGTTTAAATGATCGAGACAGAATTTCAACCAAAAACATAAAAAGCACATGATACAAATGTTATTTAAGTTGCAGTTCATTGAGTAAAATAAGTATACGATCCCCATCTTGTAGACTGGCTACAGTATGTACTCATGTGGTACACAGATTAGTCCTGTCAATTTAAGAAGGTGCTTCTAACGCCAACTCATTATGTGTATAAATGACACCTGTCCACAGAATCTTTCTTCCATTCAAACCTAACCATCATGGGCAAGACCAAAGCGCTGTCAAAGGACAAGATTGTAGACCTGAAAAAGGCTGTAAAATATTGGATGAAAACCTTCTTCCTTCAGCCAGAACACTGAAGATGGGTCATGGATAAGTCTTCCAGCATGACAATGACCCAAAACAAGACCGCCAAGGCAACTAAGAAGCAGCACATTAAGGTCATGGAGTGGCCTAGACAGTCTCCAGACCTTGACCACGTGCTGACCGCCTATCGCACTTTTACTGTGGTAGGTCGGCTCTATTGCACAAAACAACATATCTGTATGTCGTTTCGTGCAATAGACACTGGGGGTTGTGCTGCTGAAGGTGCAATTGCACGCTGATTGGACACGGGATGCCAATCCAGCGGACCCGATGTCCACCGACCACCTGCGATCATTCCCCAGAGAGCCAGAACAGCGATCAGCCTATGTAAACCAGGCAGATCCCTGTTCTGACAGGGAAGAAAATAGATATCTTGTGTTCCTTCTAAGCAGGAACGCCGATCTCTGTCTTCATCCAGTCAGAGCAATCCCCACACAGTTAGCAAGCCCCAACTAGGCATACATTTAACCCTTTGATCACCCTTGATAACCCCCTCCCTACCAGTGTCATTAGTTAGTAACAGTGGATATTTTTAGCACTGATCATTGTAATAATGTTACTGGTTCCCAAAAAAGAGTCAGCTAGGTGTCCAATTTGTCTGCCACAATGTCGCAGTCCCGCTAAAAAACACTGATCACCGCCATTATGAGTAAAAAAATAAAGAAAAATGCCATAGAAATATCCCATAGCTTGTAGACGCGATAACTTTTTTGCAAACTAATGATGCACTGATACTGGTATCGGTGTCTATAACAGGCATTATCATGGGTATCTGTACTCATGCAAATGCTCTGATGCTGAAAACTGATACTGGAAGTAACATCACCTGGGGGCGGGACATCACCTCCCCTCCGGCAGTGGGGTTCAGAGCAGTACACATCCCGCCAGGATGGGGGGGTGGGCAGCTGGTAAAATCCTCTGAAAACATCCACTAGCTATCTGAAGACCCGAACAAAGCCGATGCTTCGTTCGGGTCTCAGATCTAGTAACCCAGAAGCGATGTTATGGCATCACTTACCGGATTGCTGGCATCTTAAAGGCACCTGTTTTAAATAATATAAAGTGTACAAAAACGCCAATCTTGATGTTTTAAATACTTTCAAGTGCAGAGGACGGGTTTTGGGTTATAGACCCCCCGCTCCCTCCATAAAGAGTACCTGTCACTGCCTATTACTGTCACAAGGGATGTTAACATATGTGTTTACATATGTTTACATATTTACGCGATAGCAATAACTGTGATAAAGAAAAGTGATTTTATTTTTTTAACCACTTGCCGCCCGCCCTATAGGCAATTGACGGTGGCAAAGTGGTTGCATAATCCTGATCGGACGTCATATGACGTGATCAGGATTATGAGCCGCTGCGCGCCCCCGGGGGCGCGCGCATCGCGGCGATCGTTGTTGCGGGGTGTCAGTCTGACACCCGGCAACTACGATCTCGGTAAAGAGTCTCCGATGGAGACTCTTTACTACGTGATCAGCCGTGTCCAATCATGGCTGATCACAGTGTAAATAGGAAGAGCCGGTGATCGGCTTTTCCTCACTCGTGTCTGTTAGACGCGAGTAGAAGAGAGCCGATCGGCTGCGCCTCTGACAGGGGGGGTCTGTGCTGATCGATTATCAGCACAGCCCCCCCCCCCCCCCCCCCCCCCGAGGATGCCCACACTGGACCACCAGGGACGCCACCAGACCACCAGGGATGCCCAGCTAAAGGTAATCCTCCCTAGACCACCAGGGATGCCAGTCAGTGCCACAATGGATGCCAATCAGTGCCACAATGGATGCCAATCATTGCCCATAATGGATGCCAATCAGTGCCCACAATGGGCATCACTGGCATGCATTATTGTTTGGCACTGATTGGCATCCATTAGTACAGTATAACCCCAATGCCGCCTATGAGTGCCCACCTGTGCCGCCTATGAGTGCCCATCTGTGCCACCCATCAGTGCCACATATCAGTGTCCATCAATGCCACCTCATTGGTGCCCATCAGTGCCGCCTTATCAGTGCCCATCAGTGTAGCCCCATCAGTGCCCATCAGTGAAGGAGAAAACGTACTTATTTACAAAGTTTTGAAACTGAAACAAAAAAAACATTTTTTTTTCAAAATTTTCGGAATTTATTTTATTTGTAGCGCAAAAAATAAAAACCGTAGAGGTGATCAAATACCACCAAAAGAAAGCTCTATTTGTGGGAAAAACATGATAAAAATTTCATTTGGGTACTGTGTAGCATGACCGCGCAATTGTCATTCAAAGTGCGACAGCGCTGAAAGCTCAAAATTGGTCTGGGCAGGAAGGTGTTTAAGTGCCTGGTATTGAAGTGGTTAATGTACGCAATATCGGCTATTGGCCTGGGAGGTGGCTGAAATATCAGTATATTGACACCGAAAAAAATGGTATTGGTCGATCCCTAATTCTCAATAGTGTCTTTTTTTTTTTTAATTGGGAGCTATTGGCAGCCGCGTAAACCGTAAATGACGTCACTTCTGGGGTTTTACATCGAAGACCCGATCAGAACTGAATCCGGCTTTGTTCGGGTCTCAGCCTAGATCTGTAAAGAAGAGTGTGGCCCAAAATCCCTCCTGATTTTGTGCAAACCTGGTAACTACAAGAAACGTCTTACCTCTATGCTTGGCAACAAGGGTTTCTCCGCCAAGTACTAAGTCGTGTTTTGCTTGGTGATCAAACACTTAGTTCATTTACTAAACTGCAACTCAAGTTATAACATTTGTATCGTTTTTTGGTTGATATTCTGTTTCTATCATTTAAAATACACTTATAATAAATATTATAGACTCTTGATTTTGTGGACAAACTTACAAAATCTGCAGGGGATCAAATAATTATTTTTTTCCACTGTATGCGTATGTATATATACAGTATCTCACAAGTGAGTACACCCCTGACATTTTTGTAAATATTTTATTATAGCTTTTCATGTGACAACACTTAAGAAATTACACTTTGCTACAATGTAAATTAGTGGGGGTACAGCTTGTATAACAGGTGTAAATTTGCAGTCCCCTCAATAACGCAACACACCACCATTGATTTCTAAACTGCTGGCAACAAAAGTGACACAATTTGCCATTTTTCCTTCCCGGTGTCATGTGATTCATTAGTGTTACAAGGTCTCAGGTGTGTTTTAAATTTGGTGTTATCACTTTCACTCTTATGCTGGTCACTGGAAGTTCAACATGGCACCTCATGGCAAAGAATTCTCTGAGGATCTGAAAAAAAGAATCGTTGCTCTACATAAAGATGGCCTAGGCTAAAGAAGATTGCAAAGCCCCTAAAACTGAGCTGCAGGACGGTGGCCAAGAGCATGCAGCGGTTTAACAGGACAGGTTCCACTCAGAACAGGCCTCGCCATGGTCGAACAAAGATGTTGTGTGCACGTGCTCAGCGTCATATCCAGAAGTTGTCTTTGGGAAATGGACGTATGAGTGCTGCCAGCATTACTGCAGAGGTTGAAGGGGTGGGGAGTCAGCCTGTCAGTGGTCAGACCATATTCTGCAAACTGCATCAAATTGGTCTGCATGGCTTTTGTCCCAGAAGGAAGTCTCTTCTAAAGATGATGCACAAGAAAATCAGCAGTTTGCTGAAGACAAGTAGACTAAGGACATGGATTACTGGAACCATGTCCTGTGGTCTGATGACACCAAGATGAACTTGTTTGGTTCAGATGTTGTCAAGCATGTGTGGTGGCAACTAGGTGAGGTGTACAAAGACAAGTGTGCCTGGCGCTTGCCTACGGTCAATAGGGGTGTTGATTATGATCGTAGCATTGATGCATCACAATTCGGGTGTCAACAATGCAGCATCGATGCTACAACCGGCATAATCGACTGGCGGGTGATGTCATCCCGACTTGCTCCACCCCTTCTGGGGGAGCGCCCCCATCATACGCTGCAAGTTTAAAGTAATTGTGTCGTAACCAATCCCCTCTTATAATACATTACGTGCCTCACTGTTCAAGTGTACAAGCCTTTTAAAAAAATATGTAGCAATATACAGCATATTTCGGACTGTTCTGCGATGCCCATGTGACTGCCTGGCACACAGCTCTCCTCTCTCCATCTAACAGCTACAGCGGGCGGGGCTGAGAATCCTCCGCTGATGTCAGCCGAGAGGAGAGCAGTGGGGCACTTAATGTACAATAAGAGGGTGTTTGATAAGGCACAGTTAGTTTAACAGGAGTAAGCAGAGTACATGTAGGTGTACTCTGCTTACAAACTTGTACTGACCCTGTGGGAGAGTTCAGCTCCGTCTTACCTGTTCACACATTACACTGTTAACTCCTAGTGTGCTGGAATGTGCAACAGGGAAAAGCTGAACTCTCAGTACTGAGAGAATACCGTGAACTTCACAGATCTGTTGCAGCAGATTCCATAGTTTCTGTCCTCCCGGCAGCAGTGTGTTTTTCTACTATGGGAATGCTTGTTCCCTGAGTGCTAATGTCACTGATCCCACCGTACCTCTGCCTCTGATCCCACCATCCCTCTGCCACTGGAGAAAATAAATTTTTTTCTGACTGCTTGAATTTTCGGATAAAGTTTTTAACCATGCACTGTAATCGTGATGCATCGTGGAATCCAATAGAATCGTGGACAGGATAATCTTGATCGAATCGTGAGACCAGTGAAGATGCGCACCCCTAACGGTCAAGCATGGTGGTGGGAATGTAATGGTCTGGTGCTGCATGAGTGCTACTGGCATTGGGGAGCTACAGTTCATTGAGGGAACCATGAATGCCAACATGTACTGTGACATACTGAAGTAGAGCATGATCCCCTCCCCCAGGGCAGTATTCCAACATAACAACCCCCAGACATCCCTCCAAGATGAGCACTGCCTTGCTAAAGACGCTTGAGGGTAAAGGTGATGGACTGGCCAAGCATATCTCCAGACCTAAACCATGTTGAGCATCTGTGGGGCATCCTAAAACGGAAGGTTGAGGAGTGCAAGGTCTCTACATCCACCAGCTCCGTGATGTCGTCATGGAGGAGTGGAAGAGGACTCCAATGGCAACCTGTGAAGCTCTGGTGAGCTGCATGCCCAAGAGGGTTAAGGCAGTGCTGGAAAATAATGGTGGCCACACAAAATATTGAAACTTTGGGCCCAATTTGGACATTTTCACTTAGGGGTGTACTCACTTTTGTTGCCAGTGGTTTAGACATTAATGGCTGTGTTGTCATTTTGATGGGACAGCAAATGTACACTGTTAGAGAAGCTGTACACTCAATACTTTAGATTGTAGCAAAGTGTAATTTCTTCAGTGTTGTCACATGAAAATCTATAATAAAATATTTACCAAAGATGTGAGGGGTGTACTCACTTTTGTGAGATCCCGTATGTGTGTGTGTGTGTGTGTGTATATGTATATATATAATGTGTGTGTGTGTGTATATGTGTGTGTATATGTATATATATATATATATATATTCTCACGTTTTCACTGATACCAGTATCTGTGTGGATACTAAGCATTTGCACGAGTACTTGTACCATGCAAATACTTCGGTACTAAAACTGATACCTTCAAAAGTCCAGTGCAATTTACGTTCAGGTACGATTGTCATACACTTTAAAGTGGTTGTAAACCCTTACAAACCACTTTGACCTACAGGTAAGTCTAGATTAAGTCTTACCTGTAGGTCCAAGAAATATCTCCCAAACCTATACGGTTTAGGAGATATTTGCCCGAAGACGGGCACCGCTGTCTACGGCGCATGCGCCGTAGACAGCGGCGCACTGAGCGTGGCATCCTCGATAACGAAGATGCCGCGCGTCTCGGCTCCCGTGCGCATGCGCGGGAGTGACGTCATCGCGGTTTCGCCGAATGGCAGCGGCGGAGCTGCGAGACCCACCGAGAACATGGATGCGGCGGACTACAGGGGACAGCGGTGACTTCGCTGGCTCCTGTGTCGGGTAAGTGACACATAATGGGCTACTATGCGATGCATAGTCCATTATGCTTTGCCTTTGCAGGGAATGAAAGAGGACGTAAACTCATCAGGGTTTACTTCCTCTTTAACAATTTTCACCTGAACGAAGTCGATGGGGCTTGAAATTGTGCTTTCAACCGGCCCACAGATTGTGAACCTAGGCTGGATACCGCTAATTTGTGTCGGTGAGTACTTAAAAAAAACTGGTAATGCTGCACCCCTAAAAATATATATAATAGAAATAATGTTACACAGTCCTATACTGTTTTCCAGATAAGAGGCCTTTCGTTTATGAAAAGATAGCTTCTGTACTCAAGGAAAAGTTTTTGGATCTGTTGGCAAAGTATCCTCAGTTTAAGAGCTGTGGCAGTTCTTTAGCTGCTTTTGTCATGGAAAAGGGTAAGTACTGTTTGCAAATGCCTATAAAACTTTGTAAATACATTCCTATTTTGATTTGTTTTATTTCCCCTTAGTGTTGCTTGTCTTTAGATTTGAGTCCTGCTGCACAGGCCACTGGGCTCTTTAACCACTTCCCACCCAGCCTATAGCAGGAGGACATCTTGCCGGTGGTTCAGTTATCTTGACTGGACATCATATGACGTCTTTCAGGATGACAAGCCAGCAGGCGCCCGTGGGGGTGCACAGCGTGGCGTCCAGTGGTGTCACTCTGACAGATCACATCTCCAATCCTGGTAAGGAGCCTCTGACAGAGGCTACTTACCACGTGATCAGCTGTTACTAATCACAGCGTGAACCATGAAGTGCTGGTAATTGGCTTTTCCTCAGTTCACAGTGATAGGGAAAGCCGATCTGTAGCTCCTCTGTCAGAGGGATGGTATGCGCTGATAATCTGCACATTGATTATCAGCTCAGCCCCCATCACAGCTGCAAATCAGTGCCCATCAGCTGCTAGTCAGTGCCCACCCATATTGCCAATCGGTGCCCCATCAGTAATGCCTGTCAGTACCTCCTCATCAGTTCCATCTGTCAGTGCCCATTAGTGCCGCCTATTGGTGCCCATCAGTGCTGCATATGATATTAGTGCCCATCAATTCTAAATATCTGTGCCCATTAGTGAAGCCCCATCAGTGCCCGTCAGCGAAGAAGAAAACAAAATTTTATAACAAAGAAAAAATATTATTTTTTTTCCCCAAAAATGTTGGTCTTTTTTTTTTTTTTTTTTTTTTTTTTGTATAGCAAGAAATAAAAAAAACAAAAAACAAAAAAAAAAACAGTGGTGATCAAATACCACCAAAAGAAAGCTCTACTTACAGGAAGGAAATTATAAAAAATTGTGTTTGGGTACAGCCTTGTATTGACCACACAATTGTCTTCCAAAATGTGACACCGCTAAAAGCTGAAATTTGGCCTGCGCAGGAAGGGGGGAAAAGTGCGCTGTGTTGAAGTGGTTAAGCAAGGTTTTTGGTTAATTGCTTGCCTCTTTCAAACAAAATGGCCTAAACACATGGGGTTAGCTATTTTAGCTTCTTCATTGCCAGAGCTTATGCCAATCAGCCTACATCATCTTTTCATTTCCATAACTAGATTAGGCAAATTAAAGTTTGAAACTGATTTAACCCAGAGGATGCTGAGACTGTCGCCATGTGACATCAACCCATGTGACCAACCCATGTGACATCAACCCATGTGACACCGCCCCTTGTCCCTATATAAGTGGCAGCGCAGTGCGTCCCTGGCATTGCGGCCGGAGAGAACGTCGAGTCAACATCTCCAGGAGAAGAAGAAGAACGGAAGGCGGCGGCGACAGAAGACCGTGCCACCGCCTGTAAAAGAGCTATAAGAAGGCGCGGTGGCCCGGCAGAAGAACCGAAGAGGGGGACAAGACCCCTGAAGTCGGGAGAAGAGGCCGGCGGCGACGAAGAAGAATGCCGGGCTCCTCCGCTAGTAAAAGAGCCAGAAGAAGATAGCGGAGGAGTCCGGCGAGAAGACGGAAGACCCCCGGAGCTGTGCAATAAATTATTTTATCTTGTGTGTTGTGTTTTTTTTTGTACTTTATTTTACAGGTGAATGGGTAGGGGTACATTGTACCCCATACTCATTCACATAGGGTGGGGGGCTGGTATCCGGGGGTCCCCTTATTAAAGGGGGCTCCCGGATTCCGATAAGCCCCCCGCCCGCAGACCCCGACAACCAACGGCCAGGGTTTTCGGGAAGAGGCCCTTGTCCTCATCAACATGGGGACAAGGTGCTTTGGGGTGGGGGGGCCGTGCGGCCCCCCCTTCCCCAAGGCACCCCCATGTTGAGGGCACGCGACCTGGTACGGCTCAGGAGGGGGGGGGGCGCTCGCTCGCCCCTCTTTTCCTGGCCGGCCGGGTAGCGTGCTCGGACAAGGGTCTGTTGTGGACTTTGGGGGGACCCCCACGCCGATTTTTTTCGGCGTTGGGGTTCCCCTTTAAGTCCATTCCAGGCGGTGGGGTCAGCGACGTCTCCTTCGTGGGCCCCGCCTACCTGGAGACGCGCTCGAAATGAGCGGACTTTCCTCCGCGTGTGTGGGCGAGTCCGTTCATTTCAAAAGTAGGGCGGATAGTACGGCGAACTTAGTACGCCGTATTAGTCCGCTGAAAAAGTGCCGTGTGGGGGCAAGTAGCCCGTTCGGAAAGTCCGACGGACAGTCTGGCGGGAAGTCCACCAGACTAAGTACGTCGGACAGTCGGCTACGTGTGTACGCGGCTTTAGTTAGCGTGAATCGTTTATTATTTTACCTTTGGATTCTGCCATGAACTCTTCCCTTTCTTGTAATGCAATAGAAGCAATGCATTCGGACCAATACAGTCTCTGTAAAACCTTGGGAGCCGTGCCAAGGTATGTAACTAACTTGGGGTCTTTAATGTTGCTTCAGGCAGTGGATCCTGAACTGGGGTTTCACCTCGGCACTCGAAGTAGCACATGCAGATAGCTGCAGGGTGCTGTACAAGTCCAGGGTCATTGGCCATCCCCATGGAACCTAGAAACTGAAGACTCCCTATATAAAGACCAGTGACATGATCCGGTAAGACAGGGCCACCCATTATTACAGTCCCACAGCAAGTATGAAGCAGAATATCTTCCTCACCTGCTTTGCACTTATTATGTGTATCTGATTAGTAGTTATTTAGACATTAAAACTATGAGGAAGCCAGGAATATGTTTTAGAATGTATTCACTTTTGTAGTAAACTTTTCAAACTTAGTGCTAAAACTCAACCACTAAAAGCATAGTCTCAATTGGATAACACCGCCTTGTGTAGAGCTCTTTATAAGGTACTCAGGCTCTTCCGCCGACCCTTTAGCCACAAGAACTTTGCTACAGTATGGTTGCCACTCGGACTGCTGCGCACCCCTTCTCCAACAGGGTTAACTGGTCTCCTCACCCTACTCTATACCCCTTTAGGGGGAAATCCTCACCGAGTACAATGGCGAGAAACCAGGCGCAATTGAACAGCAGCAAAAGCTAAAGCAAACATTCACTCTACCTGCTCAGTGATGATACTTCCCCTGCACCAGAGCAGGTCTTGTTTTAACACTAGTCTCTGCATCCGATTCTAGCTGTATTTCAGGCACTGTCCTAAGTCCCCTTACTGGTGGCAGACAGGGTAGGGTCAGCATGGCTTCAGAAACTGGTGTTTCTTCCCCCGAAATCCAGGCTATTGCAACCGGGTCACCTGCGGATATCGCTGTGCCCATGGACACCCTGACGGCGGTCCTTAACTCTTTTGTTGCTAAAATAGAGGCGGTGCGTGGAAGGAAAGGCCCCTATCCCCCCCCCCGTCCTCTGGGGAGAGCTCTGATGCAGACTTGGGCCCTGCTGTGGCTGGTGACCCCTGCTCTGACCTATCAGACGAGGCTGACCAGGACCATTCAGACAGTGAGGATGATTCCCTGTCTGGGTCCGGGCGTGACAAAGTGCTTGTTGGAGCACTTATCACAGCTGTGCATGATACCCTGAAGATCCAGGAGCCAGCGGATCCCTCTGCTGATGTATCGGTCCCTTTTGGGTCCCACAAGCCAGCACGTTCACCTAAGGTGTTCCCGTATTTGACTTATTTTGACAAGTTCATCTACAGGGAATGGGGTCGGCCGCAAAGGACCTTGTCGGTTCCCAAAAACATGGCGGTGCATTACCCCTTTGAGGAAAGCCTTCTCAAAAAATGGTCGGCTCCTCCGGTCATGGACCCCCCAGTATCTAGGTTAAATAAAGTAACCACAATTCTGGTTGAGGGGACTCCTGCATTCAAGGATCCCACGGATAGGAAGGCCAAGCTGGTGGCTCGTTCCTTGTTTACGGTTGTGGGGTCAGCCGTGCGATCAGTACTGGCATCCGCACTGGTGTTGCAGACACTGACTGAGGGGGCAAAACGTTTGCACCGCGAATTGGGAGAGCAAAACTCCTCCCCTGTCTGCGTGGAACTAGCAGACCAACTAGTGCAAGGTCTCAAGTACGTTTGTGACGCAGCCCTGGATACTCTTCCCCTGTTATCCAGGGCTTCAGTGTCAGCTGTGGTGCTGAGGCGCCTGATTTGGCTTAAATGCTGGTCTGCTGACCAGGCATCCAAGAAAGCCCTGACGAATCTTCCCTTCCTTGGCGACCGGCTCTTTGGAGCTTTGTTGGATGACATTATGAAAAATGCCACGGGTGGTAAGAGTACACTACTCCCACAGGCCACAAAGGCCAAGGAGCCATGCCGCAGGCAAGGGCCCTCTTTTTCCGCTCACAAGCGGCTTTTTTGTCCGCCTGGTGCTCGACAAAATGTTCCCAGCCCGACAGGACGTCCACGGACGGTCAAAAGCGTCCCTGGAACCGCAAGCCTGCAAACAAAAGTGCTACTGCATGAATGTTTGCCCCCACCCATATATCGGGTGGGGGGTCGCCTTCAGGAGTTTGCAGCCCGGTGGACCTCCTGGTTATCCGACCAATGGGTCTCCAACCTGATTTCCACAGGCTACAAGATAGTTTCTCTCTTGGTCGCCGAACAGATTCTTCCCCTCCAGCATACCCACGTCCCCGGTTTGCCGGGAGGCCCTGTTAGGGGCGGTAAGGGACTTGCTGATTCAGAGGGTGATTGTACCAGTTCCGGAATCGGAACGCTTCCAGGGATTCTACTCAAATCTTGTTCCCAAGAAGGAAGGGGTACGTCCAATCTTGGACTTAAGCCCTCAATCACTTTGTAAAAGTGCAGAGGTTCAGAATGGAATTGGTTCGCTCAGTAGTCGCTGCACTCCATCAAGGAGACTCCCTGGCGTCCTTGGCCATCCAGAATGCTTACCTGCACATACCCATATGCCTTCGGCATCAAAAATTTCTGCGTTTGGCAGTCGGGGAAGCCCACAACCAGTTTGTGGCTCTTCCCTTTGGTCTGGCATCAGCTCCCCGAGTCTTTACCAAAGTACTGGCTCCAGTATTGGCGTTGCTGTGACAATGCGGGATCGCGATCGTGGGTTACCTGGACAATCTCCTCATGAGAGCATCTTCCGCCTCAGAATTGGAGGAGGATGTGGTGATCACCATGCAGACCCTGCAAGAATTTGGGTGGCTGTTGAACCTAAAGAAGTTGGTGATTGTGCCGACCCAGCATCTGGAGTACCTAGGTTTGCTATTGGACTCCAGGGAAGCAAGAGTTTTTCTCCCTTTGGACAAATTGCAGACTCTCAGCTCAGATCTGCGGCCAAACTACTGTTGAACCCCAAGTGGTCATCACTCCGCTTTTGCATGCGAGTTCTGGGTCTCATGGTGGCTGCTTTCGAGGCAGTACATTATGCCCAGTTCCACACCGGAGTCCTGCAAAAGGAGATCTTGACGAAACGGGACAAATCTCTGTTGTCCCTGGATCGGTAGATCCAGGTGAGCCAGCCAGTCAGGGACTCCCTGATCTGGTGATTCAGGCCGGAAAATCATTCCTTCCTCTGAAATGGACGGTGGTCACCACAGACGCCAGTCTGTCAGGCTGGGGTGGAGTGATGGGGATCAGTCGGCTCAGGGCCTCTGGTCGACGGAGGAATCCAAGTTGCCGATCAATCTGCTCGAATTGTGAGCGATCAGGCTGTGCCTCCACACATGGTCAGCGTGTCTTCGAGGGCGTCCGACCAGGATAGTCAGACAACGCCACGGCTGTGGCGTACATAAATCACCAAGGGGGAACAAGACGTTCAGCCGCTGTTCGGGAGGTCGGTCACATACTTCGGTGGGCAGAGCGTCACGTTCCGGCCCTGTCGGCCATTTACATCCTGGGGGTGGAAAATTGGCAGGCGGACTATCTGAGTGGCCAGATGCTGGATCCAGGAGAATGGGCATTGCATCCGGAGACATTTAGGCGGCTGTGCCTGAAATGGGGCACACCAGATGTGGATCTATTGGCCTCCCGGCTCAATCGGAAGGTGCCGAGATTCGTGTCCAGGACGAGATCCGTGGGCAGACGAGTCAGGCGTGCTGGTGGCTCAGTGGAATCAGTTCCAGCTGATCTACGCCTTTCCTCCGCTGAAACTGTTGCCAGGTCCGCTTCGCAGAGTGGAAGCCGAGGGGATTCCAGTAATCCTGGTTGCCCCAGATTGGCCTCAGCGGGCCTGGTACGCAGACCTGGTGCTCCTGGTGGCAGACGCTCCCTGGCGACTGCCGTTGAGAGAGGACCTCCTATCTCAAGGTCCAATCCTTCACCCTGATTTACCATCGCTGGCTTTAACGGCCTGGCTATTGAAAGCCAGGTATTGAGGAACAGGGGTCTGTCGGACTCAGTGATTCCAACTATGCTGAAGGCGCAGAAATCTTCTTCCAGGAAGATATACCATCGTACTTGGAAGGCCCTACATCTCCATGTGTGAGGAGAAAGGGTGGCATCCACACTCCTTCTCTATATCCAGAATCCGCTGTTTCTTCAGCAAGGTGTAGACCAGAGGTTGGCGTTGAGCACCATCAAGGGGCAGATTTCAGCTCTAGCTGTCTTTTTTTTTTTTTCAAAGAC
Source organism: Lithobates pipiens (assembly GCF_037356315.1). Lineage (NCBI taxonomy): Eukaryota > Metazoa > Chordata > Amphibia > Anura > Ranidae > Lithobates > Lithobates pipiens. The sequence continues at coordinate 301,733,579 of NW_027507718.1, forward strand.
CCCTGGCGTCTCACTCATTAGTGAGTACCTTTGTGCAGGGGGTGCGACATGTAGTCCTTCCGGTGCATCCTCCGTTACCTCCGTGGGATTTGAACCTGGTGTTGTCGGCGCTTCAGAAGCCGCCGTTTGAGAATATCAGGGAGATTCCTCTGCTGACTCTTTTGCAGAAGGTGGTCTTTCTGGTGGTCATTACATCGGCCAGGAGGGTTTCGGAACTGGCGGCCTTGTCCTGCAAGTCTGTAATCCACAGGGATAAGGTGGTGTTGCGTCCGCAACCGTCCTTTTTACCTAAGGTGTTCTCGGCCTTTCATATCAATGAGGACATTGTATTGCCATCATTGTGTCCTAAGCCGAAGCACCCCAAGGAGGTGGCCCTTCACGCTCTGGATGTGGTTAGGGCTCTGAAGGTGTACTTGTCTGCCACAGCTTCCTTTCGGAAGTCAGACTCGCTGTATAAGCATATATTGATTGGTTTGCACAAAAGTTGTAGCATCTACAAACAGGGGATAGATTTACGGTATTTATTTTTTAATAATAGTGGCTAAGAGCTGCGATTTTGGCCAACTTAAAATGCCCACGATTCGCACAGTCATGCCAATTGCAGCGGCTGGTCGGCAAGTAGTTAATTCAAGGGGTTGAACATGAATATCAAGTACAAATTTTAGCAACTACAACCATTTTTATACCCAACCCCCCCCCCCCCCCCCCCTCCCAATTTTTAGGGGCTCAAATGTTGTTGGACAAATGAATATAATCATAAATGTTAATTTTTTATTTAGTTGAGAATCCTTTACTGCAGGGGTGCCCAACCAGTGGCCCTTGGAGCCCTCTGATGTGGCTTGTGACCTCCTGCTCTGGAATGGCTGGTTGGCAAGCCCAGATCGCAGGTTCTCAACCCAGCATCCCAGAGCATCAGTGTTGTGAATGAAGCCGGCGGTAGAGGAAGCAAGCAGTTGCGTAGCAGAGCCACATAAGACGATGTTTCCTGTATAGCGCAACATCCTGTCACAGGCGGAGTGATACCAAATGCACTCTGCCTGGAACAGCAACAGCTGGCGATACCCGAATTGAAGACTGTTATTAAAGGTATGTTTAATACTATAATCTTCAGTGGTTACCGGGCTGCTTTTAAACTGCACTGAGCCATAGACCTCTGTTATTACCTATGGGTTTGGTGCACTTTCAGAAAGTGCACAACACCTGCAGGATATAATAGAATTCTATGGCAAAGTGCAGCTAACCCCAAGAAAAGCCAGATGTGCACTGCTCTGGGTAGACCACAGCACATCAGTGTGAAAGCAGCCTTAGTCCCCTTTCACATGATTGGTCGGACACAATCAGACCCTCCATTCATCTCTACGGAGCGTAAAATGTAAAAAGACTTGTGTCCATTTACACCTGCATACCCTCAATCCGATCCGCTAAAAGAAAAAAAAAACAGAAGGGGATCTGTCTCCTTCCATCTGAGCGGTTGGGTGGGCCCATAGAGTAGAGTGGGCTGTGTCTGCTCTGCATATGCGGAGTGTACATGGACCTGTCATTAGCCCACTCCGCTCATGGTGGCCTGCGACTGGTTACCAAGTCACTTAAGTGGCCCTTGCTCTTCAAAAGGTTGGCCATCCCTGCTTTACTGGCAATGACTGTCTGAAGTCTGGAACCAATGGACATTACCAAAGACTGGATTTCCTCCTTTCTGATGCTTTTCCATGCTCTAACTGCAGCTGTCTTCAGTTGTTTGTGGGTTTTTTGATTTTGCCTTCAGCAAGTAAAAATGCATGCTCAAGATCAGGTCATTGACTCAGCCATTGCAGAATATTCAATTTATTTTCCTTCAAAAGCTCCTGGATTGCTTTTGCAGTGTGTTTTGGATCATTGTCCATCTGTACTGTGAAGCGCCGTGCAATCAATTTTGCTGCATTTGGCTGAATCTGGGCTGACAGTATATCTCTAAACACTGCAGAATTAATCCGGCTGCTTCTGTCTTCTGTCACATCATCAATAAACACCAATGACCCAGTGCCACTGGAAGCCATGCATGCTCATGCCATCACACTGCCTCCACCATGTTTTACAAATGACATTGTTTGCTTGGATCATGACCTGTCCCGAGCCTTCTCCAGACATTTTTCTTCCGATCATTCTGGTACAGATTAATCTTAGTTTCATCCATCCAAAGAATGCTTTTTCTGAACTGGCTTTTTTAGATTTTGTCAAAATCTAATCTGGCTTTTCTATTCTTCAGGCTTATGAATGGTTTTCACCTTGTGGGTGGACCCTCTGTATTTGCTCTTGTGAAGTCTTCTCTTGTTTGTAGACTTTGACAATGATATGCTCACCACCTGGAGTGTCCTTCACTTGCCTGGATGTTGTGAATGGGTTTTTCTTTACCATAGAGAGGATCCTGCGATCACCCACCACTGTCTTCTTTGGACTTTCAGGCCCTTTATGTTGCTGAGCTCACCAGTGTGTTCTGCTTTCCTCAGACTGTACCAAACTGTTGATTTGACCACTCCTAATGTTGCTGCCATCTCTGTGATGGATTTGTTTAATTTTTGAAGCCTTACAGGGGCCTGTTTCACTTGCATGTAAAGCGCCTTTGAATGTATGATGTAGGTTCACAGAAATAGATTACAAATGCAAATACCACACTTATGCTGGCCATACACCTGTCGAAAAATCGTTCAAACTAGTTTTCGAAAAACAAACACATGAGAGCAAACGATTTTGCCATCATGTAATGACCGAAATTTGATCGCTAAATCGTTCAACTGACATAAATCTATTTTTTGTTCGTCTTGTCACATAAACTCCGTGCAAACTGTTCGGGCTTGAAACACATTAACCTTCCAATTTATCGTCCATTCGGCTCAAGTTTTCCAAACTTTTTCCTTAGATTTTTCCGCTCAAGAACATCACAACCCATTTTCAATTTGTGCAGATTAACTAGAGCAGTGTTTCTCAACTCCAGTCCTCAAGGTGCCCCAAAGGCCCCTTTCACACGGGGCGGATCAGTAATGATCCGCCCCGTGATGATCCGCTTGCTCAGCGGGGATCGCTCCGTTGTCCCAGCTGAGCTGGCGGCGAACAGGGTGGTCTCCGCACACTGTGCAGGGACCGCCCTGTCAGCTCTCCGCTCTCCTCTATGGGGATCGGATGAGCACGGACTGTCTGTCCGTGTTCATCCGATCCGCTCTGCAGACGAATAGAAAAATAGGATTTTCCTCCGTCTGCAGAATCGGACAATTGCGGAGGCGGACAATAGCGGGTGTCTGCGGATGTTCATCCGCAGACACATGCTATCCCATAGGAATGCATGTATGTCCGTATTTCATCCGCAAACGGATGGATGAAATACGGACATACTGTCCGCATGTGTGAAAGGGGCCTAAAGGTCATATATTCAGGATTTCTATCAGATGAAACAGCTGTGGTAATTACTAAGGTAGTGAAACTGATCAAATCACCTGTGCAAAATAATGGAAAGACTGAAAACATGACCTGTTGAAGCGCCTTAAGGACTGAAGTTGAGAAACACTGAACTAGATGATAAACAAATGAACTGTCCAATTGACAGATTTTCAAAACTATTTTTTGTGTAGCGTATGGCCACCATTAGAATCCACTCCAGACCTTTCACCTGCTTAATTGATGAAGAAATAATGAAGCAGTGGCCCACACCTGGCCATTAAACGGCTTTTGATTTAATTGTCCAGTTATATTTGGTCCCTCGAAAAAGAGGGATGGCTATTAAGAGCTGTAATTCCTAAACCCTTCCTCTGATTTGGATGTACATACCCTAAAATTAAACCTGAGAGTGTACACTTTCAGCCCATGTTTAACAATAACATGAATGTTTTGGTAAATGCCTGAAAAACTTAAGTTGTGCCTGTGTCCAAATATATATGGACCTAACTGTACACTGGCACTGTGCTAATGACACTTGCTGGAAAGGTGTTAACGGGGGCGATCAGAGGGTTAACTGTGTGCCTAGCCTGTGTTTGTGTACAGTGTGGGAGGTATTTTTACTAGGGAAATGCATGGATCCATGTTCCTATTACCCACAGATCAACTTCCGCTGTGTATACACAGTGGTAGCGGGCCACCAGTATTGCTCATGTACGCCCCAGACCTAGATGTGCAGAATCATGTACTGTGTACAAGAGCCTGCACAGCAGAGCCGCCTTGCCACCTTACATGCAAGTGATACGGTCGGCAATCGGTTAAACTGGCACAGTCTTTTTGATTATAGCTGTATGTACAGTGCTTTGACACCAACTGTTTAAAGTGTAGCCTAGAGACCCTGCAATACGATTTTGGGGTTCTTGGAGACATATTTATGATATATTTAGTATCTCAGTATCTCACAAAACTGAGTACATCCCTCACATTTTTGTAAATATTTTATTATCTTTTCATGTGACAATACTGAATAAATGACACTTTGCTACAATGTAAAATTGTAAGTGTACAGCTTGTATAAAAGTGTAAATTTGCTGTTCCCTTCAAGCACACAGCCATTAATGTCTAAACCAGTGTTTCTCAACTCCAGTCCTCAAGGTGCCCCAAAAGGTCATGTTTTCAGGATTTCCCTTTAGATGAAATGGCTGTGGTAATTGCTAAGGCAGTGAAACTGATTAAATCACCTGTGCAAAATAATGGATAACCTGAAAACATGACCTGTTGGTGCGCCTTGGGGACTGGAGTTGAGAAACACTGGTCTAAACAGCTGGCAACAAAAGTGAGTACACACTCCAGCACTGCCTTAACCCTCTTGGGCATGGAGTTCACCAGAGCTTCATGGGTTGCCACTGGAGTCCTCTTCCACTCCTCCATGATGACATCACAGAGCTGGTGGATGTTGGAGACCTTTGCGCTTTTCCACCTTCTGTTTGAGGATGCCCCACAGATGCTCCTGTAGGGTTTACGTCTGGAGACATGCTTGGCCAGTCCATCACCTTTACCCTCGGCTTCTTTAGCAAGGCAGTGGTTGTCTTAGAGGTGTGTTTGGGGTTATGTTGGAATACTGCCCTGCGGCCCGGTCTCCGAAGGGAGGGGGGATCATCCTTTTCTTCAGTATGTCACAGTACATGTTGGTATTCATGGTTCCCCCAATGAACTGTAGCTCCCCAGTGCCAGCAACACTCATGCAGCCACAAATCATGACACTCCTACCACCATGCTTGATTATAGGCAAGACACACTTATCTTTGTATTCCTCACCTTGTTGCCACCACACACGCTTCACACCACCTGAACCAAATAAGTTTTGGGCAGGTACCCGGGCTTACAGGATGTCCCGAGGCAGGCCAGGAAAGTCTGTGTTAATTTCCTTGGTCATATAATGCCAGTGCTTGGCTGGCTGAGCTCCAAAAGGAGTTGAACCTGCCCAAGAACCATCTTATCTGTGACATGCCCACCAGGTGCAACTCAACGTTGGCCATGCTGCAGCAGCTACACACGCAGCAGAGGGCCATCAATGAGTACCTGTGCGACTACGGCATTAGGGTCAGGGGAGCACATTTTTTTTCCCTACGCCAGTGGTCCATGATCAGGGATGTATGCACTGTCCTGTCACCATTTTAGGAGGCCACGAGGATGGTGACAGTGCATGCATCAGTGACACTGTACCTCTTGTCCACCTGTTGGAGCACACGCTGTGGGGAATAATGGACAGGGCGCTTGAGGCAGAACAGAGGCAGGAAGAGGAGGACTTCCTTGCCTCTCAAGGCCCCCTTTATCCAGACAGTGTTCCTGCTGTCCCGCCGATCACACAAGAGGACGAGGAGGATTGTGTCAGCATGGAGGTGGAGCCTGGCACACAGCAGCAGCAGTCTTTTAGGGATGATTTACAGTCCCAAGAAACCCGTGGACTTGTACGTGGCTGCGGATCATGCCGTCCTTAGTGACCCAGAGGACTCCCAACCGAATGCCTCAGCTAACCTACACTGCATGGCCTCCCTGATCCTGCAAAGCCTGTGGAAGGATCCTCGTATTCAGCAGATCAAGGAGAGGGATCATTACTGGCTGGCAACTCTCCTTGATCCATGGTACAAGGGTAAGACTGCAGACCTTATCTTGCCGTCAGAGGATGAGACGTCTCCGGGAGGCCTTGCAGAAAGGTCTGTGAAACGCGTTCCCAGAGACTGGGAGGTTACAAACTCCTGGTCCTGGACAACGTGTTGCTGAGGCTTCGGTCAGTCACAGAAGGAGCGGTGGATAAGCTGGCCGTCTGACCAATGCGTTCAGGCGATTTTTTTTTTTTTGTCAGCCCCAAGGTATGATCGGTTCCAGCAACCATCGCCAGCGTCTGATTTACATGGTGCAGGAATACCTAGGGGCCAGTTCAGACTTGGACACCTTTGCCACCGAAAATCCTCTGGGTTACTGGGTCTTGAGAATGGATCACTGGCCAGAGCTTGCACAGTATGCAATTGAGCTTCTGGCCTGTCCTGCATCTAGCTTTCTTTCGGAACACACATTTAGTGCTACTGGAGGCTTTGTAACCACCGATCATAGGGTGCGCCTGTCCACCGACTCGGTTGATCGACTGACCTTCATAAAGATGAATCAGTCTTGGTTCACCACCAGCTACCAAGCACCTGAAGCTGATGTAACCGAATATTTTTTTTTTTGTAATGTCAAATCCCTTCAAGACTGCCTATGCTGATTCTGAGTGACTGTCCTGTTATGTTGACTGGCTATCCTCTTCCTCCTCAATGATCCTGCTGATAGCTTGGAAGAACATTTTTGGTTCTGGGTGCCTTCACCAGTGGCTAAGGCCCAATATTTTAGACCCTGTTTAACAGGGGCATGTAATTACAATTTTTGATGCAATACTTTGCAGCGGGGCTCATAACTGCACTCCAACTAGAGTGTGAGGGGTTGCAGTGGTGTGGCACCAGTGCCTAAGGCCCAATTTTTCAGCCCCTGTTTAACAGGGGTGTGTAATTCCAATTTTTGATGCAATACTTTGCAGCAGGGCTCATTCCTGCTCTCCAACTAGCGTTTCTGTGAAGTGTTGTGGCATCAGTGCCTAAGGCCCAATTTTTCAGCCCATGTTTAACAGGAGCATGTAATTACAATTCTTGATATTATAGTTCACAGCAGGGCATTCCAGCACCCACCAAGAGTCACTTTGAGGGCTTTCAGTGTTGTGGCAACACCTTAGGCCCAAATTTATGCAGAGCATATAGGGCAGGCCCCTACTTTCAAACATCCAACTTACAAACATCTCCTACTTTCAAACGGAAGGAGACAACAGGAATGGAGATGAAAAAAGACAGACGGCAAAAAGAATTATACAGGGGTAATAACCCTTCCCTATGTTTTCCAAAAAAGCTTAAACATTTTTTTTTGGACTGGAACTACACTTTAAAAATGTACCACTTCAAAATTACAAACAGATTCTACTTAACACATCAAACCTACGCAGTCCCTGTCTTGTTTGCACCGCCTGTATACTGCTATTCTGAGTATATAGGGCCTGTAGGCCCCACACCTTTCCTTTTTTTAAATTTTGGAACGGGGTTCCCCTAATATGTTAACAAGATCCAAAGCGGCTGGTAAAGGGCAGGGGGGCTACCCATGCCATTTTTCTTTTCATCCATATTAACGGAACCAGACATTACATTAAAACCGCAAGCAGTTTTAAATGACTTTTCTCTTATATTCACCGACCGACACAGCTCCTCTCTGTAACTACATGGGTTGTATAGCCTGCCATTAGGAGAAACTAGGCAGAATTGTTACACAATACATAGAACTTTCTATGTCCATGTTTTTGCTGCAGGTTTGCTGCTTTTTGCGCAAGATGAGATCTTCTATTATCTGCCGGCTTGGTGATAGGCTAGTTAATGATATCCTTGTAGTTTCCCCAGTCCAGCCATCGAGCGTGATCAGGCAGCAGCTACGGCTTGGCAGGCCACGACATACCTCGTACTCCAGAGTTGGTCGGTGAGTTCAATGCTCCGGGGTATACATACGACCGGGCTACTGATGTCTGGATCCCAGTATACCGAGGCAAACAGCTACCCTGTAACTGCGCAGGTGTAGGTCTGTGATGGAATGTCTCCCAGTTCTTCAGGACTAGGAAGTACAGCTCTCCCTGCTTCGGTGGGGTGAGCAGCTGGGCATTCCCTGGGGGGTCGATTCGGGGGCCACCTCACCTCCTTATCTTCTCTTCCAAGTCCCTATCACCCCTCCCTTCCCCCTCTGGGGGGGATGTCTGCTTGCGCTGCGGGTGGTGTATGTGTGTGTGTGTGGGGGTCGCTGTTTCTCACCTGTGGGGGCTCTGTGCGGTTGCTGTACAGTCCTGGTTCAGGTCTGGGGGTCCCAAAAATGCAGTTTTTGTGGAGGTTGTCTGTCTGCCAGCAGGCAGCTCGCTTTTATTTTTGCTCTTTTCACCGCATGGTGCTGTTCCGGCGGCCATCTTGGATTTGGGAAAGCTTTAGATTCCCCTGGGGAGCTTCAGCAGCCATTTTCCTTAGGATTCCTATTGATTACATTGGGGGACATTTTGTGAAAGCCTGAATGCTTCCTTCACCGCTGGCCTCTTGTGACAGCATGACATGTGCTTTCTCTTGTTACTTCCTTATCCACTGTGTGTGTGGGACACTGGATGGCTCTGTGCGGAACGCTGAAGCTGTTCTGCAGATCGGTGCACCGCTGTTAGAGCTGCTGCTGCTGACAGTTTTTTCTCCTCTCTGCATCTGGGATGCTCCTAGGGACTACAGGCATTATTGTTGGCATTCACAGAACACCCCAGTGTGATGAGTCTAGCGCTAAGTACCCCCCCCCCCCCCCCCCCACGTGGCAGCAGCAGGAGGGTGGGACCTTCACTGTCCTAAGTTCCCTTGCAGGTGGCAGACAGGATAGGGTCAGCATGGCTTCAGAACCTGGTGTTTCTTCCCCTGAAATCCAGGCTATAGCAACCGGGTCACCTGCGGTTAGTGTGGTGCGCATGGACACCCTGACGGCGTTCCTGGACTCCTATATTGCTAAGACTCGGGCCCTGCTGCGGCTGGAGACCCCAGCTCTGACCTATCAGACATGGCTGACCAGGACCGTTCGGACAGTGAGGATGATTCCCCATCTGGGTCCGGGCGCGACTAGGCACTTGTTGGAGCACTTATCACAGCTGTGTGTGATACCCTGAAGATCCAGGAGCCAGCGGATCGTCTGCTGATGTACCGGTCCCTTTTGGGTCCCACAAGCCAGCACGTTCACCTAAGGTGTTCCTGTATTTGACTTATTTTGACAAATTCATCTACAGGGAATGGGGTCGCTCGCAATGGACCTTTTTGGTCCCCAGGAAAGCCTTCTCAAAAAGTGGTCGGCTCCTCCGGTCGTGGACCCCCCAGTATCTTGGTTAAATAAAGTAACCATGATTCTGGTTGAGGCGACTCCTGCATTCAAAGATCCCACAGACAGTGGGATCAGAAATCTCTGATCCATGATCCAGTTCTGTTCTTGGTCCTCTTCCCCAGGCTAATTTAAGCTCATCTGAGCAGACAGCCTTTGCTCTCTGCCTGGGACATACAAGCAAAGTTGGTCTGTGAAGAGAAAAAGTTTGGTAAAAGCTGTTAAGCAGTTTAAGTAGAGACTGGCAAGCGATAGGCTTATTCAGCCTGGTAGTTGGGGGCTGCATATTGTGTAGTTAGAGCCGAGACACGGCTAGGATTTGTGTTTTTGCTATTTTTGTCCTTTGTTTTATGGAACACTGTACAGCACCTGTATGTGGACTTGTATATATCACAAATAAACACAGCACTGTTTGTCACTACATCACTGAATTTGGTATCTGTGCCTGAGCAACTGCTCATCCCAGGGAACTTTGTACCTGCTACCTGTGCCCCAGGTTACACCCCTTTTTGGAAAGTAGGCGTTCCAAGGTATTTAGTAAGAGGCATGGTGAGGTTTTTGGTCTTGTCATTTTTTCCCACAGTTCTTTGCAAAATTAAGATTTTTTTTTATTTTTTCCCCCACAAAATTGTAATTTTAATAGGTTATTTCTCTCACATTGCATGTGCATACCACAAGTCACACCCCAAAATACATTCTGCTACTCCTCCTGAGTATTACAATACCACATGTGTGGGACTTTTTCACAGCCTGGCCACTTAGACAGGCCCAACATGCAGGGAGCACCATCACGTGTTCTAGGAGCATAAATTACACATCTAACTTGTTGACTACCTATTACACTTTTGAAGGCTCTGGAGCACCAGGACAATGACACGTGGCACTGATGGCAGATGGCACTGATACGTGGCACTGATGGCACGTGACACTAATGACAGATGGCACTAATACGTGGCACTGATGACAGATGGCACTAATACGTGGCACTGATGACACCTGACACTGATGACAGATGGCATTGATACGTGGCACTGATGACACGTGACACTGACAGGTGGCAATCATGACACATGACACTGACAGGTGGCACTGATACATGACACTGACAGGTGGCACTGGGGACAGGTGGTATTGATTGGTGGCACTGGAGACAGGGGACAGATGGCACTGGGGACAGGTGGGCGTGTGTGTTTCACTGTGTGTGTGTGTGTGTTTCACTGTGTGTGTGTTTTACTGTGTGTGTGTGTTCTTACTCACTGGCTGCAGCTGCAGCCGTTCATCTCTCCCTCCTCACACGCTGTCTCTGTGTGAGGAGGGAGAGCCGATGAGAGATGATCTCATATGTTTACATATGAGATCACCTCCCATTGGACACTGCGATAGAGTATGCGATCTGTAATTGGCTGTGTCCGAGGGACACGGCCAATACAGGAGGATGTCCAGGGACGCGCCCCCCCCCCCCCCCCCCCCCCCCGGCAGATAGCGTCCGCACTGTAGCCGTCTTTTGGCTATAGCGTGGGCGCGAAGTAGATAAAGACCAATTTCAAATTATAGGCACAATAACCAGTTTCAACCCAGCTGTCATTTTGCTATAGCCATATGACGTCCTCTGTGTCCACTGGCCCACTGCTGGTACCATGTGATCGCTGTGACCAATCACAGCAGATCACATGACAGTTGTAAACAATGAATGGCTTTCTTTCATGCCATCCCTTGTGTACAATTGTGTTGCTAGCTGTGATTGGTCATAGTGTTCACATTGTGCATACAGGGCCAATCACAGCCCATCTTTACAGGTGATTAACTGTGGCCAATCACAACTAATTACAACAAAACACACGGAATCATTTTCATTCAGTAAAAATGGTTGTTTATACCAGTGAAATTCACTGGTATAAACAATCATAATGTGTAAAAAAAAAAAAATCCTGATCACTTCCCCCTGAATAATAATATTGTTACTATGGTAAAACTATTGCTCTGGTCACAGTTGGTTGGGGGGTGGGGGGTTTACTAAAACCTAAAGCGTGCACAATCTATTGCAGCAGTGCATAGTAACCAATCAACTTTTAGGTTTTATTGTCCAAGCTTAATTGAACAAGCTAGCTGATTGGTTACTATGCACCGGATTCTGAGTGCTCCAGTTTTAGTAAATCTCCCCCACTGTGTAAAAATAAAAAAAATAAAAAAAACACATTTATTTTAAATGACTGTCACCAGTCAGTGTCCCTGATCACCACCACACCCATTTATACGATAACTCTGTACTGCACTTGTGTCAGTATGTAAAAAAAATTGTGAACATTTTTTTTTCCATTTTCCAAAAAATTGTGTCGAAAAATTTAAAAAAAATCGCCATGCCTCTTACTAATTTCTCTGCACTGTCTATTTTCCAAAAAGGGGTCATTTGGGGGATATTTGTACTGTCCTGACATCAAGAAATGATAGACCTGATGTCAGTACATCAGGATTGATGGCTTTTCAGATATATGCCATAGTTTGTGGACTCTCTAACCTTCCTACAGACTAGAAAAATGTAGCAGAATACATTTTGGTCAAATTTTGTGAAATTGTAAAATTTTATAACCGAAACTTAGAAAAATATCCCCTCCCCCCAAAAAAACTTTGCTGTCTTTTTTCGCCTATTTAGCAAAGAATAAAAAACCCAGTGGTGATTAAATATAACCCAAAAAAGCTCTATTTGTGTGAAAAAGATTATATAAAAATTCATATGGGTACAGTATTACATGACCCCCCAATTGTTGGAGTATGACGGGCTGAAAATTGACCTGGGCAGGAAGGGGGTAAAAGTGCACAGTAGTGAAGTGGTTAAAATTAAATCAATCCATGTTTTGTTTTTCCTTTTAAATGTACATTGCTTTTTAATTTTTGTCAGTTTGCTGACACCTCTCCTATTATTGAGAGGGGGAAGAACCCTTTTGCCACTTGTAATGGCAATCATTACAAAAATGTTCTTCTGACCTGTTCCTTTGCCAGATACCAGCAGACATAGCAAGAGGTATGTAAACCCCTTGAAATTAATTGATTTTCTGTAGTAATTTCTTATAAAATGTGGTCTGATCCTTCTCTAAGTCACAGTAGACAAACACAATGTGCTTATCTGATCGACACAAATTTTAATTTTTTCCTGTCTTGAGCAAACCCATTAAACAATCATTGTTCTGGAGGAGAAAATAAGGGAAACCTTGCAGTCAATGGAGGTCTGGGCTCTGAATGGGTCACTTAAAGTGGTGTTCCGCCAAAACGAAATAAGTCAACAGCTACAAATACTGCAGCTGCTGACTTTTAAAATATGGACACTTACCTGCCCAGGGCGACCGCAATGTCCTCATCCGAAGCCGACCTGCTCCCGGGTGCAGGCGCTGGCATCTTCAGTAAGGGAATCGGGAAGTGAAGCCTTACGGCTTCACAGCTTGGTTCCCTACTGTGCATGTGCAAGTCATGCTGCGCGTCCTGACTGGTCCCTTCTGTCTTCTGGGACCTTTGTGTCTCCCAGAAGACAGTGGGGGGGAGGGGCATGGCGTAGAATTGGGAGTCAATACCTGTATTGGACAGGTATCTACTCCCCCCTCCCCCCAGAAAGGTGCCAAATGAGACACCGGGGGGAGTAACTGGCTAAGCGGAAGTAAAATTTTTGGGTGGAACTCCGCTTTAAATGGGTGCATTTTACGTTTCTGAAGCTAGTCTGTGGTGGATTTACTTTGATGCTTGGAGCCATTGTCCTGCATTACCCAACTTCTACTAAGCTTCAACTGGCAGCCACTACATGCCCCAGCTCCAGGGGTGGTCGGTGAGCGTATATGCTCCGTCCAGGCACACACATGACCGGGCTACTGATGTCTGCCGGGCCAGCAGCCACCCCGTACTGATCGGAGAGTGGGTCTGTGTTGGACTGTCTCCCAGCTCTTCGGGACTGGTAAGTACAGCTCTCCCTGCCTCGGTGGGTCTGAGCAGCTGGGCGTTCCCTGGGAGGTCGATTCGGGGGTCCCTCACCTCCCTCTCTTCTCTCCCTGTCCATATCTTCCCTCCCCCCTTCCCTGTGGGGGATGCTGCATGGGTTGCTGAGCGGTGTGTGTGCCATAGACAGGGGATCTCCGGGGGGTTCTCACCTGGGGGGGACTGCGCTGGATGGCTGTGCCCTGGATATGTGTAGGTCTCTCCCGGTAGGTGCCTGGAGGCTGTCTCTGTTGATCGGTGTAGCGCTGTTTCACCGCCATTGCTTTGCCTGTTTTTTCACTGTCCCTCATGGTATACAGTGTTCGGCGGCCATTTTTGGTGTGACCAGGGATCAGCATGCTCGGTTTCCATCTTCCTGTAGCTCGATGACCATTTTCCCTGTGATTATGTCCTCTATACTGGACACTTGGCAGCCATTTTCTTGAAGCCTGAACACATTTTTCCATTTCAGCGCCATTCAGAGCAGCTCTGCATAGCGCGGTGTGGTCTCCTATGCATCTGGGAGCTGACACAGGCACTCTTAGCTGGACGCAACAGAACTCAGGGTGGTGAGGCCATTTTCTTGAAGACTGAACAAGTTTTTGATCATTTTCAGCAGCTCTGGAAAGCGCAGTGTGATCTCCTATGCACCTGGGAGCTGACACAGCCACTACTAGCTGGGCAGCGCATCCCCATCAGGTGGCAGACAGGGTAGAGTCAGCATGGCTTCAGAAACTGGTGTTTCTTCCCTCGAAATCCAGGCAATTGCAACCGGTTTGTCTGCAGACCGTTCAGTGCCTCTGGACGCTTTGTCGGCGGTCCTCAATTTGTTCATTGCCAAGATGGAGGCAGTGCGTGGACGCAAAGGTGCCCCTGGCCCGGCCCCCCAACCCCGCCCCCCCGTCCTCCGGGGAGAGCTCTGATGCAGACTCGGGCCCTGCTGAGGCTGGTGACCCCTGCTCTGTAGTTTCAGATGATGCTGACCAGGACCAATCGGACAGTGGGGATGAGTCCAGGTCCGTGCACGACAAAGCGCTTGTTGGAGCACTTATCACAGCTGTGTGTGATGCCCTGAAAATTCAGGAGCCGGCATATCCCTCTGCTGATGTAGCGGCCCCTTTTGGGTCCCGTAAGCCAGCCCGTACACCTAATGTGTTCCCGTATCTGACTTATTTCCATAAGTTAATTTACAAGGAATGGGGTCGACCGCAATGGACCTTTTTTGGTCCCAAAATACATGGTGGTGTGTTGCCCTTTTGAGGAGAGCATTCTCTAAAAAGTGGTTGGCTCCTCCGATCCTGGCTCCCCCCCCCAGTTATCCAGGTTAATCAAAGTAACCACTATTCCGGTAGAGGGGACTCCTGCCTTTAAGGATCCTACGGACAGGAAGGCCGAGGCAGTGGCTCGTTCCTTGTCCACGGTTGTGGGGTCCACTATGTGACCAGTACTGGCATCCGCACTTGTCTCAGACACTGAGTGGGCAAAACTTTTGCACTGCGAATTGGGAGAGCAACAGGCTTCTCCTGTCTGTATGGAACTAGCAGACCAATTGGTGCAAGGCCTTAAGTACATTTGTGCCTCGGCCCTGGATACTCTCCCTCTGTTATCCAGGGCTTCAGTGTCAGCAGTGGTGCTGAGGCGCCTGATTTGGCTAATATGCTGGTCAGCTGACCAGGCATCTAAAAAAAAAATAAAACCCTGACGGATCTTCCCTTCCTTGGCGACCAGCTCTTTGGAGCCTCATTAGCTGACATTATTAAAAATGCCACAGGTGGTAAGAGTACACTACTCCTACAGGCCCGGAAGGCTAAGGAGCCACGCCATAGGCAAGGGCCCTCATTTTCTGCTCACGCCCGGGACTTCGGCTAAGCGTCCCCAGACCGACAGGAGGACCTCTGAAGGACAAAAGCGTCCCTGGAACCACAAGCCTGCGAGCAAAAGTGCTACCGCATGAAGGTTTGCTCTGGCCAGCAACACGGGTGGGGGGTCACCTTTGGGAATTTGCAGCCCGGTGGACCTCTCGGCTGTCCGACCAATGGGTCTGTGATCTGATTTCCTCAGGCTACAAGGTAGAGTTCCTGTCTTGGCCGAAAAACTGATTCTTCCCCTTCAGCATACCCGTACTCGGCTCCCCTGGAGGCCCTATTGGGGGCGGTAAGGGACCTGCTGAGTCGCAGGGTGATCGTATGGAATCGGAACGTTTACAGGGGTTCTACTCAAACCTGTTTGTAGTCCCCAAAGAGGAAGGGGTACGTCCAATCTTGGACCTAAAAGCCCTCAATTACTTTGTAAAAGTACAGAGGTTCAGAATGGAAACCGTTCGCTCAATAGTCGCTGCACTCCATCAAGGGGACTCCCTGGCGTCTTTGGACATCCAGGATGCGTACCTGCACATACCTATATGCCTTCAGCATCAGAGGTTTCTGCGTTTTGCAGTTGGGGAAGCCCACTACCAGTTCGTAGCTCTCCCTTTGGTTTGGCATCAGCCCCCTCCAGTCTTTACCAAGGTATTGGCTCCTGTCTTGGAGTTGCTGCGGCAACGCGGGATCGCGATCGTGAGTTACCTAGACTATCTCCTCCTGAGAGCATCTTCCGCCTCAGAGTTAAAGGAGGATGTGCGGTTCACCATGCAGACCCTGCAGGAATTTGGGTGGCTGTTGAGCCTAAAGAAGGTGATTGTACTAACTCAGCAATTGGAGTACCTAGACTTACTGCTGGACTCCACGGAAGCGAGAGTGTTTCTCCCTTCAGACAAGCTGCAGACTCTCAGAGCCACGGTAAAACTGCTGATGAACTGCAGGTGTTCGTCGCTACGCTTCTGTATGCGAGTGCTGGGACTCTTGATGTCCTCCTTCGAGGCAATACCGTAAGCCCAGTTTCACACCAGAGTCTTGCAGAAGGAGATTTTGACAAAGTGGGACAAATCTCAGTTGTCCCTGGATTGGCAGATTCAGGTGAGCCAGTTAGTCAGGGATTCCCTGCTGTGGTGGCTGAGGTCTCCGGCACTTCGGTCGTTCCTACTTCTGAAATGGACAGTGATCACAACGGACGCCAGCCTGACTGGCTGGTGTGGAGTAATGGGAGTTCAGTCGACCCAGGGCCTCTGGTCGGGGAAGGAATCAAAGTTGCTGATCAATCTGTTCGAGCTGAGAGCGATCAGGCTATGCCTCTCCACATGGTCGATAAGACTTCGAGGGCATCCGATCAGGATCCAGTCAGACAACGGCACAACGGTAGCATACGTCAATCACCAAGGAGGAACAAGAAGCTAGGCTGCCGCACGGGAGGTCACTCCATATCCTGCAGTGGGCAGAGTGACATGTACTGGCCCTGTCGGCCATTTACATCCCGGGAGTAGAGAACTGGCAGGTGGACTACCTAAGTCGCCAGATGCTGGACCCAGGAGAATGGGCATTGCTTCCGGAGGGGTTCAGGCTATTGTGCCTGCGGTGGGGCACACTAGACGTTGATCTTCTGGCCTCCCGTCTCAATCAGAAGGTGTCGAGATTAGTGTCCAGGACAAGATGCGCTCGTGACTCAGTACCAGCTGATCTATGCCTTTCCTCCACTAAAACTGTTATCACATCTGCTTTGCAGAGTGGAAGCTGAGGGGATCCCAGTAATACTCATTGGCCCAGATTGGCCTCAGCGTCCTTGGTACTCAGACCTAGTGCGCCTGGTGGCAGACGCTTCCTGACGACTACCGTTGCGAGAGGACCTTCTGTCTCAAGATCCAATTTCTCTATCCCGCCTTACCATCGCTGGCTTTAACAGCATGGCTATTGAGAGCCAGGTGTTGAGGAACCGGGGTCTTTCGGACTCTGTGATCCCAACTATGTTGAGAGCACAGAAATCTTCTTGAAAGCTATATCATCGTACCTGGAAGGCCTACATATCCATGTGTGTGGAGAAAGGTTAGCGTCCGTGCTCTTTCTCTATATCCAGGATCCTGCTGTTTCTACAGCAAGGAGTAGACCAGAAATTGTCTTTGAGCACCATTAACCACTTAAGGACCGCCTCACGCCAATATACGTCGTCAGAATGGCACGGCTGGGCAAGAGCACGTACAGGTACGTTGCCCTTTAAGAGCCCAGCCGTGGGTCGCGCACTTGCGACCCAGTCCTTAGCACTGTGGCCGCTGGACCCGATCGTGGCTGGTGTCCCGCGATCGGGTCACAAAGTTGAAGAACGGGGAGAGGTAAGTGTAAACGAACCTCTCCCTGTACTTCCTAGTGAGCTTGTCACTGATAGTCTGTTCCCTGTCAAAGGGAAAGACGATCAGTGATGTCACATGCCAAGCCACACCCCCTTACAGTAAAAAAAAAAACACATTAGGTCACACTTAACCCCTACACTGCCCCCTAGTGTTAACTCCTCACTGCCAGTGACATTTTTACAGTAATCCATGCATTTTTGATCGCTGCATTAATGCCAATGGTCCCAAAAATGTGTCAAAATTGTCCAACATGTCCACCATAATGTCGCAGTCACAATAAAAATCGCTGATCGCCACCATTACTAGTGTAAAAAAAAATGAATAAAAATGCCATAAAACTATCCCCTATTTTGTAGACGCTATAACTTTTGCGCAAACCAATCAATAAAAGCTTATTGCGATATTTTTGGGGAAAAATAACATTTAGAAGAATACGTATCGGCCTAAACTGTGGAAAAAAAATGTTTTATTTGTATATATTTTTGGGGGGGGATATTTATTATAGCAAAAAGTTAAAAAATATTGTTTTTTTTTTTTTCAAAATTGTTGCTGTATTTTTGTTTATAGCGCAAAAAATAAAAACCACAGAGGTGATCAAATACCACCAAAAGAAAGCTCTATTTGTGGGAAAAAAAGGACGCCAAATTTGTTTGGGAGCCATGTCACACGATCACGCAATTGTCAGTTAAAGTGACGCAGTGCCGAATCCAAAAAAGAGGCCTGGTCCTTTAGCTGCAAAATGGTCCGGGGCTTAAGTGGTTAAGCAACAAATATCAGCTTTGGCTGTCTTTTTCAGCAACCCCTGGCAACTCACTCTCTAGTGAGCACTTTTGTTTGAGGGATTCGACATGTAGTTCCTCCGTTGTGTCCACCATTACCCCTGACGGATCTGAACCTGGTGTTATCGGCGCTTCAAAAACCGCCATTTGAAAATATCAGAGAGATCCCTCTGTTGACTTTCCCAGAAAGTGGTCTTTCTAGTGGCCATTACTTCGGACAGGACGGTTTCGGAACTGGCGGCCTTGTCTTGCAAGTCGCCCTATCTGGTTATCCATGAGGATAAGGTGGTGTTGCATCCGCAAACCTTCTTTTCTTCCGAAGGTGGTTTTGGCATTCCACATCAATGAAGACATTGTGTTACCATCTCTGTGTCCTAAACCAACACATCCTAAAGAGGTGGTCTGGGCTCTGAGAGTGTATTTCTCAGCAACGGATGCCTTTCGGAAGTCAGACTCCTTGTTTGTTTCAGTGGCTGGTCCAAAAAAAGTATTGGCGGTCTCGTCGGTCACCATTTCCAGGTGGATCAGACAGATTGTTGTACAGGCCTTCGCCTTCAAGGGGCAGGTTCCCCCCTTTGCGGTCACGGCCCACTCCACAAGGGCAATTGGAACATCTTGGGCCTTCCGACATCAAGCGTCTGTCGCTCAAGTGTATAAAGCGGCGACTTGGTCGTCTGTTCACACCTTTACAAAATTCTACAAGGTAGATGTCAGTGCATTGGCTGATGCCTGTGTTGGCCGCAAAGTTTTGCAGGCGGCCGTAAAATGGCAATTGCACTTAAATTTTTTCCTGTATTATAATTTTTTTTTTTTTTGGTAAAAACACAGTAGCTTTAAGTAATGCTCTGTTGCATTTGGTACCTCAGTTCTGATGCGGTTTGGAGGTAGTGACTCCCAGTTTTTGGATTTTGGTTATTCCCACACTGTTGTTTTTTGTGGTTACATTTTTTATACTAGTTCCCACATGCCATTGTGGGTTAAGTTTTTTTTTTTTTTTTTTTTTTTTTTTTTTTTTTTTTAATGCTGTG
Organism: Lithobates pipiens; assembly: GCF_037356315.1. Taxonomy (NCBI): domain Eukaryota; kingdom Metazoa; phylum Chordata; class Amphibia; order Anura; family Ranidae; genus Lithobates; species Lithobates pipiens. The sequence continues at coordinate 301,752,919 of NW_027507718.1, forward strand.
TTCCCACCCCTCGTTTTGGCACTGCTTGGGGACGTCCCAATGGTCTAAGAAAGGAGCTTTTTTCAGTTGGTGAACGTAAGAGAAAATAGGATTTTTTTGTACTCACCGTATAATCCTTTTCTCTGTAGTTCACCGACTGACACAGCACCCTCCCCTCCTATTTTTGACTGTTATACTACTTGTTGACGTACTGAAGCTGCAGTAGCAGGCTGTGGGGCTGTTACTTAAGGGACCGCCCCTTGGGCGGAACTAGAAAGTTCTAGTTTTATCACCACATGTTAACATGTAATGCCTAGTCCTCTTCTGAAGGCGGCGTAACAACCCAATGGTCTAAAAAAGGAGCTGCGTCAGTCGGTGAACTACAGAGAAAAGGATTTTATGGTGAATACAAAAAAATCCTATTTTCTCGATCAATTCAACTTTTGTTTCATAGGTCCACAAAACATTTTCCCTGTAGTGTTGCAGTTTTTCAAGGTGCTCTTTGGCAAACACCAGGCGCACAATAATGGTTGGTTTAGAGAACAGTAACTTCCTCCGTGGGGTACTGCTATGGACATCCTGCCTGTTCAAAGACTTGCATATGGGAGACTCATGAACAGGGATGTTTGTTAATTCCAGTGATGACTTCAAGCCTTTAGCTATTGTGGGTTGTTCTTTACCTCTTTAAAGGATGGTGCGTCGTGCTTTTGGAGTCATCTTGACAGGACACTCACTTGTAGGAAGAGTAGTTACAATACTAAACTTGTCACCATTCATAGGCAGCTTTAGACTGATGGGTGTGTGAACACTTCCAAGATTGCGCTGTATTCCTCTCCAGTCTTATGCAGACCAACTAGTCTTGATTGTACGTCCTCAGAGAGCTCCTTTTTTTGCAAGGCATGGTTCACATCAGCTGATGCTTCGTATGAACAGCAATCTTAAAATGTGTCTTATCAATCAAAGTAGCTCTTAACCACACCCCAAAACGTGTTGCATTAACTGGACTCCAGATGTGCAAATTTCTGGCTCCAGTTTGCTTTCGTTTTAAGTAATTGGTCTAAATTCACTTACTTTTCCCTCCTGCACTGTGAAGGTTTAAGGGTTGTGTTTAATAAAGACTGTAGAAATTAGAATTGTTTGTGTCATATCAGCTTAACCACATGGTTTGTCTATTGTTGTGACTTAGATGATGATCAGATCCCATTTTACGGAAAATTACTGCAGAAAACCTGTTTAATAGCAAGGGGTTCCCATATGTTTTGCACTATATGTATGCTGATTCCTTTCCTTTACAATATAAAAGCATGAATTGCAATAGGTTGTATCATCTGTCAGATATGTTTGCCTTTATTTTTAGATGGCCAGGAATGGGAAGTAATTGCAATTGGAACAGGAGACTTAAACTATAGTCAGAGCACACTGAATGATGGAAGAATTCTTCATGACTCGCATGCTATTGTCTCTGCCAGGCGTTCACTACTCAGGTAAATTGAAGCTGTGGTCATTGTGTTTGTTAATTTAATAAACCTTTTTATCACATGTAAGTTCTTTCTGATGCTGAAAAATTCTACAAAAAAAAATTTGGGGTGGGGGGGGTGCAAACAAACTGAAAAATACTGAAACAAAAACCTCAAATTCAGCCTCACTGTGCCCCAGCAAATGCAGCCAACTGTGCCCAGCAAATGCAGCCACAATAACACCCCCCCCCCCCCCCGTCCGCACACTGTCTGTCTGACCATCACTTGCCCCATCATGGTGGCCGGGTCAGGCAGTGGGTGATAGCGAGCTGTGGGACGGGTAGCACAGGTCGGGCAACGGCTCCTGTGTCCCTCCATGTGTCTCTTCTTGCCTGGTAAGCGGCCAATAGGGTTGCCTGTGCCTTCAGCCAATCAGGTGACGGGTAATATTCATTTGCTTTTCTAACACATTTGGGTGGACTGCGAGCGCAATGCTCTGTGCTCCAAGTCCACCATTTTTGAAGCATATTAGAGCCTATGGCTCTAATTGGATGCTTCAAAGAAACACCCCCACCACGGTAATTTAGGTGCCCAGCGTCCAAAAAGGGGCCGGATGCCTGAATAGGGGGTGGCTACAGCGGCCTTGGATAGATTCATGCAATGCATGAATCTATCAATTCCACATAGAGGGGGCTGCACCCTTGATGAATGGACCACCCCTGGTCCCAACACTGAACCTTGGGGTACACCGCTAGCAACCCTAGACCATTCAGTGTATGAGTCATTAACCACTACTCTCTAAATATTCTTTTTCTGAGCCTGTGTAGACTTTTAATTTACACTTTAGCCACATTAGGGGAACTGTGTCAAACGTTTTGGCAAAATTCAAGTATACTACGTCCACAGCCACTCCTTTGTCTATGTTTTTGCTTACTTCCTCATAAAAAGAAATCAGAGATTTGTTTGACAACTTTCGTCTTTTGTGAACTAATGCTGATTATTGTTTAAAATATTTTTCTAGTAAATGCTGTTCTTTGTGCTCTTTTATTAAACTCTCCAGAAGGTAAAACTAATTAGTCTATAGTTACTTGGTGGCAGACTTTGATCCCTTTTTAAACATGGGCACCACATTGGCCCGACACCAATTCAATAGTTTCATGCCAGCCGTTAAAGAGTCTATAAAAATTATAAACAGTGGCTTAGCTATAACAGAGCTCAGCTCTTTGAGGACCCTAGGATGTAAACCATCTGGTCCCGGTGCTTTCTTCACTTTTTTATCTAAGCCCCCGTTCACACCCGTGTAACTTGTCATAAGATTTGACCGTTCCGAATCACATGACAAGTCACACCGCATTGTCAGCAATGGAACTGTTCAAATCGGGGGGACTCTGACTTTGGGTACCGCACAGATTTGGTCAAAAGGTTCCCGCACTATTTTTGCAGATTTCAGGTGCCACTTGAATAGATAGACATCTGTGCATGAAGTCGCACAGATCTCAGGTAGGGCTAAATGTTTCTAGACCATGTCACATTTGAGCCATTGGGGATCATTTGGGGCTGTGTCAATACGATTACCATTAGGGACCTGAGCTTCCCCATTTATTTTTTTATTTTTTTTGTATACACAGCTGAGAAAGGTATTTAATACAGTTGCCTTCTCTAGGTCTCCAATAACCAACTCAAATTATTTAGCAAAGGGCCTACATGCTCAGACCCAGCATTTTTACTGTTGATATAGCTGAAGAATTTTTAGGGGGTTGGTCCTACTCTCTTGCAATCTGAAATAAATTTTCAATTTTTACAGCCTTTTTAGATATTATGTTCTTTGTAATTTTTATGGTGGTGTTACTTTGTTTTCATGTTGACGTGAGCCCATGGGATGGCATGCACCCGACAGCTGATGGGAACGTCGGCTGTGGTGCCGACATCGCTGGGCTCTAGGACAGGTCCAATTATTAAAGGTCAGCAGCTACAGTATGTGCAGCTGCTGGCTTTTTATTTTTGCAGCGGTAGACAAACCTCCGCTCTTAGCATCCAGTGGTCTTGCAAACAGGAAATCCCTGGTCAATAACGCTTTCTCTTTCATTCATTGACGGACACAGCTTCAGTAATCTTGACCGTAGGGTTATTACGCCACCTTCAGGAGAGGACTAGGCGGAACATGTAATACATGTGGAATACAGAACTTTACAGTTCCGCCCAGGGGGGCGGTCCCTCTGGTAATAACCCCTCAGCCTGCTTCCTGCAGCTCCGTTTTTTTTCTGCTTAGTGAAGGAGAAGGACCTAGGCTCCCTGCTGGACCATCGTTCCTGGGAAGCTTTGGATTTTTGCCTTTTGCGCAAGATTTTAAGATCCTGTGATCTGCTATCAACAGCCGGCTGGGTGACAGGCTGGATAATCTAGATCCTTGTAGTCTCCCCAGCCTGGCCATCAAGCGTGTGCAGACCCTAGCTATGCGCTGGATCGGCCACGACATGCCCCTCAGGCTCCAGGATCAGCCGGCAAGCGCAACGCCTCGGGGCACACACATGACCGGACTACTGATGTCTTTGTCACAGTGTGCCGTGGCCAGCAGCCACCCCTTACTGCTCGGGAGTGGGTCTGTGATGGATGTCCTCAGCTCGTCCGGATGCTAAGTACAGCTCTTCCTGACTCAGTGGGATTGAGCAGCTGGGCATTCCCTGGGAGGTTGATTAGGGGGTCCCTCTCTTCCCTCCCTGTCCCTATTTTCCTCCCCCCATGGGGGATGCTGCATGGCTGGGCTGCTGAGCGGTGTGTGTACCTGAGCCAGGGGTCCTCCGGGGGCTCTGACCCGGCGCTGGTTGTCTTTGTCCCTGGGTGTCTGTGGTCTCCCCGCTGGGTGTCTGGATGCTCTGCATGTGCTGTCACCATAGCGGTGTTCTGCCACCATTATCTCTGTTCATTCACTGTGTACAGTTGCCTTTCGGCCATTTTCTGTGTCTCTGTGGAAAGCATGGTCAGGGGCCATTTTCCCTGTGCTTGTCCCTTATACAGGGTGGCCATTTTGTTGTAGCTCACAGCAGTTTTTATCCTCAGCGTTGGTCCCTGTTGCTCAGCAGTGCGTTTTTTTTTTTTTTTTTCTCTGGAAACCTGGGAGCTAACGCTGGACACCGGCACCTGTAACAGAATGGCGCAGCACTCGGTCGGGGTGGTGAGTCCTGCAGTGGGGGCCCCTTTGTGCAGCAGCTAGGAGGGTGGAATTGTGCACCTGTCCCAAGTCCCCAAGGGTGGCAGACAGGGTGGGTCAGCATGGCTTAAGAAACTGGTGTTTCTTCCCAAGAACTCCCTGCAATTGCAACTGGTTCGTCTGCATGCAGTGCCTTTGGATGCTTTGTCGGGAGTCCTTGAAACGTTTGTTGTCAGGGTGGAGACGGTGTGCAGCGTAAAGGTGGTAAAAAATCAGGGGAGAGCTCAGACTCAGGCCCCGCAGCGACTGGTGGCCCCTGCTCTGTCAGATGACGCTGACCATGACCGATCATACAGTGAGGATGATTCCCCGTCCGGGTTCGCACAAGACAAATCGCTAGTTGGAGCACTTATCACAGCTGATGCCCTGAAAATTCAGGATACAGCAGGATCCTCTGCTGAAGTAGCGGTCCCCTTTGGGTCCCGTAAGCTAGCCCATACACCTAAGTTGTGTCAGTATCTGACTTATTTCAATAAGTTCATATACAAGGAAAGGGGAAGCCTGCAGGGGACCTTCTCGGTACCCAAAAGAATGGCAGTGTGTTAACCCTTTGAGGATCGCCTTCTTAAAAAATGCTTGGCTCCTTCGGTCATGGACCCCCCAGTATCCAGGTTAAATAAAGTAACCACGATCCCAGTAGAGGGGACTCCTGCATTTAAGGACCCTACCGACAGGAAGGCCGAGGCAGTGGACAATTCCTTGTTTACGGTTGTGGGGTCAGCAATATGACCAGTACTGGCCACAGCCAGTGTCGCAGACACTTACTGAATGGGCAAAACATTTGCACTGTGAATTGGAGAAGCAGCAGGCCACACCTGTCTGCGTGGAACTAGCAGATCAGTTAGTGCACGGCCTTAAGTACGTTTGTGACGTGACCCTGGATACGCTTCCTTTGCTCTCCAGGGCTTCAGGGTCAGCAGTGGCGCTGCGGCGCCTGATTTGGCTAAAATGCTGGTCTGCGGACCAGGCATCTAAAAAAGCCTTGATGGATCTACCCTTCCTTGGTGAGCGGCTATTTGGAGCCTTGTTGGATGACATTATTAAGAATGTCACAGATGGGAAGAGCACCTTGCTCCCACAGGCCAGGAAGAGTAAGGAGCCACATCGCAGGGCCCTAATTTTCTGCTCAAAAGAGACTTTTTCACCGCCTGAGACTTTGGCTAAATGCTCCCAGTCCGACAGGGCGACTACTGAAGGACAGGAGCATCCCTGGACTCGCAAACCTAACAAGCCAGTGAGCAAAAATGCTTCCGCATGTAGGTTTGCCCCCGCCCGTCACTCGAGTGGGGGGGTCGCCTTCGGGATTTTGCAGCCCATTGGGCTTCTCGGTTGTCCGACTAATGGGTCTGCGAATTGATTTCCTCAGGCCACAAGATAGAGTTCCTCTCTGGCCACCAAACAGATTCTTCCCCTCCAGCATACCCTTACTCCTGGCTCTCCGAGAGGCCCTGTGGGGGCAGTAAGGGACCTGCTAAGCCGCGGGGTGATGGTGCCTGTTCCAAAAACAGAAAGATTTCAGCGGTTTTATTCCAATCTGTTTGTACCCTGATTTTTTACCAAAGTAGTGGCTCCAATTTTGGCGTTGTTTCGACAACGCGGGATCGCAATCGTGGGTTACCTAGATGATCTCCTCCTGAGAGCAGCTTCCACCTCAGAATTAAAGGAGGATGTGGTGATCACCAAGCAAACCCTGCAGGTTTTTATGAGGCTGTTGAACCTAAAGAAGTCGGTGCTTGTGCCGACTTGGCGCCTGGAGTACCTAGGCTTACTGCTGGACTCCGTGGAAACGAGAGTGTTTTTCTATTCAGACAAACTGCAAACTCTCATAGCCATGGTGAAGCTGTTGATGAACAGCAGGTGGTCGTCGCTGCGCTTCTGCATGCGAGTCCTGGGGCTCATGGTGGCCTCCTTCGAGGCGGTACCGTATGCCCAGTTTCACACCAGAGTCTTGCAGGAGAAGATATTAAAATGGGACAAATCTCCGTTATCTCTGGATCGACAGATTCGAGTGAGCCAGTCAGTCAGGGAATCCCTGCTCTGGTGGCTGAGATCCCTGGCACTTCGGTCCAGGAAGTCGTTCCTACCTCTGCATTTGACAGTGATCAGAACGGACACCAGTCTGACCAGCTGGGGTGGGGTACTGGGAGTACTGTCGACCCAGGGCCTCTGGTCGGGGGAAGAATCCAAGTTGCCGATCAATATGCTCGAGCTCCAAGCGATCAGGCTATGCCTCTCCACATGGTTGATGAGACTAAGAGGGCGTCCGGTCAGGATCCAGTCAGACAACACCACAGCGGTGGCATATGTCAACCATCAAGGAGGAACAAGATCGGCTGCAGCACGGAAAGGTCGCTCACATCCTTCGGTGGACAGAGTGAAATGTACTGGCCCTGTCGGCCATTTACATCCCGGGAGTAGAAAACTAGCAGGCGGACTATCGAAGTCGCCAGATGCTGGACCCCGGAGAATGGTCGTTGCATCTGGAGGTGTTCAGGCTTCTGTGCCTGCAGTGGGGCACAACAGACGTGGATCTCCTGGCCTCCCGGCTCAATCGGAAGGTGCAGAGGTTCGTATCCAGGACAAGAGAATGCGTCAGACGCCTTGGTGGCTCCATGGGCTCAGTACCAACTGATCTACACCTTTCCTCCGCTAAAACTGTTAACACGTCTGCTTCGCAGAATGGAAGCCGAGGGGATTCCAGTGATACTGATTGCCCCAGATTGGCCTTGGCGTCCCTGGTATACCGACCTAGTACGCCTGGTTGCGAGAAGACCTGTCTCAAGGTCCGATTCTCCATCTTGCTTTACCATCGCTGGTTTTAATGGCATGGCTGTTGAGGGCCAGGTGCTAAGGAACTGAGGCCTGTCTGACTTTGCGATTTCAACTATGTTGCGGGCACGGAAATCTTCTTCTCGGAAGATATACCATCGTACATGGAAGGGCTTGCATCTCCATGTGTGAGGAGGTGGGGTGGCGTTCGCGCACCTATTCCGTTTCCAGGATCCTTCTGTTCCTACAGGGAGTAGACCAGAAATTGGCTTTAAGAACCATTAAGGGACAGTAGCAACCTTGGCTGTCTTTTTCCAACGACCCCTGGCGTCTCGCTCTCTAGTCCCTCCGATGGGTCCACCCTTGCCCCATGGGATCTGAACCTGGTGCTTCAGAAACCGCCATTTGAGAACATCAGGGAAATTCCCTTGTTGACTCTTTCTCAGGAAGTGGTCTTCCCAGTGGCCATTACATCAGCCAGGAGGGCTTTGGAACAGGCGGCCTTGTCTTACAAGTCGCCCTATTGCGCCCGCAACCTTCTTTTCTACCGAAGGTGGTTTCGGCTTTTCACATCAATGAAGACATTGTGTTTTAAACCGACACAGCCTAAGGAGGTGGCCCTCCATTCCCTGGACGTGGTCCGGGCTCTAAGGGTATATCTGTCTGTCACAGCTCCCTTCCGGAAGTCAGACTCTGTTCGTTTCGGTAGCTGGTCCGAAAAAAGGGATGGGCACCATTTCCAGGTGGATCAGACAGATTGTGGTCTAGGCTTACGCCTTGAAGGGGCAGGTGCCCCCCTTTCCTGTCACGGCCCATTCCACCAGGGCAACTGAGACCTCTTGGGCTTTCCGACATCAAGCGTCAGTCACTCAAGTGTGTAAAGCGGCGACTTGGTTGTCCGTTCACACCTTTACAAAGTGGATGTAAGTGCAGGTGGCCGTATAAGGTTTACATTTCTCCCTGCATGTTGGGCCTCTCTAAGTGGCCAGGCTGTCAAAAAGTTCCACACATGTGGTATTGAAATACTCAGAAAGAGTAGCAGAATTTATTTTGGGGTGTCATTTGTGGTATACACATGCCATGTGAGAGAAATTACCTATTACAATGACAATTTTGTGGGGGAAAAAAATTAAAAACAAAAAAATCTTCATTTTGCAAAGAATTGTGGGAAAAAAATGACAACACCAAAAACCTCACTATGCTTCTTACTAAATACCTTGGAATGCCTACTTTCCAAAAAGGGGTCATTTGGGGGGTATTTGTTCTTTCCCGGCTTGGGCTTGTTCGGGTCACAAGAAATGAGGCCACCAGTACATCAGATGTGATACGTTTTTTTATGATTTGCACCACAGCTTGTAGACTCTCTAACTTTCACAAAGACCAAATAATATCCACTAATTTGGGTTATTTTTTACCAAAGATATGTAGCAGTATAAATTATGGCCAAAATTTATGAAGAAAAATGAATAATTTGCTAATTTTTATCACAGAAACAAAGAAAAATGTATTTTTTCATTTTATAGCGCAAAAAATAAAAAACCCAGAGGTGATCAAATACCATCAAAAGAAAGCTCTATTTGTGGGGGGGGGGGGGGAGGACAAAAATTCATTTGGGTACAGTGTTGCATGACTTGAGTAATTGTCATTCAAAGTGTGAGAGCACCGAAAGCTGAAAATTGGTCTGGGCAGGAGGGGTGTTTAAGTGCCCAGTAGGCAAGTGGTTAAAACTGATTCCTCCTATTCTGTCATTGGTTCCAATTCATGAGTAACCATTGCACAATTCAATGCATGTAAATTTCCTCCTTTTGGCCTAACATGTTTTGGGAAATTCATTCCCTTCAGAGGCAGTACAGGAGAGAATGTAGGCATTCTGAAAAAAAAACAGGAACAGTATAGCTTTAACCACTTCAGCCCCAGACCATTTTGCTGGTCAAAGACCAGACCACTTTTTGCGATTTGGCACTGCGGTCGTGCAACGTGGCTCCCAAACAAAATTGACGTCCTTTTTTTTCCCACTAATAGAGCTTTCTTTTGGTGGTATTTGATCACCTCTGCGATTTTTTATTTTTTGCTCTATAAACAAAAATAGAGCGACAATTTTGAAAAAAAAAACGCATTATTTTTTACTTTTTGTTTATAATGTTCCCCCAAAATATCAAAAAAAACATTTTTTTCCCCTCAGTTTAGGCCGACACGTATTCTTCTACATATTTTTGGTTAAAAAAAAAATTGCAATAAGCGATTGATTGGTTTGCGCAAAAGTTATAGCGTTTACAAAATAGGGGATAGTTTTATGGCATTTTTATAAATATTTTTTTTTTACTAGTAATGGCGGTGATCAGCGATTTTTATTGTGACTGCGACATTATGGCGGACACATCAGACATTTTTGACACATTTTTGGGACCATTGTCATTTATACAGCAATCACTGCTATTTAAATGCAGTGATTCCTGTGTAAATTACACTGGCAGTGAAGGGGTTAACCAGTGGGTGGCAGTGTAGGGATTAAGTGTTCCTAGGGATGTGTTACTAACTGTTGGGGGCTGGGCTTTAATTTAGTGAACACTGATCTCTGCTCCAATCACATGGAGCAGAGATCAGCGTCACTAGTTTCTAGGCAGAAGAGGGAAATGCTGTTTACATCAGCATTTCCTCGTTCAGCCGCCCCGTGAGATGATCGCGGGCATGCCCGCTGCGATCGAGTCCGCGGGACCCGCGACCGGACTCACTGGGGTCCCGACCAGCACACGAGCGCGCTGCGCTCGCAATGGCAGGGCGACATTAAAGATTGGACGTACCTGTACGCCAATATGCCTGCCCATGCCATTCTGCCGACGTACTCGTGAACCGGTTAATTCAACATCTCATGGCTGCGTCAACATTATAGCATAGAAGCACATTCAATATACATACCAGCATTGATTGATATATTATTCGTGAAAAAAGTTTTTAATTAAAATCTTTTCATAGAAAAATTAACTTGCCACCATCTGTCCCAAAAAAAGACAGTAAACCCGATCTAGGCTCGAAACAACCCTCACAAGGGTCCCCACACCAAAGTCCCCACAGTACGTTCACACAAAAGATCCGGAAAGTAATTAAATAACTCATTTTAATCGACTATTAAAATTTTAAGGGCAACCTACAAAGCAATGGCTCCTACACTATCATTTTATCTATAACTTAATTTAGTGCGTTCCTTTTACTTCTACAACATCTGCTAACATCATATACGTGTGTGTGTGTGTGTGTGTGTGTATATATATATATATATATATATATATATATTATTATTATTATTATTATTATTATTATTATTATTATTATTATTATTATCATAATACGATACTTAGAATATTCCTCAACATTATTAGTACATGTTTTCAGTATAAAGTATTTTATATAGATTATTCTTTTACATTTTATTTCCTAGTTTCCAGACAATACTATTTCCCATTCAAGAAATTTTTAATTTCTTAACCTTGACTCCACCTACCAGTCACTATTACCCTGGTCATGTCATAGGTCAATATAGTCAGTCCAAATATTTCATTAGTTTTAATTCTGTAGTCTTCCTACAAAGTTTGCTAAACCCCAAACCATTTCACTTTTTGACCATCCCTGCACATACTATACTGCAGAATATTATACAATAACAGTGAGCATGGGTCTCTTCTGTCAGTCACCGCTATACTGTCTAAGTCAATAGCCTATTCCTCCTATATCTTCCTTTTAAACATTTTATTGAAGGTAATACAGTAAATATTATTCGTACATATTTTACAATAAAATACGATTTAGAATATGAATAGAGAAACTTCTCAAAATGGTCAAAGGTATATGAGTATGTGTAAACTTTTCTGCACTTTTCAAATTATAATTATTATTGTTGGTACAATACTTGGTGAGGTTAAGATTAAACTAGAAGAATGATAGTACAATATTTATTAAGATTGATTAAACAAAGTATTGTCTGTCTATGACAGATCGTCAGATCGACAGGAGTCCATCCAAATTCCAGCTATTGGAAGCATCAATATCATAAATTTTTATAGAAAATGCCATACTCATTACATTACACCTCCCCACTATTTTTTTTTCCTCAGAAAATTATGAAACTATTTGTTTATAATGATTGATCATTTACTCAAAGTGGAACTCTACGCATACAAATGTGACAAAATAAGGTTCATTAGCAAGAAAAATACATTCCACATTAATTATTATGCTATAATTTTACTGAAGCTCAGAACCTTTGCGCAGCAGTCGAATTTCAGGCTGTCAGCAGACTGTCAGTAGAAATAGAGCACAACTGAGCATGTGCAGTGCAGTTTGAGACAGTGAATTTTAAGCAGTATAGGCATTTTATTTTTATTGTATTTCATAGATATGCCTGCAAAAAGGGTCCAGCAGGAATTATTTTCTGACCAAAGTTCCACTTTAAGGTGTTCACAATAATATTACTTATATCATATATAACAATCAAAACAACGGTAATTCTCTAAATACAGATTATCACATACAATTATTTAGAATTGTCCATTACTGAAATACTTCTAACGTCTTTTTCTGCAACAGTCTCTTGCATGCATTCCACTTGCACTTAATGTAAATAACGCTTACTCTGACTTTGACTACTATAGAAACTGAAAATGTCACTGTCACAAATGTGGATTTAAATGGGCATTTGAATTGTGAATTCTTCCACTTCCTTTTATGATCTTTAATGTACTTGCAGTCATAAAGAGTTATTGACATACATTCATTTAGTGGCTTTGATTGGAACAAGAGATCACATCTGAAACAAAATTTACACCAATTTAGTTAATTCTTTTAAACACATGAACATTTTTGCCTCGTTTCCACTGAGCAGATCGGTACAGCTACGCTATTTTGAGTGTTTCCATTATGAAAGCGGCCCATACAACCGAACCATACTACACCATTCAGGGTCCTGCTTCAGATGTGGGGCCATAGAAAATGGTCTGGTACGGTTAGGGCGGAGCTACAATACATTCCACTGAATGGCAGACAGAAAAACATCTTCCAATCAGTGTGAGGCCAAGCTAGGCATTTTTTTCTAAATCCATATGGCCCCTGGTGGTCCGAATTGCAGTGGAAACGCTCACCTGGATAGGCTGGACCATTCTAACACAACCGATCCACTCAGTAGAAACGAGGCATAAATCTCCCATTGTACAGCATTAAGTCTAAGCAACTATCATTTGCCTCTAGAACTCCTAAAATGAGTGACCAATCTATCCAAAGTTTCATATGACCCAGTAAATTGTTTTTATTTTGATTTACAACAGCCCATCAGTACTGCGTACACCCCAATCCAGGGAAAAACTTCCTACATCGGATACTTAGCTGTTGTCTCATACATTTGCATTACCATATGGAAAACTTTGATTTACTTTAAAAAGGAGCAGACATGTATTAAAGTATATTTATATCTACAGCTTTGTTCTTTCATTCCAATAAAGTCTATGTGCAGGCACACTAAATAGACTTTGTAGAACTACATTTTATGTAACTACATTGTGATAAGGTTCATAATTAAAAATCAAATAAAATTACATGGTCACTTGCGCAGTCTGTTAAATCCAAAGAGGTTAAGAAAATGTGCATTACTATGTCCCTAGCTATTTGCAGGAAGACAATAAAACCTGAAAACATTAATCAGTGTTATTATGAATGATGAAACAATGCCTAGATCAATAGCCTACAAACTTAAGATATCGAAATATTTGAGTATATCATCACTAGCAACAAATACCACTGTTTATGAGCGAAAGAAAGCTTCATATTTTTATAAGACACAGTTTCTGTTAGTAAAACTTTCTAAATGTAAGATTAAAATGTATCATATGTCCTTTTACAGGGGCCATAAGTAAATAGAATGTCATTACAGTTTAATTACATTTGACACGTTAGCACATTGTGCTCATGTCTCCATAAAACATTTTTTCCCCACATCAATAAATGTAACCCTTATAATTGGTGACCAAAAACAAGCCACATATCTGGGATAAGGCCAGGGGCGGACTGACCATTCGGTCACTCGGCTGCCTGAGGGCCCCGTGGTGGGAGGGCCCGGGCCGGCTCAGTCCGCCCCTAGAAGTGCCCGAAGCTCATCATACAGTCGGAATATTTAAAAAAACTACCCCCGAAGAAGCAGTGCCCCTGTCTGCCAGTGAACCATTAAATCTCGCCTGGCTGATGCGGCTAGAGAGGCACAGAGGAGCGAGATGGCTGGGAATGGGATGGATCATCAGAGCCATCAGCCTTGCGGGGATGATTTAAGTGACAGGTACTCTCCGGCCACCTCTCCCCCTGTGGAATTTAGCTGAGGGGCGGGGCCATACATCACTGCCGCGGGGGACAGACACATTATATATATATATATATATATATATATATATATATATATATATATATAATTTTTTTTTATTATTATTATTATTGTACAGGACGCCAAGGTTTGGTCCTGGACGGGTGCTATGTAGCGCCTCTATTCGGGATGTGGTCCCTTTAAGGGAATCATGGTAGGCCTCAGGGGGTCACCCAAAAATGGGTGACAAATTCCGGGGATAGTTTTGGGAGAAGACTGACTCGTGGTCCTCTCTATATTTAAGAGAGATAGTTGGGACCCGGAATTTGGGAGGCTCTGAAGTATGAAGACATTTGGGTGGGAAAGAGCCTCCCTCCCTGACCACAGGGATTCGGCCCACAGGGGGTTAACAGCCTCCAAGAAGACAGCCTATAAGACAGGAAGTAGTAGAGAGGTGGTGAGGAGGAGAAGGAGATGAACACTTTTCTGAGGAGCTGTCTGGCTGTGTTGTTGTATTGCTGTTTTGCTGCTTTGGAGGCTGCAAAAAGATCTCTGCAAGGACTCTAAAGAAACTTTTTGGTGAAGACCTGACTACAGAACTGTAGGTGCTTTATTTTCGTATTATTTGTGCTGAAGATAAGCAGACTTTAATTTAAGTTTTTGTATGCTGAAGAAAAGCTTTATTTTTGATTTCATTATAAATAAATATATTTTGGTTTCACCTTCTACCGGTTTATGCACTTAGTCCCACGGAGCTAGTATCCCCAAACTTTACAATATATATATGTGTGTGTGTGATCAGTGAGAAGAATGTTCCTTACATTGGTGATCAATGAGAAGAATGCTCCTTACATTGGTGATCAGTGAGAAGAATGCTCCTTACATTGGTGATCAGTGGGAAGAATGCTCCTTACATTGGTGATCAGTGGGAAGAATGTTCCTTACATTGGTGGTCAGTGGGAAGAATGTCCCTTACATTGGTGGTCAGTGGGAAGAATGTCCCTTACATTGGTGGTCAGTGGGAAGAATGTCCCTTACATTGGTGGTCAGTGGGAAGAATGTCCCTTACATTGGTGGTCAGTGGGAAGAATGTCCCTTACGTTGGTGGTCAGTGGGAAGAATGTCCCTTACGTTGGTGGTCAGTGGGAAGAATGTCCCTTACGTTGGTGGTCAGTGGGAAGAATGTCCCTTACGTTGGTGGTCAGTGGGAAGAATGTCCTCTACTTTGGTGATCAGTGGGAACAGGGGAGGACTGACCAGTCAGTCACTCGGGCGCCGCCTAGGGGCCTGGTCTCGGCCATATGAGAGGCCACTTGAAGCCACTGTGCAAGTATCACATGCTGTGATCATGCCAATTACAATACTACTAACAGCGCGCTGCTTCCCGCCGGCCCCTCCTTCCCTCCTGTCCGTCCCAGGTGATGTCACGACACATACAGTACAAGCACCTGGGACGGACGGGGGGGAAGGAGGGGCCGGCGGGAAGCAGCGTATTGTAATCGGCATGATCACGGCATGTGAGACAGGCACAGCAGAAGAATGGAGGTACCAGCGGGGAGCTGCGCTGTTAAAAGTATTATCGGCAAGTGATGAGGGATGGGGGGGGGGGGCGGCGGTACAGATGCATGGGGCCCCGGATCCCCCCCACCCCACAGAGTCCCCCTCTGTGAGTGTCCGTGTGTGTGTGTCTCCCCCTGTGTGTGTGTGTGTTCCCCTGTGTGCTTTCTCCCCCCCCCCCCCCGCGTCTCCCTGTGCAGGTGTTGGCGCCCAAGGGGGCCCATGAGCTTGTATTGCCCGGGGGCCCCATGAGTTGTCAGTCCGCCCCTGGATAAGGCTAACCCAATGTTTATTAAATTAACAAAACTATAGATTGATCCCACACAACATATATACTCCTTGTACAATAAAGTATTGTACTTAATTGGTTGGTTGCAGATTTACATTGCATGCTATCACTGTGTATGACCCCCAAAAATCCTATTTTTAATATATAATGTTATTCAAGAGAGCCCCTCCTAAAATATGTCTAGTATATTGCACCCATAGCTTCCAGGTCTTTCAACATTTTATTAGTTAACTAGAGTTTCCTTAAGAATAATTATATACACATTTTATTGTTAATTAGAGCATATTTAATGCAGTGATCCTAATCCAAAAACTGACTTTGCCATCTGTAGTAGCATAACTAGGAACTTGAATAATAAAAAATCAAAAGGTGTGAAATTTTATAACTTTGCATATGAAAACGCGCTGGCTGCTCCTGGAATAAAGAAACACATTATTACTTTGGTCAAACTACTAATCAGCCTGATGATTACTAAATATTGTAATCTGGTAGGACAAAATGAGTTATAGGCAATACCAATTAGGGACTTTGCTTACAAGCTAAGATTAAAAATGAAGACTCTCATTATTTAACTTACCCCTATTTATGTGCTACATATAACACATATAATAGGATGGTAGCACTGTTTTTACCATGCATCACTCTTCACTATTCTTATTAGAAAATAAAAAACAAATATACATTTGTAATTCCCTTTTACCAAATAAATAAATCCCATTGCTATCTTTGTGAATACTACTAAGTAGGCAAATATATAAAGATGAAAGTATACATAATACTGTACAATAAGATAAGGTCATGACAAAATAAACAACAAAAGCTACAAGGGAGAATAAGTACCCTACTTAAAAGAGTAATATACTTAAAATAAAATGCACCTTTCACTACTGCAGTCCATAATATAAAAGACAGAATACCTATTATAATCTACAATTGAGATTCTAATAAATAGAGACCTGTTCTTATGATAGACATTTCCCTTTTTAGAAGCATTAAAAATTAACAAATGTTTAAGAACATATTCTGAGATGTTATGGTCAGCTCATCCCGTTTCTGTCTAAATTCACCAGACATAACTCCCTAAACGTGCCCCTTTCATCTCAGTACAGAGTATTGAGAAGAACTGTCACAAAAGTGATTTAATGTTGTTGCACATACATGCAGACAGCTATTTCTAAAATGGTGGCTATACCTTCTGCTTTACATTCATACTGAAAGAAATACATTGTCTAACATGTAAAACCTACAACTGTAAAAATCTTTTTATTTTTTTTTTTATTTTTTTTTAAGAATGCCATGAATTAAATTAGCAGCATTGAATTTATCTACAGATTTAAGCTATGCTGGGACTTATGGTTCTACAACAAATAGCAGCTACAAAATGAGGTATACACACAAATTGTATCTAAGCATCCAATCAGGAGAGAGATCATTACAGTCATCTGCACCATCAAAACGTCTAATATACTTATGACTGTAAACTTCAGTATCATTTGTCACGCTGAACCACCTGCCTAATGCAGTATTTCAGGAAAAAAAGGGGCTAATGACTATAAACCAAAACAGTTTAAGATGCTATTATTACTTACATTTTCTTTCCAGAAGCAGTATGCTAGATGCAAAAAAAAAAATGGGTGAATTTTGTTTCATAAATTACCTAAAACAAACAACTTTCTTTTTTCTACAGTCTAAATAACTTCTAACTCCTTCAGCCCATTCATGGCACTATCTAGCTGATGTACATTTTCAAAAGAATATACCGTATTTATCAGCGTATAACACGCACCCCAAGTTTAGGAGGGAAATTTAAGGAAAAAAAAACTTACATTTAAATGCCCATCAATGCAGCCTTATCAGTGTCCATTATTGCAGCCTTGTTATGCAGCCTGTCCGTCATTGCAGCCTTGTCATGCAGCCTGTCCGTCATTGCAGCCTTATCATGCAGCCTGTCCGTCATTGCAGCCTTGTCCATCGTTGCAGCCTTGCCATTGCAGCCTGTCTGTCATGCAGTTTGTCCATCATTGCAGCCTTGTGCATCGTTGTCCCCTCAGCTTTTGTTTTTAAAAATGGTGCCGCTGAGATGCCCTTCGTATCTCAGCGGCACCCAGAAGTTCTCGGCGGCTAAAAGCCGCCCAGAGCCCAAAAATCGCAAGGAAATTGCGGCGGAACGGCATATAACATGCACCCGCGATTTTCCCCTGATTTTAAGGGGAAAAAAGTGCGTGTTATACGCCGATAAATACGGTATACAAAAAGATGAATGAATTGTGCCTTCCACACGCACACACACACCCACTCAGTCACTGCCAATAACATTTAGAACTTTGACACTAAAGTCAATCACTCACCATAGATATATCAATCCCTAACCTCTCCACGAAAGTCGCATGCAGTTATTCACATAGGGATTCATTTTACACCTCATACAAAAAAACACACAACAACACATTTAACTCGTATAAATATAAATCCTCCCATCAAATACTAATAACAAGTCACAAAATCAAAGATATGACAGAGAAATTTCTAATTGTATTTGTATGGCAGATTCATACCATTTCCATATTCATCACACTATGGAGAATTCAGCATCAGTTGCATATTTCTTACAATTCACCCATAGAACTAACACACAGGGTCCTTCCACCCCAACGTCATTACAACCAATACAGACTTATTCTAACCTCATTTGGAAGATCATCAGTCTTCCTCCATTAATCACAGACACAATATTCCCTAACAGTCTACAAAGAAATGAACTTACATTTGTGAACATTCATTAACAAAATGTCATTTTCTTTTCTATAGTCACT
This sequence comes from Lithobates pipiens, assembly GCF_037356315.1. NCBI lineage: Eukaryota > Metazoa > Chordata > Amphibia > Anura > Ranidae > Lithobates > Lithobates pipiens. The sequence goes on from NW_027507718.1 coordinate 301,771,328, forward strand.
CAGTCACTCCACCTAGCAAAGTATGCATACATACGAACACAAATTCCTGACTATATACAAATATTCACAGAATGATTAAAACTCACAGGTTAGTAATTACTTATGGACAGCAGTGCTCAGTGTAAAGCCAATAGGCATTTAATGCGTATACGTCTCCTTACTAAAACGCTTGTCTTAAGACATGAAAAACCGCCAAGCCCCGCTTGCCACGGCGATTAGGAATGTTGCAACCTGATCTTAACTCAGTACACAGACCGTTATAACAGATGCATATAAACATATATACACCTATAGTACAAAGATGATGCATGCCTTTTAACTTTAACAAATGGAGCTCCAAAACCTTTTATCTTATTTACCGGCCAGGACTTGCCTTTCCTGACATTTCTAAACTCATGAGTATTGTTTTACACCACAACTTTTATGCTCTGTTATCCTTTCACATACAATAAGAAATGTACCTTTTTCTACTAGTAACTACATATCAGTACAGTTGCCAATCCAGGAAACCAACATGCATATAAACGTAGGTTTTCCATGGGGTCTTTAAATCCCCAAAACCTCTTCCTGGTAAATTTTTGCAGTCCAGGGAACCAACATGCATGTAAAAGCTAGGTTTACATAGAGAGTAACTAACCCTCTACAGCGGTACCCCTTAAGAAAAAAAAAAAATTCTACCAGGAGTATCTCATCCTGTACAATGCACTTTAAGGCACCCACAGTTGAGAAAACCCAACCAAGCGATACAACAACCACCTGCCCCTCTTAGCGCTAATAAAACACTGCACAACACAATGCAGAACTTAGTGTCTCACCAGCATGGAATTAGGCAAGATTGGAGTTGATATGATGCTGTCCCCCGTACGGGCCACCAAATGAAGTAAAATAATAATGTATTGAACCAAGCAGGACTTCAGTGATGCAGGTTTTCTTTATTTGACTCGTACGAAGAGACACGTTGCAACAAAAGAACAGATATTTGCCTATTGGTTCTGACCTCCTCAGACCACAGGACATCCAGTAATCCATGTCCTTAGTCTGCTTGTCTTCAGCAAACTGTGGGCTTTCTTGTGCATCATCTTTAGAAGAGGCTTTCTTCTGGGACAACAGCTATGCAGACCAGTTTGATGCAGTGTGCAGCGTATGGTTTGAGAACTGACAGGGTGACTCCACCCCTTCATCCGCTGCAGCAATGCTGGCAGCACTCGTACGTCTATTTCCCAAAAACAACCTCTGGATACGATGCTGAGCATGTGCACTCAACTACTTTGACTATGGTGAGGCCTGTTCTGAGTGGAACTTGTCCTGTTAAACCACTGTATGGTCTTGGTCACCATGCTGTGGGCTAGTTTCAGGGTCTTGGCAATCTTTCTTATAGCCTAGGCCATCTTTATGTAGAACAACAATTCTTTATTTTAAAGATCCTCAGAGTTCTTTGCCATGAGGTGCCATGTTGAACTACCAGTGACCAGTGTGAGAGACTGAGAGGGATAACGCCAAATTTAACACGCCTGCTCCCCATTCACACCAGAGACCTTGTAACACTATCGAGTCACATGACACCGGGGAGGGAAAATGGCTAATTGGGCCCAATTTGGATATTTTAACTTAGGGGTGTACTTGCTTTTTTTGCCAGCGGTTTAGACATAAATGGCAGTGTGTTGAGTTATTTTGAGGCGACAACAAATTTACACTTATACAAGCTGTACAATCACTACTTTACATTGAAGCAAAGTGTAATTTCTTCAGTGTTGTCACCTGAAAAGATAATAAAATATTTACATGCGAGGGGTGTACTCACTTTTGTGAGATACCGTATATCTGTAGTGTTTACATATCTCTCCAAAGCTCTAAGCCCTGGTTCACACCAGTGCAGCTTTGAAATCGCACGACTTCAGCACATTTTTAAAGCTGCACATCAGTGCAATTTGCACTGCCGATTTCATTACTGCTTGCAACTTCATTTAACAGAAGTCTACGCAAGTCGCAATGAAATTGGTAAAAAGTAGTGAAGGGACCTTTTTCATAGTCCCTGCATGTGACATGAGTCACGTCAATATGAACTGTTCTGTTGAGGGCAGTGGGGTGCGACTTTTCATGCGAAATCTCATGACAAGTTGCATTGGTGTGAACAGGTGCTAAGTGTCTTTTCTCTGGTGCTTCGTTCCTCTGTTATCCGCATAAGTCACTTCTGAGAATTTTTCCAGACAAATGAGATACATTTGTGTTTGGAAGGGAGCTCAGTACACAGCTTGTCTCTTCTGAACAAAGTTCTGTATCCTCCCTTCACTCCTGTTTGCTGTATGGAGGGGGGTGTGATACTGACAGATGGAGAAGGCTTTTTAACAGGATTCTGCCCTTTTGAAGGGGTGTAGGGAAGAGAAGACTGTAGATGAAACAATCCTTCTACATAAGTTTTAGTTGTTTATCTCTCTGTATCACCTGAGATCAGTCACTTTGCTGGGTATATGAGAGGATTTAAAACCACTTTAATGAGTAGATTACTGAATTTGTGTGTTTTATTTGCCTGTCAAGCCAAAACCTTCTTTTTTTTTTTTTTTTTTCCCCCAGATACAGTAGGGAACTATATGGTGCTTTTAGCTGCGGATTTTCTAGTTTTCTACCGCAGCTAAAAGCACACAATGCTTTCCTATGGCCCCATTCACACACAGCGTTTAGCTGCAATTCCGTTACATGCTGTTCGGTGCGAATAGAAAAAATAGAATTGAATGCGTCCAGGTGCGATGTAGCGCCGCTATATGCACATAACCTCAGGTAATCTGAGTCTTTTGTGTCAACTGCGGATAGCAGCGTGAGAAGGGATTCAAGGGACAAAAAAAAGGGTTGCTATGGGGACGACTATATTAGATAACTGCACAGAAACGCACAGAAACGCAGGTAATTGTACAAATGCAGCTGATCGCTGTGCCTGGAGTCTTGAATTTCACAGAAAAAAATAAGAATGCTAAACTGCGGCAGGACAGCCGTCCGCGTGAAAGGGTCCTTATTCAATGCTCATTTAGTGATATTTCAGCTTATCTGTCACAGTGAACGGTTTCACCAGACAGGAAGTGTGGGATAATCTGCCACAGAGATAGACAGAAATAAACAATTTGGGGGGTTCTAGCCTTCCAGTATTCTTCTATAATACAGAGCATTTTAATTTCGGACTTTGTCCCTGTGAAATATTTTCTCTCACTTGTCTGGTGAAACCAGGGGAAATCTCACTAAAGAAGCCACGGGTACCAATTAAAACGAGACAGCTCTAATTTTTCCCTTTTCTATGCAGGACTTTGGCTTAACATACACTTTTTGGAGTGGCACGCTGCACATGTGTCTCTAGTAACACATTTACTTGCAAGCGAAAATGTTAAAAATTTACATTCTCTCAATATTGAAGATTATTTTTTGCAATCTCTTTTGAGAGATGAAAAGAGGGGGGCTATGATGTTGCCTCTATAAAAATCAGCTTCCCTGATTTTTATAGAGGCAGAATAGTTGTTACAATCCAGTAATCAGCAAAAATATTACTGTCAGTTTACTAGGCATGCTATGGTTAAATAAAATATACAGTGGGGAAAATAATTAATTTTATCCTCTGCAGATTTTGTAAATTTTTCCACTTACAAAGAAATGGTCTAATTTTTACCATAGGTGTATTTTAAATCATCGCGAAAGAGTATTAACCAAAAATTCAGAAAAAAAAAACACATTTTACTCACTGAACTGAAACTCAATTTATAACATTTGCATTATAAGTATTTGCTCCCCAAGCAAAACATTACTTAATTTTTGGTGGACAAACCCTTGTTGGGAAGCACAGAGGTACGACGTTTCTTGTAGTTAGTGACTAGGTTTGCACACATCTCAGGGGTGATTTTGGTCCACTCGTCACAGATCTTCTCTACATCCTTAAAGCAGAGTTCCGCCTGCCACTCAAAAAATGAATTTAATATTAGGGCACTTGCCTGTCCTGGAGTCTAGCGATGTTTCCACCATTGTCGGTAAGGAAACCCAGATGCGAGTCCTTGTGGCTTCACAGCCGGGTCCCTACTGCACATACGGCCACTCAATGACCTTAATGTGCTTCGTTTGAGTCGCTCCCTTGTTGTCTTGGATATGTTTTGGGTCATTGTCATGCTAGAAGACCCATCCACAACCAATCTTTAGTCTGGCTGAGGGAAAAAGGTTCTCATCCAAGATTTTACAATACATGGCCCCTCAATGCGGCAAAGTTGGTCTGAACCTTTATCTGAGAAAAAGCCCCACCTCCATGCTTGACTGTAGGTAATGTGTTCTTGGGGTCATAGTCAGCATTTTCCCAAGTCCGTGTTTCAGGACAGCCACCGTAGAGAGACCCTGGCTCCTCCCTTCTTAGGAAACACAGCCTTCAATTTCACAATTTAAGTCTCATCCTCCCTCCGTCCCCTCAGTTATGGTGTTTCCTCTGGTGGGGAGACACCGCTAAGGAACCTTAGCTAAACAGTCGGGGAGGCTGAGGCTATGTTATCTAGAGTGGAGGAGACAGTGGTCTCTCTGGCTCCGCTCGGCAGTCCGATCGTCTATCTGACTACACTCGGCAGTCCGGTCGGCTAGGGAGCTGAAAGTTCGTATTGACCATTTTCCACGCACTCCAAACTTCGCTTGGGGAAAGCAAGAAGTTTGGGGAGGTCCACCCGTTCGTTCTCCCAGTGGGGCACTGCAGCAGGATGTCCTTGGTCCCCCTGTGTTTGCAGTCGGCATGGAGCTGGAGGCCGGACCATTTCTGGTGGGGGCAGACATCTTCGCTGGATCCGCATCTTCCGGTTCCAGACATGGTTCGTGAAAGGGAACTAAACGTTCGGCTGATGCAGCCTCTCTCTCTAAGCTGTACAGGCAGCTGTGGGAGGCACATTCGTACCACTTTTCCTCAGCAGGAGAATGTCCGAAGCAGAGGCTTCAAGAGTGGCTCCTGGGGACAACAGCACCAGCCACTCAAAGGTAAGGGGAAACCTGGGGAGGTGTTTCCTTACTTTGTAACCAGTAGCTCCACTGGTGTTATTCCCCATTGGTGGTCGGGGGGAAGGGGAGTGTATCTGGGACCCTGGTGGTGGTTGGTCCTAGGGGGGGGCACTCCCGGTGGTCCTCTAAGTAGCGCTGGTGTTTTTTAAACTTATGCTTCCCTCTTTTATTTCTGTATTTCAGAAAGCCACGAGCAAGTCCCCCCATGGTTTTAGGATGAAGTGTCCTTCGTGTAGAGCCTCTATGGGGGATTCCTGGACCAAGGCACTTTGTAAGGAGTGTATTGAGGGGTTGATTAGGGAGCAGGCAGTAGAACAAGGTGCAGATCTAGCGGCATCTGTGAAGAAACTCTCTAGTACTTTCCAATCTTTTCTTGTTTCCTGTGGCCTCAGCCCCAGAACACCTCCACCAGCGTATCAGAGTGTACCACCTAGCCCAGCAGAAGTTCCTCCTACTAGTGGGGAGAATCCAGGGGGTTCTAGAGAGGAAGTTGAGGAAGAAGTTGACAGTGCTGCCTCAGATTCCGAAGGGGAATCTGATGGAGAGGGATTGGATGGGGAATCCAAAAGAACCTCACGGTATAAACTTTCCCTGGAAGAAGTGGATGAGCTCCTAGGAGCTATTCATACCACTTTAGGTATACAAGAGGAAAGGAAGGCATTGTCACTCCACGATCAGATGTACAAGGGCCTGGGGGAACACAAAAAGCGGGTCTTCCCAGTTCATGATGTCTTGATCGATGCCATCAAGGAGGAATGGCAGGATCCCAAAAGAAAACCTTTCTTTTCTGGTGCGTTGAAACAAATGTTTCCTTTTGCGGAAGAGGAGTCTCTTGTCTGGAATAAATCTCCCAGGTTAGATGCTGCCTTTTCTCAGGTGTCCAGACATACTGATCTGGCCTTTGAGGATATGGGGGTACTTTCAGACCCTATGGATCGAAGGATGGATTCACTTTTGAAGAAAGCCTGGGACTCAGAACAGGGAAATCTTAAGCCTGCCATGGCAGCCACAGTGGTGGCTCGTAATATGGAATATTGGCTTACCCAGATTAAGGCACACATTGAAGCAGGGACGGCAAAGGAGACTATTCTATCCTCCTTTCCCATGCTGCTTAAGAGGGGTAGCATACATTGCGGATGCTTCGGCTGAATCTGTGCGAATGTCTGCAAGGTCGGCGGCCCTGACCAACTCTGCCAGGTTGGCCTTATGGCTGAAGACATAGCAGGGGGACAGCGCATCCAAAATAAAGCTCTGTGGGATCCCTTTCACAGGGGACTTGCTTTTTGGGCTAGGTCTTGAAGCAGTGCTAGATCACACGGAAGATAAGTAAAAGGCCTTTTCCCGTTAAGAGGAAGTATGGGGAGCAGTCAAAAGGAAAGACTCGTCCTCAGAAAAAGTTTGAAGCCCCTAGAACTGATCGGCAGAAGGAAAGTTGGGGGCTGAAGGGCAAAGGGCGTGGGGGGGGGGGCGATTTTTCGCCCTTCTGAACAGCCGAAAAAGTCTCAATGACAAGGTCATGGTGGGAGATGATCACCTCCAATCAGTTTGTGTTGGGGATCATCCGATTGGAGTTTTCAGAGCCCCCCTCTGAGACTCCTTATTACCGAGCTGCCAAAATGTGCAGAAAAATCTGTTGCCCTTCTTTCCTCTATACAGGAACTAGAGGAACAGGAGGTGGTGGTACGGGTCCCAGCAGGAGAGACAGGCAAAGGCTTCTATTCTCACATCTTTGTGGTTCGCAAGCCTTCAGGAAAGTTCAGGCTCATCCTGAACCTGAAGCCTCTGAATGTCTCGGTCACCTACAGGAGGTTTCGGATGGATTCAGTTTACTCGGTGAAGGCGCTTCTTCCACCAAACTGTTTCATGGGCATAGATCTATTTAAAAGATGCATATCTGCATATTCGCATCGCAGAGAGCCACCAGCGTTTCCTCAGATTGACAGTAAAAACCTCGGTAGAGGTGATACATCTCCAGTTCAAAGCACTGAACCTTTGGGCTATCCTCTTCCCCCCGTATCTTCACCAAGGTGATGGTATAAGTTCTGGCATTCCTGCGTCTCAGGGAAATCTCAGTGATTGCATATCTAGACGATCTTCTCCTGTTTGCTCCTTCTCCGGCGCAGTTCATTCTGAATCTAAAGGTAGCAAAAGACTTGTTAGTGAGCCTGGGGTGGCTTCTGAACCTGGATAAGTCCAACTTAGTTCCACCCCAAAGGGTCACTTTCCTGGGGTATGTGTTGGACTCAACACAACAAAAGGTCTTGCTTCCCTTAGAGAAAATCCAAAAGGTAGACAAAGCACTGTTGTTTCTCCAGGGCAGCCGTCAGATCTCAGTGAGGAAGGTCATGTCGGCCTTGGGTTTGCTGACATCCACACCCCCAGCAGTTCAGTGGGCGGGGTTACATTTCCATCCTCTGCAACTATTCATCTTGAGGGTTTGGGACCACAGCTAGGGGTCTTTGGACTCTCTGGTTTCGGTTCCATCTCAGGTCAAGAAGTCCCTTTGGTGGTGGAGAAAGGGGGCAAATTTGTCGCAAGGTCTGGAGTGGGTTTTACCAGTATCCAGGGTTGTTCCAACCGATGCAAGCGGCTCACGCTGGGGTGCGCACCTAGACACCCGTCTGGTACAAGGTATCTGGGAGAGGAGGGCGTCAAAGAGATCCTCGAATTGGAGGGAGCTGAGAGCAGTAGATCTGGCACTCAGGGCCTTTCAGAGGGAACTTTAGGGACATCATGTGCGAGTCCAGTCGGACAATTCCTCGGTAGTGGCTTACGTCAACAGACACGGGGGCACCAGGAGCGGATCCTTATGGGCCCTAGCAAAAGCCATCCTCAGGGGGACCGAAGCAAATGTCCTATCCCTTTCAGCAATACATTTGAAGGGGGAGCAAAATCAGGTAGCAGATTTCCTCAGCAGAACGCTGAGAGAAGGCAACTGGGTTCTGAAAAAATAGGTTTTCGAAATGGTCACCCTAAGGTGGAGGATTCCTTCGATAGACCTTTTTGCCTCAAGGGAAAACGCGAAGGTAGCCCTCTTTTCCATAAACGGGGGACAGGGCGTTGGGGGTGGATGCACTAGCACAGAGCTGGAGTTTCTCCAGGTGCTATGCTTTCCCCCCTCCTGTTCTGATCCCTGCAGTGTTGAGGAAGTTTCAGGTGGAGAACACTAGTCTCATTCTAATTGCGCCACACAGGCCCAGGAGGCCGTGGTTTTCCATTCTGAAGGGCCTGTCTGTGGAACCCCCCCTGGATGCTCCCAGTCTAGGAGGATCTTCTTTCTCAGGGTCCAATCTGCTGTCCCCAGGTGGAACCTGGCAGCCTGGCTACTGAGGAGAAATTGCTGAAGGGCAAAGGGTTTTCTGATTGCTTAGTAGCCACTCTCCTAAGTTGCAGGAAAAAGGAAACGCAGGCCATTTATTTGAAGGTTTGGAAGCGGTTCAATAGCTGGTGTTCAGAGAACTCTTTTGATGTGCGCAGCTCTGTAGCCGTTCTAGAGTTCCTGCAGGCAGGTGCAGATAAGGGCCTAGCCCTTGGGACCTTGAAGAGTCAGGTATCCGCTTTGAGCATATTTCTGGAAAGGCATCTAGCCACAAACCTTTGGATAGTGAGGTTCTTTAGAGCCTTAAAGTGGATTGCCACCCTGAAAAAAGCAAATACATTAAAAATTTGAAAAAAATCATTTAAAAAAAAAAAATTTTTTTTTTTTTTTTTTTTTTTTACTTACCAGAAATGCCTGTTGCTAGGCACACCATCCTAATCTGCCTCTTCCTCCTCCGCGGAGATCTTCTTTCTTCTCTCCTCCGTGCGGCGTCTTCTGGGTAATGGGTCGCGCTGTGTTCTGGGAACTGTGTGTCCCAGAACACGGCGCGTCCCATTCACAAAGCGCTGCGCGACTCGCGCATGCGCAGTAGGAAACGGGCAGTGAAGCCGCAAGGCTCCACTAGCAGTTTCCCTTACCCAAAATGGCGGTGACGGGACCCGAGACCGAGCGACGGGTCAGCCTCGGGTGGCCGACATCGCGGGCGCCCTGGACAGGTAAGTGTGCTTATTAAAAGTCAGCCGCTACAATGTTTGCAGCTGCTGACTTTTACAATTTTTTTTTCAAAACCGGCCCTCCTCTTTAACCACTTTCAGACCGGACCAATTTGCTGGTCAAAGACCAGACCACTTTTTGCGATTCGGCACTGCGTCGCTTTAACTGACAATTGCGCGGTCGTGCGACGTGGCTCCCAAACAAAATTGACGTCCTTTTTTTCCCACAAATAGAGCTTTCTTTTGGCGGTTTTTATTTTTTGCGCTATAAACAAAAATAGAGCGACAATTTTGAAAAAAACGCATTATTTTTTACTTTTTGTTATAATAAATATCCCCCAAAAATATATAAAAAAACATTTTTTTCCCTCAATTTAGGCCGATACGTATTCTTCTACATATTTTTGGTAAAAAAAATCGCAATAAGCGATTATTGATTGGTTTGCGCAAAAGTTATAGCGTTTACAAAATAGGGATAGTTTTATAGTATTTTTATTAATAATTTTTTATTATTTTTTTTTTTACTAGTAATGGCGGCGATCTGCGATTTTTATTGTGACTGCGACATTGTCGGGGACCCATCGGACATTTTTGACACATTTTTGGGACCATTGTCATTTATACAGTAATCACTGCTATATAAATGCAGTGATTCCTGTGTAAATGACACTGGCAGTGAAAGGGTTAACCAGTGGGTGGCAGTGTAGGGGTTAAGTGTTCCTAGGGGTGTGTTACTAACTGTGGGGGGGTTGGGCTTTCATTTAGTGTACACTGATCTCTGCTCCAATCACATGGAGCAGAGATCAGCGTCACTAGTTGCTAGGCAGAATGGAAAAATGTTGTTTATACAGCATTTCCTCCATTCGGCCGCTCCGTGAGACGATCGCGGGGATGCCCGCGGCGATTGAGTCCGCGGGTCCCGCGACCGGACTCACGGGGGTCCCGACCAGCGCGCCGCCGGCGGCGCGCTCCTGATGGCACGGCGGCAACGAATATTGGACGTACATGTACGCCAATATGCCTGCCCGTGCCATTCTGTCGACGTACATCGTCGTGCGCTGGTCGGGAAGTGGTTAAGATCGGACCTCTTTTAGATGTGGTGTTTTTAAACTTGTAAACAGTTTTTTGTTTTACCTAGAAAAAAAAAAAAAAAAGTATAATGTTTGGGGGTTCTAACACCCTAGATAATAAAATGGCAGTCATTGCAATACTTTTTGACTCACAGGGGTCCCGACCAGCGCGGGAGCGCGCCGCCGGCGGCGCGCTCCCGATGGCGCGCTCCCGATGGCAGGGCGGCATCGAATATTGGACGTACATGTACGCCAATATGCCTGCCCGTGCCATTCTGTCGACGTACATCGTCGTGCGCTGGTCGGGAAGTGGTTAACCACCTCAATACAGTGCACTTAGTGCCCTTCCTGACCAGACCAATTTTCAGCTTTCAGCGCTCTCACAGTTTGACAATTACTCAGTCATCCAACACTGTATCCATATGAAACTTGCGTCCTTTTTTCCACACAAATAGAGCTTTCTTTTAGTGGTATTTAATCACTAGTGGGTTTTTTATTTTTTGTGCTATGAATAAAGTAAAACGTAAATGTTGTGAAAAAAATGCCTTTTTCTTTGTTTCTGTCATAAATTTTTGCTAATTAGTAATTTTTCTTCATAAATTTTGGCCAAACTTTATACTGCTACATATCTTTGGTAAAAATAACCCACATTAGTATATATTATTTGGTCTTTGTGAAAGTTCTAGAGTCTACAAACTATGGTGCCAATCACTGAAAATTGATCACTTCTGATCAGGCCTTCGGTACATCAGGTGTACCTCATTTTCTTGAGACACTAACAAGTCAGGAAAGTACAAATACCCCCCAAATGACCCCTTTTTACAAAATAGACATTGCAAGGTATTAAGTAGCAGGGTGAGTTTTTTTAAGTTGTCATTTTTTCCCACAATTCTTTGCAAAATGAAGATTTTTTTATTATTTTTTTTTTACAAAATTGTCATATCAGGTTATTTCTCACACACAGCATATGCATACAACAAATTACACCCCAAAATACATTCTGCTACTCTTCCCGAGTACGGCTATACCACATGTGTGAGACTTTTACACAGCCTGGCCACATACAGAGCACCAACATTGATGTAGTACCTTCAGACGTTCTACATGCAAAAATGACGCATCTCATTTCTCAAACACCCATTACACTTTTGAAGGCCCTGGAGTACCAGGGCAAAGGAATTTCCCATAAAATTACCCCATTTTGGAAAGCAAACACCCCAAGGTATAATCTGTGAGGCATAATGAGTCTTTTGAATGGTTAATTTTTTTCCAGAAGTTTTTGGAATATGGAAAAAAATTAAAAATGCATTTTTTTTTTACACAAAATTGTCAATTTATAAGATATTTCTAACACATAGCATGTATATAACAAAAATTACACCCCAAAATACATTCTGCTACTCTTCCCGAGTATGGTGATACCACATGTGTAGGACTTTTACATAGCCTGGTCACATAGAGAGGCCGAACATTGAAGTAGTACGTTCAGGCATTCTAGGAGCATAAATGACACATCTCATTGCATTCCTACCCATCACACTTTTGAAGGTCCTGGACCACCAGGACAGTGAAATTTCCCACAAAATGACCCCATTTTGGAAAGCAAACACCCCAACGTATATTTTATGAAACATGGGCTGCAAATAGGTACTCGGGTACTCTGATGTGCTGGAGATAGGTACTCTGATGGCCTGGTGACAGGTACTCTGGTACTCTGATGGCCTGGTGACAGGTACTCTGGTACTCTGATGGCCTGGTGACAGGTACTCGGGTACTCTGATGGCCTGGTGACAGATTCTCGGGTACTCTGATGGCCTGGTGACAGGTACTCGGGTACTCTGATGGCCTGGTGACAGGTACTCGGGTACACTGATGGCCTGGTGACTGGTATTTGGGAACTCTGAAGGGCGGTGACAGGTACTCATGTGGGCTGTGACAGGTACTCGGGTACTCAGATGGGCTGTGACAGGTACTCGGGTACTTTGATGGGCTGTGACAGCTACTCGGATGAACCGTGACAGGTACTCGGGTACTTTGATGGGCTGTGACAGGTACTCGGGTACTCTGATGGACCGTGACAGATACTCAGGTACCATGATGGACTGTGACAGGTACTTGGGTACCCTGATGGACTGTGGCAGGTACTCGGGTACCCTGATGGACTGCAACAGGTACTCGGGTACTCTGATGGGCCGCGACAGGTACTTGGGTACTCTGATGGGCCGCGACAGGTACTTGGGTACTCTGATGGGCCGCGACAGGTACTCGGGTACTCTGATGGGCCGCGACAGGTACTTGGGTACTCTGATGGGCCCGCGACAGGTACTCGGGTACTCTGATGGGCCGCGACCGGTACTCGGGTACTCTGATTGGCCGCGACCGGTACTCGGGTACTCTGATTGGCCGCGACCGGTACTCGGGTACTCTGATTGGCCGCGACAGGTACTCGGGTACTCTGATGGGCCGCGACAGGTACTTGGGTACTCTGATGGGCCCGCGACAGGTACTCGGGTACTCTGATGGGCCCGTGACAGGTACTCGGGTACTCTGATTGGCCGCGACCGGTACTCGGGTACTCTGATTGGCCGCGACCGGTACTCGGGTACTCTGATTGGCCGCGACAGGTACTCGGGTACTCTGATGGGCCGCGACAGGTACTCGGGTACTCTGATGGGCCGCGACAGGTACTCGGGTACTCTGATTGGCCGCGACCGGTACTCTGGTACTCTGATTGGCCGCGACAGGTACTCGGGTACTCTGATGGGCCGGGACAGGTACTCGGGTACTCTGATGGGCCGGGACAGGTACTCGGGTACTCTGATGGGCCGGGACAGGTACTCGGGTACTCTGATGGGCCGGGACAGGTACTCGGGCACTCTTATGGACTGTGACAGGTCCTCTTTATTGGGGGGGGGGGGCAATCAGTGTGCTTGATGTGTACTGTAGGCGGTAACGAGATGTTACCGCAATCTCCTCACACACGATCGGTGTGAGGAGGAGAACCCGGTAACATCTCGGTACCGCGGTTTGTTTACATTTTAGTGATCGGCTGTGAAAGGATCACAGCCGATCACGTGGGTAAACAGCCGGCCAATGGCCGTTTACCAGCGTCGGTGACGAGCAGTGTTTCCGGGGAACACGCCGCCACCGACGTGCACGCGCAGCGCGCTCACGATCGCGCGCATGCGCCGTGCACAGTCGGGGTGTGACCATCTGTGATCACGTGGTAAACAGCCATAACCAATGGCTGTTCACCCCCTTCGGTGGCGAGCGGTGTCTCCGTGACACGCCGCCACCGAAGAAACAGGGATGTGCATGCACGATCGCGCGCATTCCCTGTTTAAACGGGAGGCCGTCATATGACGGCCTCCCACCACAATAGCTACACCGCCTGGCCGCCATTTGACAGCCGGCCGTCAGCAACTAGTTAAGTAGGCAGAGACCTGTTAGAAATTCTCAGTATGGGATCTTTCATTAGTTTTACAGGTTCTCACAGAAGAACCTTTTGAGCCATTGGAGTCCTGCACGTTAACATTGATCACTCTCAAAACTGTGTTTTTGGTGGCGATCACTACGGCAAGGAGAGTGAGTGAACTTGAAGCCCTTTCTGTTAGGGCACCCTTTTTTCAGGTTTTTCCGGACCGTTTGATTTTTAAGACGGATCCAGTCTTTTTACCTAACGTAGCCTCGTGTTTTCATAGAAACCAGGAGATTGTGCTGCCTGCTTTCTGTTCAAATCCTGTAAGGGAACAGGAACACATTTTTCATAGATTGGATGTTAGAAGATGTGTCATTATTTAGATTGCACAAGTCAGTTCAGAAATTCACTTTTTGTATTATTTTCAGGGGCCAGGAAGGGTTCCAGAGCCTCTAAACATACGATAGCCAGATGGTTAAGGTTGGACATTGAGCAGGCTTATGTGACAGGGGGGTTAGAACCCCCCAGTTGGGATCAGGGCACACTCAACCAGGGCAGTGGCGACTTCTCAGGCAGAGTGGGCTGGTGCTTCTCCAGAACAGATTTGTAGAGCTGCGACGTGGTCCCGTTTTTTCTACATTCCTAAAGCACTACAGATTGGATCTTCTGTCACCCAAGGACCAAGCCTTTGGTCGTAAAGTGCTGCAGGCAGTAGTCCCACTCTAAGGTAAGGTGCTCGCTTATCCTCTCTACGGTGGCTGTCCTGAAAGACGGACTTGGGAAAATCTGAGTTACTTACCGGTAACATCCTTTTCCAGGAGTCTTTCAGGACAGCAACGGTTCCCACCCAGGTTTTTTGGATATCTTTGGGAACTCATCGCATGAGACCGTCAGGTAAGATTAAAAGTTTGTTTGACGTGTTCTTGTGTCTCCCTAGTTGGCCGGAGGTATTCTAGAAGAACTGAGGGGACGGAGGGAGGATGAGACTTAATTTGTGAAATTGAAGGTGGTGTTTCCTAAGAGGGGAGGAGTCAGGGTCTCTCTACGGTGGCTGTCCTGAAAGACTCCTGGAAAAGGATGTTACCGGTAAGTAACTCCATTTTTTCTGAAAAAAATGCTGAAAAAATTTTCAGTGTCTGCAAAAAAATGCACTGACACTGGCAGGGAAGGCTTTAACATCAGGGGCAATCAAAGGGTTAACTGTTCCCTGGGTGTGCTTTCTTACTGTGTGATGGATGGACTGACTCCAGGAAGAGACACATCTGTGTTCCTCATTAGCAGGAATCACAGATCTCTCACTTCCTGTCTGGCAGAATGACGATCTGCCTTGTTTACATAGGCAGACTGCCGTTCTGTGTCTCGAGCGAATGATTGCTAGTGGCCGTCGTGGACGCGGAAACCCGCTGATTGGCTCTCGCTGTGTCCAATCACAGTGGGAGCACGGCTCCCGTAGCGCATGCACCCCAGAGCCTACAGGTACACAATTTTGTGCTTAAGGGCCGCCCTGCTGCGGTATATGTACAGGGGTTGGTCGTTAAGTGGTTAAAATACACTTAGGATAAAAAATTATAGATCCTTCATTTCTTTGTAAGTAGGCAAGCTTACAAAATCTGCAGGGGATCAAATGATTATTTTTGCCACTGTATGGCTTTGGCTACTTTCATATTTCTGTGTGGCGCAATGTAGTTTATTTTATTTATATTGTATTTCAATCATATGAAAGGTAGGTTTCAAGATGGGGCAGGCAGATGGTGAGGGGGTTATTACCACACTAAAATGCAGAGATGTACATGTGCCCTTGTTGAATAAGCTTGCTAAAATTTGACACAGTTGCTGGCAGGATTGAGATTACTTTCTTACCTTTTGACACAAAGCTGAAAACATTTTCACTAGTAACAGTGGTAATTTCTTTGTTCTGCCTTTTAGGTATTTCTATAGACAGCTGCTACTTTTTTATAGTGGAAATACTGTTATGATGAACAAATCCATCTTCAGCAGACAACCAGAGACTGATCTTCTTTCACTGAAACAAAATTTAAACCTCTACCTGTATATGAATCAGCTTCCAAAAGGAGCTGCACAAATGATCTCGAATCTGTAAGTACTATTGGTTTGCGTGAAAGATATTTTGTGATTTAATAGTAGAGACTTGGACTGTGTTAGCCATTGATTAATGTGGTTTTAAATGACATTCTTGATTGACTTCAAATGGTATTAAACCAAAAAACAAACAAGTAATATATTGCTGTTAATCATGCCATTAAATGTGGCTGCATTAGTTTTTATCTTTTTAAGCCTTTATTTTCACCTGGTGATCCATCCAATAACACACTTGCTGTCTTAAGGTCTGGATGGAGGAGCAACAGAGACGCCTTTTGAATAGCTGCATTGTCAATCTGAGGTACGCATAGTGATGCGCTAGATGAATTTGGATGGACTTGAACAAGAAATTAAAACTGAAATCCAGCTAACACTTTTTAACCTCATTCCGCTGCCGCCTCCCAACCCTTTAAGTGGATTGACATGCTGGGAAGCAGGCATTCCAGTGATGTGACCGTTGTGATTGGCTGTCAGTGGTCACATGCTTGCTTCTTTTTGTCCATCGCTCCCCTGCCAGCTCCCCTTAACAGTGTGTCTGTTTTACCTGGCCCCTGTCTGCTGCTAGACTGGTCATCTTGCCTTCTGGGGGGGTGGTCCCCCTGTTCAGCTCTCCATACTCGCCTAGTGAGGGGTGTGCAGTTGGCGTCCTCTCCTTGCGCTTGCGGCCGCCATTTTCTTGGTGTTTGGCTCCACGGGCATTTTCCTGTAGCCCGCAGCGGACATTTTGCCAAGGGTTTGGTTGAGTTCTTTGCTTCGGAGTCCTGTCTGCTGGAGGGTGGGTGGCAGCCGTTTTCTTGTAGCCTCTTGGAGAGGCTCCTGGCACGACCTTTGTCGTGTGCTAGGGGCGTCATCTCCAGAGTCTGGAGCGTTCTGGTGTGGGTCTCCTCATGGCATTACTCCTCCCGGTGGACGTAACAGCACACAGCAGCACTCTGCAGAGGTTTGGTCAGTGGTGGTGAGTCCTACTGAGGTCCCCACCGGCGGGTTGTCCCACTACCCCCCCCCACCCACCTACCTTGGCAGCTACTGACTCCTGGGCCTACTGTTCCCCTGGATGCTCTGCCGGTGGTTCTGGAATACTTTGTCTCCCGGGTTGAAATGTGTGGGCGTAATGCGGATAAGAAACACCCCTTACCCCCTCCTTCCTGGGGAGGACTCTGAGCCAGAGTCGGGCTCCGCCATAGAGGGTGTACCCTATCCAGAGTGATCAGATGGCATGGCCCCTGACTCCTCTGACAGTGAAGAGGAAAACTCAGCGACAGTCGCTGTGCCTAAAAAGGCACTGGTGGCCGCGCTCATTACTGGGGTGTGCGATACCTTGAAAATGTATGATCCAGATGGGGCTACCAAGGAGGAGGTGTCGTCCCTTTTGGGTGCCACAAGCCAGGCCGTGTCGCTACAGTTTTTCCTTTTACTTCCTCTTCCTTCAAGGACCCCCCGGACAGGTAGGAGGAATCATTTGGTCTGTTTTCGATAGCAGGCTTGACCCTTCTCTGGTGCTGGCCACTGCTCTGGTATCACAGATGCTTACTAAGTGGGCTAAGCTACTACGCAGTGATTTGGGTAATGAGCAGGTACAACCAGTCTGTGTGGAACTAGCGGACAAGCTAGTGCAGAGCCTCAAGTACGTTTGTGATGCTGCCTTGGATGCGGTCCCTTTGCTTTCTAAGTTCTGTGTCTGCCGTGGTTCTTTGCTGGGTGCTTTGGCTTAAGTGCCGTCGGCAGACCAAACTTCTAAGAAGGCTCTGGTCGCATAGCAATCCCACAACAAGTATACACATGCCACTCCACAAGCCATTATATCATGTCTAGAATTGACTACATACTAGTGTCTCAGTCATTACTACCTAAGGTCACGGGGTCAAAGACCCTTTCTGACCACTCCCCTTGTTGGGTGACAGCCTCCTTGAGAATTGCCCCCCTGTACGAACGTGGAAATTGAATCCCCACTGGCTCTCGCCCATTACAGACCATGAATCCATTGAAAGAGAGCTATGATACTTTTTAGACAGACCTAGAAACTCACCCTTGCTCAATTCATACTGGGATGATTTCAAAATACAGGCTCGCTGGATTCTATCCACTAGAATAAATAGCCACAAACAAAGAGTATATGAGCAGGGAGAAAGAGAGCAGGCAGGTTATTGGCATATCTGGCCCACCTGGACGATAGGCCACCGGTTGTAGTCTCCTTACAGGGCCCCAAGAGAAACAGCGTCACAGACCCATCCCAGGTCACGTCCCAATTTCAGCAATTCTAAAAACCTATATAAATCCCAAAGTGCACACAGGGAAAGGGAAATACAAATATATTTAAATACAATACAATTCCACAGGCTAAACCAGGAACAAGTGAAATTACTAGATGCGCCTATTACTACACAGGACATTAACAATGTGATTGCCCAATTAGCCAAGATCAAAGCGCCCAGTCTAGATGGACTGCCCCTGGATTGTATCTATATTAGACACAAACACACTTCCCCAATCCATGCAGGAGGCCCAAATAATAGTACTTCCCAAGCCAGGAAAGGATCCCCAGTACCCTGCATCATACCGGCCTGTTTCCCTATTGGAGGTAGACATTAAGGTACTGGCTAAGATATTGGCCAACCGACAGAATTAAAGCAATACTTCCGCTAATATATCCAGATCAAACAGGCTTTATGCCAGGGAAGAACACTGCCATGAACATCAGAAGGTTATACATGCATATACAGGCCCACCATAACAATTCCGGTACTAGGGTAGTAGTAGCATTAGACACAGCCAAAGCCTTCTATTCAGTGGAGTGGCCATATTTATGGGAGTGCCTGCACAACTATTTGATTTGGGCCACAATTTGTAAAATGGGTTAAACTCTTATATTAGACACCTAAAGCAAGGAAATTTGTGAATGGTTGGCCCGCTGGAGAGGGGCACACGCCAGGGATGCCCCCCCTCGCCCCTACTGTACGGTCTGGCCGCTTAGCCACTAGCAATTGCCATCAGAGTAGACCCGAATATTGTGGGCTTGAGGAGAAGACACACAGTAGACAAAATAGGTTTGTATCCTGATGATACCATTCTCTATTTAGCGGACCAGGGACCATCACTACAGGCTGCACTTGAAATAATTGAAAAAATGGGAGGATATTCAGTATTCCGTATAAACTGGTACAAATCCCAAATCCTTCCCATAGACATCTCCGCCCCAAAACAAATCCATCACTACCATTACCCAGAGTATTACAAATTAAATATTTAGGGGTGGAAGTTACTAGGACCCTGGCGGACTATACTCCCATTAATGTCACACCCATTTTTGAGCTTAAGTCCAAAATACAGACATGGTCTAGGCTACCGCTAGGGGCGATGGGACGTATAAATATAATAAAAATGATCTTATTACCTAAAATACTCTACAGGGTATGGCATGCTCCTCTCTATATCCCCTTAAAAATCTATAAGCAAATGGAGGCCATCCTAAACTCATTTGTGTGGGGGAATGGCAGACACAAGTTGGCATGGAATGTCTTAAAGAACCCTAAGGATATGGGGGGGGAACATCTCTCTCTGACCTACAAGATTATTACTTGGTAGCTCAACTCTCCCATTTATACCACTTCAACACCGTGGAATTGCAACGCTATTCTCCGAGCGAAACAAACAACTAATAAACCCCCGAGATACAATATGAGAATGCTACTCCATCACTATTGTGATTTAAAATGGTATTTCTATATACATGACAAAGACCAGCTAGGTATAATTACGGCAATTACCACACTTAAGAAACCTGCTTAGCACTGCAGTACCAAGGAGACAGGATTGTTGTGAACACAAGGAGAGCCAAGTCAAAGTTGGTGTTCAGAGGTTGTCTGGTTTAATTCTGGGTGGGTCTACAGTTTATATGCACCACTATCAGCCAATCATTGCATAGAACATGGGTGTGGTTAATACAGAGGTGTACATTACATATCATTAATTATGTCATCTGCTTTAATGAGTCAGTCATGAGTCGTGTGGCCCAGACATATTGTGACACAATTTCTTTATTTAGACAGTACAAAATAAAATTGCTTATGCAAGCTATATTTTCTTATATGTATGCTTTATAGGAAAACTGTTACAGTCTGTAAATACAGAGTTTAAACTAATAGGTTAATCCAGTGTTTCTCAAATCCAGTCCTCAGGCCCCCCCAACAGGTCATGTTTTCAGGTTTTCCATTATTTTTCACAGGTGATTTGATCAGTTTCAATGCCTTAGCAATTACCACAGCCGTTTCATCTGAGGGAAATACTGAAAACATGACCTGTTGGGGGGGCCTGAGGACTGGATTTGAGAAACACTGGGTTAATCCAAGTTAATCTTGTATGAACTTCTAAAGATGGAGTCACTCCGGTTCAGCCATATCACAACAATCCCCTCTTTAAGTCATGAAATCAAATCATGAACATGACTTCTTCTCATTGTGACATACTCATCCGGATTACCATGGTAAAAGTTAAGATATGTTCTATAAGCTGCAGCTGGGTTGGAAGGTCAAGTACCTCGGAAAATCATGCACATAATAAACTTGAAACAGGCATATAAAAGTAATATAAGCGAAATCAGTACAACAAACATAGAAATATCCCTTATCCAGCATTGAAACCAAACCCCCCATGTTACCCAGGGGGCTCCCAAGCAATTATTTTGCCTTTTCATCATGTCAGTACCCCCTCAGGCTCCTGATAGAAACCATGACCCAGCATAAAGGTGTTTGAGGGGGCATCTAGGACGAACACCAGCCTTGAGCAAGTGACGTTCCTCACTGTCCCCGAGAATCACCACTATCGGAACCAATGAGGCCAAGTAACACCATCCCTTGGAATCATTCAGAATCCATGGATGGCATGTTCTTTCACAACATACAGTGCCTTGCGAAAGTATTCAGCCCCCTTGAACTTTTCAACCTTTTGCCACATTTCAGGCTTCAAACATAAAGATATAACATTTTTATTTTTTGTGAAGAATCACCAACAAGTGGGACACAATTGTGAAGTGGAACGAAATCTATTGGATTTTTGAAACTTTTTTAACTAATAAAAAAATGAAAAGTGGGGCGTGCAAAATTATTCGGCCCCCTTGCGTTAATACTTTGTAGAGCCACCTTTTGCTGCGATTACAGCTGCAAGTCACTTGGGGGATGTCTCTATCAGTTTTGCACATAGAGAGACTGAAATTCTTGCCCATTCTTCTTTACAAAACAGCTCGAGCTCAGTGAGGTTGGATGGAGAGCTTTTGTGAACAGCAGTTTTCAGCTCTTTCCACGGATTCTCGATTGGATTCAGGTCTGGACTTTGACTTGGCCATTCTAACACCTGGATACGTTTATTTGTGAACCATTCCTTTGTAGATTTTGCTGTATGTTTGGGATCATTGTCTTGTTGGAAGATAAATCTCTGTCCCAGTTTCAGGTCTTTTGCAGACTCCAACAGATTTTCATCCAGAATGGTCCTGTATTTGGCTGCATCTATCTTCCCCTCAATTTTAACCATCTTCCCTGTCCCTGCTGAAGAAAAGCAGGCCCAAACCATGATGCTGCCACCACCATGTTTGACAGTGGGGATGGTGTGTTGAGGGTGATGAGCTGTGTTGCTTTTACGCCAAACATATCGTTTTGCATTGTGGGCAAAAAGTTCGATTTTGGTTTCATCTGACCAGAGCACCTTCTTCCACATGTTTGGTGTGTCTCCCAGGTGGCTTGTGGCAAACTTTAGACGAGACTTTTTATGGATATCTTTGAGAAATGGCTTTCCTCTTGCCACTCTTCCATAAAGGCCAGATTTGTGCAGTGTACGACTGATTGTTGTCCTATGGACAGACTCTCCCACCTCAGCTGTAGTTCTCTGCAGTTCATCCAGAGTGATTATGGGCCTCTTGGCTGCATCTCTGATCAGTCTTCTACTTGTCTGAGCTGAAAGTTTAGAGGGACGGCCAGGTCTTGGTAGATTTGCAGTGGTCTGATACTCCTTCCATTTCAAAATAATCGCTTGCACAGTGCTCCTTGGGATGTTTAAAGCTTGGGAAATCTTTTTGTATCCAAATCCGGCTTTAAACTTCTCCACAACAGTATTACGAACCTGCCTGGTGTGTTCCTTGGTCTTCATGATGCTCTTTGCGCTTTCAGCAGAACCCTGAGACTATCACAGAGCAGGTGCATTTATACAGAGACTTGATTACACACAGGTGGATTCTATTTATCACCATCAGTCATTTAGGACAACATTGGATCATTCAGAGATCCTCGCTGAACTTCTGTAGTAAAGGGGCCGAATAATTTTGCACGCACCACTTTTCAGTTTATTTGCTAACAAAAAGTTTAAATTATCCAATAGATTTCGTTCCACTTCACAATTGTGTCCCACTTGTTGGTGATTCTTCACAAAAAATTAAAATTTTATATCTTTAGGTTTGAAGCCTGAAATGTGGTAAAAGGTTTAAAAGTTCAAGGGGGCCGAATACTTTCGCTAGGCATTGTATGTACGTGCTGTTTCCCAAGGCCAGTGGCTGTCTGCTTAAGGACCTGTGGGGCACCCTCAGAGAATCCTGCAAGGACAAGCTGTGAAAGTAGCTTGGCCATCTCAGTATGGGGCTCAGAGATATGCATGAAGTGTGATGTAGGTCACGAACTAAGGTGTCAAAGACTGCTGAGTTCCTGTAGACTCTGAATACACATTCCCTCTATGTCCAATGAGTGTGTTATTAGTGTTATTAGTGGTGTTATCAGGTGGGCCACATATAACCTTAAGGCTCCCCCTAGAACACAGAGGCTGGTAGATGACATGTGAACCAATACATATATAATACAGTGCCTATGTCAGAATCCCTTCAAACAGTATGCACACTGAAATGGTCGAGCGCGTCCTGGGCACACTACAACAACAATCCCAATATGCCCCCCGATCCTCACCCGGACCACCTTCTAAGCATGCAAAAATAGAAAACAAACACGTAATCTCAGCTGCATAAAAATTGTCCATGGAATGCAAAAGGGAGGAAGGGGCATGGCAGTCCATAGAAACAAGTGGGAGGGGCATGACCGCCTTTAGGCCAAATAAAAATAGTCCCAAAGAAAATCTCAAAAAGAAAAGTCTCTTGGATGGCTTCTGAATGTCCATTAAATTCACAAAAAAGGAAGGAAAAACAAATGTCCACATTGTATCTCTCATTTTTACTCAACTTTTCCCAAAACCTTTTGGTTCAATTCTGTGATCACTCATATGTACAAACATGAATTATCTACCCCAAAACACTGCCTCTTTGTAAGGACAGAACTTGATATCCACAGGCAGACTGGAACTGAAGCGTTGGGCGAGACCGGGGACTTTAGGCTGGCACATCTGTATCTCTCATGTGCTGCTCACGGGAATTTTGTACCCCAGGTTTGCGTCATTTGGCTCCCCCTTGAGGTATCATTAGCAGGAACATTTTCCAGCAGGAGTCCGCCTTTAGTCATCTGAGCACCTCCTATGGTATTTGAACAACGAAGATTTCCATGTTAAAGCTGTAGTCATCACTTCATCCAGATAGGGTATAGGGCAGGGTATGAATGGGGTGTAGGGTATGACTGGGGTGGGCATTTCTTCATGTGCATAGGCCTGTGGGTGAATGCAGGCTGGCTGGGGCAGATACTCCTCATCTAACATGAGTAATCACAGAATCTACCTGATAAATTCAGGCCTTAACCGTTGGAGATACAGTATTAAAAATAATATTCTTAATTGACTCAAACATAAGTAAAACATGCAGGAATGAAAATGTTTCTCAGCAAGGGTTTTCATTACATAGATTCAATGTATTTAACTAAACATTTTTTCCAAATCCAGTATTATAGCAGAAATTCAAGAAAACTTAAACCTCTTTAGTTTCTTCTATTCCCGGGACCCGAGGGACTTAGGACAGAACATTTTACCCAAACACATATTCTGACTCAGAAGTCTCCCGACTTTGCAAATATGTCTGATCATCAGCAACAAACAAAACATTGATGGATAGACAACATTTCATCATCAACACTTCATGACTGACACCCTGGGAATTCAGAAGGTAAATATCCAGAATAGTCATTCTGATTGCCTATTTCAAATAAATCCCTCCCATCACATTTCAGTACCACATGGACTCAATGTATGCAGCAATGTATCTTGATCCCAGTCATTTAATTTCAGTAACTTCTTCAACCATTTTTTTCAAATTTCACCCTTCCTTTACCAAAATCCCTATATCAATTCTTTTAATTTAATTTAACCCCAAACTTTTAGGGAAAATATAACATGGGCCTAAACACAATATGAGATAACCTGTTGTGCACATTCCAGACACACACTTGAAATACTTTACTAATCGAAATTATACCCTGTGTGTTCGTTAAACACAATACAACCATTCCACATTCATTTGGCTATTCCATTCATCCTTCATTTGTCCATAACACCTTCAAACCTTAATATTTTTCTCTCTAGTGTCCGGAATTACACAACACAGTTACTTCTCTTTTTCTTTACTAACCACAATAACTCTGGCGTAGCGCCTGGAATATACAACTTCCCTTTGTTTACTTTCAAATTCTGGACTCTTAATTATAATCAGTTAAAATCAACATTTCAAAATCATGGTTAATACAGCTTAAACACTATTAAAACCATTTGCACAAATATAGCACATTTGCTGCTATCAGAAAAG
Organism: Lithobates pipiens; assembly: GCF_037356315.1. Classification (NCBI taxonomy): domain Eukaryota; kingdom Metazoa; phylum Chordata; class Amphibia; order Anura; family Ranidae; genus Lithobates; species Lithobates pipiens. The sequence continues at coordinate 301,795,659 of NW_027507718.1, forward strand.
AACACCTTTTAACTTCAATAATGTAAGGATAGGCAACCACACCCAAAACAGTCCTTAAATTCAGACTCTAAAAATTTGTATCTGATCTGATTCCTTAAAAAAAAACATTTAGTACCAGCGCATACACATAATTTTATCAGTGACGTGTCACATTCCCCTTTTAATGTTCCCAATTTACTATGGAGTGGGCATGGCCTTAATATGTGCCCAACACATTTCATGAATAGACTGACGTTTTAACAATAAACATGTACCTTTTTATAGATCTCTTTTCTGAATCAAATCCTTCTTTAACATTCATTCTCCACCTCAGCAAGTCTCTCTGACTCGCTAACAATGGAATGCAAATATAGCAGTATGCTCCCCACAAAAGCAGTGGTGAAGGCATGGTTGGTGGTTTGGTACCCTCTTCCACCCGAAACAAAATAGCAGATCTCTGCGCGCGGATATGTACCTCCGTGCATTGTGCTAAACAGTACTTTGGACAGGAGGGATCACTCAAATAGTAATCTGTCTTTGTCCAAATCCATGATTCAATCCTCTTAAATCACCACACACAGATGAGTACCCTACCCTGTCCCTTTCACCTGCCCACTTTAGCAACGCTCTCTGTCTGATCATAGGACATATATAAACTACCCAACAATTTATCTGAATTCAGAAAACAAAAACAATCTTATACTCTAAATTGAAATTCCAAGACAAGACAAAAATTCACATACACATAAAATTAAGCATTTCTCTCTATTAACAACTATCCTCTACCTAGGTTTCCGTCTTATGAATCTGCGAACAGGGCGACCCCAAGGACTGCCACTGATCAGTCCACAAGCAGTCCATGAAACAGACAGTCGTGGGAGAAGTGTTTAAACATGTTCTCCCTCCGATGATCTCTGCACTCTGAGAATCCTCACTGATCAACACAGAAACGGTCAGTCCATGAAGCTGTCAGAATTCACACCCCCAAACCCACCAGCTCAGAGGTGGAGAATCGGGGAGCAATGAGGGAATCTGGGGGAATCCGAGGGGGAAGGAAGAAGATTCATAATCGACCTCATTCAGACCCCCCAAAACAGTAACCATGTCCCCCTGTCAGTGCATCCAGCAGCAATTTAATCACTGCCCAATAAACCGACATCTTGGTGTCTCTGAATCTCTGGTACCGTAATGCTGCAAAAGTCTCATGAGACCCCAGCACCAGGGCTGCTCATTGCATGAGGTGGGGTGCTTTCAACAAGGGTTCTAGCCTCCCCGCCAACTCTTTTTACGCTTGGTTGAACTTTTTCACGTGCCTGTTGCCAAACAGTGATCTGCACTGATCTTCACATTCTACCAATCCACCTGTACCGACTCATAACTTCAGCAAACAACTATAAACAAATAATCAAACAAATGAACAGACAAAGCAGGGTGACAGGGTAAGTCCACACACAAATAAAATCCTTATTTTAACACCTTTTATCTGATAATACAAATGAAACTAGCTGTGACACTTTAAAAATCCTTATTTTAAACAAAACTCTCTCTGTGTTAATTTCCTTACCTGCTCAAAACCTCCTATCTCGGCTGTCCTTTAAAATCGTTTCCTCAAAGATACTTCATAATCGATAAATACATGATCACGAATATCTCCACATTGCTACAGCAAACATAAGAAAAAAATCCCTCAAGCTCGGTATGCAATGCCAATAAATTGTCCCCTTTAAATCTCAAAACAACTCTGACTGCTAACTTCCCGTTTTTAAAAGTACTTTCCTTCACTTTTTTTTCTTTCTTGGTGTCAGTTTTAAAACAGCTTTGAAATCGGCTTGTATAAAAAACAATGCATTGAAAAACCTTGCAAAATGCACACCTTCCTTTAATAAATAACTTGAATCTCTATTTTACCTTCTTACTTCACTTGCCTTACCCTCAGCAATGTAGGATGTGCTTATTAACACCCTTACTAAATCACTTAATCTCATCACACCTTGGGCATTTTCCAAAACACCCACTTACCTTACAACCCCCTCCCAACTAAAACACATTCCTTTTTACAACCTACAAAAAATACCATTCCAAGAGTTACCAAAACACATGTTAAACATGCCCAAACAAATTATGCACTTTTCAAGCAGAATCAAGCACCTATCATTCCAGAGCTCTATAACCAACATACTAGCAAAGGGGAGAAGTCATATTATTCATATACTATACCATTTTCTCTTCAAAGAAAACCTTAGCAAACTTATATGAACATGCATATAACAGTACTCACCCTTTCCACGATACCTGAACATAACAAGGGAAATTTACTTCACTCTAATCTAATTTTCCCCTTTTGGGACATCATATAACAGTGAAAACAGGGGCTGCCTTACCCCATACAGCCCTGTATCCCACACAACACAACAGATATCTTATTACTTTAATGCAAATGCGATAGACAAGAAAAGCCAGATAGAGCAAACGTTTTGTGGGTTCCGGTAGTAATTGATAATTGCCCCATTACCCTTTTCTTATTCTCTTTCCCAAAAAGCGTAACATTACGTTTTAAACTTCTCAACAGTCCCACAGGACACAGGCTTCCCAAGAGCCACTTCCTAACAGCCTGGCCCATCTCACAATTCTCTTCTTAATTAAAATGTATCTGACCAGGGTTGTGTCAAAGCTAAGGCAATAAACAAACAATTATTTGTTTGCTTCAAAATCAAAGTTTGACCACCACCCCGCCAAGTCCTAAATCCAAATTTCAGCTAGTGCCTCCAAAACTGTTGTGATTAAAATGGTATTTCTATATACCTGACAAAAACCAGCTAGGTATAATTACGGTAATTACCACACTTCCGAAACTTCTGCAGTACCAAGGAGACAGCCTTGTTCTGAACACAACAAGAGATAAGTCAAAGTTGGTGTTCAGAGGTTGTCTGGTTTAATTCTAGGCGGGTCTACAATTTATATGCACCACTATCAGCCAATCATTGCATAGAACATGGGTGTGGTTAATACAGAGGTGTACATTACATATCATTAATTATGCCATCTGCTTTCATGAGTCACAGTCATGAGTCTTGTGGCCCAGACATATTGTGACACAATTTCTTTATTTAGACAGTACAAAATAAAACTGCTTATGCAAGCTATATTTTCTTATATGTATGCTTTATAGGAAAACTGCTACAGTCTGTACATATAGAGTTTAACTAATAGGTTAACCCAAGTTAATCTTATATGAACTCATAAAGATGGAGTCACTCCGGTTCAGCCATATCACAACAATCACCAGAGGGTATGGGAAATCGCGCTGAAAAAGCATAAAGCGGGGAAAATTCATTCCCACACCCCATTATGGCATAATAATCCTCTACATGAAATAGAATCAATTCCAGACTCAACAGTTTGGGCCTCACATAGTATAATATACTTACATTAAGTGGTATCTAATTCCAGGCTTAAGCCATTTCATATCCTTAAGGAGGAATACACACTTTCAAATATCTACAAATCCACCATGCAATAAGAACACAATTACCAAGCCTAGAGTTAGTGACAGATTCTTCACAAAGTATAATTATGGGAGAGGACCCTTCTAAACTCATATTGAACCTGTATTATGCTCTCAGAAAGCAGAGGGCGATAACCATTGCGCAGAAGGAAAGAGTAGAATGGGAGCAGGTTGTAGGCCAAATAGAAGATGAAGACTGGGAGGAACTAAAACAGTATCCCCCAAATTATCAGACAGACTGACACAACTATATATCATACATAAAGATTACCTGACTTTGGTGAAGAAGGCAAAGTTCTTTAGTACATATGAGCAACCATGCCATTTGTGTTATGTAGCCCCGGACACTTTCTTTCATCTAATATTGAGTTGCCCAATTGTTCAGGCATATTGGATACAGATTGTCCAGTTTTTACATGACAAAATGTGATTCCCTGCAGTCCTAGACCCTAAATTGTGCCTGTTAGGGCTACTACCAGACGTAGAAATTTACAAATACCAAACTACATTTTTATATGAAACTTTTTCATAGCACGCAAGGTAATAGCAAAGGTATGGATGCAAGTCCCGCCTCCTACGATACGCCAATGGAAGAAGGACGTCAATGATGCACTACCATTTAAAAAACTAGTATATGCCCATAGAGGATGTGCCCATAAGTATTCAAAAGTCTGGGATAGATGGCTAGAGAGTGGAGAAACATGTATGAAACTCCCCAAACCTTAGTCAGGCTGGCCTTAACAATAGTAGGGAGCTACTGTTTTATGAAGGTGCAAAACTTGAAGATCATACCCAGGAATTTTTTGGTACTGAGATACAGGAAGTCTGTTATGCACATACTTGTCACATATACACAAACCTATGCCTTAAAACGTATGTGCAATGAAACTCACATAAAATGTTTAGTGAAAATAAATTTTTATTTCCATATGTAAACAATCACTTTGTAAAATGTGCTTTATCCAAAATAAAGTTGGCTTTTTCCAATAAAAAAAAAAAAGCTCTGGCCGATTTCACCTGCCAGGGCGTGTGGCTATTAGATTGCCAGATCCACATGGGACCAGGGCCTCTCGCTCTTTTGGTGGCTACGGTCTCCTGCCCTTCAGATCAGGATGTCATGTCTTCCTCTCAATTGGACTGTGATCATGACGGATGCCAGCCTAGCCAGCTGGGGGGGGGGGGGGGGGGGTGTTCTGGTCCTTCAGTCGGCCCCTGTGCCTCTGAACGTCAGAGGAGTCTAATCTATCAATCAACGGTCTGGAGTTGCTTGTGATCAGATGGTGTCTCTCCCATTGAATGGGGCCGTTACATGGTCGTCCAGTCAGGATCCAGTCGGACAATGCTACGCCGGTGGCCTATGTCAACTACCGGGGAGGGGGGAGGCAAGAAGTGTGGCAGCAGCGTTGGTTGTTTCTCACATTCTTAGGTGGGCGGAACTTCACGCGCTAGATCTCTGCGCCGTCTACATTCTGGGTATAGAATACTGGCAAGTAGACTACCTCAGCAGCCAGTTGTTAGATCATGGAGAGTGGTCTCTACACCCAGAGGTGATTCATCTCATTTGCCTGCAGTGGGGCACCCCGTACATGGATCTTCTGACTTCTCAGAAGTTGCAGAGATTTGTGGCCAGAGCGAGGGATCCCTTGCCAGATGCGTCAGACGCTCTGGTGGCGCCGGGGAGTCATTATCGGCTCATTTATAACTTTCCCCCCTCAAGCCTCTTCATTGACTAGTGTGCAGAGTAGAGGCCAAAGGGATACCGGTTATTCTAATCGTTCCGGATGGCCTTGGCACCTCTGGTATGCCTGCGTGGAACGGGGATGGTCACGGATACCCTGTGGGCACGAGTACTTTTTTGTCTCAGGGACCGATGTTCCACCCTGCTTTACCGTCTCTGGCTTTGGCTCGTCTTTTGAAAGCTAGGTGCTGAGAGACTGGGGGTTGTTGGTTTCTGTGATCCCGACAATGTTGAAGGCGCATAAATCAACTTCCAGGAGGATTTATCATCACACCTGGAAGGCTTACGTTTTGTTCAAAGCTGTGGGTTGGCATCCACACTCCTACAGTATATCTAGAATCTTAGTGTTCCTACATGGCTTTGAGTACTATTAAGGGTCAAATATATGCTTTACAACCTTCTTTCAAGGCCTGTTGGCTACTCAGTTGGTTCATACCTTTGTTCAAGAGGTTTGGCATGTTGCTCCCCCTGTGGGCTCGCAGCTGTCTCAATGGGACATGAACCTGGTACTCTAAGTACTTCAGAAGCCACCATTTGAGAACTCCCCTTGCTCACGTGCTCTGAGAAGGTTGCCTTTCTAGTGGCTATTACTTCCGCTCCTCGAGTTTCCGAACTGGCGGCCTTTTCTTATAAGTCTCCCTATTTGGTTATCCATAGGAATAAGGCAGTTCTTCGCTCGCATTTCTATTTTTTCCTGAAAGGTGATATCGGCCTTTCACCTGAATGAGGACATTGTCCTCCCTTCCTTGTGCCCTCAGCCGCCTCACCCTACGGAGTTCGCCCTGCATTAGTTGAATGTGGTTTGGTCACTCCACGTGTACCTTTCGGAGATCTAATTCACTGTTTGTGATTTGTGAATGGTCTGTGGAAGGGTCTGGTGGCCTCTTCGGACACCATTTCTCATTGGATCAGTCAAACTGTTGTCCAGGCTTATGCCATTAGGGATCAGGTGCCTCCCTTTCCCATCACAGCGGACTCTACCAGGGCAATTAGTGCTTCCTGGGCCTTCTGGCACCAAGCATCCGTTTCTCAAGTTTGTATATCGGTTATCTGGTCGTCTGTGCGCGCTCTTACTAAGTTTTACAAGGTTGATGTTCTGGCATCTTCGGACGCCTGTTTCGACCACAAAGTTCCTGGTTCCGCTTACGGAGGGTTCTTTTGGGTGGAGTTATTTTTCTTTTCTTTTATTCTGTGTTCCCATCCCTCATCGTGGCACTGCTTTGGGACGTCCCTACAGTCAAGAATGTGAAGAGCTGTGTCCATCAATGAACGAAAGAGAAAACTGTATTTCTCTTATATTCACCGACTGACACAGCGCCTCTCTTTAGACCATTGGGTTGTTAAGCCACCTTTAGGAGAGGGCTAGGCATAACATGTTAACATGTAATAAAAAAACTCAGAACTTCCAGTTCCGCCCAAGGGGCGGTTCCTTAGGTAACAACCCCTCAGCCTGCCTTGCAGCTTCAGTTTTTTTTTTTTTTTTTTTTTTGCCTAGTGAAGGAGAAGGAACCCTGCAGGCCCATCAGTCCATGTTTTTTCTGCAGGAGCTTTGCTTTTTGCGCAAGATTAAAGATCCTGTGATCTGCTATCAGCAGCCGGCTGGGTGACAGGTTGGATACTCTTATCCTTGTAGTCTCCCCAGCATGGCCAGCAAGCGTGTGCAGACCAGAGCTCTGCGCTGGGTCGGCCATGACATGCCTCAGATCCAGAGGTGGTCGGTGAGCGTTAATGCTCCGGGGCACACACATGACTGGGCTACTGATGTCTGTGTCAGTGTGCCGGGCCAGCAGCCACCCCGAACTGATTGGCGAGTGGGTCTGTGATGGAATGTCTCCTAGCTCTTCAAAACTGGTAAGTACAGCTCTTCCTGCTTCGGTGGGGCTGAACAGCTGGGCATTCCCTGGGGGTCCCTCACCTCCCTCTCTTCTCTTCCCCTTCCCTATCTTCCTTCCCCCCCCTGTGGGGGATGCCGCATGGGCTATTGAGCGGTGTGTGTGTCATATACAGGGGCTCTCACCTGGGGGGGCTGCGCTGGCTGGCTGTGCCCTGGATGTGTGGGTCTCTCCCTGGAGGTGTCTGGAGGCTGTGCCTATGGATTGCTGTAGCACTGTTCACCGCCATTTTCTCTGCCTGTTTGCTTCACTGTGCCTCATGGTATACATTGTTCGGTGGCCATCTTTGGTGGGGCAAGAAGCAGCGTGCTTCCCTGTAGTTCGGCAGCCGTTTTCCCTGTGATTATGTCCTTTATACTGAATGCTCGGCGGCCATTTTCTTGAAGCCTGAACAAGTTTTTGATCAGTTTCAGCACTATTTGCAGCAGCTCTGGACAGCGCAGTGTGATCTCCTATGCACCTGGGAGCTGACACAGGGCACAGGCACTACTATCTGGACAGCGCAGAACCAGTCAGGGTGGTGAGTCCTGCGGGAAAGCCCCTCAGCCCGCAGCACTTAGGAGGGTGGGACCATCACTGTACTAAGTCCCCATCAGGTGGCAGACAGAGTAGGGTCAGCATGGCTTCAGAAACTGGTGGTTCTTCCCCCGATATCCAGGCAATAGCAACCGTTTCGCCTGCAGATGGTGCAGTGCCTCTGGACGCTTTGTCGGCGGTCCTCAATTTATTCATTGCCAAGATGGAGGCAGCGCGTGGGCGCAAAGATGGTAAAAAACGGCCCCTGCCAGGGAGAGCTCTGCTGAGGCTGGTGACCCCTGCTCTGTCGTTTCGGATGACGCTGACCAGGAACGATCGGACAGCGAGGATGAGTCCCTGTCAGGGTCTGTGCGCAACAAAGTGCTTGTTGGAGCACTAATCACAGCTGTGCGTGATACCCTGAAGAATCAGGAGCCAGCAGATCCCTCTGCTGATGTAGCGATCCCTTTTGGGTCCCGTAAGCCAGCCCGTTCACCTAAGGTATTCCCGTATCTGACTTATTTTGATAAGTTAATTTACAAGGAATTACCTTTTCAGTCCCCAAATACATGGCAGTGCGTTACCTCTTTGAGGAGAGCCTTCTCAAAAAATGGTTGGCTCCTCCGGTCATGGACCCCCCAGTATCCAGGTTAAACAAAGTAACCACGATCCTGGTAAAGGGGACTCCTGCATTTAAGGACCCCACCGACAGGAAGGCCAAGGCAGTGGCTCGTTCCTTGTTTACGGTTGTGGGGTCAACCATGCGACCAGTACTGGCATCCGCACTTGTGTCGCAGATACTAACCGAGTGGGCAAAACTGTTGAAGCGTGAATTGAGAGAACAGGCTTCTCCTGTCTGCGTGGAACTAGCAGACCAACTACTGCAAGGCCTGAAGTACATTTGTGACGCAGCCCTGGATACCCTTCCTCTGTTATCCAGGGGTTCTGAGTTAGAGGAGGATGTGGCAATCACTGTGCAGACCCTGCAGGAATTTGGGTGGCTGTTGAACCTAAAAAAGTCGGTGATCATACCGACTCAGTGTTTGGAGTACCTAGGCCTACTGCCAGGTTCCATGGAATCAAGAATTTTGTCTCCCTTCAGACAAGCTGCAGACTCTCAGATCCGCAGCAAAACTGTTAATGAACCGCAGGTGGTCGACGCTACGCTTCTGCATGCGAGTCCTGGGACTCATGGTGGCCTCTTTCGAGGCAGTACCGTATGCCCAGTTCCACACCAGATGGAGATTTTGACAAAATGGGACAAATCTCCGTTGTCCCTGGATCGGCAGATTCAGGTGAGCCAGTTAGTCAGGGATTCCCTGATCTGGTGGCTGAGGTTCCCGACACTTCAGTCCGGGAAGTCATTCCTACCTCTGAAGTGGATGGTGATCATGACGGTCGCCAGCCTATCCGCCCTCTCCACATAGTCGATAAGACTTTGAGGGCGTCTGATCAGGATCCAGTCAGACAACGCCACGGCGGTGGCATATGTCAACCATGAAGAAGGAACAAGAAGCTCGGCTGCAGGACGGGAGGTCGCTCACATCCTTCAGTGGGCAGATCGACATTCATTGGCCTTGTCGGCCATTTACATCCTGGGAGTAGAAAGCTGCCAGGCGGACTACCTAAGTCGCCAGATGCTGGACTCAGGAGAATGGGCGTTGCATCCGGAAATGTTCAGGCTACTGTGCCTGCGATGGGGCACACCAGACGTGGATCTTCTGGCCACCCCTCTCAATCGGAAGGTGCCGAGATTCATGTCCAGGACAAAAGCTCCTTGGACAGACACGTCAGACGCGCTGGTGGCTCCGTGGGATCAGTACCAGCTGATCTATGCCTTTCCTCCACTAAAACTGTTACCATGTCTGCTCCGCAGAGTGGAGGCCAAGGGGATCCCAGTAATACTGATTGCCCCAGATTGGCCCCAGCATCCCTGGTACGCAGACCTAGTGCGCCTGGTGGCAGGGTCCAATCTTTCACCCTGCTTTACCATCACTGGTTTTAACGGCCTGGCTGTTCAAAGCCAGGTATTGAGAAACCAGGGTCTGTCGGACTCTGTGATTCAGACTATGCTGAGAGCGCGGAAATCTTCTTCCAGGAAGATATACCATCATACTTGGAAGGCCTATATCTCCATGTGTGAGGAGAAAGGGTGGCATCCGCGCTCCTTCTCTATATCCAGGATCCTGCTGTTTCTTCAGCAAGGTGTAGACCAGAGGTTGGCGTTGAGCAACATCAAGGGGAAAATTTCAGCTTTGGCTGTCTTTTTTTCAGTGACCCCTAGCGTCTCGCTCACTAGTGAGTACTTTTGTTCAGGGGGTGCGCTATGTAGTCCCTCCGGTGCGTCCACCGTGAGATTTGAACCTGGTGTTGTTGGCGCTTCAGAAGCCGCCGTTTGAGAATATCAGGGAGATTCCTCTGTTGACCCTTTCACAGAAGGTGGTCTTTCTAGTGGCCATCACATTGGCCAGGAGGGTTTCAGGAACTTCTGTCTCAAGGTCCGATTCTTCAGCCTGCCTTACTATCACTGGTTTTAACGGCATGGCTATTGAGAGCCAGGTGTTAAGGAACCAAGGTCTATCGGACTCTGATCCTAACTATGCTGAGAGCACTGAAATCTTCTTCTCAGAAGATATACCATCGTACCTGGAAGGCCTACATCTCCATGTGTGAGGAGATAGCATGGCGTCCACGCTCCTTTTCTGTATCCAGGATCCTGCTGTTTCTACAGCAAGGAGTAGACCAGAAATTGGCTTTAAAGAGGAAGTAAACCCCTTCAAACCACTTTGACCTACAGGTAAGCCTAGATTAAGGCTTACCTGTAGGTCCAAGCAATATCTCCTAAACCTATATGGTTTAGGAGATATTTGCCCGAAAATGGGCACCGCTGTCTACGGCGCATGCGCCATAGACAGCGGCGCGCAGGCGCACTAAATGCGGCAAGTCCAAGAATGGATTTGCCTAATTTGTCGACTCCCGTGCGCATGCGCGGGAGTGACGTCATCGCGGCTTCGCCGAATGGCAGCGGCGGAGCTGCGAGACGCGACTCCCGTGCGCATGCGCGGGAGTGACGTCATCGCGGCTTCGCCGCTGTCATTGGTCGGAGCTGCGAGACGCCACCAGCAAGATGGATGCGGCGGACTACAGGGATCAGCGGCGACTTCGCTGGCTCCTGTGTCAGGTAAGTGACACATAATGAGCTACTATGCGATGCATAGTAGTCCATTATGCTTTACCTTTGCAGGGAAAAAAAAGAGGAAGTAAACCCATTAGGGTTTACTTCCTCTTTAAGCCAGATTAATTAGAGAACAAAATTTGGCTCTGGCAGTCTTTTCAGCGACCCCTGGCGTCTCACTCTCTAGTGAGCACTTTTGTTCAAGGGGTCCGACATGTAGTTCCTACAGCGCGTTCACCATTGCCCCCATGGGATCTGAACCTGGTGTTATCTGCGCTTCAGATACCGCCATTTGAAAATATCAGAGAGATTCCCCTGTTGACTCTTTCCAAGAAAGTGATCTTTCTAGTGGCCATCGCATCGGCCAGGAGCGTTTCAGAAATGGCGGCCTTGTCTTGCAAGTCTCCCTATCTGGTTATCCACAGGGATAAGGTGGTTTTGCGTCTGCAACCTTCTTTTCTGCCGAAGGTGGTTTTGGCGTTCCACATCAATGAAGCCATTGTGTTACCATCTCTGTGTCTTAAGCCAACACATCCTAAGGAAGTGGCTCTTCATGCCCTAGACGTGGTTCGGGCTTCGGGGGTGTATTTGTCTGCAATGGCTCCATTCGGAAGTCAGACTCCGTTTGTTTCAGTGGCTGGTCCGAAAAAAAAGGCATGGCGGTCTCGTCGGCCAGCATTTCCAGGTGGATCAGACAGATTGTAGTACAGTCCTACGCTTTGAAGGGGCAGGTGCCCCCCTTTCTGGTCACGGCCCACTCCACAAGGGCAACCGGAACGTCTTGGGCCTTCTGACATCAAGCGTCTGTCACTTAACCACTTACCGACCGGTGCACGATGATGTACGTCCTATATTTGAAGAGGGATATCTCGGTAACGGCAGCAGCTGCTGCCACAACCGAGATATCCATCTCTTCAGGCGCCGGTCGGCTGTACGATAACGGTGGTCTCCGTGGCGGATTCGCCGCGAGATCACCGCTATCGGCGGCGGGAGAGGGGCCGCACCTTCCGCCGCTTACCGGAGCCGTCGGTAGCGGCGGAGGCGTTTGGGTCCTTTAGCTAGCTGGGTATGGAGACGAGTGAGGCCAAGATGGCCCCCACTCGTCTCTATACCATAGGAGGGCGGAAGCGACGTCAAAACGTCACTTCCGCCCATACCTCTTAAAGGTATATTTTTTTTAAATGTAATTTTTTTTTTTTTTTGCATTTTAGTCCAAATATGAGATCTGAGGACTTTTTGACCCCAGATCTCATATTTAAGAGGACCTGTCATGCTTTTTTCTATTACAAGGTATGTTTACATTCCTTGTAATAGGAATAAAAGTGATCCATTTTTTTATTTTTTTTTAAAACAGTGTAAAAATAAATAAAATCAATTAAAATAAATAAGAAAAACAAGGTTTTTAAAAACACCCCGCCACGACGAGCTTGCGCACAGAAGCGAGCGCATACGTAAGTAGCGCCCGCATATGAAAACGGTGGTCAAACCACACATGTGAGGTATCGCCACGATCGGTAGAGCGAGAGCAATAATTCTAGCCCTAGACCTCATCTGTAACGCAAAAAATGCAACCTGTAGAATTTTTTAAATGTCGCTTATGGAGATTTTGGAGGCTAAAAGTTGGATGCCATTCCACGAGCGGGCGCAATTTTGAAGCGTGATATGTTGGGTATCAATTTACTCGGTGTACCATTATCTTTCACACTATAAAAAAAATTGGGCTAATTTTACTGTTGTCTTATTTTTTTATTTAAAAAAGTGCATTTTTTCCCAAAAATACGGTGTGAAAAAAAAAAGTATTTCAATGACCGCCATTTTATTCTCTAGGGTGTTAGAAAAAAAACAATATAAAATGTTTGGGGGTTCTAAGTAATTTTCTAGCAAAAAAAACTGTTTTAAACATGTAAACACCAAATCTGAAAAAGAAGCCTGGTCCTTAAGTGGTTAAGTGTGTAAAGCCGTGACTCGGTCGTCTGTTTGCACTTTTACTAAATTCTACAAGGTAGATGTCAGTGCATCGGCTGATGCTTGTTTTGGCTGTTAAGTTTTACAGGCGGCTGTATAATTGCAATTGCACATACATTTTTTTTCCTGTTTTTTTGGGGTAAAGAACGCAGTACTTTTATGGAAATGCATTTGTTACCGCAGTTCTGGTGCGGTTTGAAGGTAGTGTTTTCTGTTGAGGAACACCCTGTTTTTTTACTCACAAAAAAATAAAAAATAAAATAAAAAAAGTTTAGTTATTCCCACACACTCGTTTTTTTGGGGGTTAAGTTTTTATACTAGTTCCCACATGCCCTCGTTTTGACACTGCTTGGGGACATCCCAATGGTCTAAAGAGAGGAGCTGTGTCAGTCTGTGAATATAAGAGAAAATAGGATTTTTTGTACTCGCCATAAAATCCTTTTCTGTGTAATTCACTGACTGACACTCCCCCCCGCCCCTCCTATTTTTCTTTACGTTATACTGCTTGTTGACGTACTGAATCTGCAAGGCAAGCTACGGGGTTGTTACCTAAGGGACCGCCCCTTGGGGGTAAATAGAAGTTCTGAGTTTTTTATTGTTAACATGCTATGCCTAGTCCTCTCCTAAAGGTGGCGTAACAACCCAATGGTCTAAAGAGAGGAGCTGTGTCAGTCTGTGAATTATAGAGAAAAGGATTTTACTGTGAGTACAAAAATCCTATTTTTTTTTCTACACACCGTAAAATCCCTTTCTGTGATTTCATTGACTGACATCGCACCCAGCACTCCCTTTTTCTGCTTTACTTTGTAAAAAAACGAGCTTCTGTTAGCAGAGTGGGGGTTACTACCTGAAAGGACCGCCCCCAGGCGGTGCTGTGCTTTTTTTTTTTTTTTTTTCTGCCTAGTCCTACTCCTGAAAGTGGTGATAAACCCTACAGTCAAGAATTATAAAGAACTGTGACCGTTAATGAACTCAGAGAAAAGGTACTTTTTACAGTGAGTAGAAAAAAATGCCATTATTAAAGCAGAAATTTTGAAAACTGAGCAGGTAAGCTCTTTATTGCAGAAGAGACATGTGATGTCTCTTCTGAAATAAAAGAAACCTACCTGCCGGTTCACTGTCTTCTGTGGAATGTATTGAGCTGTGCAAGCGCAGATAAATCTACATTCTATCACAGCAGTGTGTGTACTAGGATGACTGCGCTCCTGCAGGAGTGATGTCATCCTGCCCATGCCAATGAGATTGTCTGCAGCCCTGCACCAGGAAGAAGCCAGGTACAAGGTGCTGGCATGACAAAGGACATCGGACTGTTGGAGTGAGACAAGTATCGCACAGATTAGCTCTATTTGAAGTGAATTTGAAAAACAGACTTGTTGACCGCATCTTCAGGTTGAAAATATAAGAGTAGAGGCTGAAAAAAAACATTAAAAGGAGAAGTCCAGCCAGAGCTTTTTAGGCTGGGCTTCTCCTCTGGGTCACAGGAGTGCCATTTGTTTTGCACTCCTGTGACCTGTTTTCAGCAGAGAGCGGTGTGAAGTCCGCTCTCCGCTGACGTCACTGCCATCATTCGAGGCAGTACATCATCCTAAGCCTGGATCCACCAGCTGCCTTGATTGATGGCTGTCTCAGCGAGCTGTTGAGACTGCCCTTCCACAGCTCATCACTCCAATGAGCATGGAGGATCAGAGCAGTGTATTATCGCCAAACTTTCTTACAGTATTGTAATATTTTGAAGAAAAGTGTACATTTGTGGTAAAAACTGTTGTATTGAGGAATTATGATACTAAACATTCATAGTTGATTGAATGCTGAGGGCCAAATAATGCTTACCTTTGTACATTATGTACATTCTCAGTAAATGGCTGTTTTCGTGGGGGGGGGGGGGGGTTAGGACAGTCTGATCATTGGTGGAGAGCAGGCTGAGTTCCCAGCACATCTAAAGAACTGAACACAATGTGCTCGCCTGCTTAGTGTGGTCAGTTTCTTAATAGGAAAGCAGAGGAGCTGGCAAGAATACCAGGGATTTCACACAAAGGAAGCATTACAAAGAATAGGATACGGTTTCGTACATCGTACAACAGGCACATATCAAGAGTATGAAATGTTGGGAATAACAAACACTTTAAGCACCTGTTTTTTGTTTTTGGAGTGCTGCTTTGTCACTTCTTTGTATTTATTGCTTTATAGACTTTGGGCACTTAGCACCTCACAGGAGGCCTAGGCATAGTGTCTTATATATGACAATTGATCGTGCCCTGCCCTCCTGCTGTTGTGTACCTGTAGTTTGATGAATCTTGTTAGTATGTGCATGATACTCATCGTTTCCTTATCAATTAAACCACAGATTATTCCATTATCAGTATTTAGCCTCTTGAGCTTGAATTGCTTTATATGAATTAATGTGAAGTTTTGGATATCAAGTTTTTACCATCTCACAATGCATTTGTGTACACAGTGCCTGTTGATGTAATTAAATGTGAACATGAAGTTATGTCATGCTATTGTTTTTTGTTGCATACCACTAAATACAGAATGAAAAAAGAGAGAACGAGCAGCTGCTCTGATCAGGTCAGCCCTCTGCTGTCTGCGTCGATCAACCAACTGCTTGTGTACTGTGCAATGTAGCTTAATAGGCTTGCTTCCAGTCTGAATAATACTGTACACTGAACTTCAAGATGTTAATATAAAGACAGACTAAAATAATTGAAAATAAAATGATTACCTGCATTTATAATTGACGTTATTTCAGTATATTTTCATCTTTTCTCTAGACATCTTAGCCCTCATTCTCTTTCTGCACAAGAAGCAAATGACCAGCTGAGTCTTCATATTTCAGTGGAAGGCAAAAATTACCCAGTTGATTACCATCCGCAGGACATTACTAATCACATATGCAGTATATCTGCCACTGATAAGCTTACAAAATGGGAAGTCCTGGGAGTTCAAGGAGCACTGTTGAGCATTTTCATACAACCAGTGTACATTTACAGCATTATTGTGGGTAAGATGATGTAGAACTTTGCTTTGTCCATTTCATCATAAATGTACTTAAAGGAAAATAATCATTGAGCTTGTAAGTAAACTAGCAAAAGTGTGCGCGTGCTAGAACACGCAATGTTGGGGATTAAACAAACAATACTAAGAGTGTCTCAGTAAACAGTGTCTGATGCAGAGGGGTGTGAGATGGTATGATGGCAGCCAGTATGTTCAGGGAAGGAGTGCAGAGGCAAGGAGCGCAGAGTGTATGACAGCAGGCTGTGTGTGCAGGAGAGGAATTTGAGGATATAAAAGTTGGCTGATTTGACGAGAGGGGGATGCGGCGTGTGCGTAGGATATGACAGCACGCAGTATACAGTGCCTTGCGAAAGTATTCGGCCCCCTTGAACTTTTCAACCTTTTGCCACATTTCAGGCTTCAAACATAGATATAACATTTTTATTTTTTGTGAAGAATCACCAACAAGTGGGACACAATTGTGAAGTGGAACGAAATCTATTGGATAATTTAAACTTTTTAGCAAATAAAAAACTGAAAAGTGGGGCGTGCAAAATTATTCGGCCCCTTTTACATTCAGTGCAGCAAACTTACTCCAGAAGTTCAGCGAGGATCTCTGAATGATCCAATGTTGTCCTAAATGACTGATGGTGATAAATAGAATCCACCTCTGTGCTCTGTGATAGTCTCAGGGTTCTGTTGAAAGTGCAGAGAGCATCATGAAGACCAAAGAACACACCAGGCAGGTCCGTAATACTGTTGTGGAGAAGTTTAAAGCCGGATTTGGATACAAAAAGATTTCCCAAGCTTTAAACATCCCAAGGAGCACTGCAAGCGATCATTTTGAAATGGAAGGAGTATCAGACCACTGCAAATCTAACAAGACCTGGCCGTCCCTCTAAACTTTCAGCTCAGACAAGGAGAAGACTGATCAGAGATGCAGCCAAGAGGCCGATGATCACTCTGGATGAACTGCAGAGAACTACAGCTGAGGTGGGAGAGTCTGTCTATAGGACAACAATCAGTCGTACACTGCACAAATCTGGCCTTTATGGAAGAGTTGCAAGAAGAAAGCCATCGTCTAAAGTTTGCCACAAGCCACCTGGGAGACACACCAAACGTGGAAGAAGGTGCTCTGGTCAGATGAAACCAAAATCGAACTTTTTGCCCACAATGCAAAACGATATGTTTGGTGTAAAAGCAACACAGCTCATCACCCTCAACACACCATCCCCACTGTCAAACATGGTGGTGGCAGCATCATGGTTTGGGCCTGCTTTTCTTCAGCAGGGACAGGGAAGATGGTTAAAATTGAGGGGAAGATGGATGCAACCAAATACAGGACCATTCTGGATGAAAACCTGTTGGAGTCTGCAAAAGACTTGAAACTGGGTTGGAGATTTATCTTCCAACAAGACAATGATCCCAAACATACAGCAAAATCTACAAAGGAATGGTTCACAAATAAACGTATCCAGGTGTTAGAATGGCCAAGTCAAAGTCCAGACCTGAATCCAATCGAGAATCTGTGGAAAGAGCTGAAAACTGCTGTTCACAAACGCTCTCCATCCAACCTCACTGAGCTCGAGCTGTTTTGCAAGGAAGAATGGGCAAGAATTTCAGTCTCTCGATGTGCCAAACTGATAGAGACATACCCCAAGCGACTTGCAGCTGTAATCGCAGCAAAAGGGGGCTCTACAAAGTATTAACGCAAGGGGGCCGAATAATTTTGCACGCCCCACTTTTAATTTTTTTTATTAGTTAAAAAAGTTTCAAAAATCCAATAGATTTCGTTCCACTTCACAATTGTGTCCCACTTGTTGGTGATTCTTCACAAAAAATAAAAAATTTATATCTTTATGTTTGAAGCCTGAAATGTGGCAAAAGGTTGAAAAGTTCAAGGGGGGGGCGAATACTTTCGCAAGGCACTGTATGTGAAGAGGAGAACATTGGGTAGTATGTGGTGGGAGGCATATCTAGGATATGACAACAGTAAATGCAGGAGAAGAGTGCAGAGGGTATAAACGCAGTGCGCACGTGAGAAGTGTGGAGGTCAGTATTTGCAAGAAAGTATTGCAGAGGATATGACAGCGGCAGTAAAGTAGAGCTTTTTTTAATATAGTAAATTAATAGCAGACATCTTGTGTTTCCATAAAACAAAAAGGGCACACCACCCGAGTGCATTATCCTCAAATAACTTTTATTGTTAAAATGAAGTGATAAATGATATACTCACAAACCAACGTACCGTATATACTCGAGTATAAGCCGAGATTTTCAGCCTCTTTTTTGAGGCTGAAAGTGCCCCCCTCGGCTTATACTCGAGTCATCGCTGTCTGCCCGCTCGATCAGCGTGTCGAGCAGACAGACAGCGGCCATTCTATTCAAAAGCCGCGCCTCCGGCTCCGCCTTCGCCTGTGATAGGCGGAACACTGAATTTCCCAGCAGCCTGTGTTCCGCCTATCACGGACATCGTATCATCCTCGTACTACGGACGAGGATGATACGACGTCTGTGATAGGCGGAACACAGGCTGCTGGGAAATTCAGTGTTCCGCCTATCACAGGCGAAGGCGGCGGCGCAGCTTTTGAACTTTACAATGGCCGCCGACGAAGAGGGCACGGGACGGCACGGGACGGGACGGGGGCAAGGCAAGGCACGACACGGGACGGATGCAAGGAGGCAAGGCACGGCACGGGACGGAGGCAAGGAGGCAAGGCACGGGACGGAGGCTCGGGACAAAGGTAGGCTGGACACACACACACACACACACACACACACACACACACACACACACACACACACACACATGGATGGAGACACACACAGGGATGGATGGATGGATGGATGGAGACACACACACACAGGGATGGATGGATGGATGGATGGAGACACACACACACAGGGATGGATGGATGGATGGAGACACACACACACAGGGATGGATGGATGGATGGACACACACACACACAGGGATGGATGGACGGACACACAGGGATGGACGGACACACAGGGATGGACGGACACACAGGGATGGACGGACACACAGGGATGGACGGACACACACACACAGGGATGGACAGGCATGTCTCACCCTCGGCTTATACACGAGTCAATAAGTTTGCCAGTTTTTTTGGGGGTAAATTGGGGGCCTCGGCTTATATTCGGGTCGGCCTATACTCGAGTATAAGTACAAACTTGTCAGAATACATGCAAATACACGTTCCAATACATAGTGGATATAAAATGTCTATACACCCCTGTAAAAATTCCATGTTTTTGAGATGTAAAAAAAAACAGACCAAGATGAATCACTTTAGACTTTTTTCCACCCTTGGGTCCATGCACACTAGGCTTAACCACTTAGGGACCAGGCCTCTTTTTCAGATTTGGTGTTTACATGTTTTAAAACCGTTTGTTTTTTTTTTTTTTGCTAGAAAATTACTTAGAACCCCCAAACATTATATATTGTTTTTTTCCTAACACCCTAGAGAATAAAATGGCGGTTATTGCAATACTTTTTTTCACACCGTATTTGCGCAGCGATCTTACAAGCGCACTTTTTTGGAAAAAATTCACTTTTTTGAATAAAAAAATAAGACAACAGTAAAATTAGCCCAATTTTTTTTATATTGTGAAAGATAATGTTGCGCCGAGTAAATTGATACCCAACATGTCATGCTTCAAAATTGCGCCCACTCGTGGAATGGCGTCAAACTTTTACCCTCAAAAATCTCCATAAGCGACATTTAAAAAATTCTACAGGTTGCATGTTTTGCGTTACAGAGGAGGTCTAGGGCTAGAATTATTGCTCTTGCTCTACCGATCGCGGCGATACCTCACATGTGTGGTTTGCCCGCCGTTTTCATATGCGGGCGCTACTCACGTATGCGTTCGCTTCTGTGCGTGAGCTCGTCGGGACGGAGGGGTTTTAAAAATTATTTTTTTTCTTATTTATTTTACTTGATTTTATTTATTTTTTACACTTAAAAAAAAAATAATGGATCACTTTTATTCCTATTACAAGGAATGTAAACATCCCTTGTAATAGAAAAAAAGCATGACAGGTCCTCTTAAATATGAGATCTGGGGTCAAAAAGTCCTCAGATCTCATATTTGGACTTAAATGCAATAAAAAAAAAAAAAAAAAAAAAGTCATTTTAAAAAAATGACATTGAAAAAAATATATACCTTTTTAAGAGGTATGGGTGGAAGTAACGTTTTGATGTCGCTTCCGCCCTCCTATGGTATAGAGACGAATGGGGGCCATCTTAGCCTCACTCGTCTCCATACCCGGCCAGCGACAGGACCCGATCGCCTCCGCCGCTACCAACGGCTCCGGTAAGTGGTGGAAGGCGCAGGGGGGTGGCACCTCTCCCGCCGCCGATGACGGCGAACCCGCCACGGAGACAACCGTTATCGTACACAGGACCACCTCCTGTAAAGAGGGATACCTCAGTTGTGGCAGCAGTGGTTAAATAAAGCCAGTTCTTTTGGCAGAAAAAAAGCTTTTTTTGTACTCGCTTTTAGGCACATCTAGTGTCTTTTTCTGCCAGAAAACTTCTCTCAAAAATACAATCCAGAAGAGTTTTCTGCCTCCAAACGCTGAGCTTAAAATAGGGGTGCCCAACCACTGTCCCACGGGACACATGTGGCGCCCTCTTATGTGGCTCGCCACCTTCTGCACTGGGATGAAGGGTCGGCAAGCCCAGATTGTGGGTTCCCGACCCGCCATCCCCAAGCATCGGTGTGAAGAACTGAGCTGGTGCTAGAGGAAGCAGATGCTTCCTGTATAGCACAGATTCCTGTCACAGGTAGAGTTATACCAAATGTACGCCACCTGGGACCGTTATCAGCATGATACAGGAAACATCAGGAATGGCGGGTCGGGAACCCGCAATCTGGGACAGCAGTTAGCAGGAATACCACCAGCAGTACCCCCTGGCAGCAGTACCCACCAGCAGTACCTGCCCTGGAGGACAGCCAGCAGCAGCTGCCAGCCATACCCACCTGGGGAACAGCAGCAGCCAGCGATACCTGCAGGAATTCCGAGGAAAAAGGCACAATTGAGGTCAGTTGAGGCGCAGGTACCACAGTGCTTCAGTGTGAAAGCAACCTTAGGCCCCTTTCACACAATTGTTCCGATTGGTTCTGCCTGTCTGTTTTTCATGGAACCCAATCGGACACCCTCCATTCACCTCTATAGAGCAGTAGATGTAAACAGACTTGTGTTCTTCAACACCCGCCTATCTCCTACCTGATCCACTTAAAAAAACAGAAGGGGATCAGTCCCCTTCTGTCTGGGCACATAGGACTGGAGGGCCAATAGAGAAGAGCGGGCTGTGTCAGCGTGTGCTCTACATATGCAGAGTGGACACAGACCTGTCATCTGCCGGCTTCGCTCATTGGGGCTTGCGACCGGTTACCAAGTTGCTAAAGTGGCCCTCGCTCTTCAAAAGATTGGGCACCCCTGGCTTAAATTATGCCTCTAAATAGCCTTATGTGCAAGGACACATAGGATAACATTGAGCTGCTTCTACAGATAATCAAATTAAAAACAAACTAAAATCTTTTGAAAAAGTAAAAATCTTACAATAATGTGGTTGCATAAATACGAACACCTTAAAAACTAATACTTTGCTGAAACACCTTTTTTATATGGCAGCATTCAGTCTCTTGGTGTAGGAGTCTGAGAATGGCACATCTTGCCTTGGGAATCTTTGCCCACTCTTCCTTGCAAAAGCACTCCAAATCTGTCAATTTGCTAGGGCATCCCTGGTGCACAGCCCTCGTCATTCCACAGCTTTTCAGTTGGATTCAGGTATGGGCTCTTGTTGGGCCATTCCAAAACTTTGATCTTTTTCTGGTGAAGCCATTCTTTTGTTAATTTTAGAGGTGTGCTTTGGATTGTTGTCATGCTGAAAAGGGAAACTCCTCTTCATCTTCAGCTTTTTACCAGAGGCCTGAATGTTTTGTGCCAAATTAACTGACTAATATTTGAAACTGTTCAGATGTCCTTCCACCTTGATTAAAAAGCCGCAGTTCCAGCTGAAGAACAAAAGCCCAAAACGTCCTTTCCAAAACTACTTTCAGGACAGCCACCCGAGAGATCATGGCTTCACGTCCCAAAGGAAACACCTCCTCCATCAGAGCTTTTTGAGGGAAGCCTTCACGCAGCCTCCTCAGTTTTTTGTGTTTCCTCCAACCAGGAGGAACACCTCCTTTTGAGAGCCATGATCTCGGGTGGTCCTGAGTGTAGGTTCTCATCTGGGTTGTTTTTTCAATAGGGGCTGGTCCTCCCATCTGCCTCCCGGTGAGGATGGTCCCATGGGCTCTCCCCCCCCCTTCAGTGCTTGGGGAGAGCCAGTACGCCGGAGGTACTGTGCCCCTGTCTTTTTTTTTTTTTTTTCGTCAGAGTGGCAGGCACAGCGTTTGGATTTTCTCGTGTGCCCGTCCTTCGGGAAAGGAGCGGAACTTCCGGCGGTGCGCCGCGTCATTTCCTGGCGCTGAAACGCAGGGGGAGAGAAGAGGGCCAACTGCCGCCTTATTTCCGGTTCCGGTCGGTTCGCAGTGGCGATTTTGGATCTGGGACCGGCGGCAGTGTATTCCACGCGTCTGTTAGCCAGCGATGGAGAGCGATACAGACAAGGGGACAAGCCAAGGCTCCAGCAAGGTGAAGGTAGGAGCAGTGCTCTGAATATTCCAGATCCTATGCTCCTTTGGGGGGGAGGAGGTAAGTGATCACCCTTTTCCCCTCCCTCGCACCCTCTCTCCCTCCCTTGCTCAGTGTTTGCAGTGGTGGAGGATTAAGGGGTGTCGGCTTGCTAGAGCACTGGGAAACGTTGTGTTTTTTTCCTTAGTTGCACCTGGGTGATATCTGCATTTTGTTTGCAGAAATAAATAGCGTGGGTTTTTTTTGTCCTTGTCTCTTTGTTTGCAAAAAGTGCTGCCCAACCAGTTAAGAGGCGATGTCCTGTCTGCAAGGAGAAACTTAGTGAAACCTGGACCAAATCACTGTGTGCGTCTTGTACCGCAGGCCTGGTTAGGGAGGAATCCCCATCCTTGTGTGGTGACTTAATTTCAACCATTAAGGACAAGCTTAAGGCTACCTTTCAGGCATTCAGGTCTAATCTATCAGACGAGCCTGGAACATCGGGAGAGCCTAGAACCCAGCAGTCTTCCTTGGAACCTCAAGGGTGTTCTCAGTTGCTGACTGGGGGTGGGTTGTCTCAGGACACCTCGCAGGATTCGTTCTCGCTGGCCTTAGAGTCTGACTCACAAGAAGAGGACGATTCAGAAGCGGCTTCCAAGTACAAATTATCCTTGGAAGTGGGAGGTCTTCTTAAAGTGATATATGCCACTTTAGGTATTGAGGAAGAGAAGAAAGAGCTCTCCCTAAATGATTGCATGTATGCTGGGCTTAGGGGATTCCAGATCTCGCACCTTCCCGGTGCATTCCCTGGTGTCTGACATGATCAAGAGAATGGTTGGAGCCCGAGAAGAAACCTTTTTTCTCCAGAGCACACAGAAGGTTTCCTTTTGAAGACAACCCAGACCTGGTTTGGAACAAGGTCCCAAAGTTACTCTGCCTTCTCTCAGGTCTCGAAATCGACAGACTTAGCCTTTGAAGACATGGTCACATTAAAAGATCCCATGGATAAAAAGATGGATCTCCTTCTAAAAAGATCCTGGCAGTCGGTAATGATGAATTTAAAACCGGCCATGGCGACAACCTATGTGGCAAGAAATCTAGATCATTGGGTGAAATCTCATATTTTGGCGGATTCCCCTAAACGGGAGATTTTGGATTCCTTTGCTACTCTTTCAGCAGCAATTGCATATATTGCAGATGCTTCGGCTGAGTTTGTCCGCATGACAGCCAGGTCAGCCGCCCTGACTAACTGTTAGAAGGGCCTTGTGGCTGAAAACCTGGCCAGGGGATGCGGCCTCAAAAAATAGGCTATGCAGCATTCCTTTCATGGGGGATTTGTTGTACGGCTCAGAATTGGAATCTATTCTGGACCAAACGGCAGATAGAAAAAAATCAGTGAAGAAAAAGCCAGCGCAGGCGGTTTTTTCGGAGCCCCAAGGGACAGGCGGAGGATAGGACACAAACCAGGAGGAAGCCTTGGGTGGTACAAAAACCCAAGGGTAAAGGGGGAGTTCTCCTCAATCCTCCTGCATCCGCCGCCAAGCCACAATGACTCATCCGTCAGGGTGGGAGGGAGGCTCCAAGAGTTTCTCCCTCAGTGGGGTGGCCATCACTCAGAATCAGTTCATTTTGAGGATGATTTCCCATGGTTACGAGATAGTTTACAGAGGTCCCTCCTCAAAGGCTCCTGTTCACAAACGTCCCCAGGGATCCAGTCAAGGCCTTCGCTAGGAAGTCCCTTATTCGGGATCTGATGTTTTGGGGGGTCATTGTGCCGGTCCCATCAGGGGAACTGGGTCAGGGATTTCATTCCCATGTGTTCCTGGTCCGAAAGCCTTCGGGAAGGTTCCGACTCATCTTGAACCTCAAAGGGCTGAACAAGTCTGTGCGGTACGAGAGGTTTCGCATGGACTCTATCTCTCCGTAAGGAACCTCCTGAATCAGGGGTGCTATATGGCATCCATAGATTTGCAGGATGTGTATCTCCGTGTCCCGATTTGGGTCGGGTCTCAGAGATATTTGAGGCTGGCACTAAAGGAAGGGAGCAAGGTTGTTCACCTCCAGTTCAGAGCCCTCCCGTTTGGCCTGTCTTCATCCCCGAGAGTGTTCACCAAGATTATGGCCGAAGCTTTAGCTCCTCTCCGCCTGGAGGGAATCTCGGTGATTCCCTACCTAGACAATCTGTTATTTTTCGCCCAGACCAAAGAGGGTTTGCGGAAAGATCTGGACAGAGCCTGCATCCACCTAAGAGAGTTAGGGTGGATTATAAATCTGCAAAAATCTAATTTGGTGCCCGCTCAGCAAGTGACTTTCCTGGGGTTTCGTATCAGCTCTCTGGACCAAAAGATTTTCCTGCCGGAAGAGGAGAAGCTGATACAGTTAATATCCAAACTGCAATCCAATCAGCCCCTGTCCATCAGGAAGGTTATGTCGGCATTGGGAACTTTGACTTCTTCCATCCCGGCGGTTCAGTGGGCGAGGCATCACTTCAGGCCTCTTCAGGCTTTCTAATTGAAGGTTTGGGATCGTCAACAAAATTCGCTGGATGTTCTGGTGAGGATCCCCACCTCAGTAAAGAGAGGTCTTTGGTGGTGGAGAAACCGAGAGGTGCTTTCAGATGGCCTGTTGTGGTCCTTCCCGGTCCAGGTGCGGCTGACAACCGACACCAGTTCCTGGGGTTGAGGGGCTCACATGGGCAGTGGGTTCAGGGCTCATGGTCTGCGGAAGAGGCAGGGAGGTCCTCAAATTGGAGGGAAGTGAAAGCAGTGGAGAGGGGCGATGTTGGCCTTCTCAGGTGTTATTCAGAAGGAACATATCCAAGTCCTATCAGACAATGCCACCGTCGTGGCATACTTGAACAGGCAGGGAGGAACCAGAGGCAGGGCGCTTCAGGATCTGGCAAAGGGTATCCTGGTGTGAGCAGAGCAGTTTACTCTATCCTTGTCAGCGATCCACCTAAAGGGGTCTCTAAACGAAAAAGCAGACTTCCTCAGCAGGAACCAGGTCTTAGAGGCAGAATGGCAGTTGAATCCAGAGGTCTTCAGACTGATCAGGGAAAGATGGGGTCAGCCAGATGTAGATCTCTTTGCCACTCTGGAAAATGCCCGGGTCCTCTCTTATTCTCCCTAAACAGGCACGACAAGTCGTTGGGAGTAGATGCCTTGGCACACAGCTGGAATTTTCACCTATGCTACGCCTTTCCCCCGTTTCAGTTGATTCCGCGGGTTATAAGCAAGATCGCAAGAGAGGAGGCAAGGGTAATTCTTATCACTCCCTTTTGGCCCAAAAGACCTTGGTTCTCAGCCCTATTACAGATGCAGCGAAAACCATTCTGGCATCTTCCTCTAAGAAAAGATCTCCTCCAGCTGGGCCCTCTCGTCCATCAAGATCTAGTGAAGCTGAGGTTCACGGCTTGGTTTCTGAGGAGCAGCTCTTGAAGAGAAAAGGGTTCTCAGACAGGTTGGTGGCTACCCTGATGTCCAGTAGGAAGAAAGTCACTAGGGCAATATATTTCAAATATTGGAAGGTGTTCAACTCCTGGTGCAAGACTTTGGCTAGATCACTGAGACAAATTGCTTCAATTTTGGAATTCCTGCAAGAAGGGATAGATAATAAGTTAGCAATCAGCACCCTCAAGGTGCAAGTGTCCGCTCTAGGGTTTTTTTTTTTTTTTTTTTTTTTGGGAGAAACCTATAGCATCAGACCCCCTAGTAGTCAGGTTCTTTAGAGCTCTTTCTTGATCTAAGCCTGTGTTGTCTAAAAGTTGCCCAGGCTCGGACTTGTCTACTGTTTTGCAGGCCCTGACCAGGGATCCATTCGAACCTATTGTTTCAGCCCCCTTGGGATGGATTACATTGAAAAACGTTTTTTTTTAGTGGCCATTACTTCAGCTCACAGAGTCAGTGAGTTGCAGGCTTTGTCAATCAGAGAGCCGTTCTTTTTTGTTTTTCCAGACAGGATAGTCCTTAAAACGGATCCTAATTTTTTGCCTAAAGTGGCGTCAATTCAAAATCGATCTCAGGAGATAATTCTCCCTACATTCTGCTCTAATCCATTTGGTAAGGAAGAAGAATTCCATACCTTGGATGTTAAGAGAGCAGTTCTAAGTTATTTGGAGGCCACTGAAGACTTTAGACGTGCGGATGCACTATTTATTTTATTTTCTGGTAGTAAAAAGAGAAAGCAAGCTTCCAAAGGGACCATAGCCAGATGGCTAAGGATGGCAATTGCGGAAGCCTATTCCTGTGCTGGCCAGAGGGGTCCAGTGAGTGTCCGGGCTCATTCCATGAGGGCTACAGCGGTGAGTTGGGCAGAGAAAGCTGGCGCCACTCCCGAACAGATATGTAAGGCAGCTACCTGGTCAAGTCTGACGACATTTGCCCGTCATAGATTCGATCTCATGACGGCTGGGGATCAGGCTTTTGGAAGGAAAGTCATACAGGCTGTTGTCCCACCCTGAATGGAGTAAGTCTCGGTAATCCTCTCGGTGGCTGTCCTGAAAGTCGTTTTGGAAAATTCAAGTTAGACTTACTGGTAACTTGTTTTCCAATAGACTTTCAGGACAGCAGTAGCCCGCCCTGGTTTTTTATGTTAATTGCTGTAATACTGATCATATAAATGTCACTTATGTGTTACAGCAGTAGTTGGATAGTCTGTACAAACTGAGGAAGCTGCGTGGAGGCTTCCCTTAAAAAGTTCTGATGGGGGAGGTGGAGCCATGATCTCTCAGGTGGCTGTCCTGAAAGTCTATTGGAAAACAAGTTACCGGTAAGTCTAACTTGAATATTTTGGAATTATGGCCAAAAAGTTTAATCTTGGTCTCATCAAACCATAAAATATTTTCTAACATGCTTTTGGCAGACTTGATGTAGGTTTTTGCAAAATGTAGCCAGTCTTGGATGTTTTTCTTAGCAAGAAAAGGCTTCTTTCTTGCCACCCTGCCCCACATCCCTCACATATGAAGAAGATGGTTGTCACATATAATACACAACCATTACTCAGCAGATGCTCCTTTAACCACTTGCCGACCACACTATATCCAAAAGATGGCTCCAGTGTACTCGTCCATGGATGCCCTCCCAGAATCCCACCCCTGTGATTGCTGTGTTCTTTTAAAAGAGAGTTGGGATCCCCGGGATTAGACTACACAGCATGGGTTACAGCCAGTCTGTGAATGCATGCATAGCCTCATACCTCCCTGCTTTGGATACTACTACAGTTTCTCATGGGTGTCCACTTGGTGGGTTGAGTAGTTCCATTTTGGGGGTTACACATTTCTCCTTCTCTGGGGCAGGAAAGCACCCAGTGGATGGGTCAAGTACTGACCAGATCATCTGGGGACGAAGATCCTTTCCCGCTCTGTGCCATTCGTAGCGTGTCTGGGGCCGCTTTCCACTCACCTTTCTTGGCTTGGCGGTTACAGACCCCCCTGTCAAAGCCTCACTACCTGGCCAGTGGACTGGGCCAGAACAGTCAGGGTCAGGGCTCAAATCCTGCGGGAACGCGTGGGAATGGCGTCCCTGCACTTTTTTCACAGCAGGAATGCCGTTCCCTTTGCAGGTCTAGAGCCGCCCGAGCCGAATGTCAAGATGCATGCAGAGTAGCGCAGGAAGCGCCTGTCTGTAGTAAGTTTTCTCTCCTGTCACGCAGCGCTGTTCGCTCCCTGGTTGCCCCTCCTCTTTTCTCGTCTATCCTAGATGATGTTACAAGCCAATGGGGATAGACGAGAAGAGAGGAGGGGCCACCGGGGAGCGAGGAGAAAACTTACTACAAACGCTTTCTGCGCTACTCTGCATGCTGGCTAGTAAGATCCCCTAATGTGCCCCATGTCCTGATATGCTATGTGCTCCATGCCCTGTGGCCTGATGTGCCCCATGCTCTGATGTTTTATGTGCCCCATGCCCTTATGTGCCATGTGCACAGATGTGCCCCATGCCCTGAGGTGCCTTGATGTGCCATGTGCCCCGATGTCCTATTTTTTTATTTATTTTTTTGGTGGGGAAGTGGATCTTGGGTGGGAGTTCCCACACTTTTTTCCCCAGGACTTGACCCCTGGTCAGGGTCCTCGGGGCCCCTTTTTGACCTTTGCCAAAACCTGACAGCCATGGAGGGTTTCCTGCATGGAGGGGTTCTTATTGCAGAAAGCCCTCAACTGAACGCCTGCCACTGCCAGCTTCTGCAGATTTTTTAAGTTTGCCCACTTACAAAGAAATTAAAGGTCTGTCATTTTTATCTTAGTTGTATTTTAAATGATAGAGACAGAATACCAACCAAAAATACAGAAGAAACACATAACAAATGTTATAAGTTAAGTTGCAGTTCAGTGAGTGAAATAAGTATTTGATCCCCAAGCAAAACATGACTTAGTACTTGGTCGAGTAACCCTTGTTGGCAAGCGCAAGACGTTTCTTGTAGTTAGTAAATAGATATGCACACATCTCCGGACGGATTTTGGTCCACTCTTCTTTACAGATCTCCTCTAAGGCTGGGTACACTCTATTGCGAACCCGCAATAGCAGGAGATTTTGAGGAGCCGGTTCACATGTCTCCGCTGCGGCTCAGGTGGGAATTTGCACAGGAGCCCTGTGTGTCTTTTGGTCTGTCTCAGGTCTGAATTCAGCCAAAAATTTGGGGTGAAGTCATACCTTAAACGGTGAACAGGGACGCACCAGACTCCTGCGAGCCCCATGCCAAGATAGTGTGAACCCAGCCTAAATCCTTCAAGTGATATTGTTTTTTGTTTGTTATTTAGGTAAAAATAACAAACCTGTGTATACTTGCCTGCTCTGTGCATTGTAGCCCCAATCCTCTTCTTGGGTCCCTCTTCAACACTCCTGGCCCTTCCCTCCTGTTGAGTGACCCCACAGCAAACCGCTTTCTGTGGGGGCACCCGAGCTGAGCCACGGCTCCCTGTGTCCATTCAGACACTGAGTCATGGCCCAGAACCGCCCCCTTTCATTCTTCATTGGCTGACTGACTTTGACAGCAGCTAAGCGCCAGTGGCTCCGACTGCTGTCTCAGCCAATGAGGAGGGGAATCTAGAGGGGGCTCAGGTAAGTATTGGGGGGGGGGAGGGACTGCTGCACACAGAAGGCTTATTGCTGTACTGTGTGTACCTAGAAGAATTGATGCTAGTTTGAAGCCAAACAAATATTGATTCTTGGATTTCTCTAATGTTTATCTACTTTCCATTTTGTTAATTGATCAAAAAAAATCTATTAACACCTATTTCTGAAAGCATTCTTAATTTACAGCATTTCATCACACCTGCCTGAAACTTTTACACAGCGCTGTATGCATACAACGCACACATGCAGATGCTATTTATCCTTCCTAACAAATGAGCATTGACAATGGTCTGTAAGTGATAGGGATACACTAAACTAAAGAGTTACTTAGCGTGGGTTATACTTTGCAATTTCCGTAACACAGGATTCCATTCTCTGCTCAAGTGTTTGCAGGAATCTGGGTGCTCTTGTAGTGTACACTTGGTGTCATCCCAGGTGAAGTTCCTTTAACCTTGTGAAGCCCCCTCTGGTACAGACCTACCTAGCTGTTCTGGAACCCCCTTACTTATACCTAGCTCTTCTCTGTGTTATAGAGCCTCTTTTGACACAGACCTTCCTTGGTGTTATGCAGCCCCCTCTAGAACATACCTTCCTTGGTGTTATGGAGCCCCCTTCTGTCCAGGTCTCTTCAGTGCCTTTTTTTGCTCTGGATATGGTATAAGCTGTTTGAGGCATATGTTTGTTAGATTTACAAAGCTGCCACATGGTCTTTCTGTTTAATTTTTAAGTTTTACCAGGTGGAGATTCAGGTCTCAGTTATTGCCTGCTTCATTTGTAAGGCACGTCAGGTGGCTCTGTGAGTTCAGCTGTTCAGCCACCTTTGTAACCTGTAGGGTTTTCTTTTGGGCTTGGATTGGATTAGCTTTTTCTGTTCTGTTGCCTACCCCTGAGTTGGACTAGGACAGGTCGATCCTTTCTTTTGCTAGGCTGTTCATTTCTTGTCAAGAACCAGATTGTTCCTGGCTTGCTGGCTTATTAATCAGGCTCTAGAGTCAGGAAAGCCCTTCCTTCCAGTCTTTAGGAGGATCCTCAAGATGGATGTCAGACTGGGGAGGTGTTCTGGGCACCCTGTTGATGTAGGAGACATGGTCATCTGAGGAGTCTTGTCTCCTGATCAACATCCTGGAGATTTGGATAAAGTCAGTGTCTGTAGGGGGAAACCATTTTGATTGAGGGTCACCTGATTAGGATTCAGTTGGACAATGCCATGGTGCTGGTGTAAAATAATCATCAGGAAGGTACCAGAGGTCTCACCCTGGCAAGAGGTAGATATGATCCTGTCCTGGGCAGAGCTTCACCTTCCAGCCTTATCAGCTGTGTGCTTGCTCATTGTTTGTCTGCAATGTGGATTCCTTCAGCTGGCATCGTCCAAACCATGAAAGAGTTTTCCTGTACGCTGAGTTGGCAAAACTTCAGGCAGATGCGGTTTGGGCACTGCCAAGTCATCAGGATCTTATGTCCCAAGGTCCAGTTTGCTGTTTTTCGTCACGATTGCTTGCTTTAATAGCTGTTAAAGTGGAACTAAACCCTCCTATCCTTTACACCCAAGAAAGCTGCCATCTTAGCCTCTGTTTGAATTTGATAAGTTTTGACATCAGCCATGGCTTGATAGTTCGGTTCAGAGCAGTTCTCATTCACACCATGCCTTGAATGTAACCGTTCAATCAATAGGTTTAGTTCTCCTTTAAAGCCCATGTCCTTAAGAATAGGACATCCGAGTCTGTGATTCCTTCTGTGCCTACTTCCTGTAAGGTCTTTAAACTGATGTGGAAGACATACTTCACTTGGTGTGAGTGAAAAAGCTTTCACCCCAGGAGTTCTCAATGGGAGGAACCTTCTCCTTCCAGCAGCATCTGCCGCTCTACTATCGAGGGTCCCGGTTTCTGCTCTTTTTATTCTGTTTCAGAGACCGTTGGCCTTTCACTCTTTTGCTTAACGCCTACATGGGTTCTACCACATAGCTCCCACTGTCTGTTCCCCTGTCTGGTTCTTTCTGTGCTTCAGAAACCATTCTTCCTTTACGCTCACCCACAAAATAGATTCACAATCAGATTTTGCACAGCAACAAGATGGTGTTAGGGCTTCCTTCTTGTCAAAGGTATTTCTGCTTTTGACTGCAACCAAGATATTTTATGTGTCCAAAAGTGCTGTTATTAACTGGATCTCCCTCCAGGTGTGAAAGTGTCAAAAGATTGATGAAAAACTATTTGCTTAAAGTGGTTGTAAACCCTTACAAAACACTTTGACCTACAGGTAAGCCTAGATTAAGGCTTACCTGTAGGTCCAAGAAATATCTCCTAAACCTACACGGTTTAGGAGATATTTACTAAGACAGTGACAGCTGTATACAGCGCAAAATCTGACATCTTAAACAGAAGTCAATTGGTAGATTAATTTCTGTTTAACTACAGTTCTCGCACTTGGATGGAAATTTGGCTGGTCCCTGCTGAACCGGATGAATTTTAGTTCATGTATTGGCAGCTTTACTCTATCCAAACATGTTTTGGCAGCTTTACTTTAGCCAAACATGTTTTTGTTTAGGATCGTGAGCAAGAGTTAACATTTCTGCAAGGTTTATATTTCTTTGTGAGCCATTTCAAAGTTCTACTCCTTCCCCGATCTGCTAAAGAT
This sequence comes from Lithobates pipiens, assembly GCF_037356315.1. Taxonomy (NCBI): domain Eukaryota; kingdom Metazoa; phylum Chordata; class Amphibia; order Anura; family Ranidae; genus Lithobates; species Lithobates pipiens. The sequence goes on from NW_027507718.1 coordinate 301,827,773, forward strand.
TTTATTTTTGTCTGTGCCTTCATTGGAAAGATTTCACTTCACTACCTGTCGTGAACATGTGGGGAAATCTTCCTAGTAGCAATACAGATAACATGCCTTTTAAGCCCCATACACACTATCAGATTATCTGCTGAGTTTTTCCTTCAGATTTACCAAAACCATATAATATGAGGACAAACCTTAGGAGTTTCAATGTGTATGCAATCAGGCAGGCCCTTCTACTACATGGTTTTGGTAAATCTGAAGGAAAAACTCAGCAGATAATCTGATAGTGTGTATGGGGCTTTAGCCCTTGTACACACGGTAGAAAATTCAGACGGAAAATGTCCGATTGGACCGTGTTGTCGGATAATCCAAACGTGCGTGGGCTCCATCGGACTTTTTCCGTCGAAATGTCCGACCAACAAAGTTTGAAAGCTGGATATAAAATTTTCCGACAACATGGTCTGTTCGGACTTTGTCCGATCGTTTGTAGAGAATTCCGATCGGACAAAGTGCCACGCATGCTCAGATCAAATTACGAGACCAGAGCTATTGGCTACTAGCCGCAACGTGGTCCCGCAACGAACAAACGTCATCACGTTCTGAACAATCGGATTTTCTGACAACTTTGTCCGACCATGTGTACGCAACACCAGTTTCGGACAAAATCCGTCGGAAAAGCCGACGGATTTTGTTGTCGCAATGTCTGACCGTGTGTACAAGGGCTTAGACTAACCCTGTCCCATGCTTAACCACTTTCAGACCGGACCATTTTGCTGGTAAATGACCAGAGGTCTTTTTACACTTTGGCACTGCGCTGCTTTAACTGGTAATTGCGCGGTCATGCAATGTTGTACCCAAACAAAATTTGCGTCCTTTTCTTCCCACAAATAGAGCTTTCTTTTGATGGTATTTGATTGCCTCTGCGATTTTTATTTTTTGCGATATAAACGTAAAAAGACCGCAAATTTTGAAAAAAAATGATATTTTCTACTTTTTGTTATTAGAAAAATCCAATAAACTCAATTTTAGTCATACATTTAGGCCAAAATGTATTCAGCCACATGTCTTTGGTAAAAAAAAAGTCAATAATTGTATATTTATTGGTTTGCGCAAAAGTTGTCACATCTACAAACTAAGGTACGTTTTCTGGAATTTACGCAGCTTTTAGTTTACGACTGCCTATCTCATTTCTTGAGGTGCTAAAATGGCAGGGCAGTACAAAACCCCCCCAAATGACCCCATTTTGGAAAGTAGACCCCCTAAGGAAATTGATAAGAGGCATGTTGAGCCCATTGAATATTTTATTTTTTTGCCTCAAGCGATTGAATAATGACAAAAAAATTTTTTTTATTTTAGTTTTTTACACAAAGTTGTCACTAAATGATATATTGCTCACACATGCTATGGGCATATGTGAAATGACACCCCAAAATAAATTCTGCTGCTTCTCCTGAGTACGGGGATACCACATATGTGGGACTTTTTGGGAGCCTAGCCGCGCACGGGGCCCCGAAAACCAAGCACCGCCTTCAGGCTTTCTAAGGGCGTAAATTTTTGAGTTCACTTCTCACTACCTATTACAGTTTTGAAGGCCATAAAATGCCAAGATGGCACAAAACCCCCACAAATGACCCCATTTTAGAAAGTAGACACCCCAAGCTATTTGCTGAGAGGCATGTTGAGTTCATGGAATATTTTATATTTTGCCACAAGTTGCGGGAAAATTACAAACTTTTTTTTTTTTTTTTTTTCACAAAGTTGTCACTAAATGATATATTGCTCATGCATGCCATGGGCATATGTGAAATGACACCCCAAAATAAATTCTGCTGCTTCTCCTGAGTACGGGGATACCACATATGTGGGACTTTTTGGGAGCCTAGCCGCGTACGGGGCCCCGAAAACCAAGCACCGCCTTCAGGCTTTCTAAGGGCGTTACAGTTTTGAAGGCCATAAAATGCCAAGATGGCACAAACCCCCCCCAAATGACCCCATTTTGGAAAGTAGACACCCCTAAATTTAGGGGTACACTAGTGAGACTAGGTAATAAATGGCGGGTGCCCTGAAACTATAAAAAAATAACTAACCAACCAGCGTCACCTGTAACAGTTATATGGTGATCACTGGTGAAAGGGTTAACTAGGGGGCAATCAGGGGGCTTTATGCGGTAGTATATGGGGGTCCCTGGCGCTATAAAAAGCTGCGGCGAACCTAAATACCTACCTGCCTAACTAGCGTCACCTGTGACACTAATACAGCGATCAGAAAAACGATCGCTTATTAGGCTGGGTTCACACTGGAGCGATGCGGGAACGCCACGAATGCGCGGCGGGTTCCCGCATCGCATGCCTCCCGGCGGCAGTTCACACTGCCCTATGCGAACTGCTGGGAGTGTCAGTGAAATGTTAATGACACCCCCAGATCAGTTCGCAGATCGCAGTGCGATCTGCAAACTTGGATCGCATGGTGTGAACACCCATGCGATCCGATTCTGCTGCGGACCAAAAAAAGGGTCCCGTGCGAGTTTGCGGCGGGTGCGACACGAATTCAGCCATACTATCTGTATAGCTGAACTCGAATCGCACAGAGATCGGATGTGATTTGCACTGCAGTGCGAATCACATCCGTTCTCATAAACCGCTGCAATGTGAACCCAGCCTTAGTGACACTGGCGACGGGGGGTGATCACGGGGTTAAACCTTTATTGGGGGGGTTAGGGGGGTACCTTAGAACTAAAGGGGGCTAACCCTAACTGCCCTAACAGTTATTAGTCACAAATGACACCCGCCGGGTGATCAGGGGGTTAAACCTTTATTAGGTAATAAATGGCGGGTGCCCTGAAACTATAAAAAAATAACTAACCAACCAGCGTCACCTGTAACAGTTATATGGTGATCACTGGTGAAAGGGTTAACTAGGGGGCAATCAGGGGGCTTTATGCGGTAGTATATGGGGGTCCCTGGCGCTATAAAAAGCTGCGGCGAACCTAAATACCTACCTGCCTAACTAGCGTCACCTGTGACACTAATACGGCGATCAGAAAAATGATCGCTTATTAGGCTGGGTTCACACTGGAGCGATGCGGAAACGCCGCGAATCCGCGGCGGGTTCCCGCATCGCATGCCTCCCGGCGGCAGTTCACACTGCCCTATGCGGACTGCTGGGAGTGTCAGTGAAATGTTACTGACACCCCCAGATCAGTTCGCATATCGCAGTGCGATCTGCAAACTCGGATCGCATGGTGTGAACACCCATGCGATCCGATTCTGCTGCGGGCCAAAAAAAGGGTCCCGTGCGAATTTGCGGCGGGTGCGGCGAATGGCTGAACTCGAATCGCACAGAGATCGGATGTGATTTGCACTGCAGTGCGGTGCGAATCACATTCGTTCTCATAAACCGCTGCAATGTGAACCCAGCCTTAGTGACACTGGCGACGGGGGGTGATCACGGGGTTAAACCTTTATTGGGGGGGTTAGGGGGGTACATTAGAACTAAAGGGGGCTAACCCTAACTGCCCTAACAGTTATTACAGTCACAAATGACACCAATGCAAAAAAAAAAAAAATGACATTGGTGTCACTGTGACTGGGGGGCAGGGGTAATTGGGGGGGTGATCGGGGGGGTGTGAGTGTGCCTGGCATGTTCTACTGTGTGTGTAGAGTGTTGGTGCAACTCACCGATCCGCTCTCCTCCGTGTCGGAACGAAAAATACCGACACGGAGGAGAGAATACATCACTTCCTCTCCTGTGTTTACATTACAGGAGAGGAAGTGATGTCACGGGGGATTCCTATTCGTCGGGAGCGATCGCGAGGGGGTGGCCATGAATGAATGGCCGCCCCCTCGTCCCGGATCGCTCCCGGACGAAAACCGACCGCCGCAGGCACCGGGCGGGGGCCCGATCGGGCCCCCGACCCGCGGGAGGCATGGGACGTACATGTACGCCCATATGCCTGCCCGTGCCATGCTGTCGACGTACATCGTCGTGCGGCGGTCGGCAACTGGTTAAAGCACATTAAAATGTTGGGCTTTAGGCTGTTAAAGCAGGACTCCAGTAGTTATCTTTTTTACACTTATTTTGGGCCAGCTTGGTTAAATGTAAATATCCATGTGTCACCACTGGGGATGCTGAAATTTACTGTAGTAGTCTATGCTACATATTTTGCTGCCCCGTCCCTCTGATTTGGATGAGGCACAGAAGAGGGGTGGATGGCCTCAAAATCTTCACCTCCTCCAATCAGAGAACACATTGTAAACATTGTAGCAAAATACAAGAGGTTTGCTGAATGGTGAAGGTACGGGAGAAAGCTACTCTTGCTCTGCCTAATGTATACACAGAAATTTTCTCCAGGAGCGACTCAAACAGGGCAATTAGGACTGTTTGTAGCCCAAACTACTACAATGAAATTTAGCATCATCCGCGAACCTCTGGGTGTGACGCATGGATTATGCGGAACCAAGCTACTATATATGTTTAAAGCAAAACTAATCCATCCTTTGCTTTACAGCCAAGGAAGCTGCTATTTTAGCCTCTGTTCAAACTGCAGTTGCCATGATGCTGCACATGGGAATCAGTTATGACACCAGCCATTTGATGGTTTGACATTATGGCTGAGAGCACAGGCAAATGTGACAGTTATCATTCATGCCTTGAATGTAACGGTTTTGGGAAACCATTATTGTAGAATTATAATCACCTAGGCACCAGCGATGTAGGTCCCTGCCTGGCTGCTTCTGGGTCTTGATTGCCAAACATGGTGATTGACCAGGTAGGGATGATGTTACTGCCATGCACGTGCGGGAGTTCAGGCAAACCCTGCATTACTAAATTTTAGGGGTGCACCAAATGGGTTTTTTGGTGCCAAAAACCGATACCGAAAATGACTGATACCGAAACGTATTTAAAAAAAAAAAAACATTTTTATACAGGAGATGGTCAGCAACTGGGGACATGGTCCAGGAGATGGTCAGCGACTGGGGACATGGTCGAGGAGATGGTCAGCGACTGGGGACATGGTCGAGGAGATGGTCAGCGACTGGGGACACGGTCCAGGAGATGGTCAGCGACTGGAGACACGGTCCAGGAGATGGTCAGCGACTGGGGACACGGTCCAGGAGATGGTCAGCGACTGGGGACACGGTCCAGGAGATGGTCAGCGACTGGGGACACGGTCCAGGAGATGGTCAGCGACTGGGGACATGGTCCAGGAGATGGTCAGCGACTGGGGACATGGTACAGGAGATCAATGCAGCCTCACCAGTGTCCCCAGTGCAGCCAGTAAGGTTCCCAGTAGTGTCCCCATTGCAACCTGTGAAGGGAGAGGAGAGCCGATGCCATCTGTTTGATTATAGCGCCGGGATTATCACAGCTTTCATTTCAATAGCTGTGTGTTGCACGCTGCCACATAAAATCCCTCCCCTTTGTCCGGGCACTTTGATAGACAGATCACCCGTCCAATCCTGGGACGGGTGATCTGTCTATCAAAGTTCCCCAGACAGAGTGTCTCCTCTGCATTACAACTCCTGGCTCTTCGACCCCCCCCCCCCCCCCTTTTTCTTCCCTAAAGTTACACTTTAAATTGCCTGGTTTAGTTCACGTTTTTTTTTTTTTTTTTTTTTTTTTTTTTTAATACAGGTGATGCAAATTGCAACAGTACCAGAGGACTGGAGATTGCTCTTAAACAAAGAATTGATGATGCATTTACATCAAGACTGCCAATGTTTTATCTAGTAAACAAACCCTACATAAGCATTGCCACAGCAGCAAATTCAGTTCAGACTGCCTCTGGGAACTGCTTCTCTCTTAACTGGTCACAAGGAGATAGTTCACTGGAAATAGTGGATGCTTTTCTGGGAAAGATAACTGAAAGGTATGCAATCTTTTGGGAATTTGGTTAAACTACATATTTTAATTGTACAGGACACAGGAATTCTTGGATCATGAGTTATATGTGATTACTACCACCAGAAATCTAGGGTGACCTTGAAAAAAAATTCTGTGCTTGTAAGCAATATCTATCAATTTTTTTGGAAACAAGCCACCTTATCTGCAGGTGCCCTCCTGTGCATATTTTGCTATTTACGTTCAACTTCGTCGTTATGTGTCCTCTGTGGACACATGGTGCTCCCTCTCCCAGTGGTGTTAACTCCAGTTGGTGATCCCCCATGGGGTCTTTTGGGTTCCATATACTAATTTGGTGGCTTGTAATCCCCTAAAGAAGCCAATGTTGCACGTTGGGGAAAATACACCATCCTGTCACCATTGGTTATCTGAACAATACCATTTTGGGATCCTTCCAGGGAGATCACCACAAATGGAGATATATAAGGATACATAATCATTTTATTTTTGATTCAATTTTAATCATGCTTAAAATAAATGTCATGTTCACAAACTGTATGTTTCAATTTTGTGTAGGCACCATTATAGTTCCACCTTAAACTTTCTTTCTTAAACTTTCTTCATATTTTCATTTCTATGGGATTGCGGTGCCAGAGATGTGTTCACCTAGGTCGGACTAAATACAAAACTATGTGACTACGTTCCCCTGGCAAAAGCTTTCCTGGGGACTTCCCTCCAGTGTACAAATATAATCATGCCCACTCTGTGATCCTCCTCCAGTTTTCTTCTAGTGTCCTTAGGTGGTGGACGACTTCTTCTGTTGGAGAAGAATTTTTCACACGTTTTCCTTTTACTTTTTTGACTGACATTTGTACCAAGATCTATTATTGTCTTATTAGCAGTTTCTGGATCAGTTACCTTTTGATGTATACCTTGGGAACCGGACAACACAGCAGCAGGGCTGAATTGTAATGTTTGCTTTGGGCACTAGATCCTAAGTTCGGTGCTCGCCTTGGTACATGGTAATACTAGTGAGTCACAGCGTGCTGTACAGGTCCAGGGCTGTGGTACACTCTTATGGATTTTGGGTCGTACTGTAGAGCCCAGTGTCAGAAAACTGGGCTTGCGTCTGAGATCTTGGGTCTTCCAGCAGGACAATGCCCCAAACATACGTCAAAAAGCACCCAGAAATGGATGGCAACAAAGCGCTGGAGAGTTCTAAGGTGGCCAGCAATGAGTCCAGATCTAAATCCCATTGAACACCTGTGGAGAGATCTTAAAATTGCTGTTGGGAAAAGGTGCCCTTCCAATAACAGAGACCTGGAGCAGTTTGCAAAGGAAGAGTGGTCCAATATTCTGGGTGAGAGGTGTAAGAAGCTTATTGATGGTTATAGGAAGCGACTGATTTCAGTAATTTTTTCCAAAGGGTATGCAACCAAATATTAAGTCAAGGGTGCCAAGAATTTTGACCAGCCCATTTTTGGAGTTTTGTGTGGCATTATGTCCAATTTGCCTTTTCTCCTCCTTTTTTTTGTTTTGTTCCAATACACACAAAGGGAATAAACTTGTGTGTAACAAAACATGTGTTACTGCAATGCTTTTCTGTGAGAAATACTTGATTTTCTGGAAAAATGTCTGGGGTGTCAACAATTTTGGCCATGACTGTATGATGTTATGGGCAAAGTCTAGACACCGGATGGGACCCGTGATGTGGGTGAGGTAAGACTGGGTTTCTCTGTACCTTTTACATACCAGTTTCACTTGGCTATTCATGTCTTGTTAAATTAGCATACACTACATCCTACACGATTATCCTACAAGACACATTGCAGTGCTCAGCACACAATCGGGTTTGAAGGCACAGGTTATGAGATAATTTACGCTTTAAAGCTGGGTTCACGCTATATTGCATGCAGCTCACAGCAGGGGTTCGCTGCATCTCCAGTCACCATTTCAGGTTCCAATTTCAGCTGAATTCGGACCTGAAGCAGACCAAAAGACGCATGGGACCCCTGTACAAATTCGCATTGGAGCCTCAGCGGAGATATGTGAACTGGCTGATGCCGTGAACCCAACCTTAATGTTTTTACCTTGGCTTCTTTTGTCCTGCTATATTCAGTCATGCAAGTAACATTATAAGCCTTATTTAAATTTGGTGGTCTTTTCTTCCACCTCACTGCTGGATGTTTCTCCTTGGCTAATGATACACTGCTCCGAACACTCCTAACTGCACACATCTGACACCATTTTCCGCTGTTGACACATGCTGATCATTTGTTGTTTGATACCTTGTTTAGAAACACAGCCAAAGAAACTTGGTTAGCACCTGGGTGTGACAAAAACATAATTTTCTGTCACTGTCTGGTATCTTCTAACCTCTATACCTAATAGGAATGTATATCCAAAACTAAATACAGTGCATCTGGAAAGTATTCACATGCTTCACTTTTTCCACATTCTGTTATGTTAGACTTATCCAAGATGGATTCAATTCATTATCCTCCTCCAAATTCTATAAACAATACCCCATAATGACAACATAAAGGTATTTTTTTTTTTTAAACTTTGCTAATTAATTAAAAATAAAACAAAAAATCACATGTAAATAAGTGTACACAGCCTTTGCCATGACACTCAAAATTGTTTCTACAAAGTGATTGGAGTCCACCTGTGTTAAATTTAGTTGATTGGACAAGATTTGGAAAGGCACACACCTGTCTATATAAGGTCCCACAGTTAACAGTGCTTGTTAGAGCACAAACCAAACCATGCAGTCCAATGAATTGTCTGTAGACCTCCAAGACAACATTTTATCAAAGCACAGACCTGGGGAAGGGTACAGAAAAATCTTTGCAGCATTGAAGGTCCCAATAAGCACAGTGGTCTCCATCTATAAATAGAATTAGTTTGGAACAACCAGGACTCTTCCTAGAGCTGGCCAAACTGAGCGATCAGGGGGGAAGGGCCTTAGTCAGAGAGGTGACCAAGAACTTTGTGGTCGCTCTGACAGAGTTCCTTTGTGGAGAGAGTAGAACCTTCCAGAAGAACAACTATCTCTGCAGCACTCCACCAATCAAGCCTGTATGGTAGAGTGGCCAGACGGAAGCCTCTCCTCAGTTAAAGGCACATGACAGCCAGCCTGGAGTTTGCCAAAAGGCAACTGAAGCGACTCAGACCATGAGAAACAAAATTCTCCGTTCTGATGAAACAAAGATTTAACTCTTTGGCCTGAATGGCAAGCATAATTTCTGGAGGAAACCAGGCACCACTGATCACCTGGCCAATATCATCCCTACTGTGAAGCATGGTGTTGGCAGCATCATGCTGTAGGGATGTTTTTCAGTGGCAGGAACTGGGAGACTAGTCAGGATCGAGGGAAAGATGAATGCAGCATGTAGAGACAGCCTTTTTTTTTTTTTTTTTTTTTCAAGATTTTTTTTATTAGGTTTTAGATAAACCAACAAACACAGAAAACACAAACAACAAAGAAAAAACAGCGATAGTACCAGACAGCCTGGTCATACAGAGGTATACAATATTAGGCAGTATGCTCAGTCATAGAAAATTACACAGACATCAGTGCAAAAGATACAACTTAGACACAATGGTATAAAGTGCAAGTATGTTACCAGGTCAGGGTAAGACCGTGTGACCAGATATTAAAGATCTCTGGGGCAAAGCTCATCAGTGGACAATCAAGGGTGGTACAATCAGCGCTAGGATAGGGTTAGCGGACTAGCCAACCATTTACCCCAAATTTTGTGAAAGCGTTTGTTCCTTTTCATGAGTTCAAAAGTTAGTTTACAAAGTGGGATAGGGTCTGTGCACCCTTCCAGGACATTAGAATAGAATAGTTTTTTTACATAAAAATGGAGTATGCGGAGCAGTCTCTTGGCATGGGGCGATATGGATAAATCACCAAAAATGCCTAATAGGCAATTCTTGGGGTGGAGTACATTTGGGAGACCAAATGCCAGTAAGGTGAAAGCACCTACTTCTTTCCAGAAATCCTGGACCATCGGGGCACACCCAAAAGCAATGTAGAAAGTTTGCCGTCTGGCCACAGCCGCGAAAACAGGCTGCTGAGGGCAAGAGACCCATCTTGTGCAATCTGGCCGGGGTGATGTGGGTCTGGTGAAAAATCTTAATCTGTATGATGCGGTCCCTGAAGGCAATAACAGGTTTTTATATGTATCACTGAATTCTGACCAGTCTTTGTCCATGAAAGCAATGTCCAAAGATTTCCATTTCGCTTGTGCTTTATAAAACCTGGGGTTAAAGTCAGACATTAGGGCTGCATAGTAGGTGGAGATTAGTTTAGTGGGGTCTGGTTGTCTGCATAGTTTTTCCAAGGGGGCAAGTCAGTGGGGTCCTCCAGTGAGCCAAACTGGGCATCGATTGCATTCCTGAGCTGGTCGTAATAAAATAGGTACGATCTTGGTAGGTCGAAGTCTAAATGTAGTTGGGAGAAAGTTTTAAAACCCTGGACATTGTACAGGTGGCATAAATATTTAACCCCCTTGGAGTAAAGCAATTGAGGTCAGGGAAGGAGAACAATTCTTGAAGATTGGGGTTGAACCACAGGGGTTTGTTGGGAGATTTTAGCCAAGTATGCTTGGATATCTTTGTGACAATATATAGCGGAATAATGAAAGAGAGGTGCTAAGTATAGAGGCACCAGTGCGCTCAGGGACTCGGCCTCTATGAATGATATATTATGCAAGGTTTCCAGGGAAGATGCAATAGCCCCCTCTGTGGAGGTGCAGCCGTTGGCCGGGCAAAACCAATCGTGGATGTGCACCAGCTGGGATGCCAGATAATATAGGAAAAAGTTAGGAAACGCCAGGCCCGCCATGTGTGCTGGCAGCCGTAGTGTCTCAAGTGCCACCTTGGGGGAACCACCCTTCCACCGGAAAGTAGTACTTATTGTGTCTATTCTTTTAAAATGGATTTCGGTATTCTGCATGGGGAGTTAGCAAGGATGTAGAGAAGTCTTGGTAAATATATAATTTTAAGAACATTGGCCCTTCCCATAAGGTCCCGGGGCAAGTCCATCCACTGCCTGGTCTGCTTCTGAAGGCGGGCCAGGAGGGGATCTAAGTTTTTAGTGATACAGTGGGGATCGAAAGTTTGGGCACCCCAGGTAAAAATGTGTATTATTGTGCATAACGAAGCCAAGGAAAGATGGAAAAATCTCCAAATAGCATCAAATTACAGATTAGACATTCTTCTAATATGTCAAAAAAAGTTAGATTTTATTTCCATCATTTACACTTTCAAAATTACAGAAAACAAAAAAATGGCGTCTGCAAAAGTTTGGGCACCCTGCAGAATTTATAGCATGCACTGCCCCCTTTGCAAAGCTGAGACCTGCCAGTGTCATGGATTGTTCTCAATCATCGTCTGGGAAGACCAGGTGATGTCATTCTCAAAGGTTTTAAATGGCCAGACTCATCTGACCTTGCCCCAACAATTAGCACCATGGGTTCTTCTAAGCAATTGTCTAGAAAACTGAAAATAGTTGACGCTCACAAAGCTGGAGAAGGCTATAAGAAGATAGCAAAGCGTTTTCAGATGTCAATATCCTCTGTTCAGAATGTAATTAAGAAATGGCAGTCATCAGGAACAGTGGAAGTTAAAGCAAGATCTGGAAGACCAAGAAAAATATCAGAACAGCTTGCAGGATTGTGAGAAAAGCAATTCCAAACCCACGTTTGACTGCATGATCCCTCCAGAAAGCTCTGGCAGACACTGAAGTTGTGGTACACTATTCCTCTATACAGAGATACTAGTACAAATATGGTCTTCATGGAAGATTCATCAGAAGAAAACCTCTTCTACGTCCTCACCACAAAAATCAGCGTTTGAACTTTGCAAATGAACATATAGACAAGCCTGAGACATTTTGGAAACAAGGTCTGTGGACCGATGAGGTTAAAATGAGTTTTTTGGCCGGAATGAGCAAAGGTACGTTTGGAGAAGAAAGGGCACAGAATTTAATGAAAAGAACCTTTGTCTGTTGAGCATGGGGGTGGATCAATCATGCTTTGGGGTTGTATTGCAGCCAGTGGCACAGGGAACATTTCACCAGTAGAAGGAAAAATGGATTCAATAAAATTTCAGCAAATTTTGGATGGTAATTTGATGCCATCTGTGAAAAAGTTGAAGTTACAGAGGATGGCTTCTACAAATGGATAATGATCCTAAACGCACCTCAAAATCCACGGTGGGGATTACATCAAGAGGCGTAAACTGAAGGTTTTGCCATGGCCTTCACAATCTCCTGACCTCAACATTATTGAAAATCTATGGATAGACATTAAAAGAGCAGTGCGTGACAGACAGCCCAGAAATCTCAAAGAACTGGAACACTTTTGTAAGGAAGAATGGGCAAAGATACCTCAAACAAGAATTGAAAGACTCTTGGCTGGCTACAAAAAGCGTTTACAAGCTGTGAAACTTGCCAAAGGGGCAGTACAAGATATTAACGCTGCAGGGTGCCCAAACTTTTGCAGACGCCATTTTTTTGTTTTGTGTAATTTTGAAAGTGTTAATGATGGAAATAAAATCTAACTTTTTTGACATATAAGAATGTCTAATCTGTAATTTGATGCCATTTGGAGATTCTTCCATCTTTCCTTGGCTTCGTTATGCACATTAATACACATTTTTACCTGGGGTGCCCAAACTTTCGATCCCCACTGTATATAGGGATAAAGGGGTCTGCACCAGCACCCCAAGGTACCTAAAGGAGGACACCACCTGGAGCTTGGCTTCAGGGTGTATCGGGGGGGACAGTCACGTGCAAGAGGAAAAGGCTGGACTTATCCCAATTCACCTGGAAGCCGGAATAGTCTCTGAAAGTAGTGACCTCCTCCAACAGAGCCCGCAGTGACCCTTCGGTGTCGACCATGTACACCAATGTGTCGTCCGTGTAGCGTGAAATGCGTTCCTCTATATTAGCAATCCCTTAATTAAAGGGGAGGAACGGATGCGAATTGCCAGCGGTTCCATGGCCAGGGCGACAATGGGCACCCCTGTCGAGTGCCTCTTGATTTGGAAGGGGTCGGTAATAGTGGAACTGACTTGGATCCGAGCTACCAGGGAGGTGTAAAGGAGTTTTATCCATGCTACAATACAGGGGCCAAAACCATACATTTGTAATACCCAAAAGAGGTATGGCCATTCCACACTCTCAAATGCCTTTCAGGTGTCCAAAGACACAATGGCACAGGTGGGAGGGCAGTCATGTGGGTACTGCAGGTTGTGGAACAACCTGCTTATATTCATCCCGGTGGACCTGCCAGGAATAAAGCCCCCTTGGTCACTGTTGACCAGGGACACAACTACGTTGTTTAAACGATTGGCTATTATCTAGGCCAGAATCTTAACGTCCACATTAATAAGCGAAATTGGACAATAAGATTTGCATTTAAGTGGATCCTTACGGTTTTAATAGAAGTATGATCAGAGCTTCCTGCATCGTTCGGGGGAGGGCTCCGAAGTCTAGGGCTTTGTTATAGGTACTCAAGAGAAAAGGGGACACAATGTCTTTAAATTGCGTGCACCATTCAGTCGGGAAACCGTCCAGGCTAGGGGTCTTATGTGCAGGCATTTGTGAAATGGCCGCAGTAATTTCCTCAGTCATGATAGGTGCCTCCAACGCATCTCGCCCCTCATTTGATAAGGAGGGGAGAGAAATTTCTGCCAAGTAGTCGTTCAATTGGGATTCATCATAGTCAACCCTAGATGTGTACAGGTCTTTGTAAAAACATAAGAAGGAATTTAGGATATCTCCTAGGTTATCACTGATGGTACCCTGGGCCGTGTTAATACGTGGGATGGAAATGGGAGAATGGTCAGGTCTAATCAGGTATGCAAAGAGACACCCGGCTTTGTTGCCATGTTCGAATGATTTCTGAGTAACATGCAGCATGCATTTTTGCATGAGATCTAGCACAGAGTTCATACTCCTGCAGCTCTGTAGCCATGCCTCCCTTGTGTAGGAGGCAGGGCTAAATGCATAAACAGATTCTGCATGAACCATAACCGTTTCAAGTTCATCTGTGAGCATCTGATTGTTTTTGCGTATAAACCCCGTAATGAACATAAAAGTACCCCTCAGTGTTGTCTTAAATGCTTCCCATTCAGTGGATGGGTCTGCTTTGTCCAAGTTGTCCCTCCAGTATTTGACAATGCTCTTCCTGCATTCACCCTGCACTATCTCTTCCTCCAACCAGTAGGGGTTCAGACACCAAACAGCGGGTCCCGAGCCTGGGAGAAGGAGGAAGTCCACAGAGAGAGGGGCATGATCCAAAACCCCCCTCGGCAAATATGATACGGCGGAGACCACTGGGAGTGTCTCGGCTGGGGCGAATGCCATATCTAGCCTGGACATGGTGTGGAATGAGTCCGAGTGACAGGAGAAGTGGCATACATCTGTGTGTTTCCAGCGCCACACTTCTCCACATAGAGCAGGGGATCTATTCAATAGCTGAAATGATAACTTGCCTGTTGCTGCAATTTTGGTTGTTCTATTGGCCACCTCTCAGATTATTCCATGTGTACGCTGGGGAGCAAAGCTTTTGCCAGTATCCAGTCACCTGAAGGTAGCAGCATATAACCCGTGGTCTTTGAATTGATTCCTGTGCCATATTCTACCATACTATGTCAAAATTCTACTTTTTTCATGTTAATTTATTTTAACATTTATTTTATTTCTTCATTGTTAACCTTGTCTTGAAATGTAGTTCACCATTTAAAAGCGGACACACTATGGCAAGTCGTCTTTGCAAAGCTGCAATGTTAAGCCGGTTTAATTTACTTGTTAAGGAATCGCGAAAAGAGGACATTGGTTGTGGCCTGACATATCACGAAGCAAAGGTAGAGAACCATTTTTATGAATTACATTTAATCTCAAGTTTATCAATGGTTGGTTGTTTGCAAAGTTGTCAGGATATAAAAATGGCCCCAAACAGGCCCTCAAAATCCAGTGACCACCTTCAGGCTTACAAAGTGCGTATTTCCTCATGTTGCTTCCTCACTACCTATCAGTTTCGGAGGCCCTGACATGCCAGGATAGTATAAATTTTATATAAAGGATAGTCAAAAGACTCTTTTTGGAAAGTAAACACTTCAAGGAATTTGATAAGAGGCCTGGTAAGTATTTTGCAGATATATTTTTTTGTCACAGGGTTTTGAAAGTAAAAAATTAGAAAAAATACATTTTGTTTTCTTCATTTTCCGAAAACTTGGGATGTTTATAGTATCCTGGCATTCCAGGGCCTCCAAAACTGTGATAGGTAGTGAGGAAGTGACATGAGGAAAAGCTTGAAGGTGGTCATTGGATTTTGGGGCTTCTTTACGTGGCTAGGCTGCCATAAAGTCTCTCACGTGTGGTATTCCCATACTCGGGAGAAGTAGCAGAATGTGATTGGGGTGTAATTCCACATGTGAGAAATATCTCATTACAGTGACAACTTTGTGTAAAAAAAAAAAAGTCATTTCCAAAAACTTGTGGCAAAAAATAAAATCTTCCTTGGACTCAACATGCCTCTCAGCAAATACCTTGGGATATTTACTTTCCAAAAAGGGTCATTTGGGGGTTGTTTAAACCACCCAGTATTACCCACTCCTCTAACCACTTGAAGACCTTTTCAGATAAGTTTTTGTTTACATGTAAAAAAAAACTGCAATTTTTACTAGAAAATGACTTTTACCCACAAACATTATCTATTTTTTAACCGCTTTAATACTGGATACTTTTACCCCCTTCCTGCCCAAGCTAGTTTTCAGCTTTCAGCACTTTTTTTTTTTTTTTTTACTCAAATAGAGCTTTCTTTTGGTGATATTTAACCACTTTCAGACCGGACCATTTTGCTGGCTTAAGACCAGACCACTTTTTGCGATTCGGCACAGCGTCGCTTTAACTGACAATTGCGTGGTCGTGTGCCGTGGCTCCCAAACAAAATGTACTTTTTTTTCCCACAAATAGAGCTTTCTTTTGGTGGTATTTGATCACCCCTGCGTTTTTTATTTTTTGCGCTATAAACAAAAATAGGGCGACACTTTTGAAAAAAAGGCATTATTTTTTACTTTTTGATATAAATATCCCCCAAAAATATATTTAAAAAAAAATATTTTTTCCTAAGTTTAGGCCGATATGTATTCTTCTACATATTTTTGGTAAAAAAAATCGCAATAAGCGATTATTGGTTTGCGCAAAATTTATAGCGTTTACAAAATAGAGGATAGTTTTATGGCATTTTTATTAATAATTTTTTTTTTACTAGTAATGGCGACGATCAGCGATTTTTTTATTGTGACTGCGACATTATGGCAGACACATCGGACATTTTTGACACATTTTTGGGACCATTGTCATTTATACAGCAATCAGTGCTATACAAATGCACTGATTCCTGTGTAAATGACACTGGCAGTGAAGGGGTTAACCGGGGGGTGGCAGTGTAGGGGTTAAGTGTGTCCTAGGGGCGTGTTACTGTGAGGGGCTGGGCTGTGTGTTGGTAAACACTGATCTCTGCTCCAATCACATGGAGCAGAGATCAGTGTCACTTGTTGCTAGGCAGAACGAGGAGATGCTGTTTACAGGCAGGTATATTGGCGTACAAGTACGTCCAGTCTTTATTGCCGCTCTGCTATCGCGAGCGTGCCGGTCGGGACCCCCGTGAGTCCGGTCGTGGGTCCAGCGGACTCTATCGCTGCGGGCATACCCTCGATCGTCTCACGGGGCGGCTGAATGGAGAAATGCTGTTGTAAACAGCATTTCCCCATTCTGCCTAGCAACTAGTGACGCTGATCTCTGCTCCATGTGATTGGAGCAGAGATCAGTGTTCACTAAATGAAAGCCCAGCCCCCCACAGTTAGTAACACACCCCTAGGAACACCTAACCCCTACACTGCCACCCACTGGTTAACCCCTTCACTGCCTGTGTCATTTACACAGGATTCACTGCATTTATATAGCAGTGATTGCTGTATATATGACAATGGGCCCAAAAATGTCCAATGTGTCCGCCATAATGTCGCAGTCACAATAAAAATCGCTGATCGCCGCCATTACTAGTAAAAAAAAAAAATTATTAATAAAAATGCCATAAAACTATCCCCTATTTTGTAAACGCTATAACAATCGCTAATTGCGTTTTTTTTTTTTTTTTACCAAAAATATGTAGAAGAATACGTATCGGCCTAAACTGAGGGGAAAAATGTTTTTATATATATATTTTGGGGATATTTATTATAGCAAAAAGTAAAAAAATATTGAATTTTTTTCAAAATTGTTTAAACAAAAACAATTTTGAAAAAAATTCAATATTTATTATAGCGCAAAAAATAAAAACCACAGAGGTGATCAAATACCACCAAAAGAAAGCTCTATTTGTGGGAAAAAAAGGACGCCAATTTTGTTTGGGAGTCATGTCGCAATTGTCAGTTAAAGCGACGCAGTGCCGAATCGCAAAAAGGGGCTTGGTCATTTGGCTGCAAATTGGTCCGGGGCTTAAGTGGTTAATCACTGCTTAGATTTAAAATTTTTGCTATATATAAAAAAAAAGCCCTGAAAATTCTGAGTAAAAGTAATTGGGTGATTTTCCTCATTCACTGATGTGCGCTGATGAGGCGGCACTGATGGGCTGCATTGATAAGGCGACACTTATGGGCACTGACGGAACGGCACTATTATGCCGCACTGATGGGTGACACTGAAAGGCAGCACTGACTGGCATTCCTCTTTGGCATAGATTGGCATCGGCACTGTTGGGGCTGCACTGTTCATCCGGGCACTGATTATCAGTGCCCTGATTACCTGTACAGGTCTCCCCTGTAAGGAAATACCACTGATCGACTCCTCTCCTCACATTCTGTCAGTGTGTCCTGGGCGCGCGAGAGTGATGAGACGGGTGACGTTATATGACGTCCCAGAACAAGAGGGGATCCTGCCCGCCATCATTTTACTATATGACGGGTGGGAGACGATTAAAGCCGAGGCCCTAGAGCAGGGATATGCAATTAGCGGACCTCCAGCTGTCAGTCTTGCTATGCCTCATGGGACTTGGAGTTCTGCAACAGCTGGAGGTCCGCTAATTGCATATCCCTACCCTAGAGAATAAAATGGTAGGTGTTATAATTTTTTGTCACAGTATTTGCCCAGCAGATATTCAAATAACTTTTTTGGGGGAAAAAATACACGTTTTTGGAATTTTAATGCACAAAAAAAATATAAAACCAAATTGTTTGATAAAATACAAAATATATTATGACGAGGTAAATGGATATGCTACTACTTCACTTTTTAATATCCATAGGCAATGCTTTAAAAGCCTTTACAAGTTACCACTTTAGATTTACACTGGAGGTCCAGTGCTAGAATTACTGCCATCAATCTGATGTTCGTGGTGATACCTCACATGCATGGTGCAATCGCTGTTTACATACCGACACAGGACTGAAATGTGCGTGTGATGGCACTTTATTTATTTTTTAGCACATTTATTGTTATCACAGGGAATGTAACTATCCCCTGTGATGGCAATAGGCAGTGACAGGTACTACTGAGAAATTTGGGATCTATTAAAGATCTCTCCTCTGCCCCTAAAGCGTCTGATAACACCAAGATTGGTGTGATCAGTTGCATTTCCAATTGAAAAATGACACGTTTACGTTTACATCATGGCGAAACCGAACTGATGAAATGCTCTTTGCTTCCAGTTTCATATGACGGCCTCCCAGCGGGAAATGTTTAAACATTTTACTGTCCCATAGAAGACTTTCCTTTTATTTAAAGAGGAACTGCAGTCTGCTCACATAATTTGTAATAAAAAGATCTTTGCCATTCTGAACCTTCCCTCCAACCACTTTGCCTATTATTTTATATATACTGTGATTCTGTACTTGCCAAATTTGCTGAAGAAATCTACCTTCACTAAGGCTGTGGGCAGCTGAAGCTGCTGCCTGTTCACTTCCTGGATTTGCACAGACACACAGGGGCACACCTATAGCTCTGCAGCCCTGCTGCTTTCATTGGCCCTCTTATGACTCTCCCCCCCCCCCCCCCCCTTCCTGGCAAACTCTCACAAGAGTGAGAGAGAGTTGTGCAGCATGATGTCGTTAACCTAGGCTAATGACCAGATAAGAAAGAGGAAGTGGGCTGTACAAGCTATTTACTGGCAGAAAAAAATGTTTTACTAATCAAAGTTAAAACAAAAAGGGCAGAAGATTTAATAGATGGAAAGTTGAAAAAATGGACTGAAGGTCCACTTTAAGGACTTGGTAGACAAAATTTGAGATGCCCTTTACTCTTGCAAGTTCAGCCCTGCAACCAGTTATTGCTGCAATTTCTGTTTGTCAAACTGTAGCTAATTGAACAATAAACAGGATCCTGTCTTTCAGGTCTCAGCTCTGTCTGACTTATGCCTTCTGTCTTATGCTGGTCATACACTATACGAACAATCGGCCGAAATTCGGTCATTAGACCGTTCGTTCGTTTTTTCGGCCAGTTAATGGGCACAAAATCGATAATTGTTTGGATGTTTTTGAGCCGAAAAAACAAAGGACAAGTTTGGAAATTTTCTACCGAACGAACAATAAATGGAAAGGTTAATGTGTTTCCCGTCCGACCTGTCTGCACTAAGTATATGTAAAAAAAGTAACATAAAATGTATTTATGTCCACTGAACAATATATTGGTCATTACATGGTGGCACCATTGTTTGCGCTCGCAGCCGAACGTTCGTTTTTCGAAATTGGGTTTGCCTGATTTTTCGTATAGTGTATGGCCAGCATTACTTTTCTGAATTGAATCAGAAGTAATAACACAAATCTCTTTGCTCTTATTTCAGTCCATATGTGCAAAATCATATGGCTAAAAACCTGGTCACCTGAAGCTGCCTGTAAAAAGATGTGCGACTTGTATGCCCTTTGGAGGAGGATGCATTTTTGGCAGTGCACTTGACAAGTTCATAAGGATGTCACAGGAGGATAGGTCCTTTCCACAGTGGAAGGCTTCAACCCCCCTCTCTTCAGGGTCTTGTGCCTCCCTCATTGCTTTCTCTCAAGCCAATCAAAATCTGCTCAAGGACAGTCAGATTTGTAGACCAACCCGAACCATCTCTTGAGTCCCAGGCAGTAGTCGTTCTGGTGGACAGGTTTAAAGAGTTCTGTTCAAACATGTTCATGGTAAGAAAACCCATTGGTGGTATTCGTCCTATCCTGCATCTAAAAATCCCTAAACAATTACATTTTATTTTCCTAAGTTTAGCATGGAATCCAGAAGGTTGGTTTTTGTATCTATGATACAGGGGGAATACCGGACATAAGATTCCTACTTAAATAGTCCTACCTCATCCTCGCTTTCTGCACTTCGCAGTAGGAACCAAGCACTTCCAATTTGTCATACTGACTTTTTTAGCTCATCCTCTGATCCCAGGGTATTGAAAAAGGTGCACCCCTAATTACCCTATTATGAAATCGGGATATCCAGGTTATAGGGAACCTAGACTACCTTCTTGGTAGTCAAATTACTTTACAAACTTAGCAGCTGAACACAGAACTATAGTCCATTTGTGGACAGAATAATCAGAAATAAAGAAAAGATGATGTGCAGCACTTTAAATCCTTTAACTGTAACTAATCTTTTACCAAAATACTGCATCCCCTTTCAAACATATACCAATTATTTAGACTTGTGCATACAATATTAACAAATAACTTAATCATAACGGTGCTTCACAAAACTCTATGTGCTGCCATTGTGCTCCAAATCAATCCATATAGCCCAACACAAATTATATGCAAATTGTCCCACTTTTGAGTTCAAACCTTGTTTCAGGTGTATCTTGTTCCATACATATATTTAATGGGTAGTGAAAACTGCCACTGTTTGTGAATGTCACAGTGCCACGTCACACTCCCTCTTGTGCAAACACACTCACCATATCTTTGTGACCCCCTAAGTTAACCACTTCCCATCCAGTCAATGTAGATAATGGGTGGATGAGTGCTGTCTAGTTCAGGGAAGTGGTTACACGACCAGATGCAGCTGATAACCATGTAATCAATCACAGCGATCACATGTAAACTAGTATTAACCACTTCGTGCCGGTAGGACATCCAGGGACGGCCTCAGCTTTTTAATGGTTATATCTGAATGATGCCTGAGGCCACAGACATCATTCATATATCGTCATTTTCAGCCGATGATTCCCTGCACCATAAGAACGATCATAGCGGCTGTTCCCCCGCTTGATCATTCTTACGGGAGGGGGGCGCCCTCCAGTGCTTCTACCGACTCACTGCTTCCATCGGTGAGTCGGTCACAGGATCCGCCGGTCCCCGGATGATACCATAGAGATTTCCGGTGGACCAGATGGTCCCCGGAGTCTCTATGATCGTTCGGAGGCCGGGCGCGATGTTACGACGTCACGCCCGGCCTCTGCATTCAAAATAACAGCGCTGATTTGGCTGGGAAGCTGTAGTCGGTTTTTTTATTTTAGGCTTCCCAGCCTAGAGGTGAGATATGGGGTCTTATTGACCCCATATCTCACCGTAAATAGGTCCGATCGTGCCATATTCCTATTACAAGGGATGTTTACATTCCTTGAAATAGGAATAAAAGTAATCAATTTTTTTTTTTTTTTGTGTCAAACAAAAAAAATAAAAGTAAAATTAACAATAAAAAAATTAAAGCGCCCCTGTCCCCGTGAGCACGTACGCAGAAGCGAACGCATACGTAAGTCCCGCCCACATATGAAAATGGTGTACAAACCACACGTGAGGTATCGCCGCGAACGTTAAAGCAAGAGCAATAATTCTAGCACTAGACCTCCTCTGTAACGCAAAACATGTAACCAGCAAAAAATTTTAAAGCGTCGCCTATGGGGATTCTTAAATACCAAAGTTTGGCTCCATTCCACGAGCACGTGCAATTTTGAAGCATGACATGTTGGGTATCTGTTTACTCGGCGTATCTTCATCTATCACATTATGCAAAAAAAATTGGGCTAACTTTACTGTTGTGTTTTTTTTTTTTTTAGCATGAAACAGTTTTTCAGAAAAAAACGCGTTCGAAAAATTGCTGCGCAAATACCGTGCGAGATAAAAAGTTGCAACAACCACCATTGTATTCTCTAGGGTCTTTGCTAAATTTTACAAGAAATGTCAGAATTGGCCTGGATGCAAAGTGGTTAATTGAATCCATGCATGGATAGCATTGTTTGCTATTGTGATCTCTATGATTGGTTAGCGTGATCACATGGTACAGGGCCAATTATTGCAGCCCTTTACCATGTGATAGCTGCGACCGGTCATAGCAATCACTACATTAACCAAGGAATCGTGATTGAAAGCTATTCACAATCGTTAAAAGGATTGCGTTTACATTGATCATCACTGTAATAAGCAATAATGTAGAAGGGGAAAAAAAAATCACCTTCTCAGTGGTACAGTGTCCCTGATCACCGCCACACCAGTTATTTTGTTTCTAATCAGTGCCACACCAGTTAGTGTCCCTGATCACCGCTAAACCAGTTGTTTTTTTTTGTCACCATAAGGACCTTTCCACATATGCGATGCTCTCTGAAGAACCATCCATGTTCGGATCACTCTTCAGAGAGCATTTGACAGGCAGTGAGGAAGCATTGTATTGCCTCCTCACCATCTGCTTCAACCCCTTGGACCCTGCACATGCAACCCTATTCACTTGATTGGGTCACGATTGGCAAGTGTACCGGGATATAATTCCTTCCACACCTTTAAGGCAAAGCTTCACAGCCATGGCACGTGGTCCCCCACCCGTTGCCTCTGCAGCTAAATATGGTAGCAGTTGAGGGCTGGTAAAACTGCAGTTTCTCTCTCCCAACTGCGAGCTGGGGTTGTTGTGGACTTTTTTTTTCCTGTGCCAGGGCTGATGGGCCCTCCTATTCAGATGACTAAAATGCAACCAAAATGAACACTGCATCATGTCAAAATCACATCTAGAAAGCTGCTGAAAGGAAAAAAAAAAGAAAGGCTTTTCCTATTTTCTTTTCTTAATGTTTAATATTGGTAATATGTTCAGATAATGTGTGATGGCGTTACAGCAAATATTGTTTACAGTTTTTTGGGGAGTGTATATTTTAAAATTGCACTTCTGCTTGTCAAAAATAAATATTTTTGTTTATGAAACTTGGTTTTATTTATAAAGACGTTTTATAATGGCTAAATCTGTGTCTGTAGTTCATGTTTAAACCTTAAAAGGGTTGTTAACCCTTGTGTTTTTTCACCTTAACGACTGCACCAAAGCCCAATGATGGCTACAGCTTGCATTGATAACACTGGGAGGGGCATACATTGACGTCCCCCCAGAATCTTGCTCCCGCACGCACTTGGGATTCTCCGTGACCGCTGGGTCAAATGAGGGAGCGATCAATTATAAACAATCCGGTGTCGCACGCGTTTCCTCTTTCCCCTCTCTGTACAGATCGGTACAATGCGAGGGGAGAGATTGAGTGCTGCAGTACTGTGGGCTGGATGTCTAGTGCCCACAGCGCTGATATGTGCCCATGCCTGCCATCCATACCCATCCAGCCATCCCTAATCAGCAATACTCATCCATGCTCATCCATCCATACTCGGCAATTCTCATCCATCCATCCATGCACAGCCATCCCATCCTCCCCCATCCATTCTCATTCATACTCAGCAATACTTAGCCATACCCAGCTGTACTCAGGTCGTACCCGGCCGTACTCAGCCTTATTCAGTCATCCCATCCATACTCAGCCATCCCCATTCATGCTCATCCACCCCCATTCATGCTCATCAATGCCACTAGAGTGCCTTACAAAAGTGTAATAGGTAGTCAAATTAGATTGGAAACTTATGCCCCTAGAACACCTGATGGTGCTCCCTGCATGTTGGGCCTATGTGGCCAGGCTGCGTAAAGTCTCCCACACGTGGTATCGCCATACTCAGAAGTAGAATCTATTTTGGGGCGTAATTTTTGGTATGTACATGCTATGTGTTTGAAATATTGTATAATTGACAACTTTGTGTTTAAAGAAAATGAAAACGCATTTTTTTTTTCACATTTTCCAAAAACTTGTAGAAAAAAATGACATGTTCAAAAGACTCATTATGCGTCATAAATTATATGTTGGCTTGTTTTCTTTCCAAAATTGGGTCATTTTTGGGACGGTTTCATTGTCCTGGTGCTCCAGAGCCTTCAAAAGTGTAAGAGGTAGTCAAGAAATTATATGTGTAATTTATGCTCCAATAACACCTGATGGCGCTCCCTGAATGTTGGGCCTCTGTATGTGGCCACTTTGTGTAATAGTCTCACACATGTGGCATCGCAATGCTCAGGAGTAGTAGAATGTGTTTTGGGGTGTAATTAGTGCTAAGCATATGCTGTGTGAGAAATAACCTGCTAATATAACAATTTTGTGAGAAAAAAAAATCTTGATTTTTCAAAGAATTGTGGGAAAAAATTACAACTTCAAAAAACTCACCATACCTCTTACTAAATAACTTGGAATGTCTACTTTCCAAAAAGGGATTATTTGTGGGGTATTTGTACTTCCCTGGCTTGTTAGGGTCTCAAGAAATTAGATAGGCCGTCAGTACATCAGGTGAGATACATTTTCAGAGATTGGCATCAATAGCTTGTGGACGCTCTAACTTTCACAAAGGCCAAAATTTATGAAGAAAAATGACTAATTTTAAAAATGTTATAACAAACAAAGAAAAATGCATTTTTTTACATAATTTTCGGCCTTTGTTTCTTTTATAGCGCAAAAAAGAGGTGATTAAATAACACCAAAAGAAATCTCTATTTGTGGGGAACAAAAGGGCAAAAATGTTATATAGGTACAATGTTGCATGACTGAGTAATTGACCTTCAAAATGTGAGAGCATTGAAAGCTGAAAATTGACTTGGTTAGGAAGGGTGTTTAAAGAGGAAATATACTCCAGCACCTTAAATTCTCCTTCTTACTAAAACCAGTCTGCTACAGCTTTACATATCATTCTGCATTACTCTTTTTGCCCCTTCAGATGTTTCTTAATGTTTTCCCAGATGGTTGTAAAGATAGGATTTTTGTACTCGCAGTGAAATCCTTTTCTCTGAAGTTCATTGACGGACACAGCATCTTCATCTTGACCTTAGGGTTATATCGCCACCTTTCAGGAGAGGACTAGGCAGAGCATCACACTTCATCCAGCAGCTCAGTTTGTCAAAAACCAGTACAAACATACATAGGAGGGGTGGGTGCTGTGTCCGTCAATGAACTTCAGAGAAAAGGATTTTACGGTGAATGCAAATATCCTATTTTTTATTTCGTTCATAGACGAACACAGCATCTTCATCTTGATCTTAGGGATGTCCCCAAGCAATGTCAGAACAGCAAGAAAATAAGTCTACCCATAACAACCAGAGCTCCTCAAAGGAGGAGTTGCAACCTTAAACAGCTGCCTGCAAAACCTTGCAGCCGAAGCAAGCATCCGAAGATGCACGCACATCAACCTTGTAAAATTTAGTGAAAGTGTGAACGGACGACCAGGTCGCCGCCTTACCCACCTGGGAAACGGACACTTGATGCCGGAAAGCCCAGGAGGCACCAGTTGCCCTGGTCGAATGTGCCGTGACAGAAAAGGGGGGTGTCCGCCCCCTTAAAGCATAAGCCTGAACCACGGTCTGTCTGATCCACCGAGAAATGGTGGCCGGCGAGAATGCCAGGCCCTTCTTCGGACCAGCCACAGATACAAACAGCGAGTTCGACCTCCGAAAAGGAGCCGTAGCAGACAGATATACCCGTAGAGCCCGGACCATGTCCAAGGAAGGCAAAGCAACCTCTTTGGGGTGTGACGGCCGAGAACATAAGGACGGAAGCACAATGTCCTCATTTAGATGAAAGGCCGAAACAACCTTTGGAAGAAACGAAGGCTGTGGATGCAGCACCGCCTTAACCTTGTGGAGGCTCAAGTGCATGACAAGGGCGCAAACTCAGAAACTCTCCTGGCAGATGTAATAGCCACTAGAAAGACTACTTTCTGAGAGGGTGTCAATAAGGGGATCTCCCTAATGTTTTCAAACGGCGGTTTATGCAGCACCGAGAGCACCAGATTCAAATCCCATGGAGATAGTGGTGGTCGAAACCGGAGGGGCCACATGTCTAACTCCCTGAACAAACATACTCGCCAATGAATGAGTTGCCAAAGAATGCTGAAAAAAGACAGCCAAAGCTGATACCTGCCCCTTAATAGTGCTTAAGGCAAGTTTCTGATCCACTCCTTGCTGCAAAAACCGCAGGATCCTGGAAACTGAATATGTACGCAGATGCCACCCCATCTCCTTACACATGGAGATGTAGGCCTTCCATGTACGATGATAAATCTTCTGAGAAGATGACTTACGCGCCCTCAGCATAGTGGAGATTACCGACATCGGACAGACTTCGGTCCTTTAGCACCTGGCTTTCAACAGCCATGCCATTAAAGCCAGCGACTAAAGCAGGATGAAGTATTGGACCTTGCGACAGAAGGTCCGCTCGCATCGGCAGCCGACAAGGAACATTTGCCACCATTCGTACTATGTCGGCATACCAAGGACGCCAAGGCCAATGTGGGGCAATCGGAATCACCGGAATGCCCTCGGCCCCTGCAAAGCAAACATGGTAGAAGTTTGAGTGGGGGGAGGCATAAATCAGCCGATAATGCCCCCATGAATCCACCAACACGTCTGACGCATCCGCCCAGGGATCTTTTGACCTGCCCACAAACCTGTGTACCTTCCGATTGAGTCGAGAAGCCAGGATATGCACATCTGGCGTGCCCCACCTTAGACAAATTTACACGGCCGACTCTGCCCACCACAGGATGTGAGCGACCTCCAGGGCTGCAGCCAAGCTCCTTGTTCCTCCTTGATGGTTGACATACACCACCACTGTGACTGGATCCTGACCGGATGCCCCTGCAGCCTCTGTGACCAAGTGGAGAGGCACCACCTGATCGCCCGAAGCTCCAGCACATTGATCGGCAGGCGGGATTCTTCCTGCGTCCAGCGACCCTGGGAATCCCTGACTAGCCGGCTCACCCGAATTTGACAATCCAGAAATAACGGAGATTTGACCCATTTGGACAGGATCGCCTTTTGCAAGACTCGAGTGTGGAATTGAGCATACGGTACCGTCTCGAAAGTGGCTACCATGAGGAAAGTAGCTACCAGGATGCAAAAACGCACCGATGACCACCTGCAGGACACCAACAACTTCACCGCAGCTTGAAGAGTCTGAACCTTGTCCGAAGGGAGAAAGACTCTCGCCTCTGAGGAGTCCAGAAGCAAGCCCAGGTACTCCATGTGTTGTTGACACCGACTTCTGGAGGTTCAGTACCCAACCAAACTCCCGAAGAGTTTGCATGGGGATTGTCACATCCTCCCTCTCTGAGGTGGAAGCTGCTCTCAGGAGGTCGTCCAGGTAACCCACGATTGTGATCCCTCGCTGCCTTAGCAAAGCCAGAATTGGGGCTATGACCTTGGTGAAGACCCTTGGTGCCAAAGCCAGGCCAAAAAGGAGAGATACAAATTGGTAGTGCTCATCCCCGACGGCAAATCGCAGAAACCTCTGATGCCTGACGCATATGGGGACATGCACGCATGCATGTATTCGTCTTTGATGTCCAGAGATGCCAGGAAATCCCCCTGATGGAGTGCAGCAACCACAGAGCAGACTGATTCCATCCTGAACCTTTGTACTTTCACAAAGCTGTTGAGAGCCTTGAGATCCAGGACCGGAGGGACCCCTTCCTCCTTTGGGACTATAGATTGGAGTAGAATCCCTGAAACCTTTCCATCGTCGGCACAGGCACTATCACTCCGCACAGCAGCAGGTCCTGTACTGCCCCTAACAGGGCTTCCCGACGAGCTGGAAGAAGAGGAAGGTTGAAGGGGGAAAAAAAAATCAGTTTGGCGGACAAGAAAGAAACTCTATCTTGTATCCTGATGAAACCAGTTTGCAGACCCACTGGTCGAAAAGTAGCGAGGTCTACCCAGCTGCAAACCTCTGAAGGCGACCCCCCACCCGAGAGTCGGACAGAGGCAAACCTTCATGAGGCAACAGATTTACTTGCAGGCTTGTTTGGCTTGTGAAACCAGGGAAGCTTTTGTCCCTCAGCAGGCACCTTGTTAGACTGGGAACGCTTACCTGTTGACCCGGGCGGACGAAAAATCCACTTCTGAGCGGATTTCTGATCTCTCCCTGGAAGGCAAAATCCCTCAGTGCTTTCTTAGATGTCTGGTACGCAGACCAGCATTTTAGCCAAATGAGGCGAAGTAGCACCACAGCTGATACTGAGGCTCTAGAGAGCAAGGGGGCCGTATCTAAGGCGGCATCAGACATACTTAAGGCCCTGCACCAACTGATCTGCCAGCTCCATGCAAACTGGGATAGCCTGTTGCTTCTCCAACTCACGATGCAAAAATTTAGCCCATTCAGTATGTGTCTGGGACACCAGGGCCATGGCTAACACTGGCCGCAATGCTGACCACACCACCGTAAACATGGACAGGACGACCGCCTCAGCCCTCCTGTCGGCATGGTCCTTGAAAACAGGGGTCCCTTCCACCGGAATCGTGGTTACCTTATTTAACCTGGATACTGGGGGTCAACAATCAGAGGAGATGTCCATTTCTTCAGGAAACTATCCTCAAAGGAGTAACGCACCAGCATGCGTCTCGGGACTGAAAAGGCTCGCTGCGGGCTTCCCCACTCCTTGTAAATAAACTTATCAAAATAAGTTAGGTAAGGAAACACCTTAGCCGCGCGGGCCAGCTTGTGGGACCCAAAAGGGACTGACAACTCTGTAGGTGTCCCAGCCGTATCCTCCATCTTTAGGGTATCCCGCACAGCTGTGATAAGTGCTCCTACAAGCACTTTTTCCTGCTCTGGCCCAGCCACAGAGTCCTTTTCACCGGTCCTAGTACGCATCATCTGAAACTTAAGAACAGGGGCCGTCTGCCACAGCGGGACCAGAGTTTGAATCGGAGCTTTCCCCAGAAGACTGCGTTTTTTTTTACCCTCCTTGTGCCAGCACGCCTCTTCCACCCTGGCAACAAAGGACTCCAGGACCACTGACAGAGCGTCCATAGGCACCACGGGTGCAGGGGAACCGGTTGCCATAACAGGGGTGTCTGGGGAAGAAGCGCTAGCTTCTGACGCTATGCTGACCCACAGTTGCCTGTCACCACTTGGGGACCTAAGGCAAGTCACACAAAATGCCCACCCTCCTAGCTGTCACAGACGAAGGGGCCCCCCACAAGACTCGCCACCCTGACCCAGGTACTGTGCTGCCGCCATCCTTTTTTCCTTGTGTCAGCCACGAGGTGTTCTGTGTGAAAATTCGTACTGTTCTAGAAAGAGAAACAGTCAACCAGTGCTAGAGGTAAAACAAGCTGAGGTTACTAGAAAATGGCTGCCAGCCACCTCAGCAAAAAAGTCTGAGGGCGCCGGAAAAATGGCCACTGGACTTCCAGAAAATGGCCGAAAGGGAAAAAACTGGCTGTGGCTACAGAAAAATGGCTGCAGCCTGCGTGGTGGCCTCCCCACATGGCGTACACACTAGAACACCCCACCATGGCCCAGAGACGGGGAAAGGGACTGGAGGAGGAAGGAAAGGGACAGAGAGAAGAAAGGGAGAGTGAGAGACCCCCTAGTCGACCTCCCAGGGAATGCCCAGCTGCTCCATCCTGCTGAGACCACTGGAACCATACTTACCCCTCCTGCAGGGTGGCTGTCGACCACGGCACACTGTGCCCCCGGACAGCAGTAGCCCAGTCATGTGTGTGCCCCGGAGCATATAGCTCACCGGCCGCCCCTGGATCAGACTGGGCATGTCGTGGCCGACCCAGCACGTAGCTAAGGTCTTCTTGCGCTCGATGGCCAGGCTGGGGAGACTACCAGGATCTATATTATCCAGCCTGTCACCCAGCCCGGCTGTTGATTGTAGATCACAGGAATCAAAAATGCAGAAAAAAACTAAAAAAATTCCCAGGACCACTGGTCCCCACCGAGAGCCAGGTCCTTCTCCTACACTAGGCAGAAAAAAACTGAGCTGCTGGATGCAGTGTGAGGGGTTATAGCCAGTAGGACCACCCCCCCTGGGTGGTACTGTGCAGTTTTGCTGTTTTTACATGTTCTGCCTAGTCCTCCTGAAAGGTGGCGATATAACCCTAAGGTCAAGATGAAGATGCTGTGTCCGTCATTGAACGAAAGAGAAATCATGCTTCCTTATAGCAGCCAGTGCCATCTCAGCTACTATCTTCTGAGGCTGCAGTGTAATTACTTCCGCCCTTCCTGTCTTTCTCTGCTGTTATCTCGCACATCATCAGTTATGTTGCAGCTAAGCCTCGTGAGTAAGCACTGATCACGGTGCGAAACACGTCAACATTTCCCTGTACCCTGTTATTTTCTTGCTGTGGATTATTTGATAATGTTTTGATGTGACCCACGTTGTTTTAATAAAAGACGGGATTTCAAGTCTTTTTTTCAGTGTGCGGCTAGTCAGAGTTTTGTTCTGTTTGCTTGCTCAAGCCTCGTTTTCACTCGAGATTGCTATAGCAACCATCTTCTGCTTATTGAGGCACAGACAAGTGGGCATTATTTCAGCATTTAACTATGTAGGGCTTTTTTTAACCATGTAAAATGCAATTGATTATATAATGCAGCTGATCTTCTTTCTCTGGGATGCTTTATGATATTCTAAAGTACACTGCGCTTTCAAACCTAAAATCCAAATAGTGAAATGTAAAGATGTGCTATATGTCAACAGCAATAAAGTAATTTGCTAAGTTACAAAACAATATTCCAAATAAAGTGCTTTCGTGCGGGATATGATAAAACGTCCATATGATGAGAAAAAAAGCAATCCATAAAATCCTAAAAACAATATAATGGTGAACCAAACATATATGTGTGTGTGTGTGTGTGTGTGTGTGTGTGTGTGTGTGTGTGTGTGTGTGTGGTTTCTGTGATATCAATCCAATGATAAGGTGCTGCGTGTGCACTCAAGTGTCCCCCCCCCCCCCCCCCCCCCAGGTAATGGCCGCTCACCTTAGAGCGTGTGACCTTGCTGATTAGGCTTGGTCAATGCACGCATTGGAACCTGTAAATGTAGTTCAGTGGTAAATCCGGATTCCTGTGGTAGCCTCACTCTGTGCTTCAATATGATAATGATGTCCCCTTGTGTGCCTCAGTAATATCAATGTAAAAAGGAGGACTTCATAGTGTAGTATGTTAACTTTTATTATGAACACAGTAAAGATCCCTTACAGGGTACTCGCGTTTGCATGGCGCCACTCTAAAATAGCATAAAACCGAGCTGTAGCGGCTGATATCGGGGTGGTATGCTGATCGTCCTTAGTGGATGCACTAACTAGCGTTCTGTCCTGTCCCCTTCCCCAACGCGTGTCGATACAAGTGGTTAATTCGTATCTTCCTCAGGGGGTGATTTGAAATTTGGTGAGTGCCTCCCAGAGTGGAAGTCCCTTGGCTGTACTCCTTAGACTGCGTTCCCTTTTAATGCAGGGGCCCCTTGGGTGGTTTGTATCGTGTGGAGAGGCAAATCTGTTAGTGCAGCCTTTGCTGGGGGGAAGATATGTTGGTCTGGTGGCATGTTGCGTGTGCAATTCATCAGTGCATGCACAGCAACCATTTTGGATTCCCCTGGTGCCTAAAGCATGCTCCTGGACATCCCTTAGGCTTACTGACACGGGCAGTGGGTCTTCTCTTCTTAGGTACAATGCCTACAAGTATTTGGGGCAGTCAATAATTGTGGGTCACTAAGAATCTTGCTGCAAGAAGGCATTCCTCTTAGCTGGGTGGCAGTTTCTACCTGTTCCTGGGATAAGACCCTCTAACCCTTGGCAAGCCATAGGGGAGTTTAGGTAAAGTATGGGGGGGGTCGCAAAACCTTTTAATCAGATGGTGAAGGCTCCTACATAGTTAAATCTTTTAAATGTGTGCCTAAGGGTCACATCAGTTCTTGATCCCCAGCTGTTCTTTCCACTGCTTAAAGGGCATGTTCCACCAGTTCCTTTTGTGTCAAGGGGGACATTTTCCACAGCCATTTGTGGTTTGCACTACCAACTTTCAGGTATTCTCAACGGGTTTGAAAGCCTGGGATACAAATGTTGGTGATCTTTTTGTGGGAGGAAAAGGTGTCATGGATGTGAAAGAGGAGGAAGCCTGTAAGGATGGGTAGTACTCTTTGGGAGAGTCTTCTCAGGAAGAGGCTCAGGGTCCTGGCCTTTCTGAGGTGCAGAGGACCTCAGTTGTTTTGTTTTTTTGGTGGATGCTGGCCATACACTTAGTTTGGATGAGGGAATGCCTCCTGTCTGGAAATTGTATTCTTACAACAGCATCTGAAGCTGTCAGGATGCTTTTCTCTGGTCAGCTGCTACAGCCACTGATCAAGGAAAATTTTCCAGTGGCTCACTGTGGGAATAGATCGAATTCTGTCGAGTGGAGTAGCTAAACCCTAATTGAAATTCAGCTGGTGCCTGCTGAATAGTGAATGGTCGGCTTTAGGCTACTGCTTCTGCAATCTTCTCTCTAGGTTTAGGTCGTGGGGGGCCCTGAAAATCCCCATTTCTTTTCCTGTTATTCTTATTTGCAGGAAGTGATGTATGCCAATTGGGCTCATCTGGAGAGGGTGCTTTCCTCTCCTAAGCCGTTTTCTCAGTTGTACCCCATGGAGAAAGAGTTCTCCAAAAAGTAGCTTTCTCCAGCCGTACACTCTGCTATTCCCTACCTAAACAAGACCTTGATGGTACCAGTGGACAGCTTTCCGGTCTTGGACACTACAGATAAGATCTCAGGCCATTTTTAAAGGACATCCACTTCAACAAAAATAGCATTTTTGGTGAGATACTCCCAAAGGGAAATCATGTCTAAAGTTATGCAGATCCTGCCATTTTCCTCATTAAAACACTACAGGGGTAGAAGCAGGTTGATAATTATAAAATGACCCCCATTAGATTCACTTTCCCCATTGATACAAACAAAAGCTTTTTCCTCCGACTTGTTAAAATCCCTGCAACATACATAGATCACCCAGAGGGGAATATTTACTTTCTCAAAGGAGTTACTCTTCTGTCCATTTTCTTTGGTAGGTGCAGCTCTGCAACCATTAGTGGCTGCACTGGGAGTCTGCCAAGCGGTTAATGTGTGAGCAAAATATATGCTCCACTACTGGCAATTTGATTCTGGCATTGAACAGTACTGGCTGGAGTTTCCGAGAGTTTCTCAGCGAATGTTTCTTGGAGGAATCTTTTAGGCAATTTTTGAACTGGACATTCTATGAGGGGAGGATCCTGTGGCTAAAATGCTGGTCTGCTGCATCTCTTGAAGTAAATTAAGTCTGTTTGGGCCATTCTTGGATTCTTTTATCTAGAAAATAACTGTGGGTAACAGCACTCTTCTGTAGAAGGCAAAATGCAGTGCAAACACTGAGTTGATCTTTTAATGCCAAGAAGCAGTCCTTTTATGTGCCACAGACCTCGGGTTCATTAAGTAGCCTACTACCAAGTTCCCCGAGAAGTATTGGTATCTGAAGACCTCTTCCCAGTGAATGGGATTCCCCACTCTCCCAGGTGAAGGGAAGTTTATTGGCCTTTGCAACTGTGAGGACTCTAGACAGATTGGTCCACAGAGTGGTGTCAAGAACTGGAACTCGAATGTTTCCCTTCCCCCATGCTGTATGCTATTTGGAGCCTCAAAAAAGGGTGGTGTTCTTTGTAACCCTAAAAATAAAAAAAACTTGCTGTCTCAGTGCATTATTGTGCCTGTTCACAACTTCAAAGCCCTTTATGATTCCAAAGCCTGAACTGAGACACCTGATATATTGGATGGAGTCTACCCAGTTGGTGATTGCTTCACTTCAACATAGAGACTTCCTGACTTTAGTGAATATTAGGATGGCTTCCTGTGCATCCCGATCTTTCAGCCTCAACAATGGTTTCTAATGTTTGCTGTGGAGGATTGCTACTGCCAGTTGGTGGCATTGCTATCCAGCTTCTCCACTGCTCCCAGTGAGTTTAATGTGTTTGTTCTGGGTTTCATGAGGACCTGAGTTATCCCTATTGTGGAATACCTAGACAGCCCGCTCCTTTGAGAGCCATCAGTTCAGACCTTGATGTCAAAAATATGCCATACGGTGCGAGTCCTAATGTGATTTGGTTTGGGTACTGAACCTCCAAAAATCAACCTTGGTCATATCACAACATCTAGGATATGTGGGCCTAGTCCAGAACATGGCTCAATCCAAGATGTTCCTTCAACTGGAAAAGTGCCTTCACCTCTGATCTTGGGTGGAGGTCTCTGGAAAAACTCTTCAACCCATTTCTGCGTGAAGCTGCAGGAGATCATGATTTTTAATTTTTGTTGCCATTCCATATTCCACAGGAAATGGCAGCTCAATATTTTGCATCTGAATTTAAAGACAAGATCAGCTCTGGAGTAGTGGAACTCTTTTCCAATAATTTGGATGGTTCTGCTGTCAGGCTGCAGGTGTACTGGAGAACCAGTCCGTTTAAGGAATGTGGTCAGTGGAGGTGCAGACTTCACCAATTAACATTATGTAATTGTGGGCAATTCATCTCTTTCATCTGTCTTTCCAACATTGGTCATTTTGCCTTCAAGGTTACCCTGTTTGAGTGCAGTGGCATATATCAATTACCAGGGGAATACCAGAAGCCTCACTGCTCAAGAAGAGGTAAACTTGATCATGTCCTGGGTAGAACGGCATATTCCAGCTTTCTCCGCCATTTGCATTCCAGGTGTGGAAAATTGACAGGCAGACTTCCTTGTCATCCACAACTGATTTCACGTGAGTGGACCCTTTTCCCAGAGGTGTTCAAAGTGTGTTGTCAGCATTGCGTGACTCCAGATGTGGATCTGCTGGCAACCAGGTTTAACGCCCAGCTGGGCAGATTTGTCTCCTGGTAAAGGGATCCTTGGGCTTTTGCAGTGGATTTTCTGGTGACTCCTAGGAATTGGTGCTCTCATCCGAGTTCCTTCCACTTGAGCTTCTACCGCACCCACTGCACAGGATAAAGACAGATGGTGTGTTGGGGATTCTTATTGCTTCAGCCTGGCCATGAAGATGCTATGAGGACACAGTCACACTGTACCCAAAATACATTTATATAATTTTTTTCACACAACTAGAGCTTTCTTTTGGTAGCATTTAATGTCTGGGTTTTTTTTTTTTTTTTTTTTTTTGCTAAATAAAGAAAAAAAGACAAAAATGTTTTTGTTTGTTATAACATTTTGCAAATAAATAATTGTTCTTCATAAATTTAGCCCAACATATATTCTGCTACATTTCTTTGGTGAAAATAACCCAAATCCGTGTATATTATTTTGTGTGTAGGAAAGTTAGAGTCCACAAACTATGGTATATATCTGCAAATTGATCAGTACTGATGGCTTATCTAATTTCTTGAGGCTCCAAAACGGCAGGACAGTACAAATACCCCCCAAATTACTCCTTTTTGAAAGTAGACTGTCCAAGGTATTTAGTAAGAAGCTGGAAGCTGTCATTTTTTGGAAAAAAAAAATTTTTTGTTTTGTTTTGTTTCCCTCCCCCCCCCCCTTACTGTCACCAGTGCAAGCAGTACAAAAAAAGTTATTTATTCTTATTACATTTTCTTACTTTTTTTTTGTTTTTTAAATTTTATTTTTTTTAACTCACTTGCTATAAGCAAGCATTTTGCTGAATGAAACTGAAGTCCAAGTCCTGAGGGACGGCAATTTTTCTGACTCCCATCATTCTTACCCTGCTCTGTGCAAGGAAGCTAACCTCAAGAAAGGTGTACCATCAAAGATGGATGGCTTATTTCACCTGGTGTGAGGCTTGAAAGTTTCATCCCCAACCACAAGTGCATGGGGAGCAATTTGGCCATTCTCCAGTCTGATCTGAAGTTGCCTAGGGCCTTGAGCACTATGAAGGCAAGATGTCGATTACCAAAGTCTTCTCCTTCATTGATCTCATTCCTTGAGCCGACCAGTTATTATAAGAAGTGATTTTCCAGAATCCAAAAAAGATCCACTAATCCAGAGCAAACCTGGGCTTTGGATTCAGATGCATCTCATTCTTTGGTAAAAGTATTTGTGAAATTAGACAATTGCATTGTCCTGCCTCTTTGGTTTCCATTGTCTGAGTGGGACTTTAGTTTGGTATTCTCTGTGTTATAGAATTCTCAGTTTGATCTTCATGATATCCCTTTGATGCTTCTTACCCGAATGGTGATCCATCAGGTGACCATTACTTTGGCTCATAGGTTCTCGGAATGCCTGTACTCCCCTTTTCTGGTTCTTCACCGAGATAAGGTCTAATTTCCTGCTTGTTTTGTCTGTGGGTCCTCCAAACACACAGGCTGATTTTTGATCCACTCTTTGTTGTTTGATTTGTAAACTCATTTCTCAGGCCTATGCCATTAAGGACAAGGCTTCTCCTTTTCCAGCCACAGCTCATTTTACCAGGAGTGTCAGTGTTTCCTGGGCAATTCAGCATCAATCTTCAGCAATTCAGTTTGGTGAGGGTGCCATCTTAACCTCTTTTCACACATTTAGAAAGTTTTACCATGTCAACGTTCTAGTTACTGCAGATGCCAGTTTTGGTCAGAAGTTCCTGCTTCCAGCTCCGTAGTGGGGGTTTACCCTGCTTTGTTTTTGAGTTTTGGTCTTGTTGCTGTATTGCCAACCCATCAGTTTCAGTGCTTCCTAGTAATTCTTGATGTGAAGAAACCACAAAAATCTACAAAGGAATGGTTCACAAATAAAGGTATCCAGGTGTTAGAATGGCCCAGTCAAAGTCCAAACCTGAATCCAATCGAGAATCTGTGGAAAGAGCTGAAAACTGCTGTTCACAAACGCTCTCCATCCAACCTCACTGAGCTCGAGCTGTTTTGCAAGGAAGAATGGGCAAGAATTTCAGTCTCTCGATGTGCAAAACTGAAAGAGACATACCCCAAGCGACTTGCAGCTGTAATCGCAGCAAAAGGTGGCTCTACAAAGCCCTGTAATGTATGATTAATACATTTTTGGTAGACCTGCAAAATCCTTTTCTTGGGCACAGGGATTCTGCCTCTCTTTCTGTTGTTTCTCATTACTACAAAACCTGCCTTTTTTGGCCAGTGTTCAGTCATCTGTAGGTGACAGTATAACTCAACTTTTTAGTGATTTGAAAAAACCCTGTGTTCCTGTGATGATGTACTCCAAGGAAAGTATTTTGCAGGTAAGCCAAAAACCCTCATTTTAGGACCCTCCGAACAGCTCTGTAAATGGTAGAGACTGGTACGTTCTGAATAAAATTATACAATTTGCAGATAACCAAATGTGATTATTTTTCTGTCTTTTTAGAGACGTGCTTTACCATACCAAGAGGCCAAAACCTTACTGAAATCCTATTTGAAAGCGCATGGGTACGGAATTTGGATAGAAAAGCCAGATATAATTGGATCCTTTACAGTGTAATCATACACTCTGTATACAAATTTTCCAGTTTACTTTTCAAACATTTTTTTAAATCCCTTGTGTTGTGTAACATGTTATACAAACTTGACTTTTGTGGGCTTGTAATGAATATTTTCTGAATCATTTCATTTGTAATACTTTAAAAATGATTCATGCTACTTGAACTTTTTAGATTGTGTTTAGTCATTAGCAGATTTGTTTATTTAATAGTGTAAGGGACGGTTCACACTGCAGGCGAGGCGAGGCGAGGCGACTCCGACTTGCCTCGCCGCGACCTCAGCGGCAACTTGCAGATGACTTCTGTATAGAAGTCAATGCAAGTCGCCCCGAGGTCGCCCAAAAGTAGTACAGGAACCTTTTTTCTGAGTCGGAGCGACTCGAGTCGCTCCTCTCAGAACGGTTCCATTGTACAGAACGGGGGCGACTTGCGAGGCGAGTCGTGTCGCCTCGCATCGCCCGCTGTGTGAACCGGCTCTTAACAAGCACATTATCTAATGTATACATTGGTTCTTCTGTTTTTAGACCTCATGTATATGGACGTCAGCCTAAACAAGCTTAAGTATAAAATGCATGGCTCTTTCCAGCAAACAGGGAGCCTCAGGAACTGCGTACAGCCAGCAATACAAGTAAACGGCTTTATGCAGCCGTGTTTGTATGAATGGTGTTCGCTTTTACATTTTCATCTACCCATGCATGTGTGTATGACATTTTTTCAAATGCTAAAGTAAATAGTATTGGGAAATATACTGTATGTATGTCCATGTGCAGGAAAACACCAGTGCAGAAGCTATCAGTATTCACACAAGTACAGCCATGTATAACAGTTCACTTATATTGGTGGCTGTATGCAGCATTTGCAACAACTCAGGTGCAGAAAGCTTCAGAACATTTACGCTAATAAACGTCTGTTGTGCATGAGGCCTTAATATAATAACTGACAAGTTACATGCTATCTACATATGAATGAAGGTTGTCGAGGCAGAAAAATAGATTCTGCCGTTGTTGCCTCCTGTTCTGAGGCAGTTGCATCTGTCCTTGCACGTGCAAAAACAACTAGGGATAATGGCCTCTTATACTTTGGTTGTTTAAAACAAAACCTGAAAAGGCTAGCTGCCTTTAAGTATCTGGCTATACATTCAAAGTGAAGAAATGTCATCACCAAGGATGCCTCAAAATGGTCCAAAGCTTTATTCCGTGGGCACATGATAAATATGAAGCAATGTTTCGGAGCCAAGCAGGGCCCCTTCATCATTGTCTGACGAAGGGGCCCTGCATGACTCTAAAATGTTGCTGTATATTTGTCATGTGACCACAGAATAAAGCTTTGGGCCATTTCGAGGCATCCTTGGTGTGTTGATGACATTTCTTCACTTTGATTATTTACGGTTTCCAGCCTATGGTCATTACAGCACCCAGCGTCACTGAACAGCTGGTTTTCTTGAATGTGTGCGTTGGGAATCTTGCGTTTAGCTATACATTCAGTCCCCAACTTGGAGCATGTTTGTAATCAGTGAAGCCAGAAAAAAGTCAGAACTCCCAATCAAAGCCTTTGAATTAGCGTATTAGCTAGGCAACAAGCATTTTTTTTTCCAAAAATGCAACTTTCTTAAAGTACTTTAGCCATTACTGATATGTTTAGTTTTTTTGCATTAAACAGTTCAATTTAATATTTTTTTTCTCTTTTAAAAATTTGTCATTGTGAATGCTCAATCTTTTTTTTTTTTTTTTTTCTTAAAATAACAAAATGGTGTACTTGCCTGCTTTGTGGCCAATCCTCCCTTGCTAGGGTCCCCTGCCAGCGTTCCTGTCTCCTCCCTCCCCTTTTCGGTCTTCCACCATAGGAAGCCTCTTCCATTGACAGCACTACTCAGCCCTGCCCATAAGTGTTTAGAAAGGGGGGGGGGGGAGAGAGAATACTGGGAATACATTAAGGTAAAAAAAAAAAAAGGCTTTAGAACCACTTTAATTTTCTGTACATTTTCTCTTTTTCTTGTGAACCAATAAGCATTTGTTTTACAATATGTCTTTGTGTGATCTAACAGACTTGATAATGTTCTGTAATTGTTTTCTCTCTGTTTTATATGCATCAAAATAGTGGTCAGCTCACTATGCCTACATTGCTGTAAGCCGATTTAAAATGCGAAGACAGTCAAATGTGTTTCACATAAATGTTGAAAATAAACATCTGTTTTGTTGATCCCAATCTTGTCTGATTGTTTTGCTTGTCAAATAACCAAGCCTAGCAGTGTTAGTCGTAGGCCTCATGCACACAGGACATTGAAAAAAAAAATCTGATTTTTGTTTTGCTTTGTTGTTAACCCTTTCCTAAAATATGTACTGTGCTACCAATCCTCACACTTAAATGTGTCAAAGCATTCTGAAAAGTTCCCTCATAGTCCACAAGTAAATATTATTCATATATCACATGTTGCCAAATATAACTAAATCAGTTCAAAATATTGACAGTTCATCAAAATTATGTAATTGTGAATTTCACATCAAATAAATATTCTAAACCACTTCTTGCCAATCATCACCGTGCGCTCAGTGCCCCCACCTTAATGTGATATACACGCATGTAAAATCACATCCAGCTTGGCTAGTTAGACTCCAGGTTAGTCAAATTCCTCTTGGTTACTATTTTTCATTTTTATTTTTGTAGTCACAGGACTACACATTTAATACGCCTAGAAGTAAAATTATCCCCTATCCGCTTCATAAAACTAAAAAAAAAAGAAAAATGTCATAGGTCCACACCCTTTTCTCTTGCCAAAAGACATAATACATATCTGGGCCTAAAGATATGTTCTCTATATACCCTCAATTATAACCCATTGGTAACTAAGATAAGTAGGTAATTGAGTCTCTAGGACTCTCTTCCCTCGCTATTTTGGAGAATCCATTTATTGAAAATGGTAAGTTTTTTTTTTTTTTACCCAGACATTAAATTATTAAACCAACACTTTATATGGCAAGGTAAAAGACCATGAATATGCTTAATCTAAAACTGTATAATTTAGTCTGCTATTACATACTATTGGATGGAAAATGTTTCCTCCCACTAGAGGTAACTGCACTAGAAATAAATGGTACATCCCTTGCAACTCTCTGCAATCCCACATTGCCCCACAAATAAACTAACTTATTTAAAAATAATGTTTCTTTATCGTACATCAGGGGACACAGAGCCGCAGTAATTACTGTCTGGGTTATATAGGCACCCTTAGGTGATGGACACTGGCACACTCTAAACAGGAAGTTTAATTCCCCATATAACCCCTCCCCTTACAGGAAGTGCCTCAGTTTTTTCGCCAGTGTCTTAGGTGTTTTCTAAATGGAGCCCACCATGAGAGGTTAAGATTGGGTCTGTTGCCACAGAACCCTGCAGCTGGATAAGGTAAGGGGGGAATTTTTTCTAATTCTTATGGGCTTTCTCCTTTAAAGTAAATGTTTGCTGTCAAGAGCGCGTACCTGTTCCATGCTGGTCAGTCTCACCTCTGTGTCTCAGGCAGCATGCTTCTCCGGCCCAAAGCTCCAGGTAAAATCGTGGGAAAGGAGGGTTGTCTTCTCCAGGAATGTCCCCCCACATGGATAGCTTCCTCCAGGCAGAGGGAGCAATAGTGCTAGATGATGTGCCACTCCCCTCGCCATTACAGCGCTCCTCCTTTGGCAGCTTCTTCCTCTCCTCCTCCATGTGGTCGGGCAGGATCCGAGCCTGCCTCACGTGGGAAATCGCTCTGTTTTAAAATAGATGGGGGGGGGGGGCGGTGGATGGAAGGAGGGGGTGGTGGCATTGGCACAAATTGAGCATCAACAACGCGGGCTGTATAGCTATAAAAATGCACCTTTTTCAGGTGAATACAGCTTGGAGGGACACAGCGGATAGGGGCATGTGAGTTGGTGACACAGGCATTTCCCAGGCACATTTACTTTAAGCATCAGGCTGAGCTTAATAGCAGCAGCAGTTGCTGGACTGTTGCTCAGCAGTGGGTGCATTTTTTTTGGTGGTACCTCTGCGTTGTGCTTGGCACTATGACCAGAGGAGGTGGTTCAAATGCCGCAAAGACCAAGAACATAAAGGGGTCGCCCTCGGGTCCTAAGGACCCTCCCTCTGGAACACCATCCCGTACTAAGGAGGCTGGTCAGAGTGAGCCATCAGGGACTGCAATTGCTTTCGACACTTCAGCCCCTGTCTATATAACTGAGCAGGTTTTCTCCTCAGCTATAAGTGGCTTAGAGGAAAGATTAGTTGCTTTAAACACATCTTCACAGAGTGGAAGAAAACTCATTAGGTCCCCTTCTACCACCCAGGATCCCCAAAACAGAGGAACTATGGGAAGGATAAGATGAATCCCCCTCAGGGGACTGTGAACAGGTTGATGATTCTTGCATAGAACTTGACGTTCTCCGGTGATGTTTCACAGATGAGGCAGGAGGGAGTCACCTTTGTGCCAAAATATAAGGGGGCAAACTGGGACCTCATACATCTGTTGTGGTGCTGCCCCAAACTCTTCAGGTATTGGAAAGCTGTAACCAATATTATATGGTCTGTTTATCAAACCACTGTTGCTTACTAGACACGGTTGAGGAATTTTTTACCCCTCCAATTAATGTGGCAGTATTGAGATTACTGTATATTGCCCACAAGAAGATAGCTTGTTTATAGCTATCGCCACATATCCCAATGATGAAACAGTGGATTGAGCAGGTAAATACTATTCTTATTAAAGAAAATCTAACATATCAACATAGAAACACTGCTAATAAATTTTATAAAATATGGCAACCTTGGTTAGACACACCAGGCTTAGCACCCTCCCAACTAGTCCTCAGTTGACTTCTTCAAATGTAATCTCTTAGTTTCTTTGAAACCATTGCTATTTATTCTCACCATAGCATGACAAGTCTTTGGGCTTGATCACGGAATTAAAGATCATTCTAAGTGTCTCCTTTTTCACTGGCCAGCTAATGGAGATAACCATTGTAATCCCTTGGGTCTTTGTAACGGTAGAATTTCCAGTTTGTTTAATTCCCTGTTGGAAGGTAGCTAGTTCATCTATATTACCTTTAGTTATTTTATTATGATTTTGTCCACTAATCAATTGTCTGCTCATCTTTGGCATGTATAGTGATAAAATCTGGGAAGGGGTATGTTTGTTGAAAGTATTCTCAGCTGTGACTGGAAATGGCATATCTTGGCTTTAGACACCCTGAACTATCTTATGTATAATATACTGTTTCTACTCTATATGCTGATATTTTTTTCTGTGCTATTCTTTTTGTACAACTGACCTTGTGACACAAAATCTCCTTTTCTGG
The DNA here is from genome assembly GCF_037356315.1 of Lithobates pipiens. NCBI lineage: Eukaryota > Metazoa > Chordata > Amphibia > Anura > Ranidae > Lithobates > Lithobates pipiens. The sequence continues at coordinate 301,870,444 of NW_027507718.1, forward strand.
TTTAAAAAATAAAATAAAAAAGATAGCTTTCCCTAGCCTCTAAACCTGTGTGATCCAGGTGTATCACTGATGGAAGAAGATACTTGATTTGCAAAGATTTACAAAGATTTGCAAGAATCTTTACAAACATTTTGAGATCTGCATTCAACAAAGAAATAGGGCGATAATTTGGGGCTAGAATATGATCCTTGCCCTCCTTTGGAAAAATCGTGATGTGGGCCTACAAAGCTTCAGGAGGGATTAGGCTACCTGTTGCAATCAAATTGAAGTATCTGCACATTGGGGTCAGTAATAGCAGCAGATATGTGGTGTAGTAGGACTTTGTGTAACCGCCTGGTCTAGAGCTCTAGGTAAGGACTGAACTGTGACTTCTACCTCTGTAGAGGTGATAGGGGACTCCAAAGTTGGCCATTGTTCTGCTGTAAGGGATGGGGGCACTTTAAAAAAAATATACAGTGGGGCAAAAAAGTATTTAGTCAACCACCAATTGTGCAAGTTCTCCCACTTAAAAAGATGAGAGAGGCCTGTAATTGTCATCATAGGTATACCTCAACTATGAGAGACAAAATGTGGAAACAAATCCATTGTCTGATTTTTGAAAGAATTTATTTGCAAATTATGGTGAAAAATAAGTACCATATTTATCGGCATATAACGCGCACCTTCATTTTAGGAGGGAAGTTTTAGAGAGAAAAAAAGGGTCAGTGCCCATCAATGCAGCCTCACCATTGCCCATCTGTAGCCTGATCAATGCCATCTGCAGCCTCACAATTGCCCATCAATGCAGCCTGATCAGTACCCATCATTGCAGCTTGATCAGTGCCCATACGCAGCCTCACCTTTGTTATGAATGCAGCCTGATCAGTGCCCATCTTTAAGGGGACAGGGATGGGGACAAGCGCCGTCAGAATACATACAGCGCAAATCTCCTGTTTTACTCGGCAGCCTCTTTAATACAAAGTTCTATGATGGACAGAACACTGGTCCAATGCTGGCCCAGGAGACGGGACTTCCTATTGGAGAGGCCGCTGAGTAAACAGGAGACTCTTGCTGTATGTAATCTATTGGCTCTTGTCCCATCCCATCCCCTCTCCATTCCCTCCTAGGCAGCCCAAATTGCAGTATCGGCGTATAATAAGCACACGCTATTTGCACCCTAATTTCAGGGTGAAAAAGTCAGTGTATGTATGCATATACAGTGCCTTGCGAAAGTATTCGGCCCCCTTGAACTTTTCAACCTTTTGCCACATTTCTGGCTTTAAACATAAAGATATAAAATGTTAATTTTTTGTGAAGAATCACCAACAAGTGGGACACAATTGTGAAGTGGAACGAAATCTATTGGATATTTTAAACTTTTTTAGCAAATAAAAAACTGAAAAGTGGTGCGTGCAAAATTATTCGGCCCCTTTACTTTTAGTGCAGCAAACTCACTCCAGAAGTTCAGCGAGGATCTCTGAATGATCCAATGTTGTCCTAAATGACTGATGGTGATAAATAGAATCCACCTGTGTGTAATCAAGTCTCTGTATAAATGCACCTGCTCTGTCTCAGGGTTCTGTTGAAAGCGCAGAGAGCATCATGAAGACCAAGGAACACACCAGGCAAGTCCGTAATACTGTTGTGGAGAAGTTTAAAGCCGGATTTGGATACAAAAAGATTTCCCAAGCTTTAAACATCCCAAGGAGCACTGTGCAAGCGATCATTTTGAAATGGAAGGAGTATCAGACCACTGCAAATCTACCAAAACCTGGCCGTCCCTCTAAACTTTCAGCTCAGACAAGGAGAAGACTGATCAGAGATGCAGCCAAGAGGCCCATGATCACTCTGGATGAACTGCAGAGAACTACAGCTGAGGTGGGAGAGTCTGTCCATAGGACAACAATCAGTCGTACACTGCACAAATCTGGCCTTTATGGAAGAGTGGCAAAAAGAAAGCCATTTCTCAAAGATATCCATAAAAAGTCTCGTCTAAAGTTTGCCACAAGCCACCTGGGAGACACACCAAACATGTGGAAGAAGGTGCTCTGGTCAGATGAAACCAAAATCGAACATTTTGCCCACAATGCAAAACGATATGTTTGGCGTAAAAGCAACACAGCTGATCACCCTCAACACACCATCCCCACTGTCAAACATGGTGGTGGCAGCATCATGGTTTGGGCCTGCTTTTCTTCAGCAGGGACAGGGAAGATGGTTAAAATTGAGGGGAAGCTGGATGCAGCCAAATACAGGACCATTCTGGATGAAAACCTGTTGGAGTCTGCAAAAGACCTGAAACTGGGACGGAGATTTATCTTCCAACAAGACAATGATCCCAAACATACAGCAAAATCTACAAAGGAATGGTTCACAAATAAAGGTATCCAGGTGTTAGAATGGCCCAGTCAAAGTCCAGACCTGAATCCAATCGAGAATCTGTGGAAAGAGCTGAAAACTGCTGTTCACAAACGCTCTCCATCCAACCTCACTGAGCTCGAGCTGTTTTGCAAGGAAGAATGGGCAAGAATTTCAGTCTCTCGATGTGCAAAACTGAAAGAGACATACCCCAAGCGACTTGCAGCTGTAATCGCAGCAAAAGGTGGCTCTACAAAGTATTAACACAAGGGGGCCGAATAATTTTGCACGCCCCACTTTTCATTTTTTATTAGTTAAAAAAGTTTCAAAAATCCAATAGATTTCGTTCCACTTCACAATTGTGTCCCACTTGTTGGTGATTCTTCACAAAAAATAAAAATGTTATATCTTTGTTTGAAGCCTGAAATGTTTGAAAAGTTCAAGGGGGCCAAATACTTTCGCAAGGCACTGTGTGTATATATATATATATATATATATGTGTGTGTATATATATATATATGTGTGTGTGTGTGTGTGTGTGTGTGTGTGTGTGTGTGTGTGTGTGTGTGTGTGTGTGTGTGTATATATATAGTAAAGTTTGGGGATACTAGCTCTGCAGGGCCAAGTGCATAAACCGGTATAAGGTGAAACCAAAATACTTTTATTTATAATTAAATCAAAAATAAGGCTTTTCTTCAGCATACAAAAACGTAAATTAAAGTCCGCTTATCTTCAGCACAAATAATAAGAAAAGAAAGCACCTACAGTTCTGTAGTCTGGTTTTTAGAGTCCTTACAGAGATCTTTTGCAGCCTCCAAAGCAGCAAGACAGCTCCTCAGACAGGTGTTAATCTCCTACTCCTCCTCAACACCACCTCTCTACTACTTCCTGTCTTATGGGCTGTCTTCTTGGAGGCCGTTAACTCCCGGTGTGCCGAATCCCTGTGGTCAGGGAGGGAGGCTCTTTCCCACCCAAATGTCACTTCAGAGCCCCCCCAAATTCCGGGTCCCAACTATCTCTCTTAATATAGAGAGGACGGCAAGTCAGTCCTCTCCTAAAACTATCCCCGGAATTTGTCACCCATTTTTGGGTGACCCCCTGAGGCCTACCAGGATTCCCTTAAAGGGACCACAACCCGAATATAGGTGCCACATAGCACCCATCCAGGACCCAACCTTGGCGTCCTGTACATATCCCCCCCCCCCCCCCCGCCTCAACGCGGAGGTGTTGGAGGCACCCCTTGACACCATACAGTGGACCCGGGAGAGGGCATCGGCATTCTGATGTAGGCTCCCGAATCTGTGCTCTACCACAAAATTGAACTCCTGGAGAGACAGGAACCACCTCGTTACCCTGGCATTAGTGTGCTTATTTTGCCTCATCCAGGTCAGTGGGGCGTGGTTGGATACCAGGTGAAACCTTCTGCCTAGGAGGAAATACCGCGAGGAGTCCAAGGCCCACTTAATGGCAAGACACTCCCGCTCCACCACTGCATAATTTTTCTCCGCTGCCGTCAGCTTTCTACTTAGAAAAACTACAGGGTGCTCTTCCCCGTTGATTACCTTCGACAGGACTGCCCCTAACCCTTCATTTGAAGCATCTGTCTGTACTACAAAATCCTTAGTAAAGTCCAGAGCAACGAGCACCGGATCCTGGCACAATGCCGTCTTAAGCGTCTGAAAAGCTTTTTCGGCATAGTCATTCCATTTTATCATCACCGACTTTCTGCCTTTGGTCAGGTCAGTCAATGGTGGCAAAGTTGGGGATAAACCTCTGGTAGTAGCCAACTATGCCCAAAAACGCTCTGACCTGCTTCTTAGGGGACGGGGCCAGTCCTGTATAGCTTTCACTTTACTCATTTGGGGCTTTATCAACCCTCTACCCACAATGTACCCTAGGTACTTGGCTCCCTCCACCCCAACTGCACATTTTTCTGGATTGATAGTGAATCCTGCTCTTCTCAGTGAGTCTACGACTGCCTGAACTCGGGGAAGATGGGACTCCCATTTAGGGCTGAAGATGACTGTCATCCAAATAAACAGAAGCGTACAGATGATGTGGATGCAAAGTTTTGTCCATGGCCCTTTGGAATGTAGCGGGGGCGGAGTGTAAACCAAATGGCATTCTTTTGTACTGGAAGTGGCCTTCCGGGGTTTTCTCTCAACCTCCTTGGTCAGGGGAATCTGCCAGTACCCTTTCGTGAGGTCCAGCGTGGTAATATACCTGGCAGGCCCCAACATCTCAATTAGCTCTTCTACCCATGGCATGGGATAAGCATCAATCTTGGAGATTTCATTCAGTTTTCTAAAATCATTGCAGAAGCGAAGAGTGCCGTTGGGTTTGGGTACCAACACGTTTGGACTCGACCACTCGCTCTGCGATTCCTCGATGACATCAAGCTCGAGCATTCTTTTGACCTCTTCAGACACTGCCACTCTATGAGCTTCTGGAATACGGTAAGGCTTTAACCAAAATTTTATCTTGGGTTCAGTTACAATGTCATGCTCGATGACATTGGTGAGTCCCGGCAACCCTAAAAACGTGTCCCTATTTCTCTGAAGAAACTCCTTTGCTTGCTGGGTTTGGGGCCTAGTTAAGGTACCAGCCACCTGCACCAGGTTAATCCCTGCATGGTCTCCTGACTGTACCGCTACCACCGCGGATACCTGGTCTCTGTCTCTCCAGGCTTTCAACAAATTCACGTGATAGATCTGGTATGGTTTTCTTTTCCCTGGCTGGTGTACCTTGTAGTTTACCTTCCCCACTTTTTTCACTATCTCAAACGGACCTTGCCACTTGGCCAAGAGCTTGCTCTCCACTGTGGGTATTAGGATAGCCACCTACTTGAAACTGACTTTTGCAGATCGGTTATACACCCTTCTTTGGGCTTCCTGAGCCTTCTGCATGTGCTCCCTCACCAGCGGCATCACCTTAGCCACCCTCTCTCGCATTTGAGAGATATGCTCCACTATGGTTTTGTGTGGCGATTACTCACTTTCCCACGTTTCCTTTACCAGATCCAGTAACCCCCGGGGCCGTCACCCATACACTAGCTCAAATGGTGTGAAGTCCGTGGACGCTTGTGGAACCTCCCGGATGGCAAACAAAAGGGCAGGGAGTAACATATCCCAATCCTTCCCGTCTTTCAGGACGACTCTTTAGCATGGTCTTTAGAGTTTTATTAAACCTCTCAACTAGGCCATCGGTCTGCGGGTGATAGACGGATGTCCGCAACTGCTTAATTTGAAACAGTTTGCACAAGTCCGCCATCACCTTTAACATAAAAGGGGTGCCCTGGTCCGTTAGTATCTCTTTGGGAAAACCAGTTCGTGAAAACATTTGAAATAGTTCCCGGGCAATGGCTTTAGAGGAAGTTTTCCTCAAAGGAACTGCTTCTGGGTACCTGGTTGCGTAGTCTAGGATGACTAATATATACTGGTGCCCCCTTGCCGATTTTACTAGGGGTCCCACGAGATCCATAGCGATCCACTCAAATGGAACCTCAATAATTGGCAAGGGTACCAGAGGGCTTCTATAGTGGGGCACTGGGGCAGTTAACTGGCAAACGGGACAAGATGCACAATATCTTTTAACCTCAATCTTCACCCCTGGCCAGTAAAACTGGTCGGTTATCCTGGCCTCTGTTTTCTCTGCCCCCAAGTGTCCTCCCAGTGCATCATTATGGGCTAGATCAAGTAGCATCCGCCTATATGGTTGGAGAACCAGAAACTGCTCTATAGTTTCCCCATGGCTTTCAGCCACTCGATAAAGCAAGTCCCCCTTCAACGCAAAATGCAGAAACCTCTGGTCTGCCCCTGGCATTTGTGAGACCCCATCCACAACAGAAACCTGCTCTCGGGCATTGACCAAGGTAGGATCCCGCAACTGGGCGGTGCCAAACGCACCCCTAGGTACATCTAGGTCTGGGTGCACTGGCCTTGGGGATGTTTCCCCTTCACCCTCCTCAACCGGGAACTGCAATGGGGAGAGCTCCTCGTCATCCTCCCCCAGCATAACCTGTAACAGGAAGACTCCCCCTCCCCCCCCCCCCCCTCCTCCAGAGTTTAACTCGGGTTTGCAATCTGAAACAGAAACATCCTTCAACTTAACATTCTCTGCAGTATCATTATCAGTAACCGGTATCTCCGTATCAGTGGAGTGTGTTGTGGGGATTTCAGGCCCAGGTCCCTCAGACTGTCTCTTCCAGACCCAGTGTCCCCAGTTTTTCTGGCAGCCCCATCTGTATCTGGCTCCACAGTTTGAAAAATAGTGGATAGTCCCACCCCACTATAATGTCATGTATTAGGCTCCTCACTACCCCAACCTCTTGGGTCACTGAGGTATGGCCATAGGACACAGTCACCGAAACCAAAGGGTACTCCTTGGTGTCCCCATGGATGCACACTACCCGTAGGGTTTTCCTTACAGGGCCAAGTCTCCCAATCACCCTGGCATGTACCAGTGTTACCATGCTACCAGAGTCCAGTAGCGCTCCCTGGCAGGAAGGTGGCTCACCCACACTTCACACTCGAACTGTCCTGCAATTGGGTCCAGGTGAGTGGTGCAGACTCTTTGCACGTAGAAGGAGCTTCTCCGACCACTCCCGCAGTCCATAGGCTCCTCCTGAAGTGGGCATTGCACCCGGGTATGTCCCCAGGACCGACATTGCCAACACTGTAGGTCTCCTGTTCTTGGGACAGGAACCACCCTTCGAGGTTCTGTAGCAGACAATGCGGTTTTGCAGATCCCAACGTCTGGCAGGGCTTCTCTCCTAGGCGCTATGGCTGGTCTAGTTGCCCTTGGTGTGGGTTCCCTACGCTTAGCAGGTCCTCCACCACGGTGTACCTTTCAACCAACTCCACCAGCTGGTCAGCGGTTGCAGGGTCTCCATGGCTTACCCAGCGCTGTAGGTCATCTGGCAGGGACCGCAGGTACCAGTCCATCACTATTCGTTCCACCATCTGTGGGCCTGACAATTTTTCTGGCTGCAGCCATTTTTTAACCAGCTGTACCAGTTCATGCATTTGTGACCTGGGTGGTTGGTCAGATTTGTACCGCCAGCGATGCACCCTCTGAGCCTGGACGGCTGTGGTCACCCTTAGGCGGGGCCAGGATCTCTGCCTTCAGATGCTCATAGTCACCGATATGTTCCGTTGGGAGGTCAAAATAGGCCTTTTGCGGGTCACCGGTGAGAAAAGGGGAGATAATATCCTCTCAAAGGTGGTGAGAAAGGCCTCTACATCATCGCTAGGCATAGTTTTTGTAAAAAATGGCTGGCCCTCAGACACCTGGTTGCCAGCGGCTACAGCCGCTTGTTCACGTCCCTGAGCCAGCTGCTGTACTGCCTCCTGCAAGGCAGCCACCTGTGCTTGAGTGGACTCCCGCTGAGCAGTAAACTGGGCGGCTAGCAGCCGTGTGCTTTCCTGTTGTGCAGCTATGGCCTGTGCCAGGGCCTGCTGCTGCTGCTGAGCCATCGCTTCCTCGTGGCGACGGTTTGCGTCTGCTGAAGCTTGCTGCTGGGTCACGGTGGCTTGTGCCAAAGCCCTGATGACCTCCGCCATGTCTTTGCCTGCTGCTTGCAGCGTCTGGGCTGACTTCACCCAAGACATGCAATTTGTACACAGTCTCCTAAAACTATCCCCGGAATTTGTCACCCATTTTTGGGTGACCCCCTGAGGCCTACCAGGATTCCCTTAAAGGGACCACAACCCGAATATAGATGCCACATAGCACCCGTCCAGGACCCAACCTTGGTGTCCTGTACAATATATAAAAAGACACCTGTCCACAACCTCAGTCACACTCCAAACTCCACTATGGTGAAGACCAAAGAGCTGTCAAAGGACACCAGAAACAAAATTGTAGACCTGCACCAGGCTGGGAAGACTGAATCTACAATAGGCAAGCAGCATGGTGTGAAGAAATCAACTGTGGGAGCAATAATTAGAAAATGGAAGATGTACAAGATCACTGATGATCTCCCTCGATCTGGGGCTCCACGCAAGATCTCACCCCGTGGGGTCAAAATGATCACAAGAACGGTGAGAAAAAAATCCCAGAACCACACAGGGGGACCTAGTAAATGACCTGAGGAGAGCTGGGACCAACGTAACAAAGGCTACCATCAGGGACTCAGATCTTTCAGTGCCAGACGTCTCCCCCTGCTTGAGCCAGTACATGCCCGGGCCCTGTCTGAGGTTTGCTAGAGAGCATTTGGATGATCCAGAAGAGGATCGGGAGAATGTCATAAAGTCAGATGAAACCAAAGTAGAACTGTTTGGTAGAAACACAACTCGTCGTGTTTGGAGGAGAGAGAATGCTGAGTTGTAACCAAAGAACACCATACCTACTGTGAAGCATGGGGCCATGTATCGTGAGATTTTGAGTGCAAACCTCCTCCCCGTCAGCAAGGGCATTGAAGATGAAATGTGGCTGGGTCTTTCAGCATGGCAATGATCCCAAACACACCACCCGGGGAACAAAGGAGTAGCTTCGTAAGAAGCATTTCAAGGTCCTGGAGTGGCCTAGCCAGTCTCCAGATCTCAACCCCATAGAAAACCTTTGGAGGGAGTTGAAAGTCCGTGTTGCCCAGCGACAGCCTCAAAACATCACTGCTCTAGAGGAGATCTCCATGGAGGAATGAGCCAAAATACCAGCAACAGTGTGTGACAACCTTTTGAAGACTTACAGAAAATGTTTGACCTGTCATTGCCAACAAAGGATATATATCAAAGTATTGAGATGAACTTTTGATATTGACAAAATACTTATTTACCACCATAATTTGCAAATTCTTTCAAAAATCAGACAATGTGATTGTCTGGATTTGTTTCCACATTTTGTCTCTCATAGTTGAGGTATACCTATGATGATAATTACAGGCCTCTCTCATCTTTTTAAGTGGGAGAACTTGCACAATTGGTGGCTGACTAAATACTTTTTTGCCCCACTGTGTATATATATATATTATTATTTTTATTGTCCCTTTTTATTTATTTTTTCTCTTTTTATTCCCATCACAAGAAATGTAAACATTCCTTGTGGTAGAAATAAGGGATGATAGTTCCTGTTTATGGAGACAGCTGGGATCTATAAGACCCCAGATCTCTCCTCTACGCTGGAAAGCATCAAATGGAAAAAAAAAACATTGATTTGATGCTTTAACCACTTTCAGACCGGACCATTTTGCTGGTAAATGACCAGAGGTCTTTTTACACTTTGGCACTGCGCTGCTTTAACTGGTAATTGCGCGGTCATGCAATGTTGTACCCAAACAAAATTTGCGTCCTTTTCTTCCCACAAATAGAGCTTTCTTTTGATGGTATTTGATTGCCTCTGCGATTTTTATTTTTTGCGATATAAACGTAAAAAGACCGCAGATTTTGAAAAAAAATGATATTTTCTACTTTTTGTTATTAGAAAAATCCAATAAACTCAATTTTAGTCATACATTTAGGCCAAAATGTATTCAGCCACATGTCTTTGGTAAAAAAAAAGTCAATAATTGTATATTTATTGGTTTGCGCAAAAGTTGTCACATCTACAAACTAAGGTACGTTTTCTGGAATTTACGCAGCTTTTAGTTTACGACTGTCTATCTCATTTCTTGAGGTGCTAAAATGACAGGGCAGTACAAAACCCCCCCAAATGACCCCATTTTGGAAAGTAGACCCCCTAAGGAAATTGATAAGAGGCATGTTGAGCCCATTGAATATTTTATTTTTTTGCCTCAAGCGATTGAATAATGACAAAAAAAAAATTTTTTTTTTTTTTTACACAAAGTTGTCACTAAATGATATATTGCTCACACATGCTATGGGCGTATGTGAAATGACACCCCAAAATAAATTCTGCTGCTTCTCCTGAGTACGGGGATACCACATATGTGGGACTTTTTGGGAGCCTAGCCGCGTACAGGGCCCCGAAAACCAAGCACCGCCTTCAGGCTTTCTAAGGGCGTAAATTTTTGATTTCACGCCTCACTACCTATTACAGTTTTGAAGGCCATAAAATGCCAAGATGGCACAAAACCCCCACAAATGACCCCATTTTAGAAAGTAGACACCCCAAGCTATTTGCTGAGAGGCATGTTGAGTCCATGGAATATTTTATATTTTGCCACAAGTTGCGGGAAAATTACAAACTTTTTTTTTTTTTTTTTTTTTTTCACAAAGTTGTCACTAAATGATATATTGCTCATGCATGCCATGGGCATATGTGAAATGACACCCCAAAATAAATTCTGCTGCTTCTCCTGAGTACGGGGATACCACATATGTGGGACTTTTTGGGAGCCTAGCCGCGTACGGGGCCCCGAAAACCAAGCACCGCCTTCAGGCTTTCTAAGGGCGTAATTTTTTGAGTTCACTTCTCACTACCTATTACAGTTTTGAAGGCCATAAAATGCCAAGATGGCACAAAACCCCCACAAATGACCCCATTTTAGAAAGTAGACACCCCAAGCTATTTGCTGAGAGGCATGTTGAGTCCATGGAATATTTTATATTTTGCCACAAGTTGCGGGAAAATTACAAACTTTTTTTTTTTTTCACAAAGTTGTCACTAAATGATATATTGCTCACGCATGCCATGGGCATATGTGAAATGACACCCCAAAATAAATTCTGCTGCTTCTCCTGAGTACGGGGATACCACATATGTGGGACTTTTTGGGAGCCTAGCCGCGTACGGGGCCCCAAAAACCAAGCACCGCCTTCAGGCTTTCTAAGGGCGTTACAGTTTTGAAGGCCATAAAATGCCAAGATGGCACAAACCCCCCCCCCCAAATGACCCCATTTTAGAAAGTAGACACCCCTAAATTTAGGGGTACACTAGTGAGACTAGGTAATAAATGGCGGGTGCCCTGAAACTATAAAAAAATAACTAACCAACCAGCGTCACCTGTAACAGTTATATGGTGATCACTGGTGAAAGGGTTAACTAGGGGGCAATCAGGGGGCTTTATGCGGTAGTATATGGGGGTCCCTGGCGCTATAAAAAGCTGCGGCGAACCTAAATACCTACCTGCCTAACTAGCGTCACCTGTGACACTAATACAGCGATCAGAAAAACGATCGCTTATTAGGCTGGGTTCACACTGGAGCGATGCGGGAACGCCACGAATGCGCGGCGGGTTCCCGCATCGCATGCCTCCCGGCGGCAGTTCACACTGCCCTATGCGAACTGCTGGGAGTGTCAGTGAAATGTTAATGACACCCCCAGATCAGTTCGCATATCGCAGTGCGATCTGCAAACTTGGATCGCATGGTGTGAACACCCATGCGATCCGATTCTGCTGCGGACCAAAAAAAGGGTCCCGTGCGAGTTTGCGGCGGGTGCGGCGGGTGCGACACGAATTCAGCCATACTATCTGTATAGCTGAACTCGAATCGCACAGAGATCGGATGTGATTTGCACTGCAGTGCGGTGCGAATCACATCCGTTCTCATAAACCGCTGCAATGTGAACCCAGCCTTAGTGACACTGGCGACGGGGGGTGATCACGGGGTTAAACCTTTATTGGGGGGGTTAGGGGGGTACCTTAGAACTAAAGGGGGCTAACCCTAACTGCCCTAACAGTTATTAGTCACAAATGACACCTGCCGGGTGATCAGGGGGTTAAACCTTTATTAGGTAATAAATGGCGGGTGCCCTGAAACTATAAAAAAATAACTAACCAACCAGCGTCACCTGTAACAGTTATATGGTGATCACTGGTGAAAGGGTTAACTAGGGGGCAATCAGGGGGCTTTATGCGGTAGTATATGGGGGTCCCTAGCGCTATAAAAAGCTGCGGCGAACCTAAATACCTACCTGCCTAACTAGCGTCACCTGTGACACTAATACGGCGATCAGAAAAATGATCGCTTATTAGGCTGGGTTCACACTGGAGCGATGCGGAAACGCCGCGAATCCGCGGCGGGTTCCCGCATCGCATGCCTCCCGGCGGCAGTTCACACTGCCCTATGCGAACTGCTGGGAGTGTCAGTGAAATGTTACTGACACCCCCAGATCAGTTCGCATATCGCAGTGCGATCTGCAAACTCGGATCGCATGGTGTGAACACCCATGCGATCCGATTCTGCTGCGGGCCAAAAAAAGGGTCCCGTGCGAATTTGCGGCGGGTGCGGCGGGTGTGGCGGGTGCGGCGGGTGCGGCGAATGGCTGAACTCGAATCGCACAGAGATCGGATGTGATTTGCACTGCAGTGCGGTGCGAATCACATTCGTTCTCATAAACCGCTGCAATGTGAACCCAGCCTTAGTGACACTGGCGACGGGGGGTGATCACGGGGTTAAACCTTTATTGGGGGGGTTAGGGGGGTACATTAGAACTAAAGGGGGCTAACCCTAACTGCCCTAACAGTTATTACAGTCACAAATGACACCAATGCAAAAAAAAAAAAAAAAAAAAAAAAATGACATTGGTGTCACTGTGACTGGGGGGCAGGGGTAATTGGGGGGGTGATCGGGGGGTAAAGGGGGGGTGTGAGTGTGCCTGGCATGTTCTACTGTGTGTGGGATGTGTTGGTGCAACTCACTGATCCGCTCTCCTCCGTGTCGGAACGAAAAATACCGACACGGAGGAGAGAATACATCACTTCCTCTCCTGTGTTTACATTACAGGAGAGGAAGTGATGTCACCGGGGATTTCCATTCGTCGGGAGCGATCGCGAGGGGGTGGCCATGAATGAATGGCCGTCCCCTCGTCCGGGATCGCTCCCGAACGAAAACCGACCGCCGCAGGCACCGGGCGGGGGCCCGATCGGGCCCCCGACCCGCGGGAGGCAAAGCACGTACATGTACGTGCTTATGCCTGCCCGTGCCATTCTGCCGACGTACATCGGCGTGAGGCGGTCGGCAAGTGGTTAAGAAAAAAAAATTGTTTACATCTGCCCTAGACCAGAAGTGACGTCATGACATCACGCCGGTCCTCCTAGATCATAGAGGTGAGGAAACTCTTGTTTCCTGGGCTCGCTGGTGAGAATGGTAAGCCAGAGAAACGGCTTCTAAAAGCAATCCAGTGGCTAAGTCACCAGGACCTTTTATCTGAAAGGGAATTGCCAGCTGAAAAAAAAAACAGGGTTATAGCTGATAGCTTTAGCCATAACCCCAGTAAACCACTTCAAACCTGTAGCGTAAATGTACATTAGGGGGTTTTGAAGTGGTTACAATTGTACTTTGTAGTTGATCAGTCTTCTCTCACACTCAAGTTGCAGATCTCAAAGCCCAGAAGCCTTTTCTCTCCCCTGCTCAGGCTCTTTTATCAAAGTATGTGCCACATGCCTTTGGGGAATGTTTGCTTGTCTTGCTGGGTCCTCCAGGGTTTCCCTCCTCAGTGTGAATGTCCAGGCTGCCCTCTGGTAGCTTCCACATTAAATCCTTAGGCATTTTTTGGCTGCCCTTTCTTAGGGTTCCTGGATGCTAGGATTTCTCACTGTTGCCCTGGTAGCACCACATCATTGGAAATGCTAACCCATTCAATCTCACACTCCTCTCCCCTGGGAATTCATTTTCCATCACATATGATTACACCTCTTGCAATTTTTACCTTTTAGTACTACAGCCTTGAAGAAATATTCACACCCCTTGAAATTTTCGACATTTTGTTGGTTGCGATCTATGGTCCATGGCTGAGTACCTAGAGGGGATTGCCTGGGGTGTCTGCACCAGCTGAGAACATACATTCTAACCACTGGAACGTATTGCTGTTTAACTGACAGCAGTGAGGTAAGGTACCCACTGCACTCAGTGTGTGACCTGTCTTGAGGATCTGGGAGATCACCGGTGGAATTATTCCCTGCTTTCATCCACGGAATTAGTCCGTTATATAGCACAGTGTGGACCCACTTATTGCATGGCTTGATATGGATTGCCTTTTTTTCTATAAATAGAGACACTCTAAGACAGTGATGGCGAACCTTGGCACCCCAGATGTTTTGGAACTACATTTCCCATGATGCTCAGGCACTCTGCAGTGTAGTGGTGCATCATGGGAAATGTAGTTCCAAAACATCTGGGGTGTCAAGGTTCGCCATCACTGCTCTAAGAATTCCGTTTTTTGGATTGTGTTTTTTTATTTTTATCTTTATTAATATTTGTTTCACTGGATGCACTTTATGGATTGAGACACATTTTGGATTTTATATTTGTTGTATTTTTATTATCACTGGTTGAATTATATTTGTGATTCCACTACCTATTTTCACTTGCACTTTACTAGGAATATTTGTATTACCTGGATTAGGAATATTTATACTGGTCACATTACAATGTTTTTTTTATAATGTTTAAATGGCATTGATACACTTTAAATAGGTTGTACATTTTGAAATAATTAATTTTAAATAGTCACATAGAGTGTATTTTAGATCCTGTATGTGATTATTTATTCACCATTTGTTATCACTATCTAGGTATTTATTGAATTAATTTAGTTCTTTTGTGGAGCGCAACACCACTTTTCTACCTACTATCATAATTTGAGGGGAGGGTTTGCACCTCTGTCGGTGTTTTGCTGCAACCATATTAGCTCTCTTGTTTAGCCATTGTAGCGCGAGGATAACCAACAATTACTAATCTCATTTACAAGGCTTTTGTTTTGATTCCTAAAACTATATATTTAAAGCAGTATTAAACCCAAAAATATAATATATTTCAGCTCATCAATCCTTAGATGTGGCAGCTGCATTAATTTCTTAGGTTTTTTCCTTCTGTTTTCACCTGCTAATTTGGCCAGTAACACACCTGTATCAGGGTGCCACACTCTGGATAAAGGAGCACAGAAGCAGCTTTGGGCAAGCATCCCTGTTAGTCTAGGGCAGTGTTTCTCAAATCCAGTCCTCAGGCCCCCCCAACAGGTCATGTTTTCAGGTTTTCCATTATTTTTCACAGCCTTGGCAATTACCACAGCCGTTTCATCTGAGGGAAATCCTGAAAACATGACCTGTTGGGGGGGCCTGAGGACTGGATTTGAGAAACACTGGTCTAGGGGTATGAGAAGATACACTAAGAAGTTGAAGCCCAACTGTAAGCACCCCTTTTGGTGTTGAAGTGTTTGTAAACTTAAAAAAAATGCACTGGTTCTTTAAATGTGATTTGTCATGTTACTATTCTATTTCTGCCTGATATTGCTGTTTTACCTGGTTGGTCCTGCCTATGCCGCTCCTCCAAGTAAACCACGGTAAGCATGGCAGCTGATCCATGCTAGCTTGATTAGTTTACATCTTGTGTCATTCCATTAAAGGTAGAGGCATGCTCTGCAAGAGCACAGCACATTTGTATCTTCTGTAGTCAGTACATGGCTGCATCTCCTGCCCATCCCTCCTGTAATTACTAGGGGTGCACCGAATGTTTTTTTTGGTGCCGAAACCGATACCGAAAATGACTGTTTTAAAAAAATAAAAAATGGGAAAGTCCTGTTGCGCAACACTCTCGCTAGATAAAAAAAATGGGTATGGAATGTAGGAAGCTGCTCACATATAAAAGTGTTCTCTGCACTTTAAATTTTTTTTTTTTTTTATGTTGATGAGTTAAGAATGGTTATTATAAAGAATAAGGAAAGTATTATGGTATTAATTGCTGCAATCAGGTGCAGTTCGCTCTGCTGCCGTTCGATTAATACGACAGCTGAGCGCACTGTATAAAAGAGAATGGAGACATATGACCCCTCACCCTTTGAGAAAGTCACGTGGTCGTGACGCAACGTGTCAGGGAGGAGTTGAGGTGTCACTTGTTACTTCCGGTCGCGGCCGAGACCGGAAGACCCGCTGTGTACATTTCCTGAGAAGTTTTACCTAAATGTAAGTGTTGATTTTTTATTATAAATAAATACTGTGCGTTACTACTCATTGGAGCCCCCCCCCCCCTCATTCTTTCATATATTGCCTGATTCATCGCTATTGGAGAAACTGGTGGAGTTCTTGGAGGCTGTAGTTTTTTGATGTGGATGAGTGGTTACTAACCATCCCTTAAGTGTGATCCGGTCCGTAGGGACCTTCATTGGAGGTGAGAGGCTGGGGGAAACCAGGGGTGCATGTAAAGCACTGAAAGTCAAAGGAAGAGGGAACATCATATTGACTGCTCACACTGCATGGATATTATTGCTAAACAAACTGCACATTGTTTGGAGTGGACTGTTTATACATGTGTTTCACTGGGCACTGGAATTTAATGCTCACAGAATACAATTTTTATTGTTTATATTGCCGGATTTTGCACTATTTTACACTGATGCATGCAATTTGCGGTTAATGTGGATTTTTATATTTTTGCATATTATTATTTCCTACCATTATCTTTGGTATATTTTATCTTGATTTTTGTTTTCAAGCACTTGTCATTTATTAATTGTGGTAGAAGTATGGCAGCAATATGCTAGGTGTGCTCTCACTATTTGCACTGTCGCATGCATTTTTATAATTGAGATTTACTGCTGATACACCATATTATTTAGGGTAAATTGATACCTATGCACTTTATTGCCGTTTAGTAGCTTGATTATTATATTTCACTATTTTTGATACGTTGGATAGATTCACATAATTTTATCTTTAATTTTCTTGTATTTATTTAATTTTGGTAGTTTAATCACTCTAGGTAGCGCCACATAAAACACCCCTTGTTTTTACAAAATATTTTTATACAGGAGGTGGTCAGAGACTGGGGACATGGTACAGGAGATGGTCAGAGACTGGGGACATGGTACAAGAGATGTTCAGAGACTGGGGACATGGTACAAGAGATGGTCAGACTGGGCCCATGGTCAGGGACTCGGGACGTGGTACAGGAAATGGTCAGAGACTGGGGACATGGTACAGGAGATGGTCAGACTGCAGTCATGGTACAGGAGATCAATGCAGCCTGCCAGTGCCCAGCAGCCTACCAGTGCCCATCATTTGCAGCCTGCCTGGGCCTCACCAGTGCCCAGCAGCCTACCAGTGCATACCTCCCAACTTTTGAAGGTAAGAATGATGGACATTTAGGGGGGAGATTGACCTGTGGCAAGCGTACTGCATCATGGCAAAAAGTGGGTGTGGTAGTATAGTAAACTGTGTTGTCTGTAAACACAGTTTATTATGCTACAGTTAGGAATGGACAGAGTAAGCAATTTGTACAGATAACTTACTCCATCATTTCTGGCAAGGAAGCCTTCCCTGCTCTCCATCCTGATATATTCCCCACAGCAGCGGGGGGAGATGATCGGGGAGAACCTGGCAGAGCTGGGGGAGGTGGGCAGGAGACAATACAGGGTGACAGGAGAACAGCAGGGTAAAGGAGAACAGCACAGGGATCAGAGAAGGCTAGAGTACAGGGAGGAATCAGAGAAGGGTAGAGTACGGGGGGAGGGAATCAGAGAAGGGTAGAGTACGGGGGGAGCGAATCAGAGAAGGGTAGAGTACGGGGGGGGGGTGGGTGGAATCAGAGAAGGGTAGAGTACGGCGGTGGGGGTGGAATCAGAGAAGGGTAGAGTACGGGGGGGGGGGGGGTGGAATCAGAGAAGGGTAGAGTACGGGGGGCGGAATCAGAGAAGGGTAGAGTACGGGGGGGGGGGAAATCAGAGAAGGGTAGAGTTCGGGGGGGCGGAAATGCTGAGGATGAAGGGGGGGCAGGGGGGCTGCGAGTGTAGTGAGAGCTGAACAAGCAATGAGAGAGAAGAAAAGTGCGGGTGTGAGTAGTTATCAGTGTGTAAGTGATACCGGAAAGGTTACTGTACTTCATTTACCTTGTACAAAGCACATTCCGGTCCTACAGAGGCAGTGGAACTCAGACAGGAGAGGATCACATGGCACAGGGACAGAAGACAGGAGCAGGGATGGGGTCAGAATCCTCCCACATGCAGAGACGTCTATCACTTGATCGCCACACACACACTGCTGAGTGATGGGAGGAGGGGAGCAAGCTCCACAGTCTGTGCCTCCGATAAATCTGTATACCGGCCGCACTTAACATACTGTGTAGGAGCAACTCAGAGCGAGATGTCGGGAGGCCGAGCTGGGAGGGAAAGCTGCTCTGCACAGTTTCCCCCACAAAGCATGGCAGTGCTCCAGAAAGATACCCCCGTAATGGGTGACACCAGGGGTGGAGCCCCGCCCCATTATCGACAAGAATTTTCCTTCGACAAATTGCTGAAAAGGCCATTTTTCGGCCGATATGTTTCGGCGGCCGAAATTTCGGTGCATCCCTAGTAATTACATACATGCCCCAACACAGGACATGTCCATTGGCAGGTCCATGCATCACTGTGGAAGTTATAGCAATCACATGACCAACACTTCTGAATCCTGAGGAAAGCTGTAGGCAAGTTTAAAAAAAAAAACTGTCAATATAAGCCTAATTTCTTTATTAAAAAATTATTGTATGATTAATAAGGTTCACTACTTTAGTTTGTCCCGACATTAACTGCTACATCTGCATGACAGTTGTGTTCTGTTGAGAAAATAAAACAGACATACTAGCTGGATCACCGGGTAAAACTAAAAGAAAACCTAAAAAATAACACAAATGCAGCCATCACATCTAAGAAATTGTAAGCTGTAGGGCTGAAATAGCTTATTTACAACTATTCTGTCAACTATTTTCATTATTGATTAGTTAGTCATCCAATCAGTTTACCTCTTTACAGGATCCATTATTTGTTTGCATATCAGGAAACAGTGCAGCACACATACAGCACCGTACACTGTTCATACATGTCAGTAAGTGCTTGAGAATGTGAATGTGTGAGGAGCAATGCCTCATGGGACATGTAGTCCTGGGCTGGAGAAGGAAGTGATTCTAAAGGCAGAAGTTTTTTTTTTAACCTTCAACCATTCTAGGTATTAAGGTAAAAAAAAGCCTTCTCCCCTGTGACTTTAACTGATCTCGATCCATCTCTGTGCCTGAGAGCATCTCTCTCTCTCCCTCTCCCTCTCCCTCTCCCTCTCCTATGAGGAGGGAGCAAGGGGCTGAGCTGCACTGTGTGTGTCAAAAGAAGCACACAGTGCATCTATAGTTCAAGCCCATATGTGCACCCTATAGCAAATGGCTTTTTATGGGGCACTCTGAAGGCAGGAGGAGCTAGAAGCACCAGTGGGGGAACCCATAAGAGCAGGAGCGTGCTGCTCTAAGCAAAACCATTACACAGAGCAGGCAAGTTTTTCAAAGTTACATAGGTTGACTAAAGACATCAGTCCATCCAGTTCAACCTGAGTGAGTGTGCGTGTCTACAATTATCCCTATACATTGCATCTCATTAAGATGCTCAACTATTATATTATTATTTATTTAAGGTACCCATATAGCGCCATCAATTTACACATACATCGCACACTCACCAGTCCCTACCCGCAAGGAGCCCACAATCCAAGGTCCCCAACCCACATTCATCTACTAGGGCCAATTTTGGACAGAAGCCAATTAACCTATCAGCATGTCTTTGGTGTGTGGGAGGAAACCGGATCACCCAGAGGAAACCCACGCAGGCACGGGGAGAACATGCAAACTCCAGGCAGGTAGTGTCATGGTTGAGATTATAAATAAAAAAAGTTTACAATCACTTTAAGGGCTCTGTGCAGGAAAGGTCGGCATCTGAACCCAGAGAAGCTGGAACCCGATAGACTGGAGTTAATATAAGGGTTTCCAATTAGATTGAAAGTAAAAGTTTACCAGTATTGTGCATTATACACTGCTCAAAAAAAATTAAAGGAACACTTTGAAAACACATCAGATCTCAATGGCGAAAAATATCATGCTGGATATCTATACTGATATGGGCTGGGTTATGTGTTAGGCCCCTTTCACATTGGGGCGGTTTTCAGGCGCTACAGCGCTAAAAATAGCGCCTCTGTAGCGCCTGAAAAAACTGTCCCCTTTCACACTGGAGCAGTGCGCTGGCAGGATTGTGAAAAAAGTCCTGCCAGCCGCATCTTTGGAGCGGTGTATTTACGGCTCCTAAACCGCTCTTACCCATTTAAATCAATGGGGCAGCGCGGCTATACCACCGGCAAAGCGCCGCTGCAGCAATGCTTTGCGGGTGGCTTTAACCCTTTTTCGGCCACTAGCGGAGGTTAAAACCACCCCGTTAGCGGCCGGGTGCCGCTGCTAAAACGACGGTAAAGCGCCGACGCCCACACCGCCCCAGTGTGAAAGGGGCCTTAGGAACGAAAGGATGCTACATTGTTTGATGGAAATTAAAATTATCAACCCACAGAGGGCTCAACTCAAAAACACCCCAAAAATCTAAGTGAAAAAATTATGCAGCAGGCTAGTCCATTTTGCTGAAATTTCATTGCAGCAACTCAAAATGGTACTCTAGTTTGTATGGCCCCCGCGTATGCATACCTGACGATGTTGGGACATGCTCCTAATGAGGCGATGGATGTTGTCCTGGGGCATTTTCTCCCAGATCTGAACCAGGGCATCACTGGGCACCTGAACAGACTGGGGTGCAACCTGCCTGCATCAGTTGGACCGAAACATAACGTCCCAGAGGAGTTCTATTGGATTTAGGTCAGGTGAGGGTGGAGGCCATTCAATGATATCAATTCCTTCATCCTTCAAGAACTGGCTGCATACTCTCGCCACATGAGGCCGGGCTTTGTCGTGCACCAGGAGGAACCCAGAACCCCACTGCACCAGCATAGGCTCTGACAATGGGTCCAAGGATTTCATCCCAATACCTAATGGCAGTCAGGGTGCCATTGTCTAACCTGCAGAGGTCTGTGCATCCCTCCATGGATATACCTCCCAAATCATCACTGATCCACCACCAAACCAGTCATGCTGAACAATGTTACAGGCAGCATAACATTCTCCACCGCTTCTCCAGACCCTTTCATATCTGTCACATGTGCTCAGGGTAAACCTGCTCTCACCTATGACAAGCACAGGGCACCACCTACCAATTCTGGTGTTCAATGACAAATGCCAATCGAGCTCCATGGTGCTGGGCAGTGAGCACAGGGCCCACTAGAGGACCTCAGGCCACCCTCATGAAGTCTGTTTCTGATTGGTCAGAGACATTCACACCAGTGGCCTGCTGGCAGTCCTTATCCTGCATGAATGCTGGAGACTGGACACTGGAGAGCTATAGTTCATTGAGGGAACCATGAATGCCAACCATGTACTGTGACATACTGAAGCAAAGCATGATCCCCTCACTTTGGAGACTGGACAAACACACCTCCAAGACGACCACTGCCCTGCTTAAGTAGCTGAGGATAAAGGTGATGGACTGGCCAAACAGTCTCCAGACCTAAACCCTATTGAGCATCTGTGGGGCATCCTCAAATGGAAGGTGGAGGAGAGAAAGGTCTCTAACATTCACCAGCTCTGTGACGTCATCATGGAGGAGTGGAAGAGGACTCCAATGGCAACCTGTGAAGCTCTGGTGGACTCCGTGCCCAAGAGGGTTAAGGCAGTGCGGAAAAATAATGGTGGCCCTACAAAATATTGACACTTTGGGCCCGATTTGGACATTTTCACTTAGTAGTGTACTCGCTTTTGTTGCCAGCAGTTTAGACATTAATGGCTGTGTGTTGAGTTATGTTGAGGGGACAGCAAATTTACACTGTTATACAAGCTGTACACTCACTACTTTACATTGTAGCAAAGTGTAATTTCTTCAGTGTTGTCACATGAAAAGAATATAATAACATTTTTACAAAAATGTGATGGTTGTACTCACTTTTGTGAGATACTTTAGATATTCAAGAATACATTTCTTGTCTTTTTTTTAAATGTACATATTAACTAACTTGTACACTGCATTTTTTTTGAGGTTTCTATCAGATTCATCAAAACAATAAGCAGCCAACGAATTGATTATGAAAATAATCGTTAGTTCCAGCCCTAGTAAGCTGTAATATAATAAGTTTGCTTTAATAATTGTACAAACAGGTATGTACTCTGGGTATCGTTCCCCTGAAAGGAAATTTAATTGAATTGAAAGGACCTATCATTTTGGTTCTGATGTGCTTGTACTCTAAATTACAGCATATCTTCCATGCAGCTGCTATTGATCTTCTTAAAAGGATTCAGGGTTACTACCCTTTTATTTTTCCCAGATATGTTTTTTTTTTTTTTTTCCCCACTCATCATTTGGATTTTCTGCTGAAGTTTCTCTCACATCCTTGTACTGTATGTCTTTTATAGATTACTTGTTTTATCAGGTAACATCCATATAATATGAATGTGACAAAAAAATTGTACAACAGCCGAAGGCAACTAAGCAGTAAGCAAAATATAACATCGGTGAAAACCGTGTGTAAAGAAGTGCTGGCCTATTTTGGTCAAATAAACACTAAACAAAAAAAAAAAATATGAATAAATATAGAATTCATGTAAGCAAATCTACAGTGAAAGTAATTCTCAGGGTAAATTACAGTGATAGCCTACACAGGTATTACCCGCAAGATGTAAAAAAAAAAAAAAAGCATCTTTGTTGTAAATGCAAAAAAATAAATAGTAGTGATGAATACAATGTATAAATGTAGTGTTCCAGACAGTGCATAAAAGTGAAATTCCACACTTGGTGTACACCAAAAATAAGTCCAAAATATGTCCAAACAAAAAAATTCTCAAACTTTGTTTATAAACACACCAAGTGAAAACCCCCACTGTCCTGTTAAGGGCAAATGCTCACCTTCGTTATTGACCCTCACTACAAAGGTCACAGAATTATTTGGCACCAGGACCCAGAGGACACTTGAAGATAGAATTTGCAATGGCTTTGCCTTTCAGTATGATACAGCCTGAATGAATGACCAGCACAGCTCAATGGATCCACAATGCCCAGCTCCACAAATGAATCATCAGACTCAGTTATCAAGGGGATGCATCCAACATTAAAGCTCATTAAGGCATGAAAAATACCATATTGCTCATGCAGAAAACAATTTTATTAAAACCAATAAATTATACTCACCTGTATATAGCAATATAGGAAAAAAAAAACGCTCCTGATGATGTCAGGCACAACGAAATGCATTGGTGGAGCTAAGCAATCCTGGAGTAAACAAACTGTTGTTGGCTGGAGGGATCAGGGCTTTGTATTGCATTCCTGGGTTTACTCCTCCAAGACAGCGCTGTTATCTATTATAAGCAACTATTATGAACAGCAGTTTTTCTTCCTATATGCATGTGAGTGTAATTTATTGGTTTTAATAAAAATATTTTCTGCATAAGCAATATGTTTTTTTTTTTCTTGTGTTTACCTAATGTAAGCAGACCCTTAGGCCCCGCTAACACAACACATTACCATGTGTTAAGGCAGAAAATGTTTTAAATCATTTGTTTGTAGATAAATTCAACCCCTGTTAGTCCTGGGTACCACTGTCACTGGAATAGAAAGTGACTGAAAAAAGAGTTTCATCCTCAATAGACTTTAATATGTAATATTTTAAATGTACCTATTTTAAATATATATATATAGATATATATATATATCTATATATATATATATATATAATATATATATTTTTTTTTTTTTAGCCGATAGTATTATAAGGAGACAAATTGTGAAAAGTTGACTGCACATTTCCTTTCATTTTTTTTTTTTTTTAATATGTATTTTTTACTTTCATCTTCTATAATGGAGGGCAACTGGGGACAGCAAATTATAAGGGCCATTGATACGTATAGTAGCTGGTAAGGCAGTGATCTCTTGTAACATGGCAGTGACATGTTTCTTGTAACACGTGTTTTACAGAATGTCCCTGGCCTCCATCCATACCTTTGGCATACAGTCTATGACCATCACTCATAGTATGTAATTTGATGATAAAAGGATGGCAATTAAGGCCCTTTATATCTTTTTAGTCTACCACCCTTGTTATATAGATGACCTGTTTGTTGACAAAAACTTTTGGAACACTTTAACAATGATATATTGTTAATACAATCTTTTGTATTTGCACCTAAATGTACTGTATATAACTATATACTACAAACCTTCATAATCTACATAATCTGTACTCATCCTATAACAACTGTAGTTCACAGAAGATAAAAATGTTCTCTGAAAACACCAACCCAGTCCCCAAGAACATTCACAGAAGATATAGCAATAATTACGGCATAGTAAAACTTGGAAATTCTAGAATAAAGTAGTTTATCAATTTATTATTTTTTGAGGTGAGTTTCAGTAAAATAGCCACGTGATGTTCATTTGTATATACATTGATCACAGCTTGTCAGTCAAAATAAATAAGTGGCAATATAATAATTTAAGGACAATATAAAATAAATATGCTATTTAAATAAATATATAAATATTTAAATAATACATAGCAAAAATAAATAAATAATGCAAACAACATATAACTATAGTTCTGCAGTCACACGCTGCAGAAGGTTTAACAAATCAGCAAGGAAAATCGAGACGGTCTTCTTTTCTCTAGGAAAGTCACATTGATTGCACATCTCCTACAAATAAAAAGATAAATATGTCAGTCTTTTACTTATATATACTGTTCATAATTTAGCCATCACACTAATTAGTTTTATGGCAGTAGATGTACTAAACCATGTTTTCAAAAACGGGGCTAAACAAATGCAGTCCACATGTGCAAACCCCAGGCTTTTACGCACGTAACTCTTATTTTAGCAATCTGATTACACCTGATAGGTATGATTCTCTGTATAAGTTATAGTATCTTTTAGCAGCAGCAGCAAAATATTGTACTGTATATTATTGTTTTGTCTGACTTAATAAACCAAGAATGTCTGACATAGAAACCTAACATTTCATAAGCTTGCATCGTCCATCTATTAGTTAAGATAATATATGGTATCACATGAATACTAAACAAAATATTTAGCAGATAGTTAACCAGTTCCCGACCAGCGCACGCCGATGTACGTCGGCAGAATGGCACGGGCAGGCATATTGGTGTACAGGTACGTCCAATATTTAATGTCGCCCTGCCATTGCGAGCCCGCCGCCAGCGGCGCACTCCCGCGCTGGTTGGGACATCCGTTAGTCCGGTCGCGGGTCCCGCGGACTTGATCACTGCGGGCATACCCGCGATCGTCTCATGGGGCGGCTGAATGAAGAGATGCCATTGTAAACAGCATCTCTCCATTCTACCTAGCAACTAGTGACGCTGATCTCTGCTCCATGTGATTGGAGCAGAGATCAGTGTTCACCAAATGAAAGCCCAGCCCCCAACAGTTAATAACACACCCCTAGGAACACTTAACCCCTACAGTGCCACCCACTGGCAGTGTCTTTTACACCCTTCACTGCCAGTGTCTTTACACAGGAATCAGTGCATTTATATAGCAGTGATTGCTGTATAAATGACAATGGTCCCAAAAATGTCCGATGTGTCCACCATAATGTCGCAGTCGCAATAAAAATTTCTGATCACCGCCATTACTAGTAAAAAAAAATTATTAAAATTATCCCCTATTTTGTAAACGCTATAACTTTTGCCCAAACCAATCAATAGTTGCTTATTGCGATTTTTTTTTTTTACCAAAAATATGTAGAAGAATACGTATTGGCTTAAACTGAGTGAAAAAATGTTTTTTTATATATTTTTGGGGAATATTTATTATAACAAAAAGTAAAAAATAATGCGTTTTTTTTTTCAAAATTGTCGCTCTATTTTTGTTTATAGCGCAAAAAATAAAAACCGCAGGGGTGATCAGATACCACCAAAAGAAAGCTCTATTTGTGGGAAAAAAAGGACGTCAAATTTGTTTGGGAGCCACGTCACATGACCGCACAATTGTCAGTTAAAGCGGCGCAGTGCCGAATCGCAAAAAGTGGTCTGGTCTTTGGCCAGCAAAATGGTCCGGGCTGAAGTGGTTAAAGTGTTACTAAGCCCACAACAGTAAAATCAGTCTGTATATGCAGTATAACAAGCATGCTATGTTATACTCACGGTGGACCCTAAGGGGTTAATCCTCTGCATTGTGTAAAAAGGCTATTTGATCCTGGCATCTCTGATCCACCTCTCCTTCCACTGAACCCTGATAATTTTCTGATAACACCGAGCCTATGGCATCAAGCTGCACATTCTCAGTTTGGTGTGTATTGCTAGAAAAGTTTTTTTTTTTTTCATGAGGAAGCGCATGTGGCCAATCAGCACTGTCCAGGCAGAGGGTCAAGGGTCTTGCAGTCTCATAGGGCAGTCAGAAAACTCCTACTACAAGCTTTAACCAGTGCTTGGCTGGACACTGATTGAAGTCACAAGCCTGCTATATACTGCTGATAAGAAAGGGTAGTTCGTTTATATTTAAAATGGTTTTAATGTCAATTTCAGTTTTCAATGTAAAGTCAACAGTGGGTATTTGAATAATTTAAGTTATAAATGTCACTTTACTTTTTTTTGCTCACACTGTTACTTGTAGCATCTCTGTAAATGGAAAGCTTTACTTCAGCCATAAGTGCTAATACTGAAAATGTAAGGTGTCTTTACAACAAATTCTACATGTTAGTGCCACAGCCTTGAAAGATACTTTGTGTGGTCACTTGAAAACAGGAAGTTGCTCTCCCTAGAAAGCACAGCTCTTTTAAGTAGAACTATGGCCTCTCAATAGTTAACAAATAAAAAAAAATCAGCATCTAATTATTAATACATCTGCACAGGCCCCCTGCAATGTCCCACAAATGCCTGCCAATGGCATCCACCATTGCAGCTTCCTGTGGTGGTGAGAGAAGCATCTTGCACTGCTCCTGAATTTAGAGCAGTGATACCACTCTTATGTAGGCTTTTTCTGTTTGCACATCAGTGGGATTAAAAAAGTTGCCAGCGGTGTGGCTATCGACTGATCCACAAGTTTGTAGTGTATTCTGTTTACTTTTATGAGGCTTGTGCATCACATATTAACCACTTGACCACTGGGCACTTAAACACCCTTAATAACCAGACCAATTTTCAGCTTTCGGTGCTCTCACATTTTGAATGACAATTACTCAGTCATGCAACACTGGACCTATATGAAATTTTTGTCCTTTTTTTCACACAAATAGAGCTTTCTTTTGGTGGTATTTAATCACTGCTCGGTTTTTTATTTTTTGTGCTATAAAAGAAAAAATACAGAAAATTCTGTATAAAAATGAATTTTTCTTTGTTTCTGTTATAAAATTTAGCAGATTAGTAATTTTTTCTTCATAAATTTTGGCCAAAATTTATACTACTACATATCTTTGGTAAAAATAAGTACAAATTGGTGGATATTATTTGGTCTTTGTGAAAGTTATAGAGTCCACAAGCTATGGTGCCAATATCTGAAAATTGATCACACCTGAAGTACTGACGGCCTATTTCAATTCTTGAGACCCTAACATGCCCAAAAAGTACAAATATCCCCCAAATGACCCCTTTTTGGAAAGAAGACATTCCAAGGTATTTAGTAAGAGGCATGATGAGTTTTTTGAAGTTGTCATTTTTTCCCACAATTCTTTGCAAAAATCAAGATTTTTTTAACTTTTTTTTTTCTTCACAAAATTGTCATATTATCAGTTTATTTCTCACACACAGCAT
Organism: Lithobates pipiens; assembly: GCF_037356315.1. Lineage (NCBI taxonomy): Eukaryota > Metazoa > Chordata > Amphibia > Anura > Ranidae > Lithobates > Lithobates pipiens. Next base: position 301,898,255 of record NW_027507718.1, read on the forward strand.
ATGCATACCACAAATTACACCCCAAAACACATTCTGCTATTACTCCCGAGTATGGCAATACCACATGTGTGAGACTTTTACACAGTGTGGCCACATACAGAGGCCCAACATGCAGGGAGCGCTATCAGGCGTTCTGGAGCACCCAGGACAATTCTGACATTTCTCTCCTACATGTAAAAATCATTTATTTGCTAGAAAATTACATAGAATCCCAAAACATATATGTTTTTTTAGCAAACACCCTGGAGAATACAATGGTGGTCGTTGCAACTTTTTATCTCGCACGGTATTTGCGCAGCAATTTTTCGAATGCTTTTTTTGGAAAAAAACAGTTTTGTGCTTAAAAAAAAACACAGTAAAGTTAGCCCAATTTTTGCATAATGTGAAAGATGAAGTTACGCTGAGTAAATAGATACCTAACATGTCACTCTTCAAAATTGCACACGCTCTTGGAATGGCGCCAAACGTCGCTACTTAAAAATCCCCATAGGCGACTATTTAATTTTTTTTTACTGGTTATATGTTTTGAGTTACAGAGGAGGTCTAGGGCTAGAATTATTGCTCTCGCTCTAACGTTCGCAGCGATACCTCACATGTGTGGTTTGAACACCGTTTTCATATGTGGGCGGGACTTACGTATGCGTATACGTATTTTTTTTTTTTTTATTGTTCATTTTACTTTATTTATTTTAGTTTGACATTTTTTTCCCCAAAAATAAATTTTTTGATCACTTTTATTCCTATTACAAGGAATGTAAACATCCCTTGTAATAGGAATATGGCATGACAGGTCCTCTTTACAGTGAGATATGGGGTCAATAAGACCCCGCATCTCACCTCTAAGCTGGGAAGCCTGAAAAAAAAAAAAAGATTCTGGATTTGATTGTATTGGCAAGTCGGTAGAAGCACCGGAGGGCGGCGGGAGGGGGGGGGGTGTCTATGGCTGGGTATTGCAGGGTATCACCGACTATGGCTGGGTATCTCAGAGTATGGCTGGGTATCTCAGAGTATTGCGTTGCAGAGCATTGCAGGATATTGGCGGGTGTTGCAGAGCATTGCAGATTGTTGCAGGGTATTGGTGGGTGTTGCAGAGCATTGCAGATTGTTGCAGGGTATTGGCGGGTGTTGCAGAGCATTGCAGATTGTTGCAGGGTATTGGTGGGTGTTGCAGAGCATTGCAGAGTTTTGCAGGGTATTGGCGGGTGTTGCAGAGCATTTCAGATTGTTGCAGGGTATTGGTGGGTGTTGCAGAGCATTGCAGAGTGTTGCAGGGTATTGGCAGGTGTTGCAGAGCGTTGCAGGGTATTGCAGAGTGTTGCAGGGTATTGGCAGAGTAATGGCAGGGAATTGAGGGGTTAATTTTCGGTGAGCAGCGATGTGGGCACTGTAGATGCAGCCCACATCGCTGCTGACACCGATCTCTTCCCCCTCCGCTGTTCCGATCAGTACAGAGAGGGGGAGGGAGGAACCGGCATCATAACATGACGCCGGTTTGTTTACAAGTGATCACTCCGTCATTTGACGGAGCGATCACGTGGTAAACGGCCGCTATGTTTACCGTGATCCGTGATGGTCACGGATGCTCTCGAGTGCGCGCGAGAGCGGAATTCTGGGAGGACGTCATATGACGGCCTCCCAGAGTTAAGAAACCGCCCTGTAGCCGTCATTTGGCTATAGGGCGGTTGTTAAGTGGTTAACTGGATTTAGTATCAGTTTAGACTTCCATACAGGAACCTTTAGTTGTGTTTTACGCAGAATGTACAGACACACTATGGGGTTCATTTATTAAAAGCAAATCTACTTTGCACTACAAGTGCTTTGCAAGTGCACTTGGAAGTGCAGTCGCTTTAGATCTGAGGGGAAGATCTGAAATGAAGGGAAGCTCTGCTGATTTTATCATCCAATCATGTACAAACAAAAATGCTGTTTTTTATTTTCCTTGCATGTCCCCTTCAGATCTACAGCGACTGCACTTTCAAGTGCACTTGTAGTGCAAAGCGGATTTGCTTTAAGTAAATAGCTATTTACAAATACGCCAAATTATAAGGTGCTGTATGACACTGAGCCCCCCAGTGAGGCTTTGAAATTGTGCTATTTCAGTGTGATTTGCACTGCTGATTGTATTGTGTCTTGCAACTTCAGTCTATACAAGTCGCAATGAAATCAGCAAAAAGTAGTGCAGGAACCTTTTTCATAATTGCTGTGACACGAGCGACAGCGATATGAACGGTTCCATTGCTGGAAAAGGGATGCAACTTGTCATGCGATTTCAAACTGTCAAATTTCATGACACGTCGAATCAATGTGAATGGGGGCAAAGCATTTCAGTGGTTCCCAAATATTTTCCTAGAACTGCGCTTCATGTAAATAATTCTGTATTGTGTAAACTTACATCTCTATGCTATACAACTCTCTGCAGGTAATGCTGCTCATTAAACTGTGGGTGGTGGAGGAACATAAATAATGTTCTATATGATTATATTCTATATAAACAGACTGCAAGAGACTTTAGTCGATTGAGATGGAATTCCTTAGAAATCAGAATTAGAGGCATGAAAATTAGTTGTTCCTTAAAGATAACATTAAAGGTAACCGGACAAAATGACACAGGGAATATGTGCTCCAGCAAACTAGACTGTCTCTAGCTCTGCGCTGGAAGAGTGTGGAACTGTGTATCTTAACATAACACATTTTTTACTTAGCTAGCGATTACTCCGCTTCTAGTTTCTTATATGTCTTGGATGCACCAAGGTTTCCCTGTCTTAATTTTTTTTTTTTTTTACTTAAACGTCCCCCCCCCCTTTCTAAATCATTTTCTAACTACCTGAGGGCACTCTGATCTGGTCATGTGATCTCTCCAGCAGCCGACTTCAGGGGAAAGGAGACATCGGCGACAACAGATGGAATGCCTGGGCAGTAATGTTACCCATAGGCTTCTGTTGTCGGCTGTCCCTCCTCTACCCTGAAGCCACTGCTAGGAGCTGATCACATTACCAGACTGGAGCATTCTGAGAATAGGTAAGCATAAGCATATTCCTTTCACAGGTTAGTTAGAATAGGACTTAGGAGCAGGCTTAAGCATAGTTGGGCAATGTCCTAGAATTACAAATTTAAGTGAGGGAAAAAAAAACTCCACCAGAACAAGACTAAAGGAGAAATATTTCAACTGGGACACTTGTTGCACTGACAATCGTCAGAGAGTGGACTACATTCACTTTAGAGAAACTTTTTCACTTCCTGTCTTTGGGATAGGAAGTGAAAACTAATCATTGAGATAGAGATGGCCAAAAAACGAGCTTAAACTCATATTTCTTTATCTAAAACTAAAGAAAACAAGTTTAGGCTGTTTATATATTTTAACATATTTATATATGCGAGAAAATAAATTACAATAAACCACTGTAGAGAAAGAAAGTCAGGATTGTCTGGCTTGTTTTGTAAAAAAGGTTGTAAAATAATTACCTTTGGTTTGACTTCTGGATGTAAAGTTTTTACCTAAAAGTATGAAAGAAACCGTTACCTTGGAGAATCTGAGATAAGACATTTTACAAGTAATATTATGCTTGCTTCCTAATTAAAAACCAATCCTGTCTGACCTGAACCCAAATTAATGACCTGTTATTGTGCAGTTCAAGCTTTATCTGTAATTAACACTAAGTTTAAACATAGAGGTAATCATGATTATGGGAACATGGTACCACAGCATTCTGGTTTAAAGGTCAATGAACATCCTTGTAGCTGAGTTATCTGACCTGACATCCTGCATTTGGCATATACAGAGAAAGAAGGGGAGAAAAAAGTCTCCTTTCTGAAAAAGTGCTTCTATTTTACCATGTAAGACTAAGAACTTTTCATTACAATCGGACCATGCTAAAGATCTCTCTTGTGGAAATGGATGTGAAAAGTATCCAGGTGGAATTTGCGATTGACAAGATAGAAACCTAAAATATGCTCATGGCAGCAGAATTGTGGGTAACTAAAGAAGTTAAGCTCATGATCTATTACAGAGACACTAGAAAGCAGTAGTAAAGCCAGTTGTGTAAGCAAATATTGGCACATGAGAATAGCTTGAAAATGTAATTGTGAAAGACTTTAGGTTGGTCCTATACATGTTTTAGAAAACCATTTGGTACCTTAGAAGTAAAGGCAGAACCGTGTAAAGGCTGGGCTAAATTAGAGCTTGTAACTCTTGAGAAAGGTAAGGAGGAAAGAGAAAGGTAAATTCAAAGACTGTGATCTCCTGGGGGAGGAAATGAGTAGCTTGGCTAACATATTTAAATATTACATTACAATTGACCAAAGTGCGTATTACAACTATTGGAGTATCCGGGCTCCCAGGAAAGTTTATGCTAGGGTACTAGGAAGGAGAGGTCTACCCTATGGCTGAACTTCAGCATTCAGGAGAATAATGCGTTTTTTAAATGAGGCTTTTTGTGGGGGGCACATGGAAATATGTCTGTATAATCTAACTGGTATTCTTTTAACCGTGATGGAGTAGGAAATGAAAAAAAACATCCCTGTCAGATTTTTTTTTCTGTCTGTATTTTGTTGGGAAGATCTCAGTTCACTTCCTGTTCCAGAGAGTCAACAAGGATTAGGAAGAAATCTCTCCACTGTGAGAGGGAATCCCCTTAATGATGGTTCTCTGACTAGATGTTTCCATTGGGCAATTTTCCCTCTAGTCCTGTTGCAGTAAAAACTAAAACTTTGGATTTCTTATCACATTCGGTCCTGCTAATAATTGTCAATGGTGCAAATAGAGTGAACCACCCCAATGGGGATACAGACAGCAGTTACAATTCTGTCGGGTTCCCTCACCTAGGAATATACTACAAAGCCACACTAGTAACAAAGCTATTGGATTGGATATTTCATCCTAAAGACAAACTTTGAGTCCCTGTAGAATCTGCATCAACTACAGTTCCTCTGACCTCACTACCATGGGTCCTTCCAAAGAATTTTTCTCCCTCTGCCACCTCTTCAATCTGCATATCTACCCTGCTAGAAGTGTGGGCCGCATTGTTGAGAGGGCCTCAAATTTCCTTGTAGGTATCCTGTGACTCCTACCATGAGTAACCTGGCTTTCTCCTCAGGCTATAAAACTACCACATTTTTGAAGTGATAACATGGGAATCTATCCACACTCTGCAAAGCCTTGCAAACTGGCTGGCTGGAAAACCTGTCACCATTTTTGGCAGCTGATCAAGCACCCCTCCCAGGTCATTGGCTTCATTACCTCCATGAAATGCTTTATCTCTCACTTTCAAAAACTGGGAGATATCCATAGGAACCTTACACAATTTGAAGCTCTTTGTTTACAGTCCCAGACCCCTACTTACATTGTTTTCCAACTGTAGGCTATATTCTTGTCTCTGAATATTCCTCCTTGCATTTTTTCTCAGTATGGGAGAGGGAACTGAACTTGAATTTCATTGATGAAGACCTCCAAAAATCATTTATAGTAACGCACTAAGAACTATAAAATATTTGCACTAGGGTATAGGTGGCATGTCCTCTTGCATAAAATATTTCCCTCAGTACCTGATTACTGTTGGCAGAGTCCTGCCCCTGAATCTTACCCTTCTAAACAAAGATCTTTGTGATATCATACACAAGGAAATTTACATAAATGAGTTAACATTCGGGTCTTTCTGTTAAGGGACCACCTGAAATCGCCCTTCTCTCTATATTCTGGGGATCAATCTCGAAAGGGGGTCAATTGAGATGTATTAAGAGAGTTATTTTAACTACCCGTGTTATTTTACAATATGATTCCTGTCCAAAATTTCAATTTACAGATGTAAGTATTGCAATGGTTTGGACATGGTTATTTTAATATTAAAATAGGCCTGTATTTCTCCTCTCCTCAGTAGACACCTCATAGACGCACAGTTATTGCCAGGTAAAAGATAGAGATATGTTAAGGAACTATAATATGACTGATGATAGGTATGATTCTATCCCTGTTGCTTCTGATTGCCTTGAGAAGGCTTGCAGAGTCTAAGGATGGTTGTTGGCAGGATGGATTTGAGCAGTTTTAAAAATATGCAATTTCTTGCTACAGATTAATTAAATAAGAGTGGGTGAAGCTGGGAGTGCATTTGCAAGATTTTATTTTGTATATAATTCCCAGTGTTGGGAATTCTAATATCCCTGTGTTGGCCCAGATCTCAGATTGGGTGTACCTGGCTAGGAATCTACTGAGTACTGTGCAGGATTACTTTGTATATACTGTACACATTTGAAGACAAAAGTTCATCTGTAATCCTATTTTAAACTTAACTAGTAGTGGAACAGCACTGTAGCCATACCATAGAACTACTGAGGTTAATATATAAAAGTAAGTTTACATTTTACTAGTAATGTTTTACAGCATGACAGTTTAGAATGCCCCAACACTGAAAGTACAGAAATGAAATGAAAGAGAAAAAGGAGTGGCCACACCACAGATTTCCCAGGCAAAGAACGACTGACCCTCATATGTGACTTGGATCAAGACTGTGGCTTTACACACATTAGTTATTAATTTCTAGTCATCATACACAAGGAACTTTACATAACATTTATAGGTACAAGTGTGACTTCTATATGTATAAAATAATTTAGATTCCTTCATGCAGGGAATTCTTTTATAGAATTGTCTATTCATATATTGTAACCTGCAGTATTGTAAAGAAGTTCTAGAAGTCTATAAGGAACATTTATCAAGCAATTTAGCAAAAAATACTGTGTGTATTTTCAACCCCTGGGCCTATAACTCTGGGCAGTAGAGACAGTTTTGCACATGTCGGCAACAGATTATTCACTGTTGGTGAGAGGGTTTTCCCTGTAAACACAAGCAAAATGAAGACGTGGTCTGGGCCAGGTTTTATATTGAAACAGTGCTACATTAGAGCAGCAGAGTCAAGAATATATGAATCAATAGTAAATATGTATTGTGTTCCTCCTTAGTATTACCTTGCTGTGCCACAGAATTGATTAATGTTGTATGTATTGCTTTTTTTTTGTTTGAATAAACCCTTTTTTGTCTTGTATGTATTGCTTATTTATCATGTTGTATGCATGCATGCACGCAAGGATGACTTGATACATTTATGAGGTGAACTATAGAATACAAATCACAATCATTGCAAAAGAACTAAAAGGAAGTAGTTTGGCTAGTATTTTGTTCTCTTACCAAATATGTACGTATATTGGTATTAATGTTTCCAAACATTTTTTTTTCATTTATTTGTCTAGGAAATTTAAGAGAATCATATATACGATCCAGCAGGTCAACAACACAGGCGAGGGCATTCAATGAGCAGTTTTCCTAAAAGAACAATTATGAACAGTCATTTTAAAGTATATAATGAAATACTGCAGTTGACTAATGCTACTGTATACATTCAGAATCCTATCTTTGTGTACAAAGACATACTGTACTAAAGAAGTACAGATATTCTAAGTATTCTTTTCAATTATCCATATACTGTGAAATAAGGAGGAATTTTTGACAGCTGTTGACATCAAGATTGGTGCTTCATTTAGACATTGATAAATAAAGCCAATTGACCATACATATACCAGCATAGATTAAAATTTAAATGTATGGACTGCAAATTATTTATTTTTGAAGAACAACTGTTTTGGCTACACATGCTGTATTTTTCAGCTATAGATACAGTCATGTTAAAAAAGAAAACATTTTAAAATCTGTTCCGCAAAAAAAAAAAAAAGATATATAATACCTTAGGGTAGACCCCAAACCCTTAAGACATAGTGGGGTTGTTTTATTAAAACTGGAGAGTGCAAAATCTAGTGAAGCTCTGCATAGAAACCAATCAGCTTCTAGGTTTTTTGGCCATAGCTTAATTGAACAACCTGAATTTAGCAGCCGATTGGCTACCATGCACAGTTGCACCGGATTTTGCACTTTCCAGTTTTAGTAAATCAATCCCGATGCACAGAACTGAGACATCCCTCAAATGTGAAGGAAAAAAAAATGCTGTGGAACTCAAATGGTCTTTACAAAGAAAATTGCATGGCAGCTCAAGTGGTTTATGAAGAGATAGATATAAAAAGTATATAATTATGTATATGGCCAACTTCAGTGCTGAGTAGAGCAATATACTAACTAGAGTGCTTTAATAGAACCTGTGTCTCTGATAAGCAAATGAACATCAAAGTATACTTTCATTCACAGGTTAACAAAAACACAACATGCCAAACCACAAGTTCCTCAAAGCACTGGGCTTGCTAACATACATTTGCAGAGTTCAAGTATGTTGATTGTATAAGCCTGTTAGAATTCTGAGAATATGTAAAGGGCTATACTATCCTAGGCAACTGTATTGTAATACATAATTTATTTTAAAAAAATAAGGAAATTAGTTTAATAGGTTTAGCATTAAAACAAAAAAAAATAGTATAGAGCAATGGTTACAGTATAAATGGAGATACCAAGATGGACAGATTGAAATATCTGTCCATTTTCAAATTTTTTAGAAGATTGTAAGGAATACTTGACAATGGTCACATAGAAGCACCAAAATTCTGTTTATTGCATAATCTTGTCAACTTATCAACTGTAAAAAAAAAAAGCACCACCTTTTTATCTTCAGTTACTTTCAGAATAAGGTAAGAGGCCTGCTAAGGTTATTCACACCTAACTGCCTGAATCCATGTTAATACCAAGTGAAAACATTTGTTGGCCAACTCCGTAGTATTAAAGCCCAACTCTGGGCACCATCATTTTAATAGTTTAAAATATGCTGGTATGTATTCACCTTGGCTGCATATTCATTTCTTACTAGATTTTAGAAAACTGCCCTAAAATATTTTTTTAGTCTTCCAGAACAGTACATCTGCCACTGTACTTCTGTCCACTAACCACATGAGAACTCCAGGTCGGCAGGCACCCCACTAGAGTCGTGTATGCCCCATCTCCACTTTGCAACCACATTTAAACACATGCTTGCACCTTTGAAGCCTTTAGTATTATGGTGCCCAGAGTTTGGGCATTAAAAAGCAAGCTTTCAAAACACATAAGACAAGATGCAATGGTATTGATTTACTAAAACTGGAGATTACAAAATATGGTTCAGCCGTTCATGGTAGCCACTCAGCTTCAAATGTCAGCTTGTTTAAGTAAGCTTTAGCCAAAAAAAAAAATGGAAGCTGATTGGTTTATGGGCAGAACTGCACCAGATTTTGCATTCTTCAGTTTTAGTTAATCAACCCCAATGTCTACCAGCAATACCCTAGTTGGTTAATACCCTAGTTGGTTTTAAAGTTTTGCATTAACCAATAAGCAGTATTAATATAGCTCATGTTCTAGATGGCTAAATCAGTAGATTCTGTGTATATATTGTAATAGTTTATGCTTTTGAATAAATATATACAAATAATTGTATTTAGTATCCATGTTAGTAAAACTATACATGTATTGAGATTAAGTTGCAAAAATAAAATATATTTGTATAACCTTGCATGCATCTAAAAAGAAATAACAGTAATTCCAGTACAAATATTAAGGGGTAAGACAATGTAAATTTAAAATTACTTTATCAGTCTGACTAATTTCCTTAAGATTAAGGTAGGGATATATATTCTGGGCAAGGCAAGCAAAAAATAAAGACTTACCGGAACGTTTTGCGGCATTCTGTATCTTCCAATAATCTGTTTTATCTAGGAACATCATAATAAAAGATTTAATATATTTAGGAAAAGTTAGTGATAAACTGGTACAAATCCCCAAAAAATTCAAAAAGCTGCACAAATTTACTTACGTTGATCGATTCTTTCAATGTTTTGACATCTTCAGTTGCAGCTCTCAGAATATCATTTCTGTTGTCAGCAGCACCCGAGGACTCTTGTGAAAAAAGAAGCAGAGTTACCACCAGCAAACCAAATGCTTGAATCTTGCACATTGTAATCAAGTATCCAGTTAATCAGCTTGCAGCTACTATTCAAATAATGCTTACATGATAAATGCAGGTACCAAAGGAGAATTTATATGAATATTTGTGGAAATAAAACATGAGGGTGGGAAGAGAAAGTTTAGATATTACAAGTAGTTGTAGACAGCTTTAAATGTGAGGCCATAAATGTTACTTTCTTTTCCCTCCTTGATGACTCTTTGGAATTTCTTCACAAGTTTTAGCAGCACAGAATGGATGTAGGTAAAATCCCTCATGGTTATTATTAACCCACACTGACAGTCTTCAACTTTTCTTTTCTAATGCATGACGTTTCTGTGAGCCAGTTTTTCCCCCTTGTTCCATGTGCCACCTCCAGGCATAGGGCTAAAAAATAAATTATTAATTTACCTAATCATTTCCTTATTATTTGTAATACAAAAAAACGCGTGTAAAATTCAGAAACACACACTACTATTCTAATCAGGTTGAAGAGAATACCTCTGAAACAACTTAACAGGAAATGCTTATTTCCTGTTCAAGAGAGGCTTTTCCACTCTATATAGACACTGTGGAGTAGAGTTACTTACAAAAGGACCATTACAATCTTTTTATTCACACTTACAATGAAGTGGACCTGTCAATAAAATTCACACATCTTATGAAGTCCAGTGGGCACATCAGCATTACCAGTGATGTTTTAATACCAAAAAAAAAAAAAAACGACAGAGTTCCATAGTGTTACGGCACAAATGGCAAGTTCTCTGACTGCAGGGATATTTGTGAATGTTTGACATCATTAGAGACTGCAGTATCTATAGTTTTCAATCTTATCAGTAAGCTACAAGGGTGATCATAGAGTAAAACCTAATGCGAGAAAGCTATTTTATAATATTTACATTTAGATGATCTTGATGGTCACATACAAAAAAATAAAAAAATAAGGGGTTCTAGATTATTTTTAACCCCTTTGCTGCCAGAACCATTTTTGCTATTTTTGCACACATGCTTAGAAAAATAATTTTAGCCCTGAATATTACATAAAACTCCCAAAACATTATATATTTTCTGAAAAGAGATACTCTAAAGAATAAAATAGTGGTAGTTCCAACTTTTTTTTTTTCACACGATATTACCGTAAAGGTGTAGGAAATGCAAAATGTCTTGTGTACCCCTCCACTGGAAGAGTACACAACCACCAACTATAAGTCTTTGACTTAACAAAGTGGAAGAAATAAATAAAATGGAAGATTTAATCCTCACAGCACAACACAAACGCGAAAAATATTCCAAAATGTAGAGGTTGTAGAATATGTTTATCTTTTCGGAGGAAGCGGCAGCTCTTTTTTGAATATGAACCCATTTGTCAGGTGACTGATCTGGGTTATGTGTATTTTTACTCTCATTGGTATTATTATTTTCATTGTGCTGTTCTGCCTTACCGTGGCAAACTTTCCCCCAATCCCCTTCTGCCCCCCCTTTCTTTTCAACTTATCTCTCTCCATCACTTTTTCCCTTTTCTCTCTACCGCTGGTCTTTTTTCTTTCTCATACTCTTTCTAAATTAAGGAAAAATTGAATGTTTAGCCTTATGAGATTTCCCAAATGGTCCATACCAAGAGGCTGTTTGGGTTCGCTTCGAGTTTGGTACTTTTCTCATTGAAGAGCTCAATTGAATAATTTACTGACTCTCTAAAGGATTCATTTTCATGCATAGTTTATTTGTCTGTACCATTTAGATTAATGCACCATTACTTGTTTGTGTACTAATGACCTGTTACACTGAAGCTGCCTTTTCCAGGTTAAATAAAAATTTAGAAAGAAAATGTCAGTAAAAAATACACTACAGTTAATTTTAGGGCACACAAACGTAAAAAGTTACCCAATGTTTTGATAAAATCTAAAAGGCGAGGTCACACCGAGTATATTGATACCCAGCATGTCAAACCTTAATATTGCCTGCGCTCATGAAATGGTGACAAACTTCAGTACCCTCTATTCTTCATAGGCAACACTTTAAAAGCCCCCTATAGGACATCAGTTTAGTGTTGTGGAGGAGGTGTGGTGCTAGAAATATTGCTCTCATTGCGATGTGTGCGGCGATATGTAACGTGTATGGCAATCACCGTTTTCATGCATAGTTGCTCCGACTCGTTCGTCCATGTATATATGTGAGAGTGAGGGGGGCATCTAAATATTTTGGGGGGATTTTATGTGCTTGGGTGTCATTTTTTTTTCTACTATTAAAACTTTTTTTTAGTTTATTTTGTGGTGACAGGTTCCCTTTAATGAGCCATCCAGGGTCTTAGACCCTGCATGTGTCTCCTGTGCTCCACTAAAAGTAATGCAATGCAGATCGCATTGCAGTACATTCTTTCCTGGCCACTGAGAGGCTGACCCGGAAGGGATGTCAAAAACTGCACTTTCCGAGTCAGCAATAAGGAGGGGAGGAGAGCGAACGTGTGTATCCACTTTTCTCCCTCCCCTCTACCTAGCGGCACCTGTTATGTTAGTCCCAGGCCCACAGATGAGCAAGCGGAGCCCGGTATACATGGTGGGGGGAGCGCCTTTACTGGGGGTGTGTGAAAGCCTTCGGATGGCTGCACCACCTGACAGACAGGAGTCTGCTTGTCAGATTTACATACAATCCCAATAGCTGTAGCCAATAGAAATCTGTTGAAACCCCCTACGTACGACATGAAGTGGGTGTTTTTTTGGTGAAACCAGTCTTGCATTTCTTTTTAAAGAATAAAGAGCTGCGCTAAACCCGAATCACCAATTTACAGGAAATTATGTGACAAATTTTTCCCAAACAATTATGTAATCTAAAAGATAATCATAACATAAATACAACTGTGAATCACAATGCGGTTAAATACATTAAAAAATTTATTAATTATATATAATCTCACATATGGTATAGATAAGTGTCTAATTCATTAAGTCCATATAAAAAATAAAAAAAATTCCACACCCGTGTAGAAATGGTATAGATAAGTGTCTAATTCATCAAGTCCATATGAAAAATTTAAAAAATTCCACACCCATGTAGAGATGTAAAAAAAATATACCAAGAAAACTAAGTGATACTACAAATTGGATAATGTCCATCCGTGAACAGATCTTCATATATATGTGCTGTGACCAATCCACCACCAAAAATGTGAAGATTGGCTGCTTACCAGATGTCTATGACCCCCCGTTACAGAGGGTCATAGAAAGCCTGTAACAATAGTGACTCTTCTCCCAGACCGCCGCACAATCTCGCAATTCCCTGTATTGTACAGCCTCCAAATTGTAGGCACCCCCCTCGGTGCTCTCTCCGGTCAGCCAGTCATTGGCCCAAACGGTTGTTAATATAAGGTTATGTGGGCTCCAGTGGACTCTTTCTTCACAAAAGTCTGGCGGACTTAGAAATAAGCTTCAAAATTGTCAGTCGGACTCGGCTTTTAGCGGACAATCCATTCGTCTGTGTGCTAGTCTGACGCTAGGGCAGCTATTGGCTACTGGTTATGAACTTCCTCATGTTCGAATCCGCCGGACTTTTGGAGTGATCGTGTGTGGCCAAATCAGTTTGCTTGAAAGTCCGGATAGTCCGATCGTGTGTACGCAGCATAACTCATTGTTGTGATTTGAATGTATAAGCAGGCATTTAGTTTCAGTAGGGTGTTGGTCAGTATGTATTTTAATAACATTCGGCAAAAATTCTAACTTTGTGTGTTTTCTATAATGAAATAAATAATAATTTTTATACACAATTCTTTGTAATGTTTTAGGATTACCAGATTACTGGGGGAGTGTTGCGTTTAAGCCTGTTTATTTATATTTTATTATTGTTGTTAAGTTTCATAGTACCAGCGACTTATTTTTTGATAAAACACAAATTATATGTTTTGTGACTAGGAGTTTATTACCATTTACACCATCTTTAAATGATGCTGTGACCATGCATTACATAAAACCAATGTTTATTTCTAGTAATTATAAAGCACTGACATAGTACCATTTCCCCCAACTATTTAGTACTATTTGACATTTCTGCCCCCCCCAACCAGAAAACATTTACTGGAATGCTGTAACACACTGTAACCGACCACAAAGGTCCGATGGTGGTGCTATACACTATAGAGCAGTTAGGATATTCAGAAAATTCTGAAACTTAAAAGCACAGGAAGATTATCTTTGTCATTCTTCACCCTTAATTTCCAGTAAATTAGATTTTATTCATACAAAGTTTGTCTTTCTAGCATATATTACTATATACTGGTTTCTCAATTTTCCCTGGTCTATGACTAATAACACAAACCACCCTTATGTGTAGTGGTCACTATGGACAGTCCTACTCAGCAAAGCATAGCAGAATGATACAATAGGTGCAGATGGAGAAAGCTGAGAGAAAACTTGAGAAAAATTCTTTGATATTATTTTAAATATTTCCTTTAGGCTAGGTTCACACTATTGCGATGCGGGAACGCCGCGAATCCGCGGCGTTTTCCCGCATCGCTCACCTCCCGCCGGCAGTTCACACTGCCCTATGCGGACGGCTGGGGGTGTCAATGTTATGTTAATGACACCCCCAGATCCGTCGGCATATCGCAGTGCGATCTGCCGACTCGCACAGGAATCGGATCGCATGGTGTGAACCCCCATGCGATCCGATTCCGTTGCGGACCCAAAAAAGGGTCCTGTGCGAGTTTGCTGCGGGACAGCTGCGAGTTCAGCCATACTATCTGTATGGCTGAACTCGCAGTGCTACGGAGATCGGATGTGATTTGCTGTGCGAATCACATCCGGATCTCCCCCCGCAGCAGTGTGAACCCAGCCTTAAAGTGAATCTAAAGCCAGACATTCTTGCATTAACCACTTTCCACCCAAGGACATTATATGACATCCTGGACTTTGAGTGGAGATATCTAAATGATACATGCAGCTACATGCATCATTCAGATATCTTTTAATTCAGCCTGCTATTCCCTTACATATGAAAGCCAACATAGCAACTGTTTAGCTGCTTGATTGCTTTTACAGGTGTTGAAAGGGGATGTCCCGCCACCCTCCAGTTTTTTCCGGGCTCGCCCGTGCGATCGGGGAGAATGAATCCATAATTTGCCATAGAGCTGGCTGTGGAGCAGATGGTCCTCGAACACCTCTATGACCCTCGCCGGCCAGAAGCGACATCATGATCCAGCAATGGCAGATGTAAACCCTGCCACTTTTTTGCTGGAAAGCTTGAGATCGATTTATTTTTTATTTTTTTACATATCTCAGGCTTTCCAGCAAAAAATGGAAGGGTTTACATCTGCCAGTACTGGAAGCGCCATCATGAGCAGCATAGAAGAGAGATGTGGGGACTTTTAGACCCCAGATCTCTCCGTAAAGAGTACTTGTCATGCCATATTCTTATCACAAGGGATGTTCACATTCCTTGTAATAGGAATAAAAGTGATCAAAAAAATTTCACGAAAAAGTGTAAAAATAAAATAAATAATAAAAAAAAACATTTTAAACCATGCATACATAGGTTGAGCCTGCATATGTAAACAATGTTTGCGAACATTAGAGCAGGAACAATAATTCTAGCACAAAACTCCTCTGTAACTCTACACTGGTAACCTGTAACCGTTTTTAAAGCGTAGCCTATGGAGATTTTTAAGTTTGGCACAATTTTAAAGGCGTAACATCATCTTTCCCATATACAAAAAAATTGGAGTAAATATTGTGTTGTTTTTTTTTTTTCACGCATTTGAAAAATTGCTCCGCAAATACCATGTGACATAAACAATTGCGAGCACCATTTTATTCCCTTGGGTCTCTGCTAAAAATATATATATAATGCTTGGGGGTTCTGAGTAATTTTGATGTTTTTTTAAATGCAGGTGAGGAATGCCAGAATTGGCCCAGTATGGAAGTGGCTAAATGTACTCTGTGTTGAGGCGCTAGCTTAAAATAAAAAATATATAAATGTATGCAGATGACCACATGCAACACGTGTGATACAAATAAAATAAAAAATATATAAATGTATGCAGATGACCACATGCAACATGTGTGATACAAATAACAATTCCGTGCAACCTGTGAATTTCCAATTAAAACAAAATAATATTCTAAAAACAATAAATGATTAGACAAAGCTTGTGATCCACTTCTTTCTTTCACCACATGTGCATTAGTGATGCATGCTCTTCTCAATTTATAGTGCTTCAAACGTGAAATACGTTTATATAAAACTGAAAACATTAAAAGCGTTAAAAAGCGTGTTAGTACACTCACATTTCCTTGTGCTATGAAGCGGCACCCACTATAGAAAGCCTGGATGATTACAATACTCGCCTCCGCGCTCGTCTCATCACTCTGAGCCAGCGTGCGTTCCACCTGCACCAGACCTGTTTTTTGGAGATTATTTTGTTTTATTTGGAAATTCACAGGTTGCACGGATATGTTATTTGTATCACACATATTGAATGTGGTCATCTGTGCATACATTTAAATCTTTTTTTGTTTTAGGCTAGTGCCTCAACACAGAGTACACTTATTAGTTTCGGCAGTCACCAAAATTGATGACAGCTGTGTAATCTCATTGCATAGAGCAGGTTAGGGCCGGTTCACACTGCGGGCGATGCGAGGCGACACCGACTTGCCTCGCCGCGACCTCAGCGGCGATTTGCAAATGACTTCTGTATAGAAGTCAATGCAAGTCGCCCGAGGTCGCCCAGAAGTAGTACAGGAACCTTTTTTCTGAGTCGGAGCGACTCGAGTCGCTCCTCTCAGAACGGTTCCATTGTACAGAACGGGGGCGACTTGTCAGATTGCGGCAAGGCAAGTCGTGTCGCCTCGCATCGCCCGCAGTGTGAACCGGCCCTTAGTATACCATTTTTGTTATCTTAGCTATTCAATGCTGTTATTAAATGGTGTTATTTGGATGGATTTTTGCCAGACATATCATTTGGTGTTGAGGCCAAATAATACAATTTTAGTCTCATCTGACCATAACACTTTTTTTCCACGTGGTCTCAGAATCTTCAAGGTGCATTTAAGGTGTTCAGATGAGACTAAAATTTAATTATTTGGATTCAACACCAAATGATATGTCAGACGAAAAAAACAAAAACAAATGGTTAGTCAGGAGAGTCCTATCTAATAAAGATGTCAAATTGACAGGGAGTGTATTTATATGTAACGATAATTAATAGTACTACACCCTCCAAAGACAAGTTACCTATTGTCTAATTGTTAAGAATTATAAGTAACAAAAAAGGCAGGTTCCTCTGAATCAAAACATACATTAAAATTAGCCAGGGGAAGGGGAAAAGGGTGGAAAAAGAACCCAAAGGGTCTGGAAAAGGGATTCTTCAGCGAGCAAAACACCCAGGTAATAGAATAATTTAAATAGAATTCTTTATTTATAAACAATTCCACCCACAATAGAAATGTGTAAGTATCAAAATACCTCCACCAATAATTCTAAAATAATGACAATGTTATCATTATACAGACATACACCACACACAGACCCCTCATACACTCAGGTGGTAATATCCTGTTATGGGGGTGTTTCTCTACAGTGGGGACTGGAGCACTTGTCAGGATAGAAGAAAAATGGATGGGGCAAAATACTACCAAAATCTTGAGAAAAATCTGCTGCCCTCTGCCAAAAAGTTGTCAATGGGAAGAAGGTTTACCTTCCAACATGTCAATGGCCCAAAGCACACAACGAAAATTACCACATAGTTATTGAAGGAGAAAAAGGTGAATGTCCTTGCATGGCCTAGTCAGAGCCCAGACTTAAACCCCATTGAAAATCTGTTGAATGACTTGAAGACTGCAGTCCACAAACAGCCACCATCAAATGTAACTGAACTTGAGCAGTTCTGCAAAGAAGAGTGGGCAAATATCGCAAAGTCTAGATGTGTAAAGTTAGTAGATATACCCCAACAGACTAAAGGCTGTAATTAAAGCAAAATGTGGTCCACAAAAATTCTGACATGAAGGGGTGACCTTTTTTCCAACTCAGTGATTCTGTTTTTGAATTTTTTTCTGACGTTGTTGTTATATCTACTACTCGGGAATCTCCACCTCCCGTTTGCCTGAGAACTTTGCTGCAGGATGGTCCACATCTGGGTGCTGTGTATCCTTCTACAGACCCACTTACCCCATTTTTCCATCCCATTTCGTGAGAACCCCACAGGGGTACATCCTCACTGATGGCATAAACCAGGGAACTGCAGCAAACATTCTCTCTGCTGAAGGTTTGAAACACACTCAAACCGCGCAGAGTGACAACGTTTCCCTTGCACTGGAGCAATACCCTATTTTAACACTGGTCTATGCATCTGATTGTAGCTCTATCTCAGGCACGCAGCAATAGGTTTGTCTGACCAAGGTAGATTTGTCACGACTATGACACATTTTCTCAGACAGCTAATGGCCTTAATACAATCATCACTGTTCAGAACTCAAAAGCACCAGGCTTCTTCATCACCATCTTTTTCAAACGAGTCAGAAGTGGATCCTTCTGCTCTAGAAGTGGTAGAAGCAGAGGCGGATAAAGAGGACCTGGGGATGATGCTAGAGGAAGCTGTAGAAGATTTATCATGCCCAGGCTCCTATGCACTTGATACCATGGGTTCATGTGAAATGTTTTCCAGTGTAAACATGCTCACTCCTGTGGTGCGCCTTCATTGGCAAGCTATGTCCAATGGAAAAAGTATTCACAAAAAAGTGGACTGTTCCATTAGTAGACCATGTTGTCTCAGTCTTAATAAACATTTTTAATGTCCCTAAAGAAGATGTCCCTTCTTTAATGTACTTGGATGTATGAAAAAAATCTCCTCAATATGCCAGAACTGCTGGCAGGAAAACCAGCACAAAAAAACACATAGTGGTGCATATTATACAAGTGTTTACATGCGCACACCGCTTTTTTGAGCGTAGAATTTTTCATACTCTCCCTCTGCTCATTTTTCACTCCCAAATGCCCACAATACATTATTTCATCTACAACACATGTAAATGTATTCATATGGCATTATTATCAACATTTGCTTGAACCTTGAATAGTGTGCTACCTGACTTTCTTGACTTGCTTCAGCTGGCTTTCTTGACTTGCTTTGCATCCAACATGCATCTTATTAAAAATTTGATGATGAACCTATCCTGCTGAAGCCGTTGAAGAGGAGAAGGTTGAGGCAGTTGGAAGAGAAGAAATCCAGTCCTTGCTATTGGACACATCCTTCGTTGTCTCATATGGGGAGCTGCATAAATATCTAGAAGAGTTTTTCAATGTTACTCAGATGTCTATTGCCACTTTCAATGCCCAACCCATATGGATACCAACATGAGGAGGAGTGTATCTCCCAAAGAACATCTCCTGGGTACACTCAAGTATGTTCTTCTTGTCCTAATGACAATGTAAGCATTACATTGTCATTAGGACAATGTAAGCATTACCAAAATGACAAAATAATGCCAGGGTTAGTCAGATTGCCAGGGGTGTACTCACTTTTGTTGTCGTGGTTTAGACATTATTGGCTGTGTGTTGAGTTATTTTGAGGGGACAGCAAATTGACACAATATATAAGCTATACACTCTGCTACAATGTAAAGTAGTGAGTCTCATTTCTTTAGTGTTGTCACATGAAAAGATATAATAAAATATTTACAAAAATGGGAGGTGCTGTATGTCCCCACTGCAGTCTGCATCCATCTTTGGCCGCCTTCCTTCCAGGGCCACAGACTCTGGCTGTGTGACTGGCCAGAGCCCTGTGACATCAATCCCACATATGCATGCGGGAGACAACTGCTATGGCACACACTCCTGAAGAAATGGCACGGGTGGCCGTTTCTTCAGAGCGCATGTGCAGATGACATCATTGGTGCAGTATACAGTAAATATCTCTTAAACGGTGCACAGTTAGAAGATATTTACAGTACCTATAGTTAAGCCTTATTCTTATCATAAAGGGAGGTATATAACAAGGATAATTAACAAGGATATAACAAGGATAATTATATATATCCTTGTTATATATAATTAATAAGGACTGTGATTCAACCTGTATATTGAATTGGTGATCACTAGCACCTGCTTGGTATAATTATGTAATCATACACCTGACTAATCCTACAAAATCCCTGACCTTGTGCAATTGTACAAAGTGTGCAAGTGTAAGAATTGATCCTGGTGTGATGCCAAAGGGTAGTCACACCAAATATTGATTTGATTTCGATTTTTCTTCTGTTTGCTCACTTTGTATTTTGTAAATGTATTAAAAATAAACAATAAATTATATATTTTTGAAAGCTTTCTTTGCTGCATTTCATCATACCTGCATACAACTTTTGCAAAGTTCTGTATGTTTCTTCCTTATGTATGTTTGTTTTTATGTGTAGTTTACATTTTTTTTAGGTTTCTGGCATTTGGACATATGCTTTGCATCTTTCCAACGAATCAATTCCTAAGCGCAATAAATTCCATATAAAAGTCCGTTGTGCTCAGGGCTGCAGATTTCATAACATTACGTTTTCTGTGTGTTAATAACATTCCGTGCTCCCCTCCTTTGTCTCCACACCAGATCAAGATGATATAAACGCTTTATATGAAAAACAACAACCTTTCCTTTAGCTATTCCTGCTGCTCTCATTTTGGATGGTATATTGTATGTATTGCAGAAAGTAATGACGATGTTTTAAAATAGGAATGGAGTTTGCTCAGAATCAGCATGGATGACCTGCAAATCTTTCAAAAGTATCAGTCGGGTAAGAATGGGGGGTGGACATAGATGAGCTGGAGTTGAACATTGTTGAGTAGGAGGCAGCTGGAATAACCTGAATCCTCGGTGGTGGAAGACCACTGTGTTCAGCAACCTAGGAAATATGAACACATATCTTCCATGGCTTGTATGAGGGCGCCCTCTGAAGATGGAATTACGAAACGCGTCAGTACATGGCCACGCGACATTGCAGTCACACACGGCCAGCGTCATCACGGTGATCGGACAGAGGAAACGCCGGTTGGTGGTGAGATAGACGCTGTGCGGTGGAAAGTTGGCATGCTGATATGCTGATTTTAATGTTAATGATGTAAGCGCAATTTGTATGTGGGGGATTAAATCTTACAATAAAGGGTATAACACTATGCTAGCCTTTATGTGTATCCTTACATGCTATTGCCAATTGATGCGAACCTAACCAAATTGGGAGGAATGAGAGGTCTGAGCAATGCAAGTGTTATCCTTATTAAATCCTGATTGCATACTACTTTTGGTAAGCAGCCATCCATTGGGGAGTGCACGTGGTGGAAACGGTGAAGGTGTAGGACAGAGATATGCAATTAGCAGACCTCCAGCTGTTGCAGAACTACAATTCCCATGAGGCATAGCAAGTCTCTGACAGCCACAAGCATGACACCCAAAGGCAGAGGTATGATGGTCATGCAGCGATTCGTTGTCAAATACCATGGGGTCCAAAACATCTTGCGGCAGGCAAGGAAAATCTCGGCCCATTTCAGAAGATCTTACACAGCCATGGCTCGCCTTGCTGACATTCAGCGGCAACACAATCTGCCAGTCAGACGTCTTATTTGCGATTGCCTGAATGGAACTCAACCTTCTATATGCTTGATAGGCTGTTCCAGCAGAAACGTGCAGTTAACGACTACCTGTACTCTGCGGCAGAACAGGTTTGGGGAGCTTGTTTTTTTTTCACCGCGCCAGTGGCTGCTCGTGCGCGACGCATGCAGACTTCTGCGGCCATTTGATGAGATCACCAAACTGGTCAGTCGCAGCCATGGTGCCATCAGTGACATCATACCTTATGCCTTCTTTATGGAGCATGCATTGCATCGTGTCATTGATCAAGCAGTGGAGGAGCAGGAAGATGAGGAAGCCGCAATTCTGGATGAATTCCCGGGGGGCTACTCTATCTGAGACAAGTCAACAACAGGAGTCTGAAGAGGAGTCAGAGGAGGATGGTGCCAGGGCGGATGAGGAGGAGCAAGAAGAGCATGCTTTAAACCTTTCTGGGATCCCTGTTGTGCGTGGATGGGGAGAGGAGGATGACATTATCCTGGATGATGAGCAGGAGCCAGGCCACCACACCGCTTCCAGTTTAGTGCAAATGGGGGCCTTCATGCTCCAGTGCTTTAACAGGGACCCCATATAAAAAGCATAGGGGTCAAGGACCAGTACTGGGTGGCAACGTACATAGACTCCCCGTACAAACAGAAAATGGTGGAAATGTTACCACCATCACAGAGGGCTGTCAGAATGGAGCACTTCCAGGCCTTTCTTCGAGAAATGCTGCATTCTGTTTTTGCGTGCGCTAGCAGAGGAGGAATTCCCACTCCCAGAGAAAGAGTTGCGGGTACCAATCCAACAGCGCCTCCAAGAAGAGGGCGGTTTGAAAATGTGTTGGTGACTTCTGATATGAGGTCATTCTTTCAGCCGACCCATCGACAGGTGTTATCTGGATTCAGCATCAGGGAGCGCCTAGACCAACAGGAGTCCGACTACATCGGGTTAATGGCCGATGTGGACGCTCTGAGGAGTGATGAACCCCTGGACTACTGGGTGGGCAGGCTTGACCTCTGGCCAGAGCTTGCACAATTTGCAATGGAACTGTTGGCTTGCCCCTCGTCCAGTGTCCTGTCCGAAAGGACGTTGAGCGCAGCAGGGGGGATCATGAACGATAAGCGCACTCACCTAGCTCACGACAGTGTTGACTACCTCACATTTCTAAAAATTAATGAGGCATGGATCTCGGAGGAATTCAACACATGTGACCAGTAGACCATGTATATGCATAACTCTATAAACGATTTATTTAATATAGCACCCGGACCTTTTTTCTACCTTTGGCTCACTTCCTTGTACAAAAAAAGCACACCATACTATATACCTGTACCCTCCTGTTTGACGAGGTTGAGCCGTGTCAAGTTTTTGGGTCCCGCAGCGAGTTGCTGGTATCAGTGCTGGTGTCAATGCTCTCTATCTTGGTACTGGTGTGGTGTCAGTGCTCTCTATCACGGTGCTGGTGTCAGTGCTCTCTATCTCGGTGCTGGTGTCAGTGCTCTCTATCTCGGTGCTGGTGTCAGTGCTCTCTATCACGGTGCTGGTGTCAGTGCTCTCTATCATGGTGCTGGTGTCAGTGCTCTCTATCTTGGTGCTGGTGTCAGTGCTCTCTATCACGGTGCTGGTGTCAGTGCTCTCTATCACGGTGAGGGAGATAGCAGCGGAGAAGACCATCAGCAGGCAGTGCCAGCGCCATGGCTGAGGATCAGCACTGGACTGGCATCTCCGGACTACCGCAGTGGAGCCCTGCATAGGTGGGGGAAAGGGTCGGGCAGAGGGAGGGGCTTAAGCACAGGTTGGGACACTGGCACAGGACTACGTTGCCCTGACTGTGGCACTAATCATCTCCTGCACCCCCTTCAAAGCCTGCCCTGACTTTGCCTCTCCTCCATGGCCTTCATGCGCTCCTGAATTGTCAAAATTTCACAGATAAAAAAAGAATGCTTGTCGTTGTCGATTCCAGATTCACTTAATACTTTTTTTATGTCATTGTCCATGTTGTGGGACTATGTGTGCACAGCTAGTAAGTATTTTGTGGCTGAAAATATGACCTGGAGGTTTTTAAGGTTCATCTGCCATTAAAGTCAATGGGGTCCGCCAAAACTTTTGGTCACGTTCGCGTTTGTGAAATGTCCTGTCGGAAGTTCATCCATCACTACTCATTCACTTACATTGTTTTTTACATGTAGCGCGACTTGAGGCGACTAGGGACGACCTGAAGTCGGATCCTAAGTTGCCCCTGTGTGAACCAGCTCTAAGTGTTAAAATGTAAGATTTGTTTAATTATTTGAGTTTGTTGCATTAATATAAAACAGAAAACGTTTATATTATAAAAATGTATGCTGCTGAGGTCTCTAACCTTTGCTCATAACTCACAGCAGTTATGACAAGTGACATTAAAATACATTTTAATAATAAAAAATTAATACACAATAGTATTAATAGTAATTACCTGGCAAATTTGAGCACCAGATCTAATAATGTTGTCCCTGTGGTATGAATTTTCTTTTAATTCTCTGTTTATGCATGTAGGACTAAATAAAAAAATGTCCCAGTGTCAGTAAGAGGAAAACATCTGGCTGTGTCAATGAGGATGAATAAATCCTGCTTTATTGGTGGAAGCAATAAAAGCATCACAGAGAGGGGCAGTTGATGGTCTGGGGCAGACACTTAAAGAGAGAACAGTTAATAGAAGAGAACAAGTAGTAGAGAGGAGGAGGCAGTACACACTGGTCCCAGGTGGTGCCCTCATACACATGCAATTGAACAGTTGCTAGTGGGCTCAGGTAGTGCAGAGGGGGCATTTGGTGGGCTCAGGCAGTATACACAGGCTCCAGGCAGTACTCCCTCACACACATGCTGTGGAGCAGTTGATGGTGGGGGTTGGGCAGTTCATATCACAGTCAGGGCAGTGGAAAGTGAAGCTCCATGGACTCAAAACCCATACAACACACCTACAAAGCCAGAATTATTGAGATTGGTACCACAGACCTGTGCTCTTACGTCCCCTCAACCCCTCCCATGGAGACATGGACCAGGAACCACTGACACTGCAGGACCCAAAAAAGACTGTCCATGGCACTATCTGTGTCATGTTTCACATGCCTTGTGATATGCCTTTAAATGTTATATGCATTATTCTGTCCCTGGTTCCTCCCCTTCCTGTATCTCAGCTTATTCTGTATAGTTAGCCCGACCCTTTTTCCAGTAATGCATTTCTGCACACATGTGGACTGGATCACATTATGATCTTTTAACCTATCTGATGTTCATTGTTGTAAGATCCTCACAGTGTATGGATTAAACTTCACAAGATCAACAAGGTGCCATCTGGATCGAGTCACTGTCTGTTTATCCAAATAAGATCGGGGTTATCAACATCTCAACACAACTAACTGTAAGTTACAAAGAACAGTCAAAAGGTCGTTAGAAAGATCAGTCAATACATCCTAAGCCCTTGTACACACGGTCGGAGAATCCGTCGGAATGTGTCCTATCGGACCGCGTCGTCGGATAATCCGACTGTGTGTGGTATGCATCAGACTGATTCCGTCGAAATATCCGTCGGACCCAATTTTCCAACATGTTGGAAATATTTCCCGACCAACTGGGCCGGTCGGACATACTCCGATCATGTGTACAGAATTTTGATCGGACCAAGTGCCACGCATGCTCAGATCAAATTCCTACATCAAAGCTATTGGCTACTAGCCTGAATGTAGTCCCATCGTAACTAAATTGCGTCATCACGTTCTGAAAGATCGGATTTTTCGCCAACTTTGTCCGACCGTGTGTATGCAACAGTTTCAGACAAGATCCGACGGATTTGGTTGTGGAAATCTCCAACCGTGTGTACAGGGGCTTAGAAAGATCAATCAAAAGATCTGATCCTTGCTAGCTCTGGAACCACTGTGAGAGGTTATATAGACACTGGAAATAGCAGCTATCAGTCAGTGCAGCCATTAATACACAAGCCTGTATGTGTGTCTGCAAGCCCGCCTCAGCATAGCACTCATGAGCCATAGGACAATATTACTGCTGTGAATGATCGTACAAACAGCTTATACACTGCCTCTGTATGCATCAGCACATGTCTTTTTGTCTGTGTAATCCTATAAGAAAGTCAGAGTAAACCTTTCTTAACCACTGGCCCATAGCCGAATGACGGCTACAGGGCGGTTGCTTAACTTGCTCATCGCGACCGTTTACCACGTGATCGCTCCGTCAAATGACGGAGCAATCACTTGTAAACAAACCAGCGTCATGTTATGACGCCGGTTCCTCCCTCCCCTCTCTGTACTGATTGGTACAGTGGAGGGGAGAGATCAGTGTCAGCAGCACTGTGGGCTGGATCTGCAGTGCCCACAGCACTGCTCACCGACAATTAACCCTGCAATTCCCTGCCAATACTCTGCAATACCCAGCA
The DNA here is from genome assembly GCF_037356315.1 of Lithobates pipiens. Lineage (NCBI taxonomy): Eukaryota > Metazoa > Chordata > Amphibia > Anura > Ranidae > Lithobates > Lithobates pipiens. The sequence goes on from NW_027507718.1 coordinate 301,924,149, forward strand.
ATAATATGCAATACTTGGCAATAATCTGCAATACCCTGCCAATACTCTGCAATGCCCTCTCAATACTCTGCAATACCCAGCAATGCCCTGCCAATACTCTGCAATACCCAGCAATAATCTGCAATACCCAGCAATAATCTGCAATACCCAGCAATACTCTGCAATACCCAGCAATAATCTGCAATACCCAGCAATAATCTGCAATACCCAGCAATAATCTGCAATACCCAGCAATACTCTGCAATACCCAGCAATAATCTGCAATACCCAGCAATAATCTGCAATACTCTGCAATACCCTGCCAATACTCGGTGATACCCAGCCATACTCAGTGATACCCTGCAATACCCAGCCATACTCTGCGATACCCAGCCATACTCTGTGATACCCTGCAATACCCAGCCATACTCTGCAATACCCAGCCATACTCGGTGATACCCTGCAATACCCAGCCATAGTCCATGATACCCTGCAATACCCAGCCATACCCGGTGATACTCTGCAATACCCAGCCATACTCGGCCATGCTCTGTGATACCCTGCAATACCCAGCCATACTCAGTGATACCCTGCAATACTCGGTGATACCCAGCCATGCTCGGCCATGCTTGGCTGTACTCAGCCTCTGTATGTTGCCAGGCTGTGGAAGTCTCACACACGTGTTATCGCCATACTCAGGAGGAGTAGGAGAATCTATTTTGTCATTTTTGGTATGTACATGCTATGTGTTAGAAACATTGTATAAATGGACAACTTTGTGTTAAAAAAAAAATGCATTTTAACCACTTCCCCCCGGCCGGCCGTCATTTGACGTCCTTGACTTTGTGCGGGGATATCTGAATGATACCTGTAGCTACAGGCATCATTCAGATATCAGCTTTTTCAGCCGGCGATTCCCTACACCATAAGAATGATCATAGTGGCTGTTCCGCTGCTTGATCCTTCTTACATGAGGCGAGAGGGGATGCCCCCCCTCCGGTGCTTATACCGACTCGCCAATACGATCAAAGACAGAATCGTTGTTTTTTTTCAGGTTTCCCAGCCTAGAGGTAAGATGTGGGATCTTATTGACCCCATATCTCACTGTAAAGACGACCTGTCATGCCGTATTCCTATTACAAAGGATGTTTACATTCCTTGTAATGGGAATACAAGTGATAAAAAATTATTTTGGGGGAAAAAAGTGTCAAACTAAAACTCTCAAACTAGAGTGAGAGCAATAATTTTGGCTCTAGACCTCCTCTGTAACTCAAAACATGTAACCAGTAAAAAAATTTAAAGCATCACCTATGGGGATTTTTAAGTAGCGATGTTTGGTGCCATTCCTCGAGCGTGTGCACAAAACAGTTTTTTTCCCCAAAAAAGCGTTCGAAAAATTGTTGCGCAAATACCATGCAAGATAAAAAGTTGCAACGACCACCATTGTATTCTCTAGGGTCTTTGCTAAAAAAAACATATATAATGTTTAGGGGTTTTATGTAATTTTCTCACAAATAAATAATGATTTTTACATATAGGAGAGAAATGTCAGAATTGGCCTGGGTGCTCCAGAAAGCCTGATGGTGCTCCCTGCATATTGGGCCTCTGTATGTGGCCACGCTGTGTAAAAGTCTCATACATGTGGTATCGCCATACTTGGGAGTAATAGCAGAATGTGTTTTCGGGTGTAATTTGTGGTATGCATATGCTGTGTGTGAGAAATAACCTGATAATATGACAATTTTGTGAAAAGAAAAGGAAAAAAAATCTTGATATTTCAAAGAATTGTGGGAAAAAATGACAACTTCAAAAAACTCATCATGCCTCTTACTAAATACCTTGGAATGTCTTCTTTCCAAAAAGGGGTCATTTGGGGGGTATTTGTACTTTTCTGGCATGTTAGGGTCTCAAGAAATGAGATAGGCCGTCAGTACTTCAGGTGTGATCAATTTTCAGATATTAGCACCATAGCTTGTGGACTCTATAACTTTCACAAAGACCAAATAATATGCACCAATTTGTACTTATTTTTATCAAAGATATGTAGTATAAATTTTGGCCAAAATTTATGAAGAAAAATTACTGCTACATTTTAAAACAAAAACGAAGAAAAATTATTTTTTTCTTCTATAACGCAAAAAATAAAAAACCCAGTGGTGATTAAATACCACCAAAAGAAAGCTCTATTTGTGTGAAAAAAGGGACAAAAATTTCATATGGGTACAGTGTTGCATGACTGAGTAATTGTCATTCAAAATGTGAGAGCACCGAAAGCTGAAAATTGGTCTGGTTATTAAGGGGGTTTAAGTGACCAGTGGTCAAGTGTTTAAACTGCAGCCTAAGAAACCTGATCTCAGACACAGCAAATTGATACATTTCTCTGCTGCTGAAAACTGTACTATAAATGCAATATGGGGATGCACAGCCAGGTTTTTTTTTTTAAACTTTATCTCTTTATTAATTTCTTTTCAATTTAAACACAACATACAACATTCCCGTATAAAACAAGCAGAAACACAATGCAGGTTTTATATAACCCTTTTACACCCTTCCATTCCCAGCATTCGCCTCATTTCCCCACTCACACAAACCCGCTCCTCACACTGTTTTCTTGACTAGCAGCCCTTCCACTTTTAAATATAAACACCTTCATTCATTTTCTCACACCACAACTTCCAAATCTTATCGAATTTATTGATACCTTCCTGTCTTATGTATGCTACCCTTTCCTTAAGGATAACCCTATTCATATTCTGCACCCACTCTCCACTAGTAGGGGGTGTAGAGGACTGCCATTTCTGGGCTATAAGTTTCCTAGCTTGAAAGAGGCACCTTAGTTTTGCTAATTTGATGTATTTAGGGTCACTACCTCCCTCAATTCAACCCAATACACACCCCAGAGGTTCCACCTCTACTACCATCTCGAATACTTGAGTAATTATCGGCACTACCTCCCTCCAGTACCGATATAGCTTGGGGCATCTCCAGAACATATGTATCATATCTCCTTCTGTCCTTCCACACCTAGGGCAAGCAGCATCTTGTCTTCGACCAAACAAAAAAAGCCTCATGGGAGTATAATATGCTTTATACATTAAGAATAAATGAGAAAGCTTTTGGGATGGAGAAAGGGACACCCAAGGTGCCAGCTCAAGGATCCTCTCCCACTGATCTTCCGAAATGCTTCCCACATCTGTTTCCCATTTTTTTCTATTTGTTTGCTCTTGCGTTCTTACCTGAGTCAATTTATCTTTAATTCCTGTGAGGTCCCCAAAGTTTTTAATTCTATACATTACTTCCCCTATTGAGTTCTGTACATCTCCGAGAAGCAGAAGGAGGTCGTCTGCAAATAATACTATTTTTTCTTCCTCCTCCCCTCTCCTAAATCCTTTTATCTCCACGTTTGATCTAAGAGACAGGGCCAAGGGTTCAATCGCCATAGCAAACAGGAGGGGAGACAGAGGACACCCCTGCCTCGTACCTCTCTTCAATCGAATCCCAACCGAGCTGTCATTATTTATTCTTATCCTTGCTTCCGGGGATCTATATAGCATTTTTACCCATTTTATAAATACCGATCCCACGTGGAATTCCTCCAAAACTCTCCACAAATAGCTCCACTCTGAAGTATCACAGGCCTTGGCGGCATCCAAAGAGAGATCAGCTCTCTGACCATCTCCATCCGCTGGTATTTGAAGATGTAAAAAAACCCGTTTTATGTTTATACTTGTAGATCTTCCAGGAATAAAACCTGATTGATCAGGATGAATGAGCTTTTCTATCACTCTGTTTAATCTAGCTGCCAAGACCTTTGCTAGGATCTTTACATCCAGGTTTAATAAAGAGATAGGTCTATATGATGAGGGATCAAGGGGGTCCTTGTTTTCTTTCGGTATCACTATTATAGTTGATTCCATCATTGAAGAGGGAAGTTCCCCTGTTCTTATCGCCCAATTAAAAACTTTTAACAGTTCCGGGATTAGCACCTCGCCAAAATGGCGGTAAACCTCCACCGGAAGGCCATCTGGGCCTGGGGCTTTTTGTCCTGCCATTTCCTGCACAATGCGCTTTCCACGGGCCCCTGGACCACAGGTTGGGCACCCCTGATTTATAGCCTTAGTTGCTTATTTTTTAGTTTTGCATACCTTCACTGTTTCGTAAAAAGGCACAATTTAACATTTCTAAATTGTTATTTATTGACTGAATACAGATTTTTTTTTTTTTTTTAGATTTAGTAGATTTTAGAGCATTTTTATGAAAAATTTCAGTTTGTAAACGTTTGTTCAACTACCACAAGACTTACAAAATTACTGGCAATATTTTTTTATTCTACTCATCCTGTGCTTTCAGAAAATGTGTGGTTTAGGAGGAATTTTACAAACTCTGAAAGCTGTAAATAAAAAATGAAATAATGCAAAAGTGGTCTGAGCACCTGAGGTTAAAAGTGAAGGCCATAACCCTGCAGTGAAAATGTTAATGTCAAGTTTGCATGAATGACCTTTTTCTTTTTGCTTTGGATAAAGTGGTTTGTTTTTTTGTTTGCTCTCTGTGTCCATGTTAATGAGATTTACCCCCCCCCCCCACCTCCCCCTTGTACTGATGTATATTGTCACTGAGAAAAAAAGTCAAATAAGATGTCTATAGAACAAAGGGTAAGAGGAAATCTTCTAATGTAAATATCTGTTCGAGGGACAACTGTCTAGAAAGAGTTCTCTTCGCTTTGGTAGATTTCAATTATCTTCCTGTTGCATCGCTGGAACAAGAAGTACAGTATAAGGAAATGTCCCGAGCAGCAGAAAATAAATTGACAGGAGTTTTAACCCTTCTCTATCCTTGATTGAAAAGTCATTACAAAGGGAGGAACTTTCAGTGACTTTTTAGGCACTGTACTTATACATAGGTCAACAAACTATAAAAAAATAAATTTCATATTTTTTTTGTATAAAAAGATTTTGATTGAAAGCAGTAAATACAATACTATTGCTGTTCCAGTACATATACCATATCTAAATATGTAAATATTTTATTATATCTTTTCCTGTGACAACACTGAAGAAATTAGACTTTGCTACAATGTAAAGTAGTGAGTGTACAGCTTGTATAACAGTGTAAATGTGCTGTCCCCTCAAAATAACTCAACACACAACCATTAATGTCTAAACCACTGGCAACAAAAGTGAGTACATCCCTCAGTAAAAATGTCCAAATTGGGACCAATTAGCCATTTTCCCTCTCTGGTGCCATGTGAATCATTAGTGTTACAAGGTCTCAGGTGTGAATGGGGAGCAGGTTGAATTTGGTGTTATCTTTCTCACTCTCTCATACTGGTCACTGGAAGTTCAACATGGCACCTCATGGCAAAGAACTGAGATCTGAAAAAAAGAATTGTTGCTCTACATAAAGATGGCCTAGGCCATAAGAAGATTGGCAAGACCCTGAAACTGAGCTTCAGCATGATGACCAAGACCATACAGCAGTTTAACAGGACAGGTTCCTCTCAGAACAGGCCTTGCCATGGTCGACCAAAGTAGTTGAGTGCACATGCTCAGTGTCATATCCAGGTTGTCTTTGGGAAATAGATATATGAGTGTTGCCAGCATTGCTGCAGAGGTTGAAGGGGGGGGTAAGCCTGTCAGTGTTCAGACCATATGCTGCACACTGCATCAAATTGGTCTGAATGGCTGTTGTCCCAGAAGGAAGCCTCTTATAAAGATGATGCACAAGAAAGCCTGCCAATAGTTTGCTGAAGACAAGCAGACTAAGGACATGAATTACTGGAACCAAGTCCTGTAGTCTGATGAGACAAAAATAAACTTATTTGGTTCAGATGGTATCAAGCGTGTGTGGTGGCAACCAGATGAGGAGTACAAAGACAAGTGTGTCTTGCCTACAGTGAAGCATGTTGGTGGGAGTGTCATGGTCTTGGGCTGCATAAGTGCTGCTCGCACTGGGAAGCTACAGTTCATTGATGGAACCATGAATGCCAACATGTACTGTGACATACTGAAGCAGAGCATGATCCCCTCCCTTCAGAGACTTGGACACAGGGCAGTATTCCAACATGATAACGACCCCAAACACACCTCCAAAACTACCACCGCCTTGCTAAAGAAGCTGAGGGTAAAGGTGATGGACTGGCCAAGCATGTCTCCAGACCTAAACCCTATTGAGCATCTGTGGGGCTTCCTCAAATGGAAGGTGGAGGAGCGCAAGGTCTCTAACATTCACCAGCCCCGTGATGTCATCATGGAGGAGTGGAAGAGGACACCAGTTGCAAGCTGTGAAGCTCTGGTGAACTCCATGCCCAAGAGAGTTAAGGCAGTGCTGGAAAATAATGGTAGCGACACAAAATATTGACATTTTGGGCCCAATTTGGATGTTTCACTTAGGGATGTACTCACTTTTGTTGCCAGTGGTTTAGACATTAATGGCTACGTGTTGGGTTATTTTGAGGGAACAGCAAATTTACACTGTTATACAAGCTGTACACTCACTACTTACCATGTAGCAAAGTATAAATTATTCAGTGTTGTCACATGAAAAGATATAATAAAATATCTACAAAAATGTGAGAGGTGTACTCACTTTTGTAAGATACTGTATATATTTCATACTGGTCTGTATATCACATATACTCTAGTACACATGTGTCAAACACAAGGCCATGGGCCAAATCTAGTTCTCCAGGCCATCTCAGGTGGCCCTTGGACCTCCCCTGCAGCTGCAGATCCCCAGCCTACCTCTGGTCCTCCTCCAGACCCTGTACTTTCTGTTTTCCAGCAATGCACCCAGCTTCTTCCCAGCAGAAGCACAAGGTATGAGGGAACACTATGATGTAAGGGAGGGTGGGGGACTCTTGACTGCTGATGGTAGGTGTGCTCTTGACATCTGATGTAAGGAGGGGTGGGGTGCTCTGCATCTAATCTTACAGATACAACTGGCCCTTTTGAGGGCAATCATAAAGCTGATACGGCCTGTGATGAAATTGAGTCTGACAACCTTGCTCTAGTACATAGTTCCTAACCATCAACCTAAATTAGCCTATAGCTTGGGGTGGGTTGCTAAAGGCATATAGGCTGTGCACTTTGCAAGTGTAGTTACTCCAGATTAGTAAATGTTGCAAACTCTGCTGACTTCTATCATCCAATTATGTGCAAGCAAAAATGCTGTATTTTCCTTGTATGAAATTGGATATTCTTTGCAAAGTGAAACTTCATCTGGAGCAACTGCACTTGCAAAGTGCACAGTCTATTTGCTTTACCTAAATCCACCCCATGATGACAACCGACACCAAGTGTTTGTAATGTAAATTGTAGTTCGAGTATGAAATTTATCTTATTGCATCATCTTTATAAAGTTTCTATATACTGCATTCTCCCTTCACTTCATAAATGTTTTAAAATGGTATGCAGATGAAAGACAGCATTTCCACAACTGGAAAGTAGGCCAAAGAGAGGGGGAGAAAAAGAAAGGGGAGGACCCCCCAAAAAGTGAAAAAATATATATAATAACATACAAGGGATCAAATATATTAACATCCATATTAAATTAATTTGACTTTATATATGAGACAAATATAAAAAGGGAACCTACCAAAGAGAGGGAGGCAAACAAATGTCCTCCCTACTAAGTATATGTGTACTGACCACTAAATGTAGTTGCTATATAAACACCAGTCAAAGATCACTAGTTATATCTGACAAGCAAAATACGCCGTTGGTTCAAATACTATGAATAAAGATGTAGGAGATGACTCTATTGGCAAAAAAATAAAACTGTAAAAAAAAGTAAAGAATCACTGATACCATCTAATACTAACCAACCTAAGAAAATCTCCTATATATATTTTTATTTTTATCAAGCACAAATATTTATTAAAAAGAATACTAAAATTAATTTAAGGGCATACACATACAATAAATTACCCATTCTCTTTATATAATATAGATGAGGTTGTAAATAGATGCTGAACATGTCAAGCTTTAAAATTGTGCATGTCCACAAAGTTCAGTACAATATAATTTCCATAGGTGACACTTTTAAAGGCCCTACAGGGCATCACTTTATAGTTAACCGTGAATACTAGCCCTTGATCTATTGCTCTCACTCCAGCATGTGTGGCAATATGTAACATGTGTAGCACAAGTGAATATATATCTATATATATATATATATATATATATATATATATTTATTTTCACAATAATATTTGTATTGTAATTGTAAAGAGAATAACATTTGTACAAATTGTACCATAGTATAATCAATGTATATAAATATATATGAATTGCATGACTGTCATATCACATACTTAGCTTCATCAATTTGTTCCTAGACAATACCCAAGATGAGTTGCAAAAACAGTATAGTCAGTTATGTGTAATTCTGACTTTACATCTAAAAATTGATGTGATGTCAAACATTATGTTGTCTATGGTCTAAGTGTTTGCTTCAATTGTGTAAGCATGGTATCTGCTATGTGGACCAGAGTAACATATAATAAGAAGTATAAGTATATGATAGAGTTGAGAGAGAAAAGTTAGAAAAAGAAAAGGAGAGAGATTGAAGTTATAGAGCAAATAGAGTAGGGGTCTAGGTGTTGCCATGATTAGTTTCAAGTTAGTGAGTCATTAGTATCGATCCTATATTGTTCTCCAGAGCCACCCAATCTTTATTTTGTGCTTGACACATCCAGACAATAATTTGCATAAGATGTGCGGCAAAATAATAATGTTTGAAGTTCAAGAATCCCAAACCCCCATTCTCTTTGGCACGTGTGAGCAGTTGGATGCTAATATAGGGTTTTTTCATTACCCATTGAAATCTTCTGTGCATGGAGTTTAGAGCTCGGAAAATGCTCATTGGTAAAAGGATTCCGATAGTCTGGAAAAAATACAGCAATCTGAGCAGGACTGTCATCTTGATTATGGCTGCTCTATCAAACCATGATTAATATTTTAAAGCCCATTTTGCTAGGTTCCTATTCATGGATTGTAAGAAGAGTTTAAAGTTCATTGCAAAGAGTGAGTCAAGATTTGGTGTTAGCCATATTCCTAGGTATTTGAGGGCCCTTTACTCCCACTTAAAGGTGCAATTGTTTTAAATGAGTGTTCTTGTATTGTCTTTTAAGGATAGGTTCAAAGCTTCGGATTTCTTATAATTTATTGTAAAGTTGGAAATGTAGCTATATTGTGTAAATATTTTTCATAAATTTGGCATGGTTATTCACTGTATGAATAAAGAGGGTAAGAATAAAGAGCAATGGGGAAAGGGGGCATCCTTTTTGCATCCCATTACATATAGAGACTGTATCAGATAGAGCGCCATTGATTTTGATTTTTGCAGTAGGGTTTTGATAGAGGGTCGCTATCCATGAAAACGTGTGGTTTTAGTCCAATGTGAGTACAAGTCGCAAGAAGAAAGTCCCACAAAGGCCTTATCCATGTCTGTGGATAGCAGCATGCCTTCAAGGTATTCTGTCTGTGCTTTATGAATAAGGTTTAATGCTTTTGTCACATTGTCCCTGGCTTCTCTACCTGGCATAAAGCCTGTCTGTTCTGGGCCAATTATCTGATGTAATAGGGGCCTCAAACGATTTGGCAATATCTTGCCGAACAGCTTCAGGTCCAAGTTAAGCAAAGAGATTTGTCTATAATTTGAACAGTCCAATGGATCTTTATTTGGATTGGTTTGGGTATTACTGTGAAGTGTGCTCTCAGGAAATCCAATGGGACCTTTCTAGGATCTTTTAGATCAGGGATATGCAATTAGCGGACCTTCAGCTGTTGCAAAACTACAAGTCCCATCATGCCTCTGCCTCTGGGTATCATGCTTTTGGCTGTCAGAACCTTGCTATGGATCATGGGACTTGTAGTTCTACAACAGCTGGCGGTCCATTAATTGCATATCTCTGTTTTAGATGATTGAGGGTTTTCAAGAGGTGTAAAATCAGAAGCGTGGAAAAGGTCTTATAATAGTGTGTAGTGAACCCACCTGGGCTTTTCCTTGTTTTAAGAGATTTAATGGCTTGTAGTAGTTTGTCATCTTTAATTGGGTCTTCTAGTTGTTTTAGTCACTGTCACTTAATGTGGGTAACCTGCTGTTTGTGAGGAATTTTTGAATTATTTGTGTTCCCGATCTGTGTAAGTCTTTTGGTCTGTGTGCTTTTGGAAGATTATCCAAGTCTGTAAAATAGTCGTGAAAGTATTGAGCTATTTTTTCAGTATCTTGCACTAGATGAGTGTTTTTGGCTGGTGTTCTGGCAGATAGTGTCCTGCCATCATATAGTGTCCGCCCCGTACTGCGCATGCGCAGTACGGAGTAGACGAAGCTTCGGAAAATCTCCGAAGCTGAGCGGCGCCTGCGCCGTGAGTGGAGGTGGTAGCCCCACTATCCAAGCGGACATAGGGTTGTGAATATTAGAGGGCTCCTCGCGGGCGAGCTTAGCTCGCCGCGCTTTGGGCTCGGCCTCGCTGCGCTCGGCTCTTTTATATTCCTACTCTATGCCCACTTGGATGGTGGGGATAGAACCTGGACTTACGGCGCAGGTGCCGTTCATTCTCTGCAATTTTCTGAATCTGTGTTGCTGTGTACTGCGCATGCACAGTACACAGCGGACACTATCGGATGGGGGACCTTATATGATAGGACACCGGTATATTTGTGGACCGCTGTACGTTTTTTAACGTTTTTGCGAGAAATTTACCTGTTTTGTCTCTTGTTTGTAGTAAAATTCCTTTTTTTAAAAGAAGATCCTTTGTGCTTTCAGGTTTAAAATTGATTGTAATATTTTTCTCAGGTCTAGTAATTCAGTAGCTGTTTTCAGCGCTAGGGTTTGTTTATGTTTTGCTTCTAATTCTCCAATTTGAACTACCAGATCATTCAGTTTCTTTTCTGCCTCCCTTTTTTTTGCAGCACCTATCCTGATAAACTCACCCCTAATCACAGGTAACAAAAAGCAAACCTGTTGTAATTTAGGGTATAAATGCCTTGCCTTGCCTCCCGCGGCTTTAAAAATAATGTAATTAATATTTTAATATTCATGTACCCCTTCCAGCCATTTGAGTAGTAAGTAATATTGAACAAACAATTGAAAAGCATAAAGTAGTATAGCAATAAACAAAATATACTATTTTATGCGTACTTCATGAGTAACTAATAACTAACTGGTAGCAGTCAGAAACAATAAAACTTTAACTGTATCTAAGCGTCCATGAGACGATTTGGGTTTTAAAATAGGGAGAATTGTATAGTGACATGTATTGCTGAGAGTGACAACAGGCATCACCTAATCTGCTGTAGTCCTGAGTATGATAAAGAGGCTACTGCATGACCAATGCAGGACAGGGTATGAGAAAACTTTATAAATGTATTATGGTGCACTCTTTGGGATATGGACTCTCAGTCCATTAACTAAAGTCCCCAAGTTCAATGAATTGGTTCACCTATATCCTGATTGGTCGCGAGCCATAGACCTGGGGGATCAACAAATCAACCTGTATTACCATATATATATACATATATATATATATATATATAAAAAACGTAGGAATTCGTGTGTAAGGCCGCGTACACACGCGCGGACTGTTCGCCCAACTTTGTCCGTCCAACAGTTTCGGCAAACAGTCCGCTCAAACTTAGCATGGACGGACATGGCCACACACGACGGACGAACAGTTTGCTGAAACCGTGCGCGATGACGTGAACGGCACGCACGACGGGACGAAAAATACGACGTCCTATACACTGCATTATAGCTTTCGGCGTGAAAATCCTTTCTGAGCATGCGCGCAACTTTGTTTGACGAACAAGCCTACACACGAGCGGACTGTTCGCTGAAACAAGGTTTCAGCGGACAGTTTTACGGAATTTCCGAAAAACCTTGTCCGTCCAACTGTCCGCTGAAACTGTCCGCTGAAAGCCCACACACGAGCGGACTGTCCGCCCAAACACTGTTCAGCGGACAAAGTTGGGCAAACAGTCCGCGCGTGTGTACGCGGCCTAAGGGGTCAGACATAGAAGTATATATACAGATGATAAATTAAATTTGCAGTTCGTTTTTATTGCTGACAACCTAACTAATAACCACCAATGAGTAGTCAAGTGTCTGCATTATGTAAAATACTTGTTTTACGATTAATGTGGTGAGTATGTCTGTCTTGAGTGCATATCATGTTCTTTTTAAAGAGGAACCTGGGTATCACCTAATCTGCCCCATTCCCTGGATTACAGAGGAGGAGATACCAATCGACCGAGCCAGGTCAGAAGGTGAATGATTAATGATTAATATAGATTTTTGTTAGTAGAGTTTTATTTGAGGAGGGGTTCCTCTGTGTGTAAGGTTTCAACATGGATAATTTATTGATCTAGGACCATGATATTCTTACATGTTCTGTCTCTGGCTATTTTTCGAACCAAAGGTCTAACATCCAAATCAAAAACATCCATGACCAAAAACTATATGAGGGAGGTGGTTAGGGAATGAGGAAATAAATGCAAACATATATAAGTGTGTAGTCAGCCCAAATGTTTAGGACTTAATATATCGTAACCATACCGGCCCCCAGGAATGGTTGGGCATATGGCAAAAAGTACAGTCTTGGGTGAAGGATAACTTCCAGTGTCCTTTCATTTGTAAGAAAAATCTGTTTAGTGCAATTCCAACTAACATCCATAGATGGAGTGTAAGGAAAAAATTTGCTGTATGAGAAAAATTTCCCTAGAGAGGTGAAAAGCTATAAACTGTAAAAGACACAGTGCCACAAATAGGCAGGATTATCCTCCCCAGAATTAAATATGCAGGGTATAATTAACCCATAGGAACAAATAGGTCAGTTAGGGTTGGAACCAATGGGACAATGATGACTTGTACAAATCCAGTCAAACGTATCATCGTTTGTACCCTGCATCTTCAGTTCTAAAGTAAAATGTGAGCAGAGTTAAATGGGTGTCGTAGTTCAGGGGTTGTCTTGAGATCTGGGTCCCTTGGCCGAGTAAAGGGATTTGCCATAGTTGAGGCCCATGCTTTTGTTGATTTTTTTAGTGGAGGGCGGTTTGGAAGGGGATGCCTGTTGGGTGTGGGGGGGGGGAGAGGTTCCCTGAATTGGAATGCAGAATTATTTGTACCATTCTGGTAATTCAATCAGTGGTAGGTGTAGCTGATCGCAGAAGACTTTGATGTCCTCAGATAATATTGGTTTCCTTGATATGTGGCATTGAGGGCAAATGGAAATCGCCAGCGTTAAGGTATCCCTTTTTCTTTCAGAATGGCCAACAGAGGGCGTACGCCTGTTCTGGAGTGTGATGTGTGAAAGATCCTGAAATAGGGAGATATTATGTTCATTGAAGAGGATTTGGTCATTCTGTCTGGCCTTGTTAAGAATCTTCTCCTTTAGTGGAAAGCTGTGCAGGCAGCACACCATATCTCTTGGAGGGGCTGTATCAATGGGAAATGGGTTCAGGGCCCTGTGTGCCCGCACAAAGTCTATCTCAGTGTCTTTAGAGTGATCGAGAAGTTCATTAAAAACAGCCTGGAGAGCTTATTTAATATGGGATGGCTCCACTGCTTCAGGGATCCCCCTAAACCTGATGTTCTGCCTCCTTCCTCTGTTATCAAGGACCTCCAAATGCTTGTTACTGAGGATTAAATGAGTGGCATGGGATGAGACCGCCATCTCTAAACGTTCCACTGCTCTATCCCTTTTAGCATCTGCTCTCTCTGTGTGGGATATTCGGTCTCACAGGGCTAGAATATCTGCTTTTAAGTCAGTAATAGCAAAGGAGAAGGTATTTGTTTATGTCTGCTGCTATCTGTGTCATTACTGACAGTTGGAGAGGATGGTCTGTGTATGCAGGCTCCCTTACTATGTCCTCAGAAGCCAACAGGGAGTCTTCACTCTGTTCAGCCTCCTGCTGCAGAAGCACCATTTTGGCTGCAGAACGGACTCTGGTCTGGTGAGTCTGAGTCCCAAAAAGTTTGGGTATGCTGCAGGTTCCTGGAGTAGAAAGTGATCGGCACTGACTGGGGCCAGGCGTGTGTCTATCCCGCTTGCCCGTTAACGATGCTTAGAGGCTGAAAGGGGTTGTTTTCAGCCACGGGTGTGCAGAGCTCTGTTAGTCAGCGCTCCATTCCCATCGAGCTCCAGGCCACGCCCCCCATCTCTTATATTTGTCACTATCATAGTTCAATTGTAAAGACCAAATAATTGTAGAAAAACAAAGAAAACATTGGGGCATATCTACCTTATTTTTTTTATTTTTTTTTTAAATAATTTTAATACAAACTAAATATAAACTATTTAGGTTCCCTAACATGTAAGACACTGACTTAATATACTTTAACTTTATCAAGTATTGCACAATTTAGATACAAAAATTACATATCTCCATCTTTTATATAGCAAAAAATCTTAATTTTTGTAACAGAAAATACAACTCTTGAAATTACAAGTATCTTTCTATAGTTAAAGTACAGTGAGGAATAAAATCAATAATTTTTTTTTAACAGCTTGGTGTCTCAAAGAAGCTTCAGTTTCAAAATATAAGAAAAAAAAAAAGCTGAAGGAATCACAGATTTGTAAAAATCTTGAAACTGTCAATGTAAATATATTATATAGAAAAACTTACAAAGTTGGAAAATAATTTCCCCTTTTTTATATATTATACAATGTAATTTTTTTTCACTCCACTAATGCAGGTGAAACTGGATATTCTGACCTTTGAAAGCAAAAAACACACAAATATTTTCAATTTTTAGAAAAAAAACTCAATGCCTATAAAAAAAACAAAATTAGCTTCTAAATACTGTACCGGGCAATATTCCTTAAAAGTGTAGTGAACACAATAGAAGCTTGCACTTAGTCTGGGAAAAAAAAGTATGTGCTTCTGCAACCAACTTGAATGTACGAGGGCTACAAGCGGAGGAAAGGACCGCGCAGCTTGTACAATACTTTGAATAAATAACAGTTTCGTTCGGCATAACCGACAAGAATTGCTGATTAGAATATTGCATGTTGCCGAGACTCAAGTTCAAGCCGTCCACTAGCGATTTCTCGTTGAGACCGCCGTACGCCGCAAACATGTCAAAGGCATTGCTGTAAGGAAAGGGGCCAAGGCCTAGTGCATTATCGTTAGGACAGTTCATGCCAAATCTTCCTTGATCTGGCATTTCAGGTAACAAACTCCTTGGCGTTCGGAGAAAGGGCAGAGGTATTCTGCTGGAGGTTTGTAAGGCCGAGGCCGTACAGCAAGTGCATGGAGGACAACAACACTTTCTGCTATAACAAGTTGTTGACAGTGAAGCCGAACTGCGTGGGGGAGGACCGTGCAATCTTATTGCGGGCGTTCATCTTCATTTTGGTGGAACTGAACTTGGTGGCAGAAAAAGTGGCAGTCGTAAACGTTAAAGGTTGAGAGACCCTGGGCATGAACAGGGCCATATCGTCGAATGGAGGCGAGGGCGAGCTGGATATTGGAGAGGAGAAGTCGTCTTTCAACTGCTGCAGGAGAAAAATATAGGGGATCGGTTCTAGTAAATGCTGCCCCTCTTGTCTAAGTGAGACAAGGAGGCCACATAGGCCCCCTGGAGCATTGGTGGGTCACCATTGCGAATCTTGCAGCCTCTTAAGCTACATCCATCCCCTGGTCACTGCAGCTAAAGAGGATCTGGGAACTTTGGTAAAAAAAAGGACCCACCAATGCTCCAGGGGGCCTATGTGGCCTCCTTGTCTCACTTAGACAAGAGGGGCAGCATTTACTAGAACCGATCCCCTATATTTTTCTCCTGCAGCAGTTGAAAGACGACTTCTCCTCTGCCTCTCCCTTGATCTAATTTTCCTAAGTTTTCCTTGTGACACACTTGTGATCATAAACAAGTTAGGTCAACAATAAAAAAAGAAAATGGAAAAAAAAAATTAAGCAAACATTGACTCACGTAGCAGTCCACATTATTTCAGAAGCTAATTCCAGGACATTTCCCGAGGGCTTGAAGTAAAGAGGAGCAAGTGAGAGAAGTGGGCAGAATCATGAGCTCGGGTCCACTGCTGTAGAAGGGTGTATTGCATCAGATTTTTTTAATGTATATAATATACATAGAGATGTGTGTATATGATATGTATATTTATATATTCTTGTGACCATCCCAGCCTCACACTCACATTCAGTCTTGGTCTGTTTGCTCAGGCTTTCTGCAAGTGGGCACTTGTCCAACAGATGTTCTGAAATGCTTACACAAGATGCGCTCTCTGCTACCATTGTTTATACAGGTTTTCTAGTTAAATATAAACAGTGCCAGCCCTACCATGGGTCCCTGTGGGACCATGAGACCCGGGTGGCAGGTTCTGAGGGACGGCACATTGATGCCCAAGAAGACAGTGGCGGAGCTCCCACCTGATCGCTTTGCTCCACCTGCCCCACTCCTTATCCCACTGTGAGGGTAGCCCAGGTGGCGCTGCTGCTGTTAGAGGTAATGGCAGAGCACTCGCTGCCATACCCGCACAGCGGCCCACCGCCCATCCTCTCCGTGGCTCCCCCCCATTGCTGCCGACATGTTGGAACCAGAGAAAGTCAGCTGACCAGCTGATGGCCAACAGCGTGAAGGGGAAGAGCTTCCTGCTCTACACAAAGCCCCCATGTTGAAAGAGGGATCGCTGGAGGCACGGCTGACACTGAGAGCAGAGTCACTGATCCCATATCCACCACCCCTGCCTGTGTCTGTGTCTAGCCCCCACCACCCCTGCCTTTGTCTAAACCCCCTACCACCACTCCTGTCTGTGTCTAACCCCCCCACCAACCCCGCCTGTGTCTAACTCCCACCACCCCTGCCTATGTCTATGCCTCCCACCACCACCTGCCTGTGTCTAACCCCCCACCACCACCTGCCTGTGTCTAACCCCCCACCACCTCTGCCTGTCTCTAAACCCCCCCACCACCCATGCCTGTCTCTAAACCCCCCCACTACCCCTGCCTGTGTCTAACTCCCCCACCACCCCTGCTTGTGTCTAAACCCCCCACCACCCCTGCCTGTGTCTAACTCCCCACCACCCCTGCTTGTGTCTAACCCCCGCCACCTCTGCCTGTGTCTAACCCCCTGCCATCCCTGCCTGTGGCTAACCCACCCACCACCCCTGCCTGTGGCTAATCCCTGCCACCCCTGCCTGTGTCTAACCCCTCCACTACCGCTGCCTGTCTCTAAACCACCATCCCTGCCTGTGACTAACACCCCCACCACCCTTGCCTGTCTCTAAACCCACCACCCCTGCCTGTGTCTAACCTCCCACCACTCCTGCCTGTGACTAACCCCCCACAACTCCTGCCTGTGTCTAACCCCACACCACCCCTGTATGCGTCTAACCCCCCACCACCTCTGTCTACGTCTAACCCCCCCACTACCCCTGCCTGTGTCTAACCCCCTGCCACCCCTGCCTGTGTCTTACCCCCCACCACCCCTGCCTGTGTCTAAACCTCCCCACCACCCCTGCCTGTGTCAAAACCTTCCACCACCACCATTGCCCCGGACTGAATCCCCCCACCACCACATCTACCTCAGTCTGAACTCCCCCCCCCCCCACCATCACTACCTCTGACTAAACCCCACCACCACTGTTGCATGAATATCTGACTTGCTGATAAATTTAATTTTAGTTTTAATTGTCATGATATAAAATAATGGATGTGGGGACCTTTTTGTGGGCGTAATTTTTTTGGGGGGTGGGGGCAGCATTTAATTCATGGATCCAAGCAGCACAATGTCTTGGGCCAGCCCTGAATATAAATATCTAGCTTGACCATTTGCTATATTTGACATCAGTGTAATGGGGAAGAAAAGGATATGCCAAGGTGGGATTGTCTTCTCAAAACTTTCCAAATAAAAGGTAAGAACACAAACTTAGAATAGGACTCTCTGTAATGTCGTAACACCAAGTAAGGTCTCTTGCCAGAACCTGAAGATGCTTTTTTGCCCAATCTCCTGCAATCCCCTGGGGTGCTCATTGCCAAGGAGATTGTGAAGTTTCTATAAGCAGAGCTAAGTAACCTTTTTGTGTATTCTTATTGTATACAGACCATAGTTTTGCTATGAAGTAGGTAGCATTTCATTATAGCTATATTTGTCAGTCTTGTATGGTATTCCTAATATTGTAATAGTTTTGTATGTAAAGCATTTTTTTTTTTTTTTTTGTAAAAGCACATTTATACACAGAAGTCTGAGCTTCCTTACTTATACCCCAAAGTAATCTTAATAGATAGACACAAGCATATCAAAGGGTCCTCCAACTACAGAGCCCACACGTTGTGAAACTTTTTCTTCCTGCCTGTATTATCATAGGCGTCTTGGTATAAAGGAAGGTTGGAATTAACTACATTTTCCCAAAAGGCGATAGGTGGAGCGGTAGATTTTTTCCAGTGCATTGTAATTGCTTTTCTAGCATAATAGTGTAGGAAGCCCAGTAAGGCATATATTAGGATCCAAAGTAAGATAGGATGAGGATATGTTGTTTATTACTTTCACCACCTTCACCCAAAACTGGAAGATGAGGGGGCAATTCCAGAAGTCAGTTCCATATACAGTATCTCACAAAAGTGAGTACACCCTCACATTTTTGTAAATACTTTATTCTATCTTTTCATGTGACAGCACTGAAGAAATGACACTTGGCTACAATGTAAAGTAGTGAGTGTACAGCTTGTATAACAGTGTACATTTGCTGTCCCCTTAAAATAACTCAACACACAGCCATTAATGTCTAAACCGCTGGCAACAAAAGTGAGTACACCTCTAAGTGAAAATGTCCAAATCGGGCCCAAAGTGTCAATATTTTGTGTGGCCACTATTATGTTTCAGCACTGCCTTAACCCTCTTGGACCCTAGAGCCGAACTCCAGGATAAACAAATCTTGTCTAAATATAAAAGGCATATGCATTCGTATTTGAATCTTGGTGTGCTGTTCCAGTTCTGTTCCGTAACCCAGTGTGAAAGCAAATAAAGAAAATAATAAAACCGGTGGCCCATCTCTCTGCCAGAGTTGCAGCAGACAAAAAAAATCTTCTGCATCTGACATATTTCTTAGTGGGCTGAATACTTGTGCTGGATGAAACCACTATGTGCAGTGGAGGATGCAGACATCCAACAAATCTGGAAATTTGGCAGATGATTTGTTAGAAGTTGAAGAGCTGGTGTAGGTCTGCAAAAGAGCAAATATGCAACTTACGGCAGGCAGGACAGATACGTTTTTGATTTTTAGCTTTTTTGGCCGTAGAGTTGCTTTAGGTACTTTGTATGCAAAAACACAAGTTGAGCCTCTGCAACAAATTCCAAAGATTTGCATTTCTAGCCAGTGTTTTTACTTTTAAAAATGTGTTTAAAATATTGCTTATCTGAAATCTTAAAGAATAAGTTCACCTTTTGGAGCAGGTTACACGTGTGGTGCTTACCCTCTAAAGGGGCCGTGGAGAATGTTCCCAGGCTTCCCAAACAGTACAGAGGGTGCCAGTCACAGAAGCTTTGTCTCACGCACACTGACAATTAATGCTTGGTCTAAGGCATGTCTTTTTGGGGTTTACTTCTGAAGAACTTACACAGGACAGGGATTTAAGGTCACAGCAGCTTATTGTCTCACTAGCTATTTCCCAGGGGTAACAGCCTCCCCAGGAGACTGGAACCCTCCCTGGCGAGGATAGAACCCTCTGTCCAGGCCTCCTGCTCATTTATCACTTTCCCAGTCACCTTCTAGATGCCTCCTTCCAGGGATTGGCTGGTGCATGATAAATATTCAGCTTATCAATTAAATCTATCAATTAAATCTCTCAGCTCGATGCTGTGTAAACTTCTTTTAGAGGCAGGGGGAAACAATCAAACTCTCATCTCAGGAATCCTGATCCAACACAATTAACAACCAACTCTGCTCACTACAGTGGAGCCAAAAACTAACTCTACCTAACAGCCTATCTAGGAGGGTATATTTAGGGTGTAACATTCCCCGAAACATGTCCTGACCCCCCTGTGACAGCAGATGTGGGATCCTCTCTCTGCAGTCACATTTTGAAAACGGCACAGCTGCATCATTCATTCACAGGAATCTGGAAGAGAACTGCAGGTCACATCTGCCACCATGGTTTATTCACAAGCCGGCAGCTTTCAAACTGACAGCTCATATGGAGCCATACATTGCACCCATGATCCACCGATCACAGGTACAATGCTTTGTGGGGAAAAAAATGAATTCCCTTTTTCTTCTGCAAAAATATGTGTGTTTATTATTATTTTTTTACCAAAAGGTGAACCTAGCCTTTAGGCAGTTTTAAAGCGTTTTAGTGCTAGAAATAGCCTCTAAATAATGCCTGAAAACCGCCTCATATTCATTTTTATTGGGGCAGTGCACTTGTGGGACGTTAGGAAAAGTCCTGCAAGTAGCATCTTTGGGGCAGTTTGGGACCCAGTGTGAAAGTAGCCTTAAGTTTCAGTACTCTGTTTCTCCTAGTGCTATAATCCCATCTAAAAAAACTTACCTGGTAAAGTAAGCATACAGGGGAAGATTTACTAAAACTGGTACACTAGAAACTGGTGCAGCTGTGGATGGTAGCCAATCAGCTTCTAACCTCAGCTTGTTCAATTGAGCTTTGAGTTTTGGCAATAAGCCTTGGTTCACACTGACAGCGGGATTGAAATTTTGCGAGTTCTGCAGAACTTGCACGATTTCATACCCGCATGTCAGTCTGACTTCAGGAGCGATTTTGGAGACATCTGTGTGGGTTCCTGCACAGATGTCTATACAAATCGCACCCTGAAGTCCCCAAAAGTAGTATATAAACTACTTTTGGGATCTGTGCAGTGCCGCAAAGTCTGAGTCGCCCTGATACAGATGGTGCCATTGCCGGCAAGAGCCGCCAATTTAGCATGCGACTTGACATGTCAAATTGAATGCCAAAATTGCATCAATGTGAACCTAGGCTAAAACCTGAAAGCTCAGAAGTGAGCCTGATTTTGCACTGTCCAGCTTTCGTAAATAAACCCAATAGTAACAATCTACATGAATATACTGTGATATTCAGAAGATGTAACAGAATGCTTTTTTGATTTTGCTATTTCAGAAAATGAAATGTTATTTTGACAGAGTATGCATTAGGTGGTTTTAGAAACTACCAGTATCATATTTAAAGCAAATAGCAGTGATGTCACAAAATAATGCATTTGCAAAATGTATAACCTGTAATGTCCCTTTTCTTTGTGAGAACAGGTTATTAGAGAAATGTTATTATGAGGCTGAGCTTAGAGACACAGCAGGTGTGGTCTGTGAGGTGAAGCAACTAATTCATTCCACTGAGTTAACCACAATGACTCTCAATAAAGAGTGAGGCCATGCATATAGTAAGCAGGTAAATGTAAGACAAAATGATTTTTGCAAGTGCATCACTTAACAAAACCAAAAGTTTTTCCAAGCATGTGTCATTCAATTAAATGATAGCTTATTGTAATTAGTCAGGTTAAGGGTTTGTACACTTGGAGGACTAATTTATTTGTGGGAATTAGGCAATGTGATATTTTTACACAGATAAAAATATAAAATCTGGTGTAAAACACATGATATTTTGTGAAATGATCTAAATTACCTTTACAGGCCTGAGAACTCTCTGATTATTTCACACCCCATAATTGATATTTCCAGGAAAAAAAACTTTCAGTAATTAATTAGTCATAAATGCAGGAAAGAAGTCAGGTGTTGCTGAGGTGCTAAAAAGGCCAATTCTTTTGTATTTCTTTTCATAACCGAAGAGAGAATGATAGCAGACTGTAAACGTGGTCATTTTGAAAGTGATCACGGAAATCAAACGCTGTTAGCTAATAAACTGTTGAACTTTCGCAGAAAAATTGTTCAACAGAACATTATATCTTACCACCATTTAGGCAGCTAATTTAGTTTGAAAGCCCTTAAAATTGGAATGGAATCTCAGACCCTTTCCCGTCTGGCCTATTGTAATATGACGGGCGAGTGGGAGCCCTATTATCCTGGGAGGACATCATATGATGTCCTCCCAGGATTGAAACCTTGCGTGCCACGCTTCAGCACAATCTGTCACCTGCTGTGACAGATCACTGTAGTGGCCCGCTGTTGGTAACATATGAACGATGTGGCCAATGACAGCAGATAACATGACCATTGTGCACAGGAAAGGCTTTGGTACATGCCTTTCATTGTGTATTATTGTAATGAGCTCTGCGATTGGTCACAGTGATCACATGATACAGACAGGCCCAGTCACAGTCCATCTGTACAGACTAAATAATATACCGTATTTATCGGCATATAAAATGCACTTTTTTACCCTGAAAACAGAGGGTAAACAGGGAAAACAGACCGTGCCTGTGTGTTATACACTGAAATCTTTTGCCACCCATTGGTAGGGTTTCAGGCCGGCCGCTCAGGGCCCTGGGACAGCGATGGGACACATACTTTAAACTTTAGAAAATATTACTGCCAGCCCTTTCTCATATGCCGTTCCTCCTTTGCCACTATCAATGTAAATCTAAGCCTCTAAATCCCTCTATTAACGCTGCTCGTTCTGGCCACTCTCCTCCTCCTGCTCCGCTTCCTCCACGAGTGTAGCTTTCAATAAAAGAGAGGAGAGCAGTTGCATGACTGGGTCCAGAGGTATTTAAAAGATTTGATTTACAATGAGTGACACAGGAGGAGCGGTGTATAAGAAGGGGCTGACAGTGATGTTTTTTATACTTTAGAGCAGTGGTTCTCAACCTTTCTAGTGCCGTGACCCCTTGATAAGGATGTGCCGAACACCCCCTGGTTTGGTTCGCACCAGAACCTGCGAACAGACCTAAACTTTGTGTGAACTTTAGAACCCTATTAAAGTCTATGGGACTCGAACGTTCAAAATCTAAAGTGCCAATTTTAAAGGCTAATATGGAAGTTACTGTCCTAAAAAGTGTTTGGGGACCTGGGTCCTGCCCCCAGGGGACATGTATCAATGCAAAAAAAAGTTTTAAAAATTGCAGTTTTTTCGGGAGCAGTGATTTTAATAATGATTAGGGTTGAGCTTCGTGTTCGAGTCGAACGCATGTTCGACTCGAACATCGGTCGTTCGTGCGTTCGCCGAATTCCGAACGTTTGGGCCGTTCGCGGCAAAATTTGTGTGGCCCACAATGCACTGCGATGGCGCAATGCATTGCTGTCTCACGATTGGCCAAGCATGCACTGTGACCCCGCATGCTTGGCCAATCGCAGCGCCAGCAGCGAGGAGAGCCATGGTTGGCCACAGGCATCCTGCCTGTGGCCAATCATAGCTCAGGCTGTGTAGTGCACGCCCCACACTATATAAGGCCGCCATTAAGGCGGCCTCGTGTAGTGTGTTGGCGTCTGAAGCAGTGGGTGTTCTGTGTACCTTCAACACAGTTACACACCAATAGTTTTTGGCTGATTTACTATCTTGCTCTTGTGTAGTGGTTACTGTCTGTGCCCTGACCGCAGTATACACCACTATATTCACCTCACCTATATAGCTAGTGATCTAGCTTTAATAATAGAGCTTGCAGTCAGTAGTGTTAGTGCGTGCTGTCTGCGTGCTCTGTACCCAGTACATACCACTATATACACCTACATAGCTGTTCTCTATTTGAGCCCGATTGTCATCTGCAGGAGTTATTGGAAGTTGTGTGTGCTTCCAGCACAGCACAGTATACATCTGTATATACCCCTTTAACTCTGCTGTTTTCTGGTTATTGTCTGCATGCCCTGACCGCAGTATACACCGTGATATTCACCTCACCTATATAGCTAGTGGTCCATCTTTTACAATAGAGCTTGCAGTCAGTAGTGTCACTCAGGAGATAGTGCGTGCTGTGTGCGTGCTCTGTACCCAGTACATACCGCTATAATCCACCTACATAGCTGTTCTCTATTTGGGCCCGATTGTCATCTGCAGGAGTTATTGGAAGTTGTGTGTGCTTCCAGCACAGCACAGTATACATCTGTATATACCCCTTTAACTCTGCTGTTTTCTGGTTATTGTCTGCGTGCCCTGACCGCAGTATACACCGTGATATTCACCTCACCTATATAGCTAGTGGTCCATCTTTAACAATAGAGCTTGCAGTCAGTAGTGTCACTCAGGAGATAGTGCGTGCTGTGTGCGTGCTCTGTACCCAGTACATACTGCTATAATCCACCTACATAGCTGTTCTCTATTTGGGCCCGATTGTCATCTGTAGGAGTTATTGGAAGTTGTGTGTGCTTCCAGCACAGCACAGTATACATCTGTATATACCCCTTTAACTCTGCTGTTCTATAAAAAAGGCATCTGCAGGAGTTAGTGGGTGTTGTGTGCCTCCAGCACAATATAAACTACCCAACTACTGTTTTACCCAACTCCCTTCAGGCCATTACCATGTCTGGAAGGCCAGCAAGGAGAGGCAGACAGGCGTGAGCCGATAAAAGAGGGCAAGCAGGCTCTGTGTCTAGAGACAACAGTGCTGGTCGTGGACGCGGTGCATTGTCATCAGCACGTGGCCATGGGACATGCTTGTCCTTCTTTTCTGCAGCTGGACATGTTGAACCGCAACATGCCAACGACTTGGTAGAGTGGATGACCAAGCCCTCTTCATCCTCATCATCCTCTCTCACCCAGTCTCAGGGTAGTAGAAAAGCAGCTGTCAACACATCGTCGTCCCTCCTCTCAATGTCATCATCAGTGACTCCTTCCCTAGACCCACCACGTCCTCCTGAGGAGTCTCCTGAACTCTTTGAGCACAGTGTTGGGTACATGCTCCAGGAGGATGCCCAGTGTTTGGTGGGCTCTGATGATGACACTCAGCTAGAGGAAGGCAGTAGCGTGAGCGCAGAGAGAGAGGATGCTCAAGAAGCACAGCAATCTGGCAGTCATGTTCCACAAGCTGCAGCATACTGCCAGGTTTGCTACAGCGATGAAGAGGGAGGGGATGATGAGGGCACTGACTCCACGTGGGTGCCTGGAAGGAGGGAGGAGGAGGAGGCACATGTCCAACGAGGCAGGATGCCCTCCGGGGGCCAGCTTAGGGGCAGCACACCGACTGAATCACACCGCAGAGCTCCGCCTGCGCAGAGAGCTTCCTCTGCGCGTTATTCTAAAAGTTCTTTGGTGTGGGCCTTTTTTGAGACGAGTGCATCAGATCGCACCGCTGCTATTTGCAACATATGTCTCAAGCGTATCTCACGTGGCCAAAACATCAGCCGCTTGGGCACCACATGCTTGACCAGACATATGTTGACCTGCCATGCAGCTCGTTGGCAAGCATACCTCAAAGACCCACACCAAAGAACAAAGCGGACCTCTTCTTGCTCCTCATCAGCTGACATCTCCAACCCCACTAGACCTTCAGTCCTCTCTGAAACCTGCTCTGAGAGGAATGAAGGTGTAGAATTAGGTGTGTCACAGCCAAGTGCTTCCGGGAACTCTGCTAGTGGTACATCCACGTCCGATTATAGCAGGCAAATGTCCCTGCCCCAGCTGCTGGACCGGCGGAAGAAATTTACTCCCAGCCATCCACATGCCCGGCGGTTGAATGCTAGCTTGGCTAAATTGCTAGCACTTCAACTGCTGCCTTTTCAGTTGGTAGACTCGGCCCCCTTCCGTGAGTTTGTACAATGTGCGGTTCCTCAGTGGCAGGTCCCCAAACGCCACTTTTTGTCACGGAAGGCGATTCCGGCTCTCTACCGGCATGTGGAAGGCAATGTCCTTGCCTCGCTGGACAGGGCGGTAAGGTGCATATTACCGCTGACTCATGGTCCAGCAGGCATGGACAGGGACGTTACCTGTCTTTCACGGCCCATTGGGTCACTCTTCTGGCTGCTGGGAAGGATGCAGGACAAGGTGCAGTAGTGTTGGAGGTTGTTTCGCCACCACGCCTCCAAAATGCTACTATTGGTTGTGACACACCTATCTCCTCCACCCCCTCCTCTTCTTCTTCCTCCATGGCCTCTTCCAGTGCTCTGTCCTCAGAACCAGCGGTGCTCCGTAGGCGTTGCAGGGGCTACGCAAGTACGCAGGCAAAACGATGCCATGCCGTGCTTGCGCTGGTTTGTTTGGGGGACAGGAGCCACACTGGGGCGGATGTTTTGTCAGCTCTGCAGGGGCAGGCCGAGAGGTGGTTGACGCCACGCCAGCTTAAGCCAGAAATGGTGGTTTGCGACAATGGCACCAACCTCCTCTCCGCCCTCCGACAGGGACAACTGACCCATGTGCCCTGTGTAGCTCACGTCCTTAACCTGGTGGTGCAGCGGTTCTTGGGCAGGTACCCCGGCTTACAGGATGTCCTGAAGCAGGCCAGGAGAGTCTGTGTGCATTTCCGCCGATCATTTAATGCCTGTGCTCGGCTGGCTGAGCTCCAAAAGGAGTTGAACCTGCCCAAGAACCGCCTTATATGTGACATGCCCACCAGATGGAACTCAACATTGGCCATGCTGCAGCGGCTGCACACGCAGCAGAGGGCCATCAATGAGTACCTGTGCGACTACGGCACCAGGACAGGGTCAGGGGAGCTTGGTTTTTTCTCACCACGCCAGTGGGGCATGATCAGGGATGCATGCACTGTCCTGTCACCGTTTGAGGAGGCCACAAGGATGGTGAGCAGTGACAGTGCATGCATCAGTGACACTGTACCTCTTGTCCACCTCTTGGAGCATACGCTGCGTGGAATAATGGACAGGGCACTTGAGGCAGAACAGAGGCAGGAAGAGGAGGACTTCCTTGCCTCTCAAGGCCCCCTTTATCCAGACAGTGTTCCTGCTGTGCCACCCATCACACAGGAAGAGGGTGAGGAGGAAGAGGAGGAGGAGGATGATTGTGTCAGCATGGAGGTGGAGGCTGGCACTCAGCATCAGCAGCAGCAGTCTTATAGGGATGATTTACAGTCCCAAGAAACACTTGGACTTGTACGTGGCTGGGAGGAGGTAGCTGCGGATCATGTTGTCCTTAGTGACCCAGAGGACTCCGGACCGAATGCCTCAGCTAACCTACGCTGCATGGCCTCCCTGATCCTGCAAAGCCTGCGGAAGGATCCTCGTATTCTTCGGATCAAGGAGAGGGACCATTACTGGCTGGCCACTCTCCTTGATCCACGGTACAAGGGTAAGGTTGCCGACCTTATCTTGCCATCGCAGAGGGAGCAGAGGATGAGACATCTCCGGGAGGCCTTGCAGAAAGCTCTGTGCAACGCGTTCCCAGAGACTGGGAGGTCACAAACTCCTGGTCCTGGACAACGTGTTGCTGAGGCATCAGTCAGAAGGAGCGGTGGAGAAGGTGGCCGCCTGACTGATGCTTTCAGACAATTTTTTAGTCCGCAGCCCCAAGGTATGATTGGTTCCAGCACCCATCGCCAGCGTCTAATTTACATGGTGCAGGAATACCTAGGGGCAAGGTCAGACTTGGACACCTTTCCCACTGAAAATCCTCTGGCTTACTGGGTCTTGAGGATGGATCACTGGCCAGAGCTTGCACAGTATGCAATTGAGCTACTGGCCTGTCCTGCATCCAGCGTTCTTTCGGAACGCACCTTCAGTGCTGCTGGTGGCTTCGTTACCGATCACAGGGTGCGCCTGTCCACCGAATCAGTTGATCGACTGACCTTCATCAAGATGAATCAGTCTTGGATCACCCACAGCTACCAAGCACCTGAAGCTGATGTAACCGAATAATTTTTTTTTGAAATACCACGTCCCTTCAAGACTGCCTATGCTGATGCTGAGTGACTGTCCTGTTATGTTGATTGTCTATCCTCTTCCTCCTCCGCTGATATGTTGGAAGAACATTTTTGGTTCTGGGTGATGCCAGCAGCCCAATTTTTCTGCCCCTGTTTAACAGGGGCGTTTAAGTACAATTTTTGATGCAATGCTTTGCAGCAGGGCTAATTCCTGCAATAAAACTAGAGTATATGGCAGAGGTTGCAGTGTGATGGCACCAGTGCCTAAGGCCCAATTTTTCTGCCCCTGTTTAACAGGGGCGTTTAAGTACAATTTTTGATGCAATGCTTTGCAGCAGGGCTAATTCCTGCAATAAAACTAGAGTATATGGCAGAGGTTGCAGTGTGATGGCACCAGTGCCTAAGGCCCAATTTTTCTGCCCCTGTTTAACAAGGACATGTAATTACAATTCTTGATATAATATTTCACAGGAGGGCCCCTTCCTGTGCCCACCCAGAGTAACGGTGAGGACTTATAGTGTTGTGGCACCAGCACCACAACCACCAAAGGTCAATTTTTCTACCACTGTTCAACAATGGCATGTAATTACAATTCTTGATATAATCGTTCACAGCAGGGCGCTCCAGCGCCCACCAAGAGTCACTTTGAGGGCTTACAATGTTGTGGCAAAACCAACACCTTGTTCCGCCATTTCTGCAGAGCATATAGGGCAGGCCCCTACTTTCAAACATCCAATTTACAAACATCTCCTACTTGCAAACGGAAGGAGACAACAGCAAGTGAGATGAAAAAAGATGGACGACAAAACAAATTATACAGGGGTGATAACCCTTCCCTATGTTTTCCAAAAAGCTTAAAAATAGTTTTTTTGACTGGAGCTACACTTTAAAAATGTACCAGTTGAAAATTACAAACAGATTCAACTTAACACAACAAACCTACACAGTCCCTGTCTTGTTTGCACCACCTGTATACTGCTGTTCTGAGTATATAGGGCCTGGGGGCCACACACATTTCCTTTTTTTAATATGGGTACGGGGTTCCCCTTAATATGCGTACAAGACCCAAATAGGCTGGTAATGGGCAGGGAGGGCTACCCATGCCATTTTTCTGAATGATTTTCAACCATATTGCAGGAACCAGATATAACATTAAAACCGCAAGCAGTTTTAAATGGTGTTATTTCCGTTTAATGTCATTTTGTGCAGGGACTGTTCTAAACATGGGAAACACGTGGCACTTCACAGGCATACTACAGACACCCCCCAGGCACCATATTTAAAGGAATATTTCATTTTTTTTTTACTTTAATCGTCATTAAAATCAGTGTTCCCGCCAAAACGGCCGCTTTTAAAACTTTTTATTGCATTGACCCATGTCCCCTGAGGCAGGAGTCAGGTCCCCAAACACTTTTTAGGACAGTATCTTGCATATCAGCCATTAAAATTAGCACTTTCCATTTCGAACGTTCGAGTCCCATAGACTTCAATGGGGTTCTAACGTTCGTTACGAACGCGGGGTCCGTTCGAAAGTTCTGGTGCGAACCGAACCGGGGGGTGTTCGGCTCATCCCTAATAATGATTAAAGTGAAACAATAAAAGTGTAATATTCCTTTAAATTTCGTACCTGTGGGGTGTCTATAGTATGCCTGTGAAGGGGCGCATGTTTCCCATGCTTAGAACTGTCCCTGCACAAAGTGTAATTTCTGCAGGAAAAAAAATCATTTAAAATCACTCGCAGCCATAATGAATTGTCAGCTCCCGTAATACAGAGAACACTCATTGAAAGTCATTGATAAAAAAAAAAAAAAAAGCGTGGGGTTCCCCCAAATTCAATTACCAGGCCCTTCAGGTCTGGTATGGATATTAAGGGGAGCCCCGCGTCAAATTAATTAAAAAAATTGGCGTGGGGGTCCCCCTAAAAATCCACACCAGACCCTTTATCCGAGCATGTAACCTGGCAGGCCACAGGAAAACAAGGGGGGATAAGAGAGCGCCCCCCCTCCTGAACCATACCAGGCCACATGCCCTCAACATTGGGAGGATGCTTTGGGGTCCCCCCCAAAGCACCATGTCCCCATGTTGATGGGGACAAGGGCCTCATCCCCACAACCTTGGCAGGTGGTTGTGGGGGTCTGGGGGCTTATCAGAATCTGAAAGAATTCCTTTATTAAAAATAAAAATTAAAAAAAAGATTCCAGCTGTGGTAATCCATTCTTGCTATCCAGTGATGGATGATCATCTCTCCGGGGTCCAGCGATGGCTGATCTGATCCAGCGAAGGGTGATCTCTCAGTCCAGCGCAGCAAATCCATACATCTTCTGTCTCCACAGAGGAGACACTGCGGGATCCCGGCGGCCTGACGTTTCTTATATGAGGAGGGCAGGGCCACCCGTCACCTGACCCTGACCCCCTCTGACGCAAATGGGGAAGCCAGCTCCCCCAATGACGTGTGGGTGACCCCGGCCCCCTCTGATGTAACACAGGCTTCCGTTACATCAGAGGGGGGGCGAGGTCACCCACACGTCATTGGGGTAGCCCGGCTTCCCCATTTGCGTCAGAGGGGGTGGGGTCAAGTGACGGATGGCCCCGTCCTCCTCATATAAGAAACGTCAGGCCACCGGGATCCCGCAGTGTCTCCGACAGTGGAGACAGAGAATGCATGGATGGACTGCGCTGTGCTGGACTGAGAGATCACCCGTCGCTGGATCAGATCAGCCATCGCTGGACCCCGGAAAGATGATCATCCGTCGCTGGATAGCAAGAGTGGATTACCACCGCTGGAATCTTTTTTTTATTTTTAATAAAGGAATTTTTCAAAAGTGTGCTTGTCTTATTTAACTATTTTTTACCCTTTCTTTGTGAAATGGTAGGGTTTTTTTTGTACCCCCTTACCATTTCAAACAGGGGGGCCGGAATCTGGGGGTCCCCTTGTTAAAGTGGGCTTGCAGACTCTGATAAGCCCCCCGCCCGCAGACCCCCACAACCACCGGCCAGGGTTGTGGGGATGAGGCCCTAGTCAACATGGGGACATGGTGCTTGGGGGGGACCCCAAGGCATCCTCCCAATGTTGAGGGCATGTGGCCTGGTACGGTTCCGTAGGGGGGGCGCCCTCTGGTCCCCCCTCTTTTCCTGCGGCCTGCCAGGTTGCGTGCTCGGATAAAGGGTCTGGTATGGATTTTTAGGGGGACCCCCGCGCCAATTTATTTTTTAAATTTGACACGGGGTTCCCCTCAATATCCATACCAGACCTGAATGGCCTGGTAATTGAATTTGGGGGAACCCCACGCTTTTTTTTTTTTATCAATGAGTGTTCTCTATTACGGGAGCCGACAATTCATTATAGCCACAAGTGATTTTAAATGACTTTTTTTCCTGTAGAAATGACACTTTGTGCAGGGACAGTTCTAAGCACGGGAAACATGCACCCCTTCACAGGCATACCCCCCAGGTACGAAATTTAAAGGAATATTACACTTTTATTGTTTCACTTTAATCATTATTAAAATCACTGATCCTGAAAAAATTGCAGTTTTTAAAACTTTTTTTTGCATTGATACATGTCCCCTGGGGCAGGACCCAAGTCCCCAAACACTTTTTAGGACAGTAACTTGCATATTAGCCTTTAAAATTAGCACTTTAGATTTCTCCCATAGACTTGTACAGGGTGTTCCACGGCTTTTCGAATTTGCAGCGAACACCCCAAATTGTTTACTGTTCGCTGAACAGGCAAACAGGCAATGTTCGAGTCGAACATGAGTCCGGCTCGAACTCGAAGCTCATCCCTACCCCTTGATAAAAATTTTCCAAGTTTTGGGGACCCCTAATAGTAAAATTATTTTTGTAGCATGGGTTGTCAGCACCCAAGGCAAAACAAGTAATTTGCACCCCTAACCCACGGACATTTAGCTCTCCCTGAGTCCCTTCCACTCGTGCAGTATTAACACCCCTTATGGTAGGGGTTTTAATATTAAAACCCCTTATGGTATGGTATTTTAAACCCCTGCTTTTAACAGACGGTTAGACAGGTTAATTTGGTTGATCAGCAGACTGGTTGGTGAGTTGAGCTATGGAATTGTCTTTGTTTTATATGGTACATTTTAGGATGTACCACACTCTTTGTTCTCCTTTCTTTCCCTTTTATCTCTCTCTATCCTCATTTCTAGTTTTTTTTTCCCCCCATCCCACTCTCTAGCCGTGTTTCTTGTTCTTTCTCTTAGTCTTTCTCTCCCTTTTTCTTTGTTCCCCCCCCCCCCCTCTTTTCCTCTCTCTTCCATGTATTCTCTACGTTTATTCCTTCTCTTAATGCTTGATGGGGGAATGGGATGAGTGGCAGTGCTGGTGGGGAGTTGGGATGAGTGGCAGTGCTGGCGGGTAGTTGGGATCGTTGGCAATGTTGGGGGGAGTTCTGGTCAACCAACTTAGGTGCTCTTGATCAAGGTCATCTGCTGATCTGAGAATTGTAGTGGGGACTTTTAATGGCCACTATAATCACAGGTAGTGTTACTCACTGTGTCTCCGACTTTGTGGTGTCTTGTAGCAGTGACACCTATGCCGAAATCAGGAGATAGGGTCTCCTCCAGCCCCTCCCACTTGACATTCCTCACCAGTCAACTGACCTCTATACTCTGCCCCCCACCCATGTTGTTAACTGAATGGGCAGCTGCGAATAGGCTGAGCAGCCGGCCGCGGGCTCCAGGAACCGCCAAGCTGGGTGGCCACAGGCTCCAGGGACAGCCCTGCTGGGCGGCCACAAAAAGGTAGGGAGAGCGGTGTGGGCTTTAGGAACAGCCCAGGAATCGGTGACCCCTGACAAGTCATAATTCAACTCCCAGGTTGAGAACCACTGCTTTAGAGTATGCTGGTAATGGGAGTACAGAGGAGGAAGGGGGCTTTATAATGAAAGGGGTCTGTGTACTATGCAGGGGTCTGTGTACTATGCGGGGGTCAGTGAATTATGCGGGGGTCAGTGAATTATGCGGGGGTCTGTGTACTATGCGGGGGGTCTGTGAACTATGTGTGGGGTCTGTGAACTATGTGTGGGGTCTGTGTACTATGCGTGGGGGGCTGTGTACTATGCGTGGGGGGCTGTGTACTATGCGTGGGGGGCTGTGTACTATGCGTGGGGGGCTGTGTACTATGCGTGGGGGGGCTATGTACTATGCAAGGGTCTGTGTACTATGCAGGGGGCTCTGTGTACCATGCAGGGGGCTGTGGAAAGTTTTTTTCCTGAAACTTAAAAGTTAAGTTTCAGGAAAAAGTTGGTGTTATACTCCTGTTTGTTTTATATGCCAATAAAAAAAGGTGACATTGATTTGGGTTATTTTCACTAAAGAAGTGTACCAGTATACATGTTGGCCTACATTCATGAAGAAAGATTATGGATTTGCAAAATGTTCTAACAGAAACAAAGAAAAACACTTATTTTTTTCCAAAAAAAATGCTTTTGTTGTTTATTTAGCAAAAAATAAAAAAATTTTGGTGATTAATAAACCACTGAAAGAAAGCTCTACTTGTTTAAATTTTTTTTTATAAAAATCTCATATGGGTACAGCGTTGCATGAACACGCAGATGACGAGTGATGAGTAAGCACAGTGTAGCTGTGCGAAATTAGTCCACCTTTGTTCCGGGCTGTGCAACCGTGGTGTGTATCATTGTTTGCATGGAATATTCAATAAATGGACTTCAATCAGGTCGGTGTGCAGCTAATTTCTTCCTTCATTTAGGCTTCTATGGCAGGCGAACCGGGGCTTGCACCCATGTCTCTCACCTGGAACGGTGATTTTTCTTTGCCGTTTCATTCAGTGTGACAGAGCTTGAAAGCTGGGAACTGACCTGGGCAGGAAGGGGGTAAAAGTGTTTGGTATGGAAGGGGTTAAACAGATTTCAATAAAATATGTATGATTTTTCCAGATTGAAAACCACATTCACAGATATGGTATTGATAAAATATCATTAATTTGGGAAAAAAATGTACATCCCACGCCTTCAAATTTGCTTGCCATTACTGTATGGTCATTTTACCCCACTAACCATTAGAAAGTCAAACAAACGTTCCAAAAATAAACATTTTGAAACTCTACTGGTGTATGGCCAGCTTTAGATCAATTTCACACTGCCCACACACTAAAGCCCAGCGGTTTTGTGCGTGGGCATTACTCTGTTCCTGCTGCATTGAGCCGGCAGTAGGGGGCGGTGTGATGTGTGTTTTAGCACATCACACAGATCCCTTTTTTTTCAATTTTTTGTACGAATTTTAGCACAAAAGTGACACTTCATTCATATCACTGTACACCAGCTTGGTGCCATGCCCTGCTTACAGTGACCTGCAGTGCCCTCCTGTACACTGTGATAAAATGCAGCATGTTTGCATCTTATCGCAGCTCTCTGCACTGTAGCTCCTGGCTGCATTGCAATGTGAACAGGACACGTAGAAAACAATTGTTTTCTATGTGCCTTAGTGGTAAATGACCCCCTTCTAGAGCAGGATAACAGTAGTCACAATATGTGAACAGGCACCTAAAGGGAATCTGTTGATAAAAATCAAACTGTGAAAGGTGTGAAAAAGACGTAGCTGGGTCTTTACTCATCATAGACAATATTAGCTCCAGAAGGCAGCAGGTCGGTTAACCCTTGCTTCTTGGGTTGACCGACCTGCTGCCTTCCGGACCCAATATTGTTTATGTGGTTATAATGAGTATTTTTTTTTTCTGTATCTTCCAATACCAAAAGTTTCCCTTTTCCCAGCTTTTAAAACAGAGATATGCAATTAGCGGACCGCCAGCTGTTGCAAAACTACAAGACCCATCGTGCCTCTGCCTCTGGGTGTTATGCTTGTGGCTGTCAGAGACTTGCTATGCCTCATGGGACTTGTAGTTCTGCAACAGCTGGAGGGGTCCGCTAATTGCATATCCCTTTTTTAAAAGATAGTTCTGTAACATAAGAAATTGCTTCGGACTTTGTCAAAATATTTTGCTCTTTCATACGCAACCCACCTTCTAAGTTAGAATATGGTTTTGGGGATTACCACATGCTTGTTTGTTCTATGCAGCAACTACAAGGGAAATCAATGTGAGTTTCTTGTGGTTATGTGCTTCATAGTGCAGGAAAAACAGCATATGCACACATAAGGGAATAAAACATTTTGTGGTTGGATCATACTTGATGTTATTTGGTTTTATGGTGAAGTAGATAACCAGATTAACAAAGCAGGTGGAGTTTTTATTTGTAGCAAATGGAAAAGCTGTGTGATTTTGAATCCTAAAGGCAAAGATATGTTTCTTATCACTGAAAAGTATCTAGAAAGAAAAAAATCAGCAGTCAGATCAGTCAAGTGGATGGACCAGACCAACCCATAATGGGGCTAAATCTGAAAAACCTGGATGTTTATCACCCAAGCTAAATATAAAATAAATGGAGAAATAACAGAATTGTTTAAGACAATCACAACCAATGATAGAGTGGTTATTTATACACATGAGTCCACAAGTGCAATCAAATGTTAGAACTGGAGAGAAAACCAGAAAACCGATTCTGAATAATTATCTACATAAACCAGGTATAGTTCCAGGAACTTTTGGTAGATGTTTGGTGTTAGATATTAGCTGCTATAGTATCAGTATCATAATCTAATCACAGCAGTTATAGCTGTTTTCCATTCATTTAATTAAAACATTTACAAACATATTCAGCAGTATTTGTACATGTCAATAAGTTCACCGCAAAAAAAAGTGTTCCATGCATTTTTGCGTAACTTGATTTCTTCATCACAATGGGAAATGTGTAGGCTGAAAACGAATACCTTACAAAGGGCAAACATGTACTCCTAGATCTTCAGTGCTGTGAATGTAGAAAAAGCTTTAATGACGAAAAGTTTCCTTCAACTTTCCCTCTAGTTGTGTTCCTTAATAGAGGTACAGTATATACTGATAAAGATGTTTTTATTTTTTAACCATTCCATGTGATAAAGCTATAATAAAGGATTAGAATGTATTTTACTATACCTAAAACAAAACATTTTTCGAATGCAGTGATGGTGAATTCATAACAGGCAAATAAAAATACTCTTAATTTATTACTTAGTCATTGGACAAAGGCTGGTGTCTTTGGTCTAGTAAGGTAGCGGTCGCCAACCTTTTTGGCACCAGGGACTGGTTTTATGGCAGCCAATTGTGAGATATTCACTGAATCTGTCCTCCTTCACACCACAACCCCCCTTTACAGCACAGCCCCTCCCCCTTTAAGTCAGTATTCTCCATTCCCCTCCACACCACAGCCACCTTTAATATTACAATTTCTCATCACAGTGTCCCTTTGCATTAATTTAACAGGGATTGCTCTGGGGGGTACTGTCATGTAGCAATCACAACCTCCCACTTCACTGTGTCCCTGCAGCCTGCCCCCCGTCCTCTCTCACCATTCAAAACTCTGCCTCCCCTGCCCAGGACTCCTACATTTGGCAGGGCAGAGGCTGTGTTTAGTCTATATGTCCTCTCCTGGCTCCCCCGCCTGTCTGACAATGTTATCCTCTCAGGAGGACGGGGGATGTACAACGTTCCGGTAAGGAGCCAATTCTCACATAGGTGGTGGTGGATTCTACACGGCTTACAATACTAGAAGATTTTTGTGGATGGACTTTCACTTTAATTTTTTGTCACACCTTTAATCACAAGTGGTGCACATATCTTTTGTTGGACTTTATTTTGGAGGACATTAGTATGCGTTGAAATTTATGTGCTTTTTTGTTTACAGGTTTGGAGTAATCTAGACAAATATACAGTGCAATTTTTCACTATATATTGGGTTAAGAATTTATTTAGTATTTGTGATTTTTAGATAATTGATTTGTGTTTAGTTTTCACTTCATGGCATAATTTTGGAGTGTATAAACGCCTTTTTGTTATTCACCCTGTGTTTTTTTTAGGATAATCACAGTTGGTGTGGGGGAGTGTGACCCCATTGGTGAGGTAATTCTTTAACCAAAATATTAATTCACCACAGGTAACGCAGTTCACACATATTTTTTTTTTCAGTTCTAAGGATATGAGATGGAACAGGGCGTGGCAGAACTCAAAAAAGTAAAGTAATTTAGGAAGATATGACATTTTTATCACAGATATCCGAATGAACCAGGACAGCGAAAGAGATTGCCAAGGGGACAAGAGCTGCGAGAGTTCCTGCAAGATTAACATGTAGTTGCCTGTATACATGGAATCAAGGGAAGATGCAAAGTGGACACCCAGATTGGACAAAAAGGTAGAGGGCCAGCGGAAATTGTAGTTACCTTGTACATGAGTGTGAGAAAAAGGATGCATGGTTACATTGCGAGCTTTGGACTTGCCTTTTTAACTGTGAAGCCGAAATGTTTGTAAAGTCTGTTAGAGAGTTAAAGAGTCTGTAAGGAGACGTGTGAAGAAGAAATATTAGGGAGGATATTGTCTGCAAAGAGCATTATTTTATGGTGCGTATGTGCAAATTCCAATGCTAGAGATTCCAATGCTAAAATTAAGAGAATCAGGGACAACCCTGGGGTAACCTTGTCTCATATCCTGGAGAATTGAAAAGGGTGCGGAGGAGATGATTGGGTCAGCATACAAAGCACATATCCATGCAAGGAATTCTTCCCCAAAGCCCCACTTGTGGACCACAAAAACAGATATGGTTAGGACAGCGAGTCAAACACTTTGAATTTTGGGATAATAGCATCAACTGGATTTAGCTAGGTGTGTTAATTGAAGCACCAATGGATATTGTCACCAGCTTGACTCATAAGCACAAAATATACTTGGTCTTTATGTACCCGTTTCCCTGGGAAAATGTTAATTCTTTTAGCTAATACTTTTTCATCAGGTGTTTAACATCTGTATTTAATAGTGATATAGAGCAGTGTTTCTCAACTCGAGTCCTCAAGGTGCCCCAACAGGTCATGTTTTTAGGATTTCCCTCAGATGAAACAGCTGTGGTAATTACTAAGGCAGTGAAACAGACAACACCTTTGCAAAATAATGGAAAGCCTGAAAACGTGATCTGTTGGGGCGCCTTGAGGACTGGAGTTGAGAAACACTGATATAGAGTGATGCAAGTGTTTTTTTTTTTTCGGCAGCATCAGAGAGGCATGCATTTCATTCAGTTTTGGTTTTGTCTCGAGGGGCGCAATTACTCTGTTGGGTCATGATCCATTATGAAATCATACTCTTTAAGATCATTCAACCATTTACCCAGGTAAATAACTTTCTTCAGCAGTGCCTGAAAAAATAACTCAGAACATGCTGAAGGTTCATGTTTCTATCATATCTGCTTTAACTGGAAATAGATCTCCTTGTAGTCCAGTTCTTTGGGGCATGTTTGAAGATTCATTCCCCATGTGCGTGAAGATTCTCAAATCCTTCAGATTCTCAAATCCTTCAGATTCTCAAATCCTTCAGCGTCAATTTATGTATAAAGTATCTATTTCACTTGTGTGCATAAAGCCAAGGGGAAACCCCATCTCCCTCAGTTCCACACAGCCCACAAGGTTAGGAACTACTTTATTTGTGAATGTATAATGACCCATATGATAACATATTTCCTATTTTTCAGATGTTTTCTCACTTAAGCAAATTGAAAACTGCAGAGATTCACTAATCTGCAGTTTATGACCTTGGAAATTACAAGGTACAAATGACTGCTCGTACTTTAATCAAGCTAGTTCGTTACTAATATGTAATTTTGCATCTTTTACAAAGAATTGAAGAGTGCAAAAAAACACTTGTGAACCACAACTTCAAATTCCCCGAGCCTCCCCCATTCTTTTATCCCCTATTATTCCCAAAATATAAAGTTCAGGTAGGTGTTTGGTAGAAATTGGCTAGTATCAAGATATTGTGTGAGCATTTGAATAGACAGCAAATAGATAAAGACAAGACAGATTTTATCTTGCAATGTATTATCTGTATTAGTTTATCATCCAGAACCATTAAAATGATACACCTCACTGATGGATTTACCAAAGAACACCTGGTAAGTAGCCCTGGTTGTTCTAAACAACCTTAGAGTAAAGATATATGTACAGTAAGTCTGGATGACCATTCAACCCTTTCTCTATCACACAGGTTTGAGATTGGTCATAAATTATATCAAAAGTAATACACAAACCATCCACATTATAAAAATAAATATATGTGTTAATGTTTTGGTGAACTAATCACACAAACACCCGGCTGCTGTTGCAATAATCCCCCCCCCCCCCCCCACCCAGAGTTAGAGGAGTTTTCTGAGCAGTGGGCCTGTGTGCAAGACCATAGCTCCCAACTGTCCCTAATTTCAAGGGACTGTCCCTCATTCGGAACAAAGCCCCCCAGTCCCTCCTTCCTCCTCATTTGTCCCTCTATATAGATATATATAAAATGCACTACTTATCTATCAAAAAGTGTTTCCCAGAGCTAAACCTTTCATCCAATTTCTAAACAGCTGCTTTTGTAAATTCCAAAAGCCAATATAAAGGAATAGTAGTGGTAAAAAAAGCACTTGTGGGTTTAAATAAATATTTTTTTGTACAATTCTCCTTTAAGGGGGCATGGCAGGGGGTGTGTCCTATGCCTAAATAATTTTGCTAATAGGTGTCCCTCATTCCCATATCAGATAGTTGAGTGGTATACAAGACCACAATTTGGACACCCTGGGCTGTGAATGTAAAATGCAGCACACACAGCGTCAAAAATGGGTGTTTTTCTAACTCTGCTGATTTTTGGGTGTGGCCTACAGAGATGTGGTTACATAAAGCCTTAGCTGACTAACATAGTATGTGACAGTTAAGGGCAGGAATGTACAGCACAGTATCTGTAGGGGTACATTGGAGGGTTCAGGGCCCAACATTACACATTAGGACACCTGTTCAGGGGTTAGTAGTTGGTGACTTACTACTAACCCCTAATCTCTGTGTCACTTACTAAAGACTTACTTATTACTGACCCCACAGTCATTACGACCTCTGAATTCTTTATCGCTTATTTACTGACCCTGAACTCTGAGTAATTTACCACTAACCTCTAAGCTCCGAGTCACTTACTTCTGACCCCTGAATGTCATGTCACTTACCACTAACCCCTGACTCATTACAGACATCTGGACTCTGTCATTTACTACTAACCTCTGAAGTCTGTGTCGCCTACTACTGATCCCTGAACTCTGCATTACTTACTGGCCCCTGAATTCTGCATTACGTACTACAGACCTCTGAACTGTGCGTCACTTATTACTGACCCCTGACCTCTACATCACTTTCTCCTGACCTCTGTGTCATTTATTATTGATCCCTGAACTCTGTGTCACTGCTGACTCTTGAAATCCGTATTCCTTTTTCCTAACCCCTGAACTCTCCATTATTTACTACTGACCTTTTTGTCACTTACTACTGTCCTTTGTACTCTGCATCATTTACTGCTGACCCCTAAACTCTGTTACTTCTGACCCCTGGGTCACTTACTACTCACCCCTGAATTCTGCATTACTTATTACTGACCCCTTAACTTTATATCACTTACTCCTGACCTCTGTGTCACTACTGACCCCGGAAAACTGTGTCACTTACTACTGACCCCTAATCTCTGTGTCACTTACTAAAGACTTTACTTATTACTGACCCCAGAGTCATTACGACCTCTGAATTCTTTATCACTTTATTTACTGACCCTTAACTCTGAGTCATTTACCATTGACCTCTAAACTGAGTCACTTACTACTGAACCCTGAATGTCATGTCACTTATCACTGACCCCTGACTCATTACAGACATCTGAACTGTCATTTACTACTAACCCCTAAACTCTGTGTCACCTACTACTGATCCCTGAACTCTGCATAACTTACTACTGACTCCTGAATTCTGCATTACTTACTACAGACCTCTGAACTGTGCATCACTTATTACTGACCCCTGAACTCTACACTACTTACTACTAAACTCTAAACTCTACATCACTTACTGCAGACTCTTGACATATGGGTCACTTATTGCTGACCCCTGAACTCTGCATCACTTAATAAGCACCCCTGATCTCTACATCATTTACTCCTGGCCTCTGTGTCATTTACTATTGATCCCTGAACTCTATGTCACTGCTGACTCCTGAAATCTGCATTACTTACTCCTAACCCGTGAACTCTGTTACTACTGACCCCTGAACTCTGCATAACTTACTCCTGACCTCTGTGTCATTTACTATTGATCCCTGAACTCTGACTGAAATCTGTATTACTTTCTCCTAACCCCTGAACTCTACGTTACTTACTGCTGACCTTTTTGTTACTTACTACTGTCCTTTGTGCTCTGCATCATTTACCGATGACCCCTGAACTCTGCATCATTTGCTGCTGACCCCTGAACTATGTGTTACTTCTGACCTATGAGATTTGTGTCACTTATTACTGACCCCTGAACTTTATATCACTTACTCCTGACCTCTGAGTCACTACTGACCCCTGAAAATTGTGTCACTTACTGCTGATCCCTGAACTTGGAGTCATTTACTACTAACGTCTGAACTCTGAGTCACTTACTACTGACCCCTGAATGCCATGTCACTTACCACTGACCCCTGACTCATTACAGATTTCTGAACTCTGCATCACTTACTGTTGACCTTTGAACTTTGCGTCACTTACTACTGACCCCTAAACTCTGCACTACTGACCTCTGAACTCTGCGTCACTAACCGCTGACTGGATCACTTACTCCTGACCACTGAATGCTATGTCACTTATTGCTGACCCCTGAACACTGTGTTACTACCGACCTCTGGACACTGCACTACTTACTACTGACCCCTGAACTCTGCATAACTTACTCCTGACCTCTTTGTCGTTTGCTATTGATCCCTGAACTCTGTGTCACTGCTGACTGGTGAAATCTGTATTACTTTCTCCTAACCCCTGAACTCTACGTTATTTATTACTGACCTCTTTGTCACTTACTACTGTCCTCTGTACTCTGCATCATTTACAGCTGACCCGTAAACTCTTCATCACTTGCTGCTGACCCTTGAGCTCTGTGTCACTTCTGATCTCTGAAGTCTGCATCGCTTACTACTCACCCATGAACTTTATATCATTTACTCGTGATTACTGACCCCTGAACACCATATCACTAACTGCTGACCCCTGAACTCTGAGTTACTTCCTAATGACCTCTGAATTCTGCATCACTTACTCCTGACCCCTGAACCTTTGTGTCCCTTACTATTGACCCCTGAACTCTAAATCACTTACTAGTCATCTCTGAGTTACTTATTTTTATTCCCTGCATCACTACCAACCTTTGTGTCACTTTATACAGGATTCAGGGACCAAAAGTAAGTAATGCAGTTCAGAGGTCAGTAGTGACACAGGGTACAGAGTGCAGTAGTATGTTACATAGTTACATAGTAAGGTTGAATAAAGACACCAGTCCATCCAGTTCAACCTGAGTGAGTGTCCACAATTGTCCCTATCCCCGTAAATTGCACACTCACATCAGTCCCTAGCCTCAAGGAGCCCACAATCCAAAGTCCCAATTCATATACTAGGGCCAATCTTGCACAGAAGTCAATTAACCTACCAGCATGTCTTTGGAGTGTGAGAGGAAACCGGAGTACCCGGAGGAAACCCACACATGCACAGGGAGAACATGCAAACTCCAGGCAGGTAGTGTCGTGGTTGGGATTTGACACTACCTGCCTGAACCAGCGACCCTTTTTACTGCTAGGTGAGAGTGCTAACCACTATACCACTGTGCCGCCCACTATGTGACCCTCTCCTTTGCACAGTTTAGCCCTGTTCTCCTTCCTGGTCTCTTCTCAGCTCTCGCTCTTCTCCATTTCCTATTATCTGGTTCAATAGGCTAGGCTAAATTACAGCTAACTATAGCCACACCTACTGGACTACAGAATAAGAGAAGGGGAAGGGAAGCAGAAGCTGCAGTAACCCTGGGCACTGTGAAGAATCCAGGAAGTAGGAAAACAAAGGTAAACCAATCCCCCTTCTGTGTCTCCACTGCAGCTGGGCTTGTAATGTAATATTAGCGTACTTAACTTCTGGTAGGTTCCTTCAACACATTCCTACACCTTTGCACTTCGCACTACCCTTCCCTCTTTTGGGTTGTGATTCGTTGGCATACCCTCACTTTACTCCTGTCCTCCATTTCTCTGACTTAATTAGGAATCACAGACTCTACGCTATGATGTATGCAGCATTATGCACTTTATAATAAGTATACACAATTTACACACTCTATAGGAAAGCTTTGACGCTGCTGCAGATACCACTGTCAATCACTACCTGGACATCCATCCCCTCCCAAGTGTGGTGTGTTTGTGCCTTAGTTGCCCACAGATTACACATTCCCAGACATTTCCAACTCTCAATGACACCTTTTCGATATCTGAGCTGATTTGTAAGTAACCTGGGGGTGGATCCCCCCCCCCTCCACTTTTCTACCAGACCATATCGTTATTCTTATATATGTGTATGTATATATATATATATATATATATATATATATATATATATATATATATATCTTTTGCAGATACTCATCCTAAACCTGCTCCTGAGGAAGTGGAATACAGTCCACGAAATGCGTCAAGCTTTATTGATGCAGCTATCATACAAACATGCGTTCATATTATATCATATACATGTTTTTTATGGAATATTTGTCAAGGAATGCATAACAGCTCACATTAACAATATTTTTATTTCTGATTATTTATGATTGTCCCTTCCAAGCCAGCTGATCTAAATGTAACCACTTCCCATCTGGGCTAATTCTGGCACTTCCCTCTTACATGTAATATCGAATCATAATTTTTTTTCTAGAAAATTACTCAGAATCACCAAACATTAAATATGTTTTTTAGCAGAGACCCTAGGGAATAAAATAGCAGTCGTTATGTCACACAGTATTTGTGCAGCGATTTTTCAAACACTTTTTTGGGAAAAAAAAACAGTTTCATGAATAAAAGAAAATAAAACAGTAAAATTAGACCAAATTTGTTTGCATAATATAAAAGATGATGTTACGCCGAGTAAATAGTTACCTAACATGTCACTTAAAATTGCCCAAGCTCATGGAATGGCGCCAAACTTTGTTCCTTAAAGATCTCCATAGGCGCCGTTTTAACATTTTTTACAGGTTAGATCAATATACTAAAGCTGCGCTGAAAGAAAATTTTATATAAAGAATAATATACCCATATATGGATATATATGTGCTATACATTCAACTGCCAAAAATTGATCTCAACATGCAATATAAAAAATGGAAATGACAATCCTAATCACTTAAATATAATTGTGAATTAACACGCTAACAGTGAAAAAAAATTAGTATTGTGATAAATAAATTAGAACCAAATAAACAAATAAATAAATAAAAATAATCCATAAAAAGTGAAGAGTTGAATCTTCAGTCCTCACTAGTGACACCACACACAACACCCTCAAAGAAGTGACAGGGTGCACCAAGGGAAAGTCCTCCACCAATGAAATCACTGCCGCTTACCAGCTATCTAGATCTCTTTTTAAGGAGATCTGACATGCGCGTGGTTTATCCCCCAGTATGGATTTCTGTACAAGGTTATACACAATGTGTCCCGATGTTCCACTTGGACCAACATAAACACTCCCGTTCTAACTTCTCCTCACAGCCATATTGATAGATATTCAGTTACCCCCACTGTCCTTGGATTTACTCATCTCCGTTTCTCAAGTCGATCAGTTCTCTGAAGGGCGTCATACACCCCACACTCCCGCTACAGCACCTGAGCCAATAAAGGAAATCAGCCAGTTTGAGGCGTGGGACACACGCGGAAGCCAAGAAGAAGCTTCTTGGTTTCCATCAATTCACAATTATATTTAAGTGATTAGGATTGTCATTTCAATTTTTTATATTGCACGTTGAGATCAATTTTTGGCAATTGAATGTATAGCACATATATATCCATATATGGGTATATTATTCTTTATATTTTCAGCGCAGCTTTAGTATATTGATCTGGATTTTATTGTGTGTATCTCACATTAAGATGCAGCAGGATTTTTCTTTTTTTCTTATCAATATCACATTTAATCACTAGGATTATTAGACAGCGCTGTTTTCCACACATTTTTATTTACAGGTTACATGTTTAGAGTTTCAGAGGAGATCTTGGGACAGAATTATTCCTCTTGTGTTAACGTTCGCAGTGATACCTCAAATGTGT
Source organism: Lithobates pipiens (assembly GCF_037356315.1). NCBI lineage: Eukaryota > Metazoa > Chordata > Amphibia > Anura > Ranidae > Lithobates > Lithobates pipiens. The sequence goes on from NW_027507718.1 coordinate 301,969,024, forward strand.
GGATTGAATATCATTTACATATGCAGATGTGACCTACATATGCGTTCACTTCTGTGTGCGAGCACACAGGGACGGGGACGCTTTAATTTATTCCTTTCTATTTTTTCAATTTTTTTTACACTTTCCCTTTAAAAAAAAATTTGATCACTTTTACTTCCTATCACAAGGAATGCAAACATCCCTTGTAATAGTGACAGGTCCTCTTTATGGAGAGATGTGGGGTCTATAAGACCCCACATCTCTCCTCCAGGCTGGAAAGCCTGAGATCAAAAAAATTAAATAAACAATTTTAGGCTTTCTTGCAAGTCCCCGGCATTGTTTACTTCCGCCGACCTGGACGTGACGTCATAATGTCGTGCCCAGGCCTCCGAGGGTCACAGAGACTGCCGGGGACCATATGGCCCACGGTTTTCTCTATGGCTAACTTCTGGCACTGGCGGATTCCTTTTCCAGCTCGCTGAATGGAGGGCGATGTGGGCAGGAAGTGGTTAAAGGACAATATGGTTACAAAAAATGTAGTTTTGAGACTACATCCAATGCCTTGGCATTGTCTGCTTTTCTCCTCTGGAAAACAATCTCACTTCAGGGCAACTTACTTAAGCCTTGCCTACATTTGTATTTGGGTGGATAGTAAAAATATGCAGCTGAACTGTGTTTTTACCACCCCCAAATGCTCCCCTTTAACTGCAAAGGACGGGGGTGTTCACACACCGCGGCTGCGATGCTTTGCATTGTGGCACATCAAACTTTATATCTGATGTCGCACTGGACCCGTCATTACCATATCTGCATCACCACTACTAGTAATAGAGGGTTAGAAATGGAATCATATCAATCACATCTACAAGACAACCACAGATAGGAAGTGTTCATCAAGGTGTGCCTCAGTGTTCTTCAGGGCTTTCTCGAATTTAATTGATATCGTATGTATGTATGTGTTACTTTAACGGACAGTTGCGCGGTTGTGCGACACTGTACCCAGATAAAATTTATGAACATTTTTCCCCACAAATAGAGCCTTCTGTTTGTGGTATTTGATCACCTTTGCAGGTTTTTATTTTTTTTGCGCTATAAACAAAGATCGACGGACAATTTTGAATAAAAAAACAATATTTTCTACTTTCTGCTCTAAAACACATTCAATTAAAAAATTAAAACAAATCTAATTTCTTCATCAATTTAGGCCAATATGTATTCTGCTACATATTTTTGGTAAAAAAAATCCCAATAAGCGTATGTTGATTGGTTTGTGCAAAAGTTATAATTTTTTTTTTACTAGTAATGGTGGCCATTAGTGACTTATAGCAGAATTGCGATATTTGCGGCAGACAAATTGTACACTTGACACTTTTTTAGTAACATTATTACAATGATCAGTGCTAAAAATATGCACTGTCACTGTACCAATGACACTGGCTGAGAAGGGGTTAACATCAGGGGTGATAAAAAGGTTAACTGTGCACCTAGCTAATGTTTCAGTGTGTTGGGGGAGGTGCTTTTACTAGTGGAAGGCATGGATATGTGTTTCTACTTTACAGAAACACAGAATCCAGGCCTTCTGTAGTGACAGAACTGCAATCAGCCTTGTTTACATGCCATTCTGTCAGTGTACCAAACAATCAGCGGGTGTCCACGGGACCCACTGGTCAGCTCCCGCTGTGTAAAATCACAGTGGGAGCGAGCCGATGGCAGCGTGCACTTGCACCCGATACCGAGAAGTACAGTAAATCTGCTATGGGGTGGTCAGCAAGTGGTTAAAGCTGAACTATATGCAAACTTTTTTTTTTTTCCATTTTGGATATAGCAAGGAAGGCTTATAGCCCCTGTCAGAATTTGTTTTTGCCATCTGTGTACCATTGTGAAGATTTCCATTCACTTCCTGTCCCATAGCCAGGAAGTGAGAGGAAATCCCTGCAACAAAAGGGAATCCATTGGGGCTCCCCAGGTTACCAGAACTAGTGTCCCGATTGGAAGATTCCCCCTTTATTACTTTTCTGGGGACAACCCAAAATTTGGAATATTCTTTTACTTCTTATATTCGATTATAATGGTATACAGGACAAATAGAGAGGGTGAATCCCCATAACTGGGGCACAGACAGCAATACAAAAATTACAATAAATTATCTTTAGTTATGCTTTACTATACTTTACTATACTGTACTTTATAATTTAAGAGAGCCTGCCACCAACTTAAAAAATGGGCAAAAATGCAGAAAAATCCAGGTATTTTCATTATTTTACTTGCAAAGTTTTTTCTTTCCAAAACATATTTTTGAGTAACCTGCAACGCACCTTTGAATTTGCCAAAAAAAAAACTCCTCTAGTAAACCATCCCCATTATGGCTTCTTCTCAGGTCATGGCAGAGGCTGGAGACTCCACAATCTCAATACTTAAAGTTATTTTTTTATTTTAAATAGCAAACGTCATTTGTTTTGCATAGAACAGCCCTTGTCCTCCTCTTTTCCGGTCCCCCCCACCGACATTCTTGGCTCCTCCTCTTCTCCATGTGCCGCTATAGGAAGTCGCTTCCTGGCTTGATCCTGAGGTGAATAGGCACCTTTGAAAATAATGTGATTACCCTTGTCATGCAATTCTGTGCAATTCAAGTCCTATCAAAAATTGCATTTGTGTGAACTAGAACTTAGTTCTTGTCCCAGAATAATTTTACATAACGGAGTCTTGACTTAAACTACTTACCCTTGGTATGCAATTTTAGAAAAAATATGGGGGATTGCTATTGCTGATTTCATTCTCAAAATGTATTCCCTTTGGCTCACTGACCATTTCTTGTATGTACCCCAGCATATTGAAGCATGTCATATCCTCACTGTAATTACTATGCACCCCCATGCACGCTGACACATGTACACAGGATCTAGTGTATAAAATGTGAATTTTCAAGTACTGTATAATAAAGTGTAGTTTGCTATGGAGTGTATGCTAAAACATACAAATATATGTTGTGGCATACATATATTAAAGCGGTTCTCCACCCTAAAGTGGAAGTTCTGCTAATCTGATCCCTCCGGTGCCACAATCGGCACCTTTCAGGGGGGAGGGGGTGCATTTACCTGGATAATCCAGGTATCTGCACCCACTTCCGGGACAGACTGCCGCAGACCGCCGCAGATGCCCCCCCCCCTTTGTGTTCTGGGAAACACACAGTTCCCAGGACACAGCGGGGACCAGAAGAGACGCGCAGCGTGACTCGTGCATGCACAGTAGTGAACCGGGCAGTGAAGCCGCAACGCTTCACTTCCCGATTCCCTGACAGAGGATGGCGGTGGGGGCAGCAGAGAGACGAGTGATCGCTCGTCATCTGCCGCCGACATCGCTGGACCCTGGGACAGGTAAGTGTCCATTTATTAAAAGTCATCAGCTGCAATATTAGTAGCTGCTGGCTTTTAATATTTTTTTTTTAGGTGCAGAACCACTTTAACAATTTAATTTGTCTCAAATGATTTGGATTTATCTGACCAATGCTAATGTTTTGTATATGCTCATCTCATGCAGGAACATAATTGATATATTTAGAAGAACCTGTCATTAACTGATAAAAAATATCCATGCAAAAGAACAGAAAAATCTATTTGAAATGTTTACTTGCAGAATTTTTTTTCCTTTACATTTATTTTTCTTTTATGTACTATGTACTTGAAATGTGCCTCTAGACTTATAGAAAATTTGACTACCTTAGGAAAACCGGTTCCCTAGTAAAGCTCCCTCCCTGCATGCAAATAAATGTGCAAAAATCTTATGGGAACACTTTGTTTTGCAACAAGGTCTCTTTAAGGGCTGCTGCACAATCACTAAAAATAAAAAGTCATAGTTCATGCTGTGTTGGGAGTATCACAGTACACATACAGAAATATGATTGGATGTTTATGCACAGTTTCATATGCTTCTGAACACGTTTCCAGTGATACACACCATCTTATTTGCTCTGACATCACAACATATATGCTTCCTTTTTTTTTTTTTTTTTTTTTGGAAATGCTGCTTTGCTTGATGCATGTGTATTCCATAGCTTCATCGATGTACACTGCTAATTAGGACCTAACAGTATGAATTAAAGTGGATGTAAACCCGATTCATGAAATTTGAGCTGGGCACATATATCTGCAGTGTTTTATTATCTCTCTCCAAAGCCCTAAGTCCCTGTGGGTTTCTCCTGTTCTGTTCTTCTGTTATCAGCATGACAACATCTGACAAGTTCTCTGACACATGTGATAAAACCATCCTGAAATTTGTGTCAGGGCGGGTGCCTTTCCTCCAATCATCTGTCTCACGGTGTATGGCAAGACTCCCCTCCCTTTGCTGGAACAGGAAGAGAAAGTTCTAACAGGACGTGCACTTTCTAAACAGTATATAAAGCTGAAGACAGCAGATATACATGTAAAACTTATGTAGGGAGGTTTATTTCATCTCTATGTATCATCTGAGGCTGTTCACGTCACTGGGTATAGGAGAGGGTTTACATCCACTTTGAACATTAGTGTGTAATTTGTTGGATAGTTTCAAGAATTAAGGCGGGGTTCACACTATACTACACGACAGTAGTACGACTTTCATCCTACTTTGCTCTGCGACATCAGTCCTACATACATCTGACTTTCATGAACAGGATACTACTTTGATCCGACTTTTCAGATAGTTTTGATTGGTCAAAGGACAAGTTGTACTAACACACAATGGGAGGGGCTACAGCAGGGGACAGGAAATAACACAATGTTGGATGCCAAAGTCGGATGGTTAGGACAAGGATCCGACTTTGATCCTAATTCAATGATAGTCAATGGGCTGAAGTAGGATCAAAGTCAGACCAAAGTAGTACAGGGAGCATTTTCAAAGTCGGACCGACTTGTGTCGGACCAGTTAAGACGGCTCCCATAGGGAAACATTGATTTTCACACGTCATGCAACATGAGCTCCCAATGTCGGAGCGTTTGTCGCACCAGTATTAACACGGCCTATGTCTTCGCACATGCATATGAAACCTGTACACAGATGTGCCAAATAATAAAAGAAAAAATGATATCCAATTATGAGAGAGGGAGATGGAAGGAGGCATATTTACACTAGGGTGAAGGTCTGCTTTAACCATATGTTAATAGATTGCAGTTTTTTTTTACCTGTAGCCATGGAGTAAAAGAAACATATGATTTGCATGTATAAATCATGGGGATAGGATAAAATGTTCAGTACAAAGGGAATTAACATACCTGCATCACCAGTAACAGGGGTATAAAATGGAATTTCATGAATGTGCATTTTTACAAGACCGCCACAAATGCATTGTTAAGACTTTTTGGTTTTTAACCCCGCTAATTTGCTTGATGCATGTACATTTCATATTTTGTTCAATGAACACTGCAAACAAGGACCTTACAGTATGCTTGCATACATAATGCAAGCCAAAGGGACAAGCATACCAAAGCAATGTATCCCTACTAGTGTTTATTTGCTTCAGTAAAATCAGACATATTGGGGGTTATGTAGGAAAAGGCAAATCCACTTTGCAATGCAAGTGCACCTAGAAGTGCAGTCGCTCTAAATCTGAGGGGAAGATCTGAAATGAGAGGAAGCTCTGCTGATTTTATCATCCAATCATGTGCAAGCTAAAATGCTGTTTTTTATTTTCCTTGTATGTCCCCTTCGGATCCACAGCGACTTTACTTTAAAGTGTACTTACAGTGAAAAGTGAATAACCCTGATTGCATCTGAAGAGGTTAATCTTGTGTTAGTACATGAATAAAAATCCCTCATGTAGCCATGGACTAAAAGTAATTGTGCAATTTGATCAATTTGATTATAATTCCCTGATTTATACATGCAAATAGTAATAGGGGGTTAAAATGGAATTGTATGAATGTGCACTAGAAGACTACAGATATATTGACAGGAAATGTTCATCCAGGTATGCTTCAGTGTTCTACATGGCTTTCACTGATTCAACTGATATTGTGGTTTATCTAGGGGTTTCCATCACCTTTGATCCCCACTCTCAGTTTACACAGGGTTTCCATTTTTACAACCATGTAAAACCCAATCAATTGGAGTTGATGAGTACAAGGTTTGTAAAATGCTGCATAGAAACTAAGGTGTTACTGAGCAATTCCAAACAAGGTAAAGTAGTTAGTGAGTGACTAAGACTATCCAGGCACTGTATTTGTGTTAAAGTAGAACTTCACCCTAAAAGGGAAGTACGGCTTTATGTCCTCCTCCCATCGCCCTCTAATACTTTTGGACATTTTTATTTTTGGTGGGACTACTTCCGATCAAATCGCTTAGGAGATTCCACTGGAAGTTTGGTTCCCCCCCACACGCCGCAGCCTTCTGGAACACATCATAGATTCCAGCACCATTCACACAGCGTAGCTGAAAAGCCCCTTTAAAGTCAGAAAATGTGTGCAATTCACCTTAAGGAGACTCTGTCATAAGTTAAAAAAGATGTAGGCAACATCACAGAAAATAAACAGGCATTTACTTGCTCTGTTTTTTTTTCTCTTTTTCTTTTAAGAACCTATTTTTATTCACCTTTGAGCTTGCTAGAAAGTATGACAATACTAGGAGAGCCAATATATGAGCACTGGAATAACATATATATTGTGAATGTGATTTCTAGTTAATTTTGTAATTTGTGTAATGATACAAATGCAAAAATTGAGGTTGGTAATTACACATTTTATCAACATCCGCACATATTCCACCCCACTGGACAATAAGATTTAACCTTTATTATTTTTATTAAAAGCTTTTTTTCACCAGTAATTATTTTCACTTTTATTTCAACTTCTGCTTCATTTCAGAAAAATCTATTATTCTTTTCTTGCTATACATACTATGTAAACGCTCTTTAATATGCTATTACTATTACATGGTTAGTAAGGTTGAAGAAAGACACCAGTCCATCCAGTTCAACCTGAGTGAGTGTGGGTGCGTATCTACAATTGTCCCTATCCCTGTACATTGTGTCTCATTAAGATCCTCCTCTATTATATATATTATTTATTAAAGGTACCCATATAGCACCATCTATTTACGCAGTGTTCCACACATACATCTCACACTCACATCGGTCCCTACCCTCAAGGAGCCCACAATCCAAGGTCCCCAACTCACATTCATATACTAGGGCCAATTTTGGACAGAAGCCAATTAACCTGCCAGCATATCTTTGGAGTATTATTATTCCTTATTCCTTATTCCTATATCATCTTTAGCTCTTACAACAACTCACTTTCTTTTCTTTAATTGGAGCCAGTTGTACACATAGGTCTCATTTCTTTTTAATTTCTACCTATTCAAAGCTCACATTGATATCCGCAAATTCAGAAATAAAACACCGGGGCATCAGGGCATTACTTTCTCAAGTGTATGGTAATCACTTCAGCCCCGGAAGAATTTATCCCCTTCTTGACCAGAGCACTTTTTGCGATTCGGCACTGTATCGCTTTAACTGACAATTGCGCAGTCGTGCAACATTGTACCCAAACAAAAAGCTTTCTTTTGGTGGTATTTGATTGCCTCTGTGGTTTCTATGTTTTGCGCTATAAACAAAGACAGAGCAACAATTTTGAAAAAAAACAAAACGCATTATTTTTTTACTTTTTGCTATAATAAATTTCCTCAGTTTAGGCCAATATGTATTCTTCTACATATTTTTGGTAAGAAAAAAATCACAATACGCATATATTGATTGGTTTGCGCAAAAGTTCTAGCTTCTACAAAATAGGGGATAGATTTATAGCATTTTTATTATTTTATTTTTTTACTAGTAATGGCGGTGATCTGTGATTTTTATCGGAACTGCGACATTATGGCGGACACATTGGACAATTTTGACACATTTTTGGGACCATTCGCATTAATTTAGCCATCAATGCTATAAAATTGCATTGATTACTGTAAAAATTTCACTGGCAGTGAAGGGGTTAACACTAGGGGGCACTCAAGGGGTTAACTGTGTTCCCTGGGAGGTGATTCTAACTGAAGGGGGAGGGACTAACTGGAGGAAGTGACATATTTCTCAGCATTGAGGACACTATTCACCCCAATCAAATCCCCAGCCTCAAACTTGCAAGGAACCTCCACCATGCTCCACTGTTGCCTGCACACATTTATTATTATATTATATTATATCATACCAATGAGCATGTACTCAGGCTTGAAAAAGGAAACATGTAGACATGCTCCCAACAATGTGGCCCTATCATGTTTGTCGTTACAAACAGTTTTGTGCAGTCCATGCACTCCAAGGTGGCTTCAGGATTTTCGGTTTTGTTTCTGGTGTCTTAAGGGCCGTACACACGGGCCGAATATCAGGAAGCACAATAACTTCATCCCCAGAAGTTCAAAGGGATAAAAGCCTTGAGTCTGGGGAGGAAGTTAGTTGGTCGAAGCATCAACAACAGAAGATGGCTGGAGATAGGGATGTAGCTAGCATACAAGCGTTTCCCACAAAGCAAGATATAGCTGAAATGATATCTAAATTTAGAGTGTATGATTAAAGGTGAGATAACTGCTACTAGAAGGGATATAAAAAATTTATTGCAAAGGGTTGAATAATCTGAAGCACATCTTGATCAGGGATGAGCTTTATGTTGGAGTCGAACTCATGTTTGACTCGAACATTGGTTGTTCGCCAGTTCGCCGAACAGCGAACATTTTTGGGTGTTCATGGCAAATTCAAAAGTCGCGGAACACCCTTCAAAAGTCTATGGGAGAAATCAAATGTGCTAATTTTAAAGGCTTATATGCATGCTATTGCCATTAAAAGTGTTTGGGGACCTGGTCCTGCCCCAGGAGACATGTTTCAATGCGAAAAAAAAGTTTTAAGAATGTCCGTTTTTTCAGGAGCAGTGATTTTAATAATGCTTAAAGTGAAACAATAAAAGTGTAATATTCCTTTAAATTTCGTACCTGGGGGGTTTCTATAGTATGCCTGTAAAGGGGCGCATGTTTCCTGTGTTTAGAACAGTCTGACAGCAAAATTACATTTCTAAAGGAAAAAAAGTAATTTAAAATTACCCACGGCTATAATGAATTTTCGGTCCGCAATGCACATAAAAGTTCATTGATAGCATGGGGATTTCCCCACAGGGGAACCCTGAATCAAAATAAATAATGAAATAAAAATCTGGTATGGATTTTAAGGGGAACCCTGCACCAAAATGTAAAAAAAAAAAAAAATGGAGTGGGGTCCCCCCAAAAACCCATACCAGACCCTTATCCGAGCACGCAACCTGGCAAAAAAAATGGCGTGGGGTCCCCCCACAGAAAAAGAGGGGGGTGAGAGCGCCCCCCCGAACCGTACTAGGCCACATGCCTTCAACATGTTGATGGGGAGAAGGGCCTCATCCCCACAACCCTTGCCCAGTGGTTGTGGGGGTCTGCGGGCGGGGGGCTTATTGGCATCTGGAAGGAAGGGGACCCCCAGATCCCAGCCCCCCCATGTGAATTGGTAATGGGGTACAAATGTACACCTACCATTTCACAAAAAAAAGTGACAAAGGTTAAAAAAGACAAAAGACAGTTTTTGACAAGTCCTTTATTAAATTCTTCTTCTTTGCGCTTCTTCTTTCATCTTCTTTCTTCTGGTCTTCCTTCGGTGTTGTTCTTCATCTTCTTGCCCATCTTCTTCTTCATCTTCTTCTTCCTCCCCTCTTCTCGTCCCACATCTTGCTCTGGCTTCTTCTCCATGCCGTCCGCACGATCCGCCTCTGTGGGAGTCTTCAGTAGTGTAACGCTCCGCTTCTTCTGACATTTCTTAACTACTTCCCGACCGGCACACGACCATGTACGTCGGCAGAATGGCACGGGCAGGCAAATTGCCATACAGGTACGTCCATTTGTATTTGCCGCCCTGTCTGCACGCCGCTGGTCAGGGAGCGCATGCCGGTCGGGACCCCCGTGAGTCTGGTCGTGGGTCCTGCCGCGGGGACACCCGCGATCGTCTCACGCAGAGGCTGAAGAGGGAGATGCCGATGTAACCAGCATCTCCCCGTTCTGCCTAGCAACAAGTGACACTGATCTCTACTCCATGTGATTGGAGCAGAGATCAGTGTTCACTAAGACATAGCCCAGCCCCCCACAGTTAGTAACACGCCCCTAGGACACACTTAACCCCTACACTGCCACCCCCTGGTTAACCCCTTCAATACCAGTGTAATTTACACAGGAATCAGTGCATTTGTATAGCACTGATTGCTGTATAAATGACAATGGTCCCAAAAATGTGTCAAAAATTGTCTGATGTGTCCGCCTTAATGTCGCAGTCACAATAAAAATCGCTGATTGCCGCCATTACTAGTAAAAAGAAAATTATTAATAAAAATGCCATAAAACTATCCCTTATTTTGTAAACACTATAAATTTTGTGCAAACCAATCAATAATCGCTTTTTGCGATTTTTTTTACCAAAAATATGTAGAAGAATACGTATCGGCCTAAACTGAGGGAAACATTTTTTTTATATATTTTTGGGGGATATATATTATAGCAAAAAGTAAAAAATAATGCTTTTTTTTTTTTAAATTGTCACTCTATAATTGTGTATAGCGCAAAAAATAAAAAACGCAGGGGTGATCAAATACCACCAAAAGAAAGCTCTATTTGTGGGAAAAAAAGACATCAATTTTGTTTGGGAGCCACGTCGCATTGTCAGTTAAAGCGACGATGTGCCGAATCGCAAAAAGTGGTCTGGTCTTAAGTCAGCAAAATGGTCCGGTCTGAAAGTGGTTAAATAACGGAGGGCGGGGCCACCCGGTGATCCCGCCCTCTTCTAACGCACGGGGACTTCCCTATGGCTTTCCCCGTGATGTCAGAGGGGAACGGGGTCACCCATTTATGTATTACAGAGAATTATGGACTGAGTCCACTGAGCTCCGTGTAAAAAATGGGTAACACTTGAGTCAGAGCTGTGTAATTCAGTCTGAGAATTAGGATACCAAGTCAACAAAGAAGTTTCCCTAGGGATAGGCCTCCAATCACTATGCAGACATTGAGAATGTGGGATAAGCTCTCGAAAAGTGGATCATGGCAATATAATAGCCCTTTGATGTCCCTCACAGGTAATAATTACTTTCCCCCAGGGAAGGACAATAAATTATATTTAAAATGGAGCTCATTTGATCATTTGAGATTAAAGGATGTCCTGAAGGGGAATACCCTCTGTTCCTTATCGGATCTACAAGAAAAATATGGTAGAACTCCTTGGGATGCATGGAGATATAAACAACTTCAACATTTTGTAGACTCTCTCCCAAAACCTCTTCGCTCAGTAAGGGGGCTGAATCCATGGGAAAGATTAGTCGATCCAGGGGGAAGAAATAGACAAGGTATCTCTAATATATCTCTCTCCCAGTGTGTCCACTGGAAAGTTGGGAATTAGAGCTAAATCACTCATTACCTGAAACAATGAGAGGTAAAGTTTACGATTATGTTCATTCAGCTTCAGTTGATATAAGGATGAAGGAAATTAATTATAAGCTACTAATGAGGTGGTACTATGTCCCACTAAAATTACATAAAATTAATTCTGACTTATCTTCTCTTTGTCAGAGGGACTGTGGGGAGGAGGGAACTCATGCACATATGCGGTGACAATGTTCCCTAATTCAACCATACTGAAGGGAAGTAGTAGAGTGGATTAAGATTAGTGGGAATGAAATCGAATTTGATCCCTGGCAATGTCTGTTTCATGTAACTGCGACTCCAAGGAAGAAATATTGAAAAGCAATTACACCATTCCTGCTGAATGCAGCAAAAGTATTAATCCCGAAATTCTGGAAGTTAAAAAATAACCAGACGATAAAGGAGTGGTTTAGGGAGATTGATAAAATTAGATGTATGGAGGAAGTAATACATATACAAAATAATTCTCAAATAAAATATGCCAAAACTTGGAAGATTGGCTATGATTTAAGAAAACTCTGGTTTATGTGAACTATATGGGTGGTAATTAGGAATTTTAATGTTCCTTGTCGCTCTCTCCTCCCTCCCCTTATAATTTTTTTCTTTTTACTTTACTCCCTCCTTTTTTATTTTTTTGGGGGGAGGGAATGTTATATATATATATATATATATATATATATATATATATATATATATATATATAAATAAAATGTGTGTGTGTGTATATATATATATTTTTTTTTGGAAATGATATATGGTATATTACACTAAAAGGGTTGGATGGCTGTCACCCCTTTGTTTTTCTCACTAAGGAATTAAAAAAATAATGTTGGTAGAGAGTTGTGACTCTCTCCTCTTCAAAATATAGATGTGGGATAGTAAGGGAGGAATAAATAATAAGTGAGTGGGGGTCACCAATTTTTATATATTTATATATATAATTCACCAATATGTTTTGATTATTTATAGAGAAGAAAAGAGAAAGGGGAAAAAGGGGGTTTGTATAATTTTTTTTTATAAAAAAAAAAAAAATTCCTTCCCCGAGGGGATGGAGAATGGAAAGGGGGAAAGACTGTGGATATTATTTTATATTTATGGTACCTTGAGATTGATCCAAGAACTATGTCGATTGTGGTGATTATTATTATTGTTTTATTTCTATGTATGATAAGCATGTTTAATAAGATTTTGTCATGAAATCTCATGGAATTTTTTTTATGTAAAAAATATCTTAATAAAAATAATTAAACATGAATATCGGGAAGCATTAGCCAATTCAATAAAAAACAGCCGACATTTGGCCAGTGCATACGGCAGCTGGTGCATTTGGCCAGCTTATGTCAAAGGGGCATGACTGAAAAAAGTCTGCCGATCAGCACTCTCAGCCAATGTTTTGGTGGGGAAGGGGGCATCCCCCGGGGGTATCCCCCTGTCAGTACAGCGATCACCCCTGCTGAGCTGTTGTGTTCTAACATCAGATTGTTAGAACAGTGGCTCCTCCTGAGCGCTTCGTTTTTTTTCCCATTCAGCCCACTGAGTTGACAGCAGCATTTGCTTCCTGGCTCCTGAAAACACACCAAGGATCAAAAGCAAACCACACTGGGTTGATTACATGCTCTTATCCTTTATGCATCTCATTAGTTGGCGCCCTCTGCTGTTTCCTTTATATATTGCAAAGATTACTTGAGTCTCATTGAAGAGCTGCTAAGGATATCTTTGGACCGATGGACTTTTTAGTATAACTACACCCCCACAGCACATTCATGCGTATGATTATGGTGTAGCTTAGCTGTATCCTTATTTGTGCCATTCTCAATAATTTCTTGGGTAACAAGTGTACAAAGTGTGCAAGTGTAAGAACTGATGCTGGTTTGAAGCTAAGGGTAATCACACAAAATATTGATTTGATTTCGATTTTTCCCCTTTTGCTTACTTTGTGTGTTGTAAATTGCTAAAAATAAACAATTAAAATCTATATTTTTGAAAGCATTCTTACTTTACAGAATTTCTTCACACCTGCCTAAAACCTTTGCACATTACTGTGTGTATATATTTACTGTTCACTAAAAGTGCAAGTGAAAAAGGGTTTGGGGGCAAACTGTAACACTGCTCAATATGCATAGAGTGGTCGTCTTTTATACTTACATGGTAAACATTACTGCACAACTGATATTACAGTTTGTCCTAACCCCTGTCACTATAAATTTTGGTAGTCTGCTTTGTCTGTATGTGAATGTGCAAAAAAATGTAAAGTGATGTGAACTATAAAAATATATATTAAATACTGATGTAAAGCTATCGGAATACAATATTTTTTTTTTGTGACATAACTAATGTAATTGTATATAGACCACACTGCCAAAAATGTGAGTCAAGATTACTAAACAGTTTTCCACGTGTAAAAGTGCAAAAAATAAATGAACAAACAACAGAAAATAGAACTAATTCCGATGTATCAATAAGTCACTTGACCACACATGGATATACACCCACCACAATGGATGGATCTTCTATTACTAGATAGGTCTCACTATGCTTTTTTGGTTGGACCCACTGTGTATCTTGTCACTATCTTGACCATTTGCACGTACCAGGATATGATTCTTTCCAATGCCATACACCACCACTCAAAAAACAGTATCAGGAAAAAGGTTGACTGCACAAAGCAGCCAACTTTAATAAACCATATAAAACCTTAGAATTTTGCTGCACTCAGATATATATGTGCCTAAGGACCAGCACCAGGTATGGTTAAGATGGCCGTGACCTTAAGTGCTGTATGTAGGTCGGTCCTTAGGCCTATATACATATGAGTGTGGTGTAATTGTATGGTTTAATAAAATTGGCTGCTTTGCACAATTAACCTTTTCCCTGATACTGTTTTTTTCAGTGGCAGTGTATAGCATTGGAAATAATCACATTCTGGTACATATGAATGGTCAAATTGGTGACTATGTACATAGAGTCCAACCAAAAAAAGCTCAGTAAGATCTATCTAGTAAAAGAAGGTCCATCCATTGTGATGGGTGTAAATCCCTGTGGGGTCACCTGGAGCACCCGGAAGTTGTCACGTGTTTATCTGTTACCACTACAATACAGGGCACTTTCACCCCCTTCCTTCCCAGCCCAATTTTCAGCTTTCAGCGCTCTAGCGCTTTCAGTGACAATTGCGCGGTCATGCTACACTGTACCCAAATGAAATTGTTATCATTTTGTTCGCACAAATAGAGCTTTATTTTGGTGTTATTTATTCACGACTCCGTTTTTTTTTTTTTGCGATATAAGCGCAAAAATAGCGGAAATTTGGAAAAAAAACAATATTTTCTTTTTTCTATTTGAAAAGAAATCCAATAAAATCAAATTTTGTCATAAATTTAAGCCAAAATGTATTCTGCTACATGTTTTTGGTAAAAAAAATTCCGTTAAGTGTATAATAATTGGTTTGTGTGATCACGGACATATGTACGCAAATGATCATGTACATATGTGTGCAGGTGATCACGTACATATGTGTGCAGATAATCATTGGGACATGTGATTTTAGTGGGACATATGTGGGGGACATGTTTTTATTATTAGGGACATGTGTTTTTATTATTTGGGGACATGTATGTTTTGGGGACATGTGTGTTTTGGGGACATATGTGGGGACTGTGTTTGTACTGTGTGGTGTGTTGTGTGTTTACACTACACTGATGATCAGTGAGTAAAAAGCTGTAAAAAGCAGCCCATACTCACTGATCATCAGCCGGCTGCAGCGTTCTGCTCTCCTCTCCTCAGCGGTGACTTCCGTGTGAGGAGAGGAGAGCCGATTGCCTAGCAACCGGCTGTTTGTTTACATCACATGACGGCCATGATTGGACACGGCCGTCATGTGATCAGGAGGGCCAATCACAGAGCCCTCCTGCCGATCTGAGATGTGCCGTGTCCGGGTGACACGAGCACATCGGGATCGCGCCGCTGCGCGGGCGCGCGCGCGATCCAGCTACTCCTGAATGACGTTCTTGAACGTCCTATCAAGAGTAGACGGCTCCCACCCGGCCGTATATATGCATCGGCCGGGTGGGAAGTGGTTAAGCAACTATTATTTGAATGGGAATTATTGATACATTGGACATTAAAGTGGTTGTAAACCCTGTTACACCACTTTTAACTACAAGTAAGCCTATAACAAGGCTTAGCTGTAGGTACCGTGAATATCCCCTAAACTTTCACAGTTTAGGAGTTATTCAGTATATGCGCTTCTGCCGACATCATCGGCGCATGCGCACTAAAGAAACAGGAGTGACATCACCGCGGCTCCAGCCAATTACAGTACCGGAGGCGCAAACCCAGAAGTAACTCCGGTGGTAGATAGCCGTGCTGTATTCGGGGGGCCGACGCCGACCCAGGACATCGTTCTAAGGTAAGTATTTCATAATGAGTTTGTCTTGCAGGATTTTACAACCTCGTTAATTATATTTATATATTATATTTTGGTTTGTTTATTTTTTTTTTGCACTTTTACACATGGTAAACTGTTCAGTAATCTCGATTCTCATTTTTTGCAGTGCAGTCTATATAAACTGGGTTCACGAATGTGGAAGTTACACGCATTTTGAACACTGGAGCAGTCATAATCACATTCATCTGTGTTCCCCCTTTTTTTTGTTTTACCTGTGGTGCAGAGGTTTCATTGTTATAAGTAATTTAAGAACTGTTTTACTAAGCAGTGGTGTACATTTATAAAGGTTTCCTTTAGCCATGCATCCACAAAATTAACTTTTAACTATGTAGATTTTTTTTTTTTGCTATATACTGACTTAAGCTCTGGTGCCACCAAGTGGCTAAACTGTATATTTTTTTTCCAGATTGCTCCAAAATCCTCCACGGTTGTTGCATATACTGTAAGTACTGCATTTAGCAAAATAATAGTATATAACGATAACATGCAAGATGCATTTAATGCATTCTTAAAGTTGTATTTTTAGTTGAGGTCTATCTTCCAAAACGGGTTTAGCAAAAAATAATATTAACCTGGTAAAATGGGCCAGTAGCAAGGAAATCATATTTCAATTTATTTCTTCAAATGACTACAGATATACATTAGTAGAGCAATAGATGTAAGTTCTTAAAAAAAAATGAAACAAAAAAGACCAATACTTATAATATCTGTATTTTTCATCGCCACAGATGAAACGCTACAATTTGTGATGGACTGAATACATTATTAAAGAGAATGTATAGTGGTTTTGTAATGTATTTCTTTACTTATTATGGCCAGGACTGAAACTGTATATTTTAAATATATGTTTTTTTTTTTTTTATGTTCTGGGTGGACATCATATGACGGCCTCCCAGAATGACCACTCTGGCATGCCCGCGGGGGCATGCACCGCGGTGATCGGTGGTGCGGTGTGTCAGTCTGACACACCACTACACCGATCTTGGTAAAGAGTCTCTGAGAGGTGTCCAATCACGGCTGATCATGATGTAAACAGGAAGATCCGTTGCTGATTGTTTATCAGTGCAGCCCCCCTCAGATGCCCACCTAGTACCCCCAGGATGCCACTAGGACCAACAGGGATGCCACCACACTGAACCACCAGATATGCTACCCTAGACCACCAGGGAAATACCAATCAGTGCCCAGGCAGCTGCCAATCAGTGCCTATCCCCAATGCCTTCCAGTGCCATCAGTGATGCCTATCAATGCCATCTATCAGTGCCACCCATGAGTGCCCATCAGTGCCACCTACTAATGCCCATCAGTGCTGCATATCAGTGCCACCCATCAGTGCTGCCTACCAGTGGCCATCAGTGCCCATCATCAGTGCCACCTCATCAGTGCAGCCTTATCAGTGCCGCCTTATCAGTAAAAAGAGAAAACTTATTTACTAAGTTTTATAACAGAAACAAAAGAAAAACTTTTTTTCTTCCAAATTTTAGGTCTTTTTTTATTTATTTAGCAACAAATAAAAAAAACGCAGAGGTGATCAAATACCAAACGAAAGCTATATTTGTGGGAACAAAATGAAAAAAAATCTGTTTGGGTACAGTGTTGCATGACCGTGCAATTTTCATTTAAACAGCGACATCGATGAAAGCTGAAAATTGGCTTGGGCAGGAAGGAGTTGTAAGTGTCCTGTATTGAAGTAGTTAAATATCGTGCCTGGGGGGTTTCCTTAGTATGCCTGTAAAGTAGCACATCTTTCCCATGTTTATAACAGTACCACAGCAAAATGACATTTCTAAAGGAAAAAATTTCTTTCAAAAATGCTCACGGCTGTAATGTAATGTCAGATCCCGGCAATATAGATAAAAATACCCCCCAAAAAACGCTGCGGATGTCACGCCCAAAATCCATACCAGGCCTTCAGGTCCAAAATCCATACCAGGCCCTAAGGATATTAAGGGGAACCCCACACACAATTTTTTTTTAAATGGTGTGGGGGTCCCCCAGGCCCTATATACTCTGAATAGCAGTATATATACTGTATGGCCTGCCTTATATACTCTGCAGAAAATTGGGCCTTAGGTGTTGGTAGTACCAGAACACTTTAAGCCCTCATAGTTACTCTTGTTGGGTGCAGGAACGGGCCCTGCTGTGAAATATTATATCAATAATTGTAATTACATGCCCCTGTCAAACAGGGGCAGACAAATTGGGCCCTGGGCAGTGGTGGTGCCACTATACTGTAACCCCTCTTGTTGGGTGTAGGAACGGTCCCTGCTGTGAAATATTAGATTAAAAATTTTAATTTCATGCCCCTGTTAAACAGGGGCAGAAAAATTGGGCCTTGGGTGGTGGTGGTGCCATAACAGTGTAAGCCCTCACACTTACTCCTGTTGGGCGCAGGAGCTGGCCCTGTGTTGAAATATTATATCAAAAATTGTAATTACATGCCCCTGTTAAACAGGGGCAGAAAAAGTGGGGCCTTGGGTGGTGGTGCTACACCACTGTAAGTCCTCACAGTTACTCTTGTTGGCCGCAGGAATGGGCCCTGCGCTGAAATATATCAAAAATTTTAATTACATGCCCCTGTTAAACAGGGGCAGAAAAATCGGGCCTTGGGTGGTGGTGGTGGTGGTGCCCTAAACCAAAAATGGAAGCTAGCATCATCAAGTCTTCAAGGGATACCACATCCATAGCAAATTCAATCATTTGCATCAGCATCAGGTGCTTGATAGCTGCTGATCCAATTTTGGGTGCAGCTTTGATCCTTTCCAAACCCTTCAGCAGCACCGAATGTGCATTCAGAAAGCACGCTGGATGCAGGACTGGCCAGTAGCTTAATTGCATATTGAGCAAGTTCTGGCCAGTGGTCCATCCTCAAAACCCAGTAACCCAGTGGATGCTCTGTTGGAAAGGTCTCCAAATCTGCTCTTGGCCCTAGATATTCCTGCATCATGTAATGCAGACAATGGCAATGGTTGCTTGAAATGACCAGATCTTGGCGCTGAGGACTGAAAAATTGTTTAAAGGCATCGGTCACCACTCTTCCTCTGACTGAACTAAGCCTCAGCAACACGTTGTCCAGCACCAGGAAATTGTAACCTCCCAGGGTCTGGAAATGCATTGCACAAACCTTTCTTCAAGGCCATTGAAGCATTGGAGTCCTCTGGGTCACTAAGGATCACATGATCCGTAACTACCTCCTCCCATGTACAACTTGGGTTTCTGGGGACTGAAAACCATCCCTTGTAGACTGCTGTTGAGTGTTATCCTCTACATCCATTCTGAAAAAATCCTCCTCCTCTTCTTCGGGTGTGTTTGGCGTGCCCGCAGGAATGCTTTCTGGATAAAGGGGGCCTTGAGATGTAAGGAAGTCCTCCTCTTCCTCCCGCTGTTCTGCCTCAAGTGCCCTGATTCCATGAAGCGTGTGCTCCAAGAGGAAGATTAGAGGGACAGTGTCACTGATGCATGCATTGTCACTGTTCACCATCCTTGTGGCCTCCTCAAAATGGTGACAGGACAGTGCATGCATCCTTGATCAGTAGCCAGTGGCGTGGCAAAAAGAAGCCAAGCTCCCCTGACCCTGTCCTGATGCCATACTCGCACAGGTACTCATTGATGGCCCTCTGATGTGTGTGCAGCCACTGCAGCATTGCCAATGTTGAGTTCCACCTGGTGGGCATGTCACAAATGAAGCGGTTGGTGGCGGGTTGCATTCCATTTGAATGTCAGCTAGCCGAACACTGGCATTGTATGACCAGTGGAAATGACCACAGAGTTTTCTGGCATGCCTCTGGAAATCCTGTAAGCCTGGGTAACTGCTCAAGCACTGCTACACCACCAAATTCAGGACATGTACCAAACATGGAATATGGGTCAAGTGCCCCTGGCGGAGGGCAGAGAGAAGGATAGTGCCATTGTCATATACAACCATTCTCTGCCCCACTGTGGCTCCTCTTCCCTAGGCAGACCAACTCAAGCACCGCATGAATAACCTGACTGCTTGCGTAACCACTTGAACGCTTACGGAGCACTGCTGTTTCAGAGGACAGATCTGCAGAAGAGTCTATAGAAGAAGAAGAAGAGGAGGGGGTGGAGGAGAGAGCTGTGGCAGAATCCCCACTAGCATTTTGGAGGCGTGGTGACGGTACAAGCTTCAACAACACTGAAACCTGTACTGCATCCTTTCCAGCTGCCGGCAGAGTTACCCAGTGCGCCGTGAAGGAAAGTAACGTCCCTGCCCATGCCTGCTGGACCATGAGTTAGCGGTAATATGGACCTTACTGCTAACCGCACTGTTCAACAGAATGGCCTTCCACTCATTCCATAAATTCACGAAAGGGCTGGGACCAAATTTCTTTTTACAGTTCAGCAACTGGGGTAGGGAAACTGCCTGCTAAAATCAGATGGCGGTGTACTGCTAGCAGATTGGCTGCAAGTACTTGGGACATCTATTGCTGTAACTTCATTCCTCTCAGTGCAGGTTTTTGAGAGCACTGGAGGTATAGTAGGGTTGGAGATCCCAGATGAGGAGCAAGGAGAAGTCCACCTTTTTCTTTGATGTGGGTCTTTCAAGTGCTGTTGCCAACGGACTGCATGGCAGGTTGTCATATGTCTGGTCAAGCATGTGGTGCCCAAGCAGCTGCTGTTCTGGCTATGCTTGATCCATTTCAGACATAGGTTGCAAACAGCAACGGTGCAATTTACTGCACATGTCGAAAAAGGCCCACACCAAGGAACGTTTAGAAGTCAGCGCGGAGTCAGCAGCACCCTGCACCTGCAGAGCTCTACGGCGGGATGCAATAGGGTGGCTGCCCTTAAGCTGTCCCCTAGAGGACATCCTGCCTCGTTGGAGCTCGTTGGATTGCCTCCTGCTCTCTTTGCTCAGGCACACAAGTACAGTCAGTGACCTCATCATCCCCTCCCTCCTCGTCACTGTAGCAAACTTGGCAGTATGCTGCAGCTAGGGGACTGCCAGTTTCTTGTGCTTCTTGGGGACCCCTCTCTCTAGGCTCACGTTACTCCCTTCCTCAACCTGGGTACCAACATCGGAGTCTTAAAATCGCTGCTCATCCTTTAGCAGCATGTACCCGACACTGTGGTAGAATAATTCTGGGGACTTCCCATGCAGTGAGTACACCCCTCACATTTTTGTGTAAATATTTTATTATATTTCTTCATGTGACAACACTGAAAAAAAATGACACTGTCCTACAATGTAAAGTAGTGAGTGTACAGTTTGTATAACAGTGTAAATTTGCTGTCCCATCAAAATAACTCAACACACATCCATTAATGTCTAACCCGCTGGCAACAAAATTGAGTGCACCCCTAAGTGAAGATGTCCAAATTGGGCCCAATAAGCCATTTTTCCTCCCGGTGTCATGTGACTCGTTAGTGTTACAAGGTCTCAGGTGTGAATAAGGAGCAGGTGTGTTAAAGCTGGTGTTATCGCTCTCATCCTCTCATACTGGTCACTGGAAGTTCAACATGGCACCTCATTGAAAACAACTCTGAGGATCTGAAAAAAAGAATTGTTGCTCTACATAAAGATCGCCTAGGCTATAAGAACATTGCCAAGACCCTGAAACTGAGCTGCAGCATGGTGGCCAAGACTGTAACAGGACAGGCCACCCAGAACAGGCCTCACCATGGTCGACCAAAGAAGTTAAGTGCACGTGCTCAGCGTCATATCCAGAAGTTGTCTTTGGGAAATAGACATATGAGTGCTGCCAGCATTGCTGCAGAGGTTGAAGGGGTGAGTGGTCAACCTGTCTGTTCTCAGACCATACCCCACACACTGCATCAAATCGGTCTGCATGGCTGTCGTCCCAGAAGGAAGCCTCTTCTAAAGACGATGCACAAGAAAGCCTGCAAACAGTTTGCTGAAGACAAGCAGACTAAGGACATTGATTACTGGAACCATGTCCTGTGTTCTCATGAGACCAAGATAAACTTATTTGGTTTAAATGGTGTCAAGCATGAGTGGTGGCAACCAGGTAAGGAGTACAAAGACAAGTGTGTCTTGCCTACAGTCAAGCATGGTGGTGGGAGTGTCATAGTCTGGAGCTGCATGAGTACTGCTGGCACTGGGAAGCTACAGCTACA
The DNA here is from genome assembly GCF_037356315.1 of Lithobates pipiens. Taxonomy (NCBI): domain Eukaryota; kingdom Metazoa; phylum Chordata; class Amphibia; order Anura; family Ranidae; genus Lithobates; species Lithobates pipiens. Next base: position 301,990,985 of record NW_027507718.1, read on the forward strand.
GGCAACCATGAATGCCAACATGTACTGAGATATAATGAAGCAGAGCACGATCCTCTCCCTTCGGAGACTGGGTCGCAGGGCAGTATTCCAACATGATAACGACCCCAAACATACCTCCAAGACGACTACTGGCTTGCTAAAGAAGCTGAGGGTTAAGGTGGTGGACTGGCCCAGCATGTTTCCAGACCTAAACCCTATTGAGCATCTGTGGGGCATCCTCAAATGGAAGGTGAAAGAGCGCAAGGTCTCCAACATCCACCAGCTCCGTGATGTCATCATGGAGGGGTGGAAAAGGACTCCAGTGGCAGCCTGAGAAGCTCTGGTGAACTCCATGCCCAAGAGATTTAAGGTAGTGTTGGAAAATAATGGTGGCCATACAAAATATTAATAACACTTTTTAGCCCAATTTGGACATTTTCACTTAGGGGTGTACTCACTTTTGTTGCCGGCGCTTTAGACATTAATGGCTGTGTGTTGAGTTATTTTGAGGGGACAGCAAATTTACACAAGCTGTACACTCATTACTTTACATTGAAGCAAAGTGTCATTTTTCAGTGTTGTCACATGAAAAGATATAATAAAATAGTTACAAAAATGTGAAGGGTGTATTCACTTTTGTGAGATACTGTATATATACACAAGACTGCATATATACATTAATACACTGCCTGCACTGACTGAATATCAAGTAAACACTGAATATATAGTCTATGCTAAATGCAGAGTATATACACTAGACTGACTGTATATACATATCAAATACACTGCCACTAACTGAATAACCTGCCTGATTAATCTAAATCAAGTTATCTCTCTGTCCACGCCAACAACACTGCACACGGCCACAGTGTAAGCTGCCTTATATAGTGTGGGGCGTGGACTTAGCCCCCCTGAGCCATAATTGGCCAAAGGCACACTGCCTTTGGCCAAATATGGCTCGCTTAGCAGAGCGCGCTATGATTGGCCAAAGCATGCAGGTCAGGTGCATGCTTTGTCCAATCATCATACAGCAATGCACTGCGATCTCGTAGTGCATTATGGGGCGTTCTGCGGCGCTCCGATTTTCCGCGAACGCCACATATGTTCGGTTGAACTTACATTTGACTCAAACCGTAGGCTCATCCCTAATATACACCAAGTGAATATCATATTGCAGTAACTTATCACTTTTCATACAGGTCAGTTCAAAGTTCCAAATCGAGCCTCAAAGCAGGCTACATTTGCTGTATTGTCTTAACAAATATGATCCAACATTGCTGGTAAAGCACACAATTTTTTGTCAACATCTGGGAACGACACAAAATAGAGCAAGACATGAAGGTTAGGTTCATCTTTATGCAATGCAGGATTGCACACAAAATTGTGCGTGTTTCAGCAGCATACAAAAATCATGCATCCCATTTGCAAGTGAAGCAATCCCAACGCACCTTGCTGAAGTGAATGAGAAATTGTTACGGCAACATGTGTGGTAACAAGGTACACATATACAATGTGAACCTAGCCAAAGGTAAAAACAAAAGAAGGAATGTGGGTGGGGATAATTTGTAAAGTAGCCAGCCCTAGTAAAAAAAAAAAAAAAGCCCAACCTACCCTGCCATACACCACAGAACCCTGACACAAATACTGTATATTTATTTCTTCAATCTCTCTTGTTCCCCTGCAGTTAAAGATGAGGAATTGATAAAATGTTTTTGCAACAGATACATGTCAAGCTGAAGTATCCATACCATATCGCTTTACATTGATTCAGTTGTATGCATGTAAAGTACATGCTAAGTAATGTGTAGCAGGTAAGAGGAGTAATTGAGAATTATTAGGGTTAAATACAGGGTCGTACCTACAGGGGTGGCAATTGTGACCCGGCCCCATGCTCCAGGAGGCCCATGCAGCTCCCCTGTATACCTGGATAGCAGGGACAGAGGGGTTGAAATATAGAACCAATGCCCTCCATTTTCCTCCTGCAGCTGCTGAAAATCTGCTTCTCTTCCTCTCCCTCCCGTAGACATTCATGGATGCACAAGGAAAATGGAGGGGATCAGTTCCTTTATATGCTGACCCTGCCAACCCTCCTATCTAGGTCCTGCTGCCCCCAGGCCCCCTGTGTGCTCTCCTGGCCCACCCGTGGGGATGTGTCAGGATGGAGAGCGGGTGAAGGGGCCAGTAAATATGTCATTTACTGGCCCCTTCCTTTTCTGAATGAACAAAGTCAGCAGTTGGCACAGATCACTGACTGAGGCATAGTAAACTGTTTAGTATGCTTCAGTTTGGAAATTAACGGGAAGCTCTACAGATTCATTCGGTGCAGCTGAGGCTCCAGAAATAAAGACTGTGTCCTCAATCTACTTTCTCTGTCTCAAAGGTGGAACATCAGAGATTTATATGATATCTCAGTGAAGCCCCCCCAACGGGGCACCTAAAAAATTGTAAAAAATAATAAATAAAATAAAATTGTAAAAAAATTATAAAACAATAAAATAAAAACATTTAACAGCTGCGAGTGTGTGTATATTCCCTCTGCCAACTGTCAGTTTTCTTGTGGAAGTGATCTGTGTTGCTGTTTAATTACTTCCACAGGTGCACCAATATGCCCACCAACATTTATTCTGGGCTCTGCTTCCCCTCCCAGGCACCTTGGATGGTCATGGCTAGAACATCTGTTCTCTAATTGTCTTTGCCCCTGTACACACGGTCGGAAATTCCGATAACAAAATCTGTCAGATTTTTTCTGAGGGATTTTGTCCGAAACTGGTATTGCATATACACGGTCGGACAAAGTTGTCGGAAAATCCCGTTCGTGATCCCGGAACATGATGACGTTCATTCGTTACGACGGGACTACGTTCAGGCTAGTAGCCAATAGCTTTGGTCTCATAATTTGATCTGAGCATGCTTGGCACTTTGTCCGATCGGAATTCTCTACAAACAATCGGACAAAGTCCGATCTAATTTTGTTGTCGTAAAATTTGAGATCCTGCTTTCAAATTTTTTCCGTCGGACTTTCCGACGGAAAAAGTCCGATAGAGCCCACACACGATCGGATTTTCCGACAATATAATACGATCGGACCGTTTCCGTCTGAATTTCCGACCGTGTGTATGGGGCATTTGAGTAAAGTTGGAGGCAACAAGCTCTGTCACTTCTTGTTTCAGAGTTGTCATTCTCTGGCTGTTGTGGCCAGAGAAGAAGTTGATCAATATTAAATTGAAAAAAAATTAAATAAATTTAAAGACCCCTCCTCCCCAAGTACACACACACACACACACACCCAAACATAAAAGTATTCCTCAGGTGCGCATACTTAAGAAAACAACAATTGTGCTACATATATTAAGTATCACTGCAGAGTCCAGAGTGAAAGCAATAAATCTACGGCCATCATTTACCATTAACTCTTAACTGATGATTTTTAAAAGCTTTTAAAATGCTAAAAATGTTAAGACAAAAAATTGCGCTAGTAAAACAACTAATAGAGCTGCAACTTAAAAGTAAAATACACACAAAATAAGTAAGAAGCAAAAAAGAAGTTGTGCTAATAAAAATGAGATAAGCAAAATGAATGTGATATGATGGACAAATTAATTAAATTAACAAATAAATTGATAAAAAAATATGAAAACCCTGCAGTAATGAACCAATAAATGGTGAAAAAAATGAAAATAAATTGACATACAATAAACAAATGAATCCTGTGTAGTGATAGATACAAATAGCCTATTGAGTAAAACAAAGGCAACCAATTCAATAAATATGTGAATATCACGAATGGAAAAAATGGTAAATAGACCAACAAATGGGCATATAAACTTAAATTTAAAAAAAAAAATGTGAATAGGAATAAAAATAAAAGTAAAAGTCTCTTCTATAATGTTTCCCAACGGGGAGTGAATGATGAAAACACCCTGTGAAGAATCTTCTATAATCAAAGGACACTGTGACTTCACCACCACATGAATTGAAGGCTTACCAGCTATACAAGCTGTCAAAGCTTGTGACTAATACCCACCCAGGGCCTTTAAATCCTCCCGATACCTCCAGTGGCTAACGAGCCAAGCGCTCCTGCAGACTTGATGGATAACCAACAATTCAGACAAAAAACCATGAACGTATCTTTAGTGGGTAAGTTAAGCCCATAAAACAAGACAAAAAAGGTTCGCCATTGGTAAAACCAGGTAGTGTTTATTTATTAAACGTCTGTACAAACAGACAGACTAGTTCCATAAAACAAGCTAAGCCGACTAGCAAATGGTACAAACACGTCCATGCAAAAGGAATGTGAAAAGCAGCTCGCTGACGTCAGCACGTCGCTCCTCCCTATGCGTTTCATCACTAGGCGGACTTCGTCCTGGGGCACGGGTGGCATACTGATGCACTGCTATAAATAGTCCCACTCAAGCCTCAATCTGAGCCAAGAGCAGCCGATGCTGCTGACGCCACATTGAATAAGTGAAAGCAAGAGGGAATGAACAAGCAAACACCGTGGGGCGGAATCAGTCATAATAACGGACCAGCCACACAATATTTTACCAGGTATTGGATATAGCAACTGCCCTAAAAGGTGAACCATGTGAAAAAAGAAATACTCTAAAACATTTCAAGTTGTAAGTAACAAACCTGAGACATAAAACAGGTAAAAAAATCTCCACAAGATAATAAAAAACAACATTGACACAACCTTTTGTGCCAAAAAAAAATATTCAATGGATACACAATACGGTGAACTCACATGTGATCCAAAGAAAGCATCCATGTTGGAAACTCAAATTGAACACCCAACATAGATACATACTACAAAATGGTGCTCTAGATCAAGTTAAATCAAAGCAGCGCAAAAATTAAGGTAACTAATAATATGTTATATCACGCCTGAATAAGCGATGATACCACCATACCAGCTAGTAGACTGACAAAGTCACCCATCAAAGAGAAAAAATTAAGTGGTAAAAAAAAAAAAACACCCAATAAAATTGCCAAAGACCATATAGTAAAAAGGCAATAATGGTTAATAAATACCAAAAAATTACCCGGCAGCAACAGCTATCTAAAGCTCAGATCAAGTTCACATAATGACATATTCAAAAAAAAATAAAAAAATCACAAAAGAAATCATATCTAACAAACATATTAAGGAAAAAGGAGAAAGAACCTAAAATACACAAACCCCTAAGAGTTATCTATAAAGGAATTGATGTCAATGTTAATATAACACTTAAGTTTATGGACCCTTCAAGACATCTCAGACTTAGAGATGCTTCTAACAAGGGAAGTGCCCCTCCAATATGGGTTATACTTATCAATCTCTGAGAATATAGTATTCCTAGAGTCCCTATTATGAACTATAAGGTAATACTTAGATAAAGAGTGTTTAGTGAATCCTCTCTGGATATTACCGATTGTGTTCATTCAAGTGAACTTGAAGAGGACATTTGGTCCTGCCCACACACTGAAGTCTGCATGGGCACTGCAACATGTACCCATTCCTACAGTGGAACTTGTGATAAAGGGCTTGATTTTGAATGTCTTAGCCCCTGTACACACGGTCGGAGATTCTGCCAACCAAATCTGTCGGATTTTGTCCGTCGGATTTAGTCCGACGGATTGTGTCTGAAACTGTTGCATACACGCGGTCAGACTAAGTTGTCGAAAAATCTGATCTTTCAGAACGTGATGACGTAATTTCGTTACGATGGGACTACATTCAGGCTACTAGCCAATAGCTTTGATGTAGGAATTTGATCTGAGCATGCGTGGCACTTGGTCCGATCAAAATTCGCTACACATGATCGGAGTATGTCCGATCGAACCAGTTGGTCGGGAAATATTTCCAACATGTTGGAAAATTGGGTCAGACGGATATTCAGACGGAATCAGTCCGATGCATACCACACACAGTCGGATTATCCAACGACGCGGTCCGATAGGACACATTCCGACGGATTCTCTGACCGTGTGTACAAGGGCAAGTCCGATTGGACTTTGTCCGATTGTTTGTAGAGAATTCCGATCGGACAAAGTGCCACGCATGCTCAGATCAAATTACGAGACCAAAGCTATTGGCTACTAGCCTGAACGTAGTTCCGTCTGAACGATCGGATTTTCTGACAACTTTGTCCGACCGTGTGTATGCAACACCAGTTTCGGACAAAATCTGTCTGAAAAAATCCGACGATTGTGGTCGGAATTTCTGACCATGTGTACAAGGGCTTAGAGGCGCAACTTAAAACTAGTAGTTCTCCTAGCTTTACACACATTAAGAAAGCAAACTTGACACTTCCTACACTGATAGTAGCCTGTAAGATCAGAGAAAAAACTAGGCTTAAAGTGGAAGTAAACCCATCGATTTAAACAGTTTAAAAAAAAAGGCATGCCGGGAATGCTAACTACACATTGGCTGTGCTCTCAGCCAAACTATCAAACCATCCAATAGCTGGTGTCATAACGAATCACATGTGCAGCACCATAGCAGTTGAAGAGTAAACAGAGGCAAAGATGGCAGCTTCCTTGGCTGAAAACTATAGTCGAGTTTACTTCCACTAGGGGGATTGAGAACATTTGGAGCTAGTTTATCCTTCAAATAAGGAGCACCTCTAAAGACAACCTGAGGTCTAGCTAGCAGAAGGTCATTTAATACCCTATAATTTTTTAAGATATGCCAGTGTTTGTTGAATACGTGCATAACCACTTCAATACCAAGCACTTAGACACCTTCCTGCCCAAGCCAATTTTCAGCTTTCCGTGTTGTCGCAATTTGAATGACAATTTCGCAGTCATGCTACACTGTACCCAAACAAATTTTTTATCATTTTATTCCCACAAATAGAGCTTTTTTTTGTTTTCTCTTTTGGTGGTATTTGACCACCTTTTGTAAATAAGTATGTGTTTTCGTCTTCAATGATGGGCACTAATATGGCTGCACTGATATGGGCACTGATGAGGAGGCACTGATGGCCACTGATGATGGGCACTGATAGGTGGTACTGATGGGCACTCATAGGCGGCACAGATGGGCACTCATAGGCGGCGCTGATGGGCACTCATAGGCGGCGCTGATGGGCACTCATAGGCGGCGCTGATGGGCACTCATAGGCAGCACTGATGGGTACTTTTGGGTGGCACTGATAGGCAGCATGGATGTGCAATGATGGGCATGGATGGACACTGGTAGGTAGCACTGATGGACACTGATGGGTGGCACTAATGACACTGATGGGTGGCATTACTGGGAATCACTTAATTGTTCTGTTATATAACGGTGCCAGTCAATGCCCATATGTGGGCACTGATTGTCACATATTTGGTATTAATTTGCACATGTGGATGGCCATGAGGGATGTACCTGGCCATCCACATGTTATGTGCCTCCCTGTTGGTCCTGGCGGCTTCCCTGGTGGTCCAGTGTGGACATCCGAGGGGGGGGGGGCTGCACTGATATACAATCGGCGCAGACCCCCCTGTCAGGAGAGCCGCTGATCGGCGAGACGTGAGTGAGGAAAAGCCGATCACGGCTCTTCCTGTTTACATCGTGATGAGCTGTGAATGGGCCGACGGAGGCTCTTTACCGAGATCAGTGTATCGGTGTATCAGGCTAACACACCGCACCACCGATTGACGCGATGCATGCCCCCCGGGTGCGCATCGGCTGTTATCCTGAAGGATGTCATATGACGCCCAGTCAGGATAACACAACCACCGCCCAGCCGTCATTCTGCTATAGGCCAGGGGTAAGTGGTTAATATTTTGATGTTGACGTTAAAAATTATTAATAAAAGGAATTTTGAAGATGTTAGTTTTCTCATGACACGGGGGCCTCTCCTTTAAAAGGTCTGCCCTATCCACCTGTTTAACATGATCCAGATTGTCTGTTAGAGCCTTAAAGGAGTATCCCTTCTCCACAAATCTCTGAGTGAGAATATCTGCCTGAGCCAGAAAAACCTCCTGCTCAGTACAGTTGCATTTCAGCCTTTGGCTTTTAGGTACAGACCTCAGCCATGAGGCATGATGGCAACTGTCAGTGGGGATATAATAATTTCTGTCAGTGGATTTAAAGTATGTAACAAACCTATCCTCACTGACAGAAATTATAAGATCTAAAAAAAATATTTTTTCATGACTAACCTCGTAGTTAAGATGAATACCCCTATTGTTCACTTTGAGTGTACACATAAAGTCGGAGAGATCTGACTCATCTCCGTCCCATAGGAGGAAGATCTTATCTATATAGTGGGCCCACAAGACCACTACCGATCTTGGCTGGACATAGATGGTAGGGCCACTAGAGTAGTCAACCCTGAAGGTGAATTTGAGACCTTTGAGGAAGGAGATGGTGACCTTGGCGGTCTTTTCACCAGACTTAAGTATCTCACCATCTCTGAAACCCATACTCAATGGGATATAGCTTTCTTAGAGACATACATTAAAGGGTTTGTAAAGCTTAATTTTTTTATTTTCTAAATAGGTTCCTTTAAGCTAGTGCATTTTTGGTTTGCTTACCTTTTCCTTCGATTTCTCTTCCAAATGTTTTTTTTCTTTGTCTGAATTTCTCACTTCCTGTTTCTCCTCAGTAAACTTCACACCATCATAAGAGAAGTGTTTAGTCAGCCAGAACAGCTTACTGAGGCAGTGAGAAATTCAGACAAAGAAAACAAAGAAAAAAAACATTTAGAAGGGAAATCGAAGGAAAAGGTAAGTGAACCAAAAATGCACTAGTGTAAAGGAGCCTATTTAGAAAATAAAAAACAAACCTTTAGAATCCCTTTAAGAACCACATGATACCCCGTAGCTTGAGATGGGAGGTCTGCCCCAAGAGGGGAGAAGTGGAACTTGAGGAGTGGTATAAATACTTCAATGAAGTCGGAGTCCAATTTCTTAGATTCCTTGTTGAGGGGAAAACAAGTAAATTGGGGAGACTGGATGATAAAATCAAAATTATTAAAGACAAAATGATTCCCTTGAAAAATAGTGATGAATATGTAGAAAGATCGAAGAATGTACTTAAATTGCTTGAAAAAGAGGAAAGGGAACAAAAAAATCAAAAAGAAAAATAGAAATACAATCAAGATATAACATATTATCAATCACAAACAGTGTTTGAATGGCAGAAAAAGCTGCTGGCGAAACAGAGTGACAGTGCTAATTCTGCCATGGACAGTACCCCTCAGCTTAGTATCATACCAATGGGGGGAACAAAAGGTAGACAACCTAATCGTAATGGTAGCCATTTTAGATCACCTACCAGAGGGTCCAATGCCCCTGTGGGGTCAGAAGGTGGGAAACGCCTGAACAATCCAAATCATGGGAGTCAAGGAGTGAGTGGTAGGAATTCTCACAACACAGCCCTCTCCCATGTCTGTACGGGTGTGGACAACAGTCCAATTGGAATTATGGTGCCCCCGTACTCAGGGACAGGTTTGGACTCCAGGTCTGCCTTTGATGTGTAGTCGCAGTTACATCAATGGACCGAAATATGGACCTGTCTCTAACCATGGTTTTGATTCACTCTATCAGCAGAATGAAGGCTACAATCAACCCTACTCATATAATGACAATGCAGTTGTACATTATAAGGATAACTATGAACAGGAGTATAATGTCCCCATTCATAATAATTTTTTTCCTTTAAGAGAGATCTGGGAAGTCCCAATGATGTCCCCAACTCAGGTGGAGCTAATAATAGAGACAATGGAAGCCATCAGAATATACCTCTAGCTATGGGGAGTACTGAGATACAATTTATCCAGATAACTGTGATAAACAGACTTGGGGTTTTCCCATGCCCAATCAAAGAGTCAAAAGAGTGGTAGAACTAAGAGAGGAACTAGAGGGGGGGGGGGGGGTGCTCAGTCCCAAAAGAAAAAGGACACAATGGGGACGGGCATTTTCAATTTGAGCTCCCAAACCCTCACTGACTCAGAAATTAGAGTTTTCTCCACCCCAAAATCTGAATACATTTCAGACTTATATGGACATTCACAGATATGTCTGTAAACGCAATGTGCAGAGTTATCTGGCATCCAATCCCATTTAGACTAATAGGATATCTACTGGTGAATTTTCCCATTCTGGTCTTTCCAATGCCTCAATGTTCAATCACCCTTGTTTCCTTCCTCCTTCCTTTAAGGTTTTCAGGGATCTGGCCTTGAGAGACTTAGAAAATATGAGAACTAAGTCTTTTAGAATTAAGAAGGACTTAAAAATAGTCATCGACTCTTTATGTACAAAAAGAATCTTGTTATCCAGCCCGCCGATAAGGGCGGAGGAATCATCATTCTGGACAAAATGGATTACATGCAAGAGAGGCATAGGATAGTTGGGGATTTTGACACGTACACCCCCCCCCCTATTCTCTAATCCTAATGATAAATATAAGGGAATTTTGGAGATAATTGTGACTAAGGGTTTTGATTTAAATATCCTAAACAAAAAGGAGAAGGCACCAAGGATTCCTATCACATATTACTTGCCCAAGTTACATAAGAGTCTTACTAGCCCCCGGGTTGTCCAATAGTCACTTCCCGGGTGGGCAAGTACATAGACTTCTTTTTGCAGCCTTTAGTATGTACCATGCCCTCCTACATTAAGGATACTCGGCAGGTCATCAATCTTTTGACGGAACTGAGACCCCTTGAGGGCATGTGGTTTGTGACTGCTGATGTGACCTCACTGTCTGTCTGTCTGCAGCCTCTGACCATCTCCTGTATCATGTCTACAGTCTCTGACCATCTCCTGTATCATATCTGCAGTCTCTGAGCATCTCCTGTATTATGTCTGCAGTCTTTGACCATCTCCTGTACTATGTCTGCAGTCTCTGACCATGTCTTGTACCATGTCCCCAGTCTCTGACCATCTCCTGTACCATGTTCCCAGTCTCTGACCATCTCTTGTACCATGTTCCCAGTCTCTGACCATCTCCTGTACCACGTCCCCAGTCTCTGACCATCTCCTGTACCACGTCCCCAGTCTCTGACCATCTCCTGTACCACGTCCCCAGTCTCTCACCATCTCCTGTACCACGTCCCCAGTCTCTCACCATCTCCTGTACCATGTCCCCAGTCTCTCACCATCTCCTGTACCACGTCCCCAGTCTCTCACCATCTCCTGTACCACGTCCCCAGTCTCTGATCATCTCCTGTACTATGTCTGCAGTCTCTGATCATCTACTGTAGTTTGTCCGTACAGTCTCTGACCATTTCTTGTATCATGTCTGCAGTCTCTGACCATATTTTGTATCATGTCTGCAGTCTCTGACCATCTCTTGTACCATGTCTGCAGTCTCTGACCATCGCCTGTATCATGTCTGTAGTCTCTGATTATCTCCTGTATCATGTCTGCAGTCTCTGATCGTCTCTTGCATCATGTCTGCGACTCTCTCACTCTGCGGAAGGAGCTTCAGAGCCCCCTCCACATTAGAGTTTGCAATTTAAATGCAAGTTGGAACTCTGTGATGTAAAGGGGAATGCAGTGGACTCTGATATAAAGGTAATCTTTGGTCACCAGAGCTCCCCCCTCCCTTACATTAGAGTTCCCCTTTACACCAAAGTCTGCAGGTTGCCCCTTAGATCATGATCCGCAGTATTCCCCTTTATATCAGAGTTCCCTTGCACTGTAAGGGGGAATCCTGCAGACTCTGATATATGGGGAAACTCTGTGCTGGCTGGGTTATATTAACCTGACCTTCATATCAATGGAAAAATATGCGCGTTATATATAATATATATGTAATATATATATTTGATTAAAGAAGAATTAGTTAGAGAAAATTCTATAAACAGGGAATTCATAGTTCATAGAATTTAAAACTCTTAATATATGCAATTTATACAGTTAATTTTTATCGCTTGAATTATTTTTCCCCATTATGGATGTGAATGGGGCCTCATGTCTCAGATTTGCCTAAGGCCTCGCAAAGCCTAGAGCTGCCTCTGCTCAAGCTGTTCATGTGGACAGGGGTTTCTCAGATGAGGATAGTGGAACCGAGTCTGAACCGGCGGGGCTGGCCATTCTTGACACTAATAAAGCCGCGTACACACGGGCGGACTGTATGGCCAACTTAGTCCGTCAGACAATCCGACGAGGGAATAGCTACTGACTCTCAGAAGTTGGAGGCAGTTACTTCCTGGCCTCGCCTGAGCACCGTCACTGAGTTTAGGTAGTTTTGGGGTTTCTGCTCCTACCATAGAAGATTTGTGAAATACTTCTCCCAGATTACCTGGACATTTAATGAGCTTCTATGGAAACAAATGGAAGGGCATCAGCAGAAAGCTCAGAAGGGAGGCCCCAGGAAGCCATGTGAATCTATCCGAGAGCAGTGGACAGTGAAGTGTGAAAGGGCTTTTGAACAACTGAAAGGGAGCATTGTTGAAGCACCGGTGTTGGCCTGCGCTGGTCCATCCAAACCTTATGAATTACACGTAGATACCAGCAGAGATGGCCTTGGGGAGTGTTCCATCAGGAGTTAAAGGGGAGACTCCCCGTGGTGGCCTATGTGATTTGCAGTCTCACCCCCGAGAAGAACTATCCTGTACACAAATTGGAGTACTTGGCCCTCAAGTGGGCTGTGGTAGATAAGCTATGTGATTACCTGTACGGGCTACCTTTGTGGTGATAACAACCCTTTGACTTACCTACTGTCCACTCTGGATGCCACTGGACATCCGTGGTTGGCTACCCTGTCTGAATTTCGATTCATCTTGAAATGCTGGCATTGAGTGGGAAATCGAGACTCTGATGCTCTTTCCCAAAGGCCTCACTCCACTAAGAGTTGGGTCCATTTACCCCTGGAAGGAGTACTGGCTGTGTGTCAAGGAGTAGAGCACAAACACAGAGGGGCAAAAGGGGCCGAAGCTGCAGGAGTCACCGCTGCAGGAGTGCCAAGATATTATTGTGATCTGACCCAAGTGCACAGCCAAAAATTGCCCCAGTTGTCATGAGACGGGACCAACGTGAAGATTGGTTGGGGAATCTTATGAAAAAATCTTTATCCACCCAGGACCTCCTGATCCTGCTGAATAGCTCCATCGAGGGAGCAAAAGTAATCCATAGAGAATGGGAATAAATGCGGTTGGAAGATGGAGTCATATACCAGAGAGGATCATCTGATGAACCAGAGGGGTGTTCGTCAACTGTTCCTTCCTGAGAAACACTGACTAACAGTAATGATCGCCCTTCATGATGATCATGGTCATGCCCAGATCAAACCTTGAAGTTAGTCAGGTATCGATTTTATTGGTCATCCATAAGAACGGAGGTGGAAAGCCTTGCATCAGATGGATTCAGAGAAAGACTTTACCAAGCAGGGCAGCCCCAATGGGCCAACTTCAAAGCCAGGGGCGAATTAAGTTGGTGCGCAGTGATTTCTTGTGTTTGGAACCTGACCTGAGTGGATGGAGTATTGTCCTGGTTGTGACAGATCATTTTACCCGTTATGCTCACACTTTCCCAACTCCAGCCCAACAGGCCAGTAGTGTAGCGAAAACCTAGTGGAGACGTTTTCATTCATTACGGGCTGCCTTGGCGCCTACACTCAGATCAAGGTCAGGATTTTGAGAGCAAGCTAATCAGAAGATTGTGCGAACTCTTAAGCATAAAGAAATCCAGGACCACTCTTTACCACCCTCAAGAGGATCCACAACATGAGCATTTCAACCGTACCCTGCTGAACATGTTGGGAACCCTTCCTTCTGAGAAGAAACAACATTGGTGGGGACCATATAGCTTCAGTGGTCCATGCTTATAATAGCACCTTGAATGATACTGGATACTCCCCCTATAGATTAATGTTCAGAAGAGAAGCTCGTCTGCCAGTGGACCTGGCCTTTGGAACATTGCTAGATCACACCTTTCGGGCCTCCTATGTTTGGGTATGTTAACAAACTTTCAGAAGAATCTAAAAATGGCCTATGAGAAAGCCAAGGAAGCATTTACCATCAGAGAACAGAGGAACAATAAAAACTTTGATCTCAGAGTGAGGGTTCAGGATCTACAATCTGGAGATCGAGTGTTGTTGAGCAAATCTAGGGGTGCCTGGGAAACATAAGCTGGCTGATCGATGGCGCTCTCAAGCCTACATTGTCTGTAAAGAATTACCTGGGCTCCTTGTGTACCATATTTGGCCTGAAGGGAAGACTGACCCTCTGAAGACATGGCATCAAAACCATTTGCTGCCATTATCCGAGGCTGTCCAAGTACACCCATTATTTTGTTCATTGACTTATCAGTCCCCTACGCTGGGCCAAGGGCCGGAAACACCTGCCCAGCCATGGCACCTAAAGAGGAGAGCGATGAGGAATAATTAACTCTTGATTGGTTATGGGTCCCCCCTCTTGAAGACAATCCCATCACTCTTGGGACTGATGAGGAAAACAGTCAGGGGACTCCCTTTATGAGGAAGACACGTCTCCCATTGCAGGAAGTTGAAACACTAGATCTTCACCTAAGAGGAGATGGGAAATAAAGATGGAATCCAATGAAGTATCTAATGTGTTGGAAACTCTCGCTTCCCCTACTAATGAAGAGAAAAGAGAGAGAGATACTGTTCTGAACCAGAGCCTGAACCTGAACCAGAGCCCTAAATCTGGATGTGGTTTCTGGGGAACAAATCGGGGACCGAAGCCACTGGAAAATATCTACTCCAGGTTGAGACAGAAAGTATGTCCCATGAAAAGACTGACGTATGACACCTTTGGGGAAAATTATGACAAACTTATCCCTACTGCTCATTGTTCTAGTCAAGCACTTGCTAACTTTATTGAACCTTTAGTAAAGGATGACCTTGATCCACCCACTGACACAATTTGTTACTGGCCTGTCAGAAAATTGATATGACTTTGCCTGACAATGTATATAATTTACTTCTAAGAAGATCATTTTTTGGATCAGTTATTAGCTGTTACAACTTCTGGTTTGTCATATAATTAACCATTCACTTTCTTATGATACAGTAAGGTTATCCCACAGGTTGTATTCTGTTTTCAGGGACCAAATACTTTCAAGTGGGGGGAGAAAGTAGCAATGTGGACGACAATTGCAAAGTATGGCAAATCCCTGTCATTTCTATGGATCGTATTGTCCCTGTAGTGCGCAAAGTCACTAACTGACATCATATTTGTGGGCCAAACCAAAGGGATTAGTAGTTCCTTGAGGAGGAATGGCTTTTCCTCTGCAAGACTATACACCCGGACTACATATCCCAGGGATCTTACCATGGGATGCTACCATTGGGAAGATTGTAGGGATGGGTGAACGGTTCGGCCCGAGCATAAGTTCGGGCCAAACTTTCATTTTTCGGACGTTCAGTGAACGTCTGAACAAACAGGTCATTCGACCGCTTGGCCCCCGAACCAATCACAATGCATTACAGCGCTGAACAGTGCATTGCAAGCCCTGATTGGCTGAAGCAGTGAAAGCTTCAGCCAATCAGGGCACAGAGCACCATCAGAGTCATGATTGGACACTGTCATCATGACTTTATCCAGTCATGAAAAAGAGGGCTGATACTGCGCTACAGAATAGATGGAAAAAGTGAAAAAAATAAATGTATGTGTATATGCACACTTTAATACTTTAGGGGGCTGTAGCTGCCTCTACAGTTTACTTCTACCCGTGGGTAGAATAAAGGATAAAAAAGAAAGAGAAGTAGAAATGGCGCTACCCTCTAATTTGCTAAAGAGAAAATTGTGCTAGGAAAAATTATACTATCAGGATATTATGTCATTAAAATTGATTTAATGACATAATATCCTGATAGTATAATTTTTCCTAGCACAATTTTCTCTTTAGCAAATTAGAGGGTAGCGCCATTTCTACTTCTCTTTCTTTTTTATCCAGTCGTGGCTTATTCCCGCCCCACAGTATAAAAGTATTCTTTCAATGACAGCCATTTTCAGTGTGATTTTGGCATAGAGAGAGGTAGAACAGGGCTCTGTTCAGTGCTATTAGTTAGTTAGCGTGCTATACTGTGCTATTTTGCTTCAATTGTCAGTGTAGAATATTAGTTTAGTGTCAGTCTAGGAATAGTGTGAGTGTAGTGAGGAGGACCATCATTCAGCTTTGCATAGTGTGCAGCTAGAGTAGGTACAGCTCAGATAGTTTCAATGTAGTGTAGTGAGACTGTGTCAGTAATCTTTAAATTAGTGTATAGCTAGAGTAGGGTCAGTTCAGTTAGCGTCAGTGTAGTGATGATTGAACACCGTCTATTTGATTGCGTTACTGCAAGTTTAAAGCTATTTACTTCTGTGTGCGTTACTGTGAGTTTAATGCCATATAGTTCTGTGTGTGTTACTGCCAGTTTAATGCCATATAGTTCTGTGTGTGTTACTGCCAGTTTAATGCCATATAGTTCCGTGTGCGTTACTGCCAGTTTAACGCCATATAGTTCTGTGTGCGTTACTGCCAGTTTAACGCCATATAGTTTTGTGTGCGTTACTGCCAGTTTTAATGTCATATCGTTTTGTGCGTTACTGCCAGTGTAACGCCATATCGTTTTGTGTGTTACTGTCAGTTTAACGCTATATAGGTCTGTGTAAATTACTGCCAGTTTAACTCCATATAGTTTTTTGTGCGTTACTGCCAGTTTAACGCCATATAGTTTTGTGCATTACTACAAGTTTAACGCCATTTACTTCTGTGTCCGTTACTGCAAGTTTAACGCTTTTTACTTCTATGTGCGTTACTGCAAGTTTAACACCATTTACTTCTGTGTGCGTTATTGCAAGTTTAACGCCATTTACTTCTGTGTGCGTTACTGCAAATTCAACGCCATTTACTTTACTTCAATCCATGTTAAATTTCAGGTTGTGAGGCAACAAAACACGAAAAATGCAAAGGGGGGTGAATACTTTTGCAAGGCACTGTATAGGTACAAACATTCCTGGAAGGTTTACTTCATCTTTAATGCCACGTACACACAATCAAACAATCCGGGGGAAAAGTCCGGCAAACTCAAGTCCGTCGGACAATCCGCCCATGTGTAGCCTCCGGTGGACTTTTTTTTACCCAAAAGTCCAGCGTACTAAGAAAGTATTTTTGCACTCCAATCTGTCCGCCGGACTCGCTTTTTGGCCTTCTTCAGGGTTGTCGGGAAGAGGCCGTGTCCTCGTCAACATGGGGACAAGGTGCTTTGGGGTGGGGGGGCCTTGCGGCCCCCCTTCCCCAAGGCGCCCCCCATGTTGAGGGCATGCGGCCTGGCACGGCTTAGGGGGGGCGTTTGCTCGTCCCCACCCCCTTTCCTGGCCGGCCGGGTAGCGTGCTCGGATAAGGGTCTGATGTGGACCTAGGGGGGGACCCCCATGCCGATTTTTCGGCGTAGGGGTTCCCCTTTAAGTCCATACCAGGTGACGGAGCCAGCAACGCCTCCTTCGCTGGCTCCCGCTACCTGGAGACGCGCTCAAAATGAGCGGAGTTTCCTCCGCGTGTGTGGGCGAGTCCGTTCATTTCAAAAGTACGGCGGATAGTCCGGCGGACTTAGTACGCCGTATTAGTCCGCTGAAAAAGTGCCGTGTGTGGGCAAGTAGCTCGTTCGGAAAGTCCGGCGGACAGTCCGGCGGGAAGTCCGTCAGACTAAGTCCGCCGGATAGTTGGCTACGTGTGTACGTGGCATTAGACTCATTTACACATGCTTCAGCACACATTAAAGCACCTACCGCTTCAACATGTTTTATGATCTGTTTGTCATGCTTCAGTGGTGCTTCGATGAAGCTTCGGTGCTGCTACGATGAAGCTTTGGTGATGCTTCGGTAATGCTCTTTTGAAGATTGGCAGATGCCTTGTGTGTGTCGATATCTCATGCCTGCAATCCCTCCAAAATAAAGGGAAGCCAAAGCTGAATTAAAGCCTCCCAAAAGTTGCAGGTGCTTCAAGCGAGCTTTGCCATAGAGTTCTATGGAGGCTTTGAAGACGCTTTAAAGTCCCACTAAAGCTACATGGGGTATCATTTTTGAAGTGAAGCTGGAGCAAAGCAAAGCAAAAGCAAGGTGTAAACAGGTCTGTAAGCTAAGCATTTCATTTAGTGACAGGAGCTTTGACTGGTGTTCAGAGAGCTTTAACAAAGCCTGTGTGAAGCCTTGTTATGAAGCAAGTGTAAACTAGACCTAAGGGTTAAATTAAGGGGGTAGGGTAAATGTTCAGGTTGGGCCCAAATTGTCAATATTTTGTGTGCCCACCATTATTTTTCAGCACTGCCTTAAAGTGGTTGTAAACCCTTACAAACCACTTTGACCTACAGGTAAGCCTAGATTAAGGCTTACCTGTAGGTCCAAGAAATATCTCCTAAACCTATACGGTTTAGGAGATATTTGCCCGAAGACAGGCACTGCTGTCTACGGCGCATGCACTGAGCGCGGCATTCTCAAAGACGGAGCTGCCGCGCGTGTCGGCTCCCGTGCGCATGCGCGGGGGTGACGTCATCGCGGCTTCGCCGAATGACAGCGGCGGAGCTGCGAGACCCCACCAAGAAGATGGATGCTCCGGACTACAGGGGACAGCGGTGACTTCGCTGGCTCCTGTGTCAGGTAAGTGACACATAATGGGCTACTATGCGATGCATAGTAGTCCATTATGCTTTGCCTTTGCAGGGAATGAAAGAGGAAGTAAACTCATCAGGTTTTACTTCCTCTTTAACCCTCACCAGAGCTTCACAGGTTGTCATTGGAGTTCTCTTCCACTCCTCCATGATGACATCATGGAGCTGGTGGATGTTAGAGACCTTGCGCTCCTCCACCTTCTGTTTGAGGATGCCCCACAGATGCTTAATAGGGTTTAGGTCCGGAGACATGCTTGGCCAGTCCATCACCTTTACCCTCAGCTTCTTTAGCAAAGCAGTGGTTGTCTTGGAGGTGTATTTGGGGTTGTTATCATGTTGGAATACTGCCCTGTGGCCCAGTCTCTGAAGGGAGGGGCTCATGCTCTGCTTCAGTATGTCACAGTACATATTGGCATTCACGGTTCCCTCAATGAACTGTAGCTTCCCAGTGCCAGCAGCACTCATGCAGCCCCAGACTCAGACACTCCCTCCACCATGCTTTACTGTAGGCAAAACACACTTGTCTTTGTACTCCTCACCTGGTTTCCGCCACAAACACCTGACACCATCTGAACCAAATAAGGTTATCTTGGTCTCATCAGACCACTGGACATGGTTTTAGTAATCCGTGTCCTTAGTCTGCTTGTCTTCAGGAAACTGTTTACGGGCTTTATTGTGCATCATCTTTAATAGAGGCTTCCTTCTGGGATGACAGCCATACAGACTAATTTGATGCAGTGTGCGGCATATGGTCTGAGCACTGACAGGCTGACCCCCCACCCTTTCAACCTCTGCAGCAATGCTGGCAGCACTCGTATGTCTATTTCCCAAAGACCACCTCTGGATATGACACCGAGCATGTGCACTCAACTTCTTTGGCCGACCATGGTGAGGCCAGTTCTGAGTGGAACCTGTCCTGGTAAGCCGCTGTATGGTCTTGGCCACCATGCTGCAGCTCAGTTTCAGGGTCTTGGCATTCTTCTTATAGCTTAGGTCATCTTTATGTAGAGCAAAAATTCTTTTTTTCAGATCCTCAGAGAGTTCTTTGCCATGAGATGCCATGTTGAACTTCCAGTGACCAGTATGAGAGAGAGAGAGAGAGAGCGATAACACCAAATTGAACACACCTGCTCCCCATTCACACCTGAGACCTTGGAACACTAACAAGTCACATAACATTGGGGGAGGGAAAATGAATTATTGGGCCCAATTTGGAAATTTTCACTTAGGAGTGTACTCACTTTTGTTGCCAGCGGTTTAGACATTAATGGCTGTGTGTTGAGTTATTTTGAGGGGACAGCAAATTGACACTGTTATAAAAGCTGTACACTTACTTACTTTACATTGTAGTAAAGTGTAATTTATTCAGTGTTGTCACATGAAAAGATATAATAAAATATTTACATAAATGTGAGAGGTGCACTCACTTTTGTGAGATACTGTACATTCTGTATAAATATTCCTTTACATGTTAGAGTATTTTGTTGGCACAAGTACTGCAGTATGTGTGTGTGTGTCTCACATAAACGTTACCTCCTTTGTGTGCCCCAGTTCTTTTAAAATCCTAGCAATGTTCCTGCTTGTCACATCTATGGGTGTTAGCATTGCTGTGTATTTCATGTTGCTATTTCCTGACTGTCAAGCTTACTTTTTGGTTTCACTACTTAAAAACTCGCTGAGAACAAATGTGCTGCTCCAGGCTTCTAATTTTAATTGGCTGCTTGTTTGTTTCAGGTGGATGACTCACGCAGCTACACAAGTATGCAGATGAACCAGAGATATTGGTGGTTTGAAGAAAAGTGTAAGAACGTTATTCTAATATCAGCTTTTCTGTGGTGGTTTAAATGAAACTGGCTGCCAAACTCATTTAAAGTGGTTGTAAACCCTTACAACACACTTTAACCGACAGGTAAGCCTAGATTAAGGCTTACCTGTAGGCATAGTAGCCCATTATGCTTTGCCTTTGCAGGGAAACAAAGAGGAAGTAAACCCATTAGGGTTTACTTCCTCTTTAAAGGGGTTGTAAAGTATCAAGGTTTTCTCACCTTAATGCACTCTATGCATTAAGGTGAAAAACCTTCTGTGCTGCAGCCCCCCTGAACCCCCCCCCCCCCTTTTACTTACCTGAACCCGTTTGTTCCAGTGATGAGCACCAGCACAGAAGCTCCAGCTGGTGTCTCTGTCCTCATTGAATAGATTGATAGCAGCGGGAGCCATTGGTTCCCTCTGCTGCCAATCAAATCCAGTGACACAAGAGCGGGGGCGGGGCAACAGCGGACCCATGAGTGCGCCCGAACTGGTGTCCCCATGGAAAGCAGTTCTCTGTGGGGGCACCCGATGAAGAGGAGGGGCTAGGAGCGCCACCGGGGAACCCCAGAAAAGGAGGAGCAGGGCTGCTTTGTGAAAAACCCTTGGACAGAGCAGGTAAGTATAACATGTTTGTTAAAATAAATTAACCTTTACAATCACTCTACCACTTGTCGATATACGTTGGCAGAATGGCACTCCTAAGCAAACCCACGTCGGTCCACAAAAGCAGGATAGTGGGTCCCGCAGACTCAATGTCCGACAAGGGCCTGCGATCGCAGCGAGGAGAGGCAAAACAGGGAACTGCCTATGTAAACAAGGAATTTCCCTGTTCTGCCTAGAGACAAGACAGGAATCTACTGTTCCGAGTGATCGGGAGCAGTAATCTCTATCATGTTTCAGTGAGCCCTTGCACCCTACAGTTAGAACAGACTGAGGGAACACACTTAACCCTTTGATTGCCTCCTAGTGTTAACCTCTTCCCTGCCAGTGTAATTTTTACATTGATCAGTGCATTTTTATAGCGCTGATCAATTTAATAATGTCACTGGTCCCCAAAAAGTGTAATTTTGGGTCAGATTTGTCTGCCGCAATGTCGCAGTCCTGCTAAAAAAACGCAGATCGCCGCCATTAAAAGTAAAAACAAAACAAAAAAAGTCTCTAAATCTAGTTTGTAGATGCGATAACTTTTGCGCAAACCAAACAATATGCACAGCCATTGGCTCCCACTACTGTCAATCAAATCCAACGATGGACACAAATTCTGGACTCGGGAGAGCGCCCGCAAGGTAACCCCCTAGGGGGTTATCTGATGTGGGGAGGAGCCACAAGAGCCGCTGGGGGACCCCAGAAGAGGATGTTCGGGGCCTCTCTGTGCAAAATGAGCTGCACAGTGGAGGTACGTATTTATAATTTATAATCATTTTAAGTCCCCTTTCACACGGATGGATAGAATTCAGCTTTTAGCTGCGGATAGATAAAGTTATCTACCGCAGCTAAACTCACACAATTTCCTATGGCCTCATTGGTGCGGTTAGAAAAAATGTATTTGACTGCATCCAGGACCAATTAATTGCAGCTATCTGCAGGTAATCGCAGTATACTATTTCTCCTGCAGATAGCAGTGGCAAGAAGGAAAGAAAAACAACAGGAAGCACATCAGAAATGGCAAAAATGTTCCAACGCTAAATGCAGCCGCATGTAAACGCACATAAACACAGCTAATTGCAGTGTACAACTGCAAGTGAATGCTGTGCCAGGATTCTCTGAATTTCAGAATAACAAAACATGCTTTTAAGAGTCCATTCACACAGGGGCAACACGACTTTCAGCGAGACTTTTGGAGGCAACTTGGACACGACTTGAGTATGAATCACAGCATGACTTGGGGCAACTTACAAGGCAACTTGAAGTTGCCTCCAGGACAGGGAACTTTGCCAGTGGCCAATCACATAACAATCAGCTCTGTGAGGGAGGGGTTTGCCTAGAAAACAATTTTTACTTCCTGGAAAGTTGCTTCAGTTAAGACAGGGGATCAGACTTGGAGGCAACTTCCATTGAAATCAATGGGTACAAGTTGCCTAGAAGTTGGATTGAAGTAGTACAGGAACCTTTTCTGAAGTCGGAGCGACTTCAATAATGTACATTAAGACGGCTCTCATTCACTTGATTTTATCATGTTGCACGACTTGAGGCAACTTGGGATGACTTCAAGTCGGATCCAAAGTTGCCCCTGTGTGAATGGACTCTGGAATTGCCAGTAAATACCTTATACACTTCATCTTTCTTGTCTGGTCATTAGCCTGTGCCTATGACATCATGCACAGCGCTCTCTCTCACTCTTGTGAGAGTTTTTCTGGGGGGCGGGGGGGGGGGGGGGGGGTGAGTCATAAGAGAGCCAATTAGAGCTGCAGAGCTGGAGGTGTGCCTCTGTGTGTCTGTTTAAAACCAGGAAGTGAACAGGCAGCAGCTTCAGCTGCCCACAGTTAAAATGGATGCAGCCAGACATAATAGAAGGAGATTTCTGCAGCATATTTGTGCAGAATCACAGTATATATTGTAAACTTTGGGGATAATATCTCTGCGGGACTAAGTGCATAAACCGTTCAAAGGTGAAACTAAAAGACTTTTATTTATAAGTAAATCAAAAATAAGGCTTTCTTCAGCACACCGATCAAAATATAAACCAAAGTCCGCTTATCTTCAGCACAAAAGCAAAAATGAAAGAAAACACATACAGTTCTGTAGCCAGGTCTTCGCCCCAAAGTTTTGAGAATCCTTATCGAATCTTTTGCAGCCTCCAAAACAGCAACACAGCTCATCAGACAGGTGTAAATCACTTACTCCTCCTCACCACCACCTCTTCACTACTTCCTGTCTTTAATGGGCTGTTTTCCTGGAGGTCTTTAACCCCCTGTGTGCTGAATCCCTGTGGTCAGGGAGGGAGGCTCTTTCCCACCTGAATATCACTTCAGAGCCCCCCAAATTCCGGGTCCCAATTAACTCTCTCTTAATATAGAGAGGGCCGCGAGTCGGTCCTCTCCTGATGACTACACCCGGAATTCCTCACCCATTCTGGGTGACCCCCTGAAGTCTACCGTGACTCCCTTAATGGGACCACAATCCGAATACTGGTGCTACATAGCACCCATCCAGGACCCAACCTTGGCGTCCTGTACAATATAAAATAATATGCAAAGTGGTTGGAGGGAAGCTTTAAAATGGCAAAGATGTTTATAGTAGAAATTATGTGAGCAGAATGCAGTTCCTCTTTAATAGCCCCCGGTAATCTTTACTTAGGTTTTTTTTTCTAATCTTTATTTAAGGTATGTGGGTTAAACAAAATGGAATTATATCACATATGTCAATCAACAACATCGAATGAAAAGCAACAACAGCAACCCGTCAAAAACAACTACGTACGTTAGTGACATGACAGTCAAGGTTCCATGGTATTACAATGTCATACTTCAGGAAACTGTGGTCTAGAGACTCCACAACAGTTATGCCCTGTAAGTTAATCTGAACCGCAGTGGGAACCACCAAACTGAAAAAAGGGTTAATGTTATTGGACTTATGTATACCATTGGGTAATAACAATAGGGAGGAAGAACGGCAACCTGAGAGGTAAAATGTTTATCCCTAACTGGCAGATATCGAACCCTTGAACTCCAGGGGACTAAAACAAAACAGTTTAGCTAATATAAAGTGTGACTCTTAGTCCTGGATTCGCAGGAACGGCACCAATGGAACCCCTGAATTTTCTCTTTATTAGAAAAGAAAAGTGGATGACACCAAAGGTGTCCATGGGGGAAAGAAAGATAGGAAGGAAGAGAAAGAGAACAGTAGAAGGGAAGTAAGGAGGGGAGGGGGGGATAGAAAGTTCTGCCAAGGCCTTCAGATGTCCCTAAAACCGGTTTACTCAAAGGTAGGACTTGTAATCGTCCGAGAATCGGAACAGATCCCAATGTGTCCAGCGAGTGTTGTGTTCCTCCTCTCTATCCCCTAGAGCAGCTGTAAGATGCTCCATCTGCTGTATATCACACACCCTGGCAAACCACTGTGACACCACTGGTGGAGATTGTTGCTTCCATGCACTGGGGACACACACCCTGGCTGAGGTGTTTCAGTAAGGATTTATGATATCGCTTACAAGACATGGGAGTCAGGTTTAGGAGTACTGCTGCCGGTTTATCTTAAAGAGAGACGTCGGTAATCTTGTGAATTTTACTTAGTTTTCTAAGATACAAAATAAGATAAAAATTAGAGAGTAACACCTATCATTATGTTCACATCAGAAATCACCATTTACATATCCAACCCTGTAACACCCCCCTCCCCCCAAAGTATTATAAAAGTGGAGCCACTCCATCCTTGGTAATAACTTACAAATTGTTGACCCACGATGTTTACAAGGCGATTTACTACCTAAGATTTTCCTAAGCATCTTGAATTAGCCCCCGTTCACACCTATGCAAATTAGATCCAATTCGCAGGACATTTTAAAATACATTCAAATTAATGTATCTTGTTCACATATGTGCGTTGCATTCGCACTGCGTATTGTACAGAAAACGTGTGCGTTTTCTGGGCATTGCGGTGCGAATTACAAGCACATTATCCTCTATGGGAACGCATCTGATTCGCAGATGCATTGCGTTCTGAACAAGAAACCTTTCTTTCTTCTCACTACACCTCCCCTCCTCTCCCCCCTCTCCCTGCTCAGCTGATGCGCAGAGAGAACGGACCGGCACCGCTGAACAGCTGCCTTTTCTCTTCACAGAGAAAATGTAGCTGGAATTCGTACCGCACTGGTGTGAACCCAGGCTTATGAACAGAAGAAAAGGGTTTGCTCAAGAAGCAGGGATTTTCAAGGTGCTAATCATGAAGCAATTAGGTATTAAATTACAAAACTTTTTATGCAACATCTTATTATAAGCATGCATAATATGCATTAAAATAAATAAAGCTTATTTGGATCATTCATTTTTTCATAATTACAGTCTCCAAAAATTGAATTTGCCCCAAACCAACTTTCTTTGCAGTGTAGTCAATCTCGACATGTTTTTGCCTGTGAAGGCTTCTTCGGGAGATATCAGGTACCATACCTCAATGACTGTATTAAAGCAAACAGCAGATCAATTCACAGAGAAAATAAACAATGAATATATATACAAGATCGTGACTTAAAACATATAAAGTAGGTAGATCACCCAGATTAAAGGCAAGTGTATAACAAATAATACATTCAAAGTTTGATGTTGGGCATCTCACCAGTAGTAATCAGTTGGTTGAAACCAAATCAAAAAGATTATTTGGAGAGTGATGTAGACTGATGGAGACTAGACTGGGTATGACATTAATGGATGTAGGTGTCACAGCATATTTAGAAATGGACAGAGAATTGCTGCAGCAGCTTTTACATGTAATTCACAGATATTGTTTTTTGTTTTTTAGTCAATTGAAAGGTTATTAATTTTACTTTTATTATTTTTATATCAGAATTTATTGACCTGCTTTTTAGTAAATGAGCTGACATGTATGGAATGTATGAAAATGTGTTGCATGCAAATGTATTGAGTTGATTCATCTAGAAAGCTATGTATCAAGCATTTTTCACTGTATAATAATATATTTTTTTAATTTTGAAAAACAATGCTGAGAATTTCTTCCTAGTACCACCACTTTGCATGCCTGGTGCTAATTATCTGAATCAACAATGAGTTTATTCATCATAATTCACCATTGTTTAAAAAAATGTACTTGAAGTTTAGATATTCTAGATGTTCACAAATAGAGAATGTGTCTGCATTTTGTTCTCTTTCTGGTTTTCCTGGTTATAAGCGAATCATCCCAACTATCTTTGGCTATAAGTTGAGACATTTTTGTGCCTACCTGTGCAATGCTGCTATTGTAGTAATTAAACATTCTTAGAGATAGACTATGGTGAGTTGTATTCAAAGAAAGAGTGGATGTTTTGCCTAGATGTGCTCCCACAGCTGTTATGCCTACCAGGCTTACTCTCAGCCCTTGTACACACGGTCGGAGATTCCGTCGGAATGTGTCTGATCGGAGCGTTTTGTCGGATATTCCGACTGTGTGTGGTCTGCATCGGACTGTTTCCATCGGAATATCCGTCGGACCAACTTTTCCAACTTGCCGGAAATATTTTCTGACAAAATGCTTCGATCGGACATATTCCGATCATGTGTAGAGAATTCCGATCGGACAAAGTGCCACGCATGCTCAGATAATATTCCTACACCAAAGCTATTGGCTACTAGCGTGAACATAGTCCCGTCATAACGAAATAACATCATCACATTGGATTTTCCGACAACTTTGTCTGACCGTGTGTATACAACAGTTTCGGACAAATTCCGACGGATTTGGTTGTCGGAATCTCTGACCATGTGTACAAGGGCTTAGAAAGTAGTAAAAATGACAAAGATAAGGAGAGAGGAAGGAGGGTGCAAGATACTCAAAAACACAGATACAAGAGGACAGATTCTTAAGCAACCTTTCATGGAGGTAGATGGGGATAGCCAGCTAATCTGAGACCCTGTATGAGCAGTCCTAGTCCTTGCAGCAACCTCTGGAATTAATTCCCAAAATGCATGCACACTTGAAGTCTCAGGCAAATGTCCTACTCATAAGGTCCAAGGACAGCTGTCATTCACCCAGCTTCCATGAGACACTCTTCAGTAAGAAAGAAGGCCCTTTTCCAGTCCAGCTTCCACAGGTGATGCCCTCCATCTACTAGCTTGCAGTCCAAATTCCTGCAGGCCCTCAGCCAAGCACATACTATGACTTAACAGAAATTCACTGTGTCACCCAGTACAGCAATCAGATTTTTTTTTGATCGCTATACTAGTGTCATTAGTGACACTAATCAGTGGGTAATTAGTATTAGGCTCAGATAGGTTTAGTGACCCCCCAACCCCCCCCCTCAATAAAGGTTTAACCCCTTGATTACCCTCTGTCACCTGCGATCAAAGCATAAGTGTCATGGGTGACGCAGGTTAGCTAGATTTTTTTATAGCGCCAGGGCACTCGCCATATTTTACCCAATAAAGGTTTAACCCCTAATCACCCAGCGGGTAATTAAAGTTAGGTTTTAGCGGCAGATAGGGTCTGCGTCGCCAAAGGCAGCGTCAGATTAGTACCAGTACCACTAACACCCACGCACACACCATATGCCTCCTTTAGTAGTATAGTGTCTGAACGGATTGATATCTGATCTGAACAGATCTACACTGGTGTCCCCAACAGATTAGGGTTCTCAAAAACACAGTGTTAGCGGGATTAGCCCAGATACCTGCTAGCACCTGCATTTAGCCCCTCTGCCCAGCCCAGCCCAGCCCACCCAAGTGCAGTATCGAACGATCACTGTCACTTACAAAACACTAAACATATAACTGCAGCGTTCCCAGAGTCAGGCCTGATCCCTGCGAATGCTAACAGTTTTTTTGGTAGCGTTTGAATCAGTCTCTAACAGTCAGGCGCTTTTTTACCTGTGAGTCTCACTACTGTACCAGTAAATTTAGAGACCAAATTGTCAAATTGAAGGTACAGTAGAGAAGAGGCCTACACATTTCTGAGCATGATAGATAGTGAAGAGAAAGTCACTCATCTGTCAGATTCAGGCTCAGAATTCGAGCCTGTAGACAGCAGCGGAACCCTGATAGATAGCTCTGACGACGGATTTGTGGTCCCTGCCAAGGTCAGGTGTACCAGACCCCGATCTTCTTCTGCTGTTGTTGAGGTGCAAGAACCACAGGGCTCTGGTATAGAGCTGAGAGCCAGTACTAGCGCCGCTATTCCTTCTGGTGAACTGTCAAGCACCAGCGGCCTAGTACATCCTGGTCATATATCCAGCACTGCAGTAACACTTGGTGACATGGCGAGTCCCATTAGTGCAGTTCAGGCTGGCGAGGTGGCAAGCATGAGTAGTGTCCTGCTGCCACTAAGAAGAAGACAAAGAAAGGCTCGTCGAGTCCATAGTGCTCATTTGCCAATCCTAATCGGGAACCCACCAATTCTGCAGCACCCGTACTTCCCCCATTCACTGGCCAACTCGGAATTCAGGTGGACACAGTTGATTTTACGTCGCTTGATTTTTATTCGCTGTTATTCACCGAAGATCTCTATAGATCTATTGTGGACCAAAGCAATTTATATGCTGGTCAATTCATTTCCGCTAATCCCCAGCTGACCCTTGCCAGTATTTGAAGACCAATTACGGTCTCTGAATTTAAGACCTTCCTGGGCCTATCCCTCCTCATGGGCATAACTAAAAAGAGTGAGTGGCAGTCATATTGGTCCACTGACTCAATTCACCATATGCTCGGGTACTCTGCCTCCATGACCAGGACATGATACAAGCAGATCTTGCGGTTCATGCATTTCAACGATAATGAACTCTGTCGTCCTCGGGTGACCCTGAATTTGTTCGGCTCTACAAAATTTGGCCTCTCGTAAATCACTTCAACCAACGTTTTGCAGCCTTGTTTAATCCCCATCAAGTTATCTGCATTGATGAGTCCCTGATTAAGTTTTCTGGCCGCTTGTCATTCAAACAGTATCTTCCCAGCAAGCGTGCCAGATACGGGGTCAAGATGTATAAGCTCTATGACAGGGCCACAGGCTATACATGTAGTTTTATGGTTTACAAGAGAAGAGATAGTTACGTAGAGCCGGAGAATTGCCCTGACTACAAAGGAAGCGCTAGTAAGATTGTGTGGGACCTGGTGTCACCATTATTTGGAAAGGGGTAACACTTGTATGTGGACAATTATTACACAAGCGTGCCACTTTTTAGTCACTTGTTTGATAATCAAATTTGCGCATGTGGCACCGTGCAATCTAATCGCTGGGGCTTTCTTCAGATGTGAAGTGGAGGGATAATAAGAATGTTTTCGTTATTTCCTCCCTTCACGCAGACACGACAGTCCAAATTCCTACAGCGACTGGTGTTGTGGAGAAACCCCTATTCGTGTCCACGAATATAACCTCAATATGAGAGGGGTATACCTCATTGACCAGTTGTTGGCGCCGTACCTAATTGCCCGTAAGGCCAGGCCCTGGTATAAAAAAGTGTCTGTATACTTATTTCAATTGGCTTTGCTGAACGCTCATGTGCTATACAGAGCTTCAGGATGAACTGGATCCTTCCTTAAATTCCAGGAAAAGATCATCAGAGCCCTTCTGTTTCCAGATTGTGCTCTGGCCCAACTTCCCAACACAAATGCAGTAAGCCGGCTGCACGAGAGGCATTTTCCGCATGTCCTCTCTGGTACCAGGGGCGTACCTAGAGCGTTTGGCACCCGGGGCGGATCCTACACCTGGCACCCCCCCCCCCCCCCCAACTTTTAAATGAAAAAACACCCACAACTTTTTTTCATTTTCTCGAGAATAGTTATTGCACAAATTTGTCAATGGGAGGAATCATGCCCTATTGTTGGTGTCAAAGGAAGGAATGGTGACTCAGCGTCAGTGAGAGGAATAGTGTCCCAAGAGCCGGATAAAGATTTTTTCCCCACAAAATTGTCATTGTAATTGGTCATTCCTCTCACATGCCATGTGTATACTACAAATGACACCCCAAAATAAATTCTGCTACACCTCCTGAGAATTACAATACCACATGTGTGGGACTTTTTCACAGCCTGGCCACATAGAGAGGCCCAACATGCAGGGAGCACTGTCACGTGTTCTAGGAGCATAAATTACACATCTAAATTGTTGACTAACTATTACACTTTTGAAAGCCCTGGAGCACCAGGACAATGACACGTGACAACGATGTGGCACTGATACGTGGCACTGATGACAGATGCCACTAATACGGAGCACTGATGACAGATGGCACTTATACTTGGCACTGATGACACGTGGCACTAATACGTGGCACTGATACGTGGCATTGATGATACGTGACACTGATAACAGATGGCACGTGACACTGACAGGTGGCATTGATGACAAATGGCACTGATATGTGGCACTGATGACACGTGACACTGATATGGCACTGATGACAGATGGCACTAATATGGGGCACTGATGACACGTGACACTGATATGGCACTGATGACAGATGTCACTAATACGTGGCACTGATGACAGATGGCACTAATATTTGGTACCGATGACACGTGACACTGATGACAGATGGCACTGATACGTGGCATTGATGACACGTGGCACTGATAACAGATGGCACGTGACACTGATACGTGGCACTAATGACACGTGGCACTGATAACAGATGGCACGTGACACTGATACGTGGCACTGATGACAGATGGCACTAATATGTGGCACTGATGACACGTGACACTGATGACAGATGGCACTAATACAGGGCACTGATGACACGTGACACTGATATGGCACTGATGACAGATGGCACTAATACAGGGCACTGATGACACGTGACACTGATATGGCACTGATGACAGATGGCCCTAATACGGGGCACTGATGACAGATGGCACTTATACGTGTACGTTATACGTATACCCCTTGCAATAAAACATATTTTTAGCAATGCATTGTGATTTATATTTTCATTTGAGCAAGCCTAGTGCAATTTGACTTTAGGACTAGACTGGCAATGGCTGCTCAGTATTCACAGCAGGGAGAATTTTATGAGAAAAGTGTCTTTGGAGGAACTCCCTCCAAAGACACTTTTCTCATAAAATTCTCCCTGCTGTGAATACTGAGCAGCCATTGCCAGTATTGGTGTTTAGGGACAAACAGTTTGAGCATATGGAAATGGCTGATTAACTAATTAAAAATTAGCCTGTACTTTACAGCCATTTTACAGTGTAAAGAACATTTCTGGATCATGTGTTTAGTATAGCTGCAGTCCCTCAACTTACTCACTGTGTGCACTGTGCAGGAGATGCCAGATGCTGCCGATGCTGAGTCAGTGAGCCTGAGTAGCTGAGTGACTGAATCGCTGCCTTACTGCAGTCCTACACGCGGAGAGACAGGAAGGAATCACTCCGCGGCGCCGGGGGGGGCGGCACTAGAGAGGACGCACGCACTGTGACTGGCTGGCCGTGACCGCACGCACTGTGCCTGGATGGGCGATCAGCGGCCATGCCCGTAGCGCTGCCACCCCTATAATCGCGGAGGGGGGTGCCGGCCTGACACCCCCCAAGTGTGCGGCACCCGGGGCGGCCCGCACCCCCCGCCCCCTACTTAGTACGCCTCTGTCTGGTACCCCTACCCAAACAACACCCCAAAGAAGATGTTGTGTCTGTAGAAAGCGCGGATATAGGCATGACACCCGCTTTTATTGTCCCTCCTGTGCTGACCAACCTGGTCTTTGCATTGGCGACTGTTTCGAACGCTATTACACACTAGTTGAGTATTACAGTAGGGTACAGCACTGCACAGTCATAGGTACACGTACACAGGGTCTCTGGGTCTCGAAAGATGTGATGACCATCACATTTTGAGAGATCCTAATCTGTAACGTTCAGTTTATAGTTTTTTAAAAAGTTTTAATAAGTGAAAAAAGTGAGAAAAAAACATGCACAAAAACACAAAAAAATTAAAAATAAAAAAAGCCAAAAATAGTTGTAGTTTTTATTTTTCTTCTCTCTCTTTATTGTTCTCTCTCTTATGTTCACTCTCTACTATTCGCTCACTATTGTTCTATATCTATTGTTCTC
Source organism: Lithobates pipiens (assembly GCF_037356315.1). NCBI lineage: Eukaryota > Metazoa > Chordata > Amphibia > Anura > Ranidae > Lithobates > Lithobates pipiens. The sequence goes on from NW_027507718.1 coordinate 302,022,989, forward strand.
TCTGTTTTATTTTTACTATGTTTTATTGTATTTGCTTTGCAGGTATGGTATGTTATACAGGCATACCCCACTTTTAAGAACACAATGGGATTTATTTACTAAAGCTGGAAAATGCTAAATCAGGCTCACTTCTGCATACAAACCAATGAGCTTCCAGGTTGTATTACCAAAGCTTAATTGAACAAGCTATGGTTAGAAGCTCATTGGTTTCTATGCAGAAGTGAGCCTGATTTTGCACTTTCCAGCTTTAGTAAATAAACCCCATTGTGTACTTAAAAGTGGGGTATGCCTGTACTGTAATGTTTGTTTTATTGTTAACCATCATTTGCTTAGCAGGTACGCCATTCAACTGCAGCGCAGATTTATTTATCTTGACAGCCACAGCGTTTGCTCCCACGATACATAAAGCCGTGACTCCAGCGCTGTAGGAGGTGATTTCACCACCACAGTTAGAAAAAAGAGCATATATGCCAAAGCATGGGGGCAGCAGGGGTGGAGGAGCGATTTGCTCCTAACTTTTGGGGCAGATGCCCCCATGCTTCAGCATATATTTTTTAGGCTATTCAGCTGCAGGAATAATTTATTCATCTTGACAGCAACAGCGCTTGCTCCCACGATACATAAAGCAGTGACTACAGTGCTGTAGGAGGTGATTTCACCATCACAGTTAAAAACAAAATGGTATGCCCATCATTAAAAGTGGCTGGATGAAGGCAGGTATTCTAATGGTGGACATACCCACCGATCAATCTCTTTTTTTCGTTCAGCCCACAGGCTGCATGAAAAAAAAGATTACAATATATGCCCAACAAGGACCAGCAACGTACTGGTATGTTGCTGTACTTTGAGTGGTTATACCAGAATTAGTCCTGTGGATTTAGGTATCATCTTGGTATCATTCTTTTCAGCCAGCAGTCGGCTTTCATGTGAAAGTAATCCTAGCAGCTAATTACCCTCTGGACTGCTTTTACAAGCAGTGGGAGGGAATCCCCCCGAATCCCCCCCCCCCCCACCGTCTTCCATGGTTTTCTCTGGCTCTCCTGTCCCAACAGGGAACCTGAGAATGCAACCGGTGGTTCCACTAGCTGACCATAGAGCTGATCAGAACAGAATGGCTCCAATCATCTCTATGGCCTAAGAAACTGGTAGCTATGAGCATTTCATGACTTAGATTTTGCCGAATGTAAACAGCGCCATTGGGAAATTGGGAAAGCATTTTATCACACCGATCTTGGTGTGGTCAGATGCTTTGAGGGCATAGGAGAGATCTAGGGTCTAATAGCTCCCAATTTTTTAAAAAAAGAGTACCTGTCTCTACCTAATGCTATCATAGGGGATATTTACATTCCCTGATATAGCAATAAAAATTATAAAAAAGAAAAAGTTAAAGGAACAGTTTAAAAGTAAAATAAAAAAGCAAAGTAGAAAAAAAAAAAAAGAACCCCTTCAATCTGACCTTCACGGTCATACCTAACATGAATGGTGCAATTGCTGTTCACATATGACACCAGACCGACGACCAACGCTTGCGCTTACCTTTGCGCGAGAGCAGGGGGGACACCAGTAATTTTAGCAGTAGACCTCCTCTGTAAATCTAAAGACTTTTAAAAATGCATGTATTTTGTCGCCGCTGCATGTTTCTGCGCAATTTTAAAGCATGTCATGTTTGGTATCCATGTAATCGGCTAAGATCATATTTTTTATTTCATCAAACATTTGGGCAATATAGTGTGTTAATGCATTAACATTAAAAAAAAGTGTATTTTTTCCCCAAAAATACATTTAATAAAATCGCTGCATAAATACTGTGTGGAAATAAAAATGAAACACCCACCATTTTAATCTGTAAGGCCTTTGCTTTAAAAAAAATATAATTTTTGGGGGTTTAAAGTAATTTTCTCATGTAAACAAAAAGCGTCAGGAAGGGTTTTGTCTTCAAGTGGTTAGAAGAGTGGGTGATGTGTGACATAAGCTTCTAAATTTTGTGCATAAAATGCCAGGACAGTTCAAAACCTCCCAAATGACCCAATTTTGGAAAGTAGACACCCCAAGCTATTTGCTGAGAGGCATGTCGTGTCCATGGAATATTTTATATTTTGACACAAGTTGTGGGAAAAACACAAAGTTGTCACTAAATGATATGTTGCTCAAACATGGGCATATGTGAAATTACACCCAAAAATACATTCTGTTGCTTCTCCTGAGTATGGGGATACCACATGTGTGAGACTTTTTGGGAGCCTAGCTGTGTACCCCGAAAACCAAGCACCGCCTTCAGGCTTTCTAATGCCACGTACACACGACCGGACTTTTCGACAGCAAAGGTCTGACGGAACGAATCCGTCGGACAATTCAATCGTGTGTGGGCTCCATTGGACCTTTGCTGTCCAAAAATCTGACGGATTTTAGAAATAGAACATGTTTCAAATTTTTCAGTCGGAACTCCACCGGACCCAGTTCCTATCAAGAAATCCGTTCATGTGTATGCTAGTCCGACGGACAAAAACTCACGCTAGGGCAGCTATTGGCTACTGGCTATGAACTTCCTTATTCTAGTCCGGTCATATGTCATCACGTTCCAATCCGTCGGACTTTGGAGTGATTGTGTGTGGCCAGGTCTGTTCATTTGGAAAGTCTGTCGGAACTCCGCCGAAAGTCCGGCGGGAAGACCGTTGGACCTAGTCCGTTGAAAAGTCCGGTCGTGGTATTACCATAAAGGTGTACATTTTTGATTTCACTCCTCACTGCCTATCAGAGTTTCAGAGGCCATGGAATGCCCAGATGGCACAACCCCCCCCCCCCCCCAAAATTACCCAATTTTGGAAAGTAGACACCCCAAGTTATTTGCTGAGAGGTATGGGGAGTATTTTGCAGACCTCGCTTTTTGTCACAAAGTTTTGAAAATTGAAAAAAGAAAAAAAAATACATTTTCTTCTTCATTTTCAAAAACAAATGAGAGCTGCAAAATACTCACCATGCCTCTCAGCAAATAGCTTGGGATGTCTACTTTCCAAAATGGGGTCATTTGGGGGGGGGTTGTGCTATCTTGGCATTTTATGGCCTTAAAAACTGTGATAGGTAGTGAGGAGTGAAATCAAAAATGTACGCCCTTAGAAATCCTGAAGGCGGTGATTGGTTGTCGGGGCCCCGCACGCAGCTAGGCTCCCAAAAAGTCCCACACATGTGGTATCCCCATAGTCAGGAGAAGTAGCAAAATGTATTTTGGGGTGCAATTCCACATATAACCATGGCATGTGTGAGCAATATATCATTTAGCGACAACTTTTTTTTTGTCATTATTCAATCACGTGGGACAAAAAAATGTAATATTAAATGGGCTCAACATGCCTCTCAGCAATGGGGAGTCTACATTCCAAAATGGGGTCATTTGGGTGGGGGAGGGGGTGTACTGCCTTGCCATTTTAGCACTTAAAGAAATGAGATAGGCAGTCATAAACTAAAAGCTGTGTAAATTCCAGAAAATGTACCCTAGTTTGTAAACGCTATAACTTTTGCGCGAACCAATAAGTATACGCTTATTGACATTTTTTTACAAAAGATATGTGGCTGAATACATTTTGGCCTAAATGTATGACTAAAATTGAGTTTATTGGATTTTTCTTATAACAAAAAGTAGAAAATATAATTTTTCTTTTTCCATTTATATCGCAAAAAATAAAAATCGCAGAGGCAATCAAATACCATCAAAAGAAAGCTCTATTTGTGGGAAAAAAGGATGCAAATTTTGTTTGGGTACAACATTGCATGACCGCGCAATTACCAGTTAAAGCAGCACAGTGCCAAGTTGTAAAAAGTCCTCTGGTCTTTAGGCAGCCAAATGGCCCGGGCCTTAAGCGGTTAAATAAAGTGTTATTGCGGTTTTCTTCTTAGGTCACAGCCGAATAATCTGACTTCCATGAGTGTGTAACCCAGTGTGTAACCCAGTTGGATGTAAAAATGCATGATATTTCAGAGCGATACAAACCTGAGGTTATGGCTGTCATAAGCGTATAATCTGGAAAGGAGGAGGAAGTGCACAGTATCCCAGACAGTGACCATTGAGAAATACCAGCGCATTTTGATAATTTTCTCTAACTAAAAGAGTTTATTTGCTTTAGAAAGCGTATCTATGTGGTACATGGTGGTGGATCGCAGCGGTGTCATATTTCACAAAGGATTATATATTCAAGCATAAATGAAGATTTTGAGACTGTCACTGATTATTGCACAAGCAGTGGAAGAGGCTGAATATCTCAGGCCACTATGCTCCTCAAACATCCCCTCTGGCCCTCTTGGGAGGATACCCATGGATCTTCCCTGAGGAAGAATATGGATTCATTAGCTCCCGGGGTTCAGACGGAAACACAGCCTGTGCTAGGTTTGCCCCCCCCCCCTCAGAGTTGGTGATGTCTTTTGGGAATACACCCTTAGCATCCTGGAGATATCCCCAACTGGCGGATTTCTTTAACAAATTGTAACCCTAAGTGTGGCCCCTTAGTTCACTTACCACATTTGAATCCTTATGTGTTGATCTACCAGAATCTAAACATCTGCTATCGCAAATGTATATACTTGTCTTTAGTGCCCAATCCTCTTCAGTCCCATACTAAATTAGAGAACAGATTCAGAGACTAATTAAATTAACTCACTTCACCTCCATAAGCTCCTGGGTACAAGAAATGTCTTATAAATTTCCTACTAGGTAGTACCGAACCCCCATTCGTCCAGCACAGATGTACCCAACGCTAGATTTTGATGTCCCTTGTTGGAGGGGCTGCGATCACCAGGGCACGTTCCTCCAATTATGGTGGTCTTGTCCCAAGATCAAACCATTTTGGTAGGCTATCGCCCATGGATTAGATGAATGACTCTTAGACCCATATAATTCTCTTGTATGCATTTTTTTTCATGGGGTTCATTGCTCCATCAAACTTTATAAGAAAAAGTGTTATTCCACATCAGCTGAATGCGGCCAAATCACTAATACCTAGGTTTTGGAAACAACCTAAGTGCCCAACCCTGCTAGATTGGAAGAGGGAGGTTGATACAACTATAGAGGCTGAAAGATAGGTGCATATGGTGAAGGACCAACAAGATAAGTTCAGATACATATGGTCAGGTTGGCTGTATTATTTCTGTACAAATAAAAAGGCCTTATGGTACAGCGCTCAAGCACAGTTTGAACCGCTGCACAATCCCCTCACAGATGCATTTATTCCCTGACTTTCCCTGTCTGTTTCTTAATTTCCCCCAACAGAGGTTGTTTTTGTTCCCTCTTTTCCTCTATTTCCTTTCGATCATTTCCCATGATGAGTGCGTCAACTCATGGGTGTAAATATACCTGCAGGTTGATTCCCCAAGAGCTACCTTGGTCTGTCCACATCTGCGCTGTCGCACCTGTTTTGGCGAGGGTGCGGGGTCAGTTGGGACTCCTGACGCAATCATTTATTGAATGCTGCCTGTCTATTCCACCTGCCTGGGATCTTTGTATTGCATTTGTTGTGTTTGTTCCCAGCATGTAACTTTAAAACTTAATGTATTTTTTCTTACACATATGGGGACTGGTCCTATTCTGTTTACTATTTTACCACTTGCATCTCCCTGTACTGGTTGTATTTTTTGTAAATCTCAATACAAACTTCACCATCACACCAGTTACAGTATCCCTGATCACTGCCATACCAGTAACAATGTCTCTGTTCACCGCCACACTGATCATGTTGTCCCTGATCACCGCTACATCAGTCGTAGTTGCAGGGTTATCACATCAGTGTAAGCTAGCAACGGTGTCCCTGATTAGGAAAGCACTTAGGAGAACAGGACTCTGGTAACCTAAAATCACAGACTATAACGGCAATATGGTCTCCCTGATTGCTGCCACACCAGTCCCAGTTTTACCAGACCAGTGTAAGTCAGCAACATTGTTCCTGATTGCTGCCACACTAGTCCCCAGTTTCATTAGACCAGTGTAGCCAGCCATGCGGCCTCTGCCTGCAGCTTGTATTGGCCCTGGCCTGTTTATTGACCATGTTTCTGCCTGTTGTCTAGACCAGTCCTTTTTTCAAGCCTGTTTGCTGACCATATCTATGCCTGCAGCCTGAACTGACCCATCTGCATGTCAAACTGACTATGCTCCTGTGAGACACCAGTCCCAGCCATCCTCTACAGACAGCTACATTCCTGGAAACACATTGTCCTTCCTTTCTTCAGCCTCCTGTACTTTTTAGCCAGTAAATATGGCAATCATGAGGGCAGTTATGTACTAGTAGGCTAGGCTTGCTTGGCTTATAGTAACAGGGACTGTTATAGGAGGCGCTACACACTAAGCTATATTACCTCACCATTTATATAGAGGCAACTAATATAGTACATTGTTTTTTATGAAATTGGTGGATTTGCGTAATACACAAGATACAAAGTCCATTTTATAATCAGTACAAAAAAGTGAGAGTCTCATACATGTGTTGTTGACATATTCAGAAGGAGTAATAGAATGTGTTTTTTTGGGTGTAATTCTAGTATGCCTGTGATGTGTGTTAGAAAAATGTTATTAATTGATAGCTGGAGGCAAGTACTCGCATTTATAGAAAAATCTGACAGGCTGGTTGTTGGGTATATGTAGCCTGCCCATAATTGGATCAAAATTCGACCTGCCGAATTTCGATCCATGTATGGCTGGCCTAATACAACTGTTGCTTCCCATGTGCCTGTCTCGCTATGACTTTTGGTATTGTATCACACTGTCGTTCTTCTTGGATAACCACTGCACATTCTTTTTATTCCTCACTCTTGTGTAAAATTGCCTCACTCTTGTGTAAAAACTTTGAAAATAAAGAATTTAGCAAAATGGCTTATTTTTCTATAAGCATTTAAAAAGGTCAGGATGCAACTAGTAAAGTCACATGATACATTAATGCTCATGAAATATTATTTATAGATGTGCTCCAAGCACAGCACATCCTAGGAATTGTAATAGAGCTATCACTTGCAGATAATATAATGTTCCTTCCACTTGCTGCGATCAGTAACCACAAAGTGAAGTGACTTTCTTTTATTCAGTGATGCTGTGGCCATGAATGCTGAACTAAAGTGAGAAAATAAAACATTGTGCACAGGTAGGCTTCTTATTTCAGAATAGACAAACTTTGTCTCTTCTACCACAAAACAAACATACCTGCTTGTAACTGCCTGCTCTTGCATGCCCGGCAGTTACATTATTCCTCACTGGACAATCAAGATGGCCAAAGACCCAGCATCAAGGGGAAGCCAAGAAAAATATGTCAGGGCTGTTCTCTGTGATTGCACATGTGTATTTTCTGTATAGGAATTAAACATCTTTTTCTAAAGGTGGCAAGTCATGCTATTGGCTTGAAAATATTAAGCTCAACACCAGGATTTACTTACCTCCCCCGTGTATGTTGTCACTCAATGCTGCTACCACACTCAAACTGTTATTTTTGATAATTTTTGCCTCTATTGCCATAAAACAACCTTTTAAATCCCTGTAATTTCATTGGTTCACACCAAAACCTCTTGTAACTCTAAGGCTCTAGGCTGCTGGTGTCATTTCCTGAATCTACGCATCCCATGATTCTTTGTGACTCGTTTAGTTTCTGGGAGGCAGTGGGTATTTTTTTTTAACGGAACCTGTGTTAATAGAAACATGATGGTTTCCATTGTTTTTCTGTGGAAAACTTGGCAACTGTCAGTGCTGTCAGCCTTATGCCTTGGCATCACCCTTCAGCACGTTGACCTGTGTCAAATATGCAAGTTAGCAGTTTTTGGTTCTTTCCCTGCTTATTTGTTCTTGGTAAGTGATTTACAAGATGAAACCACAGAATGACACTCACAACACAGGTACTTGCAAGTTTCAAAAATATCATCAGTGATGGATCCCATAATTCTATAATTTTAGATGTTTAATTTAGATATATCATTGAATAACTTAAATTAATATTCACACAATTTGAGTAAAGGTTTTCAACTCCTTTAGTAAATCAGCTCAAATATGTTATACAGTATGGTGTTGTGTGAGGTTGTCATACAACTTAACTTTCAAACAAGTTATTCGGAAATTAATTTTAGAAATCAAGAGCATTTGCTTGTTTTTAATGAAAACTTTGAGAACAATTACATTTCATACAACAGTTACAAAGTAAGCAAGAAGAAGCATTGATGTAAAAAAATCCAATTAAATTAAATTTTACATAAATAACTTAGATTAAATATTATAAATATACTTAAAGAAACATAAATAAATCTTTGTTTCCAATAAAAATGGAAAAAATATATTGCCAGATGCTGGAAAGTATATATGTACATACATAGATTTATTTGTCAGAAATTGATGATTGAAGATTTGGACCGCCTCATTTCTGACAATACTCTTTATGTATGTGTATAACAGGCTGTGTCAAACAGCCTGGTAAAATACAAAACATGATTGGTATTCATTTCAGTTAATAGCAATAGTTGTTATTTATCTAAATAGTTTAAAGAAATGGTAAGTAATTATGGAATATGTGAAATGTTTATTAGATGTTTATTCCAAAAATGCTAAAATATATTACCTTTTAGTTACAAGAATTGACTCCTTCATTGTACTAAGGTACGGTTAAGAATATAGTAGCATTTAGGTTAGGTCCAAATCTTACATTTTTTATATGTTAGTGTTATAGAATTGCTTATATGTAAACATAAAGTCTATAGCTGGTCTATAGCTGGTCATAAATGCACAAAGTACCAGGTATTGTGGCCCACACTATCATTACTGAGGTTAATTTCAACAGGACACTTCTAGACATCTCTATGGAGCTGCATTGCAACCCAGAGTTAGCTATACATCACCTATGGAACGAAATGTCAAATGTGTCAAACTCATGGCATAGACATGCCTTGGATTAATTTTCGTACACTACAACTGATAAGTGTAAAGACGTGTCCTAGCATGACACTTCAATATTGTTAAGACATTTCTATGGAAGACTGAAGGAACTACAATTGCAGCTAAATAGCACCTCTGGCACAACAGGTCACAATTTTTCCCAGATGCCAAACTATAGGGCATAGACATGTCCTGCCTGTTTTAGTATACTACTACAGATGGGTGTATAGACTGGTCATACCATGATATGCATGCAGGGCTGAGACAAGGGGTGGGCAGAAGGGGAGGCTGCCCTGTGAGCAGCATCTATTGTAGGAATGGGGACGCCACAAGTTCCTTCTACTATAAGGCAGACAGGAGTAGTGACAATATATTCTTCTGTCAGCCCGGCGCTGGAAGCAGTGAGAAGAAATCTGGAAGGAGTTGCAGGCTGTGCTCTCTCTCCCCCTCCTCCTCATAAGCTTGCACAAAATGAAGAGGGGGCACAATTTACCATATTTGCCCTGGGCACTGGATGATCTTGTCCCAGCACTGCATGCGAGAGGGGTAATATAGGAACTGGCATTCCTACTGAGAAATAGTATAAATGTCAGTTCATACATTCTCATCCTTAAGTAAACAAATACCTACAAACTCCACCACTGCAATGTGTATCCTCACTACTGAGCCCTTTAGGAAAGAAACCAGTGATTTGAGAATAGCCATTCCTGTCTTGACTTTCTGAAGTTTCTGATTACATTGGTGACCACTGGATTATATTACAAAGAGCACCACCAGCTCAACTGCAGTAACAATAGGCAAGGACGAATTATCCCAGTTCTACACCTAGGTCTTCCACTGTGGAATGTGTACCTTAAGGGGGTATTGACATTGAAAACATTCTGATTTCCCTGTGGGGTGCAGGATAAGTACCTCTTTCAATAGTACTAAAATCAGAATGTTTCTGTGATGGAATTTGTACATACAGAATAAATACTAAGGGGCTGTTATAGCGTAAAGGTTTTGAAGGAATAGCATTGTGGAAATGGCAGGCGAGCTGTAAACTTGATAACTTTAACTTCAGAAAACATGTAGAAGTTCTTGTAGTCCTTTCTCATGACTTATCGCCAGAGATGAATATAATCTGCAAAAAACAATAAAGAAAGTATTAATACAATGTTAAACTGTGTAACAGGTATACAAATGTAATAGGTAACACAAGTACTATCTGACAACAATGTAATTGTAAACTCACTTTTTGCAGTAAGGAATTCATTTTCTCCAAAAATTCGCTTGGTGTATGTGTGCTGTAATTAAGACAAGGAGTGCAGTCCTAAAACACAATAGAATAAAATTAAATATAATCACCCGACTCAGCACTACAGGCATAAAATATCCCAAAAATATTAATGCAATGCGCAATGTCGCTGCAGCCTTCAATTCGATATACCCAAAATACGTAACAAAATATAACAATAAGAAAGATGCTGTAAATATCAATTATATCAAATAAGCACCACTGTGAAAGCCAAAGTGAGCAGGTGTATAACAGATAAAGATTAATCCTTCCTGCCACAGTTCTAAATAATCTCAAAAGTTCAGTCTTTCCACCGTTAATGAAAGCAGGCTCTGGAGTACATTCACAGACTTTTTATTTTTTGCAGTGCCTTTCTTATTGTTTTATTGTGTTAAAAATAGTAAAAAGTGTTTTAATATTTTGATGTTACAGAACAAAATTTCACAACTCTGAAACTATTACCCTGATTTACTAAAGGTGTAGAGTATTTTCACTTTCAAAGTGAATTTCCACTTATTGAATGAGGTCAAAAAGTAATTATTTACCTTCCAAAGAATGCCCGAACACACGCATAAAAAACATTAAAAAAAAATGGATTCTTGTTTGCACATGATTGGATGATTGAATACCAGAAATCTTCTCTTTGCAAAGTGGATTTTCACTTTGCTTGTAAATAAAGTTGTGCTGACCTCAATCATCCAATCATAAGCAGGCAAAAATAATGTTTTTACATCTTATTTTTAACTGATTGGGTATTCTATGCAAAGCACATTTTGACTTTTTTACCTGATTCACATTGAAAAGTAAAATTCACTTTGAATATGAGCACACTCTACTCCTTTCGTGAATCAACTACACAATCTTTCTCTCACTGGGGTTGATTTACTAAAACTGGAGAGTGCAAAATCTGATGCAGCTCTGCATAGAAACCAATCAGCTTCCAGGATATATTGTTAAAGCGTAATTGAATAAGCTGAAGTTAGAAGCTGATTGGCTACCATGCACAGCTGCACCAGATTTTGCACTTTAAATTAACCTCTCTCTCTCTCTCTCTCTCTCTCTCTCTCTCTCTCTCTCTCTCTCTCTCTCTCTCTCTATATATATATATATATATATATATATATATATATATATATATATATATATATATATATATATATATATATATAATATAAATATATATAGAGAGAGAGAGAGAGAGAAAAGACCTTATGGATTTTCAGTGCAAAACAATCTAACACATGACTGTAGGTAACTATATAGAATGCTGTTCCAGTGATGTGTTACCTTTTGATCCACCAATTTGGTCAACCTCACTTTTTTCAACAGGCTTTCAAAACTGACTTTTCCCTGTGCTTCAACATTTCTCCCAGTTGCTTCTTGTAGCTTGTGAACCTGGCTTCTGAAGCATCTTAATGCTGACTCCAGACAGTTATGCTGAAAAATAAAAAAACAACAAGAGTTAGACTGATTGATAAAGAGACATTTAAAAAATGTTTAATTACAATGTAAATAAAACATGAAAAATATGCTAATCATTATTGGTATTAGTATTATTATTTAGCAGCAATATTTCTCATCATAGTTTGGTTGACAGTATGCCCTCTGGTGACATACTATATTATAAAAGTGTCTTATGTTGATACTCCTTTGTGTAAAGTACAAATGTGAAGTCTATATTTTCAGTGTCTGTCATATTTCACGTGCATGCCATTGTGTATTCAGCTGAAAAAACACATTTCCTGTTTCAGGTTTATAGAGCAAACGGAACCAGCGCAGTGCTACTGCTGAGCATACAAATTAAAGGAACAAGCTTCATTTACTGTGAGTGACATCATGGATCTTACATTCTTGGGTCGTTTCACTCATATCATGTGGAAAAAAGCAGCGAAACTGCATAAGTGAACAAAAAGCCCGAAACCAGACAAAAAAAATAGTAATTTATGTTTCTCAGCAAAACTTACTAACCACAACCAACCCCCAAATAGCTTTTGTATCTTCCAGTTTTATGTATGGAGATGTTGGATGTACAAAGGGTTCAACATTCATGAGAATTACATTTTCTAATCATACTCACCTTCCCCCACATTTGTGACATATTTTGGAATGTTGGATTTTTGTCATAATTAGTATTTAAAAGTAAAAAGTAATTTTAGGAAAAGATGTATAAATGTCAAATCCTAAAATGCTAATTGTTATTTAGGATATATATTTATTTTTTAAGGGCTCTAGATACAAAACCCTCTGAATTAACCTTTTCTGTATGACAAGCAAAAGGAGAGCAAAACGCCATATTGACAAAAAAGTTGTCACTCTAAAACAGCTATATAAAAATACAATGTAATTAAGTTTAGTTATCTACCATTTAATATACTTTACTTTTTATATTATATCAGCCTTCTGTTATCCCCTGTACTGCACTCAGACTTTAGAAGGACTTGTCGCTGGACAGTAACTTAACTGCAGTGTAGTCTGCTGGCAGGCCTAGGAGAGGTACCTGGATAACATAACTGTCTGAACAGCATTACATAATATTTGGCTTGTAAAACTGTGCATACATACAGTACATATTAAGGTGGTTCACTGGCATTAAAGCCCCTTGGGAACCATCAGATAAAATCAGCTAAATATTTCCCAGAAAGAGCTTGTTTTTCTTTTGAAAGCATCCACAGCCTGAGTAGAATAGCCTTTCCCCTGCTAGTATACTATGGAGAAGGTCCCTTGCTTTTTTTTCAATGCACCTGTAATATATTTAGCTGATTTAACCTTAAAGTTTAGTTGTGCTTTGCTCTCTCAATAGGAATCTGTCACTATATTTGCATATCAATTACACCATTTTTTTGACTCCAAGCTTCCCAAAGCCTCCCATGCTCCCTCCCTGCTCAAAAAGGGTAAAGGGTTTATCGTATAAATGACTGATAATTTGGTTGAATGCCCTAGAATGCACACAGGCTTAAAATATATAAGTCAACAGTAATAAAAAAAAGTAAGTAAAATTTTCTAATTCAACAACTGAGACTAAAAACCTGAGTTTAGCTCAAACCTCCTCATATACAATGCATTACAAAAATTGGTCAACTCAACTGTGTCAACTAGAAAAATACTTTATTTTGATCAAGTAGTGAAAATCTTTTCACTACTTGACCTTGTATATGAGGAGGTTTGAGCTAAAATCAGGTTTTTATTCTCAGTTATTGGGCTATGTTTTACACCGATAAGCTCCCACCTCATTCACATCATGTGTTTTTGAGCCTTTCTTGAAAGGTATATTTTGCATTTGATATTTAGGGCAGTATCTTGAGGGTCTTTTAAATGTTATGCCTGTACATACGACCGGTATTTCAGTCAGAATAAACTCTGACAGTTTTTCCGACGGAGTTCCGCTGAAACGGACTTGCCTACACACGATCACTCCAAAGTCTGATCGTTTAGAACATGGTGACGTACAAAATGTACGACAGGACTAGAAAAAGGAAGTTCAATAGCCAGTAGCCAATAGCTGCCCTTTGGTCGCTTTTGGTCCGTCGGAACAGCATACAGACGAACGGTTTTCCCGAAAGAAATTGATTCCATCGGAAAGATTTAAAACATGTTCTATTTCTAGGTCTGTCAGAATTTTTGGAAAAAAAAACAGTCCGCTGAAGCCCACACACGATCAGAATATCCGATGAAATGATTCCGTCTGACTTTTTCTGCCGGAAAGTCCGACCATTAGAGTGTAATAAAAATGTTCTAATTATCTTCCAGGGGATGTAGGAAATCCTGGGCCTCTAGTGTTGTGTACATCTGTGCAATAGATTAGCTTTAAAACACCAGTCTGCTGAGAATTCAGATGTTGTAAAGAACAAATATGTCTGATTGTCAGTGGTGTTCATTAAGCAGAACATTCTGTCTTTTTCAAGCAATTCTTTTTAAAAATAGTCCAGGATTGTTTTAGGCAAATGTTGAGAGATCAAGGGTAATTTCCTTTATATTCTCAGGGGAAGATGGGTACTAAGAAAATACATCAGGTCACACACTCCCCGAAAACCACAGGTTCTGTTTTATGAAATTAATTTACAGTAATTGAGATGGAAAATATGTATGTCAGGATATACATTTCCACTCAAAACAGCAAATATCTGATTCATTAAAAATGACACATAAAAGCTATGTGGCATTGCAACAAGGATAGTTACTGTTAGGGCCCTGATTCACTTTTTTCTTTGGCGCTTAACCATATCGGTGAATATTAAACTCAGTAAATTAAATTATATATATATATATATATATATATATATATATATATATATATACTAATCATTTTAAAATAATGAATCATGTTGAATTACTTTTTTCAGCACTTTTACTTGACATTAAATGAAATACTTTACCACTTTACTTAGTCTCATGCTTTGTGGTCGGTGTATGCCTCCTGCTTCCTATTTGACTGTTTATTATCACTGTTGCTTTGAAAGATGAAAAAAGCCTGCTCATCTTTAGTTTTTGTGGTTGCATGTATTGCATGCGTACTGCTAGTAAACTGGATTAGTCACTACACACGTTTCTGTTTTGTTTGGGGGTGATTTTTAAGCACTAATTAAACTCAAGGTTTCTCCTGAGGTGTAAGATTTTTGGTCTGCTTGGATCTGGATGGATAATAAGTGAACTATGTTATTCACAGAAAAGGTAAGTGGCAACCTATTATGTGTAGTATGGAGCAAAAGTCCTAAATTACTAAAAGTTCATTTTTAACAGAGTAATGACAATTCATTTCTGCAACTGTTTCAGGTAAAGCATCCAGTAGTCTCCTTTTTTCCACAGTTTACCAACTAATCTGTTTGAACATTTCTCTGTTGAGTGTTGTGTTTGAGCTATCCAACAGGTGCAGAATATTTGGAGTTTAAATTATACCTTTGACTGTTTAAGTCTAGTTTTTAAAGATGCATAGGTATAAAACTTGAAAAATTAAATACTTTGTGTATTTTTTTTTAATAACTAGTGGTTAAAAAAAAACCCCACCAGAGCATTAATTAAACTTCTGGCTCATCATCGGAGAAGGATATGAAGAAATTTTGTAAAACAGACTTATTTTAAACTTAGTTGATGGTTTGGTGCAATCATCACCAATTTACATACCCCCTTAATGTTCTTGAGTTTTAAAACCAAATCTATACCATTTTCTATTAGTGGGAGAACTTTTTTTGTAGTATACCATGTCTTTGGATGGGCATTGACCTTTCACTTGCTTTAATCTGAATACTTGTAACACTCTGTGGGTGACATGTTTTGACTGACTCACACACACTTTCTAGCATTTATATAGGCAGTATTTCAGTATTTCCTGAAAAAAAACTGAACCCAAAATCTAATACTATTAAATCCTCAGAATTTTCAGCATATGAACAATTTACTGGAAATAGCCAAGC
The DNA here is from genome assembly GCF_037356315.1 of Lithobates pipiens. NCBI lineage: Eukaryota > Metazoa > Chordata > Amphibia > Anura > Ranidae > Lithobates > Lithobates pipiens. The sequence continues at coordinate 302,038,557 of NW_027507718.1, forward strand.
GTGGCATCTATGAGGCTGATTCACAAAGCAGAGTTAATTTCAATTATCTAGTCATGTGCCAGCATAAACTATGTCACTTTCACTTGTAGATGATTGTGTGAACCCAAATTCACCTTATTTACAAAGCTAAGTGAATATTCGGTAAGGCTGGGTTCATACTATTGCAAATTGGATGCAGGTTTCCCCGTATTCAATTCACATTTCAGGAGATTGTGACCGGCTCTCAATGGAGCCAGTTCACACATATCCAAAGCGACTTCGGAGCGAATTGCACAGAAGTCGTGTGCGTCTTCTGGTCCATTTCAGGTTCGAATTCAGTCAAAAATTCGGACCAAAATCAGACCTGAAACAGTGAACAGGGATGCATCAGACCCCTGTTATAAGCTGCTCCGTACTGCAGTGTGAACCCAGTCTAACTCTTTAGCAAATCAAAGTATCCAAATGTCCAATGAATTAAAAAAAATTACATACATGAAATATATACTACTAAATAATGTGTGTTGGTAAGGTTAGACAGATGCATATATTTTGCAATATAATATAAAACATAATTTTACCTCGACATCCACTGGGACATGGAAAGACTGTGGGTGCTGGAGAAACAGAGAGCATAAAATTAAAATTAGTTCTGATTTTTCTGCACACAACTAATCAGTCATATTTTGTTTAAACTTAATTAAAGTATACTTACAGTTTTATTTGCATGTCGAGTGATTGGAGATAAAGCTTTTTGTAGTTCCATACACCGTTCAACAGAAATTGCATTCAGAAGAGTAGTGGCTGCCAAAAAACACACACAGAAGAATAACATCTTTCCCATTGTCTTTAAAATGTGTTTCGTTGATCAGACAGTAGTGATCTTTTCAGTGATTACACTGACAACTTACCAATTTATTTGTTATTGCCAAAATGATAGATCCCGCCCAGTTCTAATGGAAAGCTTTGCAGAATGGATGAATGAGTAATCATTTTTCTTTTCCACTGGCTATGTGTACGTCTGTTCAAATATGGGGGTGGTGGGAGGGGATAAGTGTCAGTGAAAATCTTCCTCATTGGCAGGGAAAAACAATAGTAATTGCGAGTTTCTACAAAAAAATCCTGATTCATAAGCAAGTTGCCAACCAATGGTACAATTGCATTTAATCTCCTTTACATATATGCTTTTATTGGAAAATACTGAGTTTTTTATGTTATCATTGTATTAAAAATAGTATAAAAAATAAAAAATTCTATTTATCTGATATGTCGTTTTTAGGCAGAGGTTGCTTGCTGTACTGGTCCCTGTGAAGGACATATGAAAGTGACCAAAATACACAAAGTTGACATTGCAAGGAGTACTTGTGTGCATGTATTTGAGAAATGAGTTGAATTTGTTTATATTTTTCCCTTATCTCATTTGTACTGTAAAAAAAAATCAAGATAACCAATTATAAATTAAGGAACACACTGAAAGGGGTTGTCAACCAAAATGCAGTCTGCATTGGGGATCTGCGCAGCATAGATTACTGTGATCATGAAGGTATTTAAAATTGTATGGGTGCATTTTCACCCCTTCTATGGTCCTGAATCAAATTGTGACAATAGTTTTGCAAAAGTAACATCAGTATACTTGCCAAGTTTTTTAAAATTTCTTTATATAAAAGACACATTGAAACAATAATGGTTGACAGTTGATGCATTAAAATAACATACAAAGTTTAAAATGAATAAAAAATGAAGGTAGCAGTCAATGTAAAAAAGGGGTGGCCTGGTAGTCAACACACACAGGTTGACAGCTGCATCTAAGGTCCAGTAGAATGTCTGACTGTTGAGAATTTGATATTGTAGATTCACTGCAATTTCCACACTGCGACCAATGTTTTTCAACTATAAAATGTGGACACTAGTGGATGAAAATAGGGCAGGCAAGGTGAGCATAACCACATTTTAGAAATTTCTCCTCTAGGTTTCTGACAGAGGAGGTGAGGTCCTCCGTTGTCATGATTTCTTTAATTTTGAAACACCACAGCACCAGAGAAGAAGGGGTAGTTTGCTTCCACATTAAGAGGATAGAGACCTCAGTAGCATTATAAGGTGTAATAAGAGGAAGTGCATGTAGTGTCCTTTAGGTAGGTGGAGTAAATATGCAACTGGGTTGTCAATGTCGGTGGGTTTTTTAGATTTTGTGTGGACTCTTTGATAAATAGGCAATGCCAGAATATATGTAGTATACTGCTTGTCATCTGGCTGCATCTCCAGTAGGGGCAAACTGAACTGCCCTGGGTTTTTTTTTTTTGAGTAGGGTTCGGGAACTTCAAAGATGTTTGGACATCAAACCCAAACCCTGTTGAAATTAATGGGACCCAAATCTGTGAAATTAAAAATGTACTCCTTCAGTGCTAATAAGGGTTGTAAAAAAAAAATAGCATGGGAGTGGGGGGGGTGGGCAATGGTACACTGCCCTAGGAAACATGTACCAGTACAAAAACATTTTTTTAAAACTCCATTTGGCAGCAAGGAGTGACTTTTTTTAAGCACTCACAATTATAAAAAAGGAAAAGGTTTTTAATATTCCAGAAAGTGGCATCTCCATTCTGGCTTTTTTTTTTTTTTTAAACAGAGACTCCTCCAAAGGACCCCAAAAACATTATCATTCTTTGAGACTTATATCGATCTTAAGGGGGAACCTCACGCAAAAAGAAAAAAAATGCAAAGTCCCCCTAAAATCCACACTAAACCCTAATACGAGCATGCAGCCTGGCTGATAAAGATAGGGGGAAGATGGGTGTCCGCCCTCTGCCCTGAACCATGCCAGGCTACATGCGCTCAACATCTTACCAGGGGGGACCTTCCTGGAAAAGCATGTTGTCCCCATGTTGATTAGGACAAGGGCCTCTTCTATACAACCTTGGTCAGTGGTTGTGAGGACTTATCGAATCTGGAAGCTCCCTTTAAAAATGGGGGGCCCCAGATACCGCCTCCCTGCCAAACGTGAATGAGTAGGAGGTACATTGTACCCCTACTCATTCAGAAAAAAGAATGTAACCTAGAAATAAAGACTCCCAAACATTTGACAAGTTCTTTTTAAAAAAAAAATGAAGATTCCCAAAACAATTTCTCCATAAATCCCTCATCAATCATGGTGCCCGCCCACTTGCTTAACCACTTTCAGACCGGACCAATTTGCTGGTCAAAGACCAGACCACTTTTTGCGATTCGGCACTGCGTCGCTTTAACTGACAATTGCGCGGTCGTGCGACGTGGCTCCCAAACAAAATTGACGTCCTTTTTTTCCCACAAATAGACCTTTCTTTTGGTGGTATTTGATCACCCCTGCGGTTTTTATTTTTTGCGCTATAAACAAAAATAGAGCGACAATTTTGAAAAAAACGCATTATTTTTTACTTTTTGTTATAATAAATATCCCCCAAAAATATATAAAAAAACATTTTTTTCCCTCAATTTAGGCCGATACGTATTCTTCTACATATTTTTGGTAAAAAAAATCGCAATAAGCGATTATTGATTGGTTTGCGCAAAAGTTATAGCGTTTACAAAATAGGGATAGTTTTATAGCATTTTTATTAATAATTTTTTATTATTTTTTTTTTTACTAGTAATGGCGGCGATCTGCGATTTTTATTGTGACTGCGACATTGTCGGGGACCCATCGGACATTTTTGACACATTTTTGGGACCATTGTCATTTATACAGTAATCACTGCTATATAAATGCAGTGATTCCTGTGTAAATGACACTGGCAGTGAAAGGGTTAACCAGTGGGTGGCAGTGTAGGGGTTAAATGTTCCTAGGGGTGTGTTACTAACTGTGGGGGGGTTGGGCTTTCATTTAGTGTACACTGATCTCTGCTCCAATCACATGGAGCAGAGATCAGCGTCACTAGTTGCTAGGCAGAATGGAAAAATGTTGTTTACACAGCATTTCCTCCATTCGGCCGCTCCGTGAGACTATCGCGGGGATGCCCGCGGCGATCGAGTCCGCGGGTCCCGCGACCGGACTCACGGGGGTCCCGACCAGCGCGGGAGCGCGCCGCCGGCGGCGCGCTCCCGATGGCAGGGCGGCATCGAATATTGGACGTACCTGTACGCCAATATGCCTGCCCGTGCCATTCTGTCGACGTACATCGTCGTGCGCTGGTCGGGAAGTGGTTAAATTAAAAATTATTTGAACCCAGTCAATATGAATGATCCTGATGGTACTGCTCACCGAATGACAGCACCCCCAATCTGTCATTAGTTAAATAGGGAGGTGGCAGAGAAAGTAGTGGCCATGGTGACGGTGGCACTTCCTAGGGACATACCAGGTGCTTTTGCTAAGCACCCACTGCTTCCTTAGGAACCACTGACAGTTTTAAGCGGTAGAAATACCTGTTTGGCACAGAGCAGCCCCGAGCCTCCCCTTCTGGGATCCCCTGCCAGTGCTCCCGGCTTCTTCTCACTGCCAAGTACCACCATAGAAAGTCACTTGCTATGGGGGCACTTGTGCGGGCTCCACAAACACACAAGGCATGGCTCAGCCCTACCCCCTGCTTTCTCCTTACAGGCTGTGATTGACAGCAGCCAATGGCTCTCAATGCTGTCCTCATGTCGATTGAGGAGAGAGAGAGAGTGAAGAGAAATGCTGCTCTTGGCTCCCAATGCTGCCTTAATGTCGATTAAGGACAGAGAAAGCAGAGAGAGACACTGCTCTTGGGTACAGTATTGGATTGAGATCAGGTTTAATTGAATATAAGGGGGTGCTGGGGGGGGGGGGGGGGGGTCCTGTGCACAGAAGGTTTTTTACCCTAATGCATTAAGGGGAAAAAATACCTTCTACCTTTACAACCACTTTAAATATTTTATGTGGAATTTAGCCCATTTAAAACGGAAGTCATTTACAACTTTGAGGATTTGAAGATGGGCAGTGTAGTTTCAGGGTGCAAGACAAAAAACAGTAAGTTGCCAGTGAAGCCGGACACTTTGCGGTATGTGTGATACACCAAGGCTTCCATTGATGTGTGGATTTCCTCTGATATGGCATAAAAGGTGCTCCAAGGTAAGGATGAACATAGGGGGAGAAAAATAGGGAATTTTGTCTGGCGCTGTTTTTCAGTTTAATGTATTGAAAGGCAGCCTTGTTGACTTTGACTGCTACAGTAAGGTAGGAGTAGATATCTTTAATTAAAGTATTTATGTTGTCTCCTAGGCCAAATTATCTGCAGAAAAAAAACCTCTACTTTATCAAATGTCTTCTTGGTATCAGTGTAGGGGTCAATGCACACTGGCCAAAGTTCCCTTGGCAGAAATAAAAGCTCATATAGAGCACTTTTGTAAACGCATTTAGGAGTATTTAGCATTTTTTCTGCCAGAAAACTCCTTTCTGCTTCTAAATGCTGAGTTTAAAATAGGCCACTAAACCAGTGGTCATCAACCCTGTCCTCAGGGCCCACTAACAGGCCAAGATAACTGAACTACATCACAGGTGATATCATTTGCTTCTCAGTGATTGCAGTATTCTAGTCTGCATCTCTCCAAGATAATACATAAAACCTGGCCTGTTAGTGGGCCCTGAGGACAGGGTTGATGACCACTGCTCTAAACGTTCTAATGTGCATTTACACATAGGATAACATTGAGCTGCTTCTACAGGCAAAACACAAATCTTCTGTAGAAGCATCGTTTTTTAAGCCCAGTGTGCATGGACTTTAAAGCAGAATGTTTGGCAGTTTTGTGGACCAGACTATGGGGGTTATTTACAAAAGGCAAATCCACTTTGCACTGCAAGTGCACTTGAAATTGCACTGAAAGTGCACTTGGAAGTGCAGTCGCTCTAAATCTAAGGGGTAGATCTGAAATGAGTGGAATCTCTGCTGATTTTATCATCCAATCATGTGCAAGCTAAAATGCTGTTTTTATTTTCCTTGCATATCCCCCTCGGATCTACAGCGACTTTACTTTCAAGTGCACTTGCAGTGCAAAGTGTATTTTCCTTTAGTAAATAACCCCCTATGTGCATAACATTTACAGTTTTGGTATTGTCTTTTTATTTTCTGAATGTCATGAAGCCTACTTGATCTAAGTGTATGAAGTGTTGGAGATGAGGCAAGAGTCTGGCAGCTAGACTTTTTGGTGACCTTCTATAAATCTATATAAGTAGTAAGATTAGATGGTAGGAAAAACATTGGGATTGTTTTTTTCTGTTATTTGGTATAACTTTAATATGGGCTCTGTGGGATTCATCAGGGAATTCACCATCATGGACAGTTTTATGCTCTCAGGAAAGTGTTGTTTGTTATACCTTGTAGTATGTTGCTGAGAACTCACCTGGACCAGGAGCAAGGTTTGGCTTCATATCCCTGAGAGTAAAGGCCGGTACACATGAGCTGCAAATCGTCCGGTTCACAGGAATCGTCCAGCTTTCGGTTGTTGTATACAGCTGTCTGTCTTCCATCAATGTATTCTAGCGTGGGAACTTGGGGGGGGGGGGGGTGAGTCGCTGTACGAGCGAGCCGTGCTCCGCTCGATCTATCACGGAGCCGATCTCCGTTCCCTGCGAGTTTTGCGGCGCACGGGGACGGAGAATGGCGCCAAATTCAAAAAGAGAAACACACAGTATACATACAGTATAATGTAATCTTACAGATTACATTGCTGTATGTAATAATTTCACATCCCCTTTGTCCCTAGTGTTCTGCCCAGTGCCCTGCATGCAGTTTTATATTATAAAAACTGTTCTTTATGCCTGGAAACTGGAGGTTGTCCATAGCAACCAAAACTGTCCCTTTACATCTAAAATGATTTTGGACCAGCTAGAAAACAGCGATAAAAAATTAGAATCACTCACAGAATTGAGTGACAGCGATTTCTGGGGAGATCTGTCATCAAATACTGAAAAGTAATGACAGTGACAATTCTGCAACTGAGCAAATTTCACTGTTTTTGATTTGATTACATTATTGAATATTTTTTATTATTGTTATATTATTATTTAGTATAATTATTTATAGTTATTTATTACATTATAATTTATGATTTCATTTTTCAAACTTTGTCATACCCGGGATGTCTGCTAGACTCTGGTTTGGACAGATTTAAGTGAGTTATTCCTAAGAATTACAGGACTACAATATAAAACGCCAAATTTTCATGCAAAATAATTGTACCACTTTCAGCACCTAAAATCTGAAATAATCATACCGCCAGGGAGGTTAAGGAATGAATTTTCTATAGCATTACTTCCCTTTGGGGAAAGTTTAGGCATACCCAAAGTAAATCAATACATTGTATTATTAATCCTAACTTGAGGGAGATATGGGGTATACTACATTAAAGAGCCCTTTATAATAGTCTATAGATCCAAGGACATTGCAGACTATTTTATGGCCTCTTTCCTGGGCCATATTCTATCTGAAGAATACAATACCTCACGTTGCCTTTCCTCAATGCTCTAGTGAAAATGTTCCATGGTTTATTTGCAAATTCAAAGGGGGTTATTTACTAAAACTGGAGATTGCACAATCTGGTGCAGTTCTGCAAAGAAACCATCAGATTCCAGGTTTTATTGCCAAAGCTTAAATGAACAAGCCTAAGTTAGAAGCTGATTGGCTACCATGCATAGCTGCATCAGATCCTGAGTGTATCAGATTTAGTAGTAAATCTTCCCCAATAGTTCTGAGGCTTTTGATTTGTGCAATATTCATTTCTTCTTTTTTAATGTGTAAGAGATGTGTGTGTGTTTATATATATATATATATATATATGAATTGTCCAGGACCATGTTTTCCATATATTGCCACATCTACATTTGACCAACAGTGAGGGAAGCATTGATTTAAAAAAAAAAAAAATCTGCTTTTCATTTTGTTGCACTTTATCATGTTTTGCCTCTAGGTTTTCATCCAACTTATGGAATATCAATATGGAAAGCTAAAATACCTATGTGAAATAAGTAAGAGAGAAGTAGAGCTATACTGGTAGAAAAAGTCAGATGAAAAGAAGAGGAATATCGAGCACTACCCCAGTAAGAGCTGCTGGATAGGATGGGTCCTCTGTTCCTTGTCTCGACCTTCTCAAGAACCTCAGCCCCTCTGATGCACTAGGGTGAATGTACAAACATTAGTAGTAGTAATACTCTGCAAAGGACCAGGTACCAAACAAGTTAGTAAAAGCAGACTTAATATATTGTTACTCATTAAGGTTAGTAACAAGGCAAGCATAACCTTGAATCAACTATGGTAGTGACATACCAGACCCTAAAAGCCTGGTACACATTGGGGGGGGGGGACCCCACACACTTTTTTTCCCATCATTCTTAATTGTCAGCATGTTTTTTTTTTAGATTTAGCAGTTGAAGAGTCATCCATTGTTAAGGATGCGATGGCCGGCAACCAGCTTTTTGTCAAAAAACAGCGTGAGACCCCCCCCCCCCCCCCCCCGACCCCCACGCTGTTTTTTGACAAATGCCACATTTGATACCGCCAGAAAAACCCTAGTGGTAAATATTGCATGTTTTTACTCTCTGGTCTGTTTGTGAATTGAACTTAAGAGTTTCTTAAGTGATATTTACCGTCACATTTATCATTTTGCGGTAAATACCGCATAATTTATTTATTTTTGATGAATTGGACTTCATTTTCCGTATGCGATAACATATGCAAATTAGTCACGTGACCAAAATATCGAATGTGGTAAACGTTAGGTAATTGACCCCTTTGTCTTTTACAAAATAGGTCCAAAAAAGTAAAGGTTCAGCTACATCAAGCTAAAACTAGCATGAGACTACATGTTTTGTAAACAAGTGATAATCGCAATATTATTATAATATATATATATAATATAATTTATTTTAACAGTATTACCAATGAAACAATTTTCCAGTAAAGTATTTCCATACAATGAAAAGATCACATTTAGGGGCACATGTGTGCAATCATGGTGAATGGTCACATAATCGCTGTGCTCCGTGCCACCGGGCCTTACCAGCTCGACTGACACAGCACTAATTCTATCCCGGCACGATCCTTTAATTTCCTGTGGCTGCGGATATCGGCAGGAGCCGGGGGGGGGGGGGGGATTGTGCAGAGCGACTGCAGTTAAGGCAAGATGGCGCCGGTACCACCTGAGCCTGATGAATCTACACAGCCTTTGCTGGCAGGATCCGCGTCCCCGGCAAACACCTGGCAGCAGTTTCCAACGGATCTGGTAAGCCCTGTGGCAGTCGTTTCTGAGGACTTACTCTCTAAATTTAGGTCCATAATGAGAGATCAGATCTCTATGGGCTCCCGCAAGCTCTCCTCTGATTTAATGAGGGGCCTTAAAGAGCTAGGCCACCGCACAAACCAATTAGAGCAAAGAATGGATTTAGCCACTACAGTCCTGGAGGTAGACAAAATGAATGTGGAACTTGAAAATTTACGTGACAATCAGGAAGATGCTGAGAATAGGGCCCGCAGAGATCATCTTTGTATCCGCAGGATCCCAGAGGTCATGACTCATCTATGGGGCATTGCCACAGCTTTTTTTCAGGAACTGGCTCCCGAACTCCTACTAGAATGCTTAGAATTTGATCACATCCATAAAACCCTTGGCCCTAAACCCACAGAAGGCCCACCAAGAGATGTAATTATAAAGTTTCACTTTTACCACACTAAAGAAAGACTCTTACAAGCAGCAAGGGAATGCAGTGATCTTTCTTTTCAGGGTAATCCCCTCCAACTCTTTGCGGGCCTTTCTCTGGTCATGATTGTTAAACGCAGGAGCCTGAAACCTTTCCTGCAGGTCCTGAAACTGCAAGGAATCAGATATAGATGGGGATTTCCCTTTAAACTTCCCTTCTCCGACCAAGGTCGTCAGTTCCAGGCTTCCTCGCTACCCAACCTCTCCCGTCATTTCCAGGAATTACAGCTTGATCTTCCACCATTTCAACCAGAGCCATCTTCTTCTCCTCGCTTCAGGACATCCAAGGTTCCTCGCAAACCGCCCCAAGCTTCCTATCAAGACTCCCAGGCTCTTCGTTCCCTTCAGGCTCAACGCTTTCAGGATGTACCCATTGAATGAAGACCCCAGTCCCCTGAGATTGGTATATATGTGTTTTTTGGTGCCTGGAAATCCTCCCAGACTTTCTACTTTCTGTAGGCCACCGCTGCTGGAACTTATTTGATACTTTTTTTTTCTTTTCCTTTTTTTAACACGACACCGTGGTTTAGTGTTCTGGTGCTGTTATTTTAAAGACTCTGTCTTATGGTTCCTTGTTTTAATTCCCTCAGGACGGATGCAGTTTCGCATGTGGGTTTTTCCCATCCAAGACGGCCCAAATTGAGAGATGGCACACCAGGTTGGGATCTGCCTGTATTTGACATATTAAATGTACAAGGTCATCTTCTTCTGCTCATTATGTCTCAAAGGGCTCTCTGTGGTTGAGTGTGAGCTACTAGCTTGGCTATTGCTGAGTGACGGACGGATGCTTATTCTGGGCTTTTGTTTCATATCCCAGATGGCCCACCTAACGAGTCTTCTGGCCCATTACTGGATGCTCCCGTCCACCCTCTATTTTTCAGTAAACCTCTAGGACCCTTCCCTTTTTTTTCCTCTGTGCCACAGATAGCCCTATTTGAATTAAGATAACATGTTATTTCTTATTCTGGTGTGATGTTTCATTTTTATTATGGGTCCTGCTGAGAGGTTTTCACATCTATTTTAGATTGATCTGGGCCAGAGCTGATCACCCACCCAAATGTATCACTGCATTTAAGAGGGGGGCCCAGGATGGGTGCGTCATTAGGACAGATCGTTCTCTTTTTATATTAGTTTTTGTGCCATTAATGATAAATAATATTAATGTTTAAGTCTCTTTTATACTGTTTCCTATTTTGTTCCTTACAGCTAAGTTGGTCCGGTGGACCACTGCTCCCCCAATGTGTCGGCTCTTGGTGTGATTACGGTCCCAGTCAACCTCCAACATACTAGTGGGCCTTTTGTCCCTAGATGTGCAAATATGCACTTGCGCACGCACGCCGCTGACTGATCTAAGCATCGGCGCGTGTGTGCCAGTGAGCACCGCAGGTGAGCGCGCGTGTGCGATGGGTACGGGCGCGCACAACAGGCGCACACGTGTTCACGCTAGCGCGTTTGGCACCAGTGGCCTTAAAAGGATCTCAGCTACACTATGCTCTGTGCCCAACTTCCTGATTTCTGCTCTTTTTGATCCTGTGTTTACCGACCCGGCTCCTGTCTGACCGCTCTGACCTCTCCTGTCCCAATCCCAGCTTGATTGACCCTGCTTATGGACTTCTGCCTGATCTCTGTTGCCAAACCCCTGCCTGCCATCTGACCTTGCTCCGGTCTGCTGCACCTGCCTGTTTGTCTACCCGTTCTGACCCGGCATGCCTGAATACTCTTCTGCTTGCCTTGAGTGTGCTGTATCCTATCCAGGTTCTGTAGCTGCTGCTCCAGCATCCACCGGCCCTCTGGTTGCTGATCCGCTGTCATTCCAGCCAGCTCCTGCAGTTCCAGCCTTCCTGGAGAATCACTCTGTTTCATGTCAGCTGCTGCAACCTGCTCAGACACTCCTACCCCGCTGTGCTCACGGGACCACTGTCTCCATTCCAGTGGCCCCTGAACCAGAGTTGTAAGAGAGGTCGTCTCCTACCAAGTCGGGCTCACCACCAGGTACCAAACAGTACGAACAGCCATGTCTGAGCCTGCAGAAGAAGCCTTTACCATTAAGGAGATCTGCACACACCTTGCGGCCCTCACACAGGCCATGAAATCCTTACAAGAAGGCTATACTAAGCTAGAGGAACAGGTCCAGCATCTCTTCGTTCCCAGTAACATGGCTCTTGCATCTTCTGCTTCACCTGCACAGTCTGCTTTCCAACTGTCAGTGGTGATGCTCCCACCGGAACCGAGGGTACCCATTCCCGAGAGATTCTCTGGGGACCGATCAAAATTCCAGGCCTTTCGTAATGCTTGCCAGTTGTACTTTGCCCTACAACCCAGGACTTTTTCTCTAGAAGCCACAAAGGTGGGGTTTGTGATTTCTTTGCTGCAAGTAGAGCCTCAGACTTGGGCCCACTGACTCTTCGAAGGAAACTGTGCCCAAACCCACTCTCTACTGTCCTTCTTCGAAGCCATGGCCCAGCTTTATGAAGATCCCCAGCGGACCGCCACCGCTAAGTCTGCCTTCTTTGCGCTCCAGCAAGGTGGCAGAGCGGCCGAGGACTATGTCATGGACTTTAGAAGCTGGAGCGCAGACACTCCCTGGAATGATGCAGCCGTACAAAATCAGTTCCGCATTGGCCTTTCGGAAGGATTAAAGGACGAACTCGCTCGCGTTGGTGTACCTGACACCCTTGAGGGCCTAATCTCCTTAGCTATTCAAATAGACCAACTCTAAGAACGCCAATCCGAATGCTCCTCCTAATAAAGCCGTCCTGTTTGGATGACCACAAAGGCCCAGATTCCTGCATCCCATTACATAGCTACCCCTTGTGTGTAGCCTGCCAGTTCAGCTCCCTACACTTCTGAGCCTATGCATCTGGGTCTTATGCGACCTATCTTGCCTCCGGAAGAATGTGTACGATGCCGTCAGTTGAACATATGCCTTTACTGTGGTGGATCAGGTCACTACGTGAACAACTGCCCTGTTAAAACACGCAAGTGTCGGGTGACAAGTCAGGTCAGAGATTGGATCTTCGGAGGGCGTCATGACGAGCTGAGGCTGTAACCTCTGACCAGGGGGGAGGAGCCGACATGCGTGTGCGGAAGCCCGAGAGTGAGGGAACACGAGGGTTCGTCGGTCTAGGAGCGTGAGAGGCTCCGAGCGGGATACGGACAGAGCGGCGTAACCACTGCCAGACCGTCGGAAGAGACGCGGGAGCTGATCTCGCGCTCGGGGAGAAGGAAATGATCGGAGGTCTGCTGGAGCGGTGAGGTGGCTGCGGGCTCGTGTGTCCCCCCTCCCTCTCTCCCCCCCCTCCCCTCTCTCTCTGTCTACTAGTCTGCCTGTATGCTGTGGACGCTAGGGAAAGGTGTACAGCGTGGGGATGGGAGACGAGAAGGGGAAGTAGATCTGGATACGACAAGTTTCTTTTTTCTCCCGGATTGAAGTGCGGTTCAACAAGGTATGAGAATATATCAAAAGGGTTATAAAAGATCCGCTGCTGAAAGTGTGGGACTACTGTCTAAAACTGGGAAAGACTGGTAAGATTTTCCTGACATGCTTGAACAAATGGCCTCGCCTGACATCTTTTTAAACCTGTAAAGGAAAGTGAGTGGAGTAGTCCCCTTAAAGGAGAAGCACGAGGGGTATTGGAACTGTTTTAACTCCTTTGTTTGTATATCTGAGCGTTTTTTTCCTTTGGGTATAAAGGCATGGGAAGCACTGGGGAGGAACACTATGCTGCATTATTAAATTAAACGGTGGCACCGCTAAGTGGCAACCTTACCCCCCAAATAAACGGAAGGGCTATCCCAATATTAGGACTCTCTATAGGAGCCAATACATAAAAAGAACTGTGTACGGACCGGGAATGAAGGAACCAGGAAATAAATGTCTAAATATTTAGAAGCCCATGGAATATAGAAGGTGGAGGTTCAAGGGGACTATCGGGCAGGTAGACAGACCCGGCGGCCCGGTAATAGGGGACTAGAGGGGAATCTGGAAAACCCCGATAGCTTTCCACCAAAAATAATAATAGCCCTGAGAAGGGGATAGACACCCATCCGTAGAGGAAACTGGGGAAGGGAATAAGAAAAGGAAAGGAAATCATAATGAGCAAATCCACAAGTAAAATAAAGGGAGGTCCCTTGAAAACTCCCAAAGACAGAGGGAACGAGAGCTCAATAAGACAGTTCATGACACAGGGTTCGAGTCCTAGAGACCAGGAAGAATCCAGACACCAACACCCCAAGACCGTGAGGAGAAAGGAACGGGAAAATAAATTAGGGGAGACCCCAGACCAATCCTTGGAAGAAGCAGGAAAAGACAGTGATACAGAATTAAGTAAATTAGGGGAGGGAAGAACGGAGGATCAAATACCAACAAAAGGGGACTTGATGGAAATGTTTACACGAATGGAAAAGTCTATAAAAGCAGAAATTAACCTGCTGCGGGCCGACTTGGGACATTTGTTAACAAGAATAGAGGTGACGGAGGAGAGAGTTGAGAATTTGGCCCAGGAGGTCACAAAGCTGAGAGAAACGGTCAAACTTTCCCAGCAAAATCAGAAGAGACTATTATATAGATTAGAAGACCTAGAAAATCGTAATAGGCGGAAAAACATGAGAATTCGATCAGTACCAGAATCTAGAGGGGAAGATCTAAACAAAATCATTAAAGTAATATTTGGTCCATTTCTGGAGAAAGATAAGGAGGAATTCCCAGCAATTGAGAGGGTACACCGGATCGGCCAATGGAGAAATAATGGCGCGAGTAGACCCCGGGATATTATTGTGAGATTTAGGTTCTATAAGGATAAAGAAGACATTGGGGTGAAGTTGAGGAGAGGGATGATCCCGTTATATATGGACACAGAGTTACAAGTATTTACGGACTTGGCCCCCGCGACGCTGACCAGGAGAAGATTATTAAAACCATTGCTGGAAGAAATGAAGAAGAAAAATGTTAAATATAACTGGGGTTTCCCCTCATGTTTAATTGGTTCTGGGGATGGGGTGGTAGCGAGATTGAGATTCCCGGAGGAATTAGAGGATTTTTGTAAAAAATTGGACTTGCGGGTTCCAGATCTCCCGGGATGGGGGGAGGGGGGGAGGGGCGGTGGGGGGGGAGATAGGTAGGAGAGCGGGTTTGTAGGGGGACTCCTGCCCCCCCTCCCTGCCCCCCTCAATTGTCGGGGGCGGGGAGGGGTGACGGAGCACGTATGTGGGTTCACCCTGGAGAGGAGACTCAATGATGGTTAAGTATGATAGAGCCATCAGCGAGTTAAAGGCCGATTGTGGGCTGGGGAGGGGGGAGGGTGGGGGGGAGGGAGAGATGGGATGGGGGGAGGGGGGAGTAGCCTATGCGGGGGAGAGGAGGGAGGGGCAGAGGGAGGAAAAGGGAAGTGACAGGACTAGAAGGGGGTGATAGATGTCGGTCATAAATTTTATGACATATAATGTCAAAGGGTTGAATACCCCAAGTAAGAGGCACAAGATCTTAAAAGAGCTTAAATATTATAAAGCAGATGTAATTAGCCTACAGGAAACCCACTTTGCTCATGAAGCGAACACTAAATTATATTCCAAAGACTTCCCAGTTTGGTACTATTGCGATGCTATAACAAATAAGAGCAGGGGAGTGGCCATAGGGTTTGCAAGGAAGGTGCAGTTCAAGTTGGAGGATAGATTAGTTGACCCGGAGGGAAGGTACTTAGTATTAAAGGGGAAACTGGGAGAAATGGAGTGTACCTTAGCTAATGTATACGCTCCAAACCGAGATCCTGCAAAATATTTGGTCAACTTCCTGGGTAAACTGAGGGACTTTAAGAAAGGTACGGTGATTTTGATGGGAGATCTAAATCTCGGCATGGACCCGAGACTGGACAGTACGTCCTGTGTACAGGGGACTAGTAGGATTCAACTCAAAAGAATCAAACAAAAATTACATGCATCCCAGTT
The DNA here is from genome assembly GCF_037356315.1 of Lithobates pipiens. Taxonomy (NCBI): domain Eukaryota; kingdom Metazoa; phylum Chordata; class Amphibia; order Anura; family Ranidae; genus Lithobates; species Lithobates pipiens. Next base: position 302,054,154 of record NW_027507718.1, read on the forward strand.
AGTGGATGCATGGCGTGTACAACACCAAAACGAAAGAGATTATACGTTTTACTCCCCTGTGCACGGGACGTACTCCCGGATCGATTACATATATGTTGAACATAGATTGTTAGAACGGATTGAGGAGACCAGGATCGAGATAACTACTATTTCCGACCATGCTCCGGTGGGAATGAAGATGGTAATAAGGGGAGAGGAAAGGTTACCTTTTTCTTGGCGTCTGAACGAGGGTCTACTCCAAGATGAGGAGGTAGGAAAAGAGATTGAGAAAGAACTAAAACAGTACTTTGATTTAAATAATACGGAGGAGGTATCGAGGCAAAATTTATGGGAGGCCCACAAAGTTTACATTAGGGGGATCCTGATATCTCAGGGGGCCAGGAAGAAAAAAGAGAGAGCAGCCAAAATAGGAACTATAATGGAGGAAATACACACAATAGGAAAACAGCACAAACAAAGAGGGAATCAAGACAAGGGGACCCTCCAAAAATTAATAGCGAAGAGGGACGAATTGAAAAACTTAATGGAACAAGAAACCCAAAAAACCCTCAGCCAGAGAACCAGGGATAGATATTACGGGGGGAATAAACCCACCAAATACCTGGCAAGAAAGCTTCAAAAAGAAAAATCAAGGAATTATATAGAAAAGATTCAATCAGGAAAGGGAGAATTGGTCTTTAGATCAACCGAGATAGCGGAAACATTTAAAAATTATTATGAGAAAGTATACTCAGTAGGGCAGTTAGAGGGGCCAGTGGGGGAAGATAAGGAAACACAAAGAGAAGAGTTCCTGGAAAAGGCCCAGTTAAACAAAATTACGGAAACAGACAAGGAGGATTTGGACAGACCCATAACAGAGGAGGAATTAAATAGGGCACTTATGGAGTCAGCTTCGGGGAAAAGCCCAGGTCCGGACGGGTTTACGGTATACTATTATAAAAAATATAAAGAAATATTAATTCCGCACCTATGTAGCTATTTGAATGGGTTGGGTATGGACTATGAGTTGAGTAAAGAGGCAGGATCTGCTACCATAACTGTTATTCGGAAGGAGGGGAAGGATGAGACAAGGTGTCCTAACTACAGGCCTATTTCATTGCTTAATGCTGATACAAAGCTTTTTGCTAAGGTGTTGGCGGGAAGAATGAAGGGTTTGATGGGCACATTAATACACCCAGACCAGGTGGGCTTTATACCAGGGCGGGAAGGAAAGGATAATGGGGTGAGAACGGTGCTCCTTCATTCCCAGGAAAACGGGGGGTGGGGCCCCAGCCTACTCTGGTCGATTGACGCTCAGAAGGCTTTCGACAGGGGGTTTTATGCTTCAGACGTTGGGAATGATGGGAGTAGGCCCCAAAATGATTAAGAGGATTAGGACATTATATAGCTACCCGACCGCCAGGGTTAGGGTTAACGGTATGTTGTCCGTCCCCTTCGAGTTGAAAAACGGAACGCGGCAGGGATGCCCTTTGTCGCCCATTTTGTTTGTGCTGTCCCTGGAACCACTGCTTGCTACGATCCGTAAGGACCCACAGATTAGAGGATTCAAAATAGGAAAGGAAGAACATAAATTGGCTGCGTTTGCAGATGATATTTTATTTTACATCAGCAACCCAGGTGTTTCTTTGCCCAAATTAATGGAAGTTATAGTTCAATATGGTCAACTCTTGAACTTTAAAGTTAACCCAGCAAAATCAGAAATTTTGAATTTAAACATTGGTAAATTGGATAAAGAGGAGCTTCAAAAAAAGTTTGAGTGCCCTTGGAGGAAGGAACTGAATTATCTTGGAATAAAATTGGCAACCTCTATAGATAAGATGTATAAATTAAACTATCTCCCCTTGCTAGAGGAAATCAAGAAAGAAAGTAAAAGACTAGCTAATAGATCATTAACCTGGTTAGGACGTATCTGTGCATTAAAGATGTATATTGTGCCAAAAATACTATATAAAATACAGATGGTCCCCTTGACAGTTCCAAAGTACTATTTTTCTAAGATGAAATCCTTATTGACGGGGTACATCTGGAATAATAAGAAACCGAGAATACCCTTCACTACATTAAAACGAAGTAAAGAAAAAGGGGGATTAGCGGTTCCAGACATCCAGAAATACTACAAAGCTATCGTGCTGACAAGAGTAGTGGAGTGGGTAAGGGGGAATAATAAGGAGAAAAGGTGGATAGATATAGAGAACACTTTTAGTAAGGTACAGTTGAATAAGATAGTGTGGAATCCACCAAAATATAGGACACTAGATGTAAATACAAATGTTTTAACACTAAACGCACTAAAGGTATGGAATGGGGTATACAAGAAATTGAATGGTCAGTATAATTCGCCACTTATTGAGTTAATAGAGAACGAATATTTTCCACCGGGATTAACAATTAATAGTGGGAAATGGTTAAAAAAGGGGAGGGTACGGGTAAACGATATTATAAAAAATGGGAAGATGAGGTCACTGCACGAGTTAAAAGATACAGGAGAAATAGGGAAAATAGATGAGTGGAGGTATCTCCAGCTGGCCCACTTTGTAGGGAGCCTACCGCAGCCATTGAAAAAGGAAAGTGAGCTTTCTCCACTGGAGAGGCTTTGTTTAACCGACAATCCAAAGAAGATGGTTTCTAGGCTGTACGAGCTCCTGACCGAAGGGGAGGGGCTGGAGAGCCCTCCTTATATACAAAAATGGGAAAGGGAATTAGGTTCACATTGTGATAAAGGTACACAGGGAAAAATCTTCAAACTTATTCACAGATCGGCAGCGGACAGCTTTACTGCAGAAATAAATTACAAATGTATTTCAAGATGGTATGCTACACCAGATAAAATCCATAAATTCCAACCGAGTAAGTCAGGGGACTGCTGGCGAGGATGTAAAGTGGCAGGGACGATGACCCATTTGTGGTGGAGTTGTCCAAAAATTAATATATACTGGAAAAAGATTTTATACTATATAAAAGAAATTACCAATACTATAATCCCGGAGGATCCGTGGATCGTTCTTTTCCATGGCACTAAAGGAGAAATTAAAAAATATCAAGAGTCATTAGTTCCGCACCTTTTGAATGCTGCAAAAAGAGTGATCCCTAAGAATTGGCAAAAAGAGGAAAGTCCACCAATCTGGGAATGGATTGACGCGGTAGAAGAAACCTACCAAATGGTTGGATGTAGGGATAGATATGACGATAAAGCCCTGACAATAGATAGTTGGCAGAAGTGGAGAGAGTTTAAAGGGGTTGTAAAGGTAAATTTTTTATTTTCTACATAGGTTCCTTTAACCACTTGCTTACTGGGCACTTAAACCCCCCTCAGTCCCAGACCAATTTTCAGCTTTCAGCGCTGATGCACTTTGAGTGACAATTGCGCGGTCATACAACACTGTACCCAAATGAAATTTTTATCATTTTTTTCCCACAAATAGAGCTTTCTTTTGGTGGTATTTAGTTACAGCTCGGAGTTTTATTTTTTGCTAAACAAACAAAAAAAGATGCAAAAAAAAAAAATCATGTTTTAATAGTTTGTTATAAAATTTTGCAAACGGGTCATTTTTCTCCTTCATTGAAGTGCGCTGATTAGGCGGCACTGATAGGCTGCATTGGTGGGCACTGATGGGCTGCATTGGTGGGCACTGATGGGCTGCATTGGTGGGCACTGATAGGCTGCACTGGTGGGCACTGATAGGCATAGTTAAGGCGGCACTAATAGGCACAGATAAGGCGGCACCGATGGGCACAGATAAGGCGGCACTGATGGGCAAAGATGGGCACAGATAAGATGGCACGGATGGGTGGCACGGATAAGTGGCACGGATGGGTGGCACGGATGGGCACTGATAGGTACCACAGATAGATGGGACTGATGGGCACTGATAGGTGGCACTGATAGGTGGCTCTGATAGGTGGCACTGCTGGGCACTGATGGGCGGCACTGCTGGGCACTGATGGGCGGCACTGGGGTGCAGCACCTTTGAGGCAGATTTTGGGTGGCACTGTGGGTGGCACTGTGGGTGGCACTGTGGGCACTGCTGGGTGGCACTGTGGGCACTGCTGGGTGGCACTGTGGGCACTATGGGCACTGCTGGGTGGCACTGACAGGGGGGCACTTACTTTATTTCAGGATGGCACTGCGGGTGGCAGGTGGGCACTGGCAGGGGGCAGGTGTCCGCTGGATATGCTGGCCGTGATCGGGACTGATGTCCCGAACACGGCCGCCGGCGATCGGCTTTTTTTTTTTCTCCTCGCGCTGTCAGCGCGAGGAGGAATACTAGCCGATTACCGGCTCCGTTTTATCACATGATCAGCTGTCATTGGCTGACAGCTGATCACGTGATAAGGGGTCTGGATCGACCCCTTACACGGATCGGTGATCAGGCGAGTCTCACGGACTCGCCGATCACAGAGCGCGCCGCGCGCGCCCCTCAGGGGGCGCGCAGGCCGCTCGTAACCGGGACGACGTCAATAGACGTAGTCCCGGCAATCTAGGTCCGCGCTAATGCCGTCATTCGGCAATAGCGCGGTACCCAAGTGGTTAAGCTAGTGCATTGTTGGTTCACTTATCTTTTCCTTCGATTTCCCTTCTAAATGTTTTTTTTTCTTTGTTTTCTTTGTCTGAATTTCTCACTTCCTGTTCCTCCTCAGTAAGCTGTTCAGTAAGCTGTTCTGGCTGACTAACCACCAGCTCGGATGATGGTGAGAAGTTTACTGAGGAGAAACAGGAAGTGAGATATTCAGACAAAGCAAAAAAACATTTAGAAGGGAAATCAAAGGAAAAGGTAAGTGAACCAACAATGCACTAGCTTAAAGGAAACTATGTAGAAAATAAAAAAATTACCTTTACAACCCCTTTAAAAAAAACCTGGAGCTACGTTGAACAGGTTAGAATATAAAGGGACAATAGGAGGGGGTTTGGTGGCTGGTTGCTTTTTGCTTTCTGTTTTCTTTCTTTTAGTCGCCTTCTGCTTCTCTTTTCCACCCGCATAGGAAATAAAAGAGGGGAGGGGGGGGGGGGAAAGGGGGGTAAAATAATGTAAAGATAAATGTGTGAGAGTTGCTTGGGCCAACTACCAGGTATAGAAGGGAATAGTTGGGCTTCTCCTTTTATATATGATTTAATAAAGATGATTGTTGGCAATGTTATTATAAGAGGATGGGCTACAATGATGTGAAGACGAGGAAAACTAAATGAACGTCAAGTTGATTAGAGCCTCGCCGATAAATTCGCTGATGTAGCAAAAAAAGAAAAAAAAAAAAAAACACGCAAGTGTCACTCCTCTGTTCCTGCCAGTCTTTCATCCGTACCTGCCAACACAACCCACCTTGCTCTCCCTCTCTCATTACAGTTCCGGGAATAGACGGTCTCAATCAACACCATCTTTGATCCCAGAGCATGCAGTTGTTTCAGTGATACCAGCTTTGCCAACCAACAAGCTTTACCCCTTCGGGAGAAAACACATGGACTTTCCGTCTATCTGGCTGATGGTTCCCGCATTAAATCAGGCCAAGTGACCCAGGAGACCTTGCCTCTGCCTGCTACCAGCCTTTCCCAACATAAGGAACTTTTGACCCTTGATGTGATTTCCTCTCCTTTGTTCCCCATGATTCTGGGCATACCCTGGCTCCAGACTCACAATCCCTGGATCAATTGGGCCACCGGGGAAGTGAAGTTCCAGTCTCCTGACTGCCAAAACATTGCCTACTTAAACCCCCTGAACCATCAACTACTCTTTTGTGCTTGGACACTGACCAAAATATGTGCCAATCTGTGCCTGAACCATACCATGAATTTCTTCGTGTCTTCAGCAAGTGGGGGGGGCAGACTCCCTACCGCTGCACTGCCCCTATGACTGCCCGATCAAACTTCTCCCGGGAGCTGAGATCCCATTTGGCCGTATTTTCCCCTTATCTGAAAAAGAGCAGGAAGCTTTGAAGATCTACATTAATGAAAATCTGGAGAAGGGATTTATCCGCCATGCGACCTTTCCAGCAGGTGCTGGAATATTCTTTGTCACTAAGAAGGATCAGACTCTTCATCCTTGTGTGGATTATCACGAGCTGAACAAAATCACGGTCAAAAAACGCTATCCTCTACCGCTGATACCAGAACTCTTTCGAAAACTAAGACCTGCCATTATTTTCACCAAATTAGACTTGAGGGGGGCCTACAACCTGGTCCGCATTCGAGTGGAAATTGGCCTTCCGGACTCGATTCGGCCACTACTAATATTTGGTTATGCCCTTCGGCCTCTGTAATGCCCCCGCTACCTTTCAGCACCTCATTAATGATGTGTTCACAGACTTTTTGGACATTTTTGTAATCGTTTACCTAGATCACAATTAGATGACATTTTAATTTTCTCTGGATCACTTGACCAGCACCAGCACTAGACATGTTTGCAGAGTTTTATACCGTCTCCGTCAGCACAGACTGTATTGCAAAGGCTGAGAAATGCAAATTTGAGCAGCAGAACATTCAGTTTCTCGGATTGGAGATCTCCCCAACAGGTATCAAGATGGATCCCCAAAAAGTGTCTGCTATATATGACTGGTCCGTACCCTTGGATAAAAAAGGGGTCCACCATTTCGTAGCTTCGCAAACTTTTACAGAAAAATTATTAAAGGGTTCTCCGCTATAATCACCCCATCACACAACTGACCAAGCAAAACGCATGCTTTCACTGGAGCTCAGAGGCTCAAGATGCCTTCGAAAGACTTAAGAGACTTTTCACCTCAGCCCCAATCCTCAGCCACCCTGATCCCTCTTTACCATACATCTTGGAGGTAGACGCCTCCGAGATAGCTGTTGAGGCAGTCGTTTCACAACAGCAAGGCAGCAAGGACTTGATGCACTCTGTGGGGTTCTTCTCTTGAAAACTCCTGCCAAGAGAAATTATGATGTCGGTGACTGAGAATTACTTGCCATTAAATCTGCATTAGAGGAATGGAGGTGCTTGTTAGAGGGCATGGTTCACCTAATATTGATTTACACGGACCATAAAAACCTAGAATATTTAAGATCAGCCAAGCGACTAAAACCTCGGCAAGCTCGTTGGGCCTTATTTTTCTCATGTTTTTGTTTCCACATCATGTACCGACCGGGATCAAAGAATGTGAAACCAGACACGCTCTTGCGCATGTATGACAGTCCTAAGGATTTTTCCACCCCAGAGACCATCCTACCTGCAAGCAACTTTTTACTCTTACAAACAGATCTTCTTTCCCAAATCAGAGAAGCATCCGCAAACTCCTTGACATCCAGAGAGGGCCTTTTTTGGAGGGGGAGTCAAATTTTTGTTCTGGAAACCATCCGGGTCAGAGTCCTAACACTCTTCCATGATCACCCACTGGCAGTACACTTTGGGGCCCTCAAGACCTTGGAGCTCCTGCAATGCACGTTTTGGTGGCCTGGTCTAGGGGAGTTCTGCAAAAAATATGTTAGTTCATGTCCTGTCTGCATTTGGAACAAGTCAACAAGAAACCAAGCTTGGGGGCTACTAAAACCTCTACCCGCACATGATAGACCTTGGAAGATGATCAACATGGACTTTAGTTGAACTTCCATGTTCCGAGGGATGTACAGCCATCTTTGTGGTCGTAGACCATCTAAGATGGCCCATTTTTAAAGGGGACTCCATCCGCTGAGACTGCCCGTATATTCATCAAAGAAATTATTAGATTGCATGGGGTTCCTGCTAATATAGTATCAGACAGGGGGGTGCAATTCACTTCACATTTCTGGAGAGCTCTGTGTGAGATTCTGAAGATTGAACTAGCTCTGTCATCCGCTTACCATCCCCAGAACAAACCAGACTCTTGAACAGTACATTAGATGCTTCACGTCATTTGTACAGGATGACTGGGTGTCGCTACTGCCCCTAGTGGAATTTTCATGTAACAGTGCTAGTCACTCGGCCACAGGACAGTCCACCTTTTTTGCTAATTTTGGTTTTCATTTATCTTTTCTACCTGATCTCATTCCAGAGTCTCCAGTTCCGGCAGTCCAGGACACGGTAAACTTCCTCAGCCGCAATAATGGAGTATTGCAGGAGGCGGTAGCCAAGGTCCAGGCAGACAGCAAAAGAGCCTTTGACCAGAAGAGAAGAGGAGAATTGAATCTGCAGATCGGTGACTAGGTATGGCTCTCTACTACTAACCTTAAATTAGCCTGTCCTTCGAAGAAACTTGCACCCAAATTTTTGGGACCGTTCCCAGTAAGGAGGAAGATTAACAAAGTTTCTTACAAACTGTCTGATTCGCTGAAGATCCATCCAGTGTTTCATGTTTCCCTGTTAAAACCTTCTGTGGCCGATCCTTTCCCCGATAGAGGAGCCAGACCTCCTGAGCCGGTCCTAGTGGATGGAAATGAGGAGTATGAGGTGGAGGCCATCCTTGATTGTAGAAGGCAGCAAGGGCAAAGACAATTCCTGATTAAATAGAAGGGCTATGGCCCTGAGAGCAACTCCTGGGAGCCCGATAGTGACATCCATACTAAAAGGTTGAGCCGCGCTTTCTTCTCTTCCCACCCTGAAAACAAGGACTTGTTGGGCATCCGGAGGCTGCCCCTTGGGGGGAGCAATGTCAGGGATCCACCAGTGCTAGATGTGAGAATATGCATGCGCGATTGCATGCCGCTGACCAATCTAAGCATCAGCGCGTGTGTATGGGCCAGTGTGCGCCACAGGCGCACGCATGTGCGCTCTAGGTGCAGGCGAGCGCACAGGCGTGACGGGTGCGGGAGCGCACAACGGGTGCACACGCGTTCACGCTAGTGGCCTTAAAAGGATCTCAGGTACACTTATGCGCCACTGTTCGTCTGCGGCTCTGTTCCTGATTTCTGCTCGTTTTAACTCTGTTTACTGATTTCTGCTCGTTTTAACTGTGTTTATTGTCCTGTGTTTACTGACCCGGCTCCTGTCTGCCTTCTGCCTTATCTCTGTTGTCGAACCCCTGCCTGCCATCTGACCTTGCTCTAGTCTGCTGCACCTGCCTGTTTGTCTACCCATTCTGACCCGGCGTGCCTGATTACTATTCTGCTTTGCCTCAAGTGTGCTGTATCCTATCCAGGTTATGTAGCCGCTGCTCCAGCATCCACCGGTCCTCTGGTCGCTGATCCGCTGTCATCCTAGCCAGCTCCTGTATATCCAGCCTTCCTGGAGAATCTTCACTCTGTTTCACGTCAGCTGCTGCAACCTGCTCAGACACTCCTACCCCGCTGTGCTCACGGGACCACTGTCTCCATTCCAGTGGCCCCTGAACCAGAGTCGTATGAGTGGTCTTCTCCTACCAAGTCGGGCTTACCACCAGGTACCTAACAGTCCCACTACTGGTTGTATTTATGCTCTACCAGCTTCTCAACCCCCTGAGTTTTATTAACATTTCCTTTACTAGCCCTCTCTTTCCACCCGTCTTATGGGACCTTTCGCAATCCTACTCTTTCCTCCATTTCCTGGAGTCCACGGGGTCTACGCCTGGAGACATTTTTACATTTTCTTCCTTTCATTCCACCATAACACTAAACTGGTTGTCTTTGAATGTTCAAGGCAGGAATTTTCCCCAAAACAGGGTATAAGTTTTGAAATACCTTCAAAAACAACAGATAGACATTGCATGTTTACAGGAGACACATTTCTCTTCATCCTCTAGCCCCTGGTATTTTAGTGCTCAGTACTCTCAGGTGTTTCTCATGAATGGCCCAACTAAACAAAGAGGGGTCCTCGTGGCCTTTCGCAATTCTGTCCCGTTTAGTTGGATTAGACAAATAGCTGACCCAAATGGCAGATAACTTCTGCTTCAGGGTTTCATTCAAGATACTGAGGTCACCATTATGACCTTTTACGCTCCTAATTCCAACCTAGGGCCTTTTCCAGTCTGCACCTTGTTGACAACTCATCAAAAGGGTACTCTCCTCTAAAGTGACCTTGAATCCCATCCTGGACAGATATCCTTTCGAAAGAGTAGCCGCATCGCATTACGCCAAAAAACACTCTCATTCCTTGCAGTCTCAAGATCTGGTGGATGTCTGGAGGGAATTTCATCCATTGGGTAAAGACTACACTTATAACTCCCACCCTCATCGTTCTCACTCAAGAATCAATCACATGTTTATCTTACCTAAACATCTTCCCCTGGCATGCTCCACATCCATTCTTGCTGCTCCTTGGTCAGACCATGACCCTGTTTTGGTAGTTTACTGTTCTCTCTTATGTAACCCCAATTTTCCTCTTGCGTGGTGAACAATTCACTTCTGTCTCTTAAAGACATTCAGGCAGACCTCTTGAAAGCTTCTGCAGAATATTTTAGTCTTAATGCTGCATCAGTTTCTTCTCCAGTGACTCTGTGTGAAGCATATAAGGCATAAACGGGTGACATAGGGAAGTCTCTGTGCGCCAGAGGAGGGCGAGGTCACCGGGTGGCCCCGCCCTCCTTTATTTAACCCTTTCATGACTAAGCCTATTTTTGGCATTTGGTGTTTACAAGTTAAAATCAATATTTTTTGCTAGAAAATTACTTGGAACCCCCATACATTATATTTATATTTTTAGCAGAGACTCTAGAGAATAAAACGGTGATTGTTGCAATATTTTATGACACACAGTATTTGCGCAGCGGTGTTTTAAACGCAAATTTTTTGGGTAAAGGGACACTTTCATATATTTAAAAAACGAAACAGTAAAATTAGCCCAATTTTTTTGCATAATGTGAAAGATAATGTTACGCCAAGTAAATAGATACCAAACATGTCACACTTTATAATTGCACACACTTGTGGAATGACGACAAAGTACGGTACCTAAAAATCTCAATAGGTGACGCTTTAATTTTTTTTTATGGTTACCAGGTTAGCGTTACAGAGGAGTTCTAGTGCTAAAATTATTGCTCTCACTCTGAAGATTGCGGCAATACCTCACATGTGTGATTTGAACACCGTTTACATACTTTCGTATGCGTTTTCTTTGCTTCGCGAGCTCGTGGGGACGGCGGGCACTTTAACCACTTTCAGACTGGACCATTTTGCTGGTAAATGACCAGAGGTCTTTTTACAATTTGGCACTGCGCTGCTTTAACTGGTAATTGCGCGGTCATGCAATGTTGTACCCAAACAAAATTTGCGTCCTTTTCTTCCCACAAATAGAGCTTTCTTTTGATGGTATTTGATTGCCTCTGAGATTTTTATTTTTTGCGATATAAACGTAAAAAGACCGCAAATTTTGAAAAAAAATGATATTTTCTACTTTTTGTTATTAGAAAAATCCAATAAACTCAATTTTAGTCATACATTTAGGCCAAAAATGTATTCAGCCACATGTCTTTGGTAAAAAAAAAGTCAATAATTGTATATTTATTGGTTTGCGCAAAAGTTGTCACATCTACAAACTAAGGTACGTTTTCTGGAATTTACCGTATATACTCGAGTATAGGCCGACCCGAATATAAGCCGAGGCCCCCAATTTACCCCCAAAAAACTGGAAAACTTATTGACTCGTGTATAAGCCGAGGGTGAGACATGGCTGTCCATCCCTGTGTGTGTGTCCGTCCATCCCTGTGTGTCCATCCATCCCTGTGTGTGTGTCCGTCCATCCATCCCTGTGTGTGTATCCATCCATCCATCCATCCATCCCTGTGTGTGTGTGTGTGTGTGTGTGTGTGTGTGTGTATTCATCCATCCATCCATCCCTGTGTGTGTGTGTGTGTGTGTGTGTGTGTGTGTATCCATCCATCCATCCATCCCTGTGTGTGTGTGTGTGTGTATCCATCCATCCATCCATCCCTGTGTGTGTGTGTGTGTGTGTGTGTGTGTGTGTCCGTGCAGCCTTGTGTGTGTGTGTGTGTGTGTGTGTGTGTGTGTGTGTGTGTGTGTCCGTGCAGCCTTGTGTGTGTGTCCAGCCTACCTGTGTCCCAAGCCTCCGTCCCGAGCCGCCGTCGTCCCGAGCCTCCTCCGACCCGTGCCGTGCCTCCTCCGTCCCGTGCCGTGCCTCCTCCTTCCCGTGCCTCCTCCGTCCCGTGCCGTGCCTCCTCCGTCCCGTGCCTCCTCCGTCCCGTGCCGTGCCGATGGATCGCCGCTCTTCTCGGCGGCCATTCTACAATTCAAAATTCCGCCTCCGCCTGTGATAGGCGGAACACTCAATTTCCCAGCAGCCTGTGTTCCGCCTATCACGGACATCCTCTCATACTCGTCCGTAGTATGAGAATGAGCGGATGTCCGTGATAGGTGGAACACTGACTGCTGGGAAATTCAGTGTTCCGCCTATCACAGGCGGAGGCGGAGAAGGAGGCGCGGCTTTTAAATTTTAATGTCCGCCGTCTGTCTGCTCGATACGCTGATCGAGCAGTCAGACAGCGGTGACTCGAGTATAAGCCGAGGGGGCACTTTCAGCCTCAAAAAAGAGGCTGAAAATCTCGGCTTATACTCGAGTATATACGGTACGCAGCTTTTAGTTTACGACTGCCTATCTCATTTCTTGAGGTGCTAAAATGGCAGGGCAGTACAAAACCCCCCCAAATGACCCCATTTTGGAAAGTAGACACCCTAAGGAAATTGATAAGTGGCATGTTGAGCCCATTGAATATTTTATTTTTTTGCCTCAAGCGATTGAATAATGACAAAAAAAAATTTTTTTTTGCTATGGGCATATGTGAAATGACACCCCAAAATAAATTCTGCTGCTTCTCCTGAGTACGGGGATACCACATATGTGGGACTTTTTGGGAGCCTAGCCGCGTACGGGGCCCCGAAAACCAAGCACCGCCTTCAGGCTTTCTAAGGGCGTAAATATTTGATTTTACTTCTCACTACCTATTACAGTTTTGAAGGCCATAAAATGCCAAGATGGCACAAAACCCCCACAAATGACCCCATTTTAGAAAGTAGACACCCCAAGCTATTTGCTGAGAGGCATTTTGAGTCCATGGAATATTTTATATTTTGCCACAAGTTGCGGGAAAATTACAAACTTTAATTTTTTTTTATTTTTTTTTTCACAAAGTTGTCACTAAATGATATATTGCTCACACATGCTATGGGCATATGTGAAATGACACCGCAAAATAAATTCTGCTGCTTCTCCTGAGTACGGGGATACCACATATGTGGGACTTTTTGGGAGCCTAGCCGCGTACGGAGCCCCGAAAACCAAGAACCGCCTTCAGGTTTTCTAAGGGCGTAAATATTTGACTTCACTCCTCACTACCTATTACAGTTTTGAAGGCCATAAAATGCCAAAATGGCACAAAACCCCCACAAATGACCCCATTTTAGAAAGTAGACACCCCAAGCTATTTGCTGAGAGGCATTGTGAGTCCATGGAATATTTTATATTTTGCCACAAGTTGTGGAAAAATTACAAACTTTAATTTATTTTATTTTTTTTCACAAAGTTGTCACTAAATGATATATTGCGCACGCATGCCATGGGCATATGTGAAATGACACCCCAAAATAAATTCTGCTGCTTCTCCTGAGTACGGGGATACCACATATGTGGGACTTTTTGGGAGCCTAGCCGCGTACGGGGCCCTGAAAACCAAGCACCGCCTTCAGGCTTTCTAAGGGCGTTACAGTTTTGAAGGCCATAAAATGCCAAGATGGCACAAACCCCCCCAAATGACCCCATTTTGGAAAGTAGACACCCCTAAATTTAGGGGTACACTAGTGAGACTAGGTAATAAATGGCGGGTGCCCTGAAACTATAAAAAAATAACTAACCAACCAGCGTCACCTGTAACAGTTATATGGTGATCACTGGTGAAAGGGTTAACTAGGGGGCAATCAGGGGGCTTTATGCGGTAGTATATGGGGGTCCCTGGCACTATAAAAAGCTGCGGCGAACCTAAATACCTACCTGCCTAACTAGCGTCACCTGTGACACTAATACAGCGATCAGAAAAACGATCGCTTATTAGGCTGGGTTCACACTGGAGCGATGCGGGAACGCCACGAATCCGCGGCGGGTTCCCGCATCACATGCCTCCCGGCGGCAGTTCACACTGCCCTATGCGAACTGCTGGGAGTGTCAGTGAAATGTTAATGACACCCCCAGATCAGTTCGCATATCGCAGTGCGATCTGCAAACTCGGATCGCATGGTGTGAACACCCATGCGATCCGATTCTGCTGCGGACCAAAAAAAGGGTCCCGTGCGAGTTTGCAGTGGGTGCGGCGGGTGCGACACGAATTCAGCCATACTATCTGTATGGCTGAATTCGAATCGCACAGAGATCGGATGTGATTTGCACTGCAGTGCGAATCACATCCGTTCTCATAAACCGCTGCAATGTGAACCCAGCCTTAGTGACACTGGCGACGGGGGGTGATCACGGGGTTAAACCTTTATTGGGGGGGTTAGGGGGGTACCTTAGAACTAAAGGGGGCTAATCCTAACTGCCCTAACAGTTATTACAGTCACAAATGACACCCGCCGGGTGATCAGGGGGTTAAAGCTTTATTAGGTAATAAATGGCGGGTGCCCTGAAACTATAAAAAAATAACTAACCAACCAGCGTCACCTGTAACAGTTATATGGTGATCACTGGTGAAAGGGTTAACTAGGGGGCAATCAGGTGGCTTTATGCGGTAGTATATGGGGGTCCCTGGCGCTATAAAAAGCTGCGGCGAACCTAAATACCTACCTGCCTAACTAGCGTCACCTGTGACACTAATACAGCGATCAGAAAAACGATCGCTTATTAGGCTGGGTTCACACTGGAGCGATGCGGGAACGCCACGAATCCGCGGCGGGTTCCCACATCGCATGCCTCCCGGCGGCAGTTCACACTGCCCTATGCGAACTGCTGGGAGTGTCAGTGAAATGTTAATGACATCCCCAGATCAGTTCGCATATCGCAGTGCGATCTGCAAACTCGGATCGCATGGTGTGAACACCCATGCGATCCGATTCTGCTGCGGGCCAAAAAAAGGGTCCCGTGCGAATTTGCGGCGGGTGCGATGCGAATTCAGCCATACTATCTGTATGGCTGAACTCGAATCGCACAGAGATCGGATGTGATTTGCACTGCAGTGCGGTGCGAATCACATTCGTTCTCATAAACCGCTGCAATGTGAACCCAGCCTTAGTGACACTGGCGACGGGGGGTGATCACGGGGTTAAACCTTTATTGGGGGGGTTAGGGGGGTACATTAGAACTAAAGGGGGCTAACCCTAACTGCCCTAACAGTTATTACAGTCACAAATGACACCAATGCAAAAAAAAATAAAAATAAAAAAAATAAAAAAAGACATTGGTGTCACTGTGACTGGGGGGCAGGGGTAATTGGGGGGGTGATCGGGGGGGTGTGAGTGTGCCTGGCATGTTCTACTGTGTAGTGTCGTGTTGGTGCAACTCACCGATCCTCTCTCGGTGTCGGAACGAAAAATACCGACACGGAGGAGAGAATACATCACTTCCTCTCCTGTGTTTACATTACAGGAGAGAAAGTGATGTCACGGAGCATTTTCATTCGTCGGGAGCGATCGCGAGGGGGTGGCCATGAATGAATGGCCGTCCCCTCGTCCGGGATCGCTCCCGAACGAATACCGACCGCCGCAGGCACCGGGCGGGGGCCCGATCGGGCCCCCGACCCGCGGGCAGGCAAGGACATACATGTAAGCCCTTATGCCTGCCCGTGCCATTCTGTCGACGTACATCGTCGTGCGGCGGTCGGGAAGTGGTTAAAAAAAATTTTTTTTTTAATTTATTTTATTTATTTTAAAATGAATAAATTGTTTTTAAAAAAATAATAATAATTTGATCACTTTTATTGCTGTCACAAGGAATGTAAACATCCCTTGTGGCAGTAATAGGTGGTGACAGGTACTCTTTATGGAGGGATCGGGGGTCTAAAAGACTCCCGATCCCTCCTTTAGATTTACACTTCAATGTATTCAGATCACCAAAAACAGCGATTCTGAATACTGTATATTTTAAAAAAAACGGCGCCATTGGCAGCCGAGTAAACGGGAAGTGACGTCATGACGTCACTTTCGTGTTTACTATTAGGAGACTGTAACTAAGCCGATTATGGCTTTGTTCCAGTTCCTCCCCAGCAGCCGGAGGCATCGGAGCGTGAATTGGTGCTCCCGATTGAGCGGGAGCACCGGTAACAGCGGCAGGAGGCGGCGGGGGGGTCCCCTCCCGCTCCTCCCCTCCCGCTCCTCCGGCATAACAGCCGCTTTGGTTGTTATGGCTGGATAGCCAATCGCCCGCTGTAAAAAACGGTATTGAGATGATGCCTGCAGGTGCGGGCATCATCCCGCTATACCCCCCGGAAGCCGAGTACGCACATCTGCGTACGCTCGGCGGGAAGGGGTTAAGAACTGTCAGAAGAAGCGGAGCGTCACACTGCTGAAGACTCCTGCAGAGGCGGATCGTGCGGACGGCATGGAGAAGAAGCCGGAGCAAGATGCGGGACGAGAAGAGCGGAGAAAGAAGAAGATGAAGAAGAAGATGGAGAAGAAGATGGAGAAGAAGAAAAACACTGAAGGAAGACCAGAAGAAAGAAGATTTAATAAAAGACTTGTGAAAAACTGTCTTTCTTGATCATACATCACAGGAGCTTCATTACATAGTGGGTTATATAGGCACTTCTGGTGATTGGACACTGGTTAACCCCAATTAAGGAGAATTTCTCCCCTATATAACCCCTCCCATATGGGAGGTACCTCAGTTTTTTCGCCAGTGTCTAAGGTGGTTGGTCACGTAAAACATGTGCTATGAAGAAAGGTCTGTGCAGGTCCCCGCGGGGGTCTAAGGGCTATGATAACCGGATCCATATCTCGGGCCGATATTTGACTCCCAAGATGATATGGTACCCGGGCCTCATCATCCGAAGAAACAAGGTTTTGCCTGTAAGTCCTCTCCTGTTTGGAAGACTGGGCTCTGAGAAAACCAGACTTGGTGTTCTATTTACATAGTGGCACGAAAGTTTCTGCCAGAGTCTTTAACAAGGTCCAGGTAAGAGGTTCCTCTCAGAAGGAACCCAAAAAATCCTGAAGGTTGGCACAACTGGGTGAAGGCTGGAAACTGTCTGTTTTTTTAGCAATTCCTGCGGCGAGGACAGGTAAGAGAAGTTAATCCTATATAAATCATATATTATTGATTTCTTCATGTGAATAGTTGTATGTCTTACCTGGTTTCCACCACTAGAGGGAGTAAGAGCTGCCTGATGCATACTTACATGCCTTTCAGATACACACGCTCAGTGAAGCCTGTTTATTCAGAAGGCTCACGTCTCCGCTGCAGACTCTGCCACAGTAGAGGTAAGAGAGGGGTCCCACGTAGTCTAGGGGTCCCGCACGGCTCCGTGGGTGATCCTCTTCCCCCCTTGGACGACCGGTGGTCCGCGTCCATGCGCGCTGACCGTGCTCCCATGCTAATGGATGGAGGGGGGGTGTGGTTGTGCACGGCGCTTTACTGCGCAGGTGCCAAAGCGGCAATTTTAAAAAGCCCAGAGCGCCAGGGGGCTGTAAGTGGAAGACACAGGAGCTGTGGGCAGTAAGCATCCTAAGGGATTTTATCCAGGCAAACCTAAGACACCTACTCAGCATCAGGTTGTGCAGTTTAAGCATATATATTTATTGTGAGACTTGGAGCACAACAGTGATTGCACTTTTGTACTAGTACCTTTGCTTTGTAGGTTAGGACTATGTCTGCTCGTAAGAGGGTCTCGGGGGGAGGTAACAAGGGCACTGGTAAATCACTGCCTAGGTCTAGGGGTCCTAAAAATGCCTGTAGTTTACCATCCCCCCCTGCAAGACTGGAGCCAGCCTCCCAGGATGAGTCAGTGCCCCTGTCAGGTTTTGCAGCCTCTCCTAATGTTTCAGCCCCAGTGTATGTCACTGAAGACTCTCTTAAGGCTACATTGGAGGGTTTTGAAGGGAGAATCATGAATTTTATTTTAGCTTCCCTAAAAGATAGCAGAAAAAGGGGTAGATCCCCTCCCTCTGCTGAGATTCCTCTTTCAGATGACACCTCTGACAATGAGGAGTGATCCCTATCATGGGATAGGGATCAAGAACAGTCGGATGAGTCAGAGGAAGAGGAGAGAGTCCCCTCCTCCCAGGCACTCAGAAAACAGGTTCAATATTATACTGAGTTGGTGGGTACCACATTCAGAATGCCCGCTGCTGAGGCCGCTACATCCTCTGTTTCTTCCCTGGGGGTCAGGAAAATCCCACAGACTGCTTTTTCCTTTCCAATTCATCCCTTAATGGATAAATTGTTGTATGAGGATTGGGGACATCCCGATAAACTGTTTGCTCCTCTTAAAAGGTTTTCTATGCTTTATCCTCTGGAGGAAAGTTTCACCAAGAAATGGGGGGGTCCCATCTGTCGATGCGGCTGTTTCTTGTGTGAATAGAAACCTGACCTGTCCTTTGGAGAATGCTCAGGTATTTAAGGATCCAACTGATAAGAAGCTGGAAACGTTATTAAAAGCCTCCTTTTCCATGGTTGGCGCTGTAGTGCAGCCTACAGTCGCAACTGTGGGGTTGTGTCAGTTCCTCAAGGAACAGGTTAAGCAGATGCTTGGCCTCCTTCCCAGTGAGGAAGTGGAGAGTTATGCAGAGATTCCTCAAATTCTGTGTTTTATGATTGATGCGATTTTGGATTCTGTCCAACAAGCATCTCGTTTGTCTCTCCTGTTGGTACACATGCGAAGAGCCCTATGGCTAAATTGGGCAGCTGAGCTGTCATGTAAG
This sequence comes from Lithobates pipiens, assembly GCF_037356315.1. Taxonomy (NCBI): domain Eukaryota; kingdom Metazoa; phylum Chordata; class Amphibia; order Anura; family Ranidae; genus Lithobates; species Lithobates pipiens. The sequence goes on from NW_027507718.1 coordinate 302,072,842, forward strand.
AAGTATTTGATTGGGTTCCCGTTTAAGGGGGAACGCTTATTTGGGGAATAATTTGATAAATTCGTCCAACAGATTACAGGGGGTAAATCTACTCTCCTTCCAATCAAAAAGAGCAAACGTCCATCATTTAGGCGTTCTCTTTCTCCCGGAGCATCAAGCTCTAAGCAGTGGCGACGGCCTTCCCAACCTCCCTCTACAGGAAAGGCCCAAAGCCATGCCCAGGGGCAGAAAAAGACTTGGGGGCGAAAGCCTGCCAAGCAGAGCCCAAAATCTTCCTTGTGAAGGGGCGCCCCCACTCGGCCGAGTGGGGGGAAGGCTCCTGCAGTTTGCAGAAGCCTGGCAGGAAGAGATCTGGGACAAGTGGGTAACCTCCTCGGTATCTCTGGGCTACAAGCTAGAGTTTCAGGAGATTCCACCTTCTCGCTTCCTAAGGTCAAGGGTCCCCAAGGATCCAGTAAAGCAGAAACTGCTACTTCTGGCCTTAGACCACTTACTATCCCAGGGGGTGATAGTGGAAGTGGACCCAAAAGAACAGGGTTCAGGTTTTTACTCAAATCTCTTCACCGTTCCAAAGCCAAATGGAGGTGTCAGACCTATCCTGGATCTGAAGGATCTGAACCGGTTTTTGTGCATCCAGTCTTTCCGAATGCAGTCAATACGTTCTGTGGTCTCCTCCCTGCAAGGGGGAGAGTTTATGGCATCGATAGATATCAAGGATGCATATCTTCATGTGGCAATTTTTTCCGCACACCAAAAGTATCTAAGGTTCGCGGTAGATCAGCGCCATTTTCAATTTGTGGCCTTGCCGTTCGGTCTCGCTACGGCTCCTCGAGTCTTCACAAAGATTCTAGACCCTCTCTTGGCAAACCTAAGAGCTCAGGGTATAACCGTGATGGCTTATCTAGACGATTTGTTTCTCATAGAGAAAAACAGTAGCGCTCTTGAACCACAGTGTTACCAGATCGTTAGAACACCTGGAACGCCTAGGTTGGATTATAAACCTAGAAAAGTCATCCCTACAGCCTGCTACCAGGTTGGAGTATCTGGGCATGGTCATCGACACCGCTCAGGGCAGGGTGTTTCTACCAAGGCCAAAGGCCATGGCTATAGGGGATCTGGTGCGCCTAATTCTGGGAAGAAGACCTTCCCCCATTCGGTTGTGTATGAGACTGTTAGGGAAAACGGTCGCCTCCTTCGAGGCCGTTCCATTCGCCCAGTTTCACTCAAGGCCTCTGCAAAGATGCATCCTTGCGGCTTGGAACAGGAAGCCCCAGGCCTTGGACCTTCCTATGTGTCTATCCTCAGGGACACGCAAGAGTCTTGTTTCATGGTTACAAACCAAGAATCTGCTGAAAGGCAAAACCTTTCTTCCTCTTCCATGGAAGATTATAACTACAGATGCCAGCCTGACAGGTTGGGGAGCAGTGTTGGGGGAGTCGTGCTCGCAGGGGAAATGGTCTGCGATCGAGAAGCTATTGCCCATAAATGTTTTGGAGATCCGGGCAGTTTATATGGCTCTCATAAACTGGTCTTACAGACTACGGGGTCTCCCTGTTCGAGTTCAGTCTGACAACGCCACAGCTGTGGCCTATATCAATCACCAGGGTGGCACCAGGAGTCTCGTTGCACAAAGGGAGGTGAAACGCATACTTGCTTGGGCAGAAAGGCATGTTCCATGCCTTTCTGCAGTCTTCTTTCCAGGAGTGGAAAATTGGCAAGCGGACTTTCTAAGCCGCCAACAGTTATGCCCAGGAGAATGGGCTCTACACCCCGACGTATTTCGGATCATATGTCACAAATGGGGCACTCCAGACGTAGATCTGTTTGCGTCCAGATTCAACAGAAAACTGGACAAATTTGTGTCAAGGACAAAAGATTTACTTGCTCAGGGGTCAGATGCTCTGACAGTTCCCTGGGATCAGTACAATCTAATTTATGCCTTCCCACCATTCCCTTCTGTCGTGGTTCCTGGGAAGAGTCAAGAGAAACAAAGTCAGTTCTTTTGGTAGCCCCGGCTTGGCCCAGGCGACCTTGGTACGCAGAGATCTTGAAGTTGGCAGTAGGCAGGCCGTGGATCCTTCCTCTCCGGCCAGATCTACTCTCGCAGGGTCCAATTTACCATCCTGCTTTACATAGTCTAAGTTTAACGGTTTGGCTGCTGAGACCCACATTCTGAGAGATCGTGGGCTTTCGGAGCCAGTCCTTTCTACTCTGGTCAGTGCCAGAAAGCCGGCCCAGGGGATGGCATCCTAGAAAGTATGTCATAAGCAGGATCTTGGCTTTCCTCCAGTCAGGCCTAGAAATGAATTTGGCCGTAAGCACTATCAAGGTGCAGATTTCGGCCTTGTCAGTGTTTTTCCAGAAGCCACTTGCATCACATTCCCTTGTGCGGGCTTTCATCCAGGGGGCTATGCGGTTAAGGCCGCCAGTCAAACCTCCGGTATGCCCATGGGATCTGAATTTGGTTCTCTCGGCTTTGCAGGGACAGCCATTTGAACCTTTGCATCAGGCTTCATTAGTTCTTTTGACTAAAAAAATTGGTTTTCTTGATAGCCATATCCTCGGCTAGAGGAGTGTTAGAACTAGCAGCTCTCTCCAGCAAGGAACCTTATCTAATTATTCATAAGGACCGGGTAGTAATGCGTCCTAATAGGTCCTTTCTGCCTAAGGTGGTTTCAGGATTCCATTTGAATCAAGATGTAATTCTACCATCCTTTTTTCCGGATCCACAGTCCGCAGAAGAATAGTTTTTGCACACTTTAGATGTGGTAAGGGCAATCAGTATCTATCTTCAGGCAACTGCTCAGATAAGAAAAACTGATTGCTTATTTATTTTGCCGGAAGGCCCTTGGAAGGGCCAGGCGGCATCAAAATCCACTCTCTCAAGGTGGATTAGACAGGTTATTTTTTCAGGCCTATAGTGTAAAGGGGAAGAGTCCTCCTTTTCAAGTGAAAGCGCACTCAACTAGGGCTGTAAGTGCTTCTTGGGCAGTGCATCACCAGGCCCCCCTGGCTCAGATCTGTAAGGCTGCAACTTGGTCATCAGTCCACACATTCACCAGATTTTATCAGGTGGATGTCAGAGGGCACAGTGTACTGCAGGCTGCAGTTTAGATCCTCTGGTCCATGGCGGTCTATGATTCTGATCTGTGTCTCCCTCCTCTCAAACTGAGCATTGCTTTGGGACATCCCACTATGTAATGAAGCTCCTGTGTCCCGTAATGTATGATCAAGAAAATAGGATTTTTATATACAGCTTACCTGTAAAATCCTTTTCTTGAGAGTACACCACGGGACACAGAGCTCCCACCCTTCTTGGATTTTACGTGGTTTCTTATTGCTTTGCTACAAAACTGAGGTACCTCCCATATGGGAGGGGTTATATAGGGGAGGAATTCTCGTTAATTGGGGTTAACCAGTGTCCAATCACCAGAGGTGCCTATATAACCCACTATGTAATGAAGCTCCTGTGTCCCGTGAGGTACTCTCAAGAAAAGGATTTTACAGGTAAGCTGTATATAAAAATCCTATTTTTGCCTTTTTTAACCTTTTTGTCACTTTTTGTGAAATGGTAGCGGTACACTTGTACCCCATTACCAATTCACACGGGGGGCGGGATCTGGGGGTCTCCTTGTTAAAGGGGGCTTCCAGATTCCGATAAGCCCCCCATCCGCAGACCCCCACAACCTCCGGGCAAGGGTTGTGGGGATGAGGCCCGTTTCCCCATCAACATGGGGACAAGGTGGTTTGAGGGGCTACCTCAAAGCACCCTCCCAATGTTGAGGACATGTGGCCTGGTACGGTTCAGGAGGGGGGCGCTCTCTCGTCTTTTCCTGCGGCCTGCCAGGTTGCGTGCTTGGATAAGGGTCTGGTATGGATTTTTGGGCGGACCCCATGCTATTTTATTTTTAAAAATTGGTGCGGGGTTCCCCTTAAAATCCATACCAGACCTGAAGGGCCTGGTATGGAATTTACGGGGACCCCCACGCATTTTTTTTTTTACATTTTGGTTCGGGGTTCCCCTGTGGGGAAATCCCCATGCCGTTTTTATCAATGAACTTTTATGTATATTGCCTACTGACAATTCATTATAGCCGTGAGTAGTTTTAAATGATTTGTTTTCCTTTAGAAATTTAATTTTACTGTCAGACTGTTCTAAACATGGGAAACATGGGCCCCTTTACAGGCATACTATAGACACCCCCCAGGTACAAAATTCAAAGGAATATTACACTTTTATTGTTTCACTTTAAGCATTATTAAAATCACTTCTCCCCAAAAAAACGGCCCGTTTTAAAACTTTTTTTGCTTTGATACATGTCCCCTGGGGAAGAACCCAGGTCCCCAAACACTTTTTATGACAATACCATGCATATAAGTCTTTAAAATTAGCACTTTTGATTTCTCCCATAGACTTTTAATGGGTGTCCTGCGAATTTCGAATTTGCCGCGAACACCAAAAATTTTAAAAAACATGAGTTCGACTCGAACATAAAGCTCATCCCTGGCTATGAACTTTTGACCCAGCTCACTCATCAATATAGACATGACAATCTTTACTAAGATCCTGGCTAATCGTCTAAACTTGTTCCTTCCATGCGTAATCAGAGAAGACCAGGTTGGGTTCGTTCGTCAACTCAACTCCTCAGTTGCAACACATCGCTCCATGGAAACAATGCTTTTATCACTTGATGTGAATAAAGGTTTTGATACCTTACCTTGACCTTAATCAATGTCTCTGCTCCGCCACCATGGCTTTGGCGTCTGGTTTCTGCACTGGTTAATGGCATTGTAAGACTCCCCCCAAGCTAAAATTAAATATTATCAGTTTGAATCCTCCCTTTTTTCTATTAGGAGGGGCACCCGCTAAGGGTGCGCACTCTCACCACTCTTATTCATTTTGGCCCTGGAACCTTTAGCAGAGACAATATGTTCCAATCCGGATATAAGAGGCGTAGAAGTCATGGGATATTTTGTTGTCTTTAACATCCCCCAGAGTCCCCTTGCCTACCTTATTATTTCTCCAAGTCGCTTTTGCGTCTCTCTCAGGTTTACATGTCAATTCTACCACGTCCAAAGCCATGTCAGTTAACCTCTCACCCTTTAAATTAGCCGTCTTGAAAGATGCTTTCCTGTTTCAGTTGCTTCCCTCTTTGCCTTATTTGGGCATTAGGCTCACTCCGGGGTATGATGGATTATATCAGGCTAATTTTCCTCCTCTCTTTAAAAAAACGAACCAATGCTTTCTTCTTGGTCGCATCTCCCGTTATGCTGTTTTGGCAGGATCTCAGAAGTCCGCATGTCCTATCTCCTAAAATTGCTACGTATTTTTCGGGTACTGCTGGTCATAGTCCCCTCGATTATCCTATGTATTCATCAACGCAAACTTTGAAATTTATATGGGGTTCTATCCATCCCGGGATTAATAAGCAAGTCTTGTATGCCCGCAGGATCAATGGCCCATTGTCCTATCTTCATGAAACGTACCAATTGCCACTTTGGTCTTACCTTGGCTACCTCCTATCCACCGCCCAAATAATTTGGGGTCCTGTTTAACTCACTCACTTCACCTTTTGGATTGATTTATTTTTTCAGCAGGTTTGCGCTCCCCTCACTTACCCGTACTCTGACTTACTCACTGCTCACTGTTTCCTCCTAGCTGTGACAACCCTAAACAATTCTCTTGGTGGACTGATAATGGCTTTGTCGATGTCCATTCTTTGTTCACTCCAATCAGAATCAGGACTTTTGAGACCCTCAGATCTTCCCATGATATTCCTCTTTGAGAATACTACAGTTATCTACAAATTAGGAACTTTCTTCAGCAATTAATAAAATCCCACCCGACTCCATACATGTTTACCCCTTTTGAAAGCCTCTGTAGGGCCCACCGTCACTGCGCGGGCTAAATATAATTGGTTTATTCATCAATTATCTCAGCTAGAAGACCCCTGGTGCAACCCTACTGCTTGCAATGGGAGGAAGACTTAGGAAAACAGTTAGATCCAGAGGACTGGCAGGTCATGACAATTCCGTCCTACTCCCCTCTTTGTTTCTGGGGGCGAGCACTAGGGCACACATTTGCTGGTCTTGCCACAAGGTATGAGTATATGCCCTTCTTTGTAATATTTTTAATACTAAAATCAGACGAGATCCCTACGAAGCCCTTACAAGCCGATAGTTGAACTGCTTCGTCCAGAATGCCTCTTGGCCCTGCATCTCTTTATTTCAACTACACTATCTATTGCGAGGGATTGGAAAACCCCTGTACTTAGCTTTGAAGCGGTCAAGAATCGCATGAACGATATCATGGTCAATTAGAAATTAACCGCATTAACCTTGGACACACATGATACATCTCTCAAGGTCTGGCAACCTTGGATTGCATATACCCAAACCCCCAGATTTAACAATCAGCTTCTTTCAATTTGATGACACTCTGGAGCTAACCCTGTCAGAGTCCTCTTCTTTCCCCTTATCCTTCCCCCCCCCCCTTCTTTCTTTCCTCTCTTTCATTTGATTTCTTGGTTTCCATCTTCCTCACTATGAGCTTCTTATTTCTAATGCCCACCAAGCTATAGAGCTGGTTTAGGATGCGGATGGTTACAATTTCTCCTAACACTGGAGGGTGCAATCCTTTATAGGGAAATTCAATCGCAATAAGCTTCCATGTTTTGGGACTTTACTTATGAGGCTCGTGCCATTCTGTTTTACCTTAAATGTATGATATAGCAAAACCTTGAGTTCTCCTCTCCAGAAGCTGTTTGACTTATATAATAATATTACATGGAGCTCGGAACTCCGATAACATTCTTGTTTTATCGCATTGTGGAATCTACTTTTCCGTTTTTGCTATACACAATGTAACCATCTCATTGTTTTTTTTTTTTCGTTACCTGTTCACTCTACCATGCAAATGAAATCTTTTGTAAAAGAAAATATCACATTTAGTTGAGATTAATGTACATGGACATTTGATCTTGATTTCAGAGTGTCTGTCATGCATTCACATGCTTAAGAAGAAAAAGAAAAAAAATACCTGAAATAAAAAAAGGGAAAAAGAGATAGCATCCGACAGAGTGCCTAAATATGGTTGATTATTTAAAGTGAACATAGTTTTGCATTATTTTTTTAACAACTAGAATGTGAACATTTGCTGTGTACAGATTATTATTATTATACAGGATTTATATAGCGCCAACAGTTTGTGCAGCATTTGCTGTGTACAGATGCAACCTGATATACCATTCAAAGGCACCAGTCTGCCCCTGCATTTACCACTTAGTATCTCGGATCATGTGGGAAACAGTATCAAAATTCCCATTCTGTGGAATCTAGGACACTCAGTATGAGAATTGTAACAGACCCAAAACTATCAGCCTTATTAAATGAAGTGTGCAGTAGCCAATAACAGCCAATTAGAATACACTCTGCAGAGGGCAGACTAGGAGAGGGGTCCTGATTGGTTGCTATGCATTATGACACTTAAAATAGAATTCTTTATTAAATAAGGTGAGAAGCATTAAGGTAATTTTAGCCTTCTGACTGCACAGAATGAAAGTGACACACACCAGCAAACATAAGGAGTTTCCCAGCTGTATTTAATGAAAGTGGAAAACCCATTGAATTGTACATAAATTATAGGTTTAAATATAAGGAGAAACTGACTGATGACTAACAGTTCAGTTTCATGGCAATTACGTTGGTTGTAGCTATTCTAGAATATCTGTGTATAGGTTTTAAGAAAAAATTGACAAGCCCATTATTAAAGTAAAATTATTGCTTGTTGGTACCCTTACAGCCATTGAGCAAACTGCTTATTCTTCCAGAAAAGTGAAGAATTAAAATCAGTTGTCTGCTGCATGCCTTTGTTATGTCACAGAGTAATGCCCCTTTCACACAGGCATTCCGTCTGTCCATTTTCATTTGTTTCCCTTACAGATGAAAAACAGACAGCAATGCATTCCTATGGGCAAACAAATGAAAAGCAGATGTCGCCTGTTTACATCAGTTTTTCGTCCATTTCCGTTCAGGTTCATTTTTGAAATTGAATAAGTCTGCATTTTTGTTCAAAAAAACAGAAGCGGACCTAAATGGATGTAAATTAACAATTGGTCTGCTTTTTCATCCTTTTTGTATTGGTTGCTAGGAGCTGGCATCCACCAGCGTCCTAACAACCAATGGCTCATCTCTGCTGTCAGCGGGGATTTCCCACTAACAGCAGAATGTAAATGTGAAAAAAAAAAATGCAGCAGACAAGGGGGCAGTGTATTCAATAAAAGGGACAGTGCTTACAGTGAAGGTGTGTACGCACAGGTTCCCTCATATACTGGCCCTAAATGTCATTGCCGGTTCTGAATGTAATAGCTAGCTCCTTTATTTACTTTAGAATAAGCTGTCATTTGGCCCCATTGCTGAATTATAGAAGGGGCAGGGTCACCTGATGATACCACCAGATTGCCTCACCCCTTTGTTTACTTTAGCAGCGGGCCGAATGACAGCTCCTTCTAAAGTAAACAAAGGAACTGGCAATTGCATTTAGAGCCAGCAAGTGATGGAGCTTGTATGTACACACTGTAAAAACTGTTCCTCTCCTTGCACACATTGCCCCTCCCCCTCCACCCCCACATACGCATGCATACATACAAAAGTGCATGCATTCAGGTGCCTACGTATAAAAACCACGATTGTGCTACACATGTTACATATCAACACACCTGCCAGAGTGAGTTCAATAATTTTAGCACCAGAGCTCCTGGGTAAAGCTAAACTGATGACCTGTAGGGACTTTTAAAGCATTGCCTATATAAAATATAGGGTATTTAAGTTTGTTTGCTGTTTCACAGGCACATACACTTTTAATGCTTGATATGTTGGGTATCTATTCACTCTGTGCAACTATATCTTTTATATTTTACCAAAAAATTGGGTAGTGTATTGCTTTTGTGTGCCCTAAAATAGTGTATTTTTTACTGAAATATTGCATTTCATAAATTGTTGCGCTAATAACATGTGACATAACATGTGACATAAAAAAATTGGAACTACCACAAATGTATTCTCCAGGGTGTCTGCTTTCAGAAAATATATAATGCTTTGGGGTTTTAAGTAATATTTAGGCCTAAAATTATTTTTTAATTGTGTAAACAAAAAAACAAAAAATGGAAAAATGGCTCCAGTGTTCAAGTGGTTAAATACAACAGCTAGTGGAAAAAAAGTAATGAAAACTTATGTAAATTTATGAAAAACCGATGTAAACTGAATCCGATTTTTTCTTTGAAAAAATGTGACTGAAGGATGGCGCCTATGTGAAAGGACCCTACTGCAAGGAGACTGTGACAATAAGATAAACTACTGCTTATTCTGCAAGAAATTCTAAAATGGCTTGGAACCCCTTAAAAAATTATAACTAATTAGATCATGGTGACATTTCAAACAGTTTTTTAATAATAAAAGTAGTAATTAATAACTTCATTTTGTAATCAGTCTTTGGGTCTATCTTATTTAATGGAGAAATGTGTCATTCTGTTGATTGGTATCATTGTAGGCAGCACAATGAACATGGACTAGAGAAAGCAAAAGAGAGAGTTGTCTGAAAAAAAACTGATCAGAAAAAAATGATAAACCAGCATGTCATAGGTAAATGCTATAAGACCATCCCCAAACACGCTGATGTTCCTGTGACTACAGCTGCAAATACTGTGTAGCACTACCCCTCAAGGAGCCACTAGTTAAGATGGGTCCATTGTCGCTGGCCTAGACCTTCCCTGCCCCACTTTTAAGTACACAATGGGGTTTATTTATATAGCTGGAAAGTGCAAAAAAAAAAAAAGGCTCACTACTGCATAGAAACCAATGAGCTTCTAACCCCAGCTTCTTCAAGTAAGCTTTGGCAATAAAACCTGGAAGCTCATTGGTTTCTATGCAGAAGTGAGCCTGATTTTGCACTTTCCAGCTTTAGTAAATAAACCCCCATTGTGTACTTAAAAGTGGGGTATGCCTCCACACCAACACACAATTTCATAAAGAAATCACTGACAGTGACATTAACATGGCAATACTAACATGCTAGTTTAAAGAAAAAACAAGCACCGACCAATTAGTAAAGCAAACTAAATATATTGTCCTAAAATAAAGTAGGTAAAGGCAGACAGAGATAAGGGGGAAATGAATAGGAAGTAATACACTCAAAATACAGGATAATTAGAAGTAACTGGGCAGCTAGAAACATATAGTAAAACACCCAAAGAGTTTTTCCCAGACACTGGAGAGAAACTACCAGACATATGTACCAATATTCTACTGCAAGAAAATATGTTTATGTTAATTGTCTTTGTGTGTTTTATTATTCATCATATCTGATTGATGATTTTTTTTATCTTATATTTTCCAATAAATACCATTATATACTTTTTTGTGTTGTTGCCATTTAAAGTTCCACTTAGGGGGTATTCCTTTTTTCTTTTTTAACACTAACAAGTCACATGACACCGGGGAGGGAAAATTGCTCATTAGGCCCAATTTGGACATTTTCACTTAGGGGTGTACTCACTTTTGTTGCCAGGGGTTTAGGTATTAATGGTTGTGTGATGAGTTATTTTGAGGGGACAGGAAAATTACACTGTAATTCAAGCTGTACACTCACTACTTTATATTGTAGCAAAGTATAATTTCTTCAGTGTTGTCACATGAAAAAATATAATAAAATATTCTCAAAAATGTGAGGGTGTACTCACTTTTTGAGATACTGTGTCTATATATATATATATATATATATATATATATATATATATATATATATATATCCTCAAATAAATGTAAAAAAAAACATTTTAAAATGTAGGGCAGTGGATGGTGTCAGTAGGGCAGTGGATGGTGTTGGTAGGGCAGTAGATGGTGTCGGTAGAGCAATGGATGTGTCAGTAGGGAAGTGGATGGTGTCAGTAGTATTTTTTTATTTTATTATTTTGTACTATTTTATTTTTTTAAATCATTTTTTACTATTTTCTTTAGGAGCCCCATTGGGGGGCTCTGGTGAAGCATCAGCAGGGGGAATATGCTTCACACAGGTTTAGGGTGTGCCCAGGCACATCCGTCACACCACCTGCGCACACCTATGATGATCATGCACTCAAGGCTGCAGAAACCTTGTAAACAGACCAGCTGAAAAGAGCAAGCAGGATTTAAACCAAATCAGCACTGCGCCAATCAAATATTTACCATTCATTAAGGCTGCTTTCACACTGGGGCGGTATTCAGGCGTTACAGCGCTAAAAATAGCGCCTGTGTAGCGCCTGAAAAAAACCGGCCCCTTTAACTCCAGTGTGAAAGCCGGAGGGCTTTCACACTGGGGCGGTGCGCTGGCAGGACAGTGAAAAAAGTCCTGCTAGCCGCATCTTTGGAGCGGTGAAGGAGCGGTGTATTCACCGCTCCTATACCGCTCCTACCCATTGAAATCAATGGGACAGCGCGGCAATACCGCCGGCATAGCGCCGCTGCGGCGGCGCTTTGCGGGCGGGTTTAACCCTTTTTCGGCCGCTAGTGGGGGTTAAAACCACCCCGCTAGCGCCCGCAGACCGCCGCTAAAACGACGGTAAAAATTTTAGCGGCGCTTTACCGCCGACGCCCGCACCGCCCCAATGTGAAAGCAGTCTAACTGACAGAGGAGGTGTGAAAAGGGAACCATCATTGTCTTCATAGACTTTACATTCACATTTGACTGTGTTTACTGATTTACTGATACTCTGCAGAATTAGAAATTTAGGTGTGTTCATATAGAAATTTTGGAGGTCAAGTATTTAGTGAGCATCACAGTGCTACCTCCCCCCCTTAAAGGGAACTTTGAGTAAAGCACAACTGTGTTTCCGTAACACACCTATAGAAGCTAAACTTTATTTCAACAGCTACATCCAGTATATTCCATCCAGAATTTTGGAACATGACAAAATCTGTTTAGCAATTTAAGCCAAATATTGGGTGGGTGCCCCCATTTGGTTTGGAAACGCTTGGTAGTCATGGCTTGTGTCAAAAGGAAGGAAATGTAAATTCTTGGTAGAAGCCTTAGGTGTGTGAGACTTGGGCCTTTTTGTGGGGTAGGAGTACCATTCCCCAGGAGCGAGCTTAATGAATTTGTCCACAGCAAAGGATGTGTACAAGATCTTTCTTACAAAAATGTAGAACAGACCTAGCTTTTAGCCACAACATCCTGTGACAGAGATAAGAGGGATTCTTGGGATTTGTCAAATTACATTTTCAAGAGCATCAACACAAACCAATATGGCTGAAGGCATTAGCCATAATTGTTTTAAGAGAGCAGGGTCTTCAAAGACAAATCCTGGTCACTGTTCATCCTTTTCAACTAGTTAGCAATAGTCTGGCAAATATACATGGCAGCAATTGTTGACTGCAGGGTTGGACCTACAAGAGGAAATAAAGCCTTTAAAATGGCTTCAAAACACATACAGGTATCCATAAAATCCCCAAAAGATGGAACATCCTTAAAACGAACTGTAAGGTGCTTTTTGAGAACTAAAATGGCAGGATCCACTATTGGAAGAGAAAATCTTATTTTAAATTCCTCTACCAAATTATAAACATCATCAAAAAGTGTAACATGAATATAGACCTTTTCAGAGCATAGCTAATCCTCATAAATTGTACAATCAATCTGTGCATGTATGGGAAAAGTATTTTTAGACTTGACCAGTCTCTTAATACCCATATGGGTCTCTTTGGAGAATCAGGTGTGAATACTGCATCAATCAGTGTGTCCACAGTGGAAAGCTTTTGGTGCAAAGCAATAGCTTGTACCTTATAAGCTTCAAGGGATGGAAAATCTTCTTTTGCGCCTCTATTACAAAATCAATGTCCCCAGTACTTTCCTGCATATCTTCAAATAAAGGAGGTTCCACCTATGATTCCTGTTTAGGTGGAGAAGAGGACCTCTGGAAACTGAGGGTTGTAGAAGTGCTCAAAATTTTCAAAGAATTCAGATATAGTGGCAGAGAAGATTTAATTTTTCACTGTGGCTGCATGCTGCATGGTGTGCACCTGAGCAATAGCCAGAGTCAGAGTCAAGGGCATAGCTGAGTGGTGTTCTCTGTTTATTGTAGGATGATTGCAGAATGTATGCTCTCAGACCCCTTTGACCCAGTTCCCTTGTGCCTGTGATCTGTATTTGCTAGTGAAGTGATCCGCAATGGGGTACTTTCAGTTCAGGAGTGCCAAATGGATGAGATGTTGCATGTTTCTGTGGCTGTGTCTCTCTAGAAGATGGCAGAGGAAGTGCAGCTACATGCGTGTGTTTTTGGCAGGCCTTGTGATTTACTATGGATTTACTATGGATCTACACAGGGGAACTTTTTTTTTTTATAAATTAGGGATTTATCAAAAACTGTCTAAGGTCTTTTTTTACACTACACATTTTTTTGGACGAATGAGTAGGGGTACTATGTGAGTTGGGATCTGGGGGCCTCCTTTTTAAAGGGGGCTTTCAGATTTCAATAAGCCCACCATCACCAGCCAGGGTTGTGAGAAAGAGGCCCTTTTCCCCATCAACATGGGGACAAGGTGCTTTGAGGGAGAGCTCCTCTGCCCTAAAGCACCCCCCCCCATGTTAAGGGTATGTGGCCTGAAATGGTTCAGAAGGGGGGCGCTTGCTCATCCCCTCCATTTCCTGACCTGCCAAGCTGCATGCTTGGATAAGGGTCTGGATCTGGTATGGATTTTAGAGGGGGGGGGGGTCCACACTATTTTTTTTTTAATTGTTATTGGGGTTCCCCTCAAAATCCATACTAGGCCCTGGTTTGGATTGGTGGGGGGGGGGGGGGGCATTACGTTTTATTTCTTTATTTTTATCAGCAGAATTTTTTAATTTTATTTTTCAGTCTGTTGTCAGCTGATGACTGTGTTTCAGAAAAGCTTCAAATGTGCATAGTTTTAAAGGCTCCTAAGGTGCAGCAAACGCACCGAAAACTGCGGTAACACACTATGCTCTGCTCCAAAAAAAGCTTCTGGAGCGATTGTCTCATGTAGGGCAGCCCATTCAAGTGAAAGGTCTGCCCTATGCTTGTTGAGTGAAAAACGCTCAAAAACACCCAAAAAAGAGACATGTGGGAATGTGAGTTTTTACTATGTGGAGATGTGAACGAGGCCTCACAGCTGAGTGTCTTGTTCCACTTCCTCCTATGTACTTATATACTATGCCATCTGATTATACAATCTCTGTACAATGTCCTTTAGATTTACCAGAACTATGGAAAAGGATGACCCACCTGAGCAATCCATTTGTTTTTTATCAAATCATACAGCCCCTTGTACTAAAATAGAAAATTGTGTCACCGGCGCAAAAATGAATCAAAGATATTGATATTAAAATTAAGATATGATCTGCTGCAGTCCTATACCATAGCTTAGGAAAAAATATAAGTTTGAAATGTAACTGCACTGATCCAAACGTGCTAGTGCAATATTACCACTAAAGCGGTGTCTTTGCCATATATATACAAACTTTAAAACTAAAAAACTAAAAAGCTATAAAGTCCAATGTGCCAATAGATCAATATATAGTGAAAATTGTCAAGTGCCAAATGTCGAAAACCACAGAACATAAGTATTTTACAATAGTCCCCAAAGTCCACTTCTGTTTGTCTTATAAATTCCATGTGCATATTGTGCCTCAATCCACATCCGTGCTCTATAAAAAGGACTTTTCACCAATTCGTGTGCCACCACCACCTTTTGAAATCAGAAACCAGAACCTAGAAAATTTTTTGCCTTTGGTTTATATTGGGATAACCACTCCACTATCCTGGCGTTCCTCCAACTAGGTTGCCACTAGTTACTCCTCATGTCTCCATGCCAGTCTTGGTATCTTATAAGAAGTAAGCATCCATCATTGCGCAGCATACTTATATAAAATGTATTTTAACCAATAAGATAACATCCAAAATGTATAAAATGTGCACTCACAATTACCTGCTTGTCACCCACTGTCATATGACTGCGGAGCGGGGCGCCGATCGCAGCAATCGTTGCTGCGCCGTGTTGCTAGAACATGGTGCAACCCCAATCTGTAGAAAGACCCGAGTCCTCGGCTCTTTAAACATGTGATTGGCTGTGTCCAATCACTGCCGGTCACATGAAAACAAGGAAGTGCCGGTAATCTGCGATCCTCGCCTCACACTGACAGAGTGTGTGGCGAGGAGAGCCGATCAGCGGCATCTCCTTATTTACATGTGACCGGCAGTGATTGGACACAGCCGATCACATGTTTAACCACTTGACCACTAGGCACTTAAACACCCTTAATAACCAGACCAATTTTCAGCTTTCGGTGCTCTCACATTTTGAATGACAATTACTCAGTCATGCAACACTGGACCTATATGACATTTTTGTCCTTTTTTTCACACAAATGGAGCTTTCTTTTGGTGGTATTTAATCACCGCTCGGTTTTTTATTTTTTGTGCTATAAAAGAAAAAATACAGAAAATTCTGTAAAAAAATTAATTTTTCTTTGTTTCTGTTATAAAATTTAGCAGATTAGTAATTTTTTCTTCAGAAATTTTGGCCAAAATTTATACTACTACATATCTTTGGTAAAAATAAGTACAAATTGGTGGAAATTATTTGGTCTTTGTGAAAGTTATAGAGTCCACAAGCTATGGTGCGAATATCTGAAAATTGATCACACCTGAAGTACTGACGGCCTATTTCAATTCTTGAGACCCTAACATGCCAGAAAAGTACAAATACCCCCCAAATTACCGCTTTTTGGAAAGAAGACATTCCAAGGTATTTAGTAAGAGGCATGATGAGTTTTTTGAAGTTGTCATTTTTTCCCACAATTCTTTGCAAAATCAAGATTTTTTTTACTTTTTTTTTTTCACAAAATTGTCATATTATCAGTTTATTTCTCACACAGCATAGGGCATACCACAAATTACACCTCAAAACCCATTCTGCTATTACTCCCGAGTACGGCGATACCACATGTGTGAGACTTTTACACAGTGTGGCCACATACAGAGGCCCAACATGCAGGGAGCGCCATCAGGCATTCTGGAGCACCCAGGACAATTCTGACATTTCTCTCCTACATGTAAAAATCATCATTTATTTGCTAGAAAATTACATAGAATCCCAAAACATTATATATGTTTTTTTAGAAAAGACCCTGGAGAATACAATGGTGGTCGTTGCAACTTTTTATCTCGCACGGTATTTGCGCAGCAATTTTTCGAATGCTTTTTTTTGGAAAAAAAAAACAGTTTTGTGCTTAAAAAAAAAAAGATACCTAACATGTCACTCTTCAAAATTGCACAGGCTCGTGGAATGGCGCCAAACGTCGCTACTTAAAAATCTCCATAGGCGACGATTAAATTTTTTTTTACTGGTTATATGTTCTGAGTTACAGAGGAGGTCTAGGGCTAGAATTATTGCTCTCACTCTAACATTCGCAGTGATACCTCACATGTTTGGTTTGAACACCGTTTTCATATGTGGGCGGGACTTACGTATGCGTTCGCTTCTGCACGCGAGCACATGGGGACAGGGGCGCTTTAAAAAAAAAAAATGTTATTGTTCATTTTACTTTATTTATTTTAGTTTGACATTTTTTTCCCCAAAAATAAATTTTTTGATCACTTTTATTCCTATTACAAGGAATGTAAACATCCCTTGTAATAGGAATATGGCATGACAGGTCCTCTTTACAGGGAGATATGGGGTCAATAAGACCCCGCATCTCACCTCTAAGCTGGGAAGCCTGAAAAAAAAAAAAGATTCTGGATATGATCGTATTGGCGAGTCGGTAGAAGCACCGGAGGGCGGCGGGAGGGGGGGTGTCTATGGCTGGGTATTGCAGGGTATCACCGACTCTGGCTGGGTATGGCTGGGTATCTCAGAGTATGGCTGGATATCTCAGAGTATGGCGTTGCAGAGTATTGCGTTGCAGAGCATTGCAGGATATTGGCGAATGTTGCAGAGCATTGAAGAGGGTTGCAGGGTATTGGCGGGTGTTGCAGAGCATTGCAGAGTGTTGCAAAGCATTGCAGAGTGTTGCAGGGTATTGGCGGGTGTTGCAGAGCATTGCAGAGTGTTGCAAAGCATTGCAGAGTGTTGCAGGGTATTGGCGGGTGTTGCAGAGCATTGCAGAGTGTTGCAGGGTATTGGCGGGTGTTGCAGAGCATTGCAGAGCGTTGCAGGGTATTGCAGAGTGTTGCAGGGTATTGCAGAATGTTGCAGAATGTTGCAGGGTATTGCAGAGTGTTGCAGGGTATTGCAGAGTGTTGCAGGGTATTTCAGAGTAATGCAGGGTATTGCAGAGTATTGCAGGGTATTGCAGAGTATTGCAGGGTATTGCAGAGTAATGCAGGGTATTGCAGGGTAATGCAGAGTATTGCAGGGTAATGCAGAGTATTGCAGAGTAATGCAGGGTAATGCAGAGTATTGCAGAGAATTGCAGAGAATTGCAGAGTATTGCAGTGTAATGCAGAGTATTGCAGGGTATTGCAGAGTAATGCAGAGTAATGGCAGGGTATTATATCTCTCAGAAGGTGAAAAAAGCAAACCTACCACTTACAATGCAAAAAACACCTTGTGGCGCTACAAAAACTACACACTGTTAAATAACAGTGTACTATGATAACCAAAACTACACAACGTGAAAATTATAAACACATGTGCATAAATAAATATAATCAACAATAAAATAAATAGTGATTAAATAGCGAAAAAATGCAATCAAAAAATATATAATCGCACAAAGGTGATACAGTGAATATGTGACAAAACATAAATATAGAGAATGAACACAATGACAAATAGTGCTCTAATGGAAATGTGCAGTTCCAAAATAAATTAGATTGATCAAATACAATTATTGAGGAGCAATAACTGTAATAATGGCAATAGTTCAAAAAAGAAGAATTCATATTCAAGTGAACGTTCTGTACCCAAGTGTCCATAAAACGCAGAGCCTCCACCGCACCCTTGGTGTTAGTGCCCCCCTTGTTTAGAACACTCACCAGCAGTATTGCCCAGCACTCTCGTGTCGGGCAAAAAACGCTTATAGTGTATACAGATGATGACTATTTCTCCAGCCACTTCTTGTGAAAACTTCGCAGCAGAGGATAATCACTTAATATCTCAGAGTTACCTCAGGGAGACAAAAGAAACTTCCCATAGTGCAACATTGCAAAACTATTTTTAATCTCAATAAAACGTTCGATTAAAATCACACTCACATGGATCCAATTAAAAACAGGCACTTCAAATAGACATTCCACTGGTCAATTCAAAGATCCTTCACTCATAGGCATTGGTGAGTACACTGGAAGCAAGCTAAGTTCATATCAAATAGCACCGTCTCTACACAAGGTATCTGTGTGGTACCTGACAGCAGACAACCCAATTTGAAAGCAGCGCCAGATAGTGATATCCAGTCCTTCAACTTGTGTGTTCTCCTTCCTCCGCCTTCTTTCTAGTCTTTTACTGTGTGTGCTGGTCGCCGTATAGCCACGCCCCCGCCATGTTTCGTCCAATGGACTTCCTCATGGGTTTGGCTACCCAGCTGTAACAACCCCCCTTTTATTTGCAATCTCAGGCGACCAGTCCCTCCCAGTCCAGGTGACCCCTCCCCCCTATGTCCTCCAATTGGTTAATAGGCTCTTGCGGTGGGTGGTTCATAATTCGTTCCTCCCCCAACCCCTCCCCATCTCTGTGTGTAAAAACACTCCCAACTTCCCCACACATTGCTCTCATCACGATCAGGAGAATATAACACCACACATATTAAGGAAGGCCCATCAACCTACCCTTCTAAATGGCTTCCTAATCACTCATTTCCATCCCGTAGCAATAGGTGGTTTTGTTTCGTCGACACGCATGCGCGGACTACCGGGGAAGCTCGTATACTTCGTCAGCTGATTGACTCAGCCTAGGCGCCGCCGTCATCACGCTTACCCTAGCGTACCTCCCCGGACCGCCCACTCCACCCGCGCCATCATGCTACACCCAGGTATCACTCGTGAGCTGCGCACGCGCCAATCACTGCACCTAGTACTAGCGTCCTTCCCACAGACCTCCCCCTCCACCCACGCCATCTTGCTGCACCCAGGAGTCAAAACTGCGCAGGCGCCAAACCCTATGCAGTGTCTTGGCGAGAAGAATATAATATCTTCTTCATCGACGCCCCACTCCTGTCAAGATAACCAATAAATCAAACAGGGGAAGTACCATAATCACAACCAATCCTGTTTAATAGCAAAGTACTTCAGGAATCCCAAAATAAACGCTGTAAATGTACACACCATTAAGCCACACATAACACCCTAAGGAACCCCTCAACCCCAACAAGCGGTCCTAAACAATGTGTATATGTAACAGAATAAGTGTGTCCACAGACTTTTAGCGTTTAGATGGACCAGTAATACCTATACCATACAATAATAAAATAACGAAATAATAAAAATCGGGCAGAGGAGGAGAACATACAAAGAATTTTCAAACAATGTATATTTAACCCCACTACTCAAAATAGGATGCTCAATGTCACCCTTATTATTGAACAACTTGCTTGTGCGACCAATGCCCAAGAGTTCACATAATGATAAAAAACAATATAAAAAAATGTATATATAAAGGTATACCATCTCCTAATCTATAGATACACTCATTAAAAAAATATACATAAAAATAAAAGTAAAAATACTAGCTCTCATAAACACTAATTTCCTCAAACCCATCTACTCATTTCAACATGAGATACATGATCAAAACCCCACTCATTATATACGACCCCAAACTTCAACGATTGGTGTCCCAATGTATCTCCAAATACATATCTAATCCTACAAAGAATCATTATAAAACAAGCAAATAGAGGTAAACAGAAAAATAAATAAAATCCAACTATTCCCCAAGATGCGTGCGGGCCATATCTTCCTAGTTTAAATAATAGGGAAACACAGGAAAGCGAGGCGGCCAACCCCCCAACAAAAAATATTGTCAGGAGTTATTGATGAAGCTATTGACATCCAGCTCAATATTCATACCCACTGGTGTCAAGCTCCTCATCAAAAAAATCCACCTCGTTTCCCTTTGTGACAAATCCCTGATCCGGTTTGAACCCCTCCAAGAATGGTGAACATGGTCAATGCCGCAGAACTGCAGAAGGGATGGATCCTGCTGGTGGTGCTCTTTAAAGTGCATAGACACACTATGGTACTTATACCCCTTCCGTATATTCGCAAGGTCCTCCGAAATGCGGACCTTCAACTGCCTTTTAGTGCGTCCCACATAATAGAGCTTACATGGACACCACAGCAGATATACTACAAAAGTCGTGTTGCAGGTCATGAACTCCTCTATTTGAAAGGACTCACCAACCCCGTTGGTCACTGAAATTATGCCCCTATTGATCTTTGAAACCGTCCTGCAGCAAACACATTTCCTACATGAAAAAAATCCTTTTAAATCTCCAGAGATGGTGATTTTCAACGGCGGATCTAATACCTTCTTGACGATCCTATCACCAATATTAGGAGCTCTTCTGTAGATAAATCTGGGAGCAGTTGGTAAAACCGTGCCCAGGTATCTGTCCTTCCCTAAAATATGCCAATGCTTAGCAAAAATAGATTCTATGTCCCTATATTGGTGATGAAAACCTGACAAGAATTTGAACTGATGTTGTGTCCGATCACTGCTTTTCAACCGGTCTTGCAAACATACATCCCTAGGGATATTCCCCACTTCCTCTATTATTTTCTCAAGGCGGGTACAATTATACCCCTTCTGCAAAAATCTCTCCTTCAATATACCAGATTGGGACACAAAGTCCATATCTGTGGTGCAGTTGCGGCGGACGCGCAAAAACTGGCCTTTCGGGATATTCCTTATCCACGAGGGGTGATGTCCACTCCTCGTGGACAGGTAACTATTCCGGTCCGTAGCCTTAAAATAAACTATCGTGCTCTATAAAAAGGACTTTTCACCAATTCGTGTGCCACCACCACCTTTTGAAATCAGAAACCAGAACCTAGAAAATTTTTTGCCTTTGGTTTATATTGGGATAACCACTCCACTATCCTGGCGTTCCTCCAACTAGGTTGCCACTAGTTACTCCTCATGTCTCCATGCCAGTCTTGGTATCTTATAAGAAGTAAGCATCCATCATTGCGCAGCATACTTATATAAAATGTATTTTAACCAATAAGATAACATCCAAAATGTATAAAATGTGCACTCACAATTACCTGCTTGTCACCCACTGTCATATGACTGCGGAGCGGGGCGCCGATCGCAGCAATCGTTGCTGCGCCGTGTTGCTAGAACATGGTGCAACCCCAATCTGTAGAAAGACCCGAGTCCTCGGCTCTTTAAACATGTGATTGGCTGTGTCCAATCACTGCCGGTCACATGAAAACAAGGAAGTGCCGGTAATCTGCGATCCTCGCCTCACACTGACAGAGTGTGTGGCGAGGAGAGCCGATCAGCGGCATCTCCTTATTTACATGTGACCGGCAGTGATTGGACACAGCCGATCACATGTTTAACCACTTGACCACTAGGCACTTAAACACCCTTAATAACCAGACCAATTTTCAGCTTTCGGTGCTCTCACATTTTGAATGACAATTACTCAGTCATGCAACACTGGACCTATATGACATTTTTGTCCTTTTTTTCACACAAATGGAGCTTTCTTTTGGTGGTATTTAATCACCGCTCGGTTTTTTATTTTTTGTGCTATAAAAGAAAAAATACAGAAAATTCTGTAAAAAAATTAATTTTTCTTTGTTTCTGTTATAAAATTTAGCAGATTAGTAATTTTTTCTTCAGAAATTTTGGCCAAAATTTATACTACTACATATCTTTGGTAAAAATAAGTACAAATTGGTGGAAATTATTTGGTCTTTGTGAAAGTTATAGAGTCCACAAGCTATGGTGCGAATATCTGAAAATTGATCACACCTGAAGTACTGACGGCCTATTTCAATTCTTGAGACCCTAACATGCCAGAAAAGTACAAATACCCCCCAAATTACCGCTTTTTGGAAAGAAGACATTCCAAGGTATTTAGTAAGAGGCATGATGAGTTTTTTGAAGTTGTCATTTTTTCCCACAATTCTTTGCAAAATCAAGATTTTTTTTACTTTTTTTTTTTTCACAAAATTGTCATATTATCAGTTTATTTCTCACACAGCATAGGGCATACCACAAATTACACCTCAAAACCCATTCTGCTATTACTCCCGAGTACGGCGATACCACATGTGTGAGACTTTTACACAGTGTGGCCACATACAGAGGCCCAACATGCAGGGAGCGCCATCAGGCATTCTGGAGCACCCAGGACAATTCTGACATTTCTCTCCTACATGTAAAAATCATCATTTATTTGCTAGAAAATTACATAGAATCCCAAAACATTATATATGTTTTTTTAGAAAAGACCCTGGAGAATACAATGGTGGTCGTTGCAACTTTTTATCTCGCACGGTATTTGCGCAGCAATTTTTCGAATGCTTTTTTTTGGAAAAAAAAAACAGTTTTGTGCTTAAAAAAAAAAAGATACCTAACATGTCACTCTTCAAAATTGCACAGGCTCGTGGAATGGCGCCAAACGTCGCTACTTAAAAATCTCCATAGGCGACGATTAAATTTTTTTTTACTGGTTATATGTTCTGAGTTACAGAGGAGGTCTAGGGCTAGAATTATTGCTCTCACTCTAACATTCGCAGTGATACCTCACATGTTTGGTTTGAACACCGTTTTCATATGTGGGCGGGACTTACGTATGCGTTCGCTTCTGCACGCGAGCACATGGGGACAGGGGCGCTTTAAAAAAAAAAAAAAACAGTTTTGTGCTTAAAAAAAAAAAGATACCTAACATGTCACTCTTCAAAATTGCACAGGCTCGTGGAATGGCGCCAAACGTCGCTACTTAAAAATCTCCATAGGCGACGATTAAATTTTTTTTTACTGGTTATATGTTCTGAGTTACAGAGGAGGTCTAGGGCTAGAATTATTGCTCTCACTCTAACATTCGCAGTGATACCTCACATGTTTGGTTTGAACACCGTTTTCATATGTGGGCGGGACTTACGTATGCGTTCGCTTCTGCACGCGAGCACATGGGGACAGGGGCGCTTTAAAAAAAAAAAATGTTATTGTTCATTTTACTTTATTTATTTTAGTTTGACATTTTTTTCCCCAAAAATAAATTTTTTGATCACTTTTATTCCTATTACAAGGAATGTAAACATCCCTTGTAATAGGAATATGGCATGACAGGTCCTCTTTACAGGGAGATATGGGGTCAATAAGACCCCGCATCTCACCTCTAAGCTGGGAAGCCTGAAAAAAAAAAAAGATTCTGGATATGATCGTATTGGCGAGTCGGTAGAAGCACCGGAGGGCGGCGGGAGGGGGGGTGTCTATGGCTGGGTATTGCAGGGTATCACCGACTCTGGCTGGGTATGGCTGGGTATCTCAGAGTATGGCTGGATATCTCAGAGTATGGCGTTGCAGAGTATTGCGTTGCAGAGCATTGCAGGATATTGGCGAATGTTGCAGAGCATTGAAGAGGGTTGCAGGGTATTGGCGGGTGTTGCAGAGCATTGCAGAGTGTTGCAAAGCATTGCAGAGTGTTGCAGGGTATTGGCGGGTGTTGCAGAGCATTGCAGAGTGTTGCAAAGCATTGCAGAGTGTTGCAGGGTATTGGCGGGTGTTGCAGAGCATTGCAGAGTGTTGCAGGGTATTGGCGGGTGTTGCAGAGCATTGCAGAGCGTTGCAGGGTATTGCAGAGTGTTGCAGGGTATTGCAGAATGTTGCAGAATGTTGCAGGGTATTGCAGAGTGTTGCAGGGTATTGCAGAGTGTTGCAGGGTATTTCAGAGTAATGCAGGGTATTGCAGAGTATTGCAGGGTATTGCAGAGTATTGCAGGGTATTGCAGAGTAATGCAGGGTATTGCAGGGTAATGCAGAGTATTGCAGGGTAATGCAGAGTATTGCAGAGTAATGCAGGGTAATGCAGAGTATTGCAGAGAATTGCAGAGAATTGCAGAGTATTGCAGTGTAATGCAGAGTATTGCAGGGTATTGCAGAGTAATGCAGAGTAATGGCAGGGTATTATATCTCTCAGAAGGTGAAAAAAGCAAACCTACCACTTACAATGCAAAAAACACCTTGTGGCGCTACAAAAACTACACACTGTTAAATAACAGTGTACTATGATAACCAAAACTACACAACGTGAAAATTATAAACACATGTGCATAAATAAATATAATCAACAATAAAATAAATAGTGATTAAATAGCGAAAAAATGCAATCAAAAAATATATAATCGCACAAAGGTGATACAGTGAATATGTGACAAAACATAAATATAGAGAATGAACACAATGACAAATAGTGCTCTAATGGAAATGTGCAGTTCCAAAATAAATTAGATTGATCAAATACAATTATTGAGGAGCAATAACTGTAATAATGGCAATAGTTCAAAAAAGAAGAATTCATATTCAAGTGAACGTTCTGTACCCAAGTGTCCATAAAACGCAGAGCCTCCACCGCACCCTTGGTGTTAGTGCCCCCCTTGTTTAGAACACTCACCAGCAGTATTGCCCAGCACTCTCGTGTCGGGCAAAAAACGCTTATAGTGTATACAGATGATGACTATTTCTCCAGCCACTTCTTGTGAAAACTTCGCAGCAGAGGATAATCACTTAATATCTCAGAGTTACCTCAGGGAGACAAAAGAAACTTCCCATAGTGCAACATTGCAAAACTATTTTTAATCTCAATAAAACGTTCGATTAAAATCACACTCACATGGATCCAATTAAAAACAGGCACTTCAAATAGACATTCCACTGGTCAATTCAAAGATCCTTCACTCATAGGCATTGGTGAGTACACTGGAAGCAAGCTAAGTTCATATCAAATAGCACCGTCTCTACACAAGGTATCTGTGTGGTACCTGACAGCAGACAACCCAATTTGAAAGCAGCGCCAGATAGTGATATCCAGTCCTTCAACTTGTGTGTTCTCCTTCCTCCGCCTTCTTTCTAGTCTTTTACTGTGTGTGCTGGTCGCCGTATAGCCACGCCCCCGCCATGTTTCGTCCAATGGACTTCCTCATGGGTTTGGCTACCCAGCTGTAACAACCCCCCTTTTATTTGCAATCTCAGGCGACCAGTCCCTCCCAGTCCAGGTGACCCCTCCCCCCTATGTCCTCCAATTGGTTAATAGGCTCTTGCGGTGGGTGGTTCATAATTCGTTCCTCCCCCAACCCCTCCCCATCTCTGTGTGTAAAAACACTCCCAACTTCCCCACACATTGCTCTCATCACGATCAGGAGAATATAACACCACACATATTAAGGAAGGCCCATCAACCTACCCTTCTAAATGGCTTCCTAATCACTCATTTCCATCCCGTAGCAATAGGTGGTTTTGTTTCGTCGACACGCATGCGCGGACTACCGGGGAAGCTCGTATACTTCGTCAGCTGATTGACTCAGCCTAGGCACCGCCGTCATCACGCTTACCCTAGCGTACCTCCCCGGACCGCCCACTCCACCCGCGCCATCATGCTACACCCAGGTATCACTCGTGAGCTGCGCACGCGCCAATCACTGCACCTAGTACTAGCGTCCTTCCCACAGACCTCCCCCTCCACCCACGCCATCTTGCGTCACCCAGGAGTCAAAACTGCGCAGGCGCCAAACCCTATGCAGTGTCTTGGCGAGAAGAATATAATATCTTCTTCATCGACGCCCCACTCCTGTCAAGATAACCAATAAATCAAACAGGGGAAGTACCATAATCACAACCAATCCTGTTTAATAGCAAAGTACTTCAGGAATCCCAAAATAAACGCTGTAAATGTACACACCATTAAGCCACACATAACACCCTAAGGAACCCCTCAACCCCAACAAGCGGTCCTAAACAATGTGTATATGTAACAGAATAAGTGTGTCCACAGACTTTTAGCGTTTAGATGGACCAGTAATACCTATACCATACAATAATAAAATAACGAAATAATAAAAATCGGGCAGAGGAGGAGAACATACAAAGAATTTTCAAACAATGTATATTTAACCCCACTACTCAAAATAGGATGCTCAATGTCACCCTTATTATTGAACAACTTGCTTGTGCGACCAATGCCCAAGAGTTCACATAATGATAAAAAACAATATAAAAAAATGTATATATAAAGGTATACCATCTCCTAATCTATAGATACACTCATTAAAAAAATATACATAAAAATAAAAGTAAAAATACTAGCTCTCATAAACACTAATTTCCTCAAACCCATCTACTCATTTCAACATGAGATACATGATCAAAACCCCACTCATTATATACGACCCCAAACTTCAACGATTGGTGTCCCAATGTATCTCCAAATACATATCTAATCCTACAAAGAATCATTATAAAACAAGCAAATAGAGGTAAACAGAAAAATAAATAAAATCCAACTATTCCCCAAGATGCGTGCGGGCCATATCTTCCTAGTTTAAATAATAGGGAAACACAGGAAAGCGAGGCGGCCAACCCCCCAACAAAAAATATTGTCAGGAGTTATTGATGAAGCTATTGACATCCAGCTCAATATTCATACCCACTGGTGTCAAGCTCCTCATCAAAAAAATCCACCTCGTTTCCCTTTGTGACAAATCCCTGATCCGGTTTGAACCCCTCCAAGAATGGTGAACATGGTCAATGCCGCAGAACTGCAGAAGGGATGGATCCTGCTGGTGGTGCTCTTTAAAGTGCATAGACACACTATGGTACTTATACCCCTTCCGTATATTCGCAAGGTCCTCCGAAATGCGGACCTTCAACTGCCTTTTAGTGCGTCCCACATAATAGAGCTTACATGGACACCACAGCAGATATACTACAAAAGTCGTGTTGCAGGTCATGAACTCCTCTATTTGAAAGGACTCACCAACCCCGTTGGTCACTGAAATTATGCCCCTATTGATCTTTGAAACCGTCCTGCAGCAAACACATTTCCTACATGAAAAAAATCCTTTTAAATCTCCAGAGATGGTGATTTTCAACGGCGGATCTAATACCTTCTTGACGATCCTATCACCAATATTAGGAGCTCTTCTGTAGATAAATCTGGGAGCAGTTGGTAAAACCGTGCCCAGGTATCTGTCCTTCCCTAAAATATGCCAATGCTTAGCAAAAATAGATTCTATGTCCCTATATTGGTGATGAAAACCTGACAAGAATTTGAACTGATGTTGTGTCCGATCACTGCTTTTCAACCGGTCTTGCAAACATACATCCCTAGGGATATTCCCCACTTCCTCTATTATTTTCTCAAGGCGGGTACAATTATACCCCTTCTGCAAAAATCTCTCCTTCAATATACCAGATTGGGACACAAAGTCCATATCTGTGGTGCAGTTGTGGCGGACTCGCAAAAACTGGCCTTTCGGGATATTCCTTATCCACGAGGGGTGATGTCCACTCCTCGTGGACAGGTAACTATTCCGGTCCGTAGCCTTAAAATAAACTATCGTACTCAAATGATCCCCATCTCTTTTTATAGTAAGATCCAAAAAATTTACGGAAATGGGACTGATATTGAAGTCCAGTCTTATATCATTTAGATTGGAGTTCAATTCTTCTGCAAACATTTTGACAGTGAGCTCAGTGCCCAACCAGATAAACAAGATATCATCAATAAATCTCCGGTAGAAGATCAACTGTTGTGGTCTATTTGAGAAGACAGCCCTATCTTCCCATTCTGCCATAAAAAGGTTGGCAAGGCTTGGGGCATACTTAGCGCCCATTGCCACGCCAACCTTCTGCGAGTAGAAGACTCCCCCATACCAAAAGTAATTGTGGGACATGCAGAAATCCAAAGCATGGCCCACAAACACCTTTTGAGCATGAGGGATGTCGTCCCTCCTGCTTAAAGCCCAATTAAGGGCCAGCAGTGCATCCTGATGCTGGATGATGGTATAGAGACTTGCCACATCCGCTGTTGCCAAAAAAACTTCAGCGTCAGGAGGGATTTGTATCTCGTTTAACGCTTTTAAGAGGTCTGTAGTATCCCTTAGATAAGCCCTTGTGTTTCTAACGCTAGGTTGGAGGACTCTATCCAGATACTCTCCCAGTCTTGCCGTAACTGAACCTATACCATTAACTATCGGCCGTGGAGGAGGGGTAATTTGGTCCTTATGTATTTTTGGTAGGGTGTAAATGACCGGTATCCTACACGCACTTGGTACCAGATATTTAGTTTCTTTAACGTTTAAAACCCCTTTACCATAGCCCCATTGGATAAGAGCCTCCAATTGGTTTTTATAGCTATCAGTAGGGTCTCCATCCAATTTCCTATATGTAGTAATGTCGCTCAGTAATGTCTTTAACTGGTTATCGTAGAAAGATTTATCCAAAATAACCACCCCCCCTCCCTTATCAGCAGGGCGTACAATAATGTCTTTTTTGTCCTCTAAGGACTTAATCCCATCCTTGAAATGACGAGCATTAACCCCTTTCTTTAGAGGTAATGCATCCAGATCATTGAGTACCACATTTTTAAAAACTTCCACAAAATGATTACTAGGGATCTGAGGGTTGAACAGGGAGCGATTTTTTAAACCACTATCACTAGGGGTGTCAATTGAACCCATAGTAGAGCAACCCTTAGAAGGGTGCATGAGAAAATGTTTTTTGACATTTAAAGTGCCCACATACTTCTGAACGTCCACATAAACATCAAATTTATTCAGCATTCTTCTCGGTGCACACTTCAGGCCCGTCTTTAGAATGTTTAATTCTTTGGTTTCTAATTGTACCTTACTTAAATTAAACACACCTCCATCTACATGTCCCTCATCCTTTTTCTTGGATTGTTTGCATTGTTTTCGTTTTCCCGCACGACATCCTCTCCATTTTTGCCCATTGGCCCGCTGTACTGCGGAGGTATATTCCTCTGTCCCATATGTGTCCCTATACCTCGACCTCTTGGGGTCCCCCCTCCACGTCCTCCTCTCCCCCTCTGATTTAGAAAAGGTGGAGGAGGAGGATGGTAGGGTGGGTACATATTCTCATTGTACCTTCTTTCCGCATCCTCATGTACTAGTGGTGCAAACCTGTTGTACATAGGTAGCGAAAAGCCCCTATTATTATCTAGTATATCTTGTGGCCATCTTTGATCTCTGAAAGATGGATAAGATGTTGAATGTGGGTACCCCATCATCTGCGGAAAAGGCTGTTGTAAGCCATACTGTACTGGGGGAAAAACTCCTTCTCTTTCAATCTGTACTCTCCTAGGTGAAGGGTATCCGCCTTGAGATATTAGTCCCCTTTGATGGGTGACCCCATCTCTAGGTTTGACACTTTGAGATATAGGTGTTTTGTTACTGGTTTTAGTACCAGTCTTGCCCTTTCCCCCTTTAGTTTTAACGCTCTGTTTAGAGTCCTCATCCACCCTATTAATAGTCTCAGGATTCCCTTGATCATTTCTCTCAACTGAACCATTAGACTGCCATGTATAGATTTTATTGTTCTTAAAATCCGCTAGATCCCTATTATATTTTTTAACCTTTTTCTTTTGTGTGTCCTTATCCCACTTTTCAAGTTTCTTTTTCATCATAATATTAAAATCTCTCACCTGACTAGTTTCACTTAGGGGTTCTAATTTTATCCTTATTAGTTCAATCTGTTCCTTTAACTTCATTAATTTAATCCCCTTTCTTTTTAATACTAAAGCCTGCAGTTCAATTCCCATTTTATTAAAAAAGCCCAGCCATTCATCCATAAATGATTGATCATCTAGACCATCCTGTGGAGGAACATCCCACCTCAGGCTCCTAAAGATCAGACCCTCCTTTAAATATTGTTCAAAGGTGAGTACGTCCCACCACGTTTTCACCTGTTTCTCTAACAGATGATCCAGGTTCTTAAGGAGTCCTGAAATGTCTTCCTCCTCCTCCATCATTTCATAATTATTAGAAAAGATGTTATTAGGGTTAATTTGTTGTGATGCAAGGTAATTGATGGCCTCCATTCTGAAGCCCTCAATCTAACTCACAACAAAAAACCAAGCGAAAATAATCCCCAGCTGCTAGTAATTAAACAGTAATTAGAAAAAACTCAAGATACACTATCAATGACCTCCCGATTAGTATATCATCCCAGCGCTCAAACTCCCCCTCCCCCCAGCTGCCACTTAAAAAATTAAATATATCTCTCAGAAGGTGAAAAAAGCAAACCTACCACTTACAATGCCAAAAACACCTTGTGGCGCTACAAAAACTACACACTGTTAAATAACAGTGTACTATGATAACCAAAACTACACAACGTGAAAATTATAAACACATGTGCATAAATAAATATAATCAACAATAAAATAAATAGTGATTAAATAGCGAAAAAATGCAATCAAAAAATATATAATCGCACAAAGGTGATACAGTGAATATGTGACAAAACATAAATATAGAGAATGAACACAATGACAAATAGTGCTCTAATGGAAATGTGCAGTTCCAAAATAAATTAGATTGATCTTCAATCAAATACAATTATTGAGGAGCAATAACTGTAATAATGGCAATAGTTCAAAAAAGAAGAATTCATATTCAAGTGAACGTTCTGTACCCAAGTGTCCATAAAACGCAGAGCCTCCACCGCACCCTTGGTGTTAGTGCCCCCCTTGTTTAGAACACTCACCAGCAGTATTGCCCAGCACTCTCGTGTCGGGCAAAAAACGCTTATAGTGTATACAGATGATGACTATTTCTCCAGCCACTTCTTGTGAAAACTTCGCAGCAGAGGATAATCACTTAATATCTCAGAGTTACCTCAGGGAGACAAAAGAAACTTCCCATAGTGCAACATTGCAAAACTATTTTTAATCTCAATAAAACGTTCGATTAAAATCACACTCACATGGATCCAATTAAAAACAGGCACTTCAAATAGACATTCCACTGGTCAATTCAAAGATCCTTCACTCATAGGCATTGGTGAGTACACTGGAAGCAAGCTAAGTTCATATCAAATAGCACCGTCTCTACACAAGGTATCTGTGTGGTACCTGACAGCAGACAACCCAATTTGAAAGCAGCGCCAGATAGTGATATCCAGTCCTTCAACTTGTGTGTTCTCCTTCCTCCGCCTTCTTTCTAGTCTTTTACTGTGTGTGCTGGTCGCCGTATAGCCACGCCCCCGCCATGTTTCGTCCAATGGACTTCCTCATGGGTTTGGCTACCCAGCTGTAACAACCCCCCTTTTATTTGCAATCTCAGGCGACCAGTCCCTCCCAGTCCAGGTGACCCCTCCCCCCTATGTCCTCCAATTGGTTAATAGGCTCTTGCGGTGGGTGGTTCATAATTCGTTCCTCCCCCAACCCCTCCCCATCTCTGTGTGTAAAAACACTCCCAACTTCCCCACACATTGCTCTCATCACGATCAGGAGAATATAACACCACACATATTAAGGAAGGCCCATCAACCTACCCTTCTAAATGGCTTCCTAATCACTCATTTCCATCCCGTAGCAATAGGTGGTTTTGTTTCGTCGACACGCATGCGCGGACTACCGGGGAAGCTCGTATACTTCGTCAGCTGATTGACTCAGCCTAGGCGCCGCCGTCATCACGCTTACCCTAGCGTACCTCCCCGGACCGCCCACTCCACCCGCGCCATCATGCTACACCCAGGTATCACTCGTGAGCTGCGCACGCGCCAATCACTGCACCTAGTACTAGCGTCCTTCCCACAGACCTCCCCCTCCACCCACGCCATCTTGCTGCACCCAGGAGTCAAAACTGCGCAGGCGCCAAACCCTATGCAGTGTCTTGGCGAGAAGAATATAATATCTTCTTCATCGACGCCCCACTCCTGTCAAGATAACCAATAAATCAAACAGGGGAAGTACCATAATCACAACCAATCCTGTTTAATAGCAAAGTACTTCAGGAATCCCAAAATAAACGCTGTAAATGTACACACCATTAAGCCACACATAACACCCTAAGGAACCCCTCAACCCCAACAAGCGGTCCTAAACAATGTGTATATGTAACAGAATAAGTGTGTCCACAGACTTTTAGCGTTTAGATGGACCAGTAATACCTATACCATACAATAATAAAATAACGAAATAATAAAAATCGGGCAGAGGAGGAGAACATACAAAGAATTTTCAAACAATGTATATTTAACCCCACTACTCAAAATAGGATGCTCAATGTCACCCTTATTATTGAACAACTTGCTTGTGCGACCAATGCCCAAGAGTTCACATAATGATAAAAAACAATATAAAAAAATGTATATATAAAGGTATACCATCTCCTAATCTATAGATACACTCATTAAAAAAATATACATAAAAATAAAAGTAAAAATACTAGCTCTCATAAACACTAATTTCCTCAAACCCATCTACTCATTTCAACATGAGATACATGATCAAAACCCCACTCATTATATACGACCCCAAACTTCAACGATTGGTGTCCCAATGTATCTCCAAATACATATCTAATCCTACAAAGAATCATTATAAAACAAGCAAATAGAGGTAAACAGAAAAATAAATAAAATCCAACTATTCCCCAAGATGCGTGCGGGCCATATCTTCCTAGTTTAAATAATAGGGAAACACAGGAAAGCGAGGCGGCCAACCCCCCAACAAAAAATATTGTCAGGAGTTATTGATGAAGCTATTGACATCCAGCTCGATATTCATACCCACTGGTGTCAAGCTCCTCATCAAAAAAATCCACCTCGTTTCCCTTTGTGACAAATCCATGATCCGGTTTGAACCCCTCCAAGAATGGTGAACATGGTCAATGCCGCAGAACTGCAGAAGGGATGGATCCTGCTGGTGGTGCTCTTTAAAGTGCATAGACACACTATGGTACTTATACCCCTTCCGTATATTCGCAAGGTGCTCCGAAATGCGGACCTTCAATTGCCTTTTTGTGCGTCCCACATAATAGAGCTTACATGGACACCACAGCAGATATACTACAAAAGTCGTGTTGCAGGTCATGAACTCCTCTATTTGAAAGGACTCACCAACCCCGTTGGTCACTGAAATTATGCCCCTATTGATCTTTGAAACCGTCCTGCAGCAAACACATTTCCTACATGAAAAAAATCCTTTTAAATCTCCAGAGATGGTGATTTTCAACGGCGGATCTAATACCTTCTTGACGATCCTATCACCAATATTAGGAGCTCTTCTGTAGATAAATCTGGGAGCAGTTGGTAAAACCGTGCCCAGGTATCTGTCCTTCCCCAAAATATGCCAATGCTTAGCAAAAATAGATTCTATGTCCCTATATTGGTGATGAAAACCTGACAAGAATTTGAACTGATGTTGTGTCCGATCACTGCTTTTCAACCGGTCTTGCAAACATACATCCCTAGGGATATTCCCCACTTCCTCTATTATTTTCTCAAGGCGGGTACAATTATACCTATAACTATACTCGCAAAAACTGGCCTTTCGGGATATTCCTTATCCACGAGGGGTGATGTCCACTCCTCGTGGACAGGTAACTATTCCGGTCCGTAGCCTTAAAATAAACTATCGTACTCAAATGATCCCCATCTCTTTTTATAGTAAGATCCAAAAAATTAACGGAAATGGGACTGATATTGAAGTCCAGTCTTATATCATTTAGATTGGAGTTCAATTCTTCTGCAAACATTTTGACAGTGAGCTCAGTGCCCAACCAGATAAACAAGATATCATCAATAAATCTCCGGTAGAAGATCAACTGTTGTGGTCTATTTGAGAAGACAGCCCTATCTTCCCATTCTGCCATAAAAAGGTTGGCAAGGCTTGGGGCATACTTAGCGCCCATTGCCACGCCAACCTTCTGCGAGTAGAAGACTCCCCCATACCAAAAGTAATTGTGGGACATGCAGAAATCCAAAGCATGGCCCACAAACACCTTTTGAGCATGAGGGATGTCGTCCCTCCTGCTTAAAGCCCAATTAAGGGCCAGCAGTGCATCCTGATGCTGGATGATGGTATAGAGACTTGCCACATCCGCTGTTGCCAAAAAAACTTCAGCGTCAGGAGGGATTTGTATCTCGTTTAACGCTTTTAAGAGGTCTGTAGTATCCCTTAGATAAGCCCTTGTGTTTCTAACGCTAGGTTGGAGGACTCTATCCAGATATCTCCTCCTCTGCCCGATTTTTATTATTTCGTTATTTTATTATTGTATGGTATAGGTATTACTGGTCCATCTAAACGCTAAAAGTCTGTGGACACATTTATTCTGTTACATATACACATTGTTTAGGACCGCTTGTTGGGGTTGAGGGGTTCGTTAGGGTGTTATGTGTGGCTTAATGGTGTGTACATTTACAGCGTTTATTTTGGGATTCCTGAAGTACTTTGCTATTAAACAGGATTGGTTGTGATTATGGTACTTCCCCTGTTTGATTTATTGGTTATCTTGACAGGAGTGGGGCGCCGATGATGAAGAAATTATATTCTTCTCGCCAAGACACTGCATAGGGTTTGGCGCCTGCGCAGTTTTGACTCCTGGGTGCAGCAAGATGGCGTGGGTGGAGGGGGAGGTCTGTGGGAAGGACGCTAGTACTAGGTGCAGTGATTGGCGCGTGCGCAGCTCACGAGTGATACCTGGGTGTAGCATGATGGCGCGGGTGGAGTGGGCGGTCTGGGGAGGTACGCTAGGGTAAGCGTGATGACGGCGGCGCCTAGGCTGAGTCAATCAGCTGACGAAGTATATGAGCTTCCCCGGAAGTCCGCACATGCGTGTCGACGAAACAAAACCACCTATTGCTACGGGATGGAAATTAGTGATTAGGAAGCCATTTAGAAGGGTAGGTTGATGGGCCTTCCTTAATATGTGTGGTGTTATATTCTCCTGATCGTGATGAGAGCAATGTGTGGGGAAGTTGAGAGTGTTTTTACACACAGAGATGGGGAGGGGTTGGGGGAGGAACGAATTATGAACCACCCACCGCAACAGCCTATTAACCAATTGGAGGACATAGGGGGGAGGGGTCACCTGGACTGGGAGGGACTGGTCGCCTGAGATTGCAAATAAAAGGGGGGTTGTTACAGCTGGATAGCCAAACCCATGAGGAAGTCCATTGGACGAAACATGTCGGGGGCATGGCTATACGGCGACCAGCACACACAGTAAAAGACTAGAAAGAAGGCGGAGGAAGGAGAACACACAAGTTGAAGGACTGGATATCACTATCTGGCGCTGCTTTCAAATTGGGTTGTCTGCTGTCAGGTACCACACAGATACCTTGTGTAGAGACGGTGCTATTTGATATGAACTTAGCTTGCTTCCAGTGTACTCACCAATGCCTATGAGTGAAGGATCTTTGAATTGACCAGTGGAATGTCTATTTGAAGTGCCTGTTTTTAATTGGATCCATGTGAGTGTGATTTTAATCGAACGTTTTATTGAGATTAAAAATAGTTTTGCAATGTTGCACTATGGGAAGTTTCTTTTGTCTCCCTGAGGTAACTCTGAGATATTAAGTGATTATCCTCTGCTGCGAAGTTTTCACAAGAAGTGGCTGGAGAAATAGTCATCATCTGTATACACTATAAGCGTTTTTTGCCCGACACGAGAGTGCTGGGCAATACTGCTGGTGAGTGTTCTAAACAAGGGGGGCACTAACACCAAGGGAGCGGTGGAGGCTCTGCGCTTTATGGACACTTGGGTACAGAACGTTCACTTGAATATGAATTCTTCTTTTTTGAACTATTGCCATTATTACAGTTATTGCTCCTCAATAATTGTATTTGATTGAAGATCAATCTAATTTATTTTGGAACTGCACATTTCCATTAGAGCACTATTTGTCATTGTGTTCATTCTCTATATTTATGTTTTGTCACATATTCACTGTATCACCTTTGTGCGATTATATATTTTTTGATTGCATTTTTTCGCTA
The DNA here is from genome assembly GCF_037356315.1 of Lithobates pipiens. Taxonomy (NCBI): domain Eukaryota; kingdom Metazoa; phylum Chordata; class Amphibia; order Anura; family Ranidae; genus Lithobates; species Lithobates pipiens. Next base: position 302,108,813 of record NW_027507718.1, read on the forward strand.
TTTAATCACTATTTATTTTATTGTTGATTATATTTATTTATGCACATGTGTTTATAATTTTCACATTGTGTAGTTTTGGTTATCATAGTACACTGTTATTTAACAGTGTGTAGTTTTTGTAGCGCCACAAGGTGTTTTTTGCATTGTAAGTGGTAGGTTTGCTTTTTTCACCTTCTGAGAGATATATTTAATTTTTTAAGTGGCAGCTGGGGGGAGGCGGAGTTTGAGCGCTGGGATGATATACTAATCGGGAGGTCATTGATAGTGTATCTTGAGTTTTTTCTAATTACTGTTTAATCACTAGCAGCTGGGGATTATTTTCGCTTGGTTTTTTGTTGTGAGTTAGATTGAGGGCTTCAGAATGGAGGCCATCAATTACCTTGCATCACGACAAATTAACCCTAATAACATCTTTTCTAATAATTATGAAATGATGGAGGAGGAGGAAGACATTTCAGGACTCCTTAAGAACCTGGATCATCTGTTAGAGAAACAGGTGAAAACGTGGTGGGACGTACTCACCTTTGAACAATATTTAAAGGAGGGTCTGATCTTTAGGAGCCTGAGGTGGGATGTTCCTCCACAGGATGGTCTAGATGATCAATCATTTATGGATGAATGGCTGGGCTTTTTTAATAAAATGGGAATTGAACTGCAGGCTTTAGTATTAAAAAGAAAGGGGATTAAATTAATGAAGTTAAAGGAACAGATTGAACTAATAAGGATAAAATTAGAACCCCTAAGTGAAACTAGTCAGGTGAGAGATTTTAATATTATGATGAAAAAGAAACTTGAAAAGTGGGATAAGGACACACAAAAGAAAAAGGTTAAAAAATATAATAGGGATCTAGCGGATTTTAAGAACAATAAAATCTATACATGGCAGTCTAATGGTTCAGTTGAGAGAAATGATCAAGGGAATCCTGAGACTATTAATAGGGTGGATGAGGACTCTAAACAGAGCGTTAAAACTAAAGGGGGAAAGGGCAAGACTGGTACTAAAACCAGTAACAAAACACCTATATCTCAAAGTGTCAAACCTAGAGATGGGGTCACCCATCAAAGGGGACTAATATCTCAAGGCGGATACCCTTCACCTAGGAGAGTACAGATTGAAAGAGAAGGAGTTTTTCCCCCAGTACAGTATGGCTTACAACAGCCTTTTCCGCAGATGATGGGGTACCCACATTCAACATCTTATCCATCTTTCAGAGATCAAAGATGGCCACAAGATATACTAGATAATAATAGGGGCTTTTCGCTATCTATGTACAACAGGTTTGCACCACTAGTACATGAGGATGCGGAAAGAAGGTACAATGAGAATATGTACCCACCCTACCATCCTCCTCCTCCACCTTTTCTAAATCAGAGGGGGAGAGGAGGACGTGGAGGGGGGACCCCAAGAGGTCGAGGTATAGGGACACATATGGGACAGAGGAATATACCTCCGCAGTACAGCGGGCCAATGGGCAAAAATGGAGAGGATGTCGTGCGGGAAAACGAAAACAATGCAAACAATCCAAGAAAAAGGATGAGGGACATGTAGATGGAGGTGTGTTTAATTTAAGTAAGGTACAATTAGAAACCAAAGAATTAAACATTCTAAAGACGGGCCTGAAGTGTGCACCGAGAAGAATGCTGAATAAATTTGATGTTTATATGGACGTTCAGAAGTATGTGCGCACTTTAAATGTCAAAAAACATTTTCTCATGCACCCTTCTAAGGGTTGCTCTACTATGGGTTCAATTGACACCCCTAGTGATAGTGGTTTAAAAAATTGCTCCCTGTTCAACCCTCAGATCCCTAGTAATCATTTTGTGGAAGTTTTTAAAAATGTGGTACTCAATGATTTGGATGCATTACCTCTAAAGAAAGGGGTTAATGCTCGTCATTTCAAGGATGGGATTAAGTCCTTAGAGGACAAAAAAGACATTATTGTACGCCCTGCTGATAAGGGAGGGGGGGTGGTTATTTTGGATAAATCTTTCTACGATAACCAGTTAAAGACATTACTGAGCGACATTACTACATATAGGAAATTGGATGGAGACCCTACTGATAGCTATAAAAACCAATTGGAGGCTCTTATCCAATGGGGCTATGGTAAAGGGGTTTTAAACATTAAAGAAACTAAATATCTGGTACCAAGTGCGTGTAGGATACCGGTCATTTACACCCTACCAAAAATACATAAGGACCAAATTACCCCTCCTCCACGGCCGATAGTTAATGGTATAGGTTCAGTTACGGCAAGACTGGGGGAGTATCTGGATAGAGTCCTCCAACCTAGCGTTAGAAACACAAGGGCTTATCTAAGGGATACTACAGACCTCTTAAAAGCGTTAAACGAGATACAAATCCCTCCTGACGCTGAAGTTTTTTTGGCAACAGCGGATGTGGCAAGTCTCTATACCATCATCCAGCATCAGGATGCACTGCTGGCCCTTAATTGGGCTTTAAGCAGGAGGGACGACATCCCTCATGCTCAAAAGGTGTTTGTGGGCCATGCTTTGGATTTCTGCATGTCCCACAATTACTTTTGGTATGGGGGAGTCTTCTACTCGCAGAAGGTTGGCGTGGCAATGGGCGCTAAGTATGCCCCAAGCCTTGCCAACCTTTTTATGGCAGAATGGGAAGATAGGGCTGTCTTCTCAAATAGACCACAACAGTTGATCTTCTACCGGAGATTTATTGATGATATCTTGTTTATCTGGTTGGGCACTGAGCTCACTGTCAAAATGTTTGCAGAAGAATTGAACTCCAATCTAAATGATATAAGACTGGACTTCAATATCAGTCCCATTTCCGTTAATTTTTTGGATCTTACTATAAAAAGAGATGGGGATCATTTGAGTACGATAGTTTATTTTAAGGCTACGGACCGGAATAGTTACCTGTCCACGAGGAGTGGACATCACCCCTCGTGGATAAGGAATATCCCGAAAGGCCAGTTTTTGCGAGTCCGCCGCAACTGCACCACAGATATGGACTTTGTGTCCCAATCTGGTATATTGAAGGAGAGATTTTTGCAGAAGGGGTATAATTGTACCCGCCTTGAGAAAATAATAGAGGAAGTGGGGAATATCCCTAGGGATGTATGTTTGCAAGACCCGTTGAAAAGCAGTGATCGGACACAACATCAGTTCAAATTCTTGTCAGGTTTTCATCACCAATATAGGGACATAGAATCTATTTTTGCTAAGCATTGGCATATTTTGGGGAAGGACAGATACCTGGGCACGGTTTTACCAACTGCTCCCAGATTTATCTACAGAAGAGCTCCTAATATTGGTGATAGGATCGTCAAGAAGGTATTAGATCCGCCGTTGAAAATCACCATCTCTGGAGATTTAAAAGGATTTTTTTCATGTAGGAAATGTGTTTGCTGCAGGACGGTTTCAAAGATCAATAGGGGCATAATTTCAGTGACCAACGGGGTTGGTGAGTCCTTTCAAATAGAGGAGTTCATGACCTGCAACACGACTTTTGTAGTATATCTGCTGTGGTGTCCATGGAAGCTCTATTATGTGGGACGCACTAAAAGGCAATTGAAGGTCCGCATTTCGGAGCACCTTGCGAATATACGGAAGGGGTATAAGTACCATAGTGTGTCTATGCACTTTAAAGAGCACCACCAGCAGGATCCATCCCTTCTGCAGTTCTGCGGCATTGACCATGTTCACCATTCTTGGAGGGGTTCAAACCGGATCAGGGATTTGTCACAAAGGGAAACGAGGTGGATTTTTTTGATGAGGAGCTTGACACCAGTGGGTATGAATATCGAGCTTGATGTCAATAGCTTCATCAATAACTCCTGACAATATTTTTTGTTGGGGGGTTGGCCGCCTCGCTTTCCTGTGTTTCCCTATTATTTAAACTAGGAAGATATGGCCCGCACGCATCTTGGGGAATAGTTGGATTTTATTTATTTTTCTGTTTACCTCTATTTGCTTGTTTTATAATGATTCTTTGTAGGATTAGATATGTATTTGGAGATACATTGGGACACCAATCGTTGAAGTTTGGGGTCGTATATAATGAGTGGGGTTTTGATCATGTATCTCATGTTGAAATGAGTAGATGGGTTTGAGGAAATTAGTGTTTATGAGAGCTAGTAGTTTTACTTTTATTTTTATGTATATTTTTTTAATGAGTGTATCTATAGATTAGGAGATGGTATACCTTTATATATACATTTTTTTATATTGTTTTTTATCATTATGTGAACTCTTGGGCATTGGTCGCAAAAGCAAGTTGTTCAATAATAAGGGTGACATTGAGCATCCTATTTTGAGTAGTGGGGTTAAATATACATTGTTTGAAAATTCTTTGTATGTTCTCCTCCTCTGCCCGATTTTTATTATTTCGTTATTTTATTATTGTATGGTATAGGTATTACTGGTCCATCTAAACGCTAAAAGTCTGTGGACACACTTATTCTGTTACATATACACATTGTTTAGGACCGCTTGTTGGGGTTGAGGGGTTCCTTAGGGTGTTATGTGTGGCTTAATGGTGTGTACATTTACAGCGTTTATTTTGGGATTCCTGAAGTACTTTGCTATTAAACAGGATTGGTTGTGATTATGGTACTTCCCCTGTTTGATTTATTGGTTATCTTGACAGGAGTGGGGCGCCGATGATGAAGAAATTATATTCTTCTCGCCAAGACACCGCATAGGGTTTGGCGCCTGCGCAGTTTTGACTCCTGGGTGCAGCAAGATGGCGTGGGTGGAGGGGGAGGTCTGTGGGAAGGACGCTAGTACTAGGTGCAGTGATTGGCGCGTGCGCAGCTCATGAGTGATACCTGGGTGTAGCATGATGGCGCGGGTGGAGTGGGCGGTCCGGGGAGGTACGCTAGGGTAAGCGTGATGACGGCGGCGCCTAGGCTGAGCCAATCAGCTGACGAGGTATACGAGCTTCCCCGGAAGTCCGCGCATGCGTGTCGACGAAACAAAACCACCTATTGCTACGGGATGGAAATGAGTGATTAGGAAGCCATTTAGAAGGGTAGGCTGATGGGCCTTCCTTAATATGTGTGGTGTTATATTTTATGGACACTTGGGTACAGAACGTTCACTTGAATATGAATTCTTCTTTTTTGAACTATTGCCATTATTACAGTTATTGCTCCTCAATAATTGTATTTGATTGAAGATCAATCTAATTTATTTTGGAACTGCACATTTCCATTAGAGCACTATTTGTCATTGTGTTCATTCTCTATATTTATGTTTTGTCACATATTCACTGTATCACCTTTGTGCGATTATATATTTTTTGATTGCATTTTTTCGCTATTTAATCACTATTTATTTTATTGTTGATTATATTTATTTATGCACATGTGTTTATAATTTTCACGTTGTGTAGTTTTGGTTATCATAGTACACTGTTATTTAACAGTGTGTAGTTTTTGTAGCACCACAAGGTGTTTTTTGCATTGTAAGTGGTAGGTTTGCTTTTTTCACCTTCTGAGAGATATATTACATTTTTTAAGTGGCAGCTGGGGGGAGGGGGAGTTTGAGCGCTGGGATGATATACTAATCGGGAGGTCATTGATAGTGTATCTTGAGTTTTTTCTAATGGCAGGGTATTGCAGAGTATTGGCAGGGAATTGAGGGGTTAATTTTCGGTGAGCAGCGATGTGGGCACTGCAGATGCAGCCCACATCGCTGCTGACACCGATCTCTTCCCCCTCCGCTGTTCCGATCGGTACAGAGAGGGGGAGGGAGGAACCGGCGTCATAACATGACGCCGATTTGTTTACAAGTGATCACTCCGTCATTTGACGGAGCGATCACGTGGTAAACGGCCGCTATGAGCGGCCGTTTACCGTGATCCGTGATGCGCCGGGTCCTATGGACCCGGCGGTCACGGATGCTCTCGAGTGCGCGCCCCAGGGGGCGTGCGAGAGCGGAATTCTGGGAGGACGTCATATGACGGCCTCCCAGAGTTAAGAAACCGCCCTGTAGCCGTCATTCGGCTATAGGGCGGTTGTTAAGTGGTTAAAGAGCCGAGGACTCGGCTCTTTCTACAGATCGGGGTCGTGCCATGTCCTAGCAACACAGCGATCAGTGCCCACCAGTGGCAACAATCAGTGCCCACCACTGCCCAAAAGTGCCACCAATCACTGCCTATTAGCGATGCCAGTCAATGCTGGAAATCAATGCTGCCTATCAGTGCTACCCATCAATGCCCATTACTGCAGTCAATCAATGCCCATCAGTGTCGCCCAACAGTGCCACCCATCAATGCCCATCAGTGTCCATCAGTACCGCCTATCCATGCCGCCTATCAGTGCCCACCAGTGCCGTCTATCATTGGCCATCAGTGCCGCATATCAGTGCCACATATCAGTGCTACCTGTCAGTGCCCATAAGTGCGGAATATTAGTGCCTCCTCAACAGTGCCACCTAATCAGTGCCAGTAAGTGCCACCTCATCAGTGCCCATAAGTGCCACCTCATCAAGGCCCACCAGTTAAGCCTATCAGTGCCCATCGGTGCCGCCTCATCAGCTCACATCAGTGAAGGCGAAAAATGACTTAGTTACAAAATTTACTGACAGAAAAAAAAGTGAAAATCATATTTTTTTTTAAAAAAAATTATTTATTTTTTGTAAAAAATAAAAAAAACAGCAGTGATTAAATATCACCAAAAGAAAGCTCTATTTGTGTGAAGAAAATGATAAAAAATGTGTTTGGGTACAGTGTAGCATGACCGTGCAATTGTCATTCAAAGTGTGACAGTGCTGAAAGCTGAAAAATGGCCTGGGCAGGAAGGGGCTGAAAGTGCCCTGTAGGCAAGTGGTTAAAGTGCCTTTAGACTGACACTGAGTCTTTCCAGCAGTGTGTTTTAGGGTTTAGCTCTGCCGCTTCATTTCCTGGGATTGGCGTGCGTTCCAAGCTTCGATCTGGTATGGGTATGGGACAGGAAGTGATGCCAGCCAAAGCCGAGGCTGGCGTAATGTCCTGCCCCATACCCGCACCAGGTGGAGGCCACACACAACATAGAGGAGAGCGAGGCTCTGACAGATTTGTCTCTGCACAGTGGGGGGGGGGGGGGGGGATGGACCTGTCACCCGTCTGCTTACCGGGGATCAGCGGAGTGCTCCTCCCGCTAAGCAAAGCGGAGTCCGCCGGGCGGATCGCCCATGTAAACGGACCCGTAGTCTGTCCAGGAAATAAGGCAGAAGTAATCGAGCAGCTATGAATTCAGTGAGCTAATTATGTTTAGAATATATGGAAAGCTGTTTAATTTGTGCTAAATAAGTTCAATAATGCTATATTAGTATATAGGGGAGCTGAAATTTAGAAGAAGAAAAAAGTTAAACTTAGCCTTTAACTTCTTTAATAGGATTATTTTGGTTTAGGCATATCATATAACTGTTTAAAAGATGTGTCTTGATTTCTATGACTATTGATTCATCTGTAATTCCAAAGTAATACTGTTTGTATATATATATATATATATATATATATATATATATATACACACACACACACACACACATTTTTAAAATATAATTCCTAAAGCATCACTGGGAGGTCAGCAGTGGGGTTTTCTGGAGATTCATACGTAATCAGCACTGTAAGAAAGATGGCGTTTATGGTCGCCTTGGGACGCCCACTTTCTCTCCCCACTACGGCATTATGTTTTATAATCTGAGGTGAGAATTACCACTGTGTGAATCATCCAAACCAGAAAGCTGTTGATGCTTTCAAAGAAACGTGACCAATGCTCACTGAGCAGTGTCCTGACATAGGAACTAGTATAGGGATTTCAGAGGATGTTTTGTGGGAGGAAGAAACTACGCTGTCTTCGTCAGCACCAAATTTCAGGCAAAGGAACAATGAAGTAACTGAGGAAACACTGTGAGTGAATTGTGGGTTAAAGATCACAGAACATTACATATCCTTAAAACTTTGAAATAGTTTCACTGATACTTTTTCAGAGACTTCTTTCCTTTATCAGAAAATTCAATCAAACCATCGCCACCTTTATTTTCTAACCACATTGAAATTCACTGGTGATGCGCACACCTGTTTGTAGTAAAAACTTGAAAAAGAAAAGCGTTTTATTATTAATGCAGTGTTTTCATTGAACAGTAGTTGCAGTAATTTAACTTATTTTCCCTATTTTTGGTATTGTAATTATTGTAGATATCTGTAGATTATACACAGGTGGGAGATTTGATTAGCTACTATAATAACTCACAAACTGTTGAATGGTGCTGACAGATACAGTGGGAGAATTCAATACCAAGACACATTTGTGGCAGTATGTTCATGAAATTATTGTGACAGTTTTGTTTCCATTTTGACATATATGACACATTCATCAGAATCATGTACAGTGAGGGGAAAAAAGTATTTGATCCCCTACTAATTTTATACATTTGCCCACTGACAAAGAAATTATCAGTCTATAATTTTAGTGGTAGGTTTATTTTAACAGTGAAAGACAAAATAACAACAAAAATAAATTGATTTGCATTTTAATGAGTGAAATAATTATTTGACCCCTTTAAAAAACATACTTAGTACTTGGTGGCAAAACCCTTATTCGCAATCAGTGAAGTGAGACGTTTCTTGTAGTTGGCCACCAGGTTTGCACGCATTTCAGGAGGGATTTTGTCCCACTCCTCTTTTGCAGATCCTCTCCAAGGCATTAAGGTTTGGACGCTGACATTTGGTAACTCGAACCTTCAGCTCCCTCCACATATTTTCTATGGGATTAATGTCTGGAGACTAGCTAGGCCACTCCAGGACCTTAATTTGCTTTTTTTGAGCTACTCCTGTTGCCTTGGCTGTGTGTTTTGGGTCATGCTTGAATACGCAGGGAAGGAGGTCCTCACCCAAGATTTGATGGTACATGGCCCCGTTCATCATCCCTTTGATGCAGTGAAATTGTCCAGTCCCCTTAGCAGAAAAACACAGTCAAAGCATAATGTTTCTACCTCCCTGTTTGACGATGGGGATGGTGTTCTTGGAGTCATAGGCAGCATTCCTCCTCCTCCAAACACGCCGAGTTGAGTTGATGCCAAAGAGCACGATTTTGTTCTCATCTGACCACGACACTTTCACCCAGTTCTCCTTTGAATCATTCAGATGTTCATTAGCAAACTTCAGACAGGCCTGTACTTCACGGTGTAGTGTGTTACCAAATATTTTCTTGGTGACTATGGTCCCAGCTGCCTTGAGATCATTGACAAGTTTCTCCCGTGTAGTTCTGGGATTCCTCACCATTCTCATGATCATTATCATGATTGAGATCCAACATGGAGCTCCAGACTGAGGGAGATTGACAGTTATTTTGTGTTTCTTCCAGTTGAAAATAATTGCACCAACTGTTGTGTCACCTTCTCACAAGCTGCTTGGTGTTGGTCTTGCACCCTATTCCAGCCTTGTGTATGTCTATAATCTTGTCCCTGTCAACCCTATTCCAGCCTTGTGTATGTCTACAATCTTGTCCCTGACATCCTTGAGCAGCTCTTTGGTCTTGGCCAGGGTGGAGAGATTGGAATCTGATTGATTTCTTCTGTGGACAGGTGTCTTTTATACAGGTAACAGGCTGAGATTGGGAGCACTCCCTTTAAGAGAGTGCTCCTAATCTCAGCATGTTACCTGTATAGAAGACACCTGGGAGCCAGAAATCTTGCTGATTGATAGGGGATCAATACTTATTTCACTCATTAACCACATGCCGATCAGCGCACGGTGATGTACGTTGGCACAATGGCATGGCTTTGCAAATGGGAGTACAGGTATGTCCCCTTTAAATTGTGGCATTGTGGGCGTGCGCACGCCCGCCGCATACTCTGTGACCATGCCGTGAGTCCCATGGACTCGATGTCCGCCGGTGTCCCGCTTTGGTGTCACGGAACGGCAGAACGGGGAGATGCCATTGTAAACAAGGCATTTCCCTGTTCTACCTAGTGACATGACAGGGATCTACTGCTCCCTACCATTGGGAGCATTGATCACTGTCATGTCAGTGGTAGCCCACCCCCCCCCCTCAGTTAGAACACCTCCTTAGGATACACTTAACCCCTTGATCACGATCGCCATCCTAGTGTCATTTACACAGTAATCAGTTCATTTTTATAGCACTGATCGATGTATAAATGACAGTGGTCCCAAAGTAGTGTCAAAAGTGTCCGATGTGTCCGCCATAATGTCACAATCATGATAAAAAATCGCAGATCGCCACCATTACTAATAATAATAATAATAATAAAAACGCCATAAATCTATCCCCTATTTTGTAGACGTGATAACTTTTGCGCAAACCAATCAATATATGCTTATTGCAATTTTTTGACCAAAAATATGTAGAAGAATACATATCGGCCTAAACTAAGAAATAAATTTATTTTTTTATATATTTTTGGGGGATATTTATTATAGCAAATGTAAAAAATATTGCTTTTTTTTTTCAAAATTGTCACTCTTTTTTTGTTTATAGTGCAAAGAAGTAAAACCATACAAATACCACCAAAAGAAAGCTCTATTTGTGGGAAAAAGGACATTGATTTTGTTTGGGTGCAACGTCGCATGACCATGCAGTTGGCAGTTAAAGCGACGCAGGGCTGTATTGCATAAAGTGCTCTGGTCAGGAAGGGAGTAAATCCTTCCGGGGCTGAAGTTGTTAAAATGCAAATCAATTTATAACTGTTTTGAAATGCGTTTTTTCTGGATATTTTTGTTGTTATTCTGTCTCTCATTGTTAAAATAAGCCTACCATTAAAATTATAGACTTATCATTTCTTTGTCAGGGAGCTAACGTACAAAATCAAATCCTTTTTTCCCACACTGTAGTTATTTGTGTACTGTATGTGTCGTTATGGCTGTGACAAATTAAAAAAGTTTGTGGATTTTAAGACTTGCCCCTTTTAGACATGCGGATCGTTTGTCCGTTTTTTATCCATCCATTGACGGATGAAAAAGGGACATAAATGCATCTCTATGGAAATGCGGATGTAAACTAATGATCATTTATTTACGTCTATTTTTCTTCCACTTCTATCAACATCTTTTTCTTAAACAGATCAAAGCCCTCTTTTTCTTCCGTTAAAAAAAACCTGTATCATATGAAAACCTGATGTAAACGGACAAAGGGTCCCTTTTTGCATGAAAAAATGGCTCTGAGTTAAAGACCCTGAGACACTAGTCTCTCATCAGGTCCCCCTTTACTTGTGATTGACAGCAATGATCGGATTTTATTACTGAATAGTGGCTATGAAATTTGCCCACTGTTATCGATCACACAGGAGACAGACTTGATGGAGAGCTAGTCTCCAAGTCCCCCATCAGGCTCTGCCTACCCATGAACTTGTCACTGTGGTCACTGCCCCTGTTGGGTGAGCAAAGCCTGATGGGGAACTCTGGGAGTTTCCCATCAGGTCATCTGTGCCTGTGATTTACCAGACAGCAGGGGTGAATATCAAAGCCAATACTGGTTAAATATAGGTCAAAGCTAACACATCACTCATCCTGCGTCGTTCTCTGGGATCTAGCAGATAAGCAGGGGAGGAAATGGAAGAAAATGATAAGCACTAGAGGGTGCCTGCAACTCATCAAACTTATTACTTTGCCTAAAGAGGCAAAGTAAAAATGTACTTTAAATTCCAGAAGGTTCCTTTTAACATCTTTATTTCCAGCATTGTTCATAAACTGCACTGGTATCAAGGACTTTTATAGCAGGCAGGAATGTGTGGACTTTCGTTAAGCCAACTGTTGGCTTTCAGGTGGACGTACCCTGCGTACAGTTCCACCTGCAGGCCTGGGGCACCATGACAGGTGTGGCTGGGTAGGGTGGAAAGAGCTCAGCAATCTTCCATTTACTAGTCCTCCATCTGGTGAATGAACCAGGAAGCAACGTGTATTATGTCACTTCCTGGTACAGAGCTATCGTTTCCTGGGAGTGCTGGCTGCTGAGCAGCTACTTGAGTCCCCTCACCAATATTTCAACAGTAGGCTCTCAAAATTTTGAGTTAGAACTTCAGAAAATACTGGGGTGCCTTGACAGCTCTGTAGCTTACGTGTGTATTTGAAAATGTGTGAAAACGAAGCCCCTGATTTTAAGGCATACTGTTAGACAGGATAATGTTAGACAGGATAATTTGGTTGGTTGCAGGCTGGTTGGTAAGTTGAGCTGGGAATTTCTTTGGTTTTGTTTGCATGCATTGCTCTTCCATGTGCTTCTTGCTCCAAAGGCCAGTTATAGGTAAGGGCAGAGGCCATTTGTTTGTACTGTTGAATATTGATGAGGGGAGACACTGGACACCTTTGCTGCCATGGTGCCATATGCTGGGTGTCCAGTTCGCCCCTGTGCCTTTAAGAAGGGGTGGGCTCCCTCCAGGCTTCCCTGCCATCTGTCTATCTATTATAATGCATGTCTTTACTACAGAAAATACTGGGATGCCTTGACGGGGCTCTGTAGCTTGCACATGTATTTGCAAATGTGTGCAAACTAAACCCCTGTTTTTAACGCATACTGTTGTCTGGTGTACTATTCTTTGTCTCTTAACATATGAGGCCACTTTTTTGCTTATGTATTCTCCTCCATTGTTGATGCGTATTATTCCTGGTTTGCGTTGGACTTTTTTGCTAGACATGGCAACGAACTCTAGAAGTTTTTCTGATATTTCATTCTTGTGTTTCATCAGATAAGTAGTTGTGTGCTTGGAATAATCATCGATGAAGGTCAGTAGATATCTGTTCCCGCCTGAAGTGGGAGTTTTCATTGGACCGCATACGTCACTGTGTATAAACTGCAGGCGGTGGGTGGTTTTTCTTTGAGATGCCTGTGGAAGGGGAGCATGTGTGGCTTTTGCTTCAATACAGCACTAGCATTTCATGAGCACTTTTCAAGGCGCTATTGTTAAATCTTCTGATAAGCCTCTCTTTATAATGTCCCGAATAGCTTCTGGACTTCTGTGCCCCAGCCCCCTGTGCCATAAGTGAATATATTTGCTGTGTAGGTCATTAGAGACTATGTTGACTTGCTGGTCTTTTGTAATGCCTGTATAGATGATCATCAAGTTTTCCTTTTGCGAGGAATCACTTATCATTGCGAACTGTACATCCATTACCCTGGAACTAAACTGTGAGACCATTGTTTGCAATACTTTTCCCTGATAGAAGGCTTCATTCTAGTTCTAGAACATATAGAGCTTTCTTTACAAGGATACTCTGCTTGCCTTATGGTGTAATGTAGTTCAAGAAGCCCTGGCCTTTACCTTTAGGGCACTTTCACACTGGGGCGGGGGGCATCGGCGGTAAAGCGTCGCTATTTTTACCGTTGTTTTAGCAGCGCTATTCACCCACTGGTGGGGCACCTTTAATCCAAATATTTAATAGCACCCGCAGGGGTTAATACTCTACTCCTAATGTGCCCCAAAGATGCTGCTTGCAGGGCTTTTTTTAACGTCCTCCAAGTGCACAATCCGGATAAACAAACAGGAAAGGAACACGCTCCAGGTGTCTAAACCAAAGAATCTCCTACTCCGTAAGGTGCGAGTGCTGGCTCAGTATGCAAGTAGCATGCAAAATTAAATTGGATCCGGATGGCTGTACTTCAATGATAATATCTTTTTTTTCTTGGTAAAAATCCATACAGCAGAAGATGAAGTAGATTGCTACCATGTTTCACACCATACTGTAACTACTGGTGCTTACACATAGCTGAATATCTGGACAAATAACAATGATTTATACAGGGGTCAAGTCCTGGAGAAAAAAGTGTGGGAACTCCCACCCAAGATCCACTCCCCCACCAAAAAAAAATAAAAAATTATACGCTCATATGCACGAACGCTTCAAAAGTGGTATTTTTCATCCAATTTTCGTATTGTGTGTATGAAGCTTAACTGTTAGTACATAAAAAAACAAAAAACAATCAATAAACATAAATACGGTAATTCTCTGAATAATCAGCATTCATTCAATTGTGCTTCCATGCAAATGTGAACATAATATTCTGATCTTTATTGGGGAATGTTATTTTGTATATAGAGTGTTTATGTGGTGAGTTTACACTTTTTATTGAACAGAGTTTGAATAACACAGTGTTAAACGGAAAGGTCATAAATTAACTGCACATTATCTGGACAAAATTCTTGGGGAGATAGTGATGTGTTCCTACTTAGGAGATGTATGTTAGCTTGGGGAGTTGCAAACTCTGGAGGGCTCCAACACACACTCGCTGCTATTCCAACTCTTCACATATTTCCACATAAACTTCCTTCCTGGCATTAAACTTTGCCAGGTATTGTGCCCAGCTTACCACCCCAAACTGATGTTCCTCCCTCATCTCACCTCTCTCCCTGCATGTCCTGTGAGCAGAATAGCTGATCTAACCGTCAGCTAGACCTAGACCTGATCTACCTGTCAGCTAGCTGTGATTGACAGGTGGATTGCTAACAGGAACTGAGACACATGTATGCATAAATGTAATAACACTATCTTTTTGTTGATACAATTTGAACAATAAACATTAAAGCCCGGGTCATTATTAAAATGTGTACATTTCATGACGTTTACAATTGTCGGTAGGAGGACATATATCTTGACCTTTAAAAACATAAATATGGCATAAAAACATTTAAAAAAAATCAAAGATTTAATTAAACACATGATCCCATCTATGCTGAAATTCTCTCTAAAGGGGTAAAAACCCTATCACACAGAGACCCCACTCTAGGTAGGACCCTGTCCCCTAGTTTACACATGAGTAAACAACCACAACACTGGTTGCAATTCAAAGGCACCTTTCGCTGTGGGTCCAATGGGTGCTCATGTTGTAAACACATTTTAAAGGGAGCTTTCATCAATTGTAACACTAAATATCTGGTGTATGTCATCACATGTAAGTTATGTCATTGTTAGGACCTGGGCTTGAACCTGGGACCTCTGGTGTGTCTGGCGGTGGCTCTGCTTGCTGAGCCACCTGGAATGCTGGACAGCTCCTTGGACAATTCCATGGACAATTCCTTTAGTGATCATGTCTTGAATCTTGTTTGCCTTGAACCTTGAACCCTTTGCTCCTCCCATGAACTTCCTATATAAGCCATGTCTCTGCACTTCCTCCTTGCCAGAATATTGTGCCTTTACCAGCCAATATCTTGCTTCTATCTCTCCTGCTGCCGACCGTATCCTTGCTACCTTTCGTTACCGACATTTGGCTTGCTCCTGGACTACGCGTCTGCTGAATCCCAACCTGCAACTATTGGTTACCGACTTTTGGCTTGTTTCTCAACTACGCTCCTGCTTGATCTCTACCTGCTATATCTGCTACCAGACCCCCGGCTTGCTCACCTCCTGGTGGGGCTATCCTGAGGACCGCGACCTGGCACTAACACGCAGCCAAGCCCATCTCCACCTTTGGGAGCTCTGGTGAATACCGGTTAGTGCTTAGACCCCGCACCTCAGGTGAACCCGTGCCATCAGCCAGGGTGACCTGTGTGAATATCTGCTCTGCTGCTATAGCTATTGGTCTCTGAGCCTGACTCCAGATCGTGACAGAATATTCTGGCCAAAAACATGGAGGCCGTTGTAGCAGCTGCCGTGGCTCCTCTCAGGGTTCAAATCGCTGAGTTACAGGCATTTGGTGTTGACTACCAGGAAAAATTTTCTGAGTTACAAATTGAAATGAAAGGTCTACAAGAGGAAATCCTTGATCTACACAAACAATTGCGGGATTTTCATGCCCGAGATACTGCTGCCATAGAAATTAATGCACGAATGCCCCTACCACTCAAGTTTAGCGGAGACCGCCGCCATTATAGAGGATTCCTTAATCAATGTCGTATATACTTTCAGATGCAACCTGCTGCATTCACTTTTGACAGGAAAAAGGTGCTGTTTATTATCAACCTCCTGACTGAGGAAGCCTTAGCCTGGGCCTCCCCTTATGTGGAGAAAGATGATGTCATCCTGGATAATTTTGATTCTTTTGTGACTGCGATGAACCAAGTTTTCGATGATCCTAACCGCTGTGCTACTGCTGAGGCAAAATTGCACAATTTACGTCAGGGAAGACGCTCTGTTGCAGAGTACACAACTGAATTCCGACGTTGGATCTCAGATACCAATTGGAATCCAGCAGCACAGAAGAGTCAGTTCCGTCAAGGACTCTCGGAACAAGTAAAAGATGAGCTTGCCAGAGTAGAAAGTCCTGATGACCTTGAAGCTTTTATTAAATTATGTATTCGAATTGATCAGAGACTTACTGAAAGGAGAAAGGAGAGACTGGGAATCCTAGGCAGTAATGGTGGCATGCGTTTTTCTACTACTCAGTATCCTCCTAAGGTTCCAAGAGTTTTTCCTGATTCTGACACTCCTGAACCTATGCAGGTGGATGCTATTAAAAGATCTATTACTACTCAGGAGAAAGAAAGACGACGTTCAGAAAACTTATGTCTTTATTGTGGAGACTCTGGACATTACGCAGTTAATTGTCCCAATAAATTTAAAAGAACAATTGCAGCAATGGATGTTACAGTATCTGAACAAATAAACTCAATTTCTCAGTCCATCTCTCCTTTGATTCAGGAAGCAAATAAAGTTAATTCTTTATCAACTCATTTTGTCATCCCTATAAAGCTTATTGTTGAAAGCAATGAAATACCTTGCTCTGCTATGCTGGACTCAGGGGCTGGGGGAAACTTCATCGACATCGAATTTGCCCAAAGTAATAACATTCAAATAAGAAATAAACTTGCCCCAATTGATATGGAAACTGTGGATGGCTCACCTTTGACTTCAGACCCTGTTACCCACGAGACAATCCCACTTAAACTCCTAATTGAAACTGACCATCAGGAGACTATCAGCTTTGAGCTGATTACATCACCCAAGTTCCCTATTATCCTGGGCATTCCTTGGTTCTCTATCCATAATCCCTCCATCAACTGGGAGACACGTTCTTTAAGCTTTACATCTGACCATTGCAAGAAACATTGCAAAGAATCTTTTCAAATAAGCCCTCCACCAACCCAAGATTTACAAGCAGTTTTGGCAACTATCCAGTCATATGACAAGCTACCTCCACAATATCTTGAGTTTCGGGACGTTTGTGATAAAAAGAACGCAGATCAGCTGCCTCCTCATCGCTCTTATGATTGTCCCATTGAATTGCTTCCAGGGGCAGAAATACCATTTGGTCGCCTTTATTCTTTATCAGAACCTGAACTGAAAGTGCTCAGGGAGTGGATTAATGAGAATCTTGAGAAGGGTTTTATCAGACACTCAACCTCTCCTGCTGGCGCAGCCTTATTCTTCGTGACGAAAAAGGACTCCACCCTGCGTCCGTGTATTGACTACAGAGATTTAAATAAGATCACAATTAAGAATCGCTATCCACTCCCACTGATTCCAGAAATGCTTGAGAGACTCCGCTCTGCCAAGCTCTTTACCAAATTAGATTTACGGGGGGCATACAACCTTGTCCGCATTCGTTCCAGTGATGAATGGAAAACTGCTTTCAGAACCAGATATGGACATTTTGAGTCTTTGGTCATGCCCTTTGGGCTTTGCAATGCTCCTGCAACTTTTCAACATTTTATTAATGATGTCTTTCGAGATTTGCTTGATCAGTTTGTAATAGCATATTTGGATGACATTCTCATTTTCTCTGATACCTTGGAAGAACACCGCAAGCATGTCCGTATTGTTTTCGAGAGATTAAGGCGAAATCAACTTTACATAAAATTAGAGAAATGCGAGTTTGAACAAACTCAGATTCAGTTCTTGGGATACATAATCTCTTCTGAAGGGGTAAGCATGGATCCCGATAAGATCAAAGCTGTGGTGGATTGGCCCGCCCCTAAGAATGTTAAAGAGATACAGCGATTTGTTGGTTTTGCCAACTTTTACAGAAGATTTATAAGGAATTTCTCTAGGGTAATTGCTCCAATCACACAGTTGACAAAGAAAGGGGTGCCCTTTTTGTGGTCTCCTGAGGCACAGGCTGCCTTTAGTAAACTGAAAACTCTCTTCACTTCTGCACCAATCCTGGTACATCCAGATCCAGAACTACCTTTCATCGTAGAAGTTGATGCTTCTAATTCTGCTGTAGGAGCTATCCTTTCTCAGCGAATGGGAGAAAAAATGCAGCTTCATCCTTGTGCTTATTTCTCTCGACTGATGTCTTCAGCCGAGATGAATTATGACATTGGAAACAAGGAGCTGCTGGCAATTAAGGAAGCATTTTCTGAGTGGAGGCATCTGCTGGAAGGAGCTAAGCACCCTGTAACCGTTCTCACCGATCATACAAATTTAGAATTTATTAGGTCTGCTAAAAGGTTGTCATCTAGACAAGCACGTTGGACCCTTTTCTTTTCCAGGTTTAATTTTGTTATTTCATACCGCCCTGGGTCAAGGAATGGTAAGGCTGATGCCCTATCACGGATGTTGTCTGGGCCTCTCCAGGAAAGCACCTCTGAATGTACAATCCTGCCTCAAAAGAACTTTCTAGGGGCCATGAGTTCAAAGACATTTCTTAATCTTCTCAAGGAGGGGTATGAGAATGACCCACTTCTTAATAATCCTCCTAAGGACATTAACCTCAAGTACAACAATGGTTTTTGGACTCAAGCGCATTGCCTCTATGTACCTGAATCAGTTCGGGTAGAAGCCCTCAGGTTAGTACATGACTTTAAGCTTGCTGGTCATTTTGGGGTTTCTAAAACAGAAGAACTCTTATCACGCTCCTTTTGGTGGCCTGGGTACAAGAAAGATGTTAAGAGTTATGTGGCTTCATGTCTAACCTGTGCTCGCAATAAGACACCTCGATCTTCTCCTCTGGGGTTACTTCTACCACTACCTGTTCCATCAAGACCATGGGGGTCAATTTCTATGGACTTTGTGGTTGACCTTCCTCTTTCAAAAGGGATGACCACCATTCTGGTAGTCGTTGACCGTCTCACTAAGATGGCTCATTTTATTCCAGTTAAAGGGGTACCCTCCGCCGAACATACTGCTGAGGTAATGGTTAGAGAAGTTTTTAAACTTCATGGAATTCCTGATGATGTGGTGTCTGACAGAGGGGTACAGTTTACCTCAAAATTTTGGAGAAGTTTTTGCTCAGCTTTGGGTGTAACAGTTAATCTGTCCTCGGCTTTTCATCCGCAGTCTAATGGTCAGACCGAGAGGACCAATCAAACTCTGGAGCAATACCTTCGATGCTTCGTGAGTTATCTTCAGGATGACTGGGTGGACTACCTTCCTACGGCAGAGTTTGCTTATAATAACTCTAAACATAGTTCCACATCCCAAAGCCCATTTTTCTTAAACACGGGGTATCATCCAGTTTTTATTCCTGATCTCCCCATCTCAACTTCAATTCCTGCTGTTACCAACAGACTAACTTCATTACATGAGATCCAGGAGAAATTGACTGATACATTGAAGGAGGCGCAGGAATATTACAAGAGGGCTGCTGACAGACATCGTAGGTCAATTCCCACTTTTCAAGTAGGTGAGAAAGTTTGGTTATCTACCAAAAATTTAAAAGTTCAAGTTCCATGTGCTAAGTTGGGTCAAAAGTTTATGGGACCTTTTGAGATTTCTGCTCAAATCAACCCGGTCACTTTTCGCCTAAAACTTCCTGACAATATGAAGATTCACCCTGTGTTTCATATATCACTACTCAAACCATTTCATGAAAATACTTTTTCTGGAAGAATTCATCCTCCTCCCCCACCTGTCGAGGTACAGGGTGAAGAAGAATTTGTGGTGGGAAAAATTCTTGACTCCAGGATCTCTAGGAACAAATTGCAATATCTGGTTCAATGGGAAGGATATGGGCCAGAAGAAAATTTTTGGGAGCCTGAGGAGAATGTTCATGCCCCTAGATTAACAAGGGAATTCCACCAGAGGTTTCCTCAGAAACCTGGCCCTAAGACGTCCAGGGGACGTCCTGGGAGGAGGGGAGTACTGTTAGGACCTGGGCTTGAACCTGGGACCTCTGGTGTGTCTGGCGGTGGCTCTGCTTGCTGAGCCACCTGGAATGCTGGACAGCTCCTTGGACAATTCCTTGGACAATTCCTTTAGTGATCATGTCTTGAATCTTGTTTGCCTTGAACCTTGAACCCTTTGCTCCTCCCATGAACTTCCTATATAAGCCATGTCTCTGCACTTCCTCCTTGCCAGAATATTGTGCCTTTACCAGCCAATATCTTGCTTCTATCTCTCCTGCTGCCGACCGTATCCTTGCTACCTTTCGTTACCGACATTTGGCTTGCTCCTGGACTACGCGTCTGCTGAATCCCAACCTGCAACTATTGGTTACCGACTTTTGGCTTGTTTCTCAACTACGCTCCTGCTTGATCTCTACCTGCTATATCTGCTACCAGACCCCCGGCTTGCTCACCTCCTGGTGGGGCTATCCTGAGGACCGCGACCTGGCACTAACACGCAGCCAAGCCCATCTCCACCTTTGGGAGCTCTGGTGAATACCGGTTAGTGCTTAGACCCCGCACCTCAGGTGAACCCGTGCCATCAGCCAGGGTGACCTGTGTGAATATCTGCTCTGCTGCTATAGCTATTGGTCTCTGAGCCTGACTCCAGATCGTGACAGTCATATACATATATGACATACAAAAAGACCACACCACCAACGTGGCCAGACACTGGAATGGCATACACCATAAAAATGTTTCCAGTCTAGTAAATGTTTCCAGGATGTTGAGAGAATAGTACTACCAATCAGAGGAGGTGACAAATTTAAGATCTTATGTAAACGTGAGTTTTACTGGATCTTTTTCTTCAACACCAGAATACCGGCAGGTATGAACTTTGAGTGGGATGTCACTCATTATTATGAGTGATATCTCACTTTGTATCTCTTCTTTTGAAGTCTATATTATATTACTATAAATGAGAAAACAGCATTGAAAGTGCTTAAAAATGATGACAGTGTAGTCATTAAAAATGCAGACAAGGGGGGGTCAGTGGTCACCATGGACAGTGAGGCTTATAAGATTGAGTCCATGCGCCAATTATCCAACACCCGAAACATACATACACCTTAACCACTTCAGCCCCAGAATATTTGGCTGCTGATTGACCAGGCCCTTTTTTTGCGATTCGGCACTACGTCGCTTTAATTGAGAATTGCGCGTTCATGCTGCACTGCACACAAACAAAATTGATGTCTTTTTTCCCCACAAATATAGATTTCTTTTGGTGGTATTTGATAATCTCTGCGGTTTTTATTTTTTGCGCTATAAAAAAAAAGAGTGACAATTTTGAAAAAAAAACACAATATTTTGTACTTTTTGCTATAATATATATGGCCATTTAAAAAAAAAAAAAAAAGCTAATTTTTTTCTCAGTTTAGGCCAATATGTATTGTTCTACATATTTTTGGTAATAAAAACCGCAATGAGTGTATATTGATTGGTTTGCACAAAAGTTATAGCGTCTACAAAATAGGGGATAGATTTCTAGCATTTTTATTATTACTTTTTCTACTAGTAATGGCGGAGATCTGCTATTTTTATCGGGACTGCGACATTATGGTGGACACATCGGACACTTCTGACACACTTTTGGGACCATTGGCATTTATACAGTGATCAGTGCTATAAAAAAATGCACTGATTACTGTAAAAATGTCACTGGTAGGGAAAGGGTTAACACTAGGGGCGATCAGGGGGTTAATTGTGTTTCCTGTGTGTATTTCTAACTGTGGGGGGAGGGGACTGACCTAGAGGAAATGACAGATCGTAAATCCTAGCTATTAGGAACTCACGATCTGTCTCTCCTCACAGAACAGGGATTTGTGTGTGACATATAGCTACAACGGCTCGCGGGATGGTGCCGACCTGTCACAGTATGATGGCGGCTGGTCTGCAAGGGGTTTACTTAAAGTGGAGGGCCACCCTAAAAAAAAAAAGAGCAGTAGCCTCCCTGGTGGTATTCCCGAGTCTGGCTCGGGGTAAGATTTCATTACCAAAAGTGGTATTCCCGAGCCAGACTTCGGATTGCATCGCTGGATCCATGCAGGGGGTTACTTACCTTGTCCCCTGGATCCAGCGATGTCTCCCCGCTGTGATCAGTGAGCCACTGTGTCTCGCTCGATCTGTGATAGTGCAGAGCTCCCTTCAAGCGGTGCGACACATGAGGATGGAGTTTGGCGCCAAATTCAAAAAGTAAAAAACACAGTATAGATAGAGTATACTGTAATCTTACAGATTACAGTACTGGTTCAAATAATTACACATCCCCTTTGTCCCTAATGGTTTGTCCAGTGCCCTGCATGCAGATTTATATTATAAATACTGTTCTTTATGCCAGGAAACTGGAGATTGTCCATAGCAACCAAAAAATGTCAGTTTACATCAAAAGTGGTTATAGACCAGCTAGAAAACGGCGATAATAAATTAGAATCACTCGCAGAATTGAGCGATAGTAATTTGTGGGGAAATTCGTCATCAAACACTAAAAGTAATGACAGCGACAATTCTGCAACTCAGCACATTTCAGTGTTTTTTATTTGATTACATTATTGAATAATTTGTATTATTATTATTATATTATTATTTGTTATAATTATTTTTAGTTATTTATTTTATTTTATATATATATATATATATATATATATATATATATATATATATATATATATATATATATTAATATTATCATTTATGATTTCAAATTTTATTATACCTGGGATGTCTAATAGACTCTTGTTTGGATGGATCTAGGTGAATTATTTCTAATAATTACAGGCCTGCAATAAAAAAAAGCCAAATTTCCATGCAAAATAATGGTACCGCTTTCAGAATATATGAAATAATCATACCGCTAGGGTGGTAATATTCTTAAATTTTTAAAAAAGAAAACATTTGAAAAAAAAAAACGTTTACCTTGCCAGAAATCCCTGTTTCTAGGCAGTCTTCCTAATCTGCCTTCTTCCTGCTCCTCGGTGATCTTTGGTCTTCTCTCCTCCTCTGCGTTGTCTTCTGGGTAATGGGGCGCGCTGTGCTCTGGGAACTGTGTGTTCCCTAACACAGCGCGTCCCATTCACAAAGTGCCACGTGACTCGCACATGCGCATTAGGAAACAGGCAGTGAAGCCGCAAGGCTCCACTGCCTGTTTCCCTTAGTGAGGATGGCGGCGCTGGGACCCGATAGCCGAGGGACATGTCGGCCTCGGCGGCCGACATCGCAGGTGCCCTGGAAAGATAAGTCTCCTTATTAAAAGTCAGCAGCTACTTTTTTTTTAGCTGCCGACTTTACAAAAAAAAAAAATTACAGCTCTACACCGCTTTACTACTACTGGCTGCTATGCCTAGTGAGAGGAGGTCTATCTGGAGGTTGTGAGAATCCAGCTGTGAAACCAGCTGTGAAACGGTTATTCTCTGGATTTCTATAAGAGAATTTCTATTTTTGCAGTACCTGAACTTTCTCCTAACCCTCTACCCTTCATTAAGAAACAGTTTTATCTTCTAAATAAATAACCCAAAAGAAGATCCACTGTCAGTTTCTGCATTTCTTTGGGCCATCTACCACGGGAAACCCTAGACGGAGACGAGGTCAAGAAGGTAACGGTAAGCCCAATAAAACCAGCAGCTCCTTCAGGGGTCAGTGCTACACATCTCTTAACTAAACTCAAGGATTTTAGATGGAATGACGAGTACAGATGGGTGACCTGTGATGTCACAAGTCTTTACTCGTGCATCCCCCTTTCTTTGGGATTGGGGGCAGTGTCTTTTTTCTTGTCTAAATACAGTGGCTATTCACTAGTACATCAGGAATTTATTATACTGTGCCTAGAATATCTCCTTACACATAATTATTTTATGTTTGATGGTGACTATTACCTGCAAAGATGCAGGGCCCCGATTGCAGCTAAGTTCTCCCCCTCTCTTGCCAATCTCTACATGAGATGGTGGGAGAGGTACCGCATCTTTTCATGTGATAGTCCCCGCCATGCTGACCCCCTTTTCTACTGTCGCTATATAGACGACTTGCTATTTATAGTCTCAGACAGGGCCGGTAGCCTGGATAAATGTTTTTTGTTTTTAAACGATAATGATCTAAACTTAAGGTTTACTGGCGACAGTAGTGCCATCTCTATTAATTATCTTGATGTTTGTTTAAGAATACAATAAGATCAAAAACATTGTTCTAAAATATCTACCGGTCTTATCTCATGACCCCATCTATGCTGAAATTCTCTCTAAAGGGGTAAAAACTGTATCATGCAGAGCCCCCACTCCTTCTGTCATATTCATAGATTAATTTCCCTTTGACATATTCTAGTGTCAGCTCCTCCTCGAGTCTGGTTTCTAAAGCATTAATAAGAGCAGTAGATGTCTCTGGAAGGCTGAAGAGGAGCAGGGCACCACCTGGTTATATTTGATGTTCTCTCCGATGGAGGTAGCTGCTCTATGATCTCTAGCATACATTTCACGTGGCTACACATTTGCTGGCCTTCTTCTAGTCTCATCTTGTACAACTTTCTTAGTAGAAACAGCTTGGATACTCTTCAGTTTTTGTAATGTAGTCCACATACTTTTGCCTGTTTTCTTTGTTCTTATGTGGATAAGACGGTCATCTTCCACTAGTAAGCTTATAATTGCTTTTGCTTGTTTATCCTTCCTATCCCAGTCCTCTGTCTCTACGTCTGTGGGTCTGTCTGTATTTAACACTTGCCACAAGTCATCCACGCTAAAAAGCATTTCCAGTTTAAAATTTCATAGCTGGTAATAGCCATTGTTTAGCTTTGCAATTGCAAACTTCACATCTGAATCGCTTGCCATCTTTCAGCAGTTTGCCTACAGTACTCACTGATTTGCAGAATTCTCTCCAGAGCCTGGGTGATACTGGGTTTGCTGGGTGTGCCTGGATACTGCTGGGTGCCTGTAATATCCTCTTCAATGCCTGGGTGCCTGGGACCCATAACCTGTTGTGCAGAGTATTTAAATCATGGTGCTGGAAGCTTCTTGTTTCAGCAATTAGCTTTACTTTCATGCCTTTTATCATCATGGAGACAGACAGAAAGAGAACAACAAACAACTGCACACTTAGATACAGAGGGTACTTCCTCTCATATCATAGAATTCATGAACTGTGCACTATAATAATACAGCACCACCTGCTGGCATAGATAGGTAAAAGCATATGTGTGTGTATATATATATATATATATATATATATGTGTGTGTGTGTGTGTGTGTGTCTCACTCATCCCCGTATGAGCTGCTGATGAATGTTTAATCCTGTATTCTGCCTATCAACCCCAAGAACACTCTCAACCCCTCTGGCACACCTGTATGGTAATGTTAGTGTGAGACCTAGCGGTGAAGATAAACACAGTAATGGTACACTATATAGCATATTTACCGTAGCCTTGGAACTCGTCACTTCACCAGTTACAGTAATAGAGTCTCACACCAATTGTCAATTAACCACATAAGAAGTTTACTGAGAAAATACTTAGCATGATAAACACTGTGGTAACTTAGATATAGAGAATGACAATAGATAACAGTCAATGTGTACATGAAACTGAAAACTCAATGACCACCATAAGGGTGTATATGCAGATAGGCGCACAGTAAGACAGACATCAATATCCTCAAACACTTATATTAAGTGCCTTCCCACTGACCTCAAAGCATACGCACCAAATCTATAATAACAGTTATGAACATGCAGTAGTGCAATACAATACATATGTCCTGTGCTCAAGGGCTCCCCCTAGGTTGTAATGCAATGTTCCCAATGCAATGTGAAATATGGTGCTTTATAGAAGATGATAGAAGTCCCTTGTCTTCTTGATCTTCAGCTAGTTCACGGTATTAGACTGCAGTATTTGTAAATCCAATAGAGAAACAAGTAGACAGCAGGCTATAGGATAAGTGATGGCTGATATTTGTGTACTTACAAAACAGAAGGCGCTTGTAATATTTTCTCCTTAGCAGTGGATGTAATGCAGCAATAACTTTATAGCACAGGGAAGGAAACCCTAAAGTTCCACTCTATGTAGACTATGGATAAGTGAGATTACTTCTGTGGGACTACCAGTCTCACCAGCAGTCTATAGCTGACACACTTAGTCAACAGCACACTATATTGATCTGGGCAAGTGCCCGCTCACCACAACAGGCCAGATGCTTGCAAGGTTCCTTTCCTGATATCTCAGTCCGATCCAAGCTGGCGCCATCCCACTGCACCACTCTTTCTGATGGCCGATAACTGTAATGCAGGAAACCTCTAGAAATCTTGGGTTCTCCGGTCCATCCGCACATCCATCCAACTGACTGTGCTCTGGAACTCCTCAGAGGCCAAACGATTCCACAGGCGCAGTCCACTGGTCACACACACAGGCCTCACTGCAGGTTTTGAATGGCGTCCCAAGAGGCCGAAAAGCTGTCCCTTTTATTGTGCCTACTCAGCAGGCTGTTCTGAGACCTGGCATTGTGGGTAGGTGAACTGGGAATTGTGGGTTAGTAGTTCCCAGACTGAGTTTAAGCATATGAGTTACTTCCTCATTAACTACATCTCCCACAATGTTTTGAAGCATGGCTTTATAGAAACCAAACAAAAGTCTTAATAGCATTAAAAGAAAAAAGACACTAGAGAAAGCCAAACTCTTACTTAAGAATATCACATTATTTAACATAGTAACTTGGGTGGCAAAACCCCTGCGCTTATATATATATATATATATATATATATATATATATGTATATATACAGTGCCTTGCGAAAGCATTCGCCCCCCTTGAACTTTTCAACCTTTTGCCACATTTCAGGCTTCAAACATAAAGATATAAAAATTTAAAAATGTTGTGAAGAATCACCAACAAGTGGGACACAATTGTGAAGTGGAACGAAATCTATTGGATATTTTAAACTTTTTTAGCAAATAAAAAACTGAAAAGTGGTGCGTGCAAAATTATTCGGACCCTTTACTTTCAGTGCAGCAAACTCACTCCAGAAGTTCAGCGAGGATCTCTGAATGATCCAATGTTGTCCTAAATGACTGATGGTGATAAATAGAATCCACCTGTGTGTAATCAAGTCTCTGTATAAATGCACCTGCTCTGTGATAGTCTCAGGGTTCTGTTGAAAGGGCAGAGGGCATCATGAAGACCAAGGAACACACCAGGCAGGTCCGTAATACTGTTGTGGAGAAGTTTAAAGCCAGATTTGGATACAAAAAGATTTCCCAAGCTTTAAACATCCCAAGGAGCACTGTGCAAGCGATCATTTTGAAATGGAAGGAGTATCAGACCACTGCAAATCTACCAAGACCTGGCCGTCCCTCTAAACTTTCAGCTCAGACAAGGAGAAGACTGATCAGAGATGCAGCCAAGAGGCCCATGATCACTCTGGATGAACTGCAGAGAACTACAGCTGAGGTGGGAGAGTCTGTCCATAGGACAACAATCAGTCGTACACTGCACAAATCTGGCCTTTATGGAAGAGAGGCAAGAAGAAAGCCATTTCTCAAAGATAGCCATAAAAAGTCTCGTCTAAAGTTTGCCACAAGCCACCTGGGAGACACACCAAACATGTGGAAGAAGGTGCTCTGGTCAGATGAAACCAAAATCGAACTTTTTGCCCACAATGCAAAACGATATGTTTGGCGTAAAAGCAACACAGCTCATCACCCTCAACACACCATCCCCACTGTCAAACATGGTGGTGGCAGCATCATGGTTTGGGCCTGCTTTTCTTCAGCAGGGACAGGGAAGATGGTTAAAATTGAGGGGAAGATGGATGCAGCCAAATACAGCACCATTCTGGATGAAAATCTGTTGGAGTCTGCAAAAGACCTGAAACTGGGATGGAGATTTATCTTCCAACAAGACAATGATCCCAAACATACAGCAAAATCTACAAAGGAATGGTTCACAAATAAACGTATCTAGGTGTTAGAATGGCCAAGTCAAAGTCCAGACCTGAATTCAATCGAGAATCTGTGGAAAGAGCTGAAAACTGCTGTTCACAAACGCTCTCCATCCAACCTCACTGAGCTCGAGCTGTTTTGCAAGGAAGAATGGGCAAGAATTTCAGTCTCTCGATGTGCAAAACTGATAGAGACATACCCCAAGCGACTTGCAGCTGTAATCGCAGCTGGCTCTACAAGGTATTAACGCAAGGGGGCCGAATAATTTTGCACTCCCCACTTTTCATTTTTTTATTAGTTAAAAAAGTTTCAAAAATCCAATAGATTTCGTTCCACTTCACAATTGTGTCCCACTTGTTGGTGATTCTTCACAAAAAATAAAAATGTTATATCTATATGTTTGAAGCCTGAAATGTGGCAAAAGGTTGAAAAGTTCAAGGGGGCTGAATACTTTCGCAAGGCACTGTCTATATACCGTATATACTCGAGTATAGGCCGACCTGAATATAAGCCGAGGCCCCCAATTTACCCCCAAAAAACTGGAAAACTTATTGACTCGTGTATAAGCCGAGGGTGAGACATGGCTGTCCATCCCTGTGTGTGTGTCCGTCCATCCCTGTGTGTCCATCCATCCCTGTGTGTGTGTCCGTCCATCCATCCCTGTGTGTGTATCCATCCATCCATCCATCCATCCCTGTGTGTGTGTGTGTGTGTGTGTGTGTGTATTCATCCATCCATCCATCCCTGTGTGTGTGTGTGTGTGTGTGTGTGTGTATCCATCCATCCATCCATCCCTGTGTGTGTGTGTGTGTGTATCCATCCATCCATCCATCCCTGTGTGTGTGTGTGTGTGTGTGTGTGTGTGTGTGTGTCCGTGCAGCCTTGTGTGTGTGTGTGTGTGTGTGTGTGTGTGTGTGTGTGTGTCCGTGCAGCCTTGTGTGTGTGTCCAGCCTACCTGTGTCCCAAGCCTCCGTCCCGAGCCGCCGTCGTCCCGAGCCTCCTCCGACCCGTGCCGTGCCTCCTCCGTCCCGTGCCGTGCCTCCTCCTTCCCGTGCCTCCTCCGTCCCGTGCCTCCTCCTTCCCGTGCCTCCTCCGTCCCGTGCCGTGCCTCCTCCGTCCCGTGCCTCCTCCGTCCCGTGCCGTGCCGATGGATCGCCGCTCTTCTCGGCGGCCATTCTACAATTCAAAATTCCGCCTCCGCCTGTGATAGGCGGAACACTCAATTTCCCAGCAGCCTGTGTTCCGCCTATCACGGACATCCTCTCATACTCGTCCGTAGTATGAGAATGAGCGGATGTCCGTGATAGGTGGAACACTGACTGCTGGGAAATTCAGTGTTCCGCCTATCACAGGCGGAGGCGGAGAAGGAGGCGCGGCTTTTAAATTTTAATGTCCGCCGTCTGTCTGCTCGATACGCTGATCGAGCAGTCAGACAGCGGTGACTCGAGTATAAGCCGAGGGGGCACTTTCAGCCTCAAAAAAGAGGCTGAAAATCTCGGCTTATACTCGAGTATATACGGTATATATATATATATATATATAGTCTGTTTATAAGCAACTTTGCTGTTGTACTTTTCCAACAGTTCT
The DNA here is from genome assembly GCF_037356315.1 of Lithobates pipiens. NCBI lineage: Eukaryota > Metazoa > Chordata > Amphibia > Anura > Ranidae > Lithobates > Lithobates pipiens. The sequence goes on from NW_027507718.1 coordinate 302,138,279, forward strand.
AAGGTCAGTTTTTTATAATGCTTACTAGCACATTATGCCGTTGTCTTGCAGTTTTTTTTTTATTCTTCTGCGGTTTACAACTGCTTTCATTTTCATACTGATTCAATAATTCCTACTGTAATGGATTTATCTTTCTAAAACGTGGTCACATTAATGTAGAAGAAGATATCAGACACCAAACACAACCATGCTGCTAGAGCCTGAGGAAGGAGCACGCATGCTCCGAAGCGCCGGTCATTCCAGCCTGTTTCCGGAAGCCGCAGCATCAGTATACAGCAGAGCAGGGGTATTACATTAAATCGGCCGCCCTTGGACCATCCTGAAGTGCCATGGAGTACACTATACCGCCGGCTACTGGCTAGAGGACGGATGCCGATACCTTTGAACCGCAGGTCCCATGGTCTATGCTCCACAGGGATATACGGATGAACCTTTTAATATTGATGTGCCTGTACACCACTGTTTACATGTGAGTGTTTTTAATCTACATAATAAATTCCTTTTAATTTAATCGCTGCACTTAGAGGGCGCCATCTCTCTTTCCTTTTTCTTCATATCACAAGGTCCAGAAGGCTAGTAAGACACATTAAACTTTCTAAGACAACTATACATCAGAACCTTTTCATGTTTGGCCTCCAACATCTAATTTTCATCCTAATTTAATTCCAATAATTCATATGCTGTTTGCATATGATTGGTGCATTGCATTCTGTAAAAAAAAAAAAAAAATCCCAAGAGAGTTGTCATTGCGGATTTTTCTGTACATAAAGCACACCTACAACACACTCCTCATACCATTTGATTGGATGGGGTACCTCTGCATCACGCACAAAGGTAGCTGCAGGAGCAGGTGGGAGCTGTTTTTTTTGGAACTAATAAAGATTCCTGAGAGTCACTTAGCAATGACCCTTGCAATATCAGAGTAGACTTCTTCAAGTGATCCAAATGCTCTACTATAGCAATGACCTGGTGGCCGCTACTTAAATTGATACTAAACAAGGAAGTGTTAATTGTCATCATCCATTCACATAAATCATACATAGCATGCCACTGCATTTTCTTTTTTTTTTAAGTACTATAGGTACCTTATTTCTGCAGCACTATTGTGTGGTCACATGATTTTTTGATGTTTCTTGGCATCAGCATGGAAAGATCCTTGGGAGGGGTTTCTATTACTCTGCTGATGTGTGCAGTATTCCATGCACAGTGGAGCACCAGATCCTTATTTCTAAAAAAAAAAAAATCTCAGTGAGAAGGTCATTTAAATAATTCACATTATAGAGTAAAATTATAAATATACACATATTACCAAAAGTATTGGGATGCCTGGCTTTACATGTACATGAACTTTACATGTACATGAACTTTAATGGCACCCCAGCTTTTGTCCATAGGGTTCAATATTGAGTTGGCACACCCTTTGCAACTATAACAGCTTCAACTGTTCAGAGAAGGCTGTTTACAAGGTTTAGGAGTGTGTCTATGGGAATGTTTGACCATTCTTTCAGAATTGCATTTGTGAGGTCAAGCACTGATTTAGACAAGAAGGCCTGGCTTGCAATCTCTACTCTAATTCATCCCAAAGGTGTTCTATGGACCTCAGTTTGTGCACTGGTGTGCAGTCATATTGGAACAAGAAGGGGCCATCCCCAAACTGTTCCCACAAAGTTTGGAGCATGAAATTGTCCAAAGTGTCTTGGTATGCTGATGCCTTAAGATTTCCCTTCCCTGGAACTAAGTGGTCAAGCCCAACCACCCCACACCATAATCCTCCCTCCACCAAATGATTTGGACCAGTGCACAAAACAAGGTTCATAAAGACATGGATGAGTCAGTTTGGGGTGGAGGAACTTGACTTGCCTGCACAAAGTCCTGACCTCGACCTGACAGAACACCTTTGAGGTGAATTAGAGCGGAGACTGAGAGCCAGGCCTTCTTTTCCACATCAGTGCCTGACCTCACAAATGAGCTTCTGGAAGAATGGTCAAACATTCCCATAGACACACTAAACTTTGTGGACAACCTTCCCAAAAGAGTTGAAGCTGTTATATCTACAAAGGATGGACCAACTCACTATTGAACCCTACGGACTAAGACTGGGGTGCCATTAAAGTTCATGCTCGTGTAAAGGCAGGTGTCCCAATACTTTTCGAAATACAGTGTATGTAACTATATGTAACAAAGTTCATAGCTTTTATCAAGTCAGTGAGGTCAGCTCCCATTACTCTATTTTCACACTTTCAGTTTATTAGCTGTTATTTCATTACTATCATATAGAGTATATGCATACACTTATACATCAGCAGCACTGGTCTGAATTGTGCAGAATTGCACAACGCTGTCCAAACACAAGAGCAAGGCAATTTGCCTTATGCCCTATGGTTTCAGTTTACACCAAAGCAATGCAACTTGTCGCATCATGCTGAAGTGCACTGTAATACTATCAAGTAAGATAAAAAATGGGTATAAAAAGCACACAGCAATGCATGTATAAAATACATTGCAGCACTGCACAACTTAACCGATTCGCTCCCGCCCTATAGACGAAAGACGGCTACAGAGCGGACCCTAACTGCCGGGAGGCCGTCCCTGGATGTCCTCCTGTTTACTTCCCCTCTGCGCGCCACTGCGGGCGCGCATCGGGGAAGTTCTGTGCTGGCCGTGTCCCCCGGACACAGCCAGTCACAGATCACTGTAAACGGCCAATCACAGCGGCCTTTACAGCGCGATCGGCGTGTCCAATGAGAGATGATCTCATATGTAAACATATGAGATCATCTCTCAGCGCCGCTCTCCCTCCTCACACAGACAGCATGTGAGAAGGGAGAGATGAACGGCTGCAGCGGCCGTAAGTTAAAAACAAAAAGTTTAAAAAAATGCCATCCGCCCCAGTGCCATCCTCCCCCAGTGCCACCCGCCCCAGTGCCATCTGCCCCAGTGCCATCCTCGCCCAGTGCCATCCTTGCCCAGTGCCATCCTCCCCAGTGCCACCTGCCCCCAGTGCCATCCTCCCCAGTGCCACCTGCCCCCAGTGTCACTTGCCCCCAGTGCCACCTGTTAGTGCTATCTGTCCCCAGTGTCACCTGTTGTCAGTGCCATTTGTCCCCAGTGCCATCTGGCATCAGTGCCACGTATAAGTGCCATCTGTCATCAGCGCCACATAGTGTCATCTGTCATCAGTGCCACATATTAGTGCCATCTGTCATCAGTGCCACGTATCAGTGCCATTTGTCATCAGTGCCACCTGTCAGTGTCACGTGCCATCTGTTGTCAGTGTCACGTGTCATCAATGCCACTTATCACTGCCATCTGTCATCAGTGCCACGCGTTATCGGTGCCACGTATTAGTGCCATATGTCATCAGTGCCACGTATTAGTGCCACGTGTCATCAGTGCCACGTGTCATCAGTGCCATGTATAAGTGCCATCTGTCATCATGCCACGTATAAGTGCCATCTGTCATCAGTGGCACATATTAGTGCCATCTGTCATCGGTGCCACGTGTCATCAGTGCCACGTGTCATCAGTGCCACGTGTAAGTGTCATCAGTGCCACGTATCAGTGCCATCTGTCATCAGTGTCACGTGTCATTGTCCTGGTGCTCCAGGGCCTTCAAAAGTGTAATAGGTAGTCAACAAGTTAGATGTTTAATTTATGCTCCTAGAACACGTGATGGCGCTCCCTGCATGTTGGGCCTCTCTATGTGGTCAGGCTGTGGAAAAGTTCCACACATGTGGTATTGTAATACTCAGGAGGAGGGGAGAATTTTTTTGGGGGTATCATTTGTGGTATACACATGCCATGTGAGAAATAACCTATTACAATGACAATTTTGTGGGAAAAAAAATCTTAATTTTGCAAAGAATTGTGGGAAAAATGACAACATCAAAAAGCTCACTATGCCTCTTACTAAATACCTTGGAATGTCTACTTTCCAAAAAGGGGTCATTTGGGGGGTATTTGTACTTTCCTGACTTGTTCGGGTCGCAAGAAGTGAGATAGGCCACCAGTACATCAGATGTGATCAATTTTGCATGATTCGCACCACAGCTTGTAGACTCTCTAACTTTCACAAAGACCAAATAATATCCACTAATTTGGGTTATTTTTACCAAAGACATGTAGCAGTATAAATTGTGGCCAAAATTTATGAAGAAAAATTAATCATTTGCATAATTTTGTCACAGAAACAAAGAAATATGCATTTTTTTCAAAAATTTCGGTCTTTTTTCATTTATAGCGAAAAAAATAAAAACCCCAGAGGTGATCAAATATCACCAAAAGAAAGCTCTATTTGTGGGGAAAGAAAAAACAAAAAACTCATTTGGGTACAGTGTTGCATGACTGAGTAATTGTCGTTCAAAGTGTGAGAGCACCAAAAGCTGAAAATTGGTCTGGGCAGGAAGGGTGTTTAAGTGACCAGTAGGCAAGTGGTTAACTATTGTACACTATGATGTGAATAAGCCCCAATTCATGAACGTTTTGCTTTTGCCTGTGTATAACAAAATTACCGTCTGTGATTTGTACTGTGGTATGGGGAACATCCTTTTCTACTAGCATTTTTGTATTATCTCTCCTGGGGGCTAGCACTGTGGTTTCCCTTACTGTTTCATCTGTTTCCTGTGCTTGACATGTTCTATTTGAAAATAAAAATAAGTATTAACCTTATAACATTCTGTTCTAGATAAAATACCGGTACCCTTTCTGTGCAGGTTGTCTTCTACTGTAGTTGTATCTATCTATGTTATTCATTTCTTTATTTTACATGGTTTGTTTGGAACAGTGTTATCAAAATAAATGTGATGTCAGTCTTCTATTTGTTCCAGGCAAACTCCCCATGGGGTTTCTGAAAGACTTGCGAACTAGATTCCTAAAGTTTATATGGGCTGGAAAACCTTTGACTATAGAGGTCAGTACTATCTCTCCCTCACAGTGTGATACAAAACCCTGAATCAAACTGGAACAAGTATTTATTGATTTCCTTTTAGTAGGGCCCTCTTGGTCTCCTGCCGGGTCAGTCCCAAAGTCCTTCAAACAACATCCCCTCATAGGGGCCACATTACAGATGTTGTTACATTTGCCCTCTAATAATCGCCCCATGACGAATCTGGAACTGGAGAACAAATTTCTGAATACCCCCTCTCTCTACTGGTAGAATATGAAATGGTGAAAAAGCTATCCTCATTTGAACAAAACTGCATTGACAAATACCAGTAAGGCATCTCCTGTCACTGCATTATTGATTGTTAGAAATGTGGATCCGGCGTTTAGAGTTGGACCTAAAAACGACCTTCTGTCAATTTCTAAAAGATAAGATAATTATTTGTGCACATTAAGTTTATATAGTGTGTAAGTACCAAGAAAGGAGTTATAAATTCCTAACTAGATGGTACAGGTCATCGCATGTTCCCATAGACGTCTAATAAACGGTGACGATGCTTTGAGTCAGAAGGTATCTTTTTTGCATATCTTATGGGACTGCCCAAAAGTCTGGGACATTTAGAACACTGCTGAACAAACAATTAAAACTATTACAATGTTTTACAATGTACTACAATGTTTCTTGAAAGAAATCCTGTAGCGTATTTATAACATGATACCCCTTATCTACAATTAAATAAAAATCACTCCCTGCTTTAACCTTTCCTTAAAGCGTGAGTCCGCCGGGAGTTCCGCCGTTTTTTTTTTTTTTAAAGCCAGCAGCTACAAATACTGCAGCTGCTGACTTTTAAAATAAGGACACTTACCCGCCCAGCGCTCCCGCGATGTCGGCACCCGAAGCCGATCTCTCGATCGTCTCTCGGGTGCTGCCGCCGCCATCTTGGGTATGGGAATAAGGAAGTGAAGCCTATCATTTCCCGGTTCCCTACTGCGCATGCGCGAGTCGCGCTGCGCAATAAGGATGACCCGCTGCCTCTGGGATCTGTGTGTTTCCCAGCAGGCAGCGGGGGACTTTCGGAAAGGGGCGTAGATCTACGCCCCTTTCCGCAGAGAGCTATCCCGGAAGTGGGTGCAGATACCTGTACTGTACAGGTACCTGCACCCCCCTCCCCCCTGAAAGGTGCCAATTGTGGCGCCTGGAGGGGGGGGAGGATTCCAATGAGCGGAAGGTCCACTTTAGGGTGGACCTCCGCTTTAATGCGGCCAAACCCTCAATCCTGCCAGATTCTGTTAAAATGATCATCACCTCCTACCAAAATGCACTGACTTGCCAGAATTGCAGAAATCAAACACATGGAAAATCTTACTATGGCTATGAAAGATCAGGAGAAGTACTGGCAGATTTAGGCTCCATATTCATGTTACTGGAATACATACAGTGCCTTGAAAAAGTATTCCCACCCCTTGTCATTTTCCAAATTTTGTCATGGTACAACCAAACATGTAAATGTATTTTATTGGGATTTTATGTGATAGTGGCACATAATTGTGAAGTGGAAGGAAAGTGATAAATAGATTAAATTTTTTTTTTACAAATAAATATCTGAAAAATCTGGCGTGCATTTGTATTCAGTCCCCTTTACTCTGATAACCCTATCTAAAATCTAGTGGAACCTTTTGCCTTCATAAGTCACCTAATTAGTAAATAGAGTCCACCTGTGTGTAATCTAATCTCAGTATAAATGCAGTTGTTCTGTGAAGCCCTCAGAGGTTTGTTAGAGAGCCTTAGTGAACAAACAGCATCATGAAGGTCAAGGGAAACACCAGACAGGTCAGGGATAAAGTTGTGGAGACGTTTAAAGAAGGGCTAGGTTCTAAAAAAATATCCCAAGCTTTGAACATCTCACGGAGCACTGTTCAATCCATCATCCGAAAATGGAAAGAGTATAACACAACTGCAAACCTACCAAGACATGGCTGTCCACCTAAACGGACAACCTGGGCAGGGAGAGCGTTAACCAGAGAAGCAGCCATGGTAACTCTGGAGGAGCTGCAGAGATCCACAGCTCAGGAGGGATAACCTGTCCACAGGACAACCATTAGTCGTGCACTCCAAAAATCTGGCCTTTATTGAAGAGTGGCAAGAATAAAGCTGTTGTTAAAAGAAATCCATAAGAAGTCCCATTTGCAGTTTGCAAAAAGCCATGTGGGGGACACAGCAAACACGTGGAAGAAGGTGCTCTGGTAAGATGAGACCAAAATTTAACTTTTTGGCCTAAAAGCAAAATGCTAAGTGTGGCGGAAAACTAAGACTGCACATCATTCTGAACACACCATCCCTACCTTGAAATATGGTGGTGATAGCATCATGTTATGGGGAACCTTTTCTTCAGCAGGGACAGGGAAGCTGGCCAGAGTTGATGGGAAGATGGATGGAACCAAATACAGGGCAATCTTAGAAGAAAACCTGTTAGCCCTTGTATACACGGTTGGCACTCTGACGGAAAATGTCTGATCGGACCATGTTGTCGGATAATCCAACCGTCTGTGGGCTCCATCGGACTGTTTCCATCGGAATATCCGACCGACAAAGTTTTAGAGCTGGGCTATAAAATTTTCCGACAACATGATCCGATCGGACTTCGTCCGTCCGATCGTTTGTAGAGAATTCCGATCGGACAAAGTGCCACACATGCTCAGATCAAATTCATAGACCAAAGCTATTGGCTGCTAGCCTGAACGTAGTCCCGTCATATGGAAATAACGCCATCACGTTCCGAACGATCGGATCTTCCAACAACTTTGTCCGACCATGTGTATGCAACACAACTTTCGGACGAAATCCGTTGGACAAAATCCAATGGATTTTGTTGTCAGAATGTCTGACCGTGTGTACAAGGGCTAAGAGTCTGTAAAAGATTTGATACTAGGGCAGAGGTTTCCTTTTCAGTAGGACAACGAATACATTTACATTTTTTGTTGTAACATGATTAATTGTGGAAAATTTCCAGGGGAATGAATACTTTTTCAATGCAGTGTCCCTTATGCATTGACAGCCTCAATAGCTTGATTGATGCTAGTGTATTACACACATCTGCTTGTTGTAATAGGTACTTCATGATAATCTGTAAGCCCTTGTACACACGGTCAAATATTCCGACAACCAAATCGGTCGGATTTTGTCCGACGGATTTTGTCCGAAACTGTTACATACACACGGTCGGACGAAGTTGTCGGAAAATCCGATCGTTCAGAACGTGATGACGTTATTTCGTTACGACGGGACTACGTTTAGGCTAGTAGCCAATAGCTTTGGTGTAGGAATTTGATCTGAGCATGCGTGGCACTTTGTCCGATCGGAATTCTCTACACATGATCGGAGTATGTCCGATCGGAGCATTTTGTCGGAAAACATTTCCGGCAAGTTGAAAAATTTGGTCCGACGGATATTCCGACGGAAACAGTCCGATGCAGACCACACACAGTCGGAATATCCGACAAAACGCTCCGATCGGACACATTCCGTCGGAATCTCCTTGTACACACTAAGCCCCTGTACACACGATCAGAGATTCCGACGGAATGTGTGCGATCAGAGCGTTTTGTCAGATATTCCCACTGTGTGTGGTCTGCATCGGACTGCTTCCGTTGGAATATTCGTCGGACCAAATTTTCCAACTTGCCGGAAATATTTTCCGACAAAATGCTCCGATCGGACATACTCCGATCATGTCTAGAGAATTCCGATCGGACAAAGTGCCACGCATGCTCAGATAAAATTCTTACACCAAAGCTATTGGCTACTAGCCTGAATGTAGTCCCGTCATAAGGAAATAACGTCACCACATTCTGAACGATCGGATTTTCCGACAACTTCGTCCGACCGTGTGTATACAACAGTTTCGGATGAAATCCGTCGGACAAAATCCGTCGGACCAAATCCGACGGATTTGGTTGTCGGAATCTCCGACCGTGTGTACAAGGGCCTTGTCTACTATTTTTGTACTGTTGCTGTACCTAAATAAAGAATTTCTAAACCATTAAATTATACCGATAAGAGCATTGTAGATTATTATAAAAGCCAACTTTTAACTATTTATTTTACTGTGTCATTCCCTCTCTCTTCTCTATTACACATTTGCAAAGAATGCGCATGTTTTCTGACCTGCAAAAAGTTTATTAATGCTCCTCCACTCCCCCCTCTGGCTTCTTCATTTCTTGACAGCGAGGTGCCTTCAGCTGCTTGCAGCCCCCTGTGACATTCATGTCATGCATCTCAGCAGGCTGCCAGATGGTAAATACTAAAATACTGCAGGATTTTGTGCCACCTATCATCTTATGATACTTGGGTCACTTTTTGACCTGCAGCCTTCTGAAATGTGTGCTGTGACTATCCCCGGATGCTGCATGAAATTAATCACGCCTAGGCAAGAAGTGAGAGGGAAGCATACATTTCTTTATTCTCTATTACAGTTCTTCAAATGTGTAATAGAGAAGAGGAAGGAAGGGAATGTCTAGAATTACAATGGACACTGAAAAGTCCATTTTAAAGTAGTTCCTAAACAATTTCTCAACCCAGCTCTGAAGCAAAATTCCGGCTAAAAATCGGAACAGTTTTGTGCCAGCGTTTTATGATTTCTTGTCTGTGTGACAGGTCAACTGATAAAATAAAAGATGGGTCTATTTTTCCATAGATTTTGATAAATATTTTATTTTTCTAATTGACAAACCTATTAAAAAGCAATGCATACAGATCATTTGATGCATGTTAAAGCAGACCTATGCTGTACTAATAATGCCATCCTAAAATTAAAATGACTGATTTATTCATCTGCAAAATTTTGCCAAGGTGGGAACTTTCAATTTTGCTTTTTGAGCTGCTTAGGTGAAACTTGCTTGAAAAAATAATCTGCTCTTTTGCTCTTTTTTACTTATTTATTTAGAAGCTTCCTGTGTGTGTGTATATTTGGAGTAGTTTTGGAGTAGTTTAGTTCATTTCATTTTTTTTTTCTACATTTTTCCTTTTTGCATCAAAAGCATTATTGATTGTTTACAAATTGTATAATAATATAATTTTTTTTTTTTTCTCTCTGCATAAAAGTAAAATAATAAGGCTCATGAAGGGCCATTTTAGGCAAAAGAATGGATCCAGGATTGTTAAAGGGAACCTTGGTAACCTTGAGGGGGTTATATAATGTGTTGTATGATAACACACAACATGCTAACACTTTAATTTTTTTTATAGTTTATAGTTTGTTATACTATTTATAACAAAATGTTATTGTATAAATAAACATTTAGAATGCAACTAAAGTTAACAAAAATTCTAGCATGTAGAGATTTTATTTATTTATTTATTTTACAAAAGACTTTGTATAGGAAAATTATTTTTTTTTGTGTACTTTGCCTGCAATGCATGTGCAGTTCAGCGTATATCCTCATGCTTTCTTGACTCCCTATAGTTGGGGAAGGTCTGTACCCCTTTCACTATGTCTTGTTTTATGCCTTACTTTATGTCAGTAACAGACTTTCAACTTTGTTCAAGTGGATCTTTGATGGTTCTATAACTGTAACTGTTTTAAAATAAAGAATTAAAAAAAAAAAAGCATTAGTGGGAGTTACTTCATCAGTGTCTGAAGAAGGAAAGTGTCAGATGTGGAAGTAGCAGTGGAGAAGATTGAGCTCTATATCTGGGCTGCATACTGAGTAATTGTTCTGTGCTTTGCATTTTGTTATTATGCTGTATTTGCTATATACACTGATTGTATTTCTGATAATTCAGTGTTTGCTTTAGTACTCATTTGTTTGAACCTAGTACTTAATGTTACACTGTGTGAAAATAATTAAATATTAATTTTCTGTATATAGTGCACGAGCCTGATATGCTCATTATGCCAAGCCCAAGTTTGACTTTGATACCGGGAGCACCCAAGATGCTGCAATATGTTTTTTTTTTTTCTTCCAGACTCTCTGTTTGAAATTCTGTACAGCCATGCCTGAATAAAGCAAACAGGAATGGGGGAATGATACCTTGAGACAAAGCTGAGGCTGCTGTGAAGAACTACTCAACCTTAAGGCAGGCCTCTACTCCTCAGAGATGAACGTACACCATCTATACTGCACTGCAACTGTTCTTCAGTTAACTCTCAGTTTCTCGTGTCAACCCTCCATAGTAACTTGCATTTTGGAGGGACATGCTGAGCCAATGTCCAGAACCACCGGTCCAGTGTTTTGCACTACTACTCCCAAGTAGCAGTGTGGGCCCCGCCATGCACTCTGCACTGGCTGCACATGTGCACCACTTGACTCTTTAACCTCTGTACAATATGGGAAACTTCTGCAATGCCATCTGCTCCCATTGCTATGGGAGACAGACCACTGGCGTAAGGAGTGCCAACAACATCTCCCCAGGGCTGTTTTTAAGGCAGGGCAAAAGGGACAGCTGCCCTGGGTCCTGTCATTGTTGTGGGGCCCAAAGAAGCTGCCTCATACTTGCCAACTATCTCAGTTTAAATTCCCTTGTCCCTTGAAGTTTTAGTCCTGGGATATCTCAGTGTGAAGTGCTGTTACTAATGCTGCCCAGCTCTGCCCTATTGTGTACAGATGACTGACCTGCAGACCCTGTGTTTACATGTAAATAACCAGCATTCATATGTAAATAGCGGCAGCATTACTAAGTAAATGGCTGTGGATGGCAGCATTGATATGTAAATAAAGGCAGCATTCATATGTGTATAATGCTCCCCTGCAGTGAGGAGCTGATGTGCTGTAACCTCCAGCAACAAATCAGTGAGCAGTATTACTGTACAGTAATCTCTAGCAACCAATCAACAAGCAGCAATCAATTGCTGTAACCTCTAGCAACTAATCAGTGAGCTGTAATGTGTGCTGTAACCTCTAGAAACCAGTCAGTAAGCAGTAATGATTTGCTGTAGCCACTGGCAATGAATCACAATTGCTGCCTGATCGGATACAGTAAACTTATTTTATGTCTAGCTGCTATTTATTGTATGTCTCAGAGCAGGTGGAGAGTGAAATTGCATGGGGGGGCCCAAAGAAAATTTTTGCCCAGGGTCCAATCAATATTAACCACCTCGCGCCCGCCCTATAGCCGAATGACGGCCGTAGAGCAGGCGCGTTCGTCCGGGAGGCCTCCCTGGACATCCTATTGTTTACTTCCGCAATGCGCGCCGCCGCGGGCGCGCATCGCGGAAGTACTGTGTTCGCCATGTCCCCCGGGGACAGGTAAACACAGATCGCTGTAAACGGCCAATCACAGCGGCCGTTTACAGCGTGATCAGCATGTCCAATGGGAGATGATCTCATATGTAAACATATGAGATCATCTCTCAACGCCGCTCTCCCTCCTCACACAGAGTGTGAGAGGGGAGAGATGAACGGCTGCAGCAGAAGCCGTTCTGCTTCGCCTAGATAAAAAAAAAAAAAAGTAAAAAATAAAGTGCCATCCTCCCCCAGCAGTGCCATCCATCCTCCCCCAGCAGTGCCATCCATCCTCCCCCAGCAGTGCCATCCTCCCCCAGCAGTGCCATCCTGCCCCAGTGCCATCTGCCCCAGTGCCATCTGCCCCAGTGCCATCCACCCCAGTGCCATCCGCCCCAGTGCTACCTGCCCCCAGTGCCATCCACCCCAGTGCTACCTGCCCCCAGTGCCACCTGTTGTCAGTGCCATTTGTCACCAGTGCCATCTGTCATCAGTGCCACGTATAAGTGCCATCTGTCATCAGTGCCACATGTCATCAGTGCCTCATAGTGCCATCTGTCATCAGTGCCACGTATTAGTGCCATCTGTCATCAGTGCCACGTATCAGTGCCATTTGTCATCAGTGCCACCTGTCAGTGTCACGTGCCATCTGTTGTCAGTGTCACGTGTCATCAATGCCACTTATCAGTGCCATCTGTCATCAGTGTCACGCATCATCGGTGCCATGTATTAGTGCCATCTGTCATCAGTGGCACGTATCAGTGCCACGTATTAGTGCCATCTGTCATCGGTGGCACGTATCAGTGCCACCTATTAGTGCCATCTGTCATCAGTGCCACATATTAGTGCCACGTGTCTTCAGTGCCATGTATTAGTGCCACGTGTCTTCAGTGCCACGTATAAGTGCCACATGTCATCAGTGCCACATATTAGTGCCATCTGTCATCAGTGCCACATATTAGTGCCATCTGTCATCAGTGCCACGTGTCATCAGTGCCACGTATAAGTGTCATCATTGCCACGTATCAGTGCCATCTGTCATCAGTGTCACGTGTCATTGTCCTGGTGCTTCAAAAGTGTAATAAATAGTCAACAAGTTAGATGTGTAATTTATGTTCCTAGAAAACATGATGGCGCTACCTGCATGTTGGGCCTCTCTATGTGGCCAGAGAAAAAGTGTGAAAAAGTCCCACACATGTGGTATTGTAATACTCAGGAGGAGTAGCAGAATTTTTTGGGGGTGTCATTTGTGGTATACACATGCCATGTGAGAGAAATAACCTATTACAATGACAATTTTGTGGAGAAAAAATAAATAAATTAAAAATCTTAATTTTGCAAAGAATTGTGGGAAAAATATCACAACATCAAAAAGCTCACTATGCCTCTTACTAAATACCTTGGAATGTCTACTTTCCAAAAAGGGGTCATTTGGGGGGTATTTGTACTTTCCTGACTTGTTCGGGTCACAAGAAGCGAGATAGTCCACCAGTACATCAGATGTGATCAATTTTGTGCGATTCGCACCACAGCTTGTAGACTCTCTAACTTTCACAAAGACCAAATAATATCCACTAATTTGGGTTATTTTTACCAAAGATATGTAGCAGTATAAATTGTGGCCAAAATTTATGAAGAAAAATTAATAATTTGCATAATTCTGTCACAGAAACAAAGAAATATGCATTTTTTAAAAAAAAAATCGGTCTTTTTTCATTTATAGCGCAAAAAATAAAAACCCCAGAAGTGATCAAATACCACCAAAAGAAAGCTCTATTTGTGGGAAAAAAAGGACAAAAAATTCATTTGGGTACAGTGTTGCATGACTGAGTAATTGTCATTCAAAGTGTGAGAGCACCGAAAGCTGAAAATTGGTCTGGGCAGAAGGCTGTTTAAGTGCCCAGTAAGCAAGTGGTTAAAGACGGCCCTGCATCTCCCTCATTGCTAGAAGACATTCCACCTATAACGGGTACACGCTATCAACAGGTTGCTTGTTACTCTTGGAATCTTCCCATTACTCAACTCTAAAGCTGACTTCTTCATACACCAATGTGTTAAGACCCACTTGTTAACTGTATGTGAGCCGGTTATTTAAGATACACCGCTTTAGTAACTTCAGACAAGGCAAATACAAGGTTTAAAAGCTTTACTTAATAAAGATGCAAACGTAGGCGTTTTGCAGTCAAACAGGCAAGTCATGATACTTCACTAATTCCCTAACTATAACTACAGGCTGATGTGCTGCTCCAGCATACCTGCGGAAGTGCATTCTAGTACCCATAGTCTTTTACAGGTTCTGCCATGCAAGTGTAGATCCTTCAGAGGCATAGTCCAATGCTTGCATCTTCAAGGCGAACCCTAAGTTAAAAGATTCTGTTGTTCTACTCCTGTGGGCCTCTTCTTTTGTATACACCCCCTACAGGTTTCAAAACCCAAGGCTGTACTGTGCTTGCAAAGTGTCTTCTGTGGAGCCACTGACGACTCCTCAGACTTCCACGGGGAACTCCCCTAGACTGGACCACTGCCCCAATTATACCACATAGGCAATTGGGCCAGACCCAGGAGAGTGTGGACATCAGTCACTGACCATTCCAACCTGCTTACAAGGTATGTATGTTCATGGTTCTATTGTTAATTAGATTCATTTAAGCAGTCATAGAACTCATGTTATTCATACTGTTTCGGTCACTCATTGAAGTCAGTTAGTTTCATCTGTGGCAATCATTACTTAACCATTTTATGGCCAGGCCTTTTCTGGCACCTTTTTTTGATAGAATTTTTTTTTATAGTACATTTTTTTCAATTTTAATGCAAAAAAAAAAAAAAACAACACATAACCCATTTGTTTTATAAAATATAAAAGATGAAGCTACGCCAAGTAAGTATATACCAGACATGTCATGCTTTAAAATTGCATATGTCCGTGGAACGTTGACAAAGGACATAAATGTTAATACCCATAGGCAACATTTTAAAAGCCTTTACAGTTTACCACTTTAGATTTACACAGGAGTTCTGGAGCTAGAATTACTGTCTATACTCTGATATCGTGGTGATACCTCAAACATGTGGGACGATCTCTGTTTGCGTGCGTGCAAGACCAATGCATGCGTTCATCATTGTGCATGAGCATGGGGGCATGGGCACTTTAAAAAAAAAAAATTTTTTTACAATTTTTTTACACTGTTGCTTTCGTTTTTTTAATCTATTTTTTTGTAAAATATAACAGATTAAGCTATGCCAGGTAAATAGATAGCAAACATGTCATGCTTTAAAATGGCATACGTCCGTGGAACGGTGACAAAGGACATAAATGTTACTATCCATAGGCAACATCTTAAAAGCCTTTACAGGTTACCACTTTAGATTTACACAGGAGCTCTGGTGCTAGAATTACTGTCTATAATCTGATGTTCGTGGTGATACCTCAAACATGTGGGACGATCTCATTTTGCATACATGCAGGACCGATGCATGCGTTCATCATTGCACGTGAGCATGGGGTCACATATATATATATATATATATATATATTTTTTTTTTTACACTGTTGCTTTCATTTTTTAAATCACTTTTATTGCTGTCAGAAGTAATGTAAACATCCCTTGTGGCAGGAATAGACACGTGACAGGTACTTTTTATAAAGAGATCTATAAGGCCCCTTTCAGACATGCGGACATTATGTTCGTATTTCATTCATCAGTTTGCGGAAGAAATACGGACATACATGCATTCCTATGGGATAGCGGGTGTCTGCGGATGAACATCTGCAGACACCCGCTATCGTCCGCCTCCGTAATTGTCCGATTCTGCAGACGGAGAAAAATCCTATTTTTCTATCCGTCTGCAGAGCAGATCGGATGAATACGGACAGACGGTCCGTGTTCATCCGATCCCCCATAGAGGAGAGCGGAGAGCTGACAGGGTGGTCCCTGCACACTGTGCAGGGACCACCCTGTTATCCGCCAGGCTCAGCGGGGACAACTGAGCGATCCCCGCTGAGCAAGCGGATCATCACGGGGCGGATCATTACTGATCCGTCCCGTGTGAAAGGGGCCTAAAACCCCAAATCCCTCCTCTGCCCTTAAAAGCATTTGCTCACACCAAGATCAGTGTTCTTAAATATTTTACACCCGGGTAAACCGGAAGCGTTTAAAAAGCTTTTGGGTTACTATATCATAGCGCCAAACAAAACTTTTTGGATCTTTGTTTGGCTCTGAAATCAGCCAGCGCCCAATGGTCAATCTGATATGGAAGCGCCAGCTGATTGATCGGGACTTACAGCGAGTCAGGAGATCCTGGTAAATAGGTGTATATTTATAGCAATAGATTGGAAGTGTTTTATTTCAAGTGGGAACCCTGGATCAATTATATAAATAAATAGCACAAAAAATAAGAGATAAATAGTCACTTATCCCATGAAAGAGGGGCAACTTCTGCTTACCATGTACTCAAAAATCCTAATCCCACTGTGTTAGAGATTTTCGGACCACCCCACCTTTTTATTTTTTCTCTTCAGGATGTATGTTTTAGTTATATGTTTTTTGATTTAGGTTAAAGATTGTATGGGGATTTGTAATTGTGTAAGGTACTCCCTGTTTGTATATTGATTAAGGATGAATAAAGATTATAGAAAAAAAAAAGAAACAGACTAAATAAGAAGTAACAAAGATGTTATATTGTATTTCTGAATCTCACTTCTAAACAGTGTTAACAAATCCTGTTCAAAAGCTATGTTCTAACCACCTGGTCTAGGCCATTTTGATAGCTAAAGAGTAGCGGGGGAGTGACAGCAGGGTCAGAGTGACAGAGCGTGATATGTACACACTTTGCACTTCAATTACATTTTTTTGGGCGTATGTAGCAAACCCTCGGTATGCAAGCTGTTTCATTTTTTTTACACTATTCATTTGCGGTCAGTATCCTTTATAGTGTATGTCACGCTCTAAATTTTGAACTTGATAAGAGTAATGGTTACTATCGGCTATAGTTATGGCATGTGTTCTGTTTCTTTTTTTGATGGGAAGATGGTAGAGCACAGCAGTAGTCAGTGATCATGGTTGATGACCAAAACAAAGAAATCTGTTGCATAAAACATACAGCATTGTAGATAATATTAATATTATTATTTTTATGTATTTTTTGCAGGTGGCAGGTGGCATAATTGGCGATTTGTTGAAGGCAGCTGAAAGGCACAGTGATTGTGGCTAAGAGAGTAGATTCTGGGTTGTGGATAGAGGATTTTATTTCTTACTTAGCAGCTACTGTTGGTGTTAATTATTCACAGCTACAATGTTGGTGTTGGCTGAATTTATACTATAGTGTGACTGCTAGATATGCAACAGAAAGTTATAGCTTTTCTAAGCATATTTTTTGAAGGTGAACCTTCACAATTGCAGGTGACAGTTTATTAGGAAAAATAGATTGTCAGCCCATGTAAGCAGATTAATAACCAGCAATGCATTTAAGATAAGAAAGCCTAACTTTTTTTCTTAAACAGTACAGTTCAAACCCTTGGCACTCATGATCTATATTAGTGGTTTTCCAAACTGCAGCCCATGGGCTAGATGAAGCCCATTTACTCGCCTTTATCCAGCCCTTGGGGCACTTTTTCTCTCACTTTTGACAATGGGGCATCATTTCTGTTACCGATTTAACAACAGGGCTCTATTTTTCACATTGACACCAATGATGGGGCACTATTTCTCCTATTGATGCCAACAATGGTGAACTATTCCTCCCCCTAATTCCAAAGATGCACTGTTTACTCCCACTGATGCCTGAAAAATGTATATTCCCAATGGCCACAGTCCAGCCTCCCTAAAGTCTGGAGGACAGTAAACTGGGCCTTTGTTTAAAAAGTTTGAAGAATCCTAGTCTATATATTTAAATTCCCCAACACAATGCCTCCTGCTAGAAACTTTACAAAGGCACTCCTTTTAGAGCCACCAGCTGATACTTTGCCCACCTTTTAGCTTTCAGTCCTGGTTATCACTGACAGCTGCAGTCACCACTGACAACCAATCAAAGTGATTCTTGACTATGTGGTCACATAGTGATCGCATGCAGGCTAGAGGCTTAAAGAGGTTGTAAACCTCCTTGTGTAAGTTGTACCTATAGGTAAGCCTAGAATAAGGCTTACCTATAAGTACTGTAAATATCTCCTTAAATTGCGCTCTGAAGGAACGGCCACCCGTGTCGTTTCTTCAGGAAAGTGTGCTGTAACAAGATAGATGCGGCCTGCAGCGGGGACAACGCAGGCTTCGTTTGCAGATAAATGTCACATAACGTGCTATTATGTGATGCATACTAGCACATTATGCCTTTACTTTGCAAGGAAGAAGAAAGGAAGAAAAACACACCAGGGTTTACTTCCTCTTTGATTAAAAACATAAGACTTCAACCTGTAGATGCCATTGTAACGTAGGCAGCAGTGTTTACCCGTTTAAAACTGTATTCATCAGTCACAATAACAGTATAAGAAAACATTAATAAAAAAATGATAAAAAATTGTTGTTTTTTTATTGTTTATTTTTTTTTACATGTTTTGCCATTTGTCAGTCTTATAATAATAAGATCAGTTTTTATTAAACGTGTATACCAACTAAAATCCTTATGTATATACTCACCAGAGCTTTTTTTCTCAGAGAATAGGTGCAGAGAATAGGTCCCCCCTTCTGAGTCACTTCTTGTCTCCACAAACTATCCACCTCTAAGAACTATCCCTTGGTTCTACCCCCTTCCCACCTCCCAGTACCACCCCTTTAGAGAAAACAGAGGTGCTAAGTAATTTGTAAGAAATTTTCCAACCCAGTGCATTAGTATGTAGATGAATGTGGCCTGAACCAGTGTCGCTCCAGCCACGTCCTCTTGACATGTTTCGCCCGCACACAGGGGCTTGGTCACAGAGATGGTTGATGAGTGGTGCCTTTTCTTGTCTGTGATAATACCCCCTACTATTACATACATTCAGTGCTGGAGGTCCAGGAACTCCGTTCCCCAAATGTTACCCCCCTTTCAAGAAATATGGAGAGAAAAGGGTTTGATCTTGAAAATTTACAAAAATGACTTTATAGCACTGTCCAGCCAAATCCTCTAAGGCCGCGTACACACGCGGGGACTGTTCGCCCAACTTTGTCCGTCAAACAGTTTCGGCAAACAGTCCGCTCAAACTTAGCATGGACGGACATGGCCACACACGACGGACGAACAGTTTGCTGAAACCGCGCGCGATGACGTGAACGGCACGTATGACGGGACGAAAAATACGACGTCCTATACACTGCATTATAACTTTCGGCGTGTAAATCCTTTCTGAGCATGCGCGGAACTTAGTTTGACGAACAAGCCTACACACGGGCGGACTGTTCGCTCAAACAAGGTTTCAGCGGACAGTTTTACGGAATTTCCGAAAAACCTTGTTCGTCAAACTGTCCGCTGAAACTGTCCGCTGAAAGCCCACACACGAGCGGACTGTCCGCCCAAACACTGTTCAGCGGACAAAGTTGGGCGAACAGTCCGCCCGTGTGTACGCGGCCTTAAGCGTCCATACATGAAAAACTGGGAAACTGTACTGGGACATGACTACCACTGGGCAATTGTAAAACATAATGGGATAAAGTGAATTCTAAAATTATTTTCCAAGTCATACTAAAACTATATTTACAGAAATAAAAAGTTGTTGGCTCACTCATAGGGGTTGTTTACCAAACGTCCTTTGGTTTTGTCGGAAACTGACCACATTTTGGAGAAAGGTGAATGACCTACTGTCCAAAATTACAGACAAAAATATACTTCTAGATCTGTTAACACAGTTATTGGGCTATCCGATCCAATGCCTAACATCTTGCCTCAAGATATTAACCACACACATTCTAATGGCAGCCCAATGCCTCATTGTCACTGAAAGGAAACACTTCTCTCCCATCCAGTCAGATTGAAGATATACATCTTATGAATCATCTTACAGCTATGCTCCATGAAAAAAAAACAGCACAATAAAGTCTGGAATCATTAGCATATATTTAGTCTACTGACCTCTTTCACCAGTGCTCTGCCTCATTCGTCTAATGCTTGCTCATGTGATCTCTAATGTCACATTATGTTGTGTAGTAGGCACGCTGGACAGTATGACTGGATCTACTTCTTGCATCTCTCCACTGTGGACAGCCTGCGGTTATAATACTTTAAAGTGTATGTATGTCCAAAACATATAATTTTAATTTTGTATTGCATTTAGAGGAATTGGAAGTCTTGTTAGGTTTTTTGTTATCTGGTTCTTCAGTAGATTGATTCACCCTATTAGTCTTAGTGAACAATGTCACTAAGAAAAAAATGATGGGGAACGCCCTGAATTTAAACGCCTGGAGTGGGGTTTTAACTACACAGACCTGACAGACTGCCTGTTAGCCTAGGTTCACACTGATGCAGTTTTCAGTGCGATTTCAAGAAACAGCTCTAGTTGCTGATGTGGCTCAGAAGCAACTCTAGTGTGTTCCTAATGCGATTTGGATACAGTCAGTCCTTCTCTCCCTCTCCCTCCTAACATGGACCAGGGATGGGAACAAAGCAAAGATTTGCAGAAAACTTCTGGAATTGGGTTATATTAGGACAGATAAGCGATCTGCATGCAAAAAATTGAATTCAAGTCAATGTAGCTACAAATTGCACGACACTGCACTAAACTTGCATAGGACCCTTTTTAAAATCCCATCGGAATTGCACTGCATATATTTGAATGCCTTCCACAGAAACTCATGTTATTTAATTTGTTATGCAATTCCATGCATTCTGGAACATATAAATCGCATCAGTGTGAACCAGGGCTTATGCACTGAATCATGAAGGCTTATGTAGATGAAAACGGAATCATGTGCAGATTTGATTTTTTTCAGGAACAATAGTTATTCACTGCCATAGTTTATAGCAGATACATAACCTTGCATTTTAGAGGTGAGTAGATGCTTAGCATTGCAGTTAGGCCTTTTTCTGAATGTTTGTGGTTTTGCATAGAAGTATTTTGTTTATTGCTGGTTCGAGTTATAATTCTCACAGCTTTTTAACTGCTCAGTTGTTAGTTTAAAAGGGAATTTTCCTTTGATTCAAACAGAAAAAATACCTATATGCAAATCAGCATAATCATCTAATAAAGAGTATTCATACAATGCATTTATATCTCATCACTCAGTACAATTGTGGGAGATATTACGGTCTCGTTTTATAAAATTTTAATTTTTATTCTTTATAATTCTAATTTTCAAAGCCTTTTTGTTTAGATGTCAAATTTTAAAATCATCACATGTTTAGTGTAACAAAGCACAGGACAATGTATATGTATTGCTTTATAATCACTGCAATTAAACATTTAAATAATTATATGGTAATATAATATGCATATGTGACTTATAATTCAGATTTGAAACTAAAAGTAATATTGCCTAATTTTGCAACAATCCAGAAACACATCAAT
The DNA here is from genome assembly GCF_037356315.1 of Lithobates pipiens. Taxonomy (NCBI): domain Eukaryota; kingdom Metazoa; phylum Chordata; class Amphibia; order Anura; family Ranidae; genus Lithobates; species Lithobates pipiens. The sequence continues at coordinate 302,159,850 of NW_027507718.1, forward strand.
TCTGTTTGTATTCCACTTTAAACTTTAGAAGTAAATGTTTTTGCCTAAGGTCGGACATACATGATTAGGTTTTTATTGTCAGTCTCTATCCCCACAAATAAGGTGGGTGGAAGAATCCATCCTGCTGAAACATTGTATTCTGACAGTGGCACCCTCTTCTGTCAGGATATACTGATCAGTAGCTGCAGTCACTGATTGGCAGAGAATGTTCCAACATGTCAGTTCGACAAAGTCGATTAAACAACGAGGCCACACATTGATTAAAATTCAAGTGGAATTCTACCTCAAGCTGATGGAGGTGGAGGCACCATTGGAGCCAAGACAATTGACCTGAAAAGGAGAATCAGCATTTTGATGAAGTTCACTGGGTCTGTGCTCCTCCTCAAATCTGAATTACTGGAGTGTCAAAAACCATCAGGTCACTATGGTGCTTGTGCACTTATTTTGTTGCATCCATATCAGAGGAGCATGGTCAGAGATAAGCACAGACTCTCATGGAGACTCTGGTGTAAGGAAGGCTCTGATAGGAACTCTGTTGTAAGGCAGACTCTGATGGAGACCTTGGTGTAAAGGGGATTCTGATGGGGGCCCTGATGTAAGGGGGAATCTACTTTAAAGAGCATTCTGATAGGGCCCCTTATGTAAGGGGGAACTCTGATAGGGATTTTTTCAGCTCATGAATATTTGAAAAATGATGTGGCTCTCGTGGCTCTCGTACTGAAAAGTTTAGAAACTCCTATGCAGTAGAATAGTTTCTCACAGCCATGGTTAATTTCCAACTGAGAGAACACGGGTGCCCATCATGGATGTCTTAAGAGGCCTCTGTCTGGATGGCAACTCCTTTTGAGAAGTTGGTAGTTGGTAATAAGTTGGTAGGATGCTGGCACTGTGCTGATGAGCTCCAGGAAGACAATTCCAGCATCTGCATTCTACTTGACCATGATGGATTTCCAAACCTAAGCCAGAACAGCACTAACAGGATGGAAAAATTGGCCACAAAGCATTTGTATGACCCCATTATGTCTAGCAATGCACAGACCTGCTTTTTGTAAAGGGGGCAGGTTTTAGGTCTGTATAGCTTCTACCTTTCTCAGGGAGTTTAACCAACAGTCTGGCTTGACCACTGATTCTGTGATTCTTCAAATATTCAAAGTACCAATATCTTCTTTATCTCATCCAAGACACATTTTTTCTGAGCATCTGGGATGTAGTAAGCAATGACACAACCCTTTACGATGGTTATAATGATATCATGCTCAATAACAGAGAAACACTCCTTGCTCTTTTGCAGAAATCCCTTTGCTTCCTGTGTTTGGGCTTTTAACAAGGTAATTGCCACCTGAACTATGTGCACACCAACCTAACATTCAAAACGTACACCCACCAGGGTTGTCACTGGTTCCCAGTCTGTCCCCTAGTATAATCCCAATCTGTCTCACAGTATAATTCCCCCCAGATCAGTCTGTCCCCCAGTATAATCCTATCCCCCCTCCAGGTCAATCTATCCCCCAGTAAATCACCCCCAGTTCCATCTGTCCCCTAGTGAAATCCTTCCCCCTCCCCTCAGGTAAATCTTTCCCCAAATATAATCCACTTCCTAGGTCATGCTGTCCCTTAGTATAATCCTTCCCCTCTCAGTACAACCCCCCAGGTCAGTCTTGTACTGCCCTCCAGTACAACCCCTCAAGTCAGTTTGATCCCCAGTATAATACTTCCCCTTCCCCCCAGGTTAATCTGTTACCCAGTATAATCCCCCTAGGTCAGTCTGTCCCCCAGTATAATCCTCCCCCAGGTCAATCTGTTCCCCACTAAAATCTCCTCCAGGTCAATCTGTACCCCAGTATAACTCCCCCCCCCCCAGGTCAATCTGTTCCACAGTATAATCTTTCCCTCCCAGGCCAATCTATTACTCAGTATAATCCCCCCAGGTCAGTCTGTCCAACAGTATAGTCTTTTCTATATTCCCTTTGCACACATTCCTGGATCGTTAAGCTCATCTGTAGTGGATGCTGTAGGGAATATCAGCTGGATACTGGATATCACAGTTCAATGCACATACTCGCCAGCACACCATGGATCTTCAAATGTGGTCCAAAGCTTTTATTACAGAAAGGTCACATTGTAAAAGAACAAGTGCAATGTTTTGGAGCCACAATTGATCCCTTCGTCAGGCATGTGATAATGTGCATACAGTGGCAACAGAATATAAATTAAATCAATAGGTAAGTCTACACATCTCCTCACTAAGAGGAGGTGATGTGAAAATGGGAATTTAAAAAGTGCCACAAGGAGTACCATACCACACAAATACAATCTGTTCTAAAAATCACTTTTTATTTATACAAAAGTCATTAAAATGTATATATATATATATATATATATATATATATATATATATATATATATATATATCAGAACATATTAGAAAGCACAATCAACATGTTTTATGAGCACTTTGTGCAGTCAAAGCGTGGTTTTTGATACATATGGATCGGATTTGTCTAGATTGACGTGTTCTGCCCAAATGAGGGGCTTCTTCAGGATCCACTTTCAAAATGTAAAAATCTAAATGCTAATAAACAACACAAGCAATACATTAATCAAACAAAATACACAAAACATAAACATATACAGTACATAACAAAATAGATTACATTATTTATGTTATTACAGTATAGCTGAAAACTACCATGTCTAATAGGGGAAAAAAGGGGGGGAGAAGGGAGGGAAGAGAAAATAAAAAACTGAAACAAAATTGAAGACATTATAGAGTCAACAGATTGGGGAAAGTAGAAGCAAACAAAAAGAGAGGAGTGCTGTTTGCATCACAATATAAAAAAATAATATACCTTAGATATAGATCAACAAACGAGACCGATTAATCACGCTCTATATGGCCACCAATATATCTGTGCTCATTAAAACCAAAAGAAGAGTTGCTACTAAATGATCACCATCTAATAAAAGACAAAAGAAGGATGGAGAAAAAAGGGAGGGGAAAGGGGGATAGCCATTATACTAGAAATACAGGGATTATTCCTCCCATTAACTAAAGATAAAAACTTGTATATGCATATGTGTAGAGTGAAAAATATAGCAGGACACTTATCTTCAGGTCTGAATATATATTGAACAGCAAAAGTGAGGTAAATCAACAATAAGGGTTACAATCCAAGGGAAAGCCAGAGTATATGCTTTAAACATCAAGGATCCAAACAATTTGACCAAGCAGGAACCATAGAAGAAAAAAATATTCTATGTTCCTGTAACATCAAAAAGAGAACAGAACAGTAATGTAAATGGAAAAAAAATAGGGAAGAAAAAACGTGGAAGAGCAAAATAAGGGCATATTTAAGACCTCTAAAATTAAGGTTAAAAAAAACATCAGGTTGTACACCAGATTATAAAAGTTAAATTATAGTGTAGCGCTATATAAAATATGATTAAACCACTAAGTGATGTGACAATAATATATAAGTATCAAAATTGCATGACATACAAAAGTGCTTGCCCAAACTGCCCAGCAATTGCATAAATAATGAAAAAATTATAATGAACCCAAAAAAATGTGAAAACAGTCCAAAAAATCTGTTATTCGATTAAATCCAATCCACACGTGAGAGGGAAAGAGCCATCCACCTTCGTCCTATGAAGATCACATGCAGGCACCCTGTGGCATATCCATCACCAAATAAGATGTAGGCTTACCAGATAGAATGGATCCAAACGAATATACATTCGAAGGATCAATCAAACTTCAGAATATTCTCATATAGAGTTGTCCAACATAAAAAGGCTCTCCTGGGAATTCTCAATCAAGTATTCAAACGATGGGAAAATCTTCCACTTTAAACCTCAACGCCCATTGTAGAACTCATACAGGAGGAAAAATGAGGGCCACAATAGTGTAAATCCGTTTTAAAAAATTTAATGAAATAAGTAATGAACTTACATGAATCCAAATGAATAAAGCGCTTTTATCATAAAAACAGAGCTGCAGTAGGAGTCCCGACGCGTTTCGTCCTCAAAAGACGTCATCTGGGGTACTACTCCACTGCAGACCACTTCCTTTTATACTTAACTTACTAATTTGGGCGAAAATTCGATCTGCCTGTGTCACCGCATATTACTTCCGGTTCGACCAGACTTCCGGCGTGCGTTCCACGCCTCGTTACTGTGTTATTTAATAATTGACCCCGTATTAATATATCACCGAATGATGGAATAAAGCTTAACTTAATAAGCGTCAAAACCAGCCTCATAAACGTTACTGAGTAAAGAGAGGTGAGTATATTAAGATCGTGACATTATGCATAGTACGTCACTTCCGGGTCACGAGTACCAGTAAGCTGGTTGACCAATCAAAGGGCCAACCCACAAATTATTCCGACATCACTTCCGCTTTTCGCTGAGCTGTGACGGAAGTGATGTCAGCCAAACAAAGGCTAAGACGCACCACGCCTCCGGAATTCCCACGTGAGGACACGTCGAATCCCGGAAGTGATGTGGATAAACGTCCCGACGTCTACCCGCAGCGGAACGCAAACAGAAGTGCGCTGGAGCGCACTTCAAATAAACTAAACTTTATTGTAAAAATGACAGCAGATAGTCGCGCACTACAACCAATTGCTAATGAAACGCAAATAGATGTGCGCTTGAAGCGCACATATTCAAACCGGAACACCTGATAATACCGGGTCCAAAAAACGAATAGAAGAGGAAAAGGAGACAGAAAATATTTTTTGTATAATCGTTTAAAAATAAAAATAAAATTAAAAAACATAAAAAATACACTATCCTCATATAAAAAAGATAAAATACATGCCGAATTTAAATTTAACAAAAATAATTGCATGCCAAATTATATTTTATCGAAAATGTTAAAATGTACAGAATAGACAGATTTCCACCACAAACTCCTTACAGTGGAACGTCCATTCCTGAAATTATCAGGAATGGATATACACATGGTGGTACACATATGTGTATATAAGACCCAACCGTAATTCTGTATAAGCCAGTGAGTACAAAAGAACCCAAGGACCAATGCGTTGACACTGAGGGCAGATAGAATTCTATCCCAAAACAATACATTACATAAATAAATAAATAGCGGCTACACCAAAAATAAAATAAAGTATATAGACAAACATGTTCACATAAGATGAACCCCAAAAAATTCAAGTGGCTTAGAAACTAGAACCATCAGGACAATTACCAGCATAGATCTACCCATCATTAATGAACGCGTTGATGTCCCATTCAATATTTAAACCAAACGGAACATAAGATCGAATTGTGTATATCCAGTAGGTCTCTAACTGGGAAACACCACGAGTCATAGCTCCACCCCTCCAAGGGGGTGTGTATTTGTCGATGGCCAGAAATTGTGTGCCTGTAGGGTCAGTAACACAGTAACGAGGCGTGGAACGCACGCCGGAAGTCTGGTCGAACCGGAAGTAATATGCGGTGACACAGGCAGATCGAATTTTCGCCCAAATTAGTAAGTTAAGTATAAAAGGAAGTGGTCTGCAGTGGAGTAGTACCCCAGATGACGTCTTTTGAGGACGAAACGCGTCGGGACTCCTACTGCAGCTCTGTTTTTATGATAAAAGCGCTTTATTCATTTGGATTCATGTAAGTTCATTACTTATTTCATTAAATTTTTTAAAACGGATTTACACTATTGTGGCCCTCATTTTTCCTCCTGTATGAGTTCTACAATGGGCGTTGAGGTTTAAAGTGGAAGATTTTCCCATCGTTTGAATACTTGATTGAGAATTCCCAGGAGAGCCTTTTTATGTTGGACAACTCTATATGAGAATATTCTGAAGTTTGATTGATCCTTCGAATGTATATTCGTTTGGATCCATTCTATCTGGTAAGCCTACATCTTATTTGGTGATGGATATGCCACAGGGTGCCTGCATGTGATCTTCATAGGACGAAGGTGGATGGCTCTTTCCCTCTCACGTGTGGATTGGATTTAATCGAATAACAGATTTTTTGGACTGTTTTCACATTTTTTTGGGTTCATTATAATTTTTTCATTATTTATGCAATTGCTGGGCAGTTTGGGCAAGCACTTTTGTATGTCATGCAATTTTGATACTTATATATTATTGTCACATCACTTAGTGGTTTAATCATATTTTATATAGCGCTACACTATAATTTAACATTTGGAATTTTCTTCACTACTGTATATCCTTGTGATTGTGTTAGCAGCTTTTTTGTATGTAATTTTTGGGGTTAGCGCAGTGTTGATTGTCATTGACAGTTTTTTTTGGATGTACACCAGATTAGAAAGAGCAAATGCTCACCAGTATAGCTGGGGTGGAGACCATCCACGACTTGATGGTGAGACCATGTATGTCAAAAATGGTGATATGATATGAGGCTAGCGTGGAAACAACTTTAAAAAAGGGGAGGGAGGGTTGGGCACACAGGAGCCTCCTCCAATTGCTTCCTGTTTCCCACGTCACATCCTACTTTTATTAGATGGTGATCATTTAGTGGCAACTCTTCTTTTGGTTTTAATGAGCATGAACATATTGGTGTACACATATCTCCTGTGTGACTGTGGCCATATAGAGCGTGATGAATCTGAATTTATTGTGATGTAAATAGCCCTCCTCTCTTTTTTTGCCACTACTTCCCGATTCTGTTGACTCTATAATGTCCTCTATAATGTTTCAGTTTTTTTGATTTTCTCTTCCCTCCCTTCTATATCCCCCCCCCCCCCCCATTTTATTTTCCCTATTAGACATGTTTTTTTTCAGCTATACTTTAATAACAAAAATAATATAATCTAGATTGCTATATACTGTATAGGTTTATGTTTTATTTATTTTGTTTGATTAATGTATTGCTTGTGTTGTTTATTAGCATCTAGATTTATTAGTATTGAAACATGGATCCTGTGGAAGCCCCCCATCCAGACATATCTGATCCATATGTATCAAACAATGCTTTGACTGCATGAAATGGTAACAAAAGATGTTGATTGGGCTTTCTAATATGTTCTGATACGTACGTTTTAATGACTTTTCTATCAATAATTTTTTTTTTAGAACAGATTGTATTTGTATAGTACTCCTTGTGGCACTTAAAAATCCCCTTTTCACATCACCTCCTCTTAGTGAGGAGCTGTGTGGACCTACCTTCTATTGATTTCAATTGCATGGGGTTAGTGCCAGTTATTTTTTGATTACAGCCTCCCCCCCCCCCCCCAACCTAATCATAGAATATAAATGAACTACCACAATTAAAAATGGAAAAAGTGACACCCCCCCTTCTGATGTCACATGACATCATATTCCCACAATGAGCAATTAAACTTTATTAAAATAGGGAGCTAGGGAATGTCCTTGTTAAATATCATCTGATAAATCAGAAACCAAATTTCCCCAACACTTGGAGATCAGGCTTTTTTCTGACACCTCTCACATACATGTAAAAATTAGTATGTTTTGCTAGAAAATGACTTAAAATCCCAAAACATTATATATTTTTTAAAGCAGAGGCCCTAGAGAATAAAATGTTGAGTGTAGCAAACGCATTTTTTTTAAATATACTTTAATGACCTTTAATGCACAAAAGCACAATATAATACCATATTGTTTGGTATCATATAAAAGATACCAAACATGTCTCACATTAAAATTGCCCACACCCATGGAACAGCAACAAACCATGTACACTATATTATCCATAGGCAACGCTTTAAGAGCATTTACAGCCTCAAACCACTCATATACATGGCTAGAGGAACTGTGTGAATGAGCCCTGAGGGCTTGTTCAAATGTGAGGTTGGGAGGCAGTAAAACCAAGCAGTTTAGCTAGGCTTTTACTGCCCCCAGCCGCTACTCCCTTGCGGCTGAAGGGTGTAATATGCCATGGTCATGATGCTTTGCTTCGCGGCCATGGCAGGAACTATACCCCCTCTCATTTTCAGAGGGCTAAGCGCCCACTGAGGTGGCAATACAACACTTCCTCACCTCCTGTCAAATGCTCTCTGAAGAGCATTCTAAATGTAGATTGCTCTTCAGAGACCAAAGCAAGTGTGAATGAGCCCTTAATTATTATTATTTTTTTAATCATATTTTAAAATTATAATTTTTTTACTTTTTTGCCACCTTCTTTTTGGTATGCCATAAGAAGTGCACCTGCAACGTTAAAAAGGATAATGGAAAGAGTTTTTGGTGATCTAGTACCCAGAGAATGTCTTATGTACCTTACTGAAATTATTGGAATTGGGGCTACACTAGAAGACCATGAAGAATGGTTCACGCAAATCTTATATTTCCTAAAGGAAAATGGACTAAAATTGTCAGCAAACAAGTGCAAGTTCTGCAGGTCATTAGACACCTGTGGGTCGCATTGTCTCTTCTGAAGGCCTCAAAATATTACAGAGTTACGTTCTTTCCTTTGTAGAAATCTATTCAAAATTGGCCAAAGATCTTTGTGACTAATGTGTACAATCAAAGGAATCAAAGGAGGCCTTTCAAAAGTCCTTTTGGGGGCCATGGACTTCTGAATGTGACGAATGTTTAAAAAACAAAGGGAAGGAAGTGCTAGCTAAGTGTAATGGATAAAAAACACTCACAAAAGCTCATCTGGTGCAGAGTCTATCGATGTGGGTTCCTCCTTGTTCTGATCTGCAGGACCACTGTAGTAGGTTCTGACTGCTGGGATGGGAGGATGGCCAACTTGGGGAGCCTGGAGGAGCCCCAGGAAACCATGCTGAACAGCGTGGAACGCACGGTGGAAGTGATGTCACTGGAAGTTTGGAAGACCGAACGAGAGGGTAAGGCGCAAGAGGTTCCCAGGGCTCCTCCAGGCTCCCCTCCCAGCAGTCGGAACACACTACAGTGGTCCGGCAGGTCAGATCAAAGAGGAACCCAAATCAATAGACTCTGCACCAGATGAGATTTTTTATCTTATATCTCTTGTGAAGGTTTTTTTTATACACTTTTAACCGGGATACTACACTTAGCTGGTGGTCCCACATGCAGGTGGTCCCAATCTCCCCCTTACTATATCTCTTCCTACATGGCTCAGAGACAATCCTGGACTACCCTTAACTTTGATCATTGGTCCATTAGACATTTTGCTGCTGTCTGGACTATATAATCTCGGTGCGGCAGATTAATTTCCCTTTTCTGAATGTGAAGATGCTTTCATTTAATTGAGGAAGAAGCTGATAGGAGCACCAGTTTTAGCATATGCGGATGCCCAGAAACCATATGTGCTCTATGTAGATGTTAGCTTTGTAGGATTGGATGGAGTGTTGCACCAAGAGTATCCAGCTGGGCTATGACCTAAAGCCTTCATCAGCCGAAGCCTCACTCCTAGTGAGCGCAACTAACTAGCCCACAAGTTGAAGTTCCTGGTGCTTAAATGGGCTATCATTGCTAGATTGCATAATAATCCTTTGATGTATGTCCTAACCTCACCAAAACAGGATGCCACATTACATTGCTGGTTGGCTGTCTTATCCAATTTTCAATTTGCTGCAAAGTACAAACCTAGCCCAAAGAACATTGGAGCTAATACTCTATATAGTAATCCAGGACTGGTTTCTGTTACCAAAAACTGTGTTTATATAAGGCAAGTCTATACATTTTTAAATAATTATAATTAATATTTTTTACATTCTAAGGTGAAATTCTATTTAAAAAATCTATTATTTCTCTGGTTGATGTAATGGGTTATTCTAGTTAATGTTTATCTGTGAGGAAATCTAAAGACGCAAGGATCACAACACAGGTTGTTTCATTTTGATTAGACCAGCATTATTCCACGCAGATGGAAAACTGTGAAGGCGGATGAGCATAAGCAAAAAAATAGACAGAGCAGCAGTTCAATAAACACTTCCTATACTCTTACATGCTCTGCTAACAAATGGCAACTTTTATTACTGTATTCATGGGCTTGTCATTTATGTGGAAACCAGCATCTAAAAGCATAGAGGTGTGTTGTGTCTTATTGTTGGACTTTTAAGTGTACATTTAACTTTTTTTGCCTTACATTTTTTACAATACACAATAAATTATCTCCAACATTGTACAAAACAAATACGTAAATCAAAAAAAAATATATTACCAGCAACAGGACCAGTACCAAAAATGTCAGTGTCCAACAAGCAAGGTCAATTTTAAAAGAGAAATTAATTAAATAGTAAGAAAATCAAATCTAGATTATAGAACAGAAATATAAATATGTGTTGCTTATGTTGCATTCTTAAGTATATATTTTTTCCCTTTATGTTATAGAAGTGAAATGATCATTCAGGCTCATACTGTATATAGACCATGGTCCCTCTGAAATACTGCATACCACAGCTGATAAAAATTGGAGAAGAAACGTCTACATATAATCCACAGCTACTTGTCATTTTCTAGCATGAAGTAATAAAAAAAGCAAATACCTAAGTGATTGCAACTAGTGAGAAATCACCAACACTGGTTTCCTCCAAAGTTTATAATTGAGGCCAATTCTTATCTCTATATTTCTTTTAATCTGCTGCTAAGTTGAATTTAAAAAAAATATTTTTTTCCCTGCAGGATCTAGCACTGATGCTTTAAATTTTGTGTATAAAAGCCTTTTGTGCAGCATGCTTCAAAGTGCTGCAATGAAGCTGCAAAGTGCAGACAAAGAGTAAAGGGATGCTTAGATAAAGTGTAACTAATCCCAACAAACGTTTAATATATTCCATCTTATCAACTCTTAAATGCAGTCGTTTAAAATTTCCAAGCAAAGCCCCCCCCCCCCCCATGTTCACCTTTTATTTGTATCGGTAACACTTTATTTCCAAGGGTGGCTAAGCTCATTCACTGTATGTAATGTATCTGTGGAGAGAGCCATGTTTGTCATCCCAGCTGGACTTCAAACATGTCTTCCTTCATCCCCATTACACGGAGAATGGGGGTGGGGGTATTAATGGTTTTTATAAAGAAGACATTGTTTGCAATTTGACTTAAACCCAGAGAAAGTAACAAGGAAACTGCATTCCTCACAAGATCAACAGGTACTTTCTGTACTTACTGGAAATGTTCCTAGCCTGCAAAAAGGAAACAAATGCAGCCACCGCATCTAAAGACTGGTTAGCTGCAATATATGACATTTTAGTTTTTTGGTTTAGATAACTTTTTTTCCAGATAAGGTTTAGATAACGTTAGTGCTCGTTCACACTATGTGTGTTTTTTTCCAGATAGGGTTTAGGTAACTTTAGTGCTCGTTCATAATATGTGTGGTGACCTGCATTTTTCTGCACTGAATAAACATACAGTGGTCAACAAAATAATTTGATGAATGTACTGTATGTCTATAAAAAAACACACAGCAGCAGACCATTTCTTATTACTATTATTATTATTATTAGCTTTTTAATAAAACCTTGAACCTGACAGGATGACTGTTAACTGTTTGTCTGACTTTCACATCCAAGGGAGGTTTCCTTCATCTGAAAATCACATTTCTGCAGCATCATATGCAGTAATGAGCTTGCCTCAGAACTAGCTTGAAATGTGGGCTAAACAAAAACTGTCTAAATGCAATAGACATATGTATTCTTACTTAACCACTTCCCGACCAGCGCACGACGATGTACGTCGACAGAATGGCACGGGCAGGCATATTGGCGTACATGTACGTCCAATATTCGATGCCGCCCTGCCATCGGGAGCGCGCCGCCGGCGGCGCGCTCCCGCGCTGGTCGGGACCCCCGTAAGTCCGGTCGCGGGACCCGCGGACTTGATCGCCGCGGGCATCCCCGCGATCGTCTCACGGAGCGGCCGAATGGAGGAAATGCTGTATAAACAACATTTTTCCATTCTGCCTAGCAACTAGTGACGCTGATCTCTGCTCCATGTGATTGGAGCAGAGATCAGTGTACACTAAATGAAAGCCCAACCCCCCCACAGTTAGTAAAACACCCCTAGGAACACTTAACCCCTACACTGCCACCCACTGGTTAACCCTTTCACTGCCAGTGTCATTTACACAGGAATCACTGCATTTATATAGCAGTGATTACTGTATAAATGACAATGGTCCCAAAAATGTGTCAAAAATGTCCGATGGGTCCCCGACAATGTCGCAGTCACAATAAAAATCGCAGATCGCCGCCATTACTAGTAAAAAAAAAAATAATAAAAAATTATTAATAAAAATGCTATAAAACTATCCCTATTTTGTAAACGCTATAACTTTTGCGCAAACCAATCAATAATCGCTTATTGCGATTTTTTTACCAAAAATATGTAGAAGAATACGTATCGGCCTAAATTGAGGGAAAAAAATGTTTTTTTATATATTTTTGGGGGATATTTATTATAACAAAAAGTAAAAAATAATGCGTTTTTTTCAAAATTGTCGCTCTATTTTTGTTTATAGCGCAAAAAATAAAAAACGCAGGGGTGATCAAATACCACCAAAAGAAAGCTCTATTTGTGGGAAAAAAAGGACGTCAATTTTGTTTGGGAGCCACGTCGCACGACCGCGCAATTGTCAGTTAAAGCGACGCAGTGCCGAATCGCAAAAAGTGGTCTGGTCTTTGACCAGCAAATTGGTCCGGTCTGAAAGTGGTTAAAGTGGAAGTAAACCCATGGATTTAAACAGTTAAAAAAAAAAAGGCATGCCGGGAATGCTAACTGCACATTGGCTGTGCTCTCAGCCAAACTATCAAACCATCCAATGGCTGGTGTCATAACGAATCACATGTGCAGCACCATAGCAGTTGAAGATTAAACAGAGGCAAAGATGGCAGCTTCCTTGGCTGAAAACGATAGGGGAGTTTACTTCCACTTTAAATCTTGGTTTCGTATCTGTATTTCCAAGATGAACAGCTCCTACACTTTTCCTGTAATACAGAACACTCACTGCTGCTCTCTCTCAATATACAGGATGTCTGTTCTTGTAGTCACCCCTTCTGTGGTTTTCTATGGTCAGGGGTGGGGGTGGTAATGAACCCCCAGCGGTTCTTTGGGCTGCACCAGGGGTAACACTTCACTTGAAGGCATCCTCACCAATGCCCAGGACCAGGTGGGACTGTGGTCATGTGAAGAATAAAACATTAAGGTGGCCCTCCAACTCAGAGATGAGCCACGTGTGTAGTACAAAGAAACAAAGTTCCTCCATATGCTGCTTCGTTCCATGTCCTACACACGTGTACCACTATGAATGTTACATTCTGAGGGACAGGCTGAGCCTCTGCTCACTCCACCTGTTAACGTACCTCCGCTACTTCACTCCCAGTAACAGAGTGGGGTCCTGCCGAGCACATAGTGCAGACCTCATGAAAGCTCTCACTTAACTCTTCTTCTCGTACATAGTGATAAGGCCATAGATCTTCGTAATGCTAGTTCACTCACGGTGACCAACAGAGATGGACAGCTAGGGAGGAAGTGAGAGCCCTGACCCCATCACTACTATCACTTCTGTCACCTTACCAGGTACGATGCCAATGACTGGTTGCTGTTCCTCCTTGTGATTACTCATGGCAACTACCTCTTCTTTCTTGTCTTGCTGAATGAACCTCTGTTGTAGTGATGTTACACATACCCCATATTGCTGTTATTGACCCAGATTCCTTAGAAATATGCCAAAGCAGTTGATTCAACTTTTACTGTAAACTTGGCACAATATGCAATAATGTCTTTCTCCTAACTAAATCTAACTGTGGCTGCTCCGGGGTACCTGCACAGGTGAAGCCTCCGTGGGTTAATTCCATACTTGGAATTGCTTGAACTGAGAAAGCCATAATTGGAATCGGCATTCCAAGGTGTCCCAGCAAGTTTCTGCACATCTGCACATATCCCTAGCTGTGTGTGCTCAGATTTCAGTCAAATGTTGAGAGATTTTCCCTTGAACTAGGTTCAGAATATGTATAACCAATGTCTAATGTCACAAACAAATATATATCATAATTATCGATCACTCCTATAGTGTATTGATGTAATGGTGTGGAATTTGCCAAATACTCAGACAAAGCATAACTAACCTGAAGTAAATAAATTGACAATGCCAACAAATGGTAAAGAGGTATGTAATAAGCATATAACAATGTTTAACAGGTAATGAAACTATTGCAATAATGATTTCCTATATCCCTGTATGTTGTGTTCACTAAGATGCACATCCAAGAGTCTTTTAAATATAATAATACTCCCTGCTGATACCACCAATTGTGGAAGAGAGTTCCACATCCTTATCTCCCTGACAGTGAAAAAACCCCTACGCAGCTTAAGGTGAAACCACTTCTCCTTCCATCTCATTGTATGTCCTCTTGCACTCCCTGAGACAGAAGGTTTTCTTCTTACGCTGGGATCACCATTGAGATATTTGTATACTCAGTGCCTCTGCTGACAGTCTCCTGATGTGTCAAATCACAGGTGAGTAGGTGGGTGGGAGCATGCGCCTGATACCCTGAAACAGGCAACATCATACGCCCATAGCTGTCACCCCATAGCAGTGTATGCACTGTGATGGGGTGGCAAGGGGTTAATTACCAATGGTATTTGTAATATGCATCAAATAAAGCAAAACATTTTGCTAATTATTCTAAAATAAACACAAACATCTAAAGCAGCCGCAAACTATACTGTCAGATACAACAGAGTCCCAAATCATAAATTCATAAACAGAGTTGCGCTAATTAATACTGAGTCAAGCACCAGTGATAAAAACAAAGTCCCAATGTGATAAAAAAAAGTTCTTTGGTAACATCCGCACAATCCGCCACCTTCAATTGAGTAATCCTGTGACAGTAACCTCCACCATAGATAAAGTACTTGCTTACCAGATTGCCCAGACCTCCTATCAGGAAAGGTCAGTGACACTAAACCCAGCCAGGTCCTTTAAAGATCCAAGGAACCCCTTATGGCAAGTGGACCCACCATCCAGGAAACAATATCACAGATGGTCCCCAAAATGCAAAAAGGCTTGCTAGCCATACTGTAAAAATCTTTAAAAACTTTATTTAAAGTATAACATTTTGCTTTTACAGCAAAAACATGTAGTCGCATAAGGATCAAAACAAGCCGGCTGGCTAATCGCAGCTACCTGTCCTTCCAGGATTCCCTCCATCACCTGACGTCACTGCGCTTCTCGAATCCTGGAAGGACAGGTAGCTATGATTAGCCAGCCAGCTTGTTTTGATCCTTATGTGATTACATGTGATAGGAGGTCCATGCAATCTAGTAATTTGGACTTTGTTCTTATCACTGGTGTTTGACCCAATTTGTAAAATACAACATGGAGGGGGGTTAATGTATTGCCATTAGTCACTGATGCATTAGTGACCGGTAGCAGTTAATTAACCCCTTTGAGCTGCATTAGCGGCACCAGTGTCAGTGTTAATTAACACTAACACGGGTGCCCCCTAGCAGCACAAAGGGGTTAATTAACTGTCACTGGTCAGTGACCAATGGCAATACATTAACCTCCTTGTGATGGGAGTCACTGTTGGGCGCAGGATGACCAAGAAAAGAAAAAACCCTGAGAATATGATTGGGTTACTTCAAATGGGACAGTAATATTCATTAACAATATCTCTCAAGAATATATGTAAAGACTATTCTTGGGTTGTTTGATTCTGAACTCAACATGTTAGTTGAGAAAGCTGATCACATTGGCCTCTAGAACTGGGTAGGAGCCGGACAGTCTACTCCTACTATAGTTTGTTGCCTACTAGGCTGAGGAGGGGAGGAGATCACTGTTTGTATTGTTAATTGTAAAAGCTCCTGCTATTATGTGAAGGTGTCCTGTGTTATACTTATGATAATGTTGATTTTGTCTTCTGAGCTAAAAGACAGCAATTCTGTCCTAAAGGTCATGTCTCTGAGTCACCTAGTCTTGGTAAATGCTTTAGTAAATTAGTTCATGTTAATTAGGTTTCTGGTTACAGGTGTATTGTTATAGTAATATGAGCAGGAGGTAGGAACCTCCTCTTTAACTGTATATAAAGACTTGTAATTTTGGTTTTAATAAGAGTCTGATTCCTGTTTGACCCTCTGTACAGAGCCTCGTCTCATACTTGGAGGGGAGAATTATTCGTATGGGTTTCTTGTTTGGCTGATTGGAGTGTTCGGTAGCTGCTTTTGTGTTCGGAAATGGAATGTCCTAAACGGCTTTAACCCCTTTCATACTCGGGGTGTCGTTGCACCCCTCATGCCGTATATTACTGAAATGTAATACCATTGGTAATTATCTTCTCCTAAGCCACCCCCCCAAATCTACAGAGTTAATTAAGCTGCAATCATCTGCTTACTTGTGTGATACACACTGCAGTCATGCAGTGTTTAGTTCCTCCTCCTCAGCTCCTCTTGGTCACAGCACCAGAAGCACTCTATGATGCTCCTCTGAGTCCTTCCATCCCACCTTACATCATGGCTGGCCTCTCAGTGAGTGAGTTCACGCTAGGCCGGACGGAATCATGAAGCACCTGTCAGTGGGGGGAGTCCGAGTATCTCTACTGACAGGGAAGGCAAGTGAAGGGCTGGCATGTTGGCTTGTGCCGAGTGCAGGAGCGCACTCGGCACATCGTTGCAACTGCAGCTATTGGTGGCTGGTGTGTACAGTCGCACCTTCACCTATGCCCCCCCTCCCTGCAGTAAACTGTACCACCCAGGGCATCTGCCCCTTCTGCCCCTGCCGTGTTCCGGCCCTGTGTATACTGCTATCATATCTCCTACTGAGAGGCCAAGCCAGCAGCCCATCAGGCATCTGGATGGATACCAATATTATTGTTGGGTTCCTTCCAGAGCCTAGAGCGGCTGTGTGACATCAGCTGACTGCAGGCTTTGGCTGGCTTTCAGCTGATTCTGGGTGACTGGAGTGCAATAATGCACTCCTGTGACCCAGAAAAGAAGTATGACCTAAAAAGCTTTGGCCATACTTCTTTTAATATTGCCTACTCTGCTAGGCTGTTTTCCTTTTACGTTTAGTGGAGAAGCGCACTTTTAAGATTTTAACTCTACTCCTATATCTTCTGTACACTGCAACAGAGTCTTCTTGCCCCTCTCTGCCTTCCACAGTCTGAGCTGTATGTACAGATAGATACTGTAGAATGCTTTTTAAGGGATCCATAACATTATATCCCCTTGGAGTTCAGCCTTACATGAATATGGTCAGTAAAGAGCTAAATAGTGTATGTATTTAATATATTACTGTAATTACTATGCACAATGAAGGCAGAACTATGACAAATAATAACAGAACATTGCATTGTTTTGGCTTGCGGCAAATGAAAGTGCTGTTTTCACTGTATGTTGCACATTCCCACCTACGTTTTATCTTGCTACTCATATAGAAAATTATACACATGCATAAAGGATAAAATTACAGTAAAAGATCTATCATGATTATTCAGCAATTATATAGTGCAATGTACATGCCCTCTGTAGCAAATGTGTGTAGATAAACAAATCAAGAGTGCACATAAAATTGTATTTAATCTAAAAAAAGACATGACCTATTTATACAGATCTTTTCTATGGTTTCTTTGAAAATTCTAAAAGATAAAAATAGTATTCCATAAAGATTACCATCAATGGTCTAGTAAACACATGCACAGAAGTAAAGAGATATTACACAAGCTAGAGGTCAGTCAGTATTAAGGAAAACATGACAGCGTACATATGATGCTTGTTATACCACCTTTCAACCCACAGAACCAGTGATATTGTACAGTATATAAACTTTTAAAGTGGACAAGTAAAGTAGTGTACAATGTAACACTAAGGCCCCTTTCACACTAACGTCCCGTTCAGGCCCGCCTGTCAGTTTTTCAGGCGGACCTGAACGGGTGCTCCATAGAGCTCTATGGAGCGTCGGATGTCAGCGGTGACATGTCCGCTGACATCCGACCCGCTCCGATCCGAAAAAGTGTGACGGAGGAAAAAGCTATTTTTCCATCCGTCTGCGGATCGGATCGGATGACGACGGGCACTGCGGTCCGTCGTCATCCGATCTCCCATAGGGGAGAGCGGCGCTGTGACAGGTCCGTCCCTGCACAGTGTGCGGAGACAGACCTGTCATCTTCCTGCTCAGCGGAGATCGGCGGAGTGATCCCCGCTGAGCAAACGGACATCCACGGGGCGGATCAGAACTGATCCGCCCCGTGTGAAAGGACCCTAAAAGTGATTCTAAAGATTTTTTTCAAAATAACAAATATGTTATACTTGCTATGTTCAATGGTTTTGCACAGAGCAGCCCTTCTTTTTGGGTCCCCTGCCAGAGGTCCTGACTCCTATCCCCTGCCGAGTGCCCCCAATAGCAAGTCTCTTGCTTTGGGGACACTCGAGCAGGCTCATTCCCAAGCCACGCTCTGTGTGTCCATTCATACACATAGTGATGCTCAGACCCGCCCCCACGCTCTTCTCATTGGCTCACTGACTGTGATTGACAGCAGCAGGATCCAATAGCTTCCACTGCTGTGGGAGCCAATGAGGAGAGATAGACCCCAGAGAGCCGCTGCTCTCATGCACATTGCTAGATCAAGATGAGGCTCAGGTAAGTATAAGGGGGTACTGGGGGGCAGCCGCACCCAGAAGGCATAGAATGCATTAAGGTAAAAAACCTTGAGCCGGTAGAACCAATTTAAAGTTGTTTCGTTATCGATCGCAGAGATCATTACATTCTCCATCTTTGTTCAGGATCAGCAGTTACTACCTGAACTAAGATGCTGGCTCAGAGATAACACAATCATGTATACATATAAACTCAGAACCTTAATGTGCTGCCACTAAACTACATAAAGTGTGTTCTCCACCCAACTTAAAATATAAAAATGATAACTGTATTGCACTGCTGACAATATAAGTGAAAATAAAAATAAAAGTAATAAAATATACCAGCTGTGTCTGTGTATAATAAACATCAAATGGGTAAACAGATTCTCATGTGTAAGAGTGCATATAATAAACATACAGAATGTTCATAAAAGTCCAAAATGTGCCTTCAATCCACTACAAACTAACTCTTCTACATGCATCCAGAAATGATTCCAAATACTGTTGTGGTTAGCACATACATTAAACCCACAGTCCCAGTCTGTGTCTAAAGAGCCATAATAGGAGCCACTATAGTGTAGTAGTTTGAATTACAGACATTTTTTTTAAGAAAC
The DNA here is from genome assembly GCF_037356315.1 of Lithobates pipiens. Taxonomy (NCBI): domain Eukaryota; kingdom Metazoa; phylum Chordata; class Amphibia; order Anura; family Ranidae; genus Lithobates; species Lithobates pipiens. The sequence continues at coordinate 302,178,979 of NW_027507718.1, forward strand.
GCACTCCCATGTTGTTAACCACTTCAATACATGGCCCTTATACACCTTCTTGCACAGATCAATTTTCAGCTTTCAGTGCTGTCGTGGGTTGAATGACAATTGCGTGGTCATGCTACATTATACTCAAACTAGATTTTTATCATTTTGTTCCCACAAATAGAGATTTCGTTTGGTGGTATTTGATCAACTCTAGGAATTTTATTTTCTGCTAAACAAATAAAAAAAGATTTTTGGAATTTTTTGCTTGCTTCTGCTGTCCTCCAATCCCCCCACTCAAACATTACCTGGCACCATTGGGGGTGTCACTGGAACGAAAAAATGTCCCTACATAATGGGTGCCAATGAAAGGGGAAAAAAGTCCCTGAGTCAGTGGTGTCACTGGAAGGAAAAATGTCCCTGCATCAGTGGAGTGACTAAAAATGATCCAGCCAATTGTTTTTATTTGTTTTTCCCTAAAGAATATCGGGGCAATGTAACCTGTATGTCCAACAGTTCAATGTCAGTAATTCACATTCTTTTTATGCCCAACCCTTTGAGTGGATGCCCATTATTGTTTCTGAATGTAAAACCTTTCTCAGTCTAAGCCTAAACATGAGAATTACAAAAAATGTAACTGCAGTCCTATAGATCCAATTACCCAATTCACCACATGCCATTATATTCTAAAGTTATGTCCAGGATGCACTTTAAAATAATAAGGAGATTTTACAATTTAATGGAAATTCCCAGTGCCCTTCCCAAAGTGACTCCCGAAGTACAGTATATGATAGGCCCCTTATAATTTTTCCTCTAGCATTGATGAGTCCCTCATACATTCCATAGGCAGACTTACATCAAACAGTATCTTTCCAGTAAATGTGCCAGGTAAAGGGCAAAGTTATGTAATCTCTGTGAGAATTTAGGATGTTTAGGAAGGGAGAGAGAGCATTCTTATATGGATAGCTGTAGAAGGATAGTGTAGGATCATTTTTTACCCTTCTAGCCAAACAGGCAAAAGACCCCCAAAAACGTTGTGTATGCACCAAAGATGGAATAAGGCATGACGCCAATTACTATTGTTCTCATTGCCCCCATAACCCATAACCTAGCCTCTGCATAAATGACTACTTCCATCCCTACCATACGCCACTATTAGTGAAGGTATGGAGAAACCATTTCTCATGTGCCTGACTAGCAGCCATTTGCCTGTATATGATCTCCTTCCATGTGCTTCTTGCTGCAAATGCCAGTTATAGATGGGGGCAGTGGCCATTTGTTTGTACTGTTGGAATACTAGTGAGTAGGGATGAGCCAAACACCCCCCAGGTCAGTTCGCACCAGAACCTGCAAACAGACCTAAAATTTGTGTGAACTTTAGAACCCTATTAAAGTCTATGGGACTCGAACGTTCGAAATCAAAAGTACAAATTTTAAAGGCTAATATGCAAGTTATTGTCCTAAAAAGGGTTTGGGGACCCGGCTCCTGCCCCAGGGGACATGGATCAATGCAAAAAAAACGTTTAAAAAGGGACGTTTTTTCAGGAGCAGTAATTTTAATAATGCTTAAAGTGAAACAATAAAAGTGTAATATTCCTTTAAATTTCGTACCTGGGGGGTGTGTATAGTATGTCTGTAAAGGGGCGCATGTTTCCCATGCTTAGAACTGTCCCTGCACAAAGTGTAATTTCTGCAAGAAAAAAAGTAATTTAACCACTTTCAGACCGGACCATTTTGCTGGTCAATGACCAGAGGTCTTTTTACAATTTGGCACTGCACTGCTTTAACTGGTAATTGCGCGGTCATGCAATGTTGTACCCAAACAAAATTTGCGTCCTTTTCTTCCCACAAATAGAGCTTTCTTTTGATGGTATTTGTTTGCCTCTGCGATTTTTATTTTTTGCGATATAAACGTAAAAAGACCGAAAATTTTGAAAAAAAATGATATTTTCTACTTTTTGTTATTAGAAAAATCCAATAAACTCAATTTTAGTCATACATTTAGGCCAAAATGTATTCAGCCACATGTCTTTGGTAAAAAAAAAGTAAATAACTGTATATTTATTGGTTTGCGCAAAAGTTGTCACATCTACAAACTAAGGTACGTTTTCTGGAATTTACGCAGCTTTTAGTTTACGACTGCCTATCTCATTTCTTGAGGTGCTTAAATGGCAGGGCAGTACAAACCCCCCCCAAATGACCCCATTTTGGAAAGTAGACCCCCTAAGGAAATTGATAAGTGGCATGTTGAGCCCATTGAATATTTTATTTTTTTGCCTCAAGCGATTGAATAATGACAAAAAAAAATATTTTTTTTTTTTACACAAAGTTGTCACTAAATGATATATTGCTCACACATGCTGTGGGCATATGTGAAATGACACCCCAAAATAAATTCTGCTGCTTCTCCTGAGTACGGGGATACCACATATGTGGGACTTTTTGGGAGCCTAGCCGCGTACGGGGCCCCGAAAACCAAGCACCGCCTTCAGGCTTTCTAAGGGCGTAAATTTTTGATTTCACTTCTCACTACCTATTACAGTTTTGAAGGCCATAAAATGCCAAGATGGCACAAAACCCCCACAAATGACCCCATTTTAGAAAGTAGACACCCCAAGCTATTTGCTGAGAGGCATGTTGAGTCCATGGAATATTTTATATTTTACCACAAGTTGCGGGAAAATTACAAACTTTAATTTTTTTTAATTTTTTTTTCACAAAGTTGTCACTAAATGATATATTGCTCACACATGCCATGGGCATATGTGAAATGACACCCCAAAATAAATTCTGCTGCTTCTCCTGAGTACGGGGATACCACATGTGTGGGATTTTTTGGGAGCCTAGCCGCGTACGGGGCCCCGAAAGCCAAGAACCGCCTTCAGGTTTTCTAAGGGCGTAAATATTTGACTTCACTCCTCACTACCTATTACAGTTTTGAAGGCCATAAAATGCCAAGATGGCACAAAACCCCCACAAATGACCCCATTTTAGAAAGTAGACACCCCAAGCTATTTGCTGAGAGGCATGTTGAGTCCATGGAATATTTTATATTTTGCCACAAGTTGCGGGAAAATTACAAACTTTTTTTATTTATTTATTTTTTTCACAAAGTTGTCACTAAATGATATATTGCTCACGCATGCCATGGGCATATGTGAAATGACACCCCAAAATAAATTCTGCTGCTTCTCCTGAGTACGGGGATACCACATATGTGGGACTTTTTGGGAGCCTAGCCGCGTACGGGGCCCCGAAAACCAAGCACCGCCTTCAGGCTTTCTAAGGGCGTTACAGTTTTGAAGGCCATAAAATGCCAAGATGGCACAAACCCCCCCAAATGACCCCATTTTGGAAAGTAGACACCCCTAAATTTAGGGGTACACTAGTGAGACTAGGTAATAAATGGCGGGTGCCCTGAAACTATAAAAAAAAAACTAACCAACCAGCGTCACCTGTAACAGTTATATGGTGATCACTGGTGAAAGGGTTAACTAGGGGGCAATCAGGGGGCTTTATGCGGTAGTATATGGGGGTCCCTGGCGCTATAAAAAGCTGCGGCGAACCTAAATACCTACCTGCCTAACTAGTGTCACCTGTGACACTAATACAGCGATCAGAAAAACGATCGCTTATTAGGCTGGGTTCACACTGGAGCGATGCAGGAACGCCACGAATCCGCGGCGGGTTCCCGCATCGCATGCCTCCCGGCGGCAGTTCACACTGCCCTATGCGAACTGCTGGGAGTGTCAGTGAAATGTTAATGACACCCCCAGATCAGTTCGCATATCGCAGTGCGATCTGCAAACTCGGATCGCATGGTGTGAACACCCATGCGATCCGATTCTGCTGCGGACCAAAAAAAGGGTCCCGTGCGAGTTTGCGGCAGGTGCGGCGGGTGCGACATGAATTCAGCCATACTATCTGTATGGCTGAACTCGAATCGCACAGAGATCGGATGTGATTTGCACTGCAGTGCGGTGCGAATCACATCCGTTCTCATAAACCGCTGCAATGTGAACCCAGCCTTAGTGACACTGGCGACGGGGGGTGATCACGGGGTTAAACCTTTATTGGGGGGGTTAGGGGGGTACCTTAGAACTAAAGGGAGCTAACCCTAACTGCCCTAACAGTTATTACAGTCACAAATGACACCCGCCGGGTGATCAGGGGGTTAAACCTTTATTAGGTAATAAATGGCGGGTGCCCTGAAACTATAAAAAAATAACTAACCAACCAGCGTCACTTGTAACAGTTATATGGTGATCACTGGTGAAAGGGTTAACTAGGGGGCAATCAGGGGGCTTTATGCGGTAGTATATGGGGGTCCCTGGCGCTATAAAAAGTTGCGGCGAACCTAAATACCTACCTGCCTAACTAGCGTCACCTGTGACACTAATACAGCGATCAGAAAAATGATCGCTTATTAGGCTGGGTTCACACTGGAGCGATGCGGGATTGCCACGAATCCGCGGCGGGTTCCCGCATCGCATGCCTCCCGGCGGCAGTTCACACTGCCCTATGCGAACTGCTGGGAGTGTCAGTGAAATGTTAATGACACCCCCATATCAGTTCGCATATCGCAGTGCGATCTGCAAACTCGGATCGCATGGTGTGAACACCCATGCGATCCGATTCTGCTGCGGACCAAAAAAAGGGTCCCGTGCAAATTTGCGGCGGGTGCGGCGCGAATTCAGCCATACTATCTGTATGGCTGAACTCGAATCGCACAGAGATCGGATGTGATTTGCACTGCAGTGCGGTGCGAATCACATTCGTTCTCATAAACCGCTGCAATGTGAACCCAGCCTTAGTGACACTGGCGACGGGGGGTGATCACGGGGTTAAACCTTTATTGGGGGGGTTAGGGGGGTACATTAGAACTAAAGGGGGCTAACCCTAACTGCCCTAACAGTTATTACAGTCACAAATGACACCAATGCAAAAAAAAAAAAATGCAATTGGTGTCACTGTGACTGGGGGGGCAGGGGTAATTGGGGGGTGATCGGGGGGTGAAGGGGGGGTGTGAGTGTGCCTGGCATGTTCTACTGTATAGTGTCGTGTTGATGCAACTCACCGATCCTCTCTCCTCGGTGCCGGAACGAAAAATACCGACACGGAGGAGAGATTACATCACTTCCTCTCCTGTGTTTACATTACAGGAGAGGAAGTGATGTCACGGAGCATTTCTATTCATCGGGAATGATCGCGAGGGGTTGGCCATGAATGAATGGCCTCCCCCTCATCCCAGATCGCTCCCGAACGAATACCGACCGCCGCAGGCACCGGGGGGGGGCGATCGGGCCCCCCACCCGCGTGAAGGCAGGGACGTATATATACGCCCATATGCCTGCCCGTGCCATTCTGTCGACGTATATCGTCGTGCGGCGGTCGGCAAGTGGTTAAAAGCACTCGCGGCTATAATGAATTGTCGGCTCAACGTAATACAGAGAACAGTCATTGAAAGTCTTTGATAAAAAAAAATGTGTGGGGTTCCTCCCAAATTCAATTACCAGGCTCTTCAGGTCTTGTATGGATATTAAGGGAAACCCCCCGTTAAATAAAAAAAAAAAATGACGTGGGGTTCCTCCCAAATATCCATACAAGACCCTTTATCCATGCACGCAACCTGGCAGGCCGTAAGAAAAGAGGGGGGATGAGAGAGCGCCCCCCCCGAACTGTACCAGGCCACATGCCATCAACATTGGGAGGATGCTTTGGGGGTCTATGACCCCTCAAAGCACCATGTCCCCATGTTGATGGGGACAAGGGCCTCATCCCCACAACCCTGGCCGGTGGTTGTGGGGGTCGGCGGGCAGGGGGCTTATCAGAATCTGAAATCCCTCTTTAACAAGGGGACCCCCAGATCCTGCCCCCCCCATTTGAAATGGTAACAGGTACATTGTACCCCTACCATTTCACAAAGAAAGTGTAAAAAATTGTTAAAAAAGACACAGACACTGTTGGAATAAGTCCTTTATTAAAAATAAAAAATGTAAAAATTCCAGCGGTGGTAATCCACTCTTGGTATCTGTGATGGCTGATCATCTCTCCGGAGTCCAGCGATGGTGATCTCTTCTCCAGGGTCCAGCGGTGGGTGATCTCTCCCTATGATGTCCAGCGCAGCGCATCCTGTCTCCACCAGAGACACAGCGGGAATCCCAGCAGCCTGACAGGTCTTAGCTGAGGAGGACAGGGCCACCGGTCACCTGACCCCGCCCCCCTCTGGCGCAAGGGGAAACCCGGGGTTCCCCAGTGATGTACGGGTGACCCCGTCCCCTCTGATATAACGCAGGTCTCCGTTACATCAGAGGGGGCGGGGTCACCCGCACATCACTGGGGAAGCCCGGGTTTCCCCTTGCTTCAGAGGGGGCGGGGTCAGGTGACGGGTGGCCCCGTCCTCCTCAGCTAAGACCTGTCAGGCTGCTGGGATTCCCGCGGTGTCTCCGGTGGAGACAGGATGCGCTGCGCTAGACGTCATCGGGAGAGATCCCCCATCGCTGGACCCCGGACAAGAGATCAACCATCGCTGGATACCAAGAGTGGATTACCATTGCTGGAATCTTTTTTTTTCTTTTTTTTCTTTTTAACAAAGGACTTATCCCAACAGTGTCTGTGTCTTTTTTAACAATTTTTTACACTTCCTTTGTGAAATGGTAGGGGTACAATGTATCAGTTACCATTTCTAATAGGTGGGTGGTATCTGGGGGTCCCCTTGTTAAAGGGGGCTTCCAGATTCTGATAAGCCCCCACCCCCAGACCTGAAGGGCCTGGTAATTGAATTTGGGGGGAACCCCACACATTTTTTTTTTTTAATCAACGACTTTCAATGACTGTTCTCTGTATTATGGGGAGCCGACAATTCATTATAGGCGCGAGTGCTTTTAAATGACTTTTTTTCCTGCAGAAATGACACTTTGTGCAGGGACAGTTCTATGCATGGGAACATGTGCCCCTTTACAGGCATACTATACACACCCCCCAGGTACGAAATTTAAAGGAATATTACACTTTTATTGTTTCACTTTAAGCATTATTAAAATCACTGCTCCATTTTTAAAACTTTTTTTGCATTGATACATGTCCCCTGGGGCAGGACCCAGGTCCCGAAACACTTTTTATGGCAATAACTTGCATATAAGCCTTTAAAATTAGCACTTTAGATTTCTCCCATAGACATGTGTGGGCGTGGTAGTCATGTTCCCTGTATTGCTTGTTTTTATGCCATCGCAATTTTATTTTTGAGAAATTATTTTTTATCCTGCGTTTTGCAGGATAAATGTTATTTTTTATCTACACTATGGGAAGCTGTTTTTCTTTTTTGTCTATATGATTTCCTGTATGGGATTTGATTTTTCCATCATCTTTGGTCTTTGCTGGAGTCAAGTTTTCCTTACGTCCATTCCCTTCGTACCTTGGAGAAGTGGGAGTTCTGGAGACATCACAGATTATTCCTCCTTGGATCAAGAAGGTTTACAATTACTTCATTGGCTGATAGCTCCGTGGAGATCCATCCACTTCTACATGCATGCTTAACCTTTTGGTTCCGGTAAGAGCACCCACCTTGTCCACTTTCTTTTAGAATTCACCACTTTGGAAAGTCTTCAAGATCACTTTCCAGTCTTCACATTGTGTGCAAAATCACATTTTATGTCCTACAAGGATTTGAAAGACTCTTTCTATTCACTTAATATTTGGAATTTATTGTTCCTGTATTTGTCACATATGTTCTTCACAAGTATATTTTAGCGCTACATTATATTATGTCAGTTGTATTTAGGGATTTGGTTATATTCTTATGTAGCTGCTGGTTTATATACTTATTTTTTTCTTTTTAGGTTAGCGCAATATTTTTTTTCTTTTTCTCCCCTAATAATCCAGAATCATATCGCCCAATATCACTACTTACATCAGATGCGAATATATTAGCAAAAGTGTTAGCCAATAGGCTGGTGAATATAATCTCTAAGATTGTGCATTCAGATCAGTCTGCTTTTATTCCAGACAGATCTACTGCCATAAATATTAGATGATTATTTCTTAATATGCAGGTTCCATCTGATAATTTAGGTAAAGAGCTATATTGTCGCTTGATGCGGCAAAATTTTTTAAAGTATAGAGTGGAATTTTTTATGGCATTGTTTACAGAAATTTGTATTTGGATCCCAATTTATAAGCTATCCATCAGTCACCGAATATTATCTGGTTTCGCAGATCTTTAGAAGAGGACAAGATTGCTTTATATGCTGATGATGCGTTTTTATTTTTGGGAGATACATCACATTCCTTAGCAGCAGGAGAAAAAAAAAAGGGGGGGGAATTTACATAATAATCCACCCCCTCACCTCTTCACCCCCCCCCCCCCCCCCACGATCCACCAGCTCTACCATATTTCAAATGTTCTGCATCATACTTTCTCTATACTTTAGATATGGAGCCCAAATCTTCTGATATTTCTCATCTTGATCTCTCATTGTCATTGTCAAATTTTCAATTTGTTGGATTTCTGCAATTCTCTGAAACCACTGTGCTCTAGCTGGAGGGCTGCTCTTTTTCTACAGAGCCAGAATACATGCCCTTGCTGCTATCAGTAGATGTCTCAGCAAAGAATTTTTGAATCTTTCTATTGCCATTGGAATATCCAGCAACAAAAAAGTTGCCGGTTTATCTCCCAGGTCAATTCCTGTTATCATTACAATAGTATCAACTACCATCTCCCAGAACACTCTTATTTTTGGACATTCCCAAAAAATATGTAATAATGTTCCCTCCGCTCCCAGACATCTCCAACATGTCTCTGATATCTGGGGGTAAATTCGATGTAGCACTTTTGGTGTTCTATACCACCTAGTAAGAATCTTATATCCCCCTTCTTGATATCTGCTTGCCATCGAGGCCTTTTGATTAAACAGCAACATCTTATTCTTTTGTTCTGGGGAGAACGTGGTCCCTAAATCTCTTTCCCAGGCCTGAAGGAAAGGCAGTTCTTGTGGAGTCTCCTGTTCTATTAACATACTATAAAAATAAGACATCAAATGTCTCAGTTCTCAGTGTCTCAGCGATTTTTATTGTGACTGCGACATTATGGCGGACACATCGGACATTTTTGACACATTTTTGGGACCATTATCATTTATACAGTAATCAATGCTATTTAAATGCATTGATTTCTGTGTAAATGACACTGACAGTGAAGGAGTTAACCACACGGGGGCAGTGTAGTGTTATGTATGACGTTATATTTTTTTTATTGTAGGGGGGCGTGGCCTGGCATGTGACGTCACTGATCATCCTTCCCTATAAAAGGGAAGAGACAATCGTGCCAGCCACACAGGGAAGCACGGGGAGAGTACACAGACCTTTCCTCGTTCTTCATCTCTGTGACCCGATCGCGGGACACCAGCGGCGATCGGGTCCACTGGTCCCGCAGCCATGGTCACGGAGCACAGGACCGGGTCAGGAGTGCACCGGCGGCGGCGCGCTCCTGACCCATGGCTGGGCACTTAAAGAATCACGTACAGCTACCATTCTGCTGACGTACATCAGCGTGAGGTGGTCCTTAAGTGGTTAATCACTGGTGAGAATGTAGCCCTAGTATTCTACTTGGGAGCACAGCTTTCCTGTAATTCCATAGTTAGACTTGTGATGACCCCACCCACCCACACACACAGGGCTTCACTGGGAACATTGGCGTACTGCTGTTTCTCAGTCTCCTACGGACACACCCCCTGCACAGCCAATAGCTGGAAAGATCAACATATTACTGTTTCTGTACCTTCTGTTTACACGCCCCCTGCAGTATCCCCCTCAGCTCTCCAAACCCCTCTTGCAGCCGAAAGCAGAGGCAATGTGATCAACAAGAAAAAAGATATATATATATATATAGATATATATATATATATATATATATATATATATATATATATATATATATATATATATATATATATAGGGCCTTGAAAAAGTATTCATTCATACCCCTTTAAATGTTACACATTTTGTCATGTTACAATCAAAAACTTAAATATATTTTATTGGGATTTTATGTGATAGACTAACATAAAGTGGCACATACAGTAATTGTGATGTGGAAAGAAAATGATAAATGGTTTTCAACATTTTTTACAAATAAATATGTGAAAAGTGTGACGTGCATTTGTATTCAGCCCCCCTGAGTCAATACTTTCTAGAACCACCTTTGACTGCAATTACAGCTGTAAGGCCGCGTACACACGGGCGGACTGTTCGCCCAACTTTGTCCGCTGAACAGTGTTTGGGCGGACAGTCCGCTCGTGTGTGGGCTTTCAGCGGACAGTTTCAGCGGACAGTTTGACGAACAAGGTTTTTCGGAAATTCCGTAAAACTGTCCGCTGAAACCTTGTTTGAGCGAACATTCCGCCCGTGTGTAGGCTTGTTCGTCAAACTAAGTTCCGCGCATGCTCAGAAAGGATTTACACGCCGAAAGTTATAATGCAGTGTATAGGACGTCGTATTTTTCGTCCTGTCGTACGTGCCGTTCACGTCATCACGCACGGTTTCAGCAAACTGTTCGTTCGTCGTGTGTGGGCATGTCCGTCCATGCTAATTTTGAGCGGACTGTTTGCCGAAACTGTTGGACAGACAAAGTTGGGCGAACAGTCCGCGCGTGTGTACGCGGCCTAAGTCTTTTGAAGATGTCTCTACCAGCTTTGCACATCTAGAGAGTGAACATCTTGCCAATTTTTCCTTGCAAAATAGATCAAGCTCTGTCAGATTGGATGGAGAGCATCTGTGAAAAGCAATTTTCAAGTCTTGCCACAGATTCTCAATTGGATTTAGGTCTGGACTTTGACTGGGCCATTCTAACAAATAAATATAGTTTAATCGAAACCATTTGATTGTAGCTCTGGCTGTAAGTTCAGGGTCGTTGTTCTGCTAGAAGGTGAACCTCTGCCCCAGTCTCAAGTCTTTTGCAGACTAAAGCATCCCCAAAACATCCCACCACCATGTTTCATGGTGGGGATGGTGTATTCAGGGTGATGTGCAGTGTTACTTTTCTGCCACACATAACATTTTGCTTTTAGGCCAAAAAGTTTAATTATGGTCTCATCTGACCAAAGCCCCTTCTTCCACATGTTTGCTATGTTCCCCAGACTTCTTATGGCTTTCTTTCAACAATGGCTTTCTTTTTGCTACTTTTCCATAAAGGCCATATTCTCCAACCTGAGCTGTGGATCTCTGCCATGGGCCCCTTGGCTGCTTCTCTGATTAATGCTCTCCTTGCCCAGCCTGTCAGCTTAGGGGGACGGCCATGTCTTGGTAGGTTTGCAGTTGTGCCATACTCGTTCCATTTTTGGATGATGGATTGAACAGTGCTTCGTGAGATGTTCAAAGCTTGGGATATTTTTTTATAAGCAAAGCCTGCTTTATCCCTGACTTGTCTCGTGTATTTCTTGGCCTTCATGAGTTTTTCTAACAAACCTCTGAGGGCTTCACAGAACAGCTGTATTTATACTGAGGTTAAATTACACACAGGTAGACTCTTTTTACTAATTAGGTTATTTCTGAAGGCAATTGGTTCCACTAAATTTTAGTTAGGGGTATCAGAGTAAAGAGGGCTGACTACAAATGCATGCTACACTTTTCAGATATTTATTTGTAAAAAATGTTGAAAACCACTTATCATTTTCCAACCCCCGATAATTTTCCTTTAACTTCACAATTATATGCCACTTTGTGTTGGTCTATCACATAAAATACCAATAAAATACATTCATGTCTTTGGTTGTAACATGACAAAGTGGGAAAAATTTCAAGGGATATGAATACTTTTCCAAGGTACTGTACAAGTTCATGAAGTATGTATATATATATATATATATATATATATATATATATATATATATATATATATATATGTGTGTGTATGGAATGGGTTGTTTTACAAGATAAGGGTTTACATGCTTTAACCACAATGGCTGTTATTTAGCTCACCACCTGCCAGCATTGAATCTTTCAATTAGCAAGTGAGGTTGCCCATTGCAGTCAAAATGAGTACACAGGGCGCAGGAGAGGGGCCGCTGGTGTGCATATTCTATGGACATGGGGCCACCTGGGAAGGTAAAGTTTACTAAGAGAACCCAGTCTTGCATCCTGATAAAACCATCCTAGCTAAGCCTGACCACATCATATTCATATTTATATTCCTGATATGTGTCTGTTGTGCCGTGTACTTGTGTTAAAAAGTAGGCCATGCCCAACAACCTCCCTACAGCAGGATGCTTTAAGCATCTATGTGCCTGTGAGTCCTATTGAATCTACCAATTGGATTCCTTGGCACCTGGAATGTTAAACGAGGAGTTGGAGGTCAGCCCCCTTCTGTAACTAGCCTGTTTGATCCCAAAATTTATATTTTTGTATATTATCCCTTAATGAATGCCTATAATTTATTGAATGTAATCTGCCTTTTTGGCTAACCCTTCCCATCAACTATTTCAGGTAAGGGACCCTAAAGATCATTTTTCAGTCGTGTTTTCCAATAAGTACCTCACGTACTCCAACTGTCGCCTCTGGAGATAAGCTTTATCCTCTTTATGATGTCTTCCCTCTCATGCATTTCCCCTTTTTTCACTATTTTTATATTTTATTATTTTTTATTTTTACATTTATTTTTTTTTTAACTTTATTTTTATCTTTATTTTTATTTTTTTAAAGACAAGAGGTTATAGGACCACCCAAACAGTTGCTGAGCCTGTACCTGGTGTATCCAAACCTACAAGATTTATGGGAAGTTTGTGTACTATCGGGTACTTAATAATAAATGTCAATCAGAGGTAATGAAAAAATTATACAAAAAAAGTTTAATAACATTCAAAAATTGTACAAAACATATAAACAATCAAAAGATTAAAAGCATATCCACTGCAACCAAACAATAACTATCAAGTTTCCCCGTAAGGTTTATGTTGAGAGGTGGCGTGACAGAGTTCCTCTACCGGTTTTGCGGTCCAAAACCGCTTCTTCAGGAGGGGGATCAGCACAACCAGTAGCAGCAGATCATGGGACCCACAAAATTCCCCCAGCGGCAAATTCGGGGGATTATATAAGACCGGCTCACATAAAATAATAAAGCCAGAGTCTACGCATGGGCGATCACACAGGCGAGTCACACAGGTATCACAGAGGGAATATTAGGTATCCTATAAATGGGGAACTGGAGACAGATGTAATCTGTAGGGTTCCAAGATGGAAGCCATAGGAGCCTCAGCTAGAATAAGGGCCGTGTGAGGTATCTCCTAGAACAACCTCCCAGCGTCAAGGTCCTAATTTTATTTTTATTTTATATTTTTCTTTCATTGTTTTAATTTTCTTCATTATTATTTTTTCCACTTTATTCGTGTTTATTTTTATTTTTACTTTTCTATCATTTTTATTCACTATCCGTAAATTTACATTTTCTCCACTTTTTATTTGTACCATGTGATATTTCTGTTTTAGCATGAATTTTAGTGTTGTCAATTTTATTCAGTATATACTCTGTATTTTTGATATTGTAAATACCCCTCAACACCTAACAGCCAATCCCTGAAGAGTAATAGGTTCAGTCTGGAACTGCCCCTCCAGTGTTATTCCTGTCACACTCGCTTATTCCAGCTTCCTACTTATACCTCTTCCAAGATGGCTATCTTGTACGCCTGATGAAGGAGCACACATGTTTTGAACGTTTCCCCTTTCCATTTGACATCCGGATGTGATGTCGGCTGGCCCCAACAGAGTGTACCTTTGGACCAGGAAGTGCTGGGAGCCACCAGCGCAGTCGTGACCGGAGGTGCCTCTCTTCACGCTGCAGACCGTCCTTCCCTTATAGCGGATGAACATTTTACTGACATTCCATTATCATGTGAGTGTTATTCTACTGCTTGGAATGAAAGAATCTTTATTGCTGCACTTAGATGGTGCTGCTCTTGTTTTTGTTTCTGCAGAGTTCCTTCTAGCTCATATTGAGCCGGCAGCCTTCCATAGCCAGCACTTTATCCCAGTGACTTTGCTTTTATATTGAACTTTTATTCTCATTGCCCATGCTCACTCCATCCAGCCACTCAATGCGCCAAAGATTGTTTGTCCTTTTGTGTTAAAAAGTACCCTTTTCTCATTGTATTGCTACCTCTGAGTGCAATAACGGGTGTTCTACCAGTTCCCCTGCTTTCTTATTTCGAACTGACCACACAAGGCATGACAGCACATCCATCTCAGTCAGTTTTCTGACTACTCTGGCACAGCAGCCTGCCTGTCTACCAATGGTCAAACTTCTACTGACACGCAACTCCCCATCAGCCATTCATTGGGAAATTCAGTATACTGCTGTTTCTCCATCTCCAGCTCTCCAAGCCTCTTGTGCAGTTGAAGAAAAAGGAAAGAAGGTATGTATAATATATAGGTTTAAATATATACACATATATACACACTAGGGTTGCCCTGATACTTGTATCGGTGTCGATACCGAGCATTTTCATGAGTACTTGTACTTGTTCAAATGCTCAGATGCTTGACCCGATACCTGGCAAGAGGCCAGTACACCCAGAAAGCTCAGTGTAGCAGGGGGGGCCGGGCAGCCTCACGGATGATCGGTGTGGCAGTCGCTTCTACTACTCTCCCTCCCGCGGCTGTCAGGGAGATCGGTGCTTGTAACGGCCCCCACCACCGCACCGATCATCCCCAATTGTCCCCTGTGTCCTCTTCCGGTTCCCTGGGTCCTCCGTGTGCTTCTCTGGCTCTCCGGGTCCTCCTCCGGCACCCCCTCATACTGGATCTGTCAGGATTGAGAATGGAGGAAGGAGCCAGTAAATCTGTCATTTACTGGTTCCTTCCTTTTCCAAATGCACAGAGTCAGTGACCACTGACTCTATCCATTCATAACTGAGCATCATAAACTGTGTCCACAATAGCTGCCAAACCCCTGGTATTTTCAGGAACACCGTGCATTTCTCTTTAAGATAAAAGTAGTCTCCATGGCAGATTCAGCATGAGATCACTTTTATCGGTGGTGGGAGAGGTGCCCACCCCCCTCCCTCCGCACTCCGGATGTCTCCACCACTTATCAGACCCACTGGTAGCGGCAGAGATTATTGCATCCTTTCCTGTGGATGCCTGGCTGCCGATCGAGGGAAAGCTGGCCCCGCTCAGCTCCATAACATGGGAGGGCGGAAGCGACGTCAAACGTCCCTTCCCCCCATAGCTCTTAAAGGAGAATTTTCAAGTGAAAATTTTTTTTTTATTGCATTTTAGTGTAAATATGACATCTGAGGTCTTTTTGACCCCAGATCTCATATTTAAGAAGTCCTGTCATGCTTTTTTTTATTACAAGGGATGTTTATAAAGACAGTGTCAAAATCAAAATAAAAAGTAAAATAAATAAGAAAACGTATTTTTTTTAAAGTGCCCTATCCCGACAAGCTCGCGCACAGAAGTGAATGCATACGTGAGTAGCGCCCACAAATGGGAACAGTGTTCAAACTACACATGTGAGGTATCACTGCGATCGTTAGAGCAAGAGCAATAAGTTTAGCCCTAGACCCCTTCTGTAACTCAAAACTGGTAACCTGTAGAAATTTTTAAACATCGCCTGTGGAGATTTTTAGGGGTAAAAGTCTGTCGCCATTCCACAAGCGGGCACAATTTTGAAGCGTGACATGTTGGGTATCAATTTACTTGCCGTAACATTATCTTTCACAATATAAAAAAATGGGCTAACTTTCCTGTTGTCTTATTTTTTAATTAAAAAAAAGTGAATTTTTTTCCCCCCAAAAAAAGTGCACTTGCAAGGTTACTGCGCAAATACAGTGCGACCTCCATTTTATTTTCTAGGGTGTTAGAAAATGAATATATAATGTTTGGGGGTTCTAAGTAATTTTGCAGCAAAAAAAATTATATTAACTTGTAAACAACAAGTGTCAAAAAGAGGCTCGGCCGTAAGTGGTTAATGGCTGTGTGTTGAATTATTTTGAGGGTGCAGCAAATTTACACTGTTATACAAGCTGTACACTTACTACTTTTCATTGTAGCTAAGTGTAATTTCTGTGTTGCCACATGAAAAGATATAATAAAATATTTACAAAAATGTGTAAACACTACATATATATGTGCCCAAGTTAGATTTCATGAATGGTGTTTACATCCACTTTAAGGACAAGACCATTTCCAACATATACTTTTATAAGTTGCCACTTGTTTGCCAGAGACAGATTCAAACAACAGTTCATAAATTACTGTGAATTTTCAGTTGATTTTTAATTTAGCTCTAAAATTTGTACGTTTATAGATAAAATCTGGCAAGTTCTATATTTGCCTGTTTGAAGTCCGGCTCGATTTTCTGCAAATGTTACCATTGGATTTCAAGGCACATAATTGCAAAATCAAACCAATATATCACAATTTTTTGACCAAACAGTTGTCGTAGCACAAAAGAATATGATTAATTTTTGCATCTGTCCTAATAAATTGCCTATATATATATATATATATATATATATATATATATATATACAGTGTTCTACAAAAGTGTTCTTTCACCAAAAGTTTGGTGATTTTGTGGTTGACATTACATTTAGTAAATTCACACTGACCTATTTATTTCACGGGGGAATGCCATTTACCTGCTCTCTGCTATACAATAGGGTCTTTTTAAAGCTGAAAGCTGAATAGAGTAATACCTGTTCATGGTTTGCCTGCTAACATTGTACATGAAAGTGTTTTGTGCTCATGCCCCCAAGCATTTCCTTCAAGTGAATATGCAAAAATGTTACCACAAGTAGCACAGGCAACTGTCATCGCTCACCCACTCTAAAATGTAACCTTATTATTATCATCATAGAATGTCAGCATTTAACAGCACATTCAAATGATAGTGTTAATTTTGGTAGTTGTTTAAAACCACATTTTTTTCAAATAATTACAGATGACCAACCCATTTCACTTGAGTGAATTAAATGGATCTAAACTTTTTTTTTTCATTCTTGATTACACAGAGTTTGGTTCAAACTCTTGTACGCTTTTTTATTTTTTTACAGTTTGCTAAATGTGTCCCATTTAAAGGATTTTCCTTTTTGATATGTCCTGTAGACATAACAAGAAGTGTGCAGGAAACTCTCTAAACCCCCTGTTTCAGTGACAACTGACAATCTTAATTTTCCCCTTACTAAACAAAAAAAATGGCTTTAGATACACCTAAAACTGTATTTAAATCCAAAACATTTTTGGAATTTCACATTGAGTTGGAAAGGGTTAGAACCTGTCTTAGTTTTTTCTTTACTGGATTTGTTTGCAATGGGGATATTATTATTATAATACAGGATTTATATAGTGCCAACATTTTGCACAGCGCTTTACAACATGAGGGCAGTACACTTACAATACAATTCAACACAGGAGAAATCAGAGGGCCCTGCTTGTTAGAGCTTACAATCTAGAATTTTCATCTCTGTATCATGTGTAGGGGTGGGGTGAACGTGGAATACTAATACTGCTACAAAGGCACCATCCCCCGAAGATATGCAACTATGTTTCGAAAAATGTGAAACCGGATGGGACATTTAATTGTACCTCTGAGAAGTGTAAACAAATGAAATACAATAATAAAATTATGAAAAAATTGACAATTTTATTAACTATAAAAACAGTTGAAAATACATTACAGTTTGTATGATTAGGTTTGAATTCAGGGTGTGCAGAGCCCCAACAATTAAAAGAAATGTGGCCTACACGTTTCGCAGACAGTGCCACTTCGTCAGGGCCTTGAAGATAGCACAATATGATGTTGTGTGAATTCTACAGATGAAACATTAATTAGTACTGCATAAATGATATAATTGCATAATTGCAATTATTGCACCATAATGTTTCATGAGACATTGTCTCGCCAAGCTGGTATCATCTGATTACCATTTCCTGGTGAGTGAGAGATAGACCCTCATGAAACATTACGGTGTATATATATATACAGTGGTTTGCCCCCTTCCTCATTTCCTGTTCCTTTGCATGTTTGTCACACTTAAGGCCGCGTACACACGCGGGGACTGTTCGCTCAACTTTGTTCGTCAAACAGTTTCAGCGGACAGTCCGCTCAAAATTAGCATGGACGGACTTGCCCACACACGACGAACGAACAGTCCGCTGAAACCGTGCGCGATGACGTGAACGGCACGTACGACTGGACTAGAAAACGACGTCCTATACACTACAATGCAACCTTCGGCGTGTAAATTCTTGCTGAGCATGCGCGAGACTTAGTTTGACGAACAAGCCTACACACGGGCGGACTGTCCGCTCAAACCAAGTTTCAGCGGACAGTTTTTCGGAATTTCCGAAAAACTTTGTTCGTCAGACTGTCCGCTGAAACTGTCCGCTGAAGCCCACACACGAGCGGACTGTCTGCCGAAACACTGTTCAGAGGACAAAGTTGAGCGAACAGTCCCCGCGTGTGTACGCGGCCTAAGTGTTTCGAAACATCAAACCAATTTAAACAATAGTCAAGGACAACACAAGTAAACACAAAATGCAATTTGTAAATGAAGGTGTTTATTATTAAAGGTGAAAAAAAATCCAAACCATCATGGCCCTGTGTGAAAAAGTGATTGCCCCCCTTGTTAAAACATACTATAACTGTGGTTGTCCACACCTGAGTTCAATTTCTCTAGCCACACCCAGGCCTGATTATTGCCACACCTGTTCACGAACAAGGCATCACTTAAATAGGAGCTGCTTGACACAGTAAGGTCCACCAGAAGATCCTTAAAAGCTACACATCATGCCGAGACCCAAAGAAATTCAGGAACAATTGAGAAAGAAAGTAATTGAGATCTATCAGTCTGGAAAGGGTTATAAAGCCATTTCCAAAGCTTTGGGAATCCAGCGAACCACAGTGAGAGCCATTATCCACAAATGGCGAAGACATGGAACAGTGGTGAACCTTCCCAGGAGTGGCCGGCCGCCCAAAATTACCCCAAGAGCGCAGCGATGACTCATCCAAGAGGTCACAAAAGACCCAACAACAACGTCCAAGGAACTGCAGGCCTCACTTGCCTCAGTTAAGGTCAGCGTTCATGCCTCCACCATCAGGAAAAGACTGGGCAAAAATGGCCTGCATGGCAGAGTTCCAAGGAGAAAACCACTGCTGAGCAAAAAGAACATCAAAGCGCGTCTTAATTTCTCCACAACACATCTTGATGATCCCCAAGACTTTTGGGACAACATTCTGTGGACCGATGAGACAAAAGTGGAACTCTTTGGAAGGTGTGTGTCCAAGTATATCTGGCGTAGAAGGAACACTGCATTTCAGAAAAAGAACATTATACCAACAGTAAAATATGGTGGTGGTAGTGTGATGGTCTGGGGCTGTTTTGCTGCTTCAGGACCTGGAAGACTTGCCGTGATAAAAGGAACTATGAATTCTGCTGTCTACCAAGAGATCCTGAAGGAGAATGTCCGACCATCTGTTCGTGTACTCAAGCTGAAACGAACTTGGGTTCTGCAGCAGGACAATGATCCTAAACACACCAGCAAGTCCACCACCGAATGGCTGAAGAAAAACAAAATGAAGACTTTGGAGTGGCCTAGCCAATGTCCTGACCTGAATCCTATTGAGATGTTGTGGTATGACCTTAAAAAGGCAGTTCATGCTCGAAAACCCTCTAATGTAACTGAATTAGGACAATTCTGCAAAGATGAGTGGGCCAAAATTCCTCCAGGACGCTGTAAAAGCCTCATTGCACGTTATCGCAAACGCCTGGTTGCAGTTGTTGCTGCTAAGGGTGGCCCAACCAGTTATTAGGTTTAGGGGGCAATCACTTTTTCACACAGGGCCATGATGGTTTGGATTTTTTTTCACCTTTAATAATAAACACCTTCATTTACAAATTGCATTTTGTGTTTACTTGTGTTGTCCTTGACTATTGTTTAAATTGGTTTGATGTTCCGAAACACTTAAGTGTGACAAACATGCAAAGGAACAGGAAATGAGGAAGGGGGCAAACACTTTTTCACACCACTGTATATATATATATATATATATATATATATATATATATATATATATATATATATATATATATATATATATATAAAAGCAGAAGAGGGATTGCTGCACAAACAAAAGTACATTTATTGATAAAATTTACATCACATCAGGTATAATTCAGGTATTCAGGTACAGGTTCACCTGAATATCTGAATTATACCTGATGTGATGTAAATTTTGTCAATAAATTTACTTTTGTTTGTGCAGAAATCCCTTTTCTGCTTTTTTATATTGAGTCTTTGGGACAGACTCGATTGCTGGCACACCTGTTTCACTGACCGTGTGTGCATCTCACCTACTACTTTTTATATATATATATATATATATATATATATATATATATATATATATATATATATATATATATATATATACACACATATATACACGCTGTGACTGGCCACAGCTATGAGGACGTCACTAACGTGCATGCGTCTGGGAGCAGCCGGTCACGGCACAGGGCTCCGAAGGAAAGGCATGGGTGGCTGTTCCTTCAGAGTTCATGCTCCAGTGATGCCACTGGCTGCATGTACGGTAAATATCTCTTAAACCATTTATGTTTAGGAGATATTTACCCTACCTATAGGTAAGCCTTATTATTGGCTTACCTATAGGTAGAATTCAAAAATGGAAGTTACCTTCTTCTTTGAAAACAGTAACCCTAATGCTGTATGTTTTTTTCTTTTTGTCATAGTACTGTGTCAGTCTATAAAATCATGTTTTCCACACATCTCAAAGCTCCATGAATACGTTATATATAAAAATATCAGAAAATATCACTAAAGGTTCATTTACACCAAGTGCCATAGGACATCTATTCCAGCAGAGTCCAATCTCAAGACATGGCAAAATGCGTGTTACAGTGGTATGTAGGCAGTGTGCCTTGAAAGAACAATCCAGAGCAATCCACCGCCTTGCACTGCCACGCCAATAGAACTTAATGAAATGTAACATTTCAATAAAGTTTTTTTTTTTTTTTTTTTGTTTTTGTAGGACGTAGTAGTTTTGTAGTACGTAGTTTTGTAGTACGTATCTGCACTGCAGTTATCCAGCCGGATTGTTATAACACAGTGTCTGGTGTGAATGGACCTTGCAAAAAAAAGCATAGTTTGTTTTGAAAAAATATATATTTACGTATTAATATGACAAAGTACTGACAACGTTTTTGACAAATAAACAGACCCTTGTAAAAGTTCCTTACAGAATGTAAAAATTGCTCCGCTCAGGTGAGGAATACAGGTACAAGATGGATGGAATGCCCTCATTGAACTAATCTGCCCCTACATTTAGGCTATAAGATGACGCCTGTGCCTCGAGATTAATGGAGGCAAAACCTGTGATATTCCCCTTTCCTCCTCCACTATATCCACTTCCCCGAAACTCCCCCATTTTCTATTTTTTTTCTTCCCTTTTCTTTCTCCCTTTCTATGTTTACCCTTTCTAAGTTTGTTTTCTTTTTGTTTTTGTTTCTTTTTCCATAGTAGGGATTAATATGCCTTATTTAATTTATAGACTGTTGTTCTACTAGGAGTTTTTCATATAATCCAGATGATCAGTGCATCTTTTGACTCCCCACCCAGTACCAGGGGCGGATCCAGAGTCTAGTCTCGGGAGGGGCACTGCCAGAAAATAAGGCTGCTTTCACACTGGGGTGGGCGGGCGACGGTGGTAAAGGCCGCTAACGGGACAGTTTTATCTCATTTATTTCTACTGAGACAAACAGCCGCTATATCCCAATATGATATGTTGGTGCGGTCCTTGAATAAACCCTGCATGCATTCTGGGATCCGCACGCATGACATACTGGGATATAGCGGCTGTGTGTCTCAGTATAAATAAATGGGATGCATGTAACACTTTATGCATCCCCAAGCCAGTAAAAGACAGCCCTGCATGTCAAACGCATGTCTGCCTGTGTGAATGAAGCATAAAGATACAGATTTCTGTCATTCTATATCATCATTATCATCATGATAATCACACAATACAGGTGCTGTGGCTCAACACACCTGTGCTGTGTGATTATCATGATGATAATGATGATGATTGGTAATTGTAATATGACACATGGAGGGGGTTAATGTACTCACTGATGTATTACTGACCAGTGGCAATTAATTAACCCCTTTGTGCTGCATTAGTGGCACTAGTGGCAGTGTTTATAAACCCTTTCATGCTGTAGCATAAAAGGAGTTAATTAACGTTGATGTTGCCACTGTCATTAATGCAGCACAAAGGGGTTAATTGTCACTGATCACAAATACATGAGTGAGTACATTAACACCCTCCATGTGCCATATTACAATTACCAGTGTACATTATTTCACCCCCCCACCCCCAAAGCATTCACCACTTCACCTGTAAGACAAGGTGTTAACTAATTAACATAGCAATGCCTGCCGTAGCTCATTAACATAACAATGCCGCTCGTAGCTCTTTAACATAACACTGCCTTAGCTAAGTAAGTGATCACTCACTTGGAGTGCACTGAGCTGGCTACAGTCCATCTTGTCTTCAATTCTGCGCGCCTCTGAATCGTGACGTCACACCAGCCGGGACTAGGAAGCTCCTGTCGGGTGGAGATCACGCCGCCTGACAGGGAAGTGAAGTGACACTCGTGCCGCTCTGCTGCAACTCTGCCAGCATGTAGCAGCAGCCCGTGTCACATCAATTACAGACCCCCATAATGACCCACTGGCCCCCTCTAAATGAACTGATGGAAGCCAGGGGAAGCAGCAATAAAGTCCCAGCTGCATTTAGATGCCTCATGCAAATCTGGTGAGGTGGCGGAGGGAGAAAGCCTTGGAGTAAGTTCTATTTTCTGGGAGGGGGCCCGCTGCCCCCCCCCCCCTGGAACCGCCCCTGCCCAGTACCATTGTTGGAGATGGATGACCACTGTGAAAATGTTAGCTTTTGACCTCTGATACATTCTGCATGCTTTCATATTTGTCTTTGGTACACTTTCTTTAATTTACTGCTCTATTTCAAGTTTGTTGTATAATTTTTTTTTGACCTAATGCTTTATCTATGTGAAAAACTAAAATAAAAAAATTATTTTAAAAATGTTCTGGTTTTATTATAGGCTAACAAATGCGCAAAAATGTAAAAAGAAAAAAAAAAGTTTTGCATATTTTCAATTATTTTTTTATTAAAATAGGGGATGCTGTACCTAGGAAAAATGCAGTTAAAAAGTCCCTGCATTTTTCCAAAATTGCAGTCATAGAGAAACAGCTAAGTGCTATGTGGTTCCCAGAACAGAAAAATGCACACTGCAGTTTCCAGTGAATGGGCTACCATTAAAAAATAGAGCGGTTAGGCTGTGGGTGCAGGAAATGTGTGATTTACACACAGTCCCAAGAAGTGTGAACCTAGTCTTAGGTGGGCTTCACTAGCAGGCTCAATAGATATTTGAGAGACTTTCCAGGAGAACTAAAAGAAAACTATAGGTGCAGATGAAGTCATAATTAAACTTTAGATACAGTATATGGCACTTCACAAGACCATTGCAGCCTGGAGCTGGTGGTGTTCATTTGCAGGCTGAAGGCTTTCATTTTTGTCAACGGAGCCTCCAGCCAGGATATGATTAGCATGAGCTAACATAATGATCACATGATCAGGATTCACTCTGATGGGATCCTGAGCCTTAATGAGAACTGATTAAGAGCTAGCAGCCATGCAAATTGGCAGCTGTTGGGTCTCGGAAAGGAGGATACTTATTAACATGTAGGGTAGCATTAATATGCAGATTGCGGATGGAAAGGGGTTAATGGTGCAATTGAAGTATATTTTTCTAACAGCCTTTTACTACTAAAGGCTATGATACATAAAAAAAGGGAGTTTGGGACTTTAGATGAGGCCATTGACTAGTGAAGGTATAGATTGTAAAAGCATTTAATTGGCATAGATCAGTGGTTCTCAATCTGGGGGTCGGGACCCCCTCAGGGGTTGAATGACGATTTGCTAGGGGTCACCTAATCCTGGGCTGTTCCTGATGCCCACACGGCTCTCCCAGCCTTTTCGCGGCTGCCCAGCAGGGCTGTCCCTGGAGCCCGCAGCCGCCCACTCAGCCTCTTTGCAGCCGCCCATTCGGTTCACAGCATGGCTGGGGGCAGAGACTAGAGATCAGCTGACTGGTGAGGAAGGTGAAGTGGGAGCGGCTGGAGCAGACCCCATCTCCTGATTTCGGCATAGGTGTCACTGCTGCGAGACACCACAATGTCAGAGACGCAGTGAAGCCGGAGACACAGTGAGTAACACTACCTGTGATTACAGTTGTCATTAAAAGTCCCCACTACAGTTCTCAGATCAGCAGATCACCTAAGTCGGGAGATCAGAACTCCCCCTGCCACTGATCCCACCCCCCACCAGCAATGCCACTCATCCCAACTACCCGCCAGCACTGCCACTCATCCCCCCCCCCCCCCCCCCACCACCACCAAGGAGTAAGAGGAGGAATAAAAATAGAGAATACATGGAAGGGAGAGGAAAAGAGGGGGAGGAACATATCAAAAGTGAGAGAAAGAATAAGAGATAGAACAAGAAAGGCGGCTAAAGAGAGGGATGGGGGGGAAAAACAAGAAATTAGGATAGAGAGAGATAAAAGGGAAAGAAAGGAGAACAAAGAGAAAGAGTGGTACATCCTAAAATATACCATAAGGGGTTTTAATACTTTAGGAGTGGAAGGGACTCAGGGAGCACTAAATGTTTGTGGGTTAGGGTCCCCACAACTTGGGAAATTTTATCAAGGGGTCACGGCACTAGAAAGGTTGAGAACCACTGGCATAAATGGATGTATAAATACATTGCAATTATGAACAAAGAAGTAAAATCTGTTAATTTCATTTATATACACACATGCATTCAGGGCATGGACATCAAAAAATGAATTGATAAGTAAATTGTTGCAAATTTAAATATGTATACAGACATGTCATCTGAGTGGCACATTGCAATGTTATAAAAGATATGTATACATTGTAATAGTGGCGGCTGGTGCACAATTTTTTTTGGAGTGGCGCAAACAAACTGAAAAATACTGAATGTAGCCATTTGTGCCCATCATATGCAGCCACTTGTGCCCATCATATTCAGCCACTTGTGCCAATCAATTGCAGCCACTTGTGCCCGTCAAATGCAGCCACTTGTGCCCAGTATATGCAGCCACTTGTGCCCAGTATATGCAGCCATTTGTGCCCAGTATATGCAGCCACTTTTGGCCATCAAATGCAGCCACTTGTGCCCAGTATATGCAGCCACTTGTGCCTAGTATATGCAGACGTTTGTGCCCATCAAATGCAGCCAGGCGCGTCCCCCGGCTGTCACTTCAGTAACCCCCCCGTACCGGTCTGGGGGGATTCCTCCTCTTCTGTAGTGTCGGAAAGCGGTGGCTGCGGCTCCTGTGCCCGCTCAGCTCCTCAGGCTTCCTCTGCCGCGTCTCCTCGTCTGCCAAAGCATTAGGCATCCAATAGGATAGCCTAATGCTTTGGCCAATCAGGAGACAGGTCTCACTGGGAGGAACATTTGTGTGAAAATAGCAATAATTCATTCACTATGCCACACAGCAGTGTGGGATCGGGTCTAAGTGCTCTGCGTCCCGAGCCCGCCCCATTTTGAAGAATATTAAAGCCTCTGGCTCTAATCACGTGCTTCAAAATACACACCCCCTGCCTATACCGCCATAGTATTTAATGTGTCCAGCGTCCTGAAAGGGGGGGGGAACATGAATAGGGAGGGCTGCGGAGGTGTTGGGGGACAGCACCTGTGTGCTCACAATGCACGAGCTGCCACTGCATTGTAAACATCATTGGTTGTAGATAGTGGGTCTCGATAGATTCCTATTGGCAGGCATATGACTGCATCTAAAATATCTGACACTTTTCTTATATGACACACTTCCTCAGGGGCCGATGCTCAAAAGTATCTACAAAATATAAAATATAATTAGTCTAATATAACACTAGGAGTAAAAGAAATAGGCAAGGTTGCCAATCCTGGGTAATTACAAGAGATAAAGTACACTGGTGTAAAGTGAGTATGGAGCCAGGGCCAGAAAGATTTGTCTCTCCCGGGAGCTGAGGTAGTCTAAGGCCGTGTACCAGACAGCGTTCCCAGAACACAGATCACCAGTCTTCATGGTGTATGCAAGTGAGCAAGGTGGTAATATTCAACAGATCTATGTTTAATAAAAATAATATCCATGAATGATATAGTATTTAAATGGGGTGCATTGAAAATAGATAGTCAGATAAGACTATGGTGACAATGAAACCATGTACAGGTGAACTTATAGTAGTGAGCCGCAAACCAGGGAGACAGGAATGAAAGAAGAATGTGCAGAGAACACTGTGACCAATTACCAAGGCTTCAAAATGCAGTAAAGAAAAAGTGACTCATTGAAAGAGGCATTGTGAAAGAATAGCATGGTATTTACCTGGAGTGTGTGCATAAGAGCAGGGAGTTCCTGTGAAGGGCAACCTGTCCAAATACGTGGTAGGAAGAACTGTGTCTGGGGAAGTGCTATATATATCCCCCACATGTGTGCCACGACCACCACCATCAGCGACGCGTGCGGGGAGGGGCCATCAATCTGGGCGGTAATCACCGCCGTAACCAATGCCCACAAATCCCAGCTGTGCCAGCTATGGTGAAAGAAATTGCATCGCTGCCGTAATGACTAGAAGTGACGTCGCGTCGGAGATGGCACATGGTGCCGATGCACTGCACAAACCCGCCCAACCCCCAAGCCACCCCATCCACAAAGGGGCAGAAGAAGAGGGAAGGGAAAGGAACCCAGAGTGCATCGTAGCTCCAGGGCATGAAACAAGAGAGGATCTGAAAAATGGGCAACCATAACAGAACACCAAGTAAATGCAATACAAAAAGTGTCGTGAGATAACATGTCATGACAATATAAATGTAAAAAGTGTGTGGGCCCGAATTAGATACACTAATATATGGGGCAAACCTCACACAAGGATGACAGGGGAACACTGCCAATCCAGAAATAAATTGCCTCCATCCCTGTTGCATATGAAAATATGGGGGGATTTTGGGACTTTAAATGATGCACATAGAAATGTGCCTCCATCCCTGGTTCAGATACACAAGAAAAGGGAGATTTGGACTTTAGATGAGGCCATTGACTAGTGGAGGTATAGATTGTAAAATATTACCACCTTGCTCACTTGCATACACCATGAAGACTGGTGATTTGTGTTCTGGGGACCCTGTGTGTGTGCCCTACTGTTACGCGGCCTTAGACTACCTCAGCTCCCGGGAGAGACAAATCTTTCTGGCCCTGGCTCCATACTCATCTTACACCAATATACTTTATCTCATGTAAGTACCCAGGATTGGCAACCTTGCCTGTTCCTTTTACTCCAAGTGCTATATTAAAACTAATTATATTCTATATTTTGTAGATACTTTTGAGCATCCATCCCAGAGGAAGTGTGTCATATGCGAAACGCAGCGGACATTTAGCATGCAGTCATATGCCTGCCAATAGGAATCTATCTAGACCCACTATTTACAACCAATGATGTTTACACTGTATAAATATCTTTTATAACATTGCAATGTGCCGCTCAGATGACATGTCTGTATACATGTATGAATTTACAACAAACATTTACTTATCAATTCATTTTATATCCTATACCATGAAGCCAATATGTATGCAATCAAGATATTTTTTTGATATCCATGCCCTGAATGCATGTGTGTATATAAATGAAATTAACAATTTTTACTTCTCTATTCATAATTGTAATGTATTTATACATCCAGCTATGCCAATGAAATGCTTTTACAATCTATACCTCCACTAGTCAATTGTCTCATCTAAAGTTATGTGCATTATATAAAGTCCCAAAATCCCCCCATATTTTCACTAAACGCTATGAGTGCGATATTCTGATCCAGGGAATTGGTCCTTGGGGGTAAGGAGGGAATTTTTTCCCTATGTTTTATTACAGTTATACCTTTTTCTAAACCTAAACTACATGGATTGTCAGAAGTTGCACACACAAGACTTTTTTCTTTTCAATGGTTTTTAATGAGGTTTTCAAGACAGATAAACATTAAAGAAATGTAACAACGTTCCATAAATCTGTATCGTATTACAATGAAAATTGCAGCATAAGAATTCTGGCATCTTCTAACCTGAACATCTGTAACAGTTCATTACTCAACAAGCCACATCAGGACAATCTGCCAAGCAATATGTATATAACCGAAAAATAAAATACAGATACCTTTTGGTTTCCCCGTCGCTCCTCCATGAACAATATGAGGGGGGGGGGGGGGGCATGTTGATGCTGACATCTTATTTTCCATGCTTCATAAGTAGAAATACAGACCAGAAATTAGGCCCTTGAATGGGGTGTAGTCTCCCCCACGATGCCTCACTCATTCCAATCGATCTTATATTGGTTATCTCCCTGGGGCTGCAGGGAGAGCAGAGGAGGGGAGGTAACCTCAAGGAAGGCGAGACAGAGGAAAGAATGAAAAGAAAAGCTAAAGAAAAAAGAAAGTGCATTTCATGAAATGAACCTGTCTGATCTCTGACAATTCACAAGGGGTCAAGACAAGTATTTAATCCAGGGTTCCCAGATTTTATTAAGCATGGGTCATTTGTCCAAAAAGATTTCCGAGAGATGCTCATTGACCATGATCCATGATATCTTGTTTTTTTTTAACAAGTTGAAGGGGATTGTGGGTGTCCTCTAGGACTTAGCTATTGCTATCCTAGCTGCTGTGAAGATAAAGGCTATGAGTTTCCCTGCCTGTCTCAATGTCATGTCAACTGGATGTCCCAGAAGAGCTTGCTGCGGTGATTTAATTAGATTCACCTGTGCTTGTGAATAAATGAAATTGTAGATGCGGATCCAGAAGCGCTTTACTGGACAAGACTACCATGTGTGTACTACTGTGCCTTCCATACCACACCCTCAAAAGCACAAAGAAGAGGCCTCTGGGACGTACGCAGCCACTCTTACCGGAACCATATACCATCTCATCAAGACTTTATAGTTAGCTACAATTCATGAGGTATTTATGTATGATTTCAAAGCACACTGTGTCATTTTAAACCACTCATCTACTTCAAACATCTCTCCCAGGTCTTGTTCCCACTTCGACATATAAAAGAGTTTTTCTGACTTGGAGGTCAGAATATTATAAAATTTGGAGATATGACCAGTATGCTTATCGAAAGATCTGCAAACACTCCATTGAGGTAGATGCACACAAGACTTTTTTTCCATCATTTTTAGATTTAACATAGCTAACCAGAGGCAATTTTGAGGAGTAAACTTTTTTTTCTCATTTGTAGAGGTGAATTACCATCAAAGTGGTTATCCTTTGGCAGATTAGCCAGTCACATGATTGTATTTTAAATGTGTATTTGGATGTTTGCCTGGGGTTTCCCTTTAACATTGTTTAACTTTTTAACATGGAGGAACTGATTTCTAAAAATACCCAATTTCACAGCCAGTTTAATAACAGAAGTAAGCAGCTTTCTCTCATTAAAAATTATGAACTAATGATTCACAGTAGAAAGTCTCAGTGAGGTTTTCACATATACAGGATCTTATCTTGAGCATGACAAATGTGGCTGTTAGGTCTGTAGCATTTCACTAGAACAAGGTTTAACAAGCAAAACAAATCAGTGTGGGTGTTCCTTTCTTACATAACACAAGCCGGCTTTAAAAGAAAAGTATTCTTTTTTAGTGGGTCAGATGCAAAATGTTTTAAAAAATGTGTTAAAAAGGGTATATCTCCATTCTTAGTCAGTCAGACGCATGAATGATACTATGGACACAGGCAGTGCAGTTCCTGCAGGATCTATGAGGCTAAAAAAACAATAAGTTCCTGTATTTAATTTAGTATAAGGTGCTTGAAAGGGAGATGTTTTTTTAAGGAAACATGATCAGTTCTTTTAATTACACAACTCATACACTATATGGCCAATGGTTTGTGGACACACCTCCAAAATATTGAGTTCAGGTATTTCCAGGGAGGATTCTAGTAATCCCACAACATGCAAAGACATTTAGGACAATTGTGTACTTCCAACCTTGTGGCCACTATGTGAGGAAAGTCCTTTTCTTTTCTAGTATAAATGTGCCCCTGCGTTGCTGTAGTTAGCACACTCACAGCCACATGCATGAAGTGTGAACCTAGCCTTTGGCCTGGGTTGATGGGCATTTAATTTCTTCATGTGGATTTTTCAATTCCCAAAAGTTTATGAAAATGCAAAACCTGTTTGAAGCAAGTGAATGGCAGATCAGAAGGAGGACAGCTGCAGGTCAAATGCAACCATCAATAAATTCTGAATAATTTTAGAAGCATATTAAACATCTTCATTGTGCATTTATGCTCTGAACTGGCATCCAAACATTTAAAAATAGTTTTGGTGTCACAGGAATGCAAATGCTGGACCTGCTTTAATTTGAAATAACCAAAACTTTTAGAAATGTTGATAGCTGACATCACCCCTTCTACCTCACATTGGATTCTGCTGGCTTTTCACTGTAATGTGTAGTCTTACTACCAAGTATTAAGGTGTGAAAGGGGGCAGGCCAGCTCTCAACCTTAATCGCAGGTATAACGCATCCCTCTTAGTAGCCGCTAGTGAAAGGGATCCCCCAACCTGCACAGCCAGGCACATAGAATTTTTCACAGGCTCACTTGAGACAGATGTTCTGTCAGATATGACGACCCGTCAGAATTGGTAACAGAAGTAACATTCCATCGCCGCCATCTTGCTACACCCCACACTCCTCCACAGTAACGATACACCGGGAAGGGGGCAAGCGAACATCTTGTTACACTCACCGGAGTTTTGCATTGCAGAGTTATTTATAACAGGAAACTGAGCATATAAGGTGAAATACAGTTTTTTTTCTAAATCCGACTGACTGTTTAGATGTTGAATTTTAAAAGCAACGGCAAACCTGCTGATCTCACAGGTTTGCTAATGTGACAGAACACCTCTGCTTTTATAATTCAACATGTAAACAGTCTGGTGGATTTCCAAATACTGTATTTCACCATATATGCTCCGTTTCCTGTTAAAAATAACTGCAAAATGCAAAACTTCGGTGGGTGTAACAAGATATCCGATTGCCCCCTTCTTGGTGTATCGTTACTGTGGAGGAGTGCGGGGTGTAGCAAGATGGCGGCAACGGAACGTCACTTCCATTACCAATTCTGAAGGGTCGCCTAATCTGATGGAACACAGGAAAAAGTTCATGCAGCTTTGTTTTATTTTTTTATTTAGGGGTTAATAAACTTGGAAGGGGATAGGGGTGTAATGGGATGCCCACTTGACTGGAACAAAGTCTCTTCAGGAAAACTCAACTATATACACTCTCTACATATACTTCACTTCCTCCAGCACATCATTTGTTTGCAGAACAACTCAGACCCAGTTGAAGCACTGTTTGGTAGCTCTGGCAAGACACTCAGCCAGATCAAGCAAAGGCCCTTTTATAGGCAGGGACCACGGGCCCCTTGGGTATGTAGAAAAAGTCCCAGTGTCCAGCTACATTTCTGTGGCTACTGATCCCAGCACCACCTCTTCAGGCACAGTCAGCCCCACCTGGCTGCAGCTGCCCCTTTCTCTAGCCCTCCTGGCTACTTACCACAGTCCTCCCAGACTGTCACACTCACCACTCGGCTGTGTTCTCCCTGGAGATATCCCGGATGTGCTAGCAGGCTTCTGCTGTCCTCACTCTCGCTTCCATGCCTCCAGCACCCAAGCCCCAGTTCTCAATTCACCGCCCCCCCTCCCAGATTATGGGGCTACTCTCAATGGCCTCTAACAGCCTCCTCAGCACTCCATCTAAAGCTTCCACCCAAACTCCACACTGCACCTGCTGGACTGATTCTGAGCATTTAAGAGGGGCATGACCCCTTGCCAGCTCACTGTGCTGGTAATTAACCTACCTTTCTTTCTGCTGGAAACTTCTCTAAGGCTCCAGAAAGTAGTGGGAGGTACTAGAGATGCTGTCTGATGAGTCACCCAGCCTCCCTGGATCAATCACCCTGACCCAAATTCAAAACAGAGGCTTGGCTGCCAACTAGGCCTAACAATTTATCTACACTAACAAAAGATTACCTAAAATTTCTAGCACACCACACTAGAGGGTGATACATAAGTGTTACTATTTGCAAAATAGACAGCCCCAGAATTCAGGCCCCCAGGCTACTCTTGAAGATGTTTTATGTGCACTTTAAAGTATAACATTTAATGATAAATTTACTGTAAGGTGACCATACACCATACACTCACTTCATCTAGCTTAGATCTGTAAGATTTAGACCCCTTTTACACTGGGTGATTGCAGGCTTTACCACTGTTATATCGGCACTTTGGTGCCACTTGCAGGGTGCTTTTAACCCCCCAGAATGAGTTAAAAGCGCCCACTTAGCGCTACGTTCAAACCGCTTTTAAGGCGCTTTGAAAGCGGCACCCATTCATTTCAATGGGCAGGGGCAGTGGAGGAGGGGTGCATACACCGCTCTTGCACCGCCCCAAAGGTGCTGCTTGCAGGACTTTTTTCCTGTCCTGCAAGCGCACCACCCCAGTGTGAAAGCACGCAGGTTTTCACACTGGGGCTGCAGAAGAGGCAGTTTACAGGTGCTTTACAGGCGCTATTTTTAGCTCAAAATGCCTGTAAAGGGCCTCAGTGTGAAAGCGGTCTTAGATGTTGGTTATCCAGGTCAAATTCCTAAATGCTGGAACATTGAAAGCAGTAATCTTAGATAGTCTGTTATAGGTGCAGTTCTATGATGCCTGATTCCATTTGATATTTGAACAAATATAATGTAAATAAGGGACTTAATACATACTAATCATAATCTGCCCAATAACACTGTTAGTATAGACCAATATTAAAGAGGAAGTAAACCCTGATGGGTTTACTTCCTCTTTCATTCCCTGCAAAGGCAAAGCATAATGGACTACTATGCATCGCATAGTAGCCCATTATGTGTCACTTACCTGACACAGGAGCCAGCGAAGTCGCCGCTGTCCCCTGTAGTCCGCCGCATCCATCTTGCTGGTGGCGTCTCGCAGCTCCGCCGCTGTCATTCGGCGAAGCCGCGATGACGTCACTCCCGCGCATGCGCACGGGAGTCAACACGCGCGGCAGCTCCATTCTTGGAAATGCCGCGCTCAGTGCGCCTGCGCGCCGCTGTCTACGGCGCATGCGCCGTAGACAGCGGTGCCCGTTTTCGGGCAAATATCTCCTAAACCATATAGGTTTAGGAGATATTGCTTGGACCTACAGGTAAGCCTTAATCTAGGCTTACCTGTAGGTCAAAGTGGTTTGTAAGGGTTTACAACCACTTTAATACCAGTGCTATCAATAAATGCGTAGCAGAATGTGTAGAGAAAAAAAAAAGATGATAATGAAATCAGGGCCGTCTTTAATATTGATTGGACCGCGGGCAAAACATTTTTTGGGGGCCCCCCCCCCATGCAATTTTGCTCTCCACCTGCTCTGAGACATACAATAAATAGAAGCTGGACTTAAAATCAGTTTACTGTATCAGGTCAGGCAGCAATTGTGATTGGTTGGCAGAGGTTAGAGCATATCATTACTGCTTACTGACTGGTTTCTAGAAGTTACAGCACACATTACGGCTCACTGATTAGTTGCTAGAGGTTACAGCAAATGATTTCTGCTTGTTAATTAGTTGCTAGAGATTACTGTACAGTAATACTGCTCACTGATTGCTAGAGGTTACAGCACATCATCTTCTCACTGCAGGGAAGCATGATATACATATGAATGCCACCTTTATTTACATATCAATGCAGATGGCCACAGCTATTTGCTTAGTAATGCCGCTGCTATTTACATATGAATGTCAGTTATTTACATGTAAACACAGGGTCTGCAGGTGAGTCATCTGTACACAACAACTGGGCTTAAACTTCAAGGGATAAGGAAATTTAAACTGGGATAGTTGGCAAGTATGAGGCAGCTGCTTTGGGCCCCACAACAATGACAGGGCCCAGGGCAGCTGCCCCTTTTGCCCTGCCTTAAAGACGGCCCTGAATGAAATTGTTGTTTAGGTGATATAATGTTCTTGTGGATAGTTTAAGATGATAACGTGCAGTCTAAAGTTTAGCAGCCTCTGTCAATGGTTTCAGGGACAACATTTTTGTTCACAAACTTTGCTTTCTGAAAAACGTTTGGTGATTGTGATAGACCTCTTCAAATTCATTTAATTTCAGAATGACTGTATCACACAAGAATCTTGAAGAAGTTCAAGTGCCAATACAGAAAATTAATCTTCAGTGACATACTTTATGAACTTGTGTGGTCCCATGGTCCCATGCTGCATCCACCTAGGTAGGTATAAAAGGGGGGAACGCAATTCTCTTTTAAGTAAATCCTTTTGTGTTGTCATATTCATTATGTTAGAATGATGTTGTTTTCGGAATTTGTTTTGTATATTCATATTAACGTCATATCAGTGGCGGCCCCTCCATAGGGGGCGCATGGGCGCTGCCACTCCCCCCTCCAGGCAGTAACATCACGAGATTGCAGATGCGGCACTTCATTTGCGGGCTTTTGTCCCGCCTTGTGGCTCTTTCCAAAGCACCAAGTAGCTTCCGCCCAGCACTCGTAGTATCTTTTTTTTTTTTCATACCACTTCAGCGAAATTTCCCGAGAGACTTATTTCAACTTTACTGTTCAACTCTGTCTCTACTTATTTTCACATCATAATGGTTTATTATCCAATATTTTAATTTATTATCTTATCAGGTAAATTTTAAATACATACAAAAAGAATTTCCCCTATTTTCTTTCCCTCCCCTATCCCCTGACACCCCCCTCCACCTCCCCCCTTTCCCTTGTTTGTTTTATTTTAAATCTCTTCTGTTCTTAGGTTACTATCCTCTGCCTCCCATTCTCCTATCTAGATATTTATCTGAGGATTTAAATCTTTCCCAGCTTTCCCAGGTAGTAATATAGTTCCAGTATCGACCTTTTTCTCTACTACCCAAACGTTCCATTTTATTATAATACTCTATTTGATCAAACCACTCTCTAATGCCTGGTTTTTCCCTATTTAACCAGTTTTTTTGGGATCTGCCCTTTCACCGCATTCAGGAGTTTTGGAATAATTTTTTTCCTATTTTGTTTCTTTAAAATTTTGAGATTGTGAAATAAGCACGTCTGTATGTTGTTTTCTAATTTCTCATAAATAATCTCCTTTATGATGTTCACTATTTCTTGCCAATACTCCTTTATTTTTGGGCATTCCCACCATATATGCGCCATTGTTGCCCTTTGATTGCAGTTCCACCAGCATAGTGATGTTTTCTCCGTTTGATATTTGTGGGTTCTCTCTGGGGTCAGGTACCATCTAGCTTAAAATGTATTGTTCATTTTGATGGTGCTCATATCCCAGGTGTTATTGTGTATAGCTCCTATCATCTTCTCCACTTGGTTGTCATCAAATTTTAAATCCAGTCTTTTGTGTATACCAGAGTTTTTCTAAGAACATCATATCCCCTTCATCTCGTAGTGGGTGTGGGAGTGTTTTTACTAAGTGTTTTAATTGAAACAGATTCCATTCACTTATCATCCATCCTTTAGATTTTTCTATTTCTAGTCGTGTTTTCATCTTACCCTGCGTAATAATATCTTTCAGTTGTGGATTCTTTATTTTCTGTGCAGTGAAGATCTTTCTCCCCGGTATAAAAAACATTGTTCCCTTAAGGGCCATTAAGGGTGAGTTGTACTCCTATTTTTCTTTCCAATGCACTGTGTCCCAGATTTTAAAGACATTTTTAGTCAGTTCGTGTGTGTCCTGATCTAAAACCTTATGTTTTCATGATACCCAAATATTTTTGTGTAATGTTGATGTTGATTTGATTCCCAGATATTTTAATTCTTTTTTTACCCACGTAAATGGGAATTCTTTTTGAAGAATCGGAGCTTCACTTTTCCCCAATCTTATGTTTAATATTTCTGTTTTTATATGGTTTATTTTAAAATTAGAGAGTTGATTACTTCATTGATTATACTTGGCAGTGTCACCTTTGGGTTTGTCATGTACAGTGGTGTGAAAAAGTGTTTGCCCCCTTCCTCATTTCCTGTTCCTTTGCATGTTTGTCACACTTAAGTGTTTCGGAACATCAAACCAATTTAAACAATAGTCAAGGACAACACAAGTAAACACAAAATGCAATTTGTAAATGAAGGTGTTTATTATTAAAGGTGAAAAAAAATCCAAACCATCATGGCCCTGTGTGAAAAAGTGATTGCCCCCCTTGTTAAAACATACTATAACTGTGGTTGTCCACACCTGAGTTCAATTTCTCTAGCCACACCCAGGCCTGATTATTGCCACACCTGTTCACAATCAAGGCATCACTTAAATAGGAGCTGCTTGACACAGTAAGGTCCACCAGAAGATCCTTAAAAGCTACACATCATGCCGAGACCCAAAGAAATTCAGGAACAATTGAGAAAGAAAGTAATTGAGATCTATCAGTCTGGAAAGGGTTATAAAGCCATTTCCAAAGCTTTGGGAATCCAGCGAACCACAGTGAGGCAATAAGGTGTGGCAATAATCAGGCCTGGGTGTGGCTAGAGAAATTGAACTCAGGTGTGGACAACCACAGTTATAGTATGTTTTAACAAGGGGGGCAATCACTTTTTCACACAGGGCCATGATGGTTTGGATTTTTTTTCACCTTTAATAATAAACACCTTCATTTACAAATTGCATTTTGTGTTTACTTGTGTTGTCCTTGACTATTGTTTAAATTGGTTTGATATTCCGAAACACTTAAGTGTGACAAACATGCAAAGGAACAGGAAATGAGGAAGGGGGCAAACACTTTTTCACACCACTGTACATCAGGACGTCATCTGCATATGCCTCTATTTTATGTACCTTTACTCCAACTCTCACCCCTCCTATATCCCAGTTATTTCGTAGGGTCGCCAAAAAAAGGTTCCATTGATAGAACATATAAGATAGGCGAGAGCGGGTACCCTTGGCGCGTTCCATTGCACATCCCAAACCCAGGCGACAATCTCTCATTAACCTTCACCATCGCTGTTGGACCATTGTATAGATTTTTAATCCACTTCATGTATTTTGGTCCTATTGCTAAGTGCTGCAATGTATCCATCATAAATCCCCAGTCTACCCTGTCGAATGCCTTTTCTGCATCTATTGACAGGAATAGAGCTGGGGATTTGCTTGGCTTTCTTTTACCTAACATCAGGATTGCTTTTATACTGTATTTGCCAGGCACAAATTCGATCTGGTCAGGGTTTATCCAGAAAGGTATTCATTTTTTTAATCTAGTGGCCAAAATCTTTGCATAGATTTTTATATCAGCATTTAAAAGAGCAATAGGTCTATAACTCGAGCAAGTGGTTTTATCTTTCCCTTTTTTAAGTATAATTGTAATGTGTGTCAGTAGTGATTCTTTTCTGATTTCTTCCTCTTCTCCTATACTATTCAAATAATCGCATAGCTTGGGGACCAGATGTTCTTGAAATTTTTTGTAATATTTGATCGTAAAGCCGTCTGGTCCTGGGCTTTTTCCCGATGGGGTATCTTTCATAGCCTGTTTAATCTCTTCTTGTGTAATTCTTTCTTCCAATTCTTTTATTTGCTCATGTTGGATTTTTGGTAGCTTGCTTCCTTTAGATAGCTTTGTATCTTCCTTTTTCTTATTTCTTTTTCTTGTTGCGACTGATACTGAGTATAGTGCACTGTAGTAATTTTGATATGCTATTGCAATCTCTGCCGTTTTATTTACTAATTCTCCCTTTTCCTTTTTTATATTTCTATAAAGTTCAGAGACTTCCTTTTTCTTACCAAGTTTGTGAGATATTTTCCTGACTTATACTTGTATTTCTCCTGCGCTACTCTATTGAAGTTACGGTGCTTTATTAGCCCTTGTACACACGGTCGGAAATTCCGACAGAAAATGTCCGATCGGACCGCGTTGTCAGATAATCCGACCGTGCGAGGGCTCCATCGGACTTTTTCCGTCGGAATGTCTGACCAACAAAGTTTGAGAGCTGGATATAAAATTTTCCAACAACATGATCCGATCGGACTTTGTCCAATCGTTTGTAGAGAATTTCCGATCGGACAAAGTGCCATGCATACTCAGATCAAATTACGAGACCAAAGCTATTGGCTACTAGCCTGAATGTAGTCCCGTCGGAACGAATGAATGTCATCTCGACCATGTGTATACAACACCAGTTTCGGACAAAATCCGTCGGAAAAAATCGAAGGGTCCGATATATTTCCTTTTCCACTTGCTTCTTATGTGTTTGTTCCAGTTCGTGTATTTCTTTAGTGATTCTCATCATGATTTTTTTACGTTCCTGTTTTTTCCCTGCCCCAATAGAAATCAATTTACCTCTAATAACAGACTTATGAGCCTCCCATATAGTTGCTTTCGAGAGATCTGGAGCATAATTTTCCCGGAAATATTTTTCAATCTCTTCCTTTATTATTTTTTGATTTTCATTATCCTCCAGTAGGTCTTAATTTATTCTCCAGGTACCTTTGCCCATGGGTTCTCCATGCAGTTTCATCTTTAACATTACTGGTGCATGATCTGAAGCTGTTATTATCCCTATTTTTGTTTCTGATATTTCCTCCAGGGTTCTGTGTTCACACCAAGATGTAGTCCAACCGGGAGTATGTACCATGTACCGCGGAATAAAATGTATAGTCTTTTATACTAGGGTGTTGTAGTCGCCACGGGTCTACCAACTGATGTTCATACAGATTTTTTTTTATTTTCCTCATTTGCTTTATTTCCCTGTGTAATGCATCTGAAGTACTAATCATTTTATGGTCCATGAAAAAATTGAAATCTCCTGCTAATATTAATTTACCCTGCGTAAATTCCATTAGATCTTTCAATATTCTCCCCATGTATTTTTTAGGATTTTGGTTTGGACCGTAAACATTTGCAAACGTGTACTTTGTATTATGTATAGATCCCAAGAGAAAAAGAAACCGTCCTTCTGGGTCCACTTTTCTTTTTTCTATTTCAAACCGAGTATTTTTTCCAAAACCTATTGCCACTCCTTTTGCCCTTCTAATTGGCAAATCTCCATAGAACCATGTTGGTATATTTCTAGAATAGATTTTAATATTTGAGTCCTGGGTGATATGTGTCTCCTGGAGGAATACGATTTCAGCCTCATATCTTTCCAATTCTCGTAAAATTGTATCTCTCTTCCCTGGTGAGTTTAATCCTCGGACATTATAGGTCAGTCCATTCCCAGCGCATCCCCCAGGGAGACCCCCCCGGCCCCCAATAGGGGGTACGGGCTGGGTCCCCTGTGGCGACACGCGACATATCTTACGTCTTAACAAGGCAGAGGGAACCATTATCTTCTTAAAACAAACCCCATCCCGCCCATACCTCCCTTTCCCCCTCCCTTCCCCGCCCCCCACCCCTTCCCCTCCCTTTCCCTTACCCTTACCCCAACCCTTCCCTCCACCCCACTTCCCCCTTTGTTGTTGTTGTTTTGACCTCGTGGACTTTAGAGCAGGTAAATATTTTATTTTTGGGGGTGCCTCCTTATCCCCCCTGCTCTTCTTTACCAGAGGTGGAAATCTATTTCGCGCACTGAGACTGCCCTATTAATCCAAGATGGGCGGTCCCTATGCATGCCATACCTCCCCATCCCCCCTCCCTGCTCATTTTATTTTTATTTATTTTTCCCCTCTCCCCCCCGTGTCCCACCACCCCCCCGTCTACTACCTCGTTTTTTATCTTTTAAGTTCTATTTTTTTCTTCTTTTTTTTCCTTTCCCTTTCTTTCTTCCTTCTCTCTTTCTTCCTATGTTATCTCTTCCATTTCTTTTTTCCTTTAGTCTAATGGCCTATTTTCTTGGGATCTTGTCTGGGGATTGAATCCTTGGGGTTTTCTGGTATTAAAATTTCTAGTCTTTTACAAAAGTCCGAAATTTCTTCCAAGAATATTAGTCTGGCATTTCGTCCATCTTTCCTAGCTATGAAGCTTGTGGGAAAGTCCCAGTTATATTGAATTTCCTGCTCTTGTAAAGTTTTCAATAGAGGTTTTAACATCCTTCTTCTTCTTAGGGTTTCTTGCGATAAGTCCTGGAAAAGTTGTATCGGTTTTTCCCCATATTTAATCAATGACTTTTCTCTCATTTTCCTCCAAATTTGATCTTTATCTTCCCAGTTTTTAAGTTGAACAATTATGTCTCTTGGAATTTCCATTGGGAGCCCTTGTGGTCTTCTTAATCTATGTACTCTTTTTATTAAATTTGTTTCTTCCTTTTCCAGAATAGGGTTAAAAATCGTATGTATTATTTCTACAAAATTTTCTTCTTGAGTAGATTCAGGAAGGCCTCTGATTCTCAGATTTTTCCTTCGGGCCCTATTTTCTTGGTCTTCCATTCTGTATGCCTGTTCCTGCTGTTCCTTTTTTAATATATTTATTTCTCCCCTCAGCTC
Source organism: Lithobates pipiens (assembly GCF_037356315.1). Taxonomy (NCBI): domain Eukaryota; kingdom Metazoa; phylum Chordata; class Amphibia; order Anura; family Ranidae; genus Lithobates; species Lithobates pipiens. Next base: position 302,219,510 of record NW_027507718.1, read on the forward strand.
TTTTATTGTTCTTATGTGGGACTCCATTTTTAGCTGGACTTCTTCAATTCTTGAGAGCATATGTCCAAAGTCTTTGTGAATTGTTGCCATTTCTCCCTTTTCCAGCGCAGCAAACATTTTTTCCATATCAGATTTTTTTGGTAATTGGACAGCCTTTTGTTCCTCCGTCCTTCTGTCTCCTCCATTCACTTCCATGTTTCAATGTTTTTATTGATTATTATTGATAAAACAAATATTGCATGTTACATACACATAGTAAAACATAAATCTGAATATCATTGTAATTATGAAATACAGAATTTGAAAATAAAGCAACAATATGAATTGATATTTGGCATAGGATAGACATGCATAGATCAATAAAAAAAAAAAAAATTAAACAAAAAAAAAAAAAAAAAAAACACACTTGTAAATATCTATCATATAGATGAAATTACTCCAAGCTGGATAAAATTGATTTAAACAACACATGCGTATATATGGAGTCATATTAGTCGCATACCTACATCTCATAAGAAACCAAAAAAAGGTGTAACAAACTAGAGTAACAATGAATCTGTAAATTCCATATTATCTCACGCACCCCTAATGGGATCAAACTGTGCGCGAAAATAATTTGAGTCTTAACATCAGACTATATATAAGGTAGTGGTCTGTATGGCTTTAATCTGAGCTACAACCAACATGGTTGTCTACCTTATAAGGGATTAGTATCCAGAATTGAGTACAAGCTGCTATATAAAAGCAGTGAAATGCAATTTATTCTATTATATTATGTTGGGGTCCCCAGGTCAAGCTAAACAGGGACAGATATTAGGGTGTTATATGTAGTCGAGCACTTAAAATGTGACCAAAATGACCACGTTTTATGAAATTTAGTATGAGTATCTTTCGCTTGAGAGATCAAGCCCTCCATTTCAGCTATTTTCTCTATTCTGCGGAGCCATTCAGAAATAGTGGGGGGAGAGGTAGAACGCCAATGAACGGGGACGCAAAGCTTTGCTGCATTTATAAGATGTAATGAGAGGGATCTTTTATAAGTGGATTGCGGAATAGATGTATGATGCAGGAGGTATTGAGCTGGCGTGTAGTCTGGGGAATAGGTTGTGATTTTAGTGATGAGCTTATGGACTTCCTTCCAATATGGTTGGATTAAAGGACAATCCCACCATATGTGGAGAAGAGAACCGTGCGCTAGATTACATCTCCAACATGTGGGAGGGATAGTAGAATGGAATTTGTGAATTCGGTCAGGCGTTCTATACCATCTAGAGTATAATTTGTATCCATTTTCTTGAGCGGTAACATTTAGGGAGCCTGAATGTATGTGTGTGTATATGTTTTGCCAGTCCTCATGTGTTAAATCCAAGGACAGTTCTTTAACCCATTTCTTACATGTGGTGTCATTTGAGAAAGAAGCATCTGGGAACATTAAAGAATAGGTAAATGAAATGAGGTGTCTTTGAGGGTCTGTTTTGGAGCATACGTTTTCAAACGGCGTATGGTCTCTATACCACAGAGATTGGGAGTTAGAGCTTTGCAAAAAATGTCTTATTTGAAGGTATTTAAAGAAAGGAATCTTCATTCCAGGGAAACTAGCTAAAATTTCTTGAAAAGATAATATCTGACCATTGTGATAGAAGGATTTAGCTCTCATGGGTTCCACTGCAGATATGTCAGCATCGGATTTAGGCAAAATACCAGGAGGGAAGTCCGGATTCTGGTCAATTGGGGTTAGTGGGCCCGGAACTGAGGCAAAGTGTAGCGTCTTGCGAACTGAATGGAAGATTTGTAACGTGGGAGCTATTAGAGGATGTGATCTGACCTCATGTGTTAATTTTTGTGGATTGATCCATGGTAAATAAGACATTGGTAAATGGAGGACAGCTTCTTCCATACCTATCCAGGCCTTTGTCTTGTGATGTAAATGCCAATCTAATATTCTAGTCAGATGACAAGCCCAGTAATACTTTTGAATATCTGGAAGACCTATTCCCCCCTTCAATTTTGGGGACACTAGCTTACCCCATTTGACCCGTGATGGTTTCTCTGCCCAGATAAATTTTAAACATAATCTTTTGTATGTGGAGAAGAAAGCTGGCGGTAGTTTTATTGGAATTGTTTGGAGTAAATATAAGAGTCTAGGGAGTACATTCATTTTTATAATCGCTGCCCTACCAAACCAGGAAAAATTGCCTTTGTTCCAGTCTTGAAGGTTCTTCTGTATGGTTTTTAAAATGGGGGCGAAATTCTTATTGTAAAGATCAGGTAGTTTTGATGGTAATTGTATCCCTAGGTAGGTTATGGCTGATGCATCCCAGCCAAACGGGAAATTGGACTGACATTGCGATACAATGGAATCTGACAGAGAAATGTTGAGTGCTTTTGATTTGGATAAATTTATTTGGAGGTTGGAGATTTTTTTGAAAAGGTCAAAATCCTTCAATAAGTTCGGAATTGTTATGATGGGATCAGTAAGAAAAAGAAGAATATCATCTGCGTAAGCCGCTAATTTGTAATGAGTATTTGCTATTTCAACTCCTTTAATATCTCTGTTGGCTCTAATTTTGCTTAGAATAGGTTCCATGGTTAGTATAAATATAAGGGGGGATAAGGGACAACCCTGTCTAGTTCCATTCGACACGGAGAAAGCATCCGAAAGAAGACCATTAACTCTGATTTTTGCTGTTGGGGATGAATATAAGGTTAAGATATAGTTCATCATGCGTTCCTTGAAACCTATTTTGCGTAAGACTTCCGTCATATAGTCCCAGGCCACTCTGTCGAACGCTTTCTCCGCATCGAGGGAAAGGAAAAACGCAGGGGTGTTGGAAGATGTCAGCCAATGATGAATATTGAGTGCCTTCAAGGTATTGTCCCTAGCTTCTCTGCCTGGGACAAATCCCACTTGGTCCAGAGAAATCAAAGAGGACAGTAGAGGAAGTATACGATTAGCTAAAATTTTTGCATAAAGTTTCACATCAACATTTATTAAAGAAATGGGCCTGTAGTTAGAAACTATAGATGAATCTTTATTTGGTTTTGGTATCATAACTATATGGGCTTCTAAAAGATCTTTATTTTTATCTGAGAGGGTATCTAGGGAATTAAAGGTCTCTAAGAACCTTGGTATGAGAACTTCAGTGAATGTTTTATAGTAACTAACTGGAAGGCCATCTGGGCCAGGGCTTTTGTTTGGCTTCATAATTTTGAGGGCTTCCAGCGTTTCTTCCCTGGTAAGAGGTTTATCTAAATCATCTGCCTCCTCTTCAGTGATAGGGTGTGGACCATATTGTGTAAGGAAATCTTGTATTAATCTTATCCTGTCCTTGTTTGAGCCTGTCTGCGAATGGGATTGTATGTTGTAAAGTTTAGAAAAAAATTGTTTAAATTGATTTGCAATTCCACTGGATGATTCTATTTTATTCCCTTTGGGGTCCGTTATGTAATGAATGGTAGTATTTGCTTTTTTAGATTGCAGGGCTTTAGCTAGAAATTTGCTGGATTTATTCCCAAACTCATAGAAGGTTTTTTGTGATAGGGCATATTTGCGACGTATGGATTTCCCTAGTTCTTCTAGAAGTTCTTCCCTAGTTTTTAATAACTCTTGAAAAGTTTGATCAGCCAATGATTGTTTATGCTGTCTTTCCAGGGAATGAATTTTATCCGATAATTTGGATATCAGAGCTTGTCTAGCTTTTTGACATTGAGCGTTTATAGAAATTATTTCTCCACGTATGACACACTTATGTGCCGCCCAAAGGGTAACCGGGGTAATTTCGGAGGAATCATTCTCCTGAAAATACTGCAACAAGCGATCATTTATACGCTTTACATTTACTGGATCCGTTAAAATAGAGCTATTCATTCGCCAGATTGATTGTCTAGTGTTGGATGTAAAAAATGTGATTGTGACAGAAATAGGGTGATGATCTGAAATTACCATTGGGTCAATTGTAGCTTGATGAAGTAGATCCAAATCTGGTTGTGATAAGAAGAAGTAGTCTATTCTTGTGTATCTACGATGCGGAGGGGAATAGAAAGTGAAATCTTTACAGTTTGGGTTCAATGTGCGCCAAGTATCGTGTAACTCCAGGTTAGATAGCTGTGTTTTTATTGCCCGAAGAGCCCTGTGTGTGATAGAGGAGGCACCTGAGGACGTATCAAGTGAGGGGTTCAAGGCCAAATTGAAATCACCCCCGACAATGAGCATGCCTGCGCGAAATGTACTAAGGTTTTGCAAGGCATCGCGGAAATAAGGAACGTGTGTTGTTTGTTAGGGGCGTACAAATTGGCCAAAGTAACGAGTTTGTTATGCAATTTGCCTTTTAAAAAAATATATCTTGCATTAGTATCAATCAAAGTATCTTGGATCTGCAATGGGCATTTTTTAGATATCAGAATAGATACTCCCTTTGATTTGGAGTCTGGATTAGTGGCATGAAATACTGTTGGATACTCTGGATTGAAAAGTTTGGGGATATTATCTGATCTAAAATGTGTTTCTTGGAGGTATACAATGTCCGCTTTAGCTTTTCTTAGTAACATAAACAACTGAGATCTTTTTTCTGGAGTGTTAAGACCCCTTATGTTTAAAGAATATAGCTTGACCTGGGGAGGAGGGCCGTGCCTTCCTGCAAGAGACATTGTATGTTTTGATTAGTAGCTTTCTTTTTGGATTAACTTTGGCAATAGGGGGAAGGGGAATAGACCAGGTTATGTGAAAAGGCTAAGATGGTGTAATGTGGGGAAAGGTCTGAAGCAATAACCGAGCAGGTTATGGGATCTACCCAAGACCTGTGTAAAATCGGAGAAGTACAGAGCAAGGCCAGAGAAAGCCTACATAACACAGGCCAACTCTGGTCCAAGCTACTGTGTGGGGGTTGGATAAAACCTCACAGAGAACAGGAGAATGAGTGACATGGTAATCCGCTGTTATCAATGCCAAATGCCTATAAAGGTGTAAATATGAGAAACTAAGGAAAATTTGTGTTGATATCGGTCATGTATTTGGCATGGGTGTGGAAGTACTAAATATCTAATTATGATAATAAACCCAAGCAACTACAAGAGTGACGCAAATCAGGACATGGTGTATGCGAGTAGAGACTTGTTTTGTGGAATCTGCAAATAAAAATACTGAGATGTTCTCACATAAAAATAAATAAATAAATAAATAAATAAATAAATTGTAAATTTATAAAGCATAGCAGTATCACGCCTATATAAACTTATACTTCTTTGTAAAGAACTAGAAACCCCAGCTCTGAATATAGAACAACTAACAGGAAATATTAGTGGGTGTATGGAATAGACAGTGTAAAATTAGAAATATTTGCCACACCAGAATGTCCTTACCAATATACCATTAATAAGGTGTCTTTGGTGTACTTTAACCTTAATATTAAAGATTATCTTAACCTAAGAAGACAAGTACGGAACAGGAAAAAAAAGAAAAATAAATAAATAAAATAAAAAAATAAAAAAATAAAATTACAAAATAAAATAAAAAATAAAATAAAAATAATGTAATAAAATAATTCTAGTGCAGTCGGAGTATTTTGGGCTTTCTTGAACCAAACTAGTATCTCCCAACTACTTGTGTAGTGTTTAATTTTATTGGTACTATACCTATGTATAAACCCATACACGTTCCTTAGTATATCCACAACGGTGGAAGAAATATAACAATCTCTCACAGCCACATTCCAGTGGGCGTGAGGATAGGTGGGGATAGTTAAAGGTAGAATCCTGGGATGGACTTATCAAGTGCTGGAAGTAAAATAGCCATACCTAACCACTAACTAGGACAACAGCACAAGTAATAATGCAAAACTAACAATTATAAAATGCGAGTCTCACTTAATGTCTTGACCGTAATGTAATTCAATAAAGTTTTCTAGTATTTCATCCATAAGAACGAGACATAACCATTATGATGATTCCACTAAAGTGGTATACTATAACACTAATACTGAAATAAAAATTAAAATTAAAGGCCAATTTTACCTATGATGGCTTAAAAAATGCAAAAATAAATAAATAAATAAATAAATAAATAAAAAAAATGCAAAAAAAAAAAAAATATTAATAATGCTTCCGATTTTTCCTTGGGCCTTGTTGGACCACCTTTATACCTTACATCTTATTTAAACATAGCCTAGCTTGACTGTTTCTAGGTATCATACAGAGGATGATACTAGTTCATTGGTCTCCTCAGAGCAGGACAACCGAAAACAAATCCTAATAACCGTAGTCCTACGGGTGTGATGAGGGGGGAGGGGAGTTCTGCATTGGAAAACCTTATATAGGACTAATTAACTGCTGGAAATTGAACGAAACAGACTGAGCAGTAACTAATATCAAAGCACTATAAATGAGGATGAGGATGTTTAAAAACTGTGCAATAGTACTTTCCTATGTACTCTTCTAGTGGGAACATGAGATTTGAATTGTGTAAGAGAATTTATCATATCCAATCTATAACAGTAACTTAACCCCAGAATTTATATGATGTTGACAGTCTCTAATCAGTTTAACCAAAGCAGATGAGTAAAGTCGGTGTAAAGAGGCTAGAAAAGGCATCTTGTACTATGCAATAAACCCATTGAACTAGGAGATTATAAACAACCATGGATTAAACCAGTATACTCTCCAGGCTTGATTGTTAGCGTTGGTAAACACGGTTACGCTGTGACCCGTGGTCCCTTCTGGCCCTTCTAGGTCGCGGTGATTCAGGTGAGCTTGTACCGTTGTGCTGTTTTCTTGTAGACATTGAAGACCTGTCGTCTGATGGAGATCTGCGACGACGGTGTCGGGTCTCCTGTGCCTCCATAGGCTCTTCATGTTGTTGTTCTTTTTTAGTCGCAGATTGTCGGAATTCAGCGTACCAATTTGGGACTTCTGCTAGAGGAATGCCCATGGTGTTGCAAAAGGATGGTAGGTCCTCGGGCACTCTCAGCAGAGCCGTGCGACCTTGAAATGTAGCTGAAAGCCCAAAGGGGAATTTCCACCTGTACGGAATATTTTTGGCACGCAGTGTGTCTAATAGGGGTTTTAGGTCTCTTCGGTTCTTCAGAGTAATGCCAGAAAGGTCTTGGTATATATGAATCTCAGCTCCCTCAAACATAATGTGAATCCTGTTTCTCGCTTTGTGAAGAATGTCTTCTTTAAGTTTATAATCAACCAAACAGCACACCACATCCCTGGGGGGATCATTCTCTCTGCCTTTAGGTTTGAGGGCCCTGTGAATTCTTTCCATTGCTATGTTTGTGTGCACTGGTCTGCAGGGGAGGGCTGACAGCCTTAGGCCTGGGGGGCAAGTTCAGTCACGTGGCCCACTTTAACCCCGAATAAGTTCACTATCTATGCCCACCTTGTATTACAAGGTTACCCATGGCTAGTGGCCAGCAGAGCCCTACAGGCCATGATAAGCTCCCAGCAGGACCTACAGGTGCATGGCCAGCTCCCAGCCTGTGGGTCCTGCTGGGCACTGGCCATAGCCAGCTCCCAGTAGGACCAACAGGCAGCGGTGGTGCGTCCATAAAGGCGCATGAGCGCTGCCCCCCTGTCACTCGCTCTCTCACATAGATAGATTGCATGAATCTATATATGGTTGCCGCTGCCGCCCCCTATTCATGTGCCTGGTCCTTTTTTGGGCGCCATGCATATGAATTACAGCGGTGGAGTTTCTTTGGAAATGCCTGATTAGAGCCATAGGCTCAAATAGGCTTCCTGATTAGAGCCATGGGCTCTAATAGGCTTCCAAAAGGGAAAACAGCAGGCACACTGCTGTGCGTTCGCCAATTACTTATTGGTGTGTTAGAGAACCGAAGACATTGCTTTCCTAACACTGACCTGGCTCACAGCCAATCAGGTTGCTCAGGTCATGTTACCTGTCACCTGATTGGCTGAAACAACAGGCGCCGCTATTGGACGCCTGATGGGAGGAGAGGACGGGAGGAAAAGAAGTGCAGGAGATGCATGAAGGACCCACTCGTTGTCACCTGCTGCCCCACAAGACAGGGCAAGTGCAGGGCAGAAGGCAAGCGGGTGGCACACTGTCACACTGGCAGCATTTGATTGGCACAGTGGCTGCGAATAATTTTTTTTTTTCACATTTTTTTCAGTTTGCCCCCCCCCCCCCCCCCAAAAAATATTTTAGCACCAGCCGCCACTGCCAACAGGCCATGATTAGTTCCAGCAGGACCCACAGGGAATGGCCAGCTCCCAGCAGGACATCATGTACTGTACCATTCCCGAGTCTTTTCTGCAGGTGATCCCTCTGTGTAACGCGGGGACAAGGTCATCCAGTGCCCAGGCAAAGATAGCAAACTGCGCCCCCCCCCCCAGGTGGAAGAGGGAATGGGGGTAATAGTGCCATAATGTTTGTGACGTGCTGTGGGGTCACTGGAAGGAAAAAAAAATGCTGCTGCATTTCTGTCAGTTTGAGAAGGACTGATTGATAACTATGTCAGTGCCATCCAGTGCACTGCGATAAAATGTAGAATTACTGTATATTATTGCAGCTTACTGCACCGCACCTCTGGACGGTACTGCAGTGTAAATGGGGCACATAGAGAACAGCTGTATTCTATGTGCTCTAGCAGTGACTGGTATTTTTTTCAGTGTGGAAAAATGCCAGTCACTGCACTAGTGTGAAAAAGCCCAAATTCTGTAGTATAAGTTAATGGAGAGTGAGGGGCTGCATGTGTTAGACTGAGGCATGATTCTGACAGAACTATTGTATTAGGCAAAAGTAAGCTGGGATGGAAAGGGTGTCAGCCCAAGTACATGTGTGGAATGCCCAGAGCTGAGAGGCTACAGTGATTTATATGAGGAGAGCAGAATTACAAAACAGGAGAGAAGATAAAATGAATGGGAAAAAGATAAGTGAATTGGTGCAAGGAGAGTGTGACTTACCTACAGCAAGATTGTACCGACCAGGAGAGATGAGTGCACAGAGGGAGGGGGAGGGGGATGAAGCATGAGTGAAATCAGCCTGGAATAAATGAAAGAATCTGAACAGAAACAAACGTGATGTGTCCTGAAAGGAGAGAGAGGTTATAGGAGAGCAGCCAGTAGGAGAGATAACACAGCAGCAGGAGAATGATAGCTTGAAGTTGCTGGCTGACCGGCCCCCCTGTGAAGTGATGGGTCTCCCTGCCGGGAATAGAAGTTACCTGCTTCGCTGCTCAGTTCCCTCCAGTCTCTACCCACCAGACTACAACTCCCAGAATGCAGCGCAGCAGCAACACAGCCAATCAGCGGCCGACTTCCTCAAAAAAAAAAAAAAAAAAAAAATGTCAGCAAACAGCCTGTTTTGATTAAAAGTTAGACGGCCTGGGGGGAGATTTCCACCCTGCCCCCCGGCCCAGCCCGCCCCTGCTGGTCTGTCTAGCAGGTCATTGAATATAGTAGTAATGGCAGACAGTAAATGATCAGAATCCACAGCCTCTGGTAAACCTCTGACACGCAGATTATGTCTTCTTCCTCTGTTATCCAAATCTTCTGTGTGTCTTTGTATGTCTCTAAGCTGTAGTGTGTGAGCATCTATTTTATGGGACATTCTGCGCAGAATTGTATGATGCTGGGCAGCTGTGTTTTCTACCACAAGAACCCTGTCAGCAATGGCACAGATGTCTAGACGCAGGTTTGCAATGGCAGCTGACAGTGTATCCTTTATATCTGCTGCTACTGTTCTGAGGTCTAAAAGACTTGGGTGTGTAGCAGCTAGGGCAGAAGCAGAGGCCACTGAAATATCTGAGTCAGCGGGGTGATAATCTGGCTGCATTCCAGGTATTCTCTGCTGAGGTAACTGGGAGTTCTGTGAGGAAATTTGGCGGGAAGCTGCCATGTTAGAGCCCTGTGTCCAGAAAGGGTCAAGGAAATTGCTGTTTGTGCCGCTTTGATTACTTCTTGGTGAGCGGGAACGAGAGGTGGAGGATGTCTGCGATGCTGTCCCCATGTCAGCTGGACCGGGTAAGCAAAGAAAAGTCTCTCAGCAGCAAAGTGGCAGTTAACACAGCGGGAGCTAACCTGTTATGTGTCCATCTTCCTGTGAGGTCCGGCCACGCCCCTGCATATCCTCCATTCACTTCCAATTCCATGTCCTGCTCTATTCTGGATTCTGAAAGTAGACTCATTTCCACTGCTGTCTTATTCTTCTCCTTCTTCTCCTTCTTCTCCTTTTTATCCTTAGTCTCCATTTGTCGCCCTTTTATGCTGTTGTCTTTCTTCCTCTCCATCTCCTTGCCTTAAATACTTTTTCATGGGGCTAGGGCTTAAACTAGGCCGTGGCGATTTAGCGAACTCTCCACCGCCTCTTGCCGTTTTACCCCTCAGTAATACCAAGGAGAGAGGAAACAGAAGAAACAACCAAAAAAAAAGAAAAAAAAGAATTCCAGCAGAGCGATTGGCTGTGGTCTGCGACTTTAACAATGGGTTGAATTAGGACTGAATTGGCTGAATTGGCTGAATTGGCAGCACCTCATAAGATGTGACATAGGGTGTATTTATCCAGAATAAGCATATATATATATTTGTTTCCCCTTTCCTCCCCCCTTTCCTCCCTTCCCCCTATTTCTGCATATTTCCTATATGTTTCTCTATATACGCTGGAAAAAGAGGCAGAACCTTAGGGTATAGTCACCGACCCTTTGCTTTTATGTTTTTTTTCTTTTCTCTTCCCTTTAAGAAAAAAAAAACCCTGCACAGACAAAAATGAAAGAAAAAAAAAAGTTCCAATCAGAGCGATCAGCTATGATCTACCACCTTAACAACCTTAACAATGGACCAGACAAGGGCATCAATTTAATTGATTGTAATATTTGATGTGTTATTTAAGTATATGTTTTTCCTCCTTTATCTGCTTGTTTCCATATCTTTCCTTATGTACACAGTTATTTTTTAAATTCCCAGGATAAATCCACAGTTTAGTAGACACACTTTTCTTTGATCCCAGCTGTTACTTTTCTCCAGCTGTATGCTTTCCAGTCCTTCTCACTCTTAATTTACTTGAGCTATAATGAGGTAGTAATATAAGTTTTACTTATCTCAAGTCCGAGGGGGAGCCTCTCTCATTCTCACTCCCGTCGGTCAGTCCGGATCAGCTTCATTCGGCTTCCTTCGGGCTACTCGTCTGCTCCTGAGATCTCAGACCGCCTTTCTGACATCCACTCTTTGCTCCCTCTATTGGCCGAACACCCCACGCATGCCACTCCAGCAACATGCCGCCCGGCTAGCGGAGCCGGGTAGAGAGACTCCTCCAGCCACCTCACATCCTCCGCCAACACACCAGCTTACAGCGCGCCATGTCTGTGCCAGCACCGAACCCTCCGAGGGAGGGGAGGATCGTCGGATCGGCGACCCGAGAGTGTCAGAGGAACAGGTGTGGGTAACAGATGAAACCCGGGGGGGGGGGGACAGCATCAACAGCCTATGCCTTCCATCTCCTTACAAGCAGGGAGAGAGATCATGGGCTCCTTACGGCGTGCAGCCTCACGGCGCAATTGTTAGATTTCTCCCTTTCTATTACTAAGGCCGGGCGGTTTGATTGACATTTGAGTTTGATGTCACTTCCATTGCGCCCGAGAGAAAACCGGAAGTATGAGGAGCACACTCCTCCATCGCCGTTGCTGCCTGTGGAAGGAGATTCCGCTGGAGAGGAGAGGACAACACAGCAAGGTAAGTATGAGAAGGGGGGGTTTAATATGACACATGCTGCATTTGGTGGGACACAGGCAGGCTGCATTTGGTGGGACACAGGCTGCATTTGGTGGGACACATGCTGCATTTGGTGGGACAAAGGCAGGCTGCATTTGGTGGGACACAGGCAGCATTTGGTGGGACACAGGCAGCATTCGGTGGGACACAGGCTGAATTCGGTGGGACACAGGCTGCATTCGGTGGGACACAGGCTGCATTCGGTGGGACATAGGCTGCATTTGGGGAGAGACAGGATGCATTTGATGGAACACAGGCTGCGCGTAAGGCGGGACTTTGCTGGGGGCACCTGATGTAAGGACGGACTCCGCTGGGGACACCTGATGGCACCTGGTGGCAAGCGATGTCAAAGATTACTCAAAAAATACAGGCCTAACAAAATGTGTAATAAATGTACCAATATAGAGAGTGAAAGTCCTCTGACCTCTAATTAACCATATACAAGACAAATGTCCCAAACAGAAGGGGACCCAGGAGTGAGGCTCACTAAGAACAAATCACATAGAATCTCTAATCATAATGACTATTTATTTAACCAAATATGTAAGTATAAAGGCACAAAAAATACATAAACACATACGTGGGTGAGAGGGCGGCCACTGTAAAATCACACATGAAAAAAATTTCCGACTGGCCTCAATGGATAAGAGGGTGCAAGCACAAACAAGGGGAAAACACAGACCACAATGAATACATAAAGCACAAAGACACCGTCCGGGTGGCAGATCGATTGGTGTCAGTCCAACCTGTGCAAACAAAAATCTAAATTCACCAGCACTGCTGAGTAAAATGGTATGGCTGACACCAATCTCCCTGGGGGCTTGAGCCAACAAGAGAAACGGAAAGGCAGGAAATTCAGCTGATATCAATGTGTGACGAGCACAGACATGATACCCTAATGTGTCCATAGAGAGGCAGTATATATGGGCTGCAACGGCTTCTCAAATACTGTTGTGAGAGAAAGATTAATCTCTTCATTAAACACTCCTCAGATATTTCAATGTGGTAATGTAGTAATACATGTCATGAATCAACAGAAGAGTAGACATCACTGCCGAGCAAGTATTAAAGTGTTGTACATTCCCATACAAGGACAGTCATTAGGAATCATAGTTAACTCCGGTGATGTTTATCAAATGTACTGCGCTGTACTCACAGAGTTCGGATGTCCATCCATTACTCACCACCTGCGAGACATGATAATGAATCATTTATTGCGCGCTACTTTCTCTTGAAATGTTTGCCCAAAAATATCACTCCGGCATGGTCATCAAACACACAAAGGCTGGCTTCCACTAGTGACCAGAACCTGTTGGTTATCCCCCGTTCCTGATAAGCGGGCCCGCAGCCCTACTGGGGAGTATCGCTACATCGTGGCTACATCGCTACATCGTGGCATCTGGCAGGAAGTGACGTCAACGCGTTTCAAATTACAGGATGTGTAGTGAGTCATGTATTAGTTCACATATAGGATTCGCAAAGAGAGTATCAAAGCCCAGTGACCCTGACTAAAGGAAATGCATGAAAAGCCAAATTCCTTATTCATAAAGGACATAAATAACGAATAGTACAGTCATACATTGGACCGTATGGATCCTAATTCCCAATGACATGTAGCATAAAGGCCATATATGGCTATCCACATGGAAAAAAGAAAAAAAGAAGAAAGAAAGAAAGAAAGAAAGAAAGAAAGAAAGAAAGAAAGAAAGAAAGAAAGAAAGAAAGAAAGAAAGAAAGAAAGAGGGAAGGGATATAAACATCTAAACACACAGACCACATAAATAGACATACATTCTTATATCAGGAGTGCTAACTACATATTGGTAGAGGATGTATCCCTGGTTGTCAATCAAATTACCAGGTAGTAGAGGGAACTGAGCGATCAATACTCCAGTTTATTATCACCACATAAATCATGTAGAATGACCTCTAATATCCCCCCCACATACGGATAAATCCATAGGGTTTGGGGGGAGAGGTGAGGCAGAGAGGGGGGCTATGGGAGCCCTAAGTTACTATAAAGGGTTGCAAACTTAGTTCAGTATTGAGGCCCAATGGAAAGAGGGATCCCAGATGAAAAAAAAAACATCTTTTTTCTTTTTTCTGCTGCAAAACCTGGTCAAAGTCCCCTCTTCTGTTAGAAAGGTTTAAGCATAAATCCCTTTGACTCACATGCCCGTCAGTTTGCCCTGATGAAACTGGGCAAAGTGGCGGGACACCGGTTTATCTGGATTTGTTTCTAGAATCTCTCTCATGTGTTCACCCATGCGGATCCTAAACTGTTGTTTCGTTTTACCAGTATACATTTTGTTACACGGACAGGTTAACATATAGATGACCCTCATGGTTGCACAATTAATAAGGCTCTCAATCTCATAATTCCTTGTATTCTGTGAGTCACTGAAGGATGCTGTTCTATGAACAAATGGACATACCTGACAGTGGCCGCAGGGAAACATACCCTTACTCCTTGGAAATTGAGACAGTCATGAGCTGTCTATACTTTTCACATGTTGAGATTTTATCAACCGGTCTCCTAGGTTTCTAGCTCTCCTACCCACCACTGTGGGTTTTGGCTAACTGTCTCCCACTGGGCACCAAATTGCATGATAATTCTTACTGGGCCCGGATCAATGTTGGAAGGAGAGATAGAAACTGTCTTTTTAGCTAGGAGAGCTGGACGGTCCCTATTTGCTGCTTTTTGTTTGGCCCTTCTGATTTTGTTTGTGGGAATAACCTCTTTCCCTAAATCCCCTATAGAACCCATCTATAATCCTCCTCATTAGAGCAATTTTGCCTAATGTGGAGGAATTGGCCTACTGGGATGCTATCCTTTAGCCATTGTAGGTGATGGCTATTGGCCTGCAACAAAGTATTAGCCAAAGTATCTTTGCGAAAGGTGTGAGTTACGAGGGATAAATCCCTCATACTAATTGAGAGGTCAAGAAAGGAGATCTTTTCATGATCCCACACATATGTTAGTTTAATATTTCGATCGTTCACATTGAGAAGATTCATAAATTCCTTGAGTAAACCTTCATCACCTTTCCAAATCATCAAGACATCGTCGATGTACCTGAGCCACGTGTGGACATGGCCCAGGTACATCGGCGAAAGATAAACCACTTCCTCCTCCCAAAGTCCAGCTCAGGGCTCCCACTGATTCTGCATTATGGTGAGTTGAATGATTTCATTTTATATTAAAATGTAATAATAGAAATAATGCACTTCAATCATCCTGACACTATAAAAACCATGGTGCCGGGATGATTGAAGTGCCAACACCAGGTGTTTGGAATATCTTTATCTGCTGATTGTTAAACTTTCTGGGCCAGCTGTCCCGCCATCCCTCTCTCCCTGTCCCTCCATCCCACGTTCATCTCAGAGGCTAACCACACCACCTTAGAGCCACGCCCACTATTCCACTGGAACCATGCCCATTTCCACCAAGTGGGAGGAGTCAAAAAGGAAGAGAGGGGTCTGGCTCCCCCCCATCCTAAAACTTCACCAGCCGCCACTGCTTCATATAATCATTGTGAATCGATTCATATTTTCGGAAGCTGTTTTTATTTGTTTTAACATCTTTGTTTGTGATCCATAATTTGCGATTTGTTATGTTTGTTATGGCTCGGAGATTCTGATGGATCCACCGCCATCCAACCCAAACACAATAAGTAGGAATCATCTTATTTTACTTTGATATCTTACTGTATTATTGCAGTATGTTTCCACTTCATATGTAATGTATTTTTTATAATAATGAAAAATATTAATGCAAAAGAATTGTCTGTTTATCCAGGAGTCAAAGACTGAATTGCTGCTCTCCTCTGAAACATGAATATTTATTCATTATCATTTCCTTATTACCAACTGACTTTGGGCCTGTTCACACTGGTGTTAAAAGCAGGAGTTTAAGGTGCGTTGTTGGATCTCATCAAACTCCTAGTAAAGCAGTCTGCAATTGATAATATGGACATCATTTTATAACAGAAACTAAGAAAATTCATTTTTTTGCAGAATTTTCAGTCTTTTTTTCTTTTATAGCGCAAAAAAAAAAAAAAAAACACAGGTGATTAAATATTACCAAAAGAAAGCTCTATTTGTGTGAAAAAATAATTTTCATATGGGTACAGTGTTGCATGACTGAGTAATTCAAAGTCAAAGTCATTCAAAATGTGAGAGCACTGAAAACTGGTCTGGTTAGGAAGGGGATTTAACCACTTGCTTACTGGGCACTTAAACCCCCCTCAGTCCCAGAGCAATTTTCAGCTTTCAGCGCTGATGCACTTTGAATGACAATTGCGCGGTCATACTGTACCCAAATGAAATTTTTATCATTTTTTTCCCACAAATAGAGCTTTCTTTTGGTGGTATTTAATTACAGCTCGGAGTTTTATTTTTTGCTAAACAAACAAAAAAAGATGCAAAAAAAATAAAAAAAATAAATCATGTTTAAAAGTTTGTTATAAAATTTTGCAAACGGGTCATTTTTCTCCTTCATTGAAGTGCGCTGATGAGGCGGCACTGATAGGCTGCACTGGTGGGCACTGATGGGCTGCATTGGTGGGCACTGATAGGCTGCATTGGTGGGCACTGATAGGCTGCACTGGTGGGCACTGATAGGCATAGTTAAGGCGGCACAAATAGGCACAGTTAAGGCAGCACCAATGGGCACAGATAAGGCGGCACTGATGGGCAAAGATGGGCACATAAGATGGCACGGATGGGTGGCACAGATGGGTGGCACGGATGGGTGGCACGAATGGGTGGCACGAATGGGCACTGATAGGTACCACTGATAGATGGCACTGATAGGTGGCACTGATAGGTGGCTCTGATAGGTGGCACTGCTGGGCACTGATGGGCGGCACTGCTGGGCACTGGTAGATGACACTGATGGGCACGGATATGTGGCACGGGTGCAGCACCTTTGTTAAGGCAGATTGTGGGCACTGCTGGGTGGCACTGTGGGCCCTGCTGGGTGGCACTATGGGCACTGCTGGGTGGCACTGACGGGGGGCACTTACTTTTTTATTGTTGCACTGGCAGGGGGCAGGTGGGCACTGACAGGGTTGCAGGTGGGCACTAGCAGTGCTGGCCATGATCGGGACTGATGTCCCGATCACGGCCGCCGGTGATCGGCTTTTTTTTTTCTCCTCGCGCTGACAGCGCGAGGAGGAATAATAGCCGATTACCGGCTCCGTTATATCACATGATCAGCTGTCATTGGCTGACAGCTGATCACGTGATAAGGGGTCGGGATCGACCCCTTGCACGGATCGGTGATCAGGCGAGTCTCGTAGACTCGCCGATCACAGAGCGCGCCGCGCGCGCCCCTCAGGGGGCGCGCAGGCCGCTCGTGCACGGGACTACGTCAATAGACGTAGTCCCGGAAAAGGAGATCCGCGCTGTAGCCGTCAATTGACTATAGCGCGGATCTCAAGTGGTTAAGGGCCCAGTGGGTAAGTGGTTAAAGACAAAAATAATACACTGAAATAGGTTATATTTACAGCTACACATTGTCCATAATAAACAACCAAACTAACATAGATAAGGTTTGCATCACATACTCATCCAGTAGTTGGAAACAAAGACATTTTTGACTGCTTTGAAGGTCGTCTATTAATGTTTAGGTTTAATTTGTGTGATTACCAGAATAGTTCCATTGAAGAAGTTCATATAAATTTTCCTTGTTTCACATTCCTGAACGTATAGGTAATACATATCTGTGGGCATGAGTTTTTAATGTTGAGAATAAAATATTATGGTTTATGCATTATGCCTTTACGCCTTTTTCTGTTTATAATTTTCCCAATCTCTGGGTGTGACGTCACATTTTACTTAGAAAAATGTAGTACCATGTGCATTGTTGTGGTTCCCTTTTTTTATGAGTAGCTTTTGTTTGCTGACTGTAAATACCCTTGGATGCAAAACATAAAAAGCTAATAATAATGACAGCCGTACATCAGAAGACAGGAACACACCCCCTTATCTAAGTCGGAAATGCAACCCGCAAGAAAACATCTCATTGCAGGTAATAGAAGAGGAAAGCAGAAATAGACTCCGTGACTGAATGGAGTCTAAAAAAAATTACCTTTGCCTTGGTCAATGTTGTCAGGTTTCATAATGAATAGGGTAAAGGAAGGTACAGAAGTTACAGTTTGCATATTTTTACTGTAAATACAGAGGAATGAAAGTACTGTAGGTGGGGATAATCTTTATAGAATCTAACACTTCCTTGTAAAGACAAGATTAGATACAAAGTTGAGTTTTATGTCATTGTAGGTATCTATTTAAGTGTTTTTCAGGATTGTTATCGAATGGCTAAAACACAATATGGCCTCATACACACTGGACGTTATAAGAACGCCAGTAGCGTTAACTGTAAAAAGCTTTAGAAAGCTGTAGCTGTAGAATGAGTTTTTCAGTGTTTCTGCACTAGCGTTTTTTAAGCATTTTTTTTTTTAGCTGTAGCGTTTCTTTAGCTTTTTTTTTTAACAAAACTATACTCCCACAAAAGATCATGCCTTAAAATGCTGATAAACGAAGCCAGAAAACAACCCTGCCAAAAATGCTGATAACAGCCTATGTGTGCATGGACACATAGGATAACATGCTAAGGAGCTTACTGGCTGCAGAAAAAAACACCTGAAGCCAAAAACAGCAGCTGTAAAAGTCCAGTGTGCATGAGGCCTAAAAACTTATGTTTTTTTATCACACTTTGTAAAATGATTTAAAATGGAACAGAGGCAAAACTGTAAAACTATGATTTTTTTTTTTTTCTGGTAAATGTAACTTATGGTTCTGCTTTCTGGGATATATTAATTTATTCATAACGCTACATTTAAATTTGTATTCTTAGCCTTGAATTTAAAATATGTTTTATAGCTTCTTAAAATACAACAAAAGGCTGTTTATGCCTACAATATTCATTAATACAAGGCCCAGCATGATTTTAATTTTATACATTTGTGGCCAAAAAACGATTCTTTATTTTTATCTAAAGAAAAAGAATGTTTTAATTTACATTGTCTCTCCTATTTCTGTATGCAGATGATGGCACTGTAATTATTAAAAAAAATCTAAGTACCTTTCTTCTAATCGATATACAGTTGTCACATGACCCAGATTTTCCAAGCCTGCCTGTAGGGAAACATAGGCAGGAGGAGCTTCTAGTCCTCTGCTACTGGTCACATGTTAAAAATAAAAAACTGCCTTTGGAATACAGTAAAAATAAATAAATAATATTAATAAACTGTTTAAATTTCATACATATATATATATTTGAAATTATATCTTTATTATTTTTTGACAATAATATGGTGTGGGAAGATTTCTACCAGTCACAGGCTTTGTCACGCCCCTCCAGCCTGTGTCTTAGAATAAGAGGGAGGTGAAGCCTCCATCAATCTACATGTAATATCCCACCCCCATTTTGTTTAGCTGGTTAGTGGGCATGGAGGAAGAGGGAGGGAGTGAGCTGTCAGTGTACGCCCACATGTGTGACTATATAGTCACATGGGTTACTCAGTTGTGATAGGGACGAAATGCTCAGCATAGAAACTCTCTGAAAACTGAGCATGTGCAGATTTGCCACCCCAGCTGCAAAATTTATAGCTAAATTGAGGACATAGACAGAAGGGGTAGATAGAGAGCAACGAGATTAACCAGATTTTTGCAGAATACAGAAACAATTCACAAAGTGACTGAGTGAGTATGAACAGCATGTAATACACCATTTATTGATAGTTTTTATGATGTGGGTTTAGTGACACTTTAATGCATGGTCCAGCAGTCTAAGTCCATATGACATGGTGGGGGGTTTTTTGTCATCTTAGAGCATCATATTCTATTGCACTGCTGGTTTCCAACAAAACTATGTACATTTATCATAATGTAATAACATTGCACAGAATGCAGCCATTCTTGGGAATGCAGCCAAAGAGTGACAGTGCTGGATTTTGTGGACTCAGCTTCAGTGGAGACACATGGTTACCAAAAGGGCCTTGTCGATGCACAGATCAAAGTACCTTATTCACATTTGTAAGCTAGCTAGTTAAAGCAATTACTATATCACCTAACTTGTTATGCTGTATTATTATTTGGTTTGTGACTATTTTTATTCCAGGCTTGTATCCCATTGTGAATAAATCAGTCCAGTCTATTGCCTGATTAGTGGCACTCTACTATGGGGTGAGCATTATCCTGCTGAACAATTAAATTTTTATTTGTGTTCATGAGTGACTGAAACCAGGTTTACCACTTCATCAAAGTAGTTTGTTGATGCCAAGCTTTCAGCTACAGACAGTCAAAACCATGTCTCAGGTTTGAAGACCCTCCAAACCATTACTGCAAAAGAAACCAATTTACTGTATGTGCTCTGAAACCACTAGTGACTGAGCCCTTGTCCTTACTCTGCCTTGGGCATATTTGCTTTGGCTAAATTTCCCGAAACGGAACCAGGGTTTATCTGTGAACTCAGTTCTTTGTCATTTGAGTTCAATGTATGCATTTTCCTTATCGGGTCAACTTTTATATTTGTAGTGGTTTGTATTAGAAGGTCCACATTACCTTTGTTCTTAAGCTTGAAGTTCTCAGCTGTTAAATTTTACTGTTATCGGTCTGAAGTCTCCATTAATTCTTGTCAAAAAAATTCTTCAAATGATTATTCAAAAAACAGTCCCAATATACCACTGAACTTTTCGGGTAATTTTGTAGTATGCCACATTGTTAGTTTATACCCTGGTATTTAAAAAAGCTTTACTGCTCCTAACCAAGTTCCACTTGACTTCCTCCCCCCCCCCTCTTCTGCCACATTTGGCACCTTTTGGGGGGTGCATGTACCTGGTTTTGACAGGTACCCGCTTCCACTTCTGGCGCGGTTTGCTTTGGCAAACCACGCCGGAAGTTCAGCTCCCCTGCAGCCTTCTGGTACACTTCACAGGTCCCAGAAGACTGTGGGCCATTTACAAAGCATTGCGTACTTCACGCAGGCACAGTAGGAAGCTGACTGTGAAGCTGCAAGGCTTCACTGGCAATTTTCCTTAGTCAGGATGGTGGCGCCAGCACCCAATAACCAAGGTCAGTAGCTGCAGTATTTGTAGTTGCTGATCTTTAACTTCTTTTTTGGGAGGGGGGGGGGGGGGGGGAGGCCTGGAACTTCTCTTTAATATATGCTTTCTCTTTTTCT
Source organism: Lithobates pipiens (assembly GCF_037356315.1). Taxonomy (NCBI): domain Eukaryota; kingdom Metazoa; phylum Chordata; class Amphibia; order Anura; family Ranidae; genus Lithobates; species Lithobates pipiens. Next base: position 302,240,424 of record NW_027507718.1, read on the forward strand.
TTCTGAATTAAAGTTTAAATCAAAACTCTGCACAAACCTCAGTTAATAAAGCACTTGAATGGAAAAAAAGTTACATTTGCTGTAATTTATGATCTGAAGGACGATTGCTCTGTACATGACTTATCGAGATGAGAAAGTGATATTTTTTTAGATTTTTTTTAGTAGATGGGCTTCTACTTTGCCTTCCACAGTCAACACCACTCTGTTCTCATTGGGTGGGGAGAAGCTGTAAGCCATTTCCTGAATGGAGAGGAGCACGGGGTGAGAACAGCCCAGGATGGGTAAGTGTCTGTGCTGTGTGCTGGCAATGTGGAATGGTAACTGAGCTCAGCAGGTTAAGAGGAGGAGAGTGCCTTCCTGTAGCCACGATGGGACCAATGTCACTGGTGAGGTAACACACCACTCAGTGTCTTCTAGTCACTAGCTGGGATTCTCTGTACACCTCACCCGGGGTGTCTTACCCCACTTCCCTGACAACTGGGGAAAAGACATGCACCTCTGGGAAGTGACCTACCCACAACACCTGTCAACACTGAATTTCTGCGAGAAACCTTCAGAAATTGCTAAAACAAATCCCTTAACACCAACTGAGGGGCTGCAGGCTCCAGATTTCAATTTGCCCCCCAGATCTAATTTGCACCCCCCCAAGCCCTCTGACCACCCCTCCCCCCTGGATGCTATGCCCCGCAGCTGAGATTCTTTCCAATTACAGCTCTCTATACTGCTCCTCCTCCGCAGGGCTGAAATCATATTCCTTTACAACACAGCCAGTCAGCCATGATCTGCATAGGTTGTACCTGCCTACTTCAACTACACTGCCATTCCGACCAGAGAATTTCATAGGTTTGAAGGGCAACATAAAAGCCAAATACACCCTGTGAAGGATTTAAGCCCTGTGCATTGTGGGGGGGGGGGGGGAGCTGTTTACAGTGCTGGAATGGAAAAGGAGCTCTTCCAAATTACCTGCCAGGGGTCCTTGTCCTCTAATTCTCCAGCGGTGATCCCTGTCCTCTGATTCTCCAGCAGTGATCCCTGTCCTCTGATTCTCCAGCGGTGATCTCTGTCCTCTGATTCTCCAGCGGTGATCTCTGTCCTCTGATTCTCCAGTGGTGATCTCTGTCCTCTGATTCTCCAGCGGTGATCTCTGTCCTCTGATTCTCCAGGGGTAATCTCTGTTCTCTGATTTTCTAGTGGTGATCTCTGTCCTCTGATTTTCTAGCGGTGCTCCCTGCCCCCTGATTCTCCAGGGGTGAACCCTGTCCTCTAATGTAAGGAGGAACTCTGGGAACTCTAAAATCTTAAGCGACTTTGAGTATCTTGGCGTGAGGTGGGTGTGTCTACACACGCAATGGAAGTGGTGGGTGGTAGTGGGGGGACCCAGGTCAACTTTTGCATCAGGGCCCACAAGCTTCAAGCTATGCCTCTGTTAGGCGTAATATATGGAAAGAGGGTCCAGGAGGTAGATACTGTACTGTTTCTTTTGTGATTTGGAATTTTCATCTTAAAGCTTGTTTTAGTACTGTGTGCCTTCGTAATTCCAAAACATGGCAGTGCTAGAAACTTAGGTGAAGAGAAGTTAAATCTGAAAGGAACATTGGTTTTTCTTCACCACGCATAGCATCATTATAAATGTTGTATACAGTTTCTAAAGTCCAATCTAGAGAAGTAAATATGGTGAAAATTAACTTTGCAAGGAATACCACACCTGCAAGTAAAATTAAAAAGAAAAGAAAACAACAACAAAAAAAAAATGTATTTTTACTTGCACATAGTTGGCTAGTTATTCACTAAGCTCTGGGTACATTTGAAAAGCAAACAGTCTGACAGCCATTAGTGATTCAAACCCAAGGTGTATGTAAACCCCAATGAACCGTTTGGTCTGTTAAAAATACCACTGATATAACATTTGTTATATCTGTTTAATATTTGCAAATAAAAAATATGATGTTCACAGAAATCTTGTGAGCTGATAAATCCCTGTGCTCTTTGCATGTGCTGATTTTACCAATTGCATTGTCTTTAGTAATTTCTGAGGACTATAGAACCACGTGCCTCTATATTATGGAAGCTAGAGGCGCAAGACCCCGCCCTTCCTTTTTGATCCCTCTCACTTGGTGAAAATGGGCGTGGTTTCAGCTGAATAGTGGGCGTGGCTCTAAGGTGCTGTGGTTAGCGTCTGAGATGAACGAGGGATGGAGGGAGAGAGGGAGGGACAGCAAGCCCAGATCCTATACAACAATGGAAATATGTGTATTCTACAATGTTTAACAATCAGCAGATGAACATACTCCAAACACCTGGTTTTAGCACTTCAATCATCCCAGCACCATGGTTTTTATGGTGTCAGGATGATTGAAGAGCACGATTTCTATTATTACATTGTAATATAAAATTAAATCATTCAATTCACCATAATGCAGGATCAGTGGGAGCCCTGAGCTTGTCACTTGCCATGTCACCTGCCACCAGATGCCATCAGATGTCCCAGTGGAGTCCGTTGTTACATTAGGTGCCCACAGCAGAAACCCTCCTTACATCAGGTGCCCCCAGCAGAGTCCATCCTTACATCAGGTGCCCCCAGCAGAGTCTCTCCTTATATCAGGTGCCCCCAGCAGAGTCCCTCCTTACATCAGATGCCCCCAGTGGAGTAGCTCCTTACATCTGTGTCCCTTTATTTATTTTTTAATGGGCCATGTTTAAAAAAAAATGTGACTACATGGGGGGGGGGGGGGGCATTGCCCGGGTTCCCCTTATGGACGGGCCGCCACTGCTTGTAACATATGTTTATTACCTGTTTATCCTGCTGATAGATACATTTTTCCCTTCCTGTAACAGTGTGACAACAATGTTTGTTCTGCATTAAAATCACTGCAGCTTTGTGACCATGTGGACAGGGTCATTTTAGATGGGCATGATGTTTTAGATGGACTTAGTAAGTGACAAACAAATTAAGACATTTTTTGTGGTAGAAAAAATTATTAAACTGTACAAATAATTAAGGAATTAATATACTGAATACAATTTATTCATGTACCAACCACAAAAATGCCATGCTTTGTGTAACCATTATATCCAACAACCAGATTACTATTCTGTAACTAAGATTTTATTGTAAATTTATTTTACCATGAAGGAAATAAGAATATCTTTATAAATAAAAACACAATCATTGGGTTGTATAAGAAATATTTACAATCTTTGAAATATTTGCTGTAGATATCCGGATTTTCAGTATGTTGTAGCTCCCAAATATAATCTAAATATATTTCTGTTTATGACGCTACATTATATAGCATATGACGAAAAGTTTAAGGACAGCTGACCATGACATCTACAAGTATATACAAGTATATACCAAAAATAAGTGAACACCCCTCCAAATTATTGTGTTCAGTTCAATAATAAGCACTGATTTTTTATTTTTTTTTCATTGTGTAGGCTGCAGCTTCAGAGACAGCCATTCGAATTTGCTTTTATAGCATTTATCAACACTAAATCAAAAAGGTAATTCAGGATCGCAGTTTTGTTAAATTCTTCTTATTCTTTTTTTTCATATTTTGAAATCAAAGATAGTTACATCTCTGTCCACATTGCTACTTATATATAAGTTTAAATTATATAACGTTTAAAATGGACTTTGAAACAAACGTGAAATTATTTAGAAACGACCCTACATGACAAAATTAAAAAATTTAAAGTTTAAAACGGTACCTGAAAATGATGCAGTGCTATCCTTTTTGACTGTTCCACAAATATTTGGGTTAGTTATAGCTTCTTAATTTACAGATTGTTCTTATAACCCTCGTTTGTGTGAACAAACTGAGTCATATCAGCTCACAAGCCTACATGTTTTCTTGGTTCTATGCGTCAATTTAATTTAATGTTCTTTTATTTAACCACTTCAGCCCTGGAAGGTTTTACCCCGTTCAAGACCAGGCCATTTTTGCAATACAGCACTGCATTGCTTTAACTGACGTCATGCGACGCTGTAACCAAATAAAATTGTACTTTTTTTTTCCCCACGAATAGAGATTTAGTTTGGTGATATTTGATCACTTCTGCGATTTTTATTTTTTTTGCTCTTTGAACAAAATAAGACTGACAATTTTGACGAAAAAAACATTTTTTACTTTATGCTATAAAACACACCCAATAAAACTATTTTAAAAAATCTAGTTTACTCATCAATTTAGCCCAATATGTATTCTGCTGCATATTTTTGGTAAAAAAAAAAACAAGGGTATATTGATTGGTTTGCGCAAAAGTTTCTACAAACTATGTAATATATTTATGGAATTTTTATTTATTTAAATTTTTTTACTAGTAATGGTGGCGATTTTTAGTGGGACTGCAACATTTAAAAAAATCTAATTTCTTCATCAATTTAGGCCAATAGGTATTCTGCTACATATTTTTGGTAAAAAAAATCTCAATAAGCGTACATTGAGTTATCGCGTCTACAAGCTATGGGATGTTTTATGGCATTTTTATTTTTACTAGTAATGGCGGCGATCAGTGATTTTTAGCAGGACTGCCACATTGCAGCGGACAAATTGGACACTAAGTGACACTTTTTGGGGACCAGTAACATCAATACAGTAATCAGTGCTAAAAAAATGTGCTGTCACTGTACAAATGACACTGGCAGGGAAGGGGGTTAACATCAGGGGCAATCAAAGAGTTATGTGTGTCCCTAGGGCAGTGATGGCGAACCCTGGCCCCCCAGATGTTTTGGAACTACATTTCCCACAATGCTCTTGCACTCTGCAGTGTAGTTGAGCATCATGGGAAATGTAGTTCCAAAACCTCTGGGGTGCCAAGGTTCGCCATCACTGCCCTAGGGGGTGCTTTCTCACTGTGCGGGATATGCTTTGACTAAAGGACAATGGAGATCCGTGTTTATGCTTAGGAATGCTTAGGATGCTTAGGAAAAAAGCACAAGATCTCCATTTTCCCATCTGGCAGAACGACTGTCTGCCTTGTTTGCATAGGCAGACCGCCATTCTGCCTCTCCCCAGAATGATCGGCGGGTCCCGTGGACCAGGGCCGGATTAACATAGGGGCTGATGGAGCTGCAGCACCAAGCCCCTGCCTTAAAATAGGCCCACCCAGCCAGCAGCATAAGCCCGATTTTTTTTTTTCCTGTCCATAAACTTCTATGGGACAGGAGAAGTGTGTGTAAATGTAGGGGTGTCTGGCTGCATCTGTGTTTGCTCACTGTGGTTATTACAATGTCACAGTGCACAGTTCCCCCCCTACACAAATGGGAGAGGCTGAGTCGGCTCTGCCTTTCCCCTCCCCCTCTGTGAAGTCTGTGCAGTGAAGGAGCCGTGTGGGTGGGAAACACCGGCAGATAGAAGGTGAACAGGATATCTCTGAGTGATGAGCCTCCAGGGACCGTCCACATGTGAGCTCAGTGACTGGTTTCTTATATCCCTTTCCCTCGTTTTTAACTTTTTTCTCCAGCAGTAGCTGTTATAACTGCAGCCAAAGTGTTTATAATTGTGTCATCAGCCTGTGGCAGTGCTTGGTGGCCCCTTGTGCTTTTAGGTGGTTCACACTGATTTGCTGTGTTTTGGCCCATTGCTGGTGTATCCACAGTTTTCCTGCGTTTTACCCCCAGTCCTATAGGTTTCTATTAGGTTGTTTGTTTTTTCTGCATTTTCTGAAAGCGCACCAAAATTCCTGCATGCTGCATCTTTGGCACACTGTCAGAAAATGCAGCAAAAACCTGCAACCTGATATAAATCAATAGGACTGCAGCTAAAACTGCAGATACATGAGCAGTGCAGCCAACTGCAGCACACCAGTGTGAGCCCAAAAGCTTGCACACACAACCCTGTACAACTTGGTCTAAACAAAACTCCTGGCATACAGCCATACCATCCCAGCTCAGGAGGGGTGGGGGCTCCAGGGATTTGATTGACTATGCAGGCCCTGTCTCTTCTATCCAATTGGGGAGAGTCTTGGAGGCAGTGGCAGGCTGCTGGTGGTAAGTGGCACACTGTATCTGGTGACAGGCTGTGGGTGGCGAGTGGCACACTGTATCTGGTTGCATGCTGGTGGCAAGTGGCACACTGTATCTGGTGGCAGGCTGCTGAAGGCAAGTAGCACACTATATTGTGGAAGGCTGCTGGTTGCACACTGCTGCTGGTGGCAAGTAGCACACTATCTGGTGGAAGGCTGCTGATGGCACACTGCTGGTGGCAAGTGGCACACTGTATCTGGTGGCACACTGCTGGTGGCAAGTGGCACACTGTATCTGGTGACAGGCTGCTGGTGGTAAGTGGCACACTGTATCTGGTGACATTCTGCTGGTGGCAAGTGGCACATTGTATCTGGCATGCTGCTGGTGGCAAGTGGCACACTGTATCTGATGGCAGGCTGCTTGTGGCAAATGGCACACTGTATCTGGTGGCATGTTGCTTGTGTCAAGTGGTACACTGTATCTGGCATGCTGCTTGTGGCAAGTGGCACACTGTATCTGGTGGTACACTGCTGCTGGTGGCAGGCTGCTGATGGCAAGTAGCACACTGTATCTGGTGGCAGGCTGCTTGTGGCAAGTAGCACACTGTATCTGGTGGCAGGCTGCTTGTGGCAAGTGGCACACTGTATCTGGTGGAAGGCGGCTTGTGGCAAGTGGCACACTGTATCTGGTGGAAGGCGGCTTGTGGCAAGTGGCACACTGTATCTGGTGGAAGGCTGCTTGTGGCAAGTGGCACACTGTATCTGGTGACATGCTGCTGGTGGCAAGTGTCACACTGTATCTGGTGACATGCTGCTGGTGGCAAGTGTCACACTGTATCTGGCATGCTGCTGGTGGCAAGTGTCACACTGTATCTGGCATGCTGCTTGTGGCAAGTGGCACACTGTATCTGGCATGCTGCTTGTGGCAAGTGGCACACTATATCTGGCATGCTGCTTGTGGCAAGTGGCACACTATATCTGGCAGGCTGCTTGTGGCAAGTGGCACACTGTAACTGGTGGCAGGCTGCTTGTGGCAAGTGGCACACTGTAACTGGTGGCAGGCTGCTTGTGGCAAGTGGCACACTGTATCTGGCATGCTGCTGGTGGCAAGTGTCACACTGTATCTGGCATGCTGCTTGTGGCAAGTGGCACACTATATCTGGCAGGCTGCTTGTGGCAAGTGGCACACTGTAACTGGTGGCAGGCTGCTTGTGGCAAGTGGCACACTGTAACTGGTGGCAGGCTGCTGTTGGCAAGTGGCACACTGTATCTGGTGGCATGCTGCTGGTGGCAAGTGGCACACTATCTGGCATGCTGCTTGTGACAAGTGGCACACCGTATCTGGTGGCAGGTTGCTGGTGGCAAGTGGCATGCTGCTGGTGGCAAGTGGCACACTATCTGGTGGCAGGCTGCTTGTGACAAGTGGTACACTGTATCTGGTGGCAGACTGCTGGTGGCAAGTGGCACACTTAAAGAGGGATTCCGCCCCAAAAAAATATTAAAAGCCAGCAGCTATAAATACTACAGCTGCTGACTTTTAATAAATGGACACTCACCTGTCCCGGGTTCCAGCGATGCCGAGGCCGATCGACCGCTCGTGCCTCGGCTGCTGCCGCCACCATTCTAGGTGAGGGAATCAGGAAGTAAAGCGAATCGGCTTCACTTCCCGGTTCCCTACTGCGCGAGCTGCGCCGCGCAATAGGAAATCTCCGCGCTGTCACTGGGACCCGTGTGTGTCCCAGCAGACAGCGCGGCAGGGCAGGAAATGGCGTAGACTCCCGTGGGAGTCTATGCCCGGAAGTGGGTGAAAATACCCCCCTCCCCCCTGAAAGGTGTCAATTGTGACACCGGATGGGGGGGGGGTTCCGATCAGCGGAGGTTCCACTTTAGGGTGGAATCCCGCTTTAATCTGGTGGCATGCTGCTGGTAGCAAGTGGCACACTATCTGGCATGCTGCTTGTGACAAGTGGCACACTGTATCTGGTGTCAGGTTGCTGGTGGCAAGTGGCACACTGTATCTGGTGGCAAGTGGCACACTGTATCTGGTGGCAGGCTGCTAGTGGCACTGTATCTGGTGGCACACTGTATCTGGTGGCAAGTGGCACACTGTATCTCGTGGCAGGCTGCCAGTGGCACACTGTATCTGGTGACAGGCTGCTGGTGGCAAGTGGCACACTGTATCTGGTGGCATGCTGATGGCAAGTGGCACATTGTATCTGGTGGCAAGTGGCACACTGTATCTGGTGGCAGGCTGCGGGTGGCATCTGGCAGCAGGCAATGGTGGCAAGCGACACACTGCATCTGGTGGGAAGTGACAAGCTCAGGTTCCCACTGATAATGCATCATGGTGAGTTGAACTATTTCACTATATATTACAATGTAGTAATAGAAATAATGGAATTTGATCATCCCGATGCCATATCAAGCATAGCGTCAGGATGATTTTAAGTGCTAAGTGCCATTTGCCTGAAAAATCACCCCCCGCCACCTATTTCCCCATCAACCCGAGACTACATCCCCCCTCTTTTTTTTTTTGGGAAGGGGGGGATCTCCCTGAATGGCAGTTTGGAAATGTGGTCTCCTATGTTGCTGCTGTTGAGAGACCGCATAGCAGGTGGTATTGGGGGTGTTCCTGCTGCTCAAAGGCTGCACGGCCGATATTACTGGTGAAAGTATATTTAATTTGTTTTAGCAAAACATTTTTGCATTTTCATTTTGTTTCCGTAAAAAAGGCCCACCAAAATCCTCAGCACCAGGCCCATGATGCTGTTAATCTGGCCCTGCCGTGGACATTGTGTCTGCCGGACCTGCTGATTGTCTCCTGCGGTGTCCAATCACAGTGTGACTGGGTCCCCGGAGACGTACATGCGTGCCCCAGACCCTGTGCACAAAATCAGGTACAGGGATGGGATTTCACACAGGAGGGCCCCCCCGCCACAGTATATCTACGTGGCGAGGTCCTTAAGTTAGGGTGACCAGATGTCCCCGGTCCCCAGGGACAGTCCCCATTTTGAGTACACTGTCCCCGGAGCCTGGGTGCCTCCAGGTGTGGTGCTCATACCCATTGCTGACAGCCCAACCGGACATGCAGCAGTGTGACCATGGATCCAGCACAGACAGTGATTCGGGGGCAGGCGGGGAATATGGCTGCAGGGAGAGGGATTGGAGCTGCCAAATTGAAGCTCTGATGTCGGGGGTGGGCAGGGCCGATGTGCGTTGCTCCGCCCCCTTTGTCAGACAACCCAGTACATAGACAAAGCTGAGATTTCGGCAGAATACTGGCATTTAGTGGGCGGGAAGAACATCAAGGGGCCCAGCAGCTAACAAGGGTCTCTCTCCCTCTGCCTTTCTGCTACATTAGCAGCCGATACACACCCTTCTGGCATTCTCTCCCTGCATGGCTCAGTGCTCTGTTATCAGCTCTCCTTCCCTGCATTATATTCTATTAACTTCCGTAAGTTTGTTACCCCACCCCCCTTCCTGATACTTGTCCTGCTCGCATTCTTCCTTCTTTGTCCCATTGATGATGCTCAGGTCAGTCTCCATTCAGTCACTCCTGTACTCTCCTTCTCTGTCTCACAGTGGATTGTTCTTCCAACTCACTCCCCCCAGCCTGTGTATTCTTTTCTACTCCCCCCCCCCCCCCCCCCCCCGACAAAGCCACAGCTGATCACCTATATTCAGGTCTTGTGTCTTCCTCTCTTCTAGTCTCATTCTCCCTCCTCAGTTCTGATACAAATCTCCCATCCCCCTATCTAATGTAACTTCTATTCCCCCTCTACACTGTAATCACCTCTTACACTCTCCATCCCCCCGCTACAAATCTCTGTAAAAATAAGTTAAAATAAACGGAGTTACGTAACGCAGTTACTTTAGAGGGTAACGAGTAATCTAACTGATTACTCTTCCCCTCGTGGTGACGCCATTCCCATTACTTTGGCGGTGTTATCGCAATTACATCCTGTCTGGACACCCCATCCCACCAAAAAAACGGCGTGGGGGTCCCCCCCAAAGTCCCTAGCAGACCCTCATCTGAGCATGCAGCCTGGCTGATCAGGAAAGGGGGTGGGGACGAGCGAGCGCCCCCCCTCCTGAGCCGTACCAGGCCACGTGCCCTCAACATGGGGGGTGCTTTGGGGAAGGGGGGCCCTGCGGCCTCCCCACCCTGAAGCACCTTGTCCACATGTTGATGAGGATAAGGGCCTCTTCCCAACAACCCTGGCCGTTGGTTGTCGGGGTCTGCGGGTGGAGGGCTTATCAGAATCCGGGAGCCCCCTTTAATAAGGGGGCCCCCAGATCCCAGCCCCCCACCGTATGTGAATGACTATGGGGTACGATGTACCCCTACCCATTCACCTGGTGTAAATAAAAAAACACAACTCAAGTTTTTAAAATAATTTATTAGACAGCTCCAGTGGTCTTCTTCCGTCTTGGAGGGTCTTCTCGTCGGACTCCTCCAATATCTACTGCTAGCTCTTTTACTAGCGGAGGAGCCTGGCTTTCTTCTACGTTGTGGCCGCCGTCACCAGGAGACGGCGGCCACGTTTATTTTAACTGAGTTACTTACATCACTGGCAGTGATACAGAGATTTGTAGCGGGACGGCGGCCACGACGTAGAAGAAAGCCAGGCTCCTCCACTAGTAAAAGAGCTAGCAGTAGATATTGGAGGAGACGGGGCACGCGAGCTTTCAGTCTCGCCAATGGAGGCGGCGACATTCACTTCCTTCACTAGTCCCGTCTACCTGGAGTCACGTTCAAAATTAACGGACTTTACTGCGTCTGTGGGCAAGTCCATTCATTTCAAAAGTCCGGCGGAATGTCCGCCAGAAAAGTCCGGTCGTGTGTGGGCAACTCCGCTCATTCGGAAAGTCCGGCATACCTCCGCTGCAATGTCCGGTGGATTGTCCGCTGGATAGTCTGATCATGTGTATGCGGCGTTACTGAATACCATCCCTACCCACCCACCATCATTTCTACAACAGAGGTGATGGGGGATAGGATAGGGATGAGATCAGTGTTGGTGGGGGATGGGATCAGTAAGAAGCAGAGGTGGTGGTGGGAGAGGATGTTCATGGCACCACCACCGCTGCCACCCCACCAAGTACACCACCGCTGCCACCTCCCAAGTACCACCGCCACTGCCACCCCCCAAGTACCACCGCCACTGTCACCTCCCCAAGTACCACCGCTGCCGCCCCTCAAGTACCACTGCTGCCACCCGCCAACTATCAATGCTGCCACCCCCTCAACATCACCGCTGCCACTCTCACTCAAGTACCACCGTTGCCACCCCCTCAACATCACCGTTGCCACCCCCTCAAGCACCACTGCTGCCACCCCCCTCAACATCATCGCTGCCAGCCTAACTCAAGTACCACCTCTGCCACACCTCCAACATCACCGCTGCCACCCCCCCTCAAGTTCCACCACTGCCACGCCCCTCAACATCATCGCTGCCACCCCCCTCAAGTACCACCGCTGCCACTGCCTCAACATCAGCACTGCCACCCTCCCTCAAGTACCACCATTGCCGCCCCCTCAACATCTCCGCTGCCACCCCCAAAGTACCACTAGTGCCACCCCCCTCAACATCACCATTGCCACCCCCCTCAAGTACCACCACTGCCACCGCCCCCAACATCATCGCTGCCACCCCCCTCAAGTAACACCGCCACACTTGTTGCTGCTAACCCAACCCCAAATGCAGCTAGCGAAGGAGACGGACCCACTCTGTTAAAACAAGCAACACTCGATTTTTCGGGTGAGCAACAGATGACCAAGCCCGAGTTGAATACATTAATTGCAAGGTATGTTGTTGAAAACATGCTCCCCCTGTCTATTGTGGTGTCTGAGTCATTCAGACTATCCTTGCTAAAGTCATTCAGACTATTCTGAGCTATCCTTGCTAAAATACCAATACAAGGAGGAGGAAAGGGGGTTGCCCACAGTGAATACGAAAAAATTTATATTGAGCTCAAAACTTCATTTGAGGCATTACAGTACATTTCAACTACAGCAGACATCTGAACTTGCCACAATAAAAGTTACCTGGGTGTGACAGCACATTGGATCAATCCAAATAACATGGAAAGAGAGAAAGCAGCTCTTGCCTGCAGACGGAAGGGGGATCATAGTCATGACGCCATAGCAGTTGAGCTTGACAATATACACTCAACACATGGGATAACACACAAATTCACAGCAACAGTGACTGATAATGGCTCTAATTTTGTTAAAGCATTTAAGAGGTACCAACCACTTGAGGAAAGTGATTCTGAAAAAGACGATGAAGATGAGGTGACGTTTACAGACATTAATGATGCTTTACATGCAATTGCTGATGATAATGATGGTGATGTGTTCACTTTGCCCCCCCACAATGTGCATCACACACACTTAACCTGATTTTATGCACAGATGTTGACAAGTGGCTGTTGTCAAAATCTGCAACAAAGGCTGTTTATAGAAGTGCCAAATGTACTGCCCTATGGAACAAGACTAGTCGATCAGCTTTGGCTACTGGAACAGTTGATGAGTTGGTGTCAAAAAAGCTGCTTGTACCTTATACAACACAGTGGAATTCCTTCTATGATGCCCTGGCTCAAATCTGTGAAATATCCATGGCAGACCTTAACACCATTTCTTCCAAATTAGGACTGACAGCAATAACAGAAAGGGAACAACAGTTTTTAAAAGAGTACTGTTTTGCGATGAAGCCCCTTACAGTTGCCTTGGATATACTTCAGGGAGAAGAGAATTGTTTTCAGGGTACACTCTTACCAATGATTGAAACATTAATGCTGAAGACAGAAGCCCTTTAAAGTGGCCTGCAAATACTGAGGGACCTTCCTGACATCATAGTCACAGTAAGAACTTGAATTTAATATTTTATTATTTATTAAGTGAACATTTCTGTAGTACTCTCATAATAATAATAAATACAACTGCTACTAATTATGATTATTATTTCAGGCTATCAAAACCAGAAGAGGCTATACTTGCTGCCGTAACCAGGGCCGCTGATAGGGCAGTACAACCAGCCCTGTTGTACCGGGCCCGGCCAGCAGGGGGGGCCCGAGCAGCTTTTAACTTCTAGCTAAAAAAAAAAAAAAAAAAAAAAATAACTATATTAACCTGCACCCACTTGATTACTAACATATATAAGGAATATATATTCATTTCCTGGGCCCCATCAGGTTACCAGAGGGGCCCAGGAGGTGAAAGCAGAAGAGGGACTTTTTTTCTATTTTCGGGTGCAGGGATACAATGCTGTGCCGCATGCTGTTCTCAGTATACCTGCACAAACTAAAGTTCTTCCTGCTCACTGTATGCCTCTCCGGCGGATGGATATTACTGTTATACGGCTCCCTTCATCCAGTAAGTGCTGCAGCTTGAGGGACTTATCACTGGGACGGCTGAGACAGACAGAGCAGCAGGAGTAATCTGGACAATGGCAGTGGTGCACAGGCAAGCAGTCCCCTGCACACACACACACACACTGACAGGTCACACTATTGTAGCATGTGCAGTCCCTAGACTCTGTGTGCTCATGGTTATTATCATTATGATGATCAGGGCACAGCAGGTGCTGTATGGCTCTGTCAGTGTAACATGACTGTGTGGTGCTGACTTTCCTGATATATGACTGTACTGTGTGTTACAGACTATAACTCAGCACAGCCATAACAAAGTCAGCATCACACAGTCATGTTACACTGACAGAGCCACACAGCACCTGCTGTGCTCTGATCATCATAATGATAATGACCATGAGCACATAGTGAGATGCTACTTTTACACATGTGATGGGGGAAGGGACAGTAAAAATACATAGCCAAGCTGCATTTTTACCACCCCCAAACCACTCTCCTTTCATAACCTTTCACCCAAGCTTTGCAATTAGGTCCTTTTTCATGCAGACCTGATTGAAAGCTCCGTATGAAGACGCAAACTGAATGGGCACAGATGTCAAAACACTGACATCTCTCCCATTCAGATGCAGTTATGATTGGTGGGGCGCTGTAAATGTTAAATGTTCCAGCTCCTGCCTCCTGCCCTGACAGCGTGGAGGCAGGGGTGGGGTTATGGGCGGAGCCAGGATGGGTTGTGGGCGGGGTCAATGGGGCCCCGTCAGGTAGGCTGTATGGGGCCCCATGATTTCTAACAGCGGCCCTGGCCGTAACTCTTCCAAAATTCAAACATCGCTGGCTGCAGTCACAGGAGTTAAAGGATAAGGCTAAGGCAAGTTTGCTGGCAGAGTGCCGAAGAATTGTCCTCGAAGAACCACAACAAGGTAACAGCACATCTACACATCACACAGATTCGGCCAAAGAGAACGATTTATTTTCCTTTGAGGAGGATGAGGAGGAAACCTTCTCTTCAGCAGAAAACCAGGTGGCAGACTATATTAGATCTTCAGCACAAAACTTTGATTCTCTGTGTGGATTTTCTCTCATCAAGAAAATTTCTTTTACAAATATTTTATTGAAAATTAAGCATAACATAGCAATTCAGACATGTGACTGAGACATCAGACAGAAAAATGAGGGAAAAAGAAACGAATGTCTCGATGAGGGGAGGATACATAAGTGTTATAATGTTCCACAAGACAATAAAGGTAGCAAAAGAAGAGGAAAAAAATAAAATAAAAACAAAGGCCCAGTACAAACAGATAATCATATTGTAAATTCAATTGCGTCTCAAAAAGGCCATATATAGTGCAGCCTAGCTCAGGTAACATCAAAAATATTGATATAAAGACACATAAGTGCCGGGCTGTGCTGCTAAACAGACATATAGAAGGAGCGATGGAAAAAAATAAAGATAAAAAGAAAATGGAATTTTCCTCTCTAAGGTGAGCCATCTCGTCTTCAAAATATCTCATATCAGTATAATCTTCAACCACATGTCGACTCCTCTAAATGGGAGTCACCGAAAAGGACAAATAGAAAAAAAAAAGGATGAATAGATAGAATACAGACCGTGGGTAAGAGTGCCCACAAAGAGGGAGTAAAGAAAAAGGTAAAAAGCAAAGAAAAAGGGGGGAAAAGAAGAAGAAAAGAGAAGGGGAAGAGGTCCTCCGGGGCCGCGCCCACGCACCCTTAGATTGAAAGAAGTTGGTCATTAAATCTAGAGGGCCGGATATAAGTTATCCATGGTTGCCACACTCTGAGGAATTTGGCATGGGTGTCAGAGGTAAATGATGTCAGTTTTTCGTTAATCATTATATCGTTCATGCCGTTTTTAACAGCTTCAAAGCTAAGTGTTGGAGTTTTCCACGCTCTTGCGATGGTAATCTTAGTGGCGCTAAAAAGATACTGGGCTAGCTGCCTCTCCGGGCGAAAAAGTTCTGGGATAGGCTTACATAAAAGGGCTACGAAGGGGTCCCTTCTAAAATCTCATCAAGAAAATTTCACTACGTTACAATGCTGCTACTCCATTTAGTGCACCTGTTGAGAGACTGTTCAGCCCGGGCAAGCTTGTCTTCTATCCGAAGAGGAACAGACTGTCAGACAAAATATTTCGAAAAGCTTCTCCTCCTAAGTTACAACCACTGGTTTAATTGTTAGATGAGGAGTATTTTAGTATAGATTAATGTATTGTTTATTTTCACTGAGAACGACACCATGTTAATCTACATGGAGAGTTGAATAGTGTTCTGTTTATTGTGCAGTATTATACAGATACAGATAATTGCACTAACTAAAGTCCAGAGTTTCCTTTGTTTCTTATTAGTAATAAGAAACAAATGGAAGTCTGGCCTTTAATTAGTACAATTAATTATCTGTATCTGTATAATTGTTTAAAAAGAAACAAAGAAAAACCTGCCCATTAGTGCAAATCTCTGTAACTGTATATTAGGCCTACTGCACAACACAATAAACAGAAGTTTTATTACTGTACTGAATAGTTAAGTGTTGGGTAGTGTTGTCCAACTCTTAACTATTCAGTACAGTAACACAACTTCTGTTTATTGTGCAGTAGGCCTATACAGTTACAGAGATTTGCACTAATGACCAGATTTTCCTTTGTTTCTTTTTAAAAAATTATACAGATACAGATAATTGCACTAGTTAAAGGCCAGATTTCACTTTGTTTCTTATTACACAAGTTTACAGTTTTGTGTCTTAGTTTTGCACTTGAATGCAAAGTGTGTGAACATTATTTATTTTCAATATTTAATTTTGTTACTGTACTGAATAGTTAAGAGTTAAATAGTGTTCTGTAACAGAACACTATCCAACTCTTAACTATTCAGTATGGTAACAAAACTTCTGTTTATTGTACAGTAGGCCTATACAGTTACAGAGATTTGCACTAATGGCCAGGTTTTCCTTTGTTTCTTTTTACACAATTATACAGATATAGATAATTACACTAATTAAAGGCCAGATTTTCCTTTGTTTCTTTTTACCCAAGTTTGCACTTGTGTGTCTTCATTTTACACTTGAATTTTAGTTTCAATATTTAATTTTTTATATGTTTATATGCATATCATTCATATCTATGGCAGGCTGCAATCTATTGAGTTGGGTTCAAATGAATACCAAATGCTCTAAAATACTGTATATAGTGTTTTTATTCTTCAGTCAGTTAATATAAACATCTTTGATATTAAAGATGTTGTAGAACATAATTACATTATAGAATATTTAAAAAAAAATCACAGTTACTTTGCTGAGTAACTAATTACTTTTCCAATGTAGTAACTTAGTTATTAACGCAATTACTTTTTGGGAGAAGTAATTTGTAACTTAACTAAATACTTTTTTAAAGTAAGATGACCAACACTGATCACTGCCACACCACCACTATTTAACCCTTTACTTACTGATCTGGTTAATGTTTCCCATTTTCTATTACTTTATCATTATATTATCATCCTATGCATTAAGGTGAAAAAATGTCTTCTAGTGACCAGCCACCCCCCCCCCCCCCCATTTTACTCACCTGAGCCCTGGAATTTTCCATGGCGGGGACGTGCTCTTCCTCTGCCTGGGGTTCTCGGGTCTTGATTGGATAGATTGATAGCAGCGTAGCCATTGGCTCCCACTGCTGTCAATCAAATCCAATGATGCAGGTGCCGGAGGGCGGGGCCGAGTCATACATTCGGCATCTATGGACACAGATGCTGGGCATGGGAGCGCGCCTTCAAGGTAACCCCCCAGGAGAGCACTTCTCCTAGGGGGTTATACAATGCGGGGAGGAGCTGCGAGAGCCACAGAGGGACCCCAGAAGTTGAGGATCGGGGCCACTCTGTGCAAAACAAACTGCCCAGTGGATATGTTTGTTATTTTATAATAAATATAAAAAATTCAAAACAAAGCCTTACAATCACTTTAATTGAGTCTGAGCAATTGAATCCATTAATGTGGGCTGGTCCTATTCCCTCACCTATAATAATATTAAGCCTTGGTTCACACTTGTGCAATCACAGACATTGCATGTGATTTGCACCGTATTGCTGTGCACATCAAATGCGATATCTGTGCAACTGTATGGCTGAAATTCCATCAGATTTACACCAGAATAGTGCTCATTTTTTGGTCCACACTGAAATCGGATCACATGGGTGTTAACACCCATGCGATCCGATTCCTGTACCATTTCACAGTTCACACTGCAATCTGCAAACCAATCTGGGGGAGTGATTAGCTTTATATTGACACCCGCAGTGGTTCCCAGATGTTAGTTTGAACCGTCTGTGATTCAGGTGTAATGCAGGAACCCACACACGATTTCTCACATCACACCAGTGTGAACCCAGGTTTATTCATTTCACTATATTTCTATTTTTTATTTTATTGTTTTCATAATTAAAAAAAAATAAATAAATTTCAATGGATATTTAATATAATACACAAGTTGATTTGCATCACTGGTATTATTATTGTATGTATGGGGTTTCACAATTATTTGCACATTGAAGCTCTGCAATTTCTTAAAATATTTTTGCAGAGGGGGTGACACCCTCACTACTATTTTGCAGTAAATTGGTTGATTTGCACTGGATATTAATTTATAAGTTTTACCATTGCACTTATAAGTCAATTTGCAGAATTGTATAAAGGAAGTGTAGGGTTGTGTATTACAGAGGTCAGGACATACTGATAACCATTGTACGCCATTAGGAAGAAACCTCCACTTGCTGACCATGCCCACTTGCTAGGCACACCCATTTTTGGCCACACCCACAAGGTGTGCGGTAGCGCACCGCATTAGCACCCTCACTTTTAACTCAAGCTACACCATAGCACCCCCAAATAAAATTGTCTGGAGCCACTCCTGCCTGGATTCGATTTGAATTTTGCCACCCCATCCCTCCCTCCAAGTTTTTTTCTCTATCTTATCATAACATTTAGTAGTCCTATCCCAAAAAAATCTAAAACGCATCTTTTATTTATCTCATGGACGAAATGTGAGAAATAACGTATATGTATCATACAATCATTCCATAAACACATACCACATACACTGCATATAGTATTTGAGGAAAATGTGCTTATAAAATAGTTTACCATTTTGCCAATAAAAAAATTAAATAAAATATGTCTCCGGATTTCAGTTGAAAAATCTGGTCACCTTACCTTAAGTAGATAAAGCAAATCAGAAGGAGGCGAGTAATGAGCCTGTATTTAGTTCTTCCACTCATTTTTATATAGAAAGTTTTAGGTCTGCTCCACCCCAGTGACTCCACTACAGTAGCAAATATTTGCACACAAATAAAGCAGTTATGTGCACATAGTGAGCGAAGGGCTGGGGAAGGAGGCACAAGGAACAAAGCCATCCTCTAGTACCCCAAAACGCATCAGTTAACGTGTATCCACTGTATGTTGCCCAATGTATCTTTTCATTGATATTCTTGAGAATGAAGATGTGAGGAGGTCTTTCTCATGAGATGTGATTGATAGCTACATGTCTGTGACATCACAAATCCTGGATTGTGTATGAAGAGTTTCCAGCTTGGTGCTTGTTATCAATATTTTCATGCAGTACTAACAAAAACTACCTTAAATTTAATGTAATGGCTACATTATTTTCAACAAAGAATCAAGGAGTTCTAATTTTTCACTACAGGTCTTACTGCAATATTATTATTATTATTATTATTATACAGGATTTATATAGCGCTGACAGTTTACGCAGGGTTTTACAGCATTAGGGCAGACAGTACAATTACAATACAATTCAATACAGGGGGGAATCAGAGGGCCCTGCTCGTTAGAGCTTACAATCTAGGAGGGAGGGTCAAGTTATACAAATTGGTAATAGCTGTGGGGGATGAGCTAATGGAGAAAATAGTGCAGTTGTTAGATGGAGGCAGGATAGGCTTCTCTGAAGAGGAAAGTTTTCAGGGATCGCCTAAAAGTGGTTCAAATTTGAAGACAGTCTCACAGATTGGGCCAGCGAATTCCAGAGGATGGGCGAGGCTCGGGAGAAGTCCTGGAGGCAGATATGGGAGGTTGTGATGAGGGAGCTGGAGAGCAGGATGTCTTGGGAGGAACGAAGAGGGCGATTAGGTTGGTATTTTGAGACTAGGCTAGTGATGTAACTGGGGGCAGAGTTGTGGATGTTGTGTAACTTATTGTTAGTATTTTGAATCTAATCCGTTGGGCGAGTGGCAGCCAATGGAGGGATTGACAAAGAGGGGTAGCAGACACTGAGCGGTTTGTAAGGTGGATGAGTCTGGCAGCAGCATTCACGATGGACTGAAGGGGGGATAGTCTATTTAAAAGTGAGCCAATGAGGAAGGAGATGCACTAGTCAAAGCAAGAGATAACCAGGGAGTGAATCAGAAGCTTTGTGGTTTCCTTGGTTAGAAAGGGACGTAGCTTGGAGATGTTGCAGAGGTTGAGGCGTCAAGCTTTGGAAAGTGATTAGATATGGGGCCGAAAGGAGAGTTCAGGATAACACCTAGAACCTTGGAATGTGGGGATGGGTGGATGGCTGTGCCATTGCTCTTGAGGCTGGGTTCACACCGCTGCGGGGGGAGAACCGGATGTGATTCGCACAGCAAATCACATCCGATCTCCGTAGCGCTGCGAGTTCAGCCATACAGATAGTATGGCTGAACTCGCAGCGGTCCCGCAGCAAACTCGCACGGGACCCTTTTTTGGGTCCGCAACGGAATCGGATCGCATGGGGGTTCACACCATGCGATCCGATTCCTGTGCGAGTCGGCAGATCGCACTGCGATATGCCGACGGATCTGGGGGTGTCATTAACATAACATTGACACCCCCAGCCGTCCGCATAGGGCAGTGTGAACTGCCGGCGGGAGGTATGCGATGCGGGAAAACGCCGCGAATTCGCGGCGTTCCCGCATCGCAGCAATGTGAACCTAGCCTGACAGAGAAGTGAGGGAAAGAGGCACATGGAGAGGAAATATTATAAGCTCGGTTTTGGACAAGTTGAGTTTGAGGAAGGGTTGTGACATCCAGATATGTCTGTTAGCAAGTTAGTAATGCGTGAGGAGACTGATGGAGACATTACATGCATTGACATATTGCATATTACTTTCGAATAACAACCCAATGCACCAAGGCAACGCACATGCATTGTAACACAAACAGCAATGTAACATGTGCATTTGTGACATGCCTAATTGATGGGATGTTTTAGTGGATCGGAATCCCGTTTATTTCAATGTGCTGATTAACCACTTCACCTCCGGAAGATGTATCCCCCTTCCTGACCAGGCCATTTTTTTTGCAATACGGAACTGCGTTATTTTAACTGCCAATTTCGCGGTCATGCAACACTTTACCCAAATAAAATGTATTTCCTTTTTTCCCTACAAATAAAGCTTTCTTTCGGTGGTATTTGATCACCTCTGCATTTTCTATTTTTTGCACTATAAACAAAGAACAATATATATATTTTTTTTTTAATAAAAAAAAAAAAAATTTTTTTTACATTCTGCTCTAAAACACATCAAATAAAAAAATGTAAAAACTCAAATTTCTTCATCAATTTAGGCGAATATGTATTCTGCTACATATATTTGGTAAAGAAAAAAGTCTACAAACTATGGGATATTTTTATTTATTTATTTATTTTTACTAGTAATAGTGACAATCAGCGACTTATAGCAGGACTGCGATAGTGCGGTGGACAGATCAGACACCTGACACTTTTTTGGGGACCAGTGACATTGTTGCAGTGATCAGTGTTAAAAATATGCGCTGTCACTATACTAATGAGTAGCTGGGAAAGGGTTAACATCAGGGGCGATCAAAGAGTTAACTGTGTGCCTAGCCAATGTTTCAGTGTAGTGGGAGGAGGTGTTTTTACTAGTGAAAAACACAGGATCCATGCCTCCTGTACTGACAGAACAGCAATCTGCCCAGATCTGGCAATTTTCCATTCTGTCAGTGTACCGAACGATCAGCGAGTGCTGGCGAACATCGGGTCCGCGGGACCCGCTGTGTATAATCACAGCAGAAGCGAGCGGCTGCTAGCATGCCCTAGCGCCTAAAACCCTAAAGTGTAGATTTATATATATATATATATATATATATATATATATATATATATATACACAGTATCATCTCACAAAAGTGAGTACACCCTTCACATTTTTGTAAGTATTTTATTATATCATTTCATGTGACAACACTGAAGAAATTACACTTTGCTGCAATGTTAATGTCTAAACCGTTGGCAACAAAAATTAGTACACCCCTAAGTGACAATGTCCAAATTGGGCCCAAAGTGTGAATATTTTGAGTGGCCACCATTATTTTCCAGCACTGCCTTAAAGTGGTTTCAAACCTCTGATTGTGACTTTTACCTATAGATAAGCCTAGAATAGGGCTTACCTATAGGTAGTGGAAATGACTCCTAAATGTGCCCTGTCTAGTAGATATTTGCTATACACTGCGTCGATGATGTCATTGGCGCATGCGCTGTGAAGAAACAGCCATCCGAGCCGTTTCTTCACTCGCAAGTGCCGTAAGTGATGGCTCCCGCGCGCATGCCCAGGGGTGACATCACGCTGGTCTGGCCACTCACAGACTTGGAGTTCACAGCCCTGGAAGAGGGGCGAAGATGGATGTGGCCACCAACTGGGACAGCACGGGCTTCGTTTTCAGGTAAGTGCCACATATTGGGCTAGTATACAATGGATACTAGCCGATTATGCTTTTACTTTGCAGGGGAACAAAGAGGAAGTAAAACCCATCAGGGTTTATGTCCTCTTTAACCCTCTTGGGCATGGAGTTTACCAGAGCTTCACAGGTTGCCACTGGAGCCCTCTTACCCACCTCCATGATGACATCACAGAGCTGGTAGATGTTAGAGACCTTGCGCTCCTCCATCTTCCATTTGAGAATGTCCTACAGATGCTCAATAGGGTTTAGGTCTGGAGACATGCTTGGCCAGGCCATCACCTTTACCCTCAGCTTCTTAAGTAAGGCAGTGGTGCTCTTGGAGGTGTGTTTGGGGTCATTATCATGTTGGAATACTGCCCTGTGGCCCAGTCTCCGAAGGGAGGAGATCATGCTCTGCTTCAGTATGTCACAGTACATGTTGCCATTCATGGTTCCTCAATAAACTGTAGCTCCCCAGTGCTGGCAGCACTCATGCAGCCCCAGACCACGAAACTCCCAGCATCATGCTTGACTGTAGGTAAGACACATTTGTCTTTCTACTCCTCACCTGGTTTCCGCCATATACGCTCAACACCATCTGAACTAAATAAGTCTATCTTGGTCTCATCAGACCACAGGACATGGTTCCAGTAATCCATGACCTTAGCCTGCTTGTCTTCAGCAAACTGTTGGCTTTCTGCAGGCTTTCTTTTGCATCATCTTTAGAAGAGGCTTCATTCTGGGACAACAGCCATGCAGACCAATTTGATGCAGTGTCCGACGTATGGTCTGAGTACTGACAGGCTGACTCCCTCCACCCCTTTAACCCACGGCAGCAATGCTGGCAGTACTCATACCTCTATTTGCCAAAAACAACCTCTGGATATGACACTGAGCATGTGCACTTAACTTCTTAGGTTGACCATGGCGATGCCTGTTCTGAGTGGAACCTGTCCTGTTAAACCGCTGTACGGTCTTGGCCACTGTGCTGCAGCTCAGTTTCAGGGTCTTAGCACTCTTTGTATAGCCTAGGCCATCTTTATGTAGAGCAACAATTCTTTTTTTCAGATCCTCAGAGAGTTCTTTGCCATGAGGTGCCATGTTGAACTTCCAGTGACCAGTATGATAGAGTGAGAGCGATAACATCAAATTTAACACACCTGCTCCCCATTCACACCTGAGATCTTGTAACACTAATGAGTCACATGACACCGGGGGAGGGAAAATGACTAATTGGGCCCAATTTAGAAATTTTTACTTAGGGGTGTACTCACTTTTGTTGCCAGCGGTTTAGACATTAATGGCTGTGTGTTGAGTTATTTTGAGGGGACAGCAAATTTACACTGTTATACAAGCTGTACATTCACTACTTTACATTGTAGCAAAGTGTCATTTCTTCAGTGTTGTCACATGAAAAGTTATAATAAAATATTTACAAAAATGTGAGGGGCATACTCACTTTTGTGAGATACTGTATATATATATATTTTAGGGCTGTGGAAATTAACGATTAATTCCTCGATTAATCATTAATTTTTTTGATCGATCAAAATTCTTTCGTTCGGTAGCCTGTCTGCTCTGGGGCCGCTTTGGGCCAAGCTGTGGCTGCAGCGCAGTGCTCCACTACCTCCTTCTCCTCCACTATACGTCATACACAGTCTGCGGGCATCTCCTGCTGTGTGTCTCCGAGCTGAGTGTGAAAACTTTGGCCCGCTGTGTTCTGTCTATCACACAAGCTGATCTAGGAGGAGGGTGGGACTTTTCTCACAGCGCTGCCAAAGTTTTCACACTCAGCTCGGAGACACACAGCGGGAGATGCCCGCAGACTGTGTAATCCAGGCACAAACACTGACTACAGTGAGGCTGCGATTATGGGCACGGTGAGACTGCATTATGGGCACGGAGAGGCTGCCATTATAGGCACACAAGGCTGCGATTATGGTCACGGTGTGAGACAGCATTATGGGCACGGTGAGACAGCATTATGGGCACAGCGGGGCTGCGATTGTGGGCACGGTGAGACTGCATTATGGGAACGGTGAGGCTGCAATTATGGGCACGGTAAGTCTGAGATTATGGGCACGGTGAGACTGCATTATGGCCACAGTAAGGCTGCGATTATGGGCACAGTGAGGCTGCGATTATGGGCATGGTAAGGCTGAGATTATGGGCACGGTGAGGCTGAGTGTGAAGTCCTAGCCATGCCCTGCTATGTCCGGCTTCGGCCGCTGCCATAACAACGGTGCTAAATCAGCTAAAAGTAGCTGGATCTGTATGTGCGTTATAATTAATCTAAATTAGTCCATTAATCGATTTAAAAAAAACTATTAATCGAACACAAACATTTTAATCAGTAACAGCCCTAATATATTTATAATATATAATTATTCTTCTAGATGTAGTCTTAGTATGTTTTATTAAGTTAAAACAATCTGTGGATAAGTGGTTAAAAGTCTTACATTACAAAACAAGTCCAATATAATTTTTTATTTATTTTTTCTTCAGTGTTGTCACATGAAAAGATATAATAAAATATTTACAAAAATATGAGCGGTTTGAGTCTTGGTTCACACAGCGAGGCGCGGCAAGGCGTCTCCGACTTACCTCGCCGCGACCTGCGGGGAGCTCAGCGGCGACTTGCAGAGGACTTCTGTATAGAAGTCAATGCAAGTCGCCCCCGAAGTCGCCCCGAAGTAGTACAGGAACCTTTTTTCTGAGTCGGAGCGACTCGAGTCGCTCCTCTCAGAACGGTTCCATTGTACAGAACGGGGGCGACTTGCGGGAGCGAGGCGAGGCGAGCCGTGTCGCCTCGCCTCGCCTCGCTGTGTGAACCGGCCCTTAGGGTCCTTTCACACGGGGCGGATCAGTGCTGATCCACCCCGTGGATATCCGCTTGCTCAGCGGGGATCGCCCTATGGGAGATTGGGTGAAGACGGACCGCAGTGTCCATCGTCACCCTATCCGATCCGATGACGGAAGGAAAAATAGCTTTTTCCTCCGTCACACTTTTTCTGATCGGAGCGGGTCGGATGTCAGCGGACTTGTAACCGCTGACATCCGCCGCTCCATAGACCTCTATGGAGCATCCGTTCAGGACCGCCTGAAAAACTGACAGGCGGACCTGAACGGATCGTCCGTGTGAAAGGGGCCTAAGAGACCTAGTACTAATCCAATCGCTAGTTAATATACAAAGCGCTGGGGCTATAGCAAGCAATAAATAAATAAGACTGGCAAGACTGGTATCGGAGAGCAGACAATCAGGGCTGCAGACATAGACTGAGCTCCAGATACGAAATGTAAAAATAAATCTTAATTTCCTTTGTAAATAATCTTCTCTGCAATCTGTACTGGAATCATAAAATTAGTGCCATAATAAATAATAATAATAAAAAAAGCAAATCAAAATAAAATTAGTACTTTTCACCTATAGTATCATAATATATATATATATATATATATATATATATATTATTATTATTATACATGATTTATATAGCGCTGACAGTTTACACATCTCTTTACAACACACACACACACACATATATATATATATATATATATATATATATATATATATATATAGATTATTATTACATAAAATGGATAAAAGCATATTTTTATATTTTGTACTCTTGCTTTAGCCTCCTTAATGAGGAGCGCACGGAAATATACAGCCTCAAGGAAGTAGGTCTTCTTCCATGGGGCCAAATATATGCACTACTGTGTTTCTGCTGAGAGACAGCACTGTACAGCCTGCCCTTATGTTTTTTCCTCCTCTTGATTAGAGAAAATTACACATTGGGGTTGATTTACTAAAGGAAAATCCACTCTGCACTGCAAGGGCAGTTGGAAGTGCAGTCACTGTAAATTGGAGGATCTGGATTTACAGCGACTTTGCCTTTAGTAAATAAACCCAATTGTGTTCTCTTTTTCTTGTAAACAAAAACGTGTCGAATATTTAAAAATATTTAAAATGATAAGCTAGATCAGAGTTTGATCTAGGTCAGGGTTAAAGTTAGGGTGAACAGTCATGGTCAGAGTCAAAGGTCAGGGCCAGGTAGGATTTCAAAAACATTTTTTAAAATGTATTATCAGTGTCAGTTAGTATCAATGTCAGCGTGTTTTAGGTAGGATAATAAAAGCAAAATGCACAATATTGTTTCTGGGCCCTACTTTGGGTACAAAAGACAAATAACATACACATATGTGGTATGACTGTGATCGTCTGGAGCAGGAAAATTGGTTTTGAGTTGTTACTTGGTGGTAGGTTATGGTAAAAGCAAATAAATATATAGCTAAATTTTTAAAACATATAGTAAGTATAATTCATCTGGATATACTAAGTAGTTGTAATGATATGTCCATCTTTACTAAACACATATCAAAGTTGCAAAACAGTGTTCAGGCATTAAGATTTTTTTGTTTTGTTTTGTTTTTTTATTTAGGAAAGAAAGGCAGTTTCCATTTGGGGCATACATAGCAAATACATTGGAAACAAGCATCAGAAGAAGAGACACATACCAAAATGAAACTTAATTGGAACAAATCTATCCATCAAGGTTACTGAAACATATTAGTAGGACAATTAAAAAATGACCCCACTCCAACAAAGGAAATAGAGAGAGAGGGGCCCAGAGGGCGAAAAAAAAGAGAGACCAAGAGAAGGTCCCATTCAGGGATCTGAAAGTGCAGCAACCCCCGGAGGAGCCCCTCGTGTATCAGAAAACCACCAGATTTTACATAGATAATAGTAACAAAAGACTAGGAACATAGGAAGAAAGAAAGAAAGAAAGGGGGGGAGTGGCAAGGGGGGGGGGGGGGTTATTACATAGAGCCAGTGAGAATTCCGGAACGTGATACAAATACCCAATCAACCAGTGGGAACTACATCAATGAGAACCCTCCCTTCCTCTGAATAGATAAACATGTTCCATAAGGCCCAGGTTTTCATGTAAGTCACACGTTTCTGCTGGGCCATCAAAAGATTTGTTTTATCCTCCGTCATAAAGGGGATAAAATAGAACTTCAGGTTATTGATTTTTTTAAAGTGTAATGTCCAGTATGTTTAAAAAAGAAGCAGCTTTTGCTGCATTACCCCTACCAAACCTATGTTCCATAGTACCTCTGAATGCTAATCTCATAAGATTTTGGAGCGGGATTTGGTGATGCCACTACTGGATTGCTTGCTGGAGAAGAATTTTTACCTCAAGACTCACACTGCATGTATCTCCCTGCTTTTAATCTTTCATTCTGTAAATCTGTGCCTCCTTCACCTCTTTTGCCGTTTCTTGAATATTCCCTCTTTACCAGTTATCAGATGACCAGTCATCCGAGTTGCTCTGACATTCAGGAAGAAAAACATTACTCTTCTACCTAGATGGCCACGTCCAGAGAGACACAATGCAGTAAAAAGCATTGTAAGTTTGTAGTGAGAAAAAGATCAACTGCAGGTAGCCCACTGAAAATACTGGTGGACCTCCATCTGCCATTTTTGGCCAAGACTTCCAATGTGCAGGTTATCTTTACCATAATATGTTATGAAGCAATTGTATCCCATAGATGCACACTTTGATGCTTTGGGTTTAATTTACTAAGTGTTAAGTGGGATGAAACTAAAAAGTGCATCTAAAAATCCAAACATCTATAGTAGAGTTTTAAAAAAATGCTTCTGTTGTCCATGGATGGATATTGAAAAGAACACAGATTTATTTAATTTCACATTTTAGTAAATCAAGCCCATTATGTTATGTGGTTGCAATCTCAAAATATGTAAAAGAAAATTGTAGATACATGTGTGGCTGCTGTATAATACAAGGAGGTGCTGATAAGTATTGAGCCTTACCCAGAAAAAATATTTCTGGAGGTGCTGCCATGTTCACTTTGAACCCAAAAAAGAAAGAAAAGCATCCTCTGGGACTGTGACATCATAATGAGCGGGGACATCATCCGGTGATGTCCCTATATAAGTCGCTGCACGCCGCTTCTCTGTCATTGTGACCGGAGAGAGCGACGAGGCAACATCTCCTCCGGCTCCTCCGCTAGTAAAAGAGCTAGCAGAAGATAGCGGAGGAGTCCAGCGAGAAGACCCCCGAAGATGAAAGAAGACCCCCAGAGCAGTGCAATAAACTATTTTAACCCTTGTGTGTTGTGTTTTTTTTTTACTTTTTTTCACAGGTGAATGGGTAGGGGTACATTGTACCCCATACTCATTCACATAGGGTGGGGGCCGGTATACGGGGGCCCCCTTATTAAAGGGGGCTCACGGATTCCGATAAGCCCCCTGTCCGCAGATCCCGACAACCAACGGCCAGGGTTGTCGGGAAGAGGCCCTTGTCCTCATCAACATGGGGACAAGGTGCTTTGGGGTGGGGGGCACGCGGCCTGGTACGGCTCAGGAGGGGGGGGCGCTCGCTCATCCCCACCCCCTTTCCTGGCTGGCCGGGTAGCGTGCTCAGATAACGATCTGCTATGGACCTGGGGGGGGGATCCCCGCGCCGATTTTTCGGCATAGGGGTTCCCCTTTAAGTCCATACCAGGTGACGGGGCCAGCGACGCCTCCTACACTGGCCCCAGCTACCTGGAGACGCACTCAAAACGAGCGGACTTTTCCCTGGGCGGGAAAAGTCCATTCATTTCAAAAGTACGGTGGACTGGCACACACACGGCCGGATTGTCCGCCGAAATGCGAGTCCGGCGGACAAATTGGAGTGCAAAAATACTTTCTTAGTCCGCCGGACTTTTGGGTAAAAAAAGTCCACCGGAGCCCACACACGGCAGGATTGTCCGGCGGACTTGAGTCCGCCGGACCTTTCTACCGGATTGTTTGATCATGTGTACGAGGCATTAGGCACAATACTTATCAGCACCCCCTCGTATATCAGGAATTACTATAATATTTATTGGATCTTTATTGCAATTTATATACCTTTTATTCATTTTTAAATGTGCCTAACAATATATGTTTAGTTTTAAAGGCCTGGAAAGTAAGCAAAACCTTTCTAAGTTTCAGGTACTTTCCTAATTTTCAGACAATAAGTCACAGTGAAAGAATTGGAAGAAACATATTGTGGGGAGCATGAAACCATATGTACAGAAAATGCTACTGATGTACGTCTAACAACCGCTACAGAAAAGGCTGATGGAAAATATTGCTCTTTCTGCATTTTGCGGATTGCATTTTAACTTTGACAATTGAAAGTAAATACGGATGATCTAAGGCACTGTGTCACGATCGCAGCCACTAGTCACTGATACAAGACAGCGTAACTGATAATAAAAACAGAAGTTCATTCTACTTATACTTTTTTAATATTTGAGAAGAACCTGCACAACTGTGCAGGACTGAAGTTAAACCGGGCCTTCAGGTTTAAATTGAATGGGTCGTCTATAAAATAAGGAGACCATATAATGGAGGAGACTGAGACAATGTAGAACTAATATAAGAAGCTAATTACAGCAAGAACCTTCAATACTGCACCATTTTGGAAACTACAGTTTTTTGAATATGGCTAAATTAAAATTTTGATCAAAATTATTATTTTATCCAGGCCATGGTATAGCTAGTAGTGGATAGTGAAATTATATTGGACTTGTTTTGTAATGTAAGACTTTTAACCACTCATCCACAGATTGTTTTAACTTAAGAAAACATACTACTGACTACATCTAGAAGAATATATATATATATATATATATATATATATATATATATATATATATATATATATATATATATATATATATATATATATACACATATATACAGTATCTCACAAAAGTGAGTACGCCCCTCACATTTTTGTGAATATTTTATTATTTCTTTTCATGTGACAACACTGAATAAATTACACTTTGCTACAATGTAAAGTAGTGAGTGTACAGTTTGTCTAACAGTATAAATTTGCTGCCCCCACAAAATAACTTAACTCACAGCCATTAACCTGTATCTGTATGCCCCTGCCTCCCAGTGGGTGGTACGCCCCTGCCTCCCAGCGTTTTTGATCAACGTTTTTCAGACTTGTTTACTCCCCATCAAGTTGTCTGTGGTGATGAGTCCCTGATTAATTTTTCTGCCCGATTGTCATTCAAACAGTACCTTCCCAGCAAGCAGCCATAGGCTATACATGTAGTTTTATGGTTTATGAGGGAAGAGATAATAGTCACATAGAGCTGACAAACTGCCCTGACTACATAGGAAGCGCTGGCAAGATTGTGTGGGACTTGGTGTCACCCTTATTTGGAAAGGGGCACCATTTGTATGTAGACAATTATTACACGAGCGTGCCACTTTTTAGTCATTTGTTTGATCAGCAGATTGGAGCATGTGGCACCGTGTGATCTAATCGCTGGGGCTTTCCACAGTGGCTTGTAGATTCCCATCTTAGGCTGGGGGAGAGAGACTGCTTGAAGTGTAATAACTTGCTCGCTATGAAGTGAGGGATAATAAGAATGTTCTTCTTGCAGACACGACGATCCAAATTACTACTGTGACTGGTGTTGTGGAGAAACCCCTCTGTGTTCACAAATATAACCTTAATATGGGAGGACCTCAACGACCAGTTGTTGGCGCCATACCTAGTTGCCCGTAAGACCAGACGCTGGTACAAAAAAGTGTCTGTTTATTTCTTTCAATTGGCTTTGCTGAATGCTCATGTGCTATACAGAGCTTCAGGATGGACTGGATACTTCTTTAAATTCCAGGAAAAGATCGTCAGAGCCCTTCTGTTTCCAGACGGTGTTCCACCTCACTTTCCCAATCCAAATGAAGTAAGCCGGCTGCATGAGAGGCATTTCCTTATGTCCTCCCGAGTACCCCTACTGAGCCCCCCAAAGAAAATGTTATGTCTGTAGAAAGCGCGGATATAGGCGTGACACGCGTTATTATTGTCCCCGCTGTCCTGACAATCCTGGTCTTTGCATTGGTGAATGTTTTTAGCGCTACCATACACTAGTTGAGTTTTAGCATAGGGTACAGCATTGCACAGACTAGGCACACTTTCACAGGGTCTCCCAAGATGCCATTGCATTTTGGGACCCAAACCTGGAACCGTTACAACCAGTTACAAAAAAAGGTGTAAAAAATAAATAAATAAATAAATAAAAAATACACCAAAAATATAAAATAAAAAACAAAAATAGTTGTTGTTTTCTTGTTCTCTCTCTCTCTATTCTTTCTCTATTGTTCTGCTCTTTTTTTACTGTATTCTATTCTGCAATGTTTTATTTTTATTATGTTTTATCATGTTTGCTTTTCAGGTATGTCATTTTTTATACTGTACTGTTTACTGTGTTTTATTGTTAACCATTTCTTTGTTTTTAGGTGCACCATTAAGCTGCAGCACAGATTTATTTATCTTGACAGCAACAGCATTTGCTCCCACAATAGATAAAGCCATGACTCCAGCACTGCAGGAAGTGATTTCACCAGCACAGTTAAAAAAAGAGCATATATGCCAAAACATGGGGGCAGCAAGGGTGTAGGAGCGATTTGCTCCTAACTTTTGCAGGATGATGCCAACATGCTTCGGCATATATATATATATTTTAGGCACAGATTGCGTTAAAAAAAGTTTTATTTTTTACAATTTTTTTTGTGTTTTGCTTTGCAGGTCTTATGCCGCATACACACGATTGGACTATCTGGTGGACAATCCGCCCGTGTGTGGGCTCCGGCGGACTTTTTTTTCCCAAAAGTCCGGCGGACTTAGAAAGAAGTTTGGACTCAAGATTGTCCACCGGACTCGGCAGTCCAGCGGACAATTC
Source organism: Lithobates pipiens (assembly GCF_037356315.1). Lineage (NCBI taxonomy): Eukaryota > Metazoa > Chordata > Amphibia > Anura > Ranidae > Lithobates > Lithobates pipiens. The sequence continues at coordinate 302,272,245 of NW_027507718.1, forward strand.
AGCCGTGTGTGTGCTAGTCCGCCGGACTTTTGAAATGAATGGACTTTCTCGCACATGGAGAAAAGTCTTTCATTTTGAACGTGGCTCCAGGTAGACGGGAAAAAAAAAAAACAGCATTTTGCTTGCACTTGATTGGAAGTCAGAAGAGCTTCACCTCATTCACTAAGCTCTGGAGATAATTCCCTTGCAGAGTACAACTGCACTTTCAAGTTAGTTAATCATAGTCTTTTTTATTTAGGGCCTGTAGTCAATCAATAAATAGTTAGTCAGGTGAAAAAAAAAGAAAAGAAAAAATCATACAATTCCATATACACAATCCTTCACCCACAGTTGATCCAGAGAAAGACGAAAAACCCCAGCAAAGCATGATCCAATTTTCTACAATAGGGGAAAAATGTCCTTCCTGATCCCCTGAGAGGCAACCGAATGTTCCCTGGATCAACTTTACCTATACACGTTAGTACCCAATTGTATTATGTACATTAAGGAAAGAATCCAGGCCTTTTTTAAAGCAATCTACTGATCTAGCCAGAACCACCTCTGGAAGGAGTCTATTCTGTATTTTCACAGCTCTTACTGTAAAGAAATATCCATATTTCCATATTTGGAGATGAAATCTCTTTTCCTCTAGACACAAAGAGTACCCCCTTGTCCTCTGTGTTGACCGTAAAGTGAATAACTCATCACCAAGTTCACGGATCCCTTATATATTAGTACATGTTGATCATATCCCCCCTTAATCTCCTCTTCTCAAGAAAGATTCAATTCAGTTCCTCTAATCTTTCCTCATAGCTGAGCTCCTCCATGCCTCTTATCAGTTTGGTTGCCTTTCTCTGCACTTTCTCCAGTTCCCCGATATCCTTTTTGAAAACTAGTGCCCAAAACTGAACTGCATATTCCAGATGAGGTCTTACTAATAGTGTAGGTATTTAATAACTGCAGGAGAGAGATTCATTCCATGGATATTAGGTCACTGCAAAAGGTATGCTCTTCTGATTACATGTATCAGTAGGCATACACTTTTTATTATTTAAACCTGCCAAAAATGTTCAGAAATCTTCCTTTTTGGTGTAGCACTAACCCCCGAAGGAGCTGCTGGTTATTTTTGGGCTTACTGTTACCTTTCGTTCTCCTTGTTTCACGTCTAGGGGATGTCCCGTGGTAGATGGCCCAGTAACTTGAGACTGACAATAGATCCACTTGAATGGATTTTATTTGCTAAAGCTCAAACCATTGAACAGTCTTTCAACTTGGGATCAGAGGGTTGGAAAGGAAAGTTCAGGTACTCTCAATGTCAAAGTCCAAAAACGTTAAAGAACTTGCTTACTTTGACTGCATCCAGAGAATAGCCATTTGCAGCTGGATGAACACTCAGATTGGACAGTCCCTCTCTCACAAGGCTTAGCAGCCAACCAGGTGTTTACTCCGGAACAAAGTCTTTATCGACGATTTTGTTGCAGAACACGTAGGGAAACTAAGCTGTAGAACACTTGTAGGATACGTGGATCTTTCAGCCTGCATGGTGATATCCACAAGACCGGATTCTCTCAGTTAATTCAGCCCTTCCAGGCTCTTGTTAAGAAAACCAACCCGCACATGGTATTCTTCTAAAGAGTCCTCCCTTGGAATGCTCGAAGTTCAATGGGTCTCTCCCGAACCGGAGACAGCACCCATCCACCTTGGAATCCTTCCTTAGTTCCCTTGCCTTGGGCTAGCCAGCCCCAAGGCATTAAAGTTGGGTGGATCCGTACCCCAGGCCATAGCCTTCCTTGGGGCTGGTCAGGAGGACCAGGACCATGTAATCAGCACAGCATACTGGACCGAAACCCCAAACCACGTGACGTCCGCATCTTAAATACCCTCTCCCAGAGGGCACAGCGAGAGGGCCACTCCCACTGACCTGACTCCGAGAGAGAGTAAATTAAACACCCAACCAGACCATAGTTCCACGCCTGCCACCAGAGACAGCGCCCCCTGTGGCCAGGCTGAACAATTCACAGCCCAGTCAGACTGACACAGAAGTCAAATTTAGGCAAATAGACCCAAACCAAACTGTAGTAAAGTTACATTTTGAAAACACATAGCGCGTGCTCTTCAGGAGCCCGCCGCTACATTGGTTCCCGCAAATCAAAAAGCAATAATATGTACATCTATGACACTGAAAATGTCAAATGAATTCACCCTATGATTAGGTTTATGTGTACCATTATGTTTCAGATTGGTGAATAAATTGGCAAATTTAGTGGCAAATGATCAGCTCACAGCCAAGCCCTTTAAGTGAATGTAATATTCAGCCTTTAACCAAAAATGCAATTTTGATAAATGTAGTTCATCAAACATAGAATATTTTTTTCTTCTCTGGTATTCATCACAAAAATCTGAAATGCTTCAAATCGATAGTGTTAATATTTATACTATTCAGTTATCTTTAAAATAGTAGCATTTGAACTACCGCTTGATTATAGGAAGGGAAGGTACTTACCATAGGCTATAAATGTAGATCAAAGTATAGTGAGATGTGATAGAACCAATTTTAGATATTACAAATCTAACAGGAGAAGAAGGTGGGGGTCTGGAAACTCTTCTGTATCCTAGGCAGTACCTAAACATGTATTATATACTAGCTGTTATTCAGAAGTTGTCATAAAAGGTTCCCTAAAGGTGAAACATTGAAATACACAGTTGGCATACATACAGTATACGGGAACTGTTTTACATACAAAAGAATTTATATTTCTGGCCATCTAGTCCTGAGATTTACACAGCTCTGTCATGCAGCATTAATTGGCAGGGCATGAGACCTGAGTTTTCTCTGCTACAATTAAGTAACACTAAGCCCCGGTTCACACTATTGCGATGCCAGACATTGCATGTAATGCGCAGCGCACTGCTGTTCACATTACATGCAATGTCTGTGCGGGTGCGATGTCAGCCCTACAGATAGTACGGCTGATATTGCACCGCATTCGGTGCAAACATGCACAGGACCTTTTTTTCAGTTCAGACCAGAATCGGATCGCATGTGTGTTCACACATATGCGATCCGATTCATGTCCGATCTGTCAGTTCGCAGTGCGATATGCGAGCTGAAATGGGGGTGTCGTTAACATATAATGACACTCCCTAGCAGTTTGCATATGGCAGTGTGACCTGCCATGCGTGCCGGGTGCGATGCGGGAACCTGCAGTTGATTCGCAGAATTCTCGCATCGCAATAGTGTGAACCGGCCCTAGGTTTTGTTCCACTCTGTGACTGGACATTGAAAAAAACAGCAGCAAACTGATAAGTTATACTCTATGTCATCCTGCTCTCTCCTCCCATCAGCATGCTTTTTGGTAGCAGGTGAGCACTGCCCCTCTTGCAGTGTGAGGTCTGTTGTACATGCACTTCAATAGGCTAATGCCAAGTCAAATTCAGGTAGCAAAACTGCTTTCATTTAAAAAATATGATTCATGACAATTTGATTGCAGAACTGCATTTATTCCTATGTTTATACCTGCCTGGGGTTCATCTTTAAATGTACTTCTGGATGAGGTAGGTCATTGCTCAATCTTCTGATAATCTCCATGTCACCTCTTTTTGTTCAATTTATTACTTATAATATTTTTGTTTCAACATGGCCAAACCAATGATCTTTTTTAACTAGTTTAATTACAGGAGAATTGTCTTTCATCTTATCTAACACAAGCACATTGTTATAAAAGTACCAAACATTTTCATCCTTTACCCAGAAGATGGCGTTGTTGTTCAGTACTGCTCATGATTCGATTCACATCTTACTTTGTAAAATTAACATGAATATCAGACAAAAAGCTAAATATGCAGATGAAATACATACATGAGAGCTGTGTTTTTTGCCAAAGGGTTTGTGTATTTGTCTATCCAGTCCACAGATTTAAACAGATATACCACACATCACTGTCCCTAGCAGGGAAGTTGGGTTGGAATTATCAAACCTGTCTGGGTTTGATTCGTGGACCCTATATACACTATATATATATATATATATATATATATATATATATATATATAGTGTATATTGTATAATGGATAATGTGACTTTTAACTGGGACATGGCAAAAACACCAATCCTTTAAAATACATACTTAGAGATGCCTAGGGTTGCCACCTGTCAGGGTTTGGAACTATGTGTCCGGGTTTCAGTCTGCCTGAAACCCGGACACATTATTCAGACTGGGCCATGGCTCCCCAAGTAACTGAGATAGTCACACAAAATCTGTTGCCATGCGGGAGCTGCGGGCTGCTGTCTGGGGGTAGGTTTGGCATTAATGGGGCACTGGGTGGGGGCAATGATGTCAGCAAGAGCAGTTTGGCCACATCCACTGTTTGCCACAGCGCGCTGCATTACCATTCTCTTTGGTGCACCAAAAGATGCCCCAGGTCTTTTATAATCCTATAGTGTAAACTATGAAAAAAAAAATGTGCCATGTGCCAAGTGTTCGGGTTTGGCTTGAAGAAAAGGTGGCAACCCTAGAGATGCCTATAAATTTTTTACCTTAATTCATTCACTGTATTAAGGTAAATATGCAAACAATTACCTTTTACCTCTCTTGATCCAACACTGTCCCTGCCGGCAGCTCTGCTCTCCTCTCTTCCTCTTCTCGCAAGACACAGAGAAAGCAGTGGGAGGAGGGAGTGAAGGACATGTCTGAGCCATGCTGTGTGTGTCTATGGATGCACATAGACCTGATCGTGAGAGCGCCTGCATGTGCACTCCCACAGCACACAGGAGGAGGTAAGGGACCTCCCTGTGCAATACTGTAGTACAGAGAAGGTAAGTGTAAACCTCTTTCTTTTTAAATCCAAAACATTTTTGACTTTAAAATCACTTTAAGCAGTATGTGGCAGTGGCGTCCTGTGCATTGTGGCACCTGACACCTCCGCTGCCCTCCCTATTCATGTTCCTGGCCCCTTTCAGGACACCGAACACATGAAATACTATGGTAGGCATAGGTGGGGGGGGGGGGTGTATTTTGAAGCATGTGATTAGAGCCAGAGGCTCTAATAGGTTTCAAAATAGGGTGGACTCGGGGCACAGAGCACTGCGTCCTGACTCCACCCAGTCGTGTCTCATATAGTGATTTAATTTTCCCTATTTTCACATTAACATTGATGGGTTTTTTTTCAGTATGTTTGCCCCCCCCCCCCCCCCCCAAAAAAATTTTTTTTTAGCACCAGCCGCCACTGGTATGTGGTGTTAGGAAATAGTACGATACATCAGTGGTGGTGTGTCCATTTAGGGCGCACGGGCGCTGCCCCCTCTCTCCAGCCACCCCCTCTATATACAGTGGTGTGAAAAAGTGTTTGCCCCCTTCCCCATTTCCTGTTCCTTTGCATGTTTGTCACACTTAAGTGTTTCGGAACATCAAACCAATTTAAACAATAGTCAAGGACAACACAAGTAAACACAAAGTGCAATTTGTAAATGAAGGTGTTTATTATTAAAGGTGAAGAAAAATCCAAACCATCATGGCCATGTGTGAAAAAGTGATTGCCCCCCTTGTTAAAACATACTGTAACTGTGGTTGTCCACACCTGAGTTCAATTTCTCTAGCCACACCCAGGCATGATTATTGCCACACCTGTTCACAATCAAGGCATCACTTAAATAGGAGCTGCTTGACACAGTAAGGTCCACCAGAAGATCCTTAAAAGCTATACATCATGCCGAGACCCAAAGAAATTCAGGAACAATTGAGAAAGAAAGTAATTGAGATCTATCAGTCTGGAAAGGGTTATAAAGCCATTTCCAAAGCTTTGGCAATCCAGCGAACCACAGTGAGAGCCATTATCCACAAATGGCAAAGACATGGAACAGTGGTGAACTTTCCCAGGAGTGGCCGGCCGCCCAAAATTACCCCAAGAGCGCAGCGACGACTCATCCAAGAGGTCACAAAAGACCTCACAACAACGTCCAAGGAACTGCAGGCCTCACTTGCCTCAGTTAAGGTCAGCGTTCATGCCTCCACCATCAGGAAAAGACTGGGCAAAAATGGCCTGCATGGCAGAGTTCCAAGGAGAAAACCACTGCTGAGCAAAAAGAACATCAAAGCTCGTCTCAATTTCTCCACAACACATCTTGATGATCCCCAAGACTTTTGGGACAACATTCCGTGGACCGATGAGACAAAAGTGGAACTCTTTGGAAGGTGTGTGTCCAAGTATATCTGGCGTAGAAGGAACACTGCATTTCATAAAAAGAACATTATACCAACAGTAAAATATGGTGGTGGTAGTGTGATGGTCTGGGGCTGTTTTGCTGCTTCAGGACCTGGAAGACTTGCCGTGATAAAAGGAACTATGAATTCTGCTGGCTACCAAGAGATCCTGAAGGAGAATGTCCGACCATCTGTTCGTGTACTCAAGCTGAAACGAACTTGGGTTCTGCAGCAGGACAATGATCCTAAACACACCAGCAAGTCCACCACCGAATGGCTGAAGAAAAACAAAATGAAGACTTTGGAGTGGCCTAGCCAAAGTCCTGACCTGAATCCTATTGAGATGTTGTGGTATGACCTTAAAAAGGCCGTTCATGCTCGAAAACCCTCTAATGTAACTGAATTAGGACAATTCTGCAAAGATGAGTGGGCCAAAATTCCTCCAGGACGCTGTAAAAGCCTCATTGCACGTTATCGCAAACGCTTGGTTGCAGTTGTTGCTGCTAAGGGTGGCCCAACCAGTTATTAGGTTTAGGGGGCAATCACTTTTTCACACAGGGCCATGATGGTTTGGATTTTTTTTCACCTTTAATAATAAACACCTTCATTTACAAATTGCATTTTGTGTTTACTTGTGTTGTCCTTGACTATTGTTTAAATTGGTTTGATGTCCCGAAACACTTAAGTGTGACAAACATGCAAAGGAACAGGAAATGAGGAAGGGGGCAAACACTTTTTCACACCACTGTAGATGCATTTAATGGCACAGTGGCGGCATTTGATGGGCACATTGGTGGTGTTTGATGAGCACAGTGGCTGCATTCGATGGGCACAGTGGCTGCATTCGATGGGCACATGGGCACAACGAGGCTACAATTGATGTTTTTTTTTAGACTAGGATTGTCCTGCCCGGGACCTGAGGGGCTATACCTGTATAGGCCGGATGGTGAACTGCAAACTGCAAGTTTTCAATGGGGGGGGTCCTATGTAACCCATGGATGGACAGATATAGGAGTGTAAATAATATGTAGATATATTAATGCAGCGCCGGGCTCCTGAAGAGCACGTGCTATGTTTTTCAAAGTTAAAACTTTACCCAAATTACAGTTTGGTTTTGGTCTATTTGTCTAAATTTGACTTCTGTGTCAGTCTGACTGGACTGTGATATGTTCAGCCTGGCCACAGGGGGCACTGTCTCTGGTGGCAGGCGTGGAACTATGGTCTGGTGAGGCGCTTAGGTTACTCTTTCTCGGAGTCAGGTCAGTGGGAGTGGCTCTCTCGCTGTGCCCTCTGGGAGAGGGTATTTAATATACGGACGTCACGTGGTTTGGGGTTCCAGTCCAGTATGATGCGCTGATTACTTGGTTCTGGTCCTCCTGACCAACCCCCAGGAAGGCTATGGCCTGGGGTGCAGTTCCACCTGACTTTGATGCCTCGGGGCTGGCTAGCCCAAGGCATGGAGGAGGATTCTGAGGTGGATGGGTGCCTTCTCTGGTCCGGGAGAGAACCATTGAACTTCGAGCATTCCAGGGGAGGACTCTTTAGAAGAACACCACGTGTGAGTTTGGTTTTCTTAACAAGAGCCTGGAAGGGTTGAAGTAACCGAGAGAATACAGTCTTGTGGATATCGCCAAGTGGGCTGAAAGATCCACGTATCCTACAAGTGTTCTACAGCTTAGTTTCCTACGTGTTCTGAATAAGCACCTTGTTGGCTGCTAGGCCTTGTGAGAGAGGGACTGTCCAACCTGAGTGTTCATCCAGCTGCGAATGGCTATTCTCTGGATGCAGTCAAAGTAAGCAAGTTCCTTAACTTTTATAGACTTTGACATTGAGAGTACCTGAATTCCTTTCCAACCCTCTGATCCCAATTTAAAAGACTGTTGAAGTTTGCAAATAAAATCCATTCAATTGGATCTATTGTCAGTCTCAAGTTACTGGGCCAGCTACCATGGGGCATCCCCTAGATGTGCAACAAGGAGAAGCAGAAGGTAATGGTAAGCCCAAAAATAACCAGCAGCTCCTTTGGGGGTTAGTGCTACATTAACTTGATGGAAATAAGATCTGAACGAGAGTGATCTATGTGCAACCAGACTTAAAAGTCAATCCCCAACCAGGCCACTCAGCTGCGGGCCATAGCTTCCTGGTTTCCGCAGAAGTCTTATAATAGGTGGTCGGAGATTGAAAAGATCTGGCTAGCTCCTATACATCCGAACAGCTTCTTATGGGGGGCGAAGACTGATATAGACTCGGGTCGACTACTGGGGCCGATGGCCCAGCTTCGTCTCCTCTGGCGGAAGCTCTCCCGCGACCACAGCCTCCACTCGGAGTTCTCCCTACTGACCTCCTTCCTCTATAACCCGACTATCCCGACCAGCTTGACCCACCAGATGTCCTGGCCTTGGGCCTCGCGTGACCTGTTCCACTTAGGGCACCTAGTGGACCCCAGAACACGACGGCTGTTGTCCTTCTCGGAGCTTCAGGCTAAGCATGACCTCCCCCGTCAGACGTTCTACAGCTACCTACAAATTAGGCACTTTGCACAATCTAGGGCCCCTCACTTACGGTTCTCCCCACCCTCCCCCTTTGAGCAGATAATCCTGGCAGGACGGGATCGCAGAGGGTTGATCTCAGACATATACCGCGTCCTCAACGCATACCACTTTCAAACGAAGGGGAAGCACTCCTACATGAAACGCTGGGAGGGGGAATTGGGTGAGGAGCTCCCCCTTGAGACCTGGCAGGCGGTGTGGCGCCAGGCAGCCAAATCCTCTCTGTGCACATTGTACAAGGAGAATTTCTACAAAATTCTTTTCTTCTGGTACCAGACCCCGGATGTTCTCCACAGGATATACCCCTCTACCTCGGATCGCTGCTGGCGGTGTCTGAGGGAGCGGGGCTCCCTGTTCCATATCTACTGGGCCTGTCCCCTGATTGCCCCATACTGGCTTACGACCCGTGAGCTGCTCCAGCGTCTATTCGACGTTCCTGTACCCCACTCCCCCAAATTTTTCTTGATGGGCCTGTCCCAACCCGCTCTGTCTAAGCCGAGCCGGAAGCTCCTGCGGCATATCTTGACAGCGGCCCGCTGCCTGATAGCCCTTAACTGGAAGAATCCACTGCCCCCGTCTAGGGAGGCCCTTTACTCCAGGATCAAGGACGTCGAGCTCATGGAGAAGATGACTGCCAGGGTGAGGGACAGGCTGGAAGAGCATGACCTGGTCTGGGGGAGGTGGCGGCTGCTGGAGGACTGATGGTGTACCGGTGTGGACATGGTGAAGTGGACCGTTGGCACTCTATTTCTTTTTCTCTGTCTTTCCCTCTTTCCTTCCTTCTCTCTCCTCTTTTCTCCTCCACTCTTCTCGTTCGCATTAGTTTGGCATGTAAGTTACGCAGCAGACCCCGGGTGGCCTTTCGGACCCCAGCACGGATAACTGACTTTTGGTGTCTTCCGTCCTGCTATGCATCCTGGGCCGGTTGGTCTGATCCCGCTGTATTTCCCGGTACTGTACTTTTCTGCACTGCACACTCATGTTGGGCCTCCTGTGTTTTGGAAGCCATGTTACTATTGCTGTATGCCTGCACTACTACTTTTGTTCTGCGACCACGAAAACTTAATAAATTGTTATTTGAAAAAAAAAGTCAATCCCAAGGCTAGAAGAAAAAGACACTGAAAGTGACTCAATTTAAATATATATAATAACCATCCCTATTTCGGTATTATTTTGTGTGTGCACAGTTTTTACCAGTACAATATCTACGAATGTTACGGTTTTAATATCGTGCTTACCAGAACGATATGAAAACAGGCAATGTAATCATATGATGCAAGAGGTCAGTAATGGACTTGAATGGCACACTCCAAACTTGATAGGCAGGTCATAAAGATATCCAGGTTCATCAATATCAGAAAAAACATCAGGACTCCAGAAGATGGATATATTGTGCAGTCACCACCAGAGTGTAAAATGTAAACCCCAATGAGGAAAAAAGCAACAATAGTGAAGCCTGTAAAGGTAAAACACACGTATATTTATTGTAGTCTACTTACAGGACAGAAGCAACATCATGTCATATAAAAACTCAGCAGTTCACAGCGTGCTTGCATCAGCCAGGCTGACATGTTTCATCCTATGTGGATATCATATATGTGATATCCACATAGGATGAAACATGTCAAGCATGACATACATGATATCCACATAGGATGAAACATGTCAGGCTGGCTGATGCACTTTGGATTTTTATTGTTTATGTTTGATGAATCAGCAAACTGTGCGGGCTGCTGTTGTTTTTGCTTTTGTATAGTTAGCGCAGAAATGTCTTCACCCGGTTTACTTTAATATCATGCTGCTGTGTACAACTATATGATCTATGTTTTGTAATTTTGTATTATTTGTGGCTGGAATGTACTATTACAATAATCATTTGGTTTTATGCATTCTCTGTTAGTTATTGTTCTACTATGGATATATATATATATATATATACACCTTTGTTACTAGTCATACAAAGTCCCACGTTTGAGGCCAAAGACAGCCAGGCAACTAGCATTTTAAGAAAGAAGTCATCCTCCATATTTATCAGTACAGGTTTTCTATAAACACATAAATGCACAGTGTTACTATGTTTATGTAGGTTTATAACTGCTTTTTGATTCCCTCTTTCTTCTAAGGAAATTGTTACCACGACTACCAACTCCTCTCTGGGTGCAGCCACTGTGGACAATTATCTCCGCCATCAAGTGTCAAGAGCTCCCAGCTCTGTGCTGTGTTCTCCTATAGAGATTGAAGTTCAATACACCAAACAGCTGATTACCCGGCAGTGGCAGTATTAATTTAAAAGATAAATACACTGGCAAGACCGGTCCACACCGCGGGCGATGCGTGGCGACACGACTCGCCTCGCCGCAGTGTGACAAGTCGCCCCCGTTCTGTACAATGGAACCGTTGTGAGAGGAGCGACTCGAGTCGCTCCGACTCAGAAAAAAGGTTCCTGTACTACTTCTGGGCGACCTCGGGGCGACTTGCATTGACTTCTATACAGAAGTCATCTGCAAGTTGCCGCTGAGGTCGCGGCAGGTCGCGGCGAGGCAAGTCGGTGTCGCCTCGCCTCGCCTGCAGTGTGAACCGGCCCTTATGGTACTTATCTTGAACAACCCTATATAAATATGTAGTACCAGTACCTATCTGATTGCTTTTTGTAAATATAAATGTAGCACTGACTACCGAAGGAGCGGCTGGTTTGATTTGGGCTTACCGTTACCTTCTTTCGCTCGCTCCTTATGTCTAGGGGTTTCCCGTGGTAGATGGCCCAGAAACTTTAGAGACTGACAATAGATCCGCTTAAAGGGATTTTTATTTGCTAAAACTTAGTTAACAACAGTCTCTCAGTATAGGATCAGAGGGTTAGGTGAAAAATCCAGGTACTCTTAGTGTCAAAGTCAGTAAGAAAGAACTTTCTTACTTTGAATAAATCCAGAGAATAGCCATTCAGAGCTGGATGTTCCCTCTAGTTGGATAGTCCCTCTCTCACAAGGCCTAGCAGCCAACAGGGTGTTTGAGTCAAGAAAAAGTCTCTACCACAGACTTTGTTATAGAACATGAACAAGGAAACTAGAAACTTGTAGAACACTCGCGTGGCACCAGTATCTTGCAGCCGGTCCGTGGATACCGCGCGAGATTGGATTCATTTAGGTCCTTCAGCTTTATCAGGCTTTTGCTAAGAAGCCAACCCTTGCGTGACCTTCTTCTGAAGAGTCCTCCCCTGGATAACTATGAAGTTGCTGGGCCTCTCCACAACTTCAGATGGCACCGGACCACTTCCGAATCCCTTCCTTAGTTTCCTCGCCCCGGGCTAGCCAGCCCCGAGACGTAAAGTCAGGTGGATCCGCACCCCAGGCCATAGGCCTCCTGGGGGCTGGTCAGGAGGACCAGGACCATGGAGTCAGAACATACTTCTAGACCGGAAACCCTGAACCACGTGACATCCGCATCTTAAGTACCCTCTCCCAGAAGGCACAGCAAGAGTGACACTCTCACTGGGCTGGCTTCAAGACAAAGTAACCTTAAAGCACCCAACCAGACTGTGTTTCCATGCCTGCCAGAAGAGACAGCGCCCCCTATGGCCAGGCCGAACACCCTATAGTCCAGTCAGACTGATGCTGAGGTAAAAATTTAGAATAATTATACCCAAACCAAACTGCAGTTCAGGTGTAATGTTAAATTTCAAAAACACATAGCGCATGGTCTTCAGGAGCCGGAGCTACACAAAGATCCCCATAACCTGGTCATATACTGTGCAATTTTTGGCTGGTTCCTGATGAACTGGCCACAATTCGCTCCATGGATGGCCTTGCTGGCCCCTCCCAGTCTGACGTCTTCCGATTGAAAAGTCAAAGGAGCCAGGCAGAAAGTTGTCAGCCAAACAGCAGGTGCATCTAATCAGACATAGTACTTAAAGCGGTATTAAAGCCTTGTTTTTTTTTAAAAAAACAACAATGTTGTACTTACCTGCTCTGTGAAGTGCTTTTGCACAGAGCAGCCCAGATCTTCCCCATTCTGGTCCCACGCTAGCTCTCTTGGCTCCTCCAGCAGTTTGCTATGGGAGCATCCAAGCAGGCACACTCCTGACCTGTAGCTCTGTATGTCCATTCACACAAGGAGCCATGGCTCACCCCTGTCCCCTCGGTCTCCAGATTGGCTTGCTAGCTGGGATTGACAGCAGCAAGAGCCAAAGGCTCCCACTGCTGTCAAAAGCCAATCAGGAGTGAGAGTCACCGGAGAGGCAATGCTCTTGAGGACATCGCTGAATAAAGAGGGGGCTCAGGTAAGTATTAGGGGGTGGGGCTGGGGGGGGCTGCTGCACATAGAAGGTTTTTTTCCTTTATGCATAGAATGCATGAAGATAAAAACCTTGTACCTTTACAACCACTTTAAAATACAATAGCCTGCCAGGGAGATTTATCCACCCACCCTGTAAATCTTGGATGTGGCCTGTTTAGGTAGTCAATCACATTATATACTGTCAGGAACTATAAACCACATTGTACAGAAATTGTTCAGATTCCAACATGTTAGGGAAGCTTTAACCACTTCAATACCGGACACTTTTACCCCCTTCCTGCCCAGGCCAATTTTCAGCTTTCAGCGTTGTCACACTTTGGATGACAACACTGTATCCCAAATTCGATTTTTATAATTTTTTGAGACAGATAGAACCTTATATTGTTGGTATTTAATCACTACTGTGTTGTTTATCTTTTGCTAAATAATCCAAAAAAAAAGAACAGTTTTTCTGTTTCTGTTATATAGTTTTGAAAAAAAAAAGAATCTTTCTTCATAAATTTAGAACAAAATGTGTTCTGCTACATTTCTTTGGTAAAAATAACCCGAATCTGTGTATATTATTTAATCTGTAGAAAAGTTATTGGTTCCACAAACTATGGTATATATGGTGTCTTGAAATGTGTTCATACCCCTTAAAATTTTCTAGATTGTGTTATTTTACAACCAAGAACGTAAATGTATTTTATTGGGATTTTATGTGATAGACCAACACAAAGTGGCACATAATTGTGAAGTGGAAGGAAAATGAAAAGTGTGGCATGCATTTGTATTCAGCCCCCTGAGTCAATACTTTGTAGAACCACCTTTCGCTGCAATTACAGCTGTCTTTTTGGGTATGTCTCTACCAACTTTGCACATCTAGAGAGTGAATTAAAAAAGAAAAAGTGTTAAAAAAAATGGCAATACAAAATGTTTTTAGGAAAGAAAGCTCCTTCAGTTAGGGTTTACATGATTGCCCATGTTTTATCCAATTCCACTGTAATATGGGAAACCTAACCATCTTCAGTGATAGTGAGTTTCAGGGCCTTAGATCATTTTTTTTCCTAGAGGGGTTCAGGTCTTTCAAACTTAAAGGCATCATTTACACTTTTATGTTGGGGGAGGTACGGTAAAAACATGTGACAGCAGAGTGGGGCCATGAGACTTTGCAATTCAGCGCAGCAAAAATGATCCTTTGCTCTTTTCAGACCACCACTTAGATGTACAGGCTGAGCAGAGATTGGAACATCTGAGATGATGATACCTCGAGGAGGAGTCTAAACAGTGCTGATGCTGAGGATAAATAGCAGGGGCACTGTCTGGGCATTTTGCCAGGATGCTCTGGCTGGTTTGAATACCCCTGACCCCCTCCTTTTCTACGCCCCTGTGAGTTGGTGACAATACTGAAGCGAGACGATCTGCATGTTAGCCAGGCAAATACAATTTTTACTTAAAACAGTATTAAACCCAAAACCAAAAATGTAATATATTGCAGCTTACTAATCATAAGTTGTGGTGACTGCTTTTTCCCCTGTTTTCACCTGGTGATCTGGCCAGTACCACACCTGCTGTATTGGTGTGTGTGTGGGAGTACTAATAAATATATTAGCAGATGTAGACCCACTAACAAATTGAAGCCAAACTCCAGCTCACACTTTATAATCAATAATAGCATTTTTTTTTACTTTTGAATAATGGGTTTGCAAGAATAAATAATAGCTGATAATTTTATTCACTGCTGCCAGTGTTAAGTGGTTTATCCTATCTGTGTAAACAGATTCATTCTGCTGGAGAGTTTGTGCTGTGAAAAACAACAGCGGAACTAAAGTTCACAAATTCTTACCTTTGCTTCAGCGGTCCATATCCAGCATCAGCACCTTCTCTCTGGTCTCATCTTGATTGGTGCTGATTTGGAAATCTATTACAGCAAAAAGTAAAATATATTTTGTTTTTTTCAAAATTGTCGCTCTTCTTTTGTTTATAGCGCAAAAAATAAAAACCACAGAGGCGATCAAATACCACAAAAAAAGCTCTATTTGTGGGAAAAGAGGACGTCAATTTTGTTTGGGTACAGTGTCGCACGACTGCGCAATTGTCAGTTAAAGCGGCGCAGTGCCGAATCGCAAAAAAATGGCCTGGTCAGTGAGCAGCCGAATCTTCCTGGGCTGATCATACTTACCAAGCTATCCTCCACTTTCTCTAACACTGAGAACTGAGCGGTCAAACACTCCCGATCACTCAATTTTTGTCAGTCACTGGCTCTCTGATCTGTAACCCCCCCCCGCACTCACTGGAGCACTAGGCTGTGGAGGGGGTGGGAGCGACCAGCTCAGGCTCTCAGCGACTCGCTGAGAACCTCAGCCAACTGCTGATCCAGGCATGTGGGCGGATCTCGACTTCATTGTCGCGATCTTGCCCGAGCCTGGACCAGCTCTGTGACGTCAGCCGACAGCAGACTTCAGACTTGCTGTCTGCTGAAAACAAGTCATAGGAGCACAGAACGAACTGCAGTCCTGTGATCTACAAGAGAAGTACATCCAAACAAGCTTTGGCTGTACTTCTCCTTTAACACACTTCCTGATAACATTGTTTGAGATAAACTGCAGAGGACAGAGCTAAGTTTCCGGCAGGATCAATAGGCATTTTTTTTTTTTTTTGGACTTATTGATCTTATTCTACAAACCACTTTCAATGGTATATTTATCAGACCAAAATGGAGTAAATAAGATAAGCTTATTTTTGGGGTTCGCATAGACTTTTAGTATTAAACATTATTATAAAATTGTTCACCTTTTTCATGATCCTCTTTAACCATTGATCATTTATGTACATCATACGAACGACTTTAGATCATTTCCCTCATTAAAATATTCCACTTGCTACAATTACGTCTTCCTTTTTCCCCTATGAGAGGGGCATAAAGGAAGCCTTGTGTTAATAATCCTCAAAATAGCAAAACATCTCTTGAGAACTGCTTTTAATGAGATAGGAAAAACAGCTCATCACCACAAAGGATGACAGGATACGTTTTGTCTACAAAGAATACTTGGTCCTGCGAGGAATAAATGTGTGAATTATATTTGGTTCATTCATAATAGGAGGATGTGTGTAGTAACAATACGTATATAGTATTAGTATGCAATTAACTGAAAGGGTATTTAATGCTCCACTGTAATCCTGTGCATGTCCATGTAGAAGAAAAATTATTTATGTGTAGTTTGTGATTCTTTGAAAACCCCCTCATCCTCTGCACACCAGCTGGAATTTACCTAAATCATATTATAGCGTCTATGCATACAAAAAACATATTCACTGCATGCTTGCAATATATGCACATTTCTCCATGACTTATCTCTTAAAAAAAAGTTAAAGTACAGAAAAAATACCTGCTGATCTGCCATACCTTTTTCCAAGCTCTATCAAATAGAGGGAGGTGTTTTGTAGCCCTATAACACACTTTCTGATAACATAGTTTGAGATTGTACTGCAGGTTAATACCTCCTGTTTAAAGAAGGCTTTGCTGTGCTACACCCCAATTAGAAGGAGTGTGTTGTGATTGCTTAATCCCATCTCACAATAACCTTTATGGTTATACTGTCTCATTGAGTTCCAAGTCCTACTCCATTGAAGCCATGGTTTCCATACACTGTACTGATGATGGCCAAATAAATGGTTTAACCAGTTTCCGCCCGGCTTATAAGAAGATGATGGCGGAGAGGGGCAGCAGGGCTGCGCTGCCGCCCAATCTGTCAGACACGATGACCGATCAGTGTACACATGACAATTGTAAACAATGGATGGCTTCCTTTCATGGCATCCATTGCATACAATTGTGTTTCTAGCTGTGATTGGTCACAGTGATCACATGGTACAGACAGGGCCCATCTGTACCATGTGCTTGGCTTTGGATAATCACAACAAAACACACTCAATGAATCAGTTTCATTCAGTAAAGATGGTTGCTTATACCAGTGAAATTCACTGGTATAAACAATTATAATGTGTAAAAAAAAAAAATCCTGGTCACTTCCCCAGAGTAGTACAGTATAACTTTGGTAACACTGTATTGCTCTGGTCATCAGACAGTGTCCCTAAACACCGCCACACCTGCTATATAATAACACTATACTGCACTGGTGACAGTATGTAAAAAAAAAAAATTGTGGGGATAAAAATATTACGATTTCAAAAAAATTCCCATGCTTCTTACTAAATACCTTGGATTTTCTACTTTCAAAAAAAGGGTAATTAGGGGGCTATTTGTACTGTCCTGGTGTTTTTGGGTCTTAAGAAATGATTTTCAGATATATACCATAGTTTGTGGACATAGTTTGTAACATTCCTACAGACTAAATAATATACACTGATTTAAGTTATTTTCACCAAACAAAATGTAGCAGAATACATTTTGGCACATATTTATGAAGAAAGATTATTTAATTGCAAAAATTTTATAAAATTAAAACAGAAACTATAAAAAACTTGTTTTTTTCCTACATTTTGTTCTTTTTTTGTATATTTAGCAAAAAATGAAATAACCCAGTGGCAATTAAATGGCATCAAAAGAAAGCTCTATTTGTGTTAAAAAAAATTATAAAAATGTCATGTAGGTAGAGTGTTGAATGGCCACACAATTGTCATTCAAAATGTAGCAGCGTGAAAGCTGAAAATTGGCATGGGCAGGAAGGAGGTAAAAGTGCACTATACATCAGCAGTTTTGGATTTACAATTGGCTAGAAGGGTGAAAAGCAATGATTTGCACAGCCCCTCCCACTGTCCTAAAATGAGGAATTTCTGGAATCTGAAGGAATGAGACATGTGAATACCTTCTGTTTTTGGAGGGCTTTGATGTCCTATGCACTAATTAGGGTCAAGTGCTTTTTTTTATTGTTTTAATCCCTTCCCACTATAACTTGTATGGTTATCCTGTCTTGCAGATCTTCCAGAAATCCATTGAGCGCCTAACCTGTTTGGGCTGACAACACTGTTTCGCTTACACAATGAAAACCTAACCAGCGTAGTCAGCTCTGCTTGCTGGATTACAGAACTCCATTTACCCTCTTTATCCCTCCTGCTGATCTGACTCCCAAGTGATTGTCCATACATTTTGTATAAGTAAAAGGCTCTTGCGAGCAGTGGCGCCCTAGTGTCACAAGAAAAAAAAAAAGTGTCACGAGATTGCAGACGCGGCATTTAATTTGCAGGCATTTATCCCGCCTTGTGGCGCTTTCCGAAGTGCCAAGTAGCTTCCACCCGGCGCTATCTATTACTACGGTTGGCCGGTTTGATTGACATCAGAGTTTGATGTCACTTCCTGTTTTCTCTCTCCCATTGCGCCGGAAGAAAACAGGAAGTATGAGAGGAACGGACCCCTCCATCACCACTGTGGAAGGAGACACCGCAGGAGAGGACAACACACAGTAAGTACCGCTGTGCTCCCAGGGAGAACGGGGGGGTTTGATGTGACACAGGCAGGATGCATTATTTTATGTGACACAGGCTGCATTATTTGATGTGACACAGGCTGGCTGCATTATTTGATGTGACACAGGCAGGCTGCATTATTTGGTGGGACACAAGCAGGCTGCTTTATTTGGTGGGACACAGGCTGCTTTATTTGGTGGGACACAGGCTGCTTTATTTGGTGGGACACAGGCTGCTGCATTTGGTGGGACACAGACGGCTTCATTTGGTTGGACACAGGCGGCTGCATTTGGTGGGACACAGGCGGCTGCATTTGGTGGGACACAGGCACGCTGTATTTTCTGGGACACAGGCAGGGTGTATTTGGTGGGACACAGGCAGGCTGTATTTGGTGAGATACAGGCAGGCTGTATTTGGTGAGACACAGGCTGCATTTGGTGGGGTCCAGGCTGCATTTGGTGGGACAAAGGATGCATGTAAGGAGGGACTCTGCTGGGGGCACCTGATGTAAGGACGGACTCCGCTGGGGACACCTTATAGTATCTGGTGGCAGGTGACGTGGCTAGTGACACGCTCAGGGCTGCCACTGATTCTGCATTATAGAGAGTTGAATGATTTAATTTTATATTACAATGTAATAATAGAAATAATCCACTTCAATCATCCTGACACCATAACAACCATGGCGCCGGGATGATTGAAGTGCTAACACCAGGTGTTTGGAATATCTTTAGCTGCTGATTGTTAAACTTTCTAAAATACACATATTTCTATTGCTGTGTAGGATCTGGGCCTGCTGCCCCTCCATGTCTCTCTCCCTCTCCCTCCATCCCTCATTCATCTCAGACGCTAACCACACCACCTTAGAGCCACACCCACTATTTTTCTGAAACCACGCCCATTTTCACCAAGTGGGAGGGGTCAAAAAAGGAGATGTAGTTCTGGGAGGGGGGGGGGTGCTTTCATGAGTACATAATGACCTCCCATTAGCCACCCCTGCCTGGTGATCAAGACACAAGGGATAATGAAAGAAGTTTTTTACTACAGGAACAATGTAAAAGAAAAACATTGAATGCATTTAGCGCTCCTGCTTCTCATTCCCGCATCCTAGTTTTGGCTGTGGCATTCTCTTTGTCAGTCTGTCCACCTGCAAGATGATTAATGTGGCCAGTATCGGGGTGGAGACCAAACATGATTTAAGCCAGCCAAGCTTACAGTGTGTAATACATGCTCCAAAGCTCCCTGTTTGTCTTCCCTGCTCTGCTAGATTGTATTCCCTCGCTGACAACCTCAGAGAGGATATCGACTATTCTCTGAACTCTGCCTGCCTTTTGACTGTGGATTGACCCCAACTATTCTGAACCTAGCCTTCCTTGTACCGGAACTAATATTGAACCACTTTGCCTGTCTACCAACCGCAAGTACCCATTTTCTTTCCTCAGATTGCGCCTGCCACGTCATGGTTGCCAGGCCCTATAGCATTGTGTATTATTCCTGGGGGCAACCAAGTACCAGTAGGCCTGCTTCTCTTATGGGAAAGGGGGCTGCTATAGGTGAAGAACACAGAAGCTAGCTATAGTGTCTGACCACTTGCGTTAAGGGTAAGCATGACAGAATGCTTTAACATGTTCTAGAGGAGGAGAAAGAGGTTTGAGGGTAAATTTTGGTAATTCCTGGACAAACCCTTTGAAATATTTCTAACTCCAGACAAAACTTGTTTTTTAATTTTTAGATAGTGATGAGAGGGATTAAAAACACATTTTGTCTGTGTTTTGGCATATGCCGGGTGCTGGGATGAATTAAAACAGAGCTTTACCCAAAAGGTGACCTCCCCGCTCCTCTTTCAGAAATCTTTTTATTTATTTTTGGTGGGGAATGGGTACCTGATTTGACAGGTACCCGCTTTCAGTCCCATTCGGATCATCCAGGTGATCTGAACAAAAGTTCTCTATTCCCCGTCCCTCCCTGCAGTCTTTTAAAACTGGTGACAGCTCCCAGAAGACTGCGGAACCATTCACAATGTGCAGGGTGTATTGCACATGCGCAGTGGGCACCCAGCTGTGAAGTCACAAACTGTCACAGCTGGGTGCCCACAGTTAAGACTCCGCCACCGGGGACCAAAGATGCATGGAGAAAAGAGCTTGGGTGAGCACAACTCTGGATCCTGGGACAGGTGAGTGTCTGTTTATTAAAAGTCAGCAGCTACAGTTTTTGTAGCTGCTGACTTTTAGTTTTTACAATAATGACTGGAGCTTCTCCTTAACTCCTGTGCACATGTATAGGAGTTGAAGTTACATCAGCCTGCTCTGGCCAATTAAGATTGACAAAGTCCCCACACCCAGAGGAGAAAATGTCGGTTGTCACATCTTTGAACTGGAATATTTTGGTCATTTAGTTCTGTTTTAATAAAAACCTGACAATGGTTCTACTACCCTACTCTGCTAATGAAAAATGCTTCATCTTTGCTTAGGTGCTATAGTGGAAACTGGGTACAAGGTAAATATATTTTTTACTTTTCTCTGTATATGTTATTTTTAAAGGTATAATGTGGGGTTCTGAGATTTGGGCGCAGGGTGGATTTGGTATGCCATTATTTAAGCTTGCCGGCTGGCTCACGCCGATATACGTTGGCAGAAGGGCACATACATGCAGATTAACGTACCTGCACATTTCCCTTTAAGAAGTGGTTTGCAGACGTGCCTGCCGTGACCTCAGTGAGTGTGATCGCGGGTCCCACGGACTCAATGTCCAGGGGGATACCTGCGATCATCTTACGGAGAGGAAGGATGGGGAAATGCTAATGTACACAAGCATTTCCCTGCTCTACCTAGTGACAGGACACTGATCACAGCTCCCTGTATTCGGGTGCAATGATCAGTGTCATGTCACACATAGCCATGCCCCCCCCCCCCCCCCCCCACAGTTAGAATCACTCCCTAGGACACACTTAACCCCTTCACTGCCCCCTAGTGGTTAACCCCTTCACTGCCAGTGCCATTTACACATCAATGCATTTGTATAGCGCTGATTGACAAAAATGTGTCAAAAATGTCCAATGTGTCCGCCATAATGTCGCAGTCCCGATAAAAATCACAGATCGCTGCCATCACTAGTAAAAAAAACAAAAAACATAAAACTATCCCCTATTTTGTAGACGCTATAAAGTTTTCGCAAACCAATCAATAAACGCTTATTGCGATTTTTTTTTACCAAAAATATATAGAAAATACGTATCGGCCTAAACTGGAGAAAAATTTATATATATATATATATATATATATATATATATATATATATATTAGCAAAAAGTAAAAAATAATGCATTTTTTCCAAAATTGTTGCTATTTTTTATTAATAGCGCAAAAAATGAAAACCGCAGAGGTGATCAAATACCACCAAAAGAAAGCTCTATTTGTGGGGAAAAAAGGACGTCATTTTTGTTTGGGAGCCACGTCGAACGACCGAGCAATTGTCAGTTAAAGCAATGCGAATCGCAAAAAACGTGAAAAGCCAAATGGTCCGGGGCTTAAGTAGTTAATAAGCGGACTTTGCATTTGGTTGCCAGATCCACTATAATTGACAGTGTTGAGGCACCAGAATACGTTTTAAGAGTTGAAGAGCTCCTGACATTTCACTGAGCAATATAAGTTTTACATTATATACAACTAGTCAAACAATGTGAATAAACCAGACTGGTTATAAGTCTAAAAAAAAAATGCAATTCCAGAATTTTTACATACTGCATGTACTAGTAATGGCTAATAATAACCTTTAAAATTGGTCATTTTCTTGGTTGGAAAGCTCTCCTGAGATAATACTCAGTGAAAGAACAGATCGTCCTGTGTTCAGCTGAAATTTTCCTCTAGCTCATCATTTCTGTAAATTCTCTGTCTGTGTAAGGGGAGATTTCTGGTAATAAGTCCACCCACACAGGTCCCCTGTACAAAAAGGAAAGTGGATTACTTAGGCTTTCAGTGACAAATATTCAGTGCGTGCAATGACTCACAAGTTATTTGTCGTGTGCATTCCCCAAAGCACTTCTTTCAGCCTGTAGTAAGGCACACGTGCATCCTTTACATTCATCAATGTACAAGATATGTCTTTATCATGAAACTCACCTGCTCTCTGATGACTATGAGGGCTGGAAACAAAGGCAAAACACTGCAATGTTCAAAATATGGGGAATTTCCTTCAACAAGCATCAAATTTAGAACAGATACACCTATCTGTTTTTTATGTCCTTTTAAAGTGGTCATTCACGTCTGAATTATGCAATCTCTGTACATATTTATTTTAAGAACGCCAATACATTTTTCCTAGGGCTGGGAAAATTACAGATCAATTCCTCGATTAATCGTAAAATTTTTTGATCGATCACAATTCTTTTGATCGGTACTCACCTCTCCGCCGGCTTCCGGGTCTTCAGGGAGTTCCGTCAGAGATCCGGTGATGTCACGGACATCGATCCCCCCCCCTTTCCCAAGTGCCTCCGTCTGCTAATGAAGGGAAGGGGGGAGGAGTCCGGTGACGTAGATGTCCGTGACGTCACCGGACAGCCTGGACAGTGATGGTAGATATGGATGTGGTTAACTGGAATCATTCAGTGAGCTAAGTGTAGGCAAATTTGATAACCTCCGTTTTTAACACTGTTGTAAATAAAACAACAAAATGTAAACACTCTGGTATGTCTGCATGACTGGCTAAAGTGATGCCTACTTGCCTACTATAAAGTGACTGACAGTCAAAATTACTTAGGTCAGTGCTACAGTTTGAATTTAAAAATGTATTTGTGTGAAGTTAAGTCATGGATTGTGGAAACGAACTAGTGTCGGGTGATTGTATATAGTGTATAGCACATTTACCACTGACTAATGCAGAGCTACAATGCAAGGAGATCAGCTAAAAGTAGTTGGATCTGTGTGTGCATTATAATTAATCGAAATTAGTTGATTAACCACTTCCCGACCGCCGCACGACGATGTACGTCGACAGAATGGCACGGGCAGGCATAAGGGCTTACATGTACGTCCTTGCCTGTCCGCCGGTCGGGGGCCCGATCGGGCCCCCGCCCGGTGCCTGCGGCGGTCGGTATTCGTTCGGGAGCGATCCCGGACGAGGGGACGGCCATTCATTCATGGCCACCCCCTCGCGATCGCTCCCGACGAATGAAAATGTCCCGTGACATCACTTCCTCTCCTGTAATGTAAACACAGGAGAGGAAGTGATGTATTCTCTCCTCCGTGTCGGTATTTTTCGTTCCGGCACCGAGGAGAGAGCATCGGTGAGTTGCACAAGCACTACACTACACAGTAGAACATGCCAGGCACACTCACACCCCCCCTTTACCCCCCGATCACCCCCCAATTACCCCTGCCCCCCCAGTCACAGTGACACCAATTGCTTTTTTTTTTTTTTTTTTGCATTGGTGTCATTTGTGACTGTAATAACTGTTAGGGCAGTTAGGGTTAGCCCCCTTTAGTTCTAATGTGCCCCCCTAACCCCCCCAATAAAGGTTTAACCCCGTGATCACCCCCCCTCGCCAGTGTCACTAAGGCTGGGTTCACATTGCAGCGGTTTATGAGAACGAATGTGATTCGCACCGCACTGCAGTGCAAATCACATCCGATCTCTGTGCGATTCGAGTTCAGCCATACAGATAGTATGGCTGAATTCGTGTCGCACCCGCCGCACCCGCCGCAAATTCGCACGGGACCCTTTTTTTGGCCCGCAGCAGAATCGTATCGCATGGGTGTTCACACCATGCGATCCGAGTTTGCAGATCGCACTGCGATATGCGAACTGATCTGGGGGTGTCATTAACATTTCACTGACACTCCCAGCAGTTCGCATAGGGCAGTGTGAACTGCCGCCGGGAGGCATGCGATGCGGGAACCCGCCGCGGATTCATAGCGTTCCCGCATCGCTCCAGTGTGAACCCAGCCTAATAAGCGATCATTTTTCTGATCGCTGTATTAGTGTCACAGGTGACGCTAGTTAGGCAGGTAGGTATTTAGGTTCGCCGCAGCTTTTTATAGCGCCAGGGACCCCCATATACTACCGCATAAAGCCCCCTGATTGCTCCCTAGTTAACCCTTTCACCAGTGATCACCATATAACTGTTACAGGTGACGCTGGTTGGTTAGTTATTTTTTTATAGTTTCAGGGCACCCGCCATTTATTACCTAATAAAGGTTTAACCCCCTGATCACCCGGCGGGTGTCATTTGTGACTGTAATAACTGTTAGGGCAGTTAGGGTTAGCCCCCTTTAGTTCTAAGGTACCCCCCTAACCCCCCCAATAAAGGTTTAACCCCGTGATCACCCCCTGTCGCCAGTGTCACTAAGGCTGGGTTCACATTGCAGCGGTTTATGAGAACGGATGTGATTCGCAGCGCACTGCAGTGCAAATCACATCCGATCTCTGTGCGATTCGAGTTCAGCCATACAGATAGTATGGCTGAATTCGTGTCGCACCCGCCGCAAACTCGCACGGGACCCTTTTTTTGGTCCGCAGCAGAATCGGATCGCATGGGTGTTCACACCATGCGATCCGAGTTTGCAGATCGCACTGCGATATGCGAACTGATCTGGGGGTGTCATTAACATTTCACTGACACTCCCAGCAGTTCGCATAGGGCAGTGTGAACTGCCGCCGGGAGGCATGTGATGCGGGAACCCGCCGCGCATTCGTGGCGTTCCCACATCGCTCCAGTGTGAACCCAGCCTAATAAGCGATCGTTTTTCTGATCACTGTATTAGTGTCACAGGTGACGCTAGTTAGGCAGGTAGGTATTTAGGTTCGCCGCAGCTTTTTATAGCGCCAGGGACCCCCATATACTACCGCATAAAGCCCCCTGATTGCCCCCTAGTTAACCCTTTCACCAGTGATCACCATATAACTGTTACAGGTGACGCTGGTTGGTTATTTTTTTTATAGTTTCAGGGCACCCGCCATTTATTACCTAGTCTCACTAGTGTACCCCTAAATTTAGGGGTGTCTACTTTCCAAAATGGGGTCATTTGGGGGGGGTTTGTGCCATCTTGGCATTTTATGGCCTTCAAAACTGTAACGCCCTTAGAAAGCCTGAAGGCGGTGCTTGGTTTTCGGGGCCCCGTACGCGGCTAGGCTCCCAAAAAGTCCCACATATGTGGTATCCCCGTACTCAGGAGAAGGAGCAGAATTTATTTTGGGGTGTCATTTCACATATGCCCATGCCATGCGTGAGCAATATGTCATTTAGTGACAACTTTGTGAAAAAAAAAAAAAGTTTGTAATTTTCCCGCAACTTGTGGCAAAATATAAAATATTCCATGGACTCAACATGCCTCTCAGCAAATAGCTTGGGGTGTCTACTTTCTAAAATGGGGTCATTTGTGGGGGTTTTGTGCCATCTTGGCATTTTATGGCCTTCAAAACTGTAATAGGTAGTGAGGAGTGAAGTCAAATATTTACGCCCTTAGAAAACCTGAAGGCGGTTCTTGGTTTTCGGGGCCCGGTACGTGGCTAGGCTCCCAAAAAGTCCCACATATGTGGTATCCCCGTACTCAGGAGAAGCAGCAGAATTTATTTTGGGGTGTCATTTCACATATGCCCATAGCATGTGTGAGCAATATATCATTTAGTGACAACTTTGTGAAAAAAAAATTAAAAAAAATTAAAGTTTGTAATTTTCCCGCAACTTGTGGCAAAATATAAAATATTCCATGGACTCAAAATGCCTCTCAGCAAATAGCTTGGGGTGTCTACTTTCTAAAATGGGGTCATTTGTGGGGGTTTTGTGCCATCTTGGCATTTTATGGCCTTCAAAACTGTAATAGGTAGTGAGAAGTGAAATCAAAAATTTACGCCCTTAGAAAGCCTGAAGGCGGTGCTTGGTTTTCGGGGCCCCGTACGCGGCTAGGCTCCCAAAAAGTCCCACATATGTGGTATCTCCGTACTCAGGAGAAGCAGCAGAATTTATTTTGGGGTGTCATTTCACATATGCCCATAGCATGTGTGAGCAATATATCATTTAGTGACAACTTTGTGTAAAAAAAAAAAAAAATTATTTTTTGTCATTATTCAATCGCTTGAGGCAAAAAAATAAAATATTCAATGGGCTCAACATGCCACTTATCAATTTCCTTAGGGTGTCTACTTTCCAAAATGGGGTCATTTGGGGGGGTTTTGTACTGCCCTGCCATTTTAGCACCTCAAGAAATGAGATAGGCAGTCGTAAACTAAAAGCTGCGTAAATTCCAGAAAACGTACCTTAGTTTGTAGATGTGACAACTTTTGCGCAAACCAATAAATATACAATTATTGACTTTTTTTTTACCAAAGACATGTGGCTGAATACATTTTGGCCTAAATGTATGACTAAAATTGAGTTTATTGGATTTTTCTAATAACAAAAAGTAGAAAATATCATTTTTTTTCAAAATTTGCGGTCTTTTTACGTTTATATCGCAAAAAATAAAAATCGCAGAGGCAATCAAATACCATCAAAAGAAAGCTCTATTTGTGGGAAGAAAAGGACGCAAATTTTGTTTGGGTACAACATTGCATGACCGCGCAATTACCAGTTAAAGCAGCGCAGTGCCAAATTGTAAAAAGACCTCTGGTCATTTACCAGCAAAATGGTCCGGTCTGAAGGTGGTTAATCGATTAAAAATAAAATTGATTAATCGAACACGAAAATTTTAATCAGTAACAGCCCTAATGTTTTCCTCCAATTCCTCCAGTTGCACTTTTTCCTTCAGAATTATTTACTCCATATCCATCAGATCATGGGCTATACGCTCCTCTTTCCACCGCTTTGGAAACCTTTCAGTATGTAAATGTGATCCCAGAATGACTTGCTTCCTTAAGCCTCCAGGAATAATATTTTTCCTAATATAGGATTCAAGAAAGCATTTATCCCATTTCAGCGTCAAATGTCTGCACCAGAACATGCAAAAATATGAAATATTTGAGCGCTGTTTCAAAAGCATGCTACAAAATACCCCTAACCCACACATACATGGGGGGGGGGGGGGTATAGCATGCTGGCCTAGAGAAATGTGTATTGATTTAACCACTTTAACCACTTCAGCCCTGGACCAATTGTCAGCCTAAGGACCAGAGGTCTTTTTACAATTTCGCACTGCACTGCTTTAACTGGTAATTGCGCGGTCATGCAATGTTGTACCCAAACGAAATTTCTGTCCTTTTCTTCCCACAAATAGAGCTTTCTTTTGATGGTATTGATTGCCTCTCCGATTTTTATTTTTGCGATATAAATTGAAAAAGACCGAAAATTTAGAGAAAAAAATATATTTTCTACTTTTTGTTATAAGAAAAATCGAATAAACTCAATTTTAGTCATACATTTAGGGCAAAATTTATTCAGCCACATGTCTTTAGTAAAAAAAAAATGTCAATAAGCATATATTTATTGGTTTGCGCAAAAGTTCTAGCGTCTACAAACTAGAGTACATTTTCTGGAATTTACACAGCTTTTAATTTATGACTGCCTATCTCATTTCTTGAGGTGCTAAAATGGCAGGGCAGTACAAACCCCCCCCCCCCCCAAATGACCCCATTTTGGAAAGTATTTTTTTTTTGTCCCAAGTGATTGAATAATGACACAAAAAAAAAAAAGTTTACAAAAAGTTGTCACTAAATGATATATTGCTCACACATGCCATAGTTATATGTGGAATTGCACCCCAAAATATATTCTGCTGCTTCTCCTGAGTACGGGGATACCACATATGTGGGACTTTTTGGGAGTTTGGCCGCGTACGGCACCCCGAAAACCAATCACTGCCTTCAGGATTTCTAAGGGTGCAAATATTTGATTTCACTCCTCACTACCCATCACAGTTTTGAAGGCCATAAAATGCCAAAATAACACAAACCCCCCCCCCCCCCCCCAATGACCCAATTTTGGAAAGTAGACACCCCAAGGAAATTGCTGAGGGGCATGTTGAGCCCATTGAATATTTTTTTTTTTCCCAAGTGATTGAATAATGACACACAAAAAAAAAAAGTTTACAAAAAGTTGTCACTAAATGATATATTGCTCACACATGCCATAGTTATATGTGGAATTGCACCCCAAAATATATTCTGCTGCTTCTCCTGAGTACGGGGATACCACATATGGGACTTTTTGGGAGTCTAGCCGCGTACGGCACCCCGAAAACCAATCACTGCCTTCAGGATTTCTAAGGGTGCAAATTTTTGATTTCACTCCTCACTACCTATCACAGTTTCGAAGGCCATAAAATGCCAAAATAACACAAACCCCCCCCCCCAAATGACCCCATTTTGGAAAGTAGACACCCAAAGGAAATTGCTGAGGGGCATGTTGAGCCCATTGAATATTTTTTTTTGTCCCAAGTGATTGAATAATGACACAAAAAAAAAAGTTTACAAAAAGTTGTCACTAAATGATATATTGCTCACACATGCCATAGTTATATGTGGAATTGCACCCCAAAATATATTCTGCTGCTTCTCCTGAGTACGAGGATACCACATATGTGGGACTTTTTGGGAGTCTAGCTGCGTACGGCACCCCAAAAACCAATCACTGCCTTCAGGGTTTCTAAGGGTGCAAATTTTTGATTTCACTCCTCACTACCAATCACAGTTTCGAAGGCCATAAAATGCCAAAATAGCACAAACCCCCCCCAAATGACACCATTTTGGAAAGTAGACACCCCAAGCTATTTACTGAGAGGCATGTTGAGTCCATGAAATATTTTATATTTTGCCACAAGTTGCAGGAATATTACAATTTAAATTTTTTTTTTGCACAAAGTAAATGATATATTGCTCACACATGCTATGGGCATAAGTGAAATTACACCCCAAAATAAATTCTGCTGCTTCTCCCGAGTATGGGGATACCACATGTGGGGGACTTTTTGGAAGCCTAGCCACGTACGGGACCCCGAAAACCAAGCACTACCTTCCGGATTTAAATATAAAACGCTACCAAAAAAAAATGTTAGCGATTGCAGGGATCAGGCCTGACTCTGCGAACGCTGCAGTTATGTGTTTAGTGTTTTGTAAGTGACAGTGATCGATCGATACTGCACTTGGGTGGGCTGGGCGGAGGGGCAAAACGCAGGTGCCAGCAGGTATCTGGTCTGATCCCGCTAACAATGCGTTTTTTTGGAACCCTAAACTGCTGGGGATGCTAGTATAGATCTGATCAGATCAGATATTGATCTGTTCAGATTCTATACCAGTACGGGAGGTTTATGCTTTGCGCGTGGGTGTTAGCGGTACTGGCACTAACCTGGCGCTGCCTGGGGTGACGCAGACCCTGACCCTAAAACCTAATTGATATCACCCGCCGGGTGATCCGGGGGTTAAACCTTTATTGGGTAATAAATGGTGGGTGCCCTGATGCTATAAAAAGCAAACTAACTAACCAGAGTCACCCGTAACACTTATACAGTGACCACTGGTGAAAGGGTTAACTAGGGGCAATCAGGGTGTTCAAATTTTTATTAGGTAGTATATGGGGGTCCCTGGCGCTATATAAAAACCTGACGGGGAACAAAAATAACTAACTGGCTAACCAGCGTCACCAATGGCACTTATACGGTGATCGCTGGTGAAAGGGTTAACTAGGGGCAATCAGGGGGTTAAAACCATTATTGGTTAGTATATGGGGGTACCTAGCGCTATAAAAACCTGGCGGTGAACCTAAAAAAAATAACTAGCTACCTAGCGGCACCAGTGACACTAATGCAGCGATCAGAATAATGATTGCTTAGTGACACTGGCAAAAGGGGGTGAAAGGGTTAACTAGGGGAAATCAGGGGGTTAAAACCGTTATTGGGTAGTATATGGGGGTACCTAGCGCTATAAAAACCTGGCGGTGAACCTAAAAAAAATAACTAGCTACCTAGCGGCACCAGTGACACTAATGCAGCGATCAGAATAATGATTGCTTAGTGACACTGGCAAAAGGGGGGGAAAGGGTTAACTAGGGGCAATCAGGGGGTTAAAACCATTATTGGGTAGTATATCGGGGTACCTAGCGCTATAAAAACCTGGCGGTGAACCTAAAAAAATGACTAGCTACCTAACGGCACCAGTGACACTAATGCAGCGATCAGAAAAACGATTGCTTAGTGATACTGGCAAAAGGGGGTGAAAGGGTTAACTAGGGGCAATCAGGGGGTTAAAACCGTTATTGGGTAGTAAATCGGGGTACCTAGCACTATAAAAACCTGGAGGTGAACCTAAAAAATAACTAGCTACTTAGCGGCACCAGTGACACTAATGCAGCGATCAGAAAAACAATCGCTTAGTAACACTGGCAAAAGGGGGTGAAAGGGTTAACTAGGGGCAATCAGGGGGTTAAAACCATTATTGGGTAGTATATCGGGGTACCTAGTGCTATAAAAACCTGCGGTGAACCTAAAAAAATAACTAGCTACTTAGCGGCACCAGTGACACTAATGCAGCGATCAGAAAAACGATCGCTTAGGGACACTGGCAAAAGGGGGTGAAAGGGTTAACTCTAGGGGCAATCAGGGGGTTAAACCTTAATTGGGGGGTAGGGGGTTACCCTGGACCTAACACTAACTGCCCTGACAGTTTTTACTGTCACAACTGACACTAAATGCAGTGATCAGTAAATAAATGATCACTGCAATCAGTGACACTGTGACTGGGAGGGGGGGCGGGGGGATCAGGGGGGGATTTGTGTGCCTATGTGTACCTACATGTCAGTGTAGTGTTGGTGCACACTTACTTTCTGTGTTCTCCTCGTAGTCCGGTCAAAAAGACCGCCCCGAGGAGAATGACATCACTTCCTCCCTGCCTGTGTTTACTATACACAGCGGGGGAAGCTTCTCATTCGCCAGGAGCGATCGAGAGGGGATGGCCAGAAACCAATGGCAATCCCCTCATCCCGGATCGCTCCTGCAGCGAAACGGACCGCCGCATCCAGCGGGAGGGGGTCCGATCGGACCTCTCACCCGCTGGAAGGCGAGCACGTACATGTACGTGCTTGTGCCTGTCGGTGCCATTGCACCGACGTACATTGCCATGCGGCGGTCCTTAAGTGGTTAATATAGGGCATTTTCACCCCCGTCCTGCCCAGGTCAATTTTCAGTTTTCAGCAGAGTCGCATTTTGAATGACAATTGCGCGGTCATGCAACATTTTACCCAAATTAAATTTGTATCTTATTTTTCCCCACAAAATAGAGCTTTCTTTTGGTGGTATTTGATCACCTCTGTGGTTTTAATGTTTGCGCTATAAACAAAAGAGTGACATGTTTGAAAAAACACAATTTTTTTACTTTTACTTTTTGCTATAATAAATATCCCAATTCTTTATAAAAAAACAAACAAACAAAAATGTCTTCCTCAGTTTAGGTTAATATGTATTCTTCTACATATTTTTGGTAAAAAAATCACAATGAGCGTATATTGATTGGTTTGCACAAAAGTTGTAGCGTCTACAAAATAGGGGATAGTTTTATGGCAGTTTTTATTATTTTATTTTTTTTACTAGTAATGATGGCGATCTTTTTATCATGACTGCGACATTGCGGCGGACACATCTGACACTTTTGACACTATTTTGGGACCATTCACATTTATACAGCGATCAGTGCTATAAAAATGCACTGATTACTGTATAAATGTCACTGGCAGGGAAGGTGTTAACACTAGGGGGCGATCAAGGGGTTAAACATGTTACCCAGGGAGTGATTCTAACTGTAGGGGGAGGGGACTTACAAGGGGAGGAGACCGATCAGTGTTCCTCTGTACTGGCAACACACGATCGGTCTCCTCTCACCTGACAGGACGTGGAGCTGTGTGTTTACACACACAGATCCATGCTTCTGCTCTGTTATTGGACATTCGCGGGTGCCCGGCGGACATCGGGGCCACTAGGCCCACGCACCGGCTTCCAAGTGATGCGCCAGGTGCACACACGCCCCTTAAACAGCAGGGAAGCCCAGGACATCATTTGATGCCCACCCAGGATGGGAGATCCCTCCTGCGGACATCATATTACTAGGGGCGGGATGCCAAGTGGTTAAAGTCCAGGAGGAGAGGTTGCAAAAAATGTTTTGGTGGATCAGTACATATGATGGCATAATTTAGACATTGTCAACATCTGCCAGGTCTGCTACCACACTTTTAGCTAGTCACTCTTACTACAGAATTCCATTTGGACTTCTGGCCATCTGCTTAACACCAACTCCAGTTGGCCAAGCACCCCCACAAGACCCCAATTGTATTGGGCCATCCTTACCAGAGGATGGCTACCCTGACTGTCAACCCCTTTTGACCAGCCATACCCACAACACCCCCCTTTCCCTAAGTGCCCAAAGTTGTCACTAAATGATATATTGCTCAAACATGCCATGGGCAAATGTGGAATTACACCCCAAAATAAATGCTGCTACTTCTCCTGAGTACAGGGATACCACATGTGTGGGACTTTTTGGGAGCTTATCCGTGTACAGGGCCCCGAAAACCAAGCACCACCTTCAGGATTTCTATGGACATACATTTTTTGATTTCACTCCTCAGTACCTATCACAATTTTGAAGGCCATAAAATGCCAAGATGGCACAAAACCCCACCAAATGACCCCATTTTGGAAAGTAGACACTCCAAGCTATTTGCTTAGAGGCATGTTGAGTCCATGAAATATTTTATATTTTGCCACAAGTTGAGGGGAAAATTGCAAACTTTTTTTTTTTGCACAAAGTTGTCACTAAATGATATATAGCTCAAACATGCAATGGGAATATGTGGAATTACACCCCAAAATACATTCTGCTGCTTCCCCTGAGTACGGAGATACCACATGTATGGGACTTTTTGGGAGCCTAGCCGTGTACAGGGCCCCGAAAACCAAGCACCACCTTCAAGATTTCTAAGGGCTTACATTTTTGATTTCACGCCTCACTACCTATCACAGTTTTGAAGCCCATAAAATGCCAAAATGACACAAAACCCCCCCAAATAACCCTATTTTGGAAAGTAGACACAACAAGCTATTTGCTGAGAGACATGGTGAGTATTTTGCAGCTCTCATTTGTTTTTGAAAATGAAGCAAGAAAAGAAAAATGTATTTTTTTTTTATTTTTTCAATTTTCAAAACTTTGTGACAAAAGGTCTGCAAAATACTCACCATACCTCTCAGAAAATAGCTTGGGCGTTTTCTTTCCAAAATGTGGTCATTTGGGGGGATTTTGTGCCATCTAGGCATTCCATGGCCTCAGAAACTGTGATAGGCAGTTCCTCACTGAAATCAAAAATTTACACCCTTCGAAATCCTGAAGGCGGTGCTTTGGATTTTGGTGTCCCGAACACGGCTAGGCTCCCAAAAAGTCTCACACATGTGGTATCCCCATACTCAGGAGAAGCAACAGAATGTATTTTGGGGTGTAATTTCACATATGCCCATGGCATATTTGAGCAATATATCATTTAGCGACAACTTTGTGCAAAAAAAAAAATTTGTAATTTTTCCCGCAACTTGTGGCAAAATATAAAATATTCCATGGACTCAACATGCCTCTCAGCAAATAGCTTGGGGTGTCTACTTTTCAAAATGGGGTCATTTGGGGGGGGTATGAACTGTCCTTGCATTTTATGCCAACATTTAGAAGCTTATGTCATACATCATTCACTCTTATAACCACTTAGGGGGGGACAGGGGTGCTGTACTTTTTTTGCTTTTTTTATCTTATTTTTAAACTGTTCCTTTATCATTTTTATTGTTATCTCAGTGAATGTAAATATCTCCTATGATAGCAATAGGCAGCGACAGGTACCCTTTTTTGAAAAAATTGGGGTCTATTAGACCCTAGATCTCTCCTCTGCCCTCAAAGCATCTGACTACACCAAGATCGGAAAATGCTTTCCCAATTTCCCAATGGCGCTATTTACATCCGGCAAAATCTAAGTAATGAAATGCTCATAGCTTCGGGCTTCTTAGGCCATAGAGATTATTGGAGCTGTTCTGGTCTCTGATCAGCTCTATGGTCAGCTGGCAGAACCACCGGCTGCCTTCTCAGGTTCCCTGTTGGGACAGGAGAGCCAGAGAAAACCATGGAAGACGGTGGCGGGCATTCCCTCCCACTGCTTGTAAAAGCAGTCTAGAGGCTAATTGGCTGCTAGGATTGCTTTTACATGAAAGCCGACTGCTGGCTGAAAAGAATGATACCAAGATGATACCTAAATCCGCAGGCATCATTCTGGTATAACCACTCAAAATCCAGCAACATACCAGTACGTTGGTTGGGCATATATTGTAATCTTTTTCCTCATGCAGCCTGTGGGCTGAACGGAAAAAAGAGATTGATGGGGGGGGTATGCCCACCATTAGAATACCTCCCTTCATCCACCCACTTGATGGGCATATATGTACCATTTATATATGCCGAAGCATGGGGGTATCCACCCCAAAACGTAGGAGCAAATCGCTCCTCCAATCCTGCTGCCCCCATACTTCGGCATATATGCTCTTTTTTTTAACTGTGGTGGTGAAATCACCTCCTACAGCACCGGAGTCACGGCTTTATGTATCGTGGGAGCAAGCGCTATTGCTGTCAAGATAAATAAATTTGCGCTGCAACTGAATGGCATACCTGCTAAGCAAATGATGGTTAACTATAAAACAAAGTAAAATTACAGTATAACAGTAAGACTTACCATACCTGCAAAGCAAATAGAAAAAAAAAATAGTAAAAATAAAACATTTTTTAACGCAATCTGTGCCTAAAATATATATATGCGGAAGCATGGGGGCATCTGCTCCAAAAGGTAGACGCAAATTGCTCCTCCACCCCTGCTTCCCCCATGCTTCAGCATATATGCTCTTTTTTTTTAACTGTGGTGGTGAAATCACCTCCTACAGCGCTGGAGTCACATCTTTATGTATCGTGGGAGCAAACGCTGTTGCTGTCAAGATATATAAATCCGCGCTGCAACTGAATGGCATACCTGCTAAGCAAATGATGGTTAACAATAAAACAAACATTACAGTATAACATACCATACCTGCAATGCAAATACAACAAAACATAGTAAAAATAAAACCAAGAGATAGCGATAGATATAGAACAATAGTGAACGAACGGTAGAGTGGAAAGTAGAGAGCGAAATAAGAGAGAGAACAATAGAAAGAGAGAAGAAAAATACAACCACAACTATTTTTGGCTTTTTTATTTTTATTTTTTTTGTGTTTTTGTGTGTGTTTTTATTTTTTATTTTCACTTTTATAAAAACTGAACTGAACGTTGCAGATTAGGGTCTCTCACATCTTTTGAGACCCCAAGACCATGTGTACATGTGCCTATGACTGTGTGGTGCTGTACCCTACGCTAATACTCTAGTGCAGTGATGGCGAACCTTGGCACCCCAGATGTTTTGGAACTACATTTCCCATGATGCTCTACTACACTGCAGAAGGCACAAGCATCATGGGAAATGTAGTTCCAAAACATCTGGGGTGCCAAGGTTCGCCATCACTGCTCTAGTGTGTGGTAGCATTTGAAACAGTCACAAATGCAAACACCAGGTTTGTCAGGACAGGAGGCACAATAAAAGCGGGTGTCAGACCTAAATATGTGCTTTCTTCAGACACATCTTATTTGGGGGTTTCTTTGGGTAGGGGTATCATAGAAGACATGTGGAAAATGCCTCTCATGCAGTCGGCTTACTGCATTTGCACTGGGAAGTTGGGCCAGAGCACCGTCTGGAAACAGAAGGGCTCTGATGATCTCTTCCTGCAATTTAAGGAAGGATCCTGTTCATCCTGAAGCTCTATATAGCACATGAGCGTTCAGCAAAGACAATTGAAATAAGTATACAGACACTTTTTTTGTACCAGCGTCTGGCCTTACGGGCAATTAGGTATGGCGCCAACAACTGGTCATTGAGGTCCACCCCTCCCATATTAAGGTTATATATTCGTGGACACAGAGGGGTTTTATCACAACACCAGTCGCTGTAGGAATTTGGACAGTTGTGTCTGCATGAAGGGAGGTAAGAATGAAAACATTCTTATTATCCCTTCACTTCTTAGCGAGCAAATTATTACATCTCAAGCAGGCTCTCTCCACCAGCCTAAGACGGGAATCTACAAGCCACTGCAATTAGGTCGCACGGTGCCACATGCTGCAATCTGTTGATCAAACAAGTGACTAAACAGTGGCATGGTTGTGTAATAATTGTCCACATGCAAGTGGTACCCCTTTCCAAATAAGGGTGATACCAAGTCCCACACAATTTAGCCAGCGCTTCCTATGTAGTCAGGGCAGTTTGGCGGCTCTATGTGACTATCTCTATCTACTATATGTATAGCCTGTGGCCTTGTCACAGAGCTTATACATCTTGACCCCGTATCTGGCACGCTTGCTGGGAAGGTACTGTTTGAATGACAAGCGGCCAGAAAACTTAATCAGGGACTCATCAATGCAGACAAATTGATGGGGAGTAAACAAGGCTGCAAAATGGTGGTTGAAGTGGTTTACGAGGGGCCGAATTTTGTAGAGCCGATCAAATTCAGGGTCACCCCAAGGATGACACTGAAGTGCATGAACCACAAGATCTGCTCGTATCGTGTCCTGGTCATGGAGGCAGAGAACACGGGCATATGGTGAATTGGGTCAGTTAACCAATATGACCGCAACTCACTATTTTTGGTTATGCCCATGAGGGAAAGGCCCAGAAAGGTCTTAAATTTGGAGACAGTAATTAGTCTCCAATCTCTGGCAAGGGTCAGCTGGGGATTAGGGAAAAATATATAAGCTGCGCTAAACCAATATCACACAAAATAAATAAATAAGTGTTATAAACTCGCCTGTGTACTGAGTCGCACCGGCCACATCAAATTGGCCAGAGCAACTCAAATACACAAAGGAGCACTCTGTGATAGACTAGGTATATATGTTAGACAATAAATCTAAACTTAAATACACTCAATAAATGAAATATACAGTGATATCTTGTGAATAATAAATTACAAATGAACACAAAAATTAATGCTAAATTGCGTGCAAAAAATGAAAAGTGATGGCCTCTAAAATAAAGTCCAATTGAAGGTGATTTTAAATAGCAATTTTTGTAGTAAGTTGTTGTTTTTTAGTGGCAATGGGGGTTATTTACTAAAGGCAAATCCACTTTGCACTACAAGTGCAGCAGTTTCAAGTACACTTTTGCAGTGCACTTGTAGTGCAAAGTGGATTTTCCTTTATTAAATAACTCCCACAGTCCTTTATAATTTGCCACAATCAGGCCATTTTCGTGACTCTGCAAAATTCATTCATGGTGCTGAAAATGATGTATATTTTTAACAGTAATGCATTACATACATTAACAACAAAAACAAGGTGTGTGTGTGTGTGTGTGTGTGTGGCAGACCCACAACATAATAATAGTTTGCTTTAGAAGCTTGTCACCTCGTATCAAATAAATTATGTTTGCGCTATTGAAGAAAATGTCAAAAAATAAAAGCCCATTGGTGAAAGAAACACAAGCAGTAAATCAAAGGAAATATTATTTCAGTTTAAATGATAAAAAATTATTTTGAAAATGTTTGTTAAAAATTTTCTGGCATATCAATGCCCCCCCCCCATCCCACAAAGTACTCCATATATTTTATACTGACCTCGCATGCTCATGGGGGGGGGGGGGGGGGCAAGAACTGAAAACCAGATACAAACCCACAAGCACAAACTGAAGAGCAGTAACGAACAGAAAAGCACGAGGCTGAAAAGCACAAATCGTCTCTCACCAAACTTCTACTAACATGAGATTAGTAGAAGGAGCCCAAACGGTGGCACACTTGGTAGTGAACTTCCCTTTTCTAGTGCCGTCGTGTGTGCTGTGCGTCACCGCGTTCTTGACGTTCGGAATATCCAACAAGATTTGTGTGACTGTGTGTATGCAAGACAAGTTTGAGACAACCTCAGTCGGAAAAAAAAAACATGGATTTTGTTGTCGGAATGTCCGATGGTGTGTACGGGGCCCCAGTTCCCCCAGTCTGGATGAAGCAGAAACAGAAATACCAATGGACAGCAGCATTGTCAGGTTTTGGCAAAGCACAAATATACAAAAGAACCATTTTATCAGTCCTAATATGATAAATACTAATTAGCATTTATTGATGAAGAATTATCATAAACTACAGTTCAGACAGTTGTGTGAAAAAGTATTTCTCCCCTTCCTGATTTTAATTTTTTTTTGCATATTTCTCACACTTAAATGATTCAGATTATCAAACAAATTTCAATTTTACATAAAGATAACCTGAGTAAATCCAAGATGCAGTTTTTAAATTATTATTTCATTTATTAAGGGAAAAAAGCTGTTCAAACCTGCATGGCCCTGTGCGAAAAAGTAATTGCCCCCTCCCATGCTGAATTATAAATGAACTGTGAATAACCAACATTTTTTGGAAGGCTGAGTTAAATTTCAATTGCCACACCCAGGCCTGATTACTGCCAGACCTGTTGAATCAATAAATCACATAAATGGAAGCTGTCTGACAAAGTGAAGCAGGCTAACAGATCACAAAAAGCCACATATCATGCCACAATGTAAAAAAATTCAAGAACAGATTATAAACAAAGTAATGTACATGTCTAGGAAGTGTTTCAAAGCCATTTCAAAAGCTTTGGCACTCCAGTGAACCACGGGGAGAGCAATTATCCACAAATGGAGATAACATCTGCCATAAAACGAATACAGCATTTTATAACAAGAACATCATACCAACAGTCAGACATGGTGGTGGTAGCGTGATGGTCTGGGGCTGCTGGAAGGCTTACCATAATTGATGGAATCATGAATTCTGAGCTCTACCAGAAAATCCTAAAGGAGAATGTTCAGCCATCAATTTGTGATCTCAATCTCAAGTGCACTTGGGTTATGCAGCAGGACAAAGATCCAAAACAAAACAGCAAGTCTGCCTCCAAATGGTTGAAACAAAGCAAAATTTTGGTTTTGGAGTGGCCTAGTCAAAGTCCGGACTTAAATCCAATTGAGATGCTGTATCATGACCTTACACAGGCCATTCATGCTGGAAAACCCTCCAATGTGGCTGAATTAAAACAATTCTGCAAAGAAGAGTAGGCCAAAACACAGCAATGTGAAAGACTTATTGCCATTTATTGCAAACGCTTGATTGCAGTTGTTGCCACCAAGGGTGGCACAAACAGTTATTAGGTTTAGAGTGCAATTACTTTTTCACGTAAAGCCAGACAGGTTTGGACAGCTTTTTTGCCTTAATAAATGAAACCATCATTTAAAAATTGCATTTTGTATTTACTCGGGTTATCTTTGTGTAATAATAAAATTTGCTTGATGATCTGAATCATTTAAGTGTGACAAATATGCAAAAAAATAGGAGCAAATACTTTTTCACACAACTGTGTGTGTAATATACTGTACTTCATAGGCATGACGATGCTCTCAAGCTCCCCCTGGTGATTAGGTAAGGAATACACCAACAAAATGTAAATAAGATATAAAAAATGACTCCTAAGCAAGAAAATTACAAGCAGAACTCCAGGCAAAAATCCCTATCTATTCATCGAATCATTATTATGCATAGAAATGGCCTATCTTTTTTTTTGTCTTTTAGAATGTTTTAAAGAAAAAGAATCCCCAAATATCCCAAGGCAATCTATCCCTTCTCACAAAACATTAACATAACATTCATACCTCAACTGTGACCTCACAAAATGTACCTTGTTTAAAATAAATAAAAAATATGCATATACAGTAGTTATATTTCAGCTGAGGAATTTTAAAAGTCTAAATTCCATTCAAGCATACACTATATTGTCAAAAGTTTTAAGATGCCTGCCTTTACACGCACATGAACTTTAAAGGAGAAGTACAGCCAAAGCTTGTTTGGCTGTACTTCTGTTGATCCCAGGAGTGCAATTCATTTTGCACTCCTGTGACCTGTTTTCAGAAGAGAGTGGGCTGAAATCCGCTCTCTGCTGATGTCGCAGAAATGTCATCACGACAATGGAAGTCAGGATCCTCCAGGGGCCTGGACCCACACCCGGCTCAGCCTCTCATTGAATCTATGAGAGCCTGAGACAGCCGCTCTGTCCCCTCTACAGCCCAACACTCCAGTGAGCAAGAAGGGGGCCTAGCAGAGAGTTGCTGATTGACTGTGAGAATCGAGCGATTGGCAGTGTTGGATCGCTTGGTTTTCAGTGCAGAGGAGTAGGGAGACCGATGCTGCATCCACCTAGGTAAGTATGACACTGGAAAAAAATATACTTCTCTTTTAATGGCATCCCAGTCTTAGTCTGTAGGGTTCAATATTGAGTTGACCCACCCCGTGCAGCTATAACAGTTTCAACTCTTCTGGGAAGGCTGTCCACAAGGTTTAGAAGTGCGTCTGTGGGAATATTTTACCATTCTTCCAGAAGCACATTTGTGAGGTCAGGCACTGATGGATGAGGAGGCCTGGCTCGCAGTCTCCACTCTTATTCACCCCAAAAGGTGTTCCATCGGGTTGCGCCCAGGACTCTGTGCAGGCCAGTCAAGTTCTTCCACCCCAAACTCACTCAGGTCATGGACCTTGCTTTGTACACTGGTCAAAATCATTTGATTATGGTGTGGGGTCGTTTGTCAAGGGTTGGGCTGGGCCTCTTAGTGCCAGTGAAGGGACCCCTTAAGGAATCATCATACCAAGACATTTTGAACAATTTCATGCTCCCAACTTAGCGGTAACAGTTTTGGGATGGCCCCTTCCTGTTTCAACATGACTGCACACCAGTGCACAAAGCAAGGTCCATAAAGATATAGATGAGCGAGTTTGGGGTGGAGGAACTTCACTGGCCTGCACAGAGTCCTGACCTCAACCTGACAGAACACCTTTGGGATGAATTAGAGCAGAGACTGCGAGCCAGGCCTTCTCGTCCAACATCAGTGCCTGACCTCACAAATGTGCTTCTGGAAGAATGGTCAAACATTCTCAAAGACACTCCTAAAAACCTTGTGGACAGCCATCCCAGAAGAGTTGAAGCGGTTATAGCTGCAAAGGGTGGGCCAACTCAATATTGAACCCTACGGACTAAGACTGGGATGCCATTTAAGTTCATGTGCATGTAAAGGCAGGCATCCCAATACTTTTTACAATATAGTGTATATAGTTCCTCTGTTTAGATTTGCAGATTTCACTGTCACTCCTCTACCTCTAGCTTGCTTAATGGACCGTGAACTAGTACAATTAACTGTTCAATAAGCACGCAGCTGACCCAGAAACCTGTTAACTTGATTTACAAAATAATTGTGTGATCTTTCTGGCTGTGCAATGAAGAAAAGACTGATAAATCACAACTGGTCAAAAAATCCTTTGAAAGATAAACAAAGTCATTCAAATCTGCATGTATTAAACTGCTTGTCTAGAGTTCTTTCAGCAGTGATGCTAAATGCAAGCATGTTGAGTTCTGGTAAAAAACGAATTATAAACTATAGGTCAATAATTTATCCAAGTATTCTGTTTCCATTCATTGAATTGGGGGTCAGACCAATGGCATCTAATAAACCAGTTTATATTCTTTCAAATCAAATTGTTGTGAGGCTCCTCTAAATTCTAATATTTTCCAGCTTTAGAGTAGTATTAAGACTCTCAATCCACTCATTCATAAATGTGGATGGAACATTATAAAGTAAATTAAAAAGGGAGATTTTTTTTGTATTGTATAATAAACCCCTGAAAGCACTGAATTTGTTTGGGGAATACTCAAATTCCTTGCCCACATCTGTTACATTGCACCATAAGTTTGAGAGCACCATATTCCCTGTGCAGAATAGAGTCGGGTATGCAAGCGTGGCTCTACTACCATAGGAGCCGCAGGAATAACTTGTCCAGGTCTTCCCAACTTCAGCCCCGCAGCCAGGCATACAACAGGCTCATTCAATAATTCTGCAAAGACCAGTCTAGGGGATGTTTTTATTTTTGGAGACTTTGGATAGAGATGATGGAAGTGGTGGGATACTCTAAGAATAAGAACTATGTACATTGAGAACGTAATCTTCCTATAGCTTACATAGTATTAGTAGTAGTAGAGCCAGTAGAGCAAAGCCCCTTTAAGTAGCAAAGGAGCTCTTCAGAACACCAGCCCGTGTCCCCTTTAACAGACCCACAGCTGACAATAACTAGCCATCAGAGGGGTAGCTAGAGCACAAGGTCCCCAAGTTTCA
This sequence comes from Lithobates pipiens, assembly GCF_037356315.1. Lineage (NCBI taxonomy): Eukaryota > Metazoa > Chordata > Amphibia > Anura > Ranidae > Lithobates > Lithobates pipiens. The sequence continues at coordinate 302,314,865 of NW_027507718.1, forward strand.
GCAATGCTTGTACTCACAAAGCCCAAGGACAGATGGATGCCGCCTTCCAAGAGATGTCCTTCAGCGATACTAGACAGATCTATGGCAGACAGCTCCCCTCAGTCAGCTTCTTCTAAGCAAAGGGTCTCTGCATTATTCCCTCAGGTTGCCGCACCTGAGGCCTTGTGTCTGAGAGGGCAGCGTGCCCCTAAGGCTGGACTGCTCCACTCTGGGACAGGAGCTCTGTGTGCTCTAAGAAAAAATACAGTATAAAATTTACAGAATAAAATAAATTCCAGCCTGTCTTCAGAGCCTGACTCTCTGGGATAGGCTGGGGCTGTATATATTCATGATGCTATCTTTTTAACTCCACACCTATCATCCAGAAACTTCTCAAGTTGCCTGGATACAGAGGGGAACTATCCAGCAGCAGCAGAGTACACAGATCAGGCCTGACTAAGCGATTTCAGCTCACCGAGTACAGTGAGCCAAACTATGCTTTTACCTCAACAAAAAAAAAAATCACAGCCATACTGACTACAGTGTGGCATCTAAATTTACCTGTCAAAAATGCCACTTATCAAACTATTCTAGCACCTACCTAGGAGGGTGCTACACAAGTATGAAGAGAATTTAGACTAAATTTGGCCATAGATGGATAGAATTTCATGAAAATTCTGTGGAAAAGAATATTCCAAGAAAGTTTGTTCATGGTTTTTAATCATTAGTGGGTCAAAATTAAAGTGATTATAAAAAGGTTGTCATTAAAAGTATGTATACTCATCTGCTCTGTTTATTGGTTTTGCACAGAGCAGCCCTGATCCTCTTTTTGGGTCCCCTGTCAGCGGTCCTGGCTCCTGTCCCCTGTCGACTACCCCCGATAGCAAGGGCAACGGCAGGGGTGAGGAAATCATTGCTTTTTTTTTTATATAGCGCAAAAAAAATAAAAAAATAAAAAAAACGCAGAGGTGATCAAATATCACCAAGAAAAAGCTCCATTTGTGGGGAAAAAAAATAAAGATGTAAATTTTGTTTGGGTGCAACATCGCACAAACATACAAGTCTCAGTTAAAGCAACGCAGTGCCGCATCGCAAAAAGTGCTATGGTCAGGAAGGGGGTAAATTCTTCCAGGGCTGAAGTGGTTAACAACCAATGACTCATCCATGCTGGCTGATAGAGATGAGTCAAAAAGTAGTAAAAAAGAATAAATAATAATAATAAATAAATAGGCATCAAAACGCAACCAAGTCACACTACATAAATCGCACTGAAAACTGGATCCAATTGCAGCCGCCCTATTGTGAACCTGGCCTTAAAAGCACATCTAAATCCAGAGACATGGATGAATTTGTTTTTTTTCCCCCCTCTATTTGTACATGGTGATTCTACCAATTATACACTTTCTATCCTGGAGTAACAAGGCTCACTCACTTCACTGTATAAAAATAAGGAACACTGGGGGTTATTTACAAAAGGAAAATCCACTTTGCACTGCAAGTGCACTTGGAAGTGCAGTCGCTCTAAATCGAAGCCCTTGTACACACGGTCGTACATTTCGACAGAAAATGTCAGATCGGACCGTGTTGTCGGATAATCCGTGCGTGGGCTCCATCTGACTTTTTCCGTCGGAGTGTCCGACCAACAAAGTTTGAGAGCTGGATATAAAATTTTACGACAACATGATCCGATCAGACTTTGTCCGATCGTTTGTAGAGAATTCCGATCGGACAAAGTGCCACACATGCTCAGATCAAATTACGAGACCAAAGCTATTGGCTACTAGCCTGAACATAGTCCCATCGTAACGAACGAACGTCATCACGTTCCGAACGATCGGATTTTCTGACAACTTTGTCCAACCGTGTGTATGCAACACCAGTTTCGGACAAAATCCATCGGAAAATAATCTGACAGATTTTGTGGTCCGAATGTCCGACCGTGTGTACAAGGGCTAAGGGGTAGATCTGAAAAGAGGGGAAGCTCTGCTGATTTTATCATCCAATCATGTGCAAGCTAAAATGCTGTTTTTTATTTCCCCCTCGGATCTACAGCGACTTTACTTCCAAGTGCACTTGCAGTGCAAAGTGGATTTTAGTAAATAACCTTTAGTAAATAACCGCTAATGCTGTTACCCTACCGATTTAGACTAATTATACCCCCCAGCGCTATTACATACATTGTTTTGTAGTTCAGAGACGATAGCTGGGAAAGCTGATAACACAATTAATGAAGCGCAGCCACCAGAAAAAGTACTTGTAAATGGCAATATACTATATTACATTTTCCTTGTTTAGATATACTTAAAGGCATGACTTCTTGCATTCGGGGCATTCATCCCTGGGCGCATACTGCCCTAAAATGTTAGTAGCACTTGGTGCACCATCCCCAGCCAGAGGCCGTCAACCCCTCAGAGTTTACCAGGCAGCCAAAAGCAGGGCTGGATGGTGCACTTGTGCGTTCCGCCACATGTAAATGCCAAAGCCTCACGAATCGGGGCTAAATACCCAGTGTGCATGGGGCTTAATCGTTTTTCCAATTAAAAACTGGTTAGAAAGTTCTTGAAACGGAGGTGTGTATGCTCAATATAAATGTCTAAATCAACTGCTGAATGAGAAATAGACAGCAACTATAGGTCTCAAACATTGGTTTTAAAATGCAACTCTTCAATCTGCCTTTAGATCAGGAGTGGCGCTGTATGGTTACCGAGTAAAGATGAACCCATACTGTATGTATGTATGTATGCGTGTATGTAATGACCTTCAATCACAAGCCTTACTGACATGTGCGAGTGCCACCTAAGCAGCTCTTGGTCTCCACCATCTACTCATTTGCTGAGTTCATCAATGATTAAAATTTGTAACTGACACAGTCATGGACAAGAAACTGCCATAAAAATAATACCAGGAAGCTGAGGGGTGCAGCCTTGCTTTGAGAGTGATTTGGCTAATGAATACATACCACTATTTATATATATTATATATATATATATATAAAAAATACATTTCTAATTCAAGTACTCCACAGCCAGCATATCTATAAAAATATTTTTATTAGAAAATATTTAATCAATATGCTACACTACACTTTAACACACACTTATCCAAGACAAAGCAAAATTGACTTAGTTTTTTTTGACCATTCATCCATTACAATTCAAAAACAGAGAAGAGGAATCTCTATTATGCTCTATGGATACATTCAGTTAGTAAATCTAACATACAGTTCTGTATCTATGTATACGTAATTCAAGGTGTTAATGGTTCTCATTCATAAAAACAAACAGGAGCAAAATGTAAAAGGTTGCCCATAACTGCAAATCAAAAATGAAACTCATTCGGTTACAATGGGCAACATATCTTCCGTTTCTTTCTTTGGATTTTTTTTCTCCTTTCTTGAAATACTATTTTCAAAGTATAGCAAAACACACAGCCTCATTCAATGTAGATTTCTTATCCTTAAAGCTCCAGCAAAACATTTTTTTTTTTTTATAAAATATTCTAGCATTTCCCAACCGTATACAAAAAAAATGTTTGCCTTGAGTTGGGCTTCAAGTGTAGAAACCAGGGGTAACGATCGGAATCCATCTTGTACTGGTTTGGCTTCATAAGCATTAATTATGATGTGTTTAAAACAGAAAATTGCACCTTAAAGCGGAAAGAAAGTCTGTTTCAAAAGCTGCAAGCAGGCAGGATGTTTATTGCTGAACAGGCATGCAATGTTTCTTCTGCAATAATATAAACCTACATGCCTACTCTTAATCTTACTTAGAATGTACACGGTGCTGTGCAAACGCAGCCCAGTTTACATTCTACCATAGATCCTGTATGCCAGGATGACTAAACTCCTTTACATGCACTTGAGTGACGTCATCGTGCACCAGTCAATGAAGATGGGGGCAGCCTGAAACATGCAAGGAGCCGGGCAGAAGATGCCGACACCAGCGAGGGACGCAAGACCGGTAACAGAGAGGCAAGAATTGCAGACTTTAGTCCCGCTTTAAGAATAAGAATTCTCGACTGAAAAGGCCGACAGTGCAGAACGTATGGCCATGATTTATATAGTGGCACAATTCTGAGCATAGGTGGCAGAAACTATACAATGCATCGTCTGGATACCAGTTCCAAAATGATGTTATGACACAAGTGTCCTTTCCTTCTTCTGCTTTGTATGCACATAATGTAAGTTGTTGGCATGCTCTGTTTTGTACTAATAAAGGCTGGTTTTTCGCATGATCCTAAGAAATTCTTGTTCATTAATTTCTCCATCTCCATCACGGTCAGCTTCATCGATCATTTCCTAGAACACATTAAAATTTGTGTCAACACAACAAGACATACAGTGGTTAAAATTAAATGGTAGTCAAAACAATAACTGTCAATTTATATTCTGGAGACCCCTGAGATTCACCTCCAGAGGGGAACAGATCTCAAGGGTAGAGAGGTTCGGAGCAGAAGCATCAAGTTAAAAACCACACACACACACACACACACACAGTTATTTTTTATTATCCTAACCAGACCAATTAAAGCGGAGCTCCACCCAAAAAATAAAATGGTTATTGAAGCAATGAACATAAATTAATAGATTATACAAGTAGAACAATTTGACATGTGTTGGGTTTAATATAAAATTAAATAAATCTCAGCAATAAGCTGGCAAGCATGGGAGGAGAAAAAATGTGTCAATAATATGCATCAGGTGGTTGGTTGGGGTGCAGATTTACTAATAAAATCGAATTACATCTTTTGCGTGGGAAAGGTGCATATGGTATGGGTTATACAGTATTTTCTCTTATGTAGCCTATCATGCTTCTAAAGCTAATCATTAAGAAGGTGAGGTCCAATTTGTGCAATGGGAGTGGCAAGGAGTGTCCAGTTTGGAGTGGGGGTTATTTTGTCAGCTTTTATGTGTCAATCCCTTGTCAACATTTCTCAATAGCAAGAATATTTGTTGTCCAAGAAAGGGGAACCTGACTTCAACTGCCATCACAGTAGACAACCAAGATGCCAGACTAAATAAATGGATCCTTCAGTGTGTCTGGATCTAGAGTTTTATATCTAGATTTCTAGATGAATACTTCTGCAGTCAAGACATGCATATATCTTCTTTTGAAACATCAATTTTTAGTTTTAAAAACAAATCCCCCCAATTTCCATTTACAATCTATGTTGTATACATATAGAGTCCGCTCTCGGGGGGCTGCCACCTCCATCTCCGCTAAGGGAAACCATCAACCATGAAGCCTTGTGGCTCCACGGCTGGTTCTCTACTGCGCATTTGCAAAGCTCGCTGAGCTTTGTAAATGGCTCGGCAGCGGGGGGAAGGAGGAGGGGGAACAGGAATTCCTGCTGTCTTCGCCACTGCGAGATCAGCCGAAAGTGTTAAAACCAGGTACTCCCCCTCCCCCTGAAAGGTGTCAAATGGGGCACTGGTGGGGGGAGAGGGCAAATCCGCAACTGGGTTCCAAAGTGAGTGGAAGGCAGGAGCTCCGTGAGGCATAAACTAAGCTCGGTCTCCACAGTTCCACACTTCCAGACAGCCAATACTCTCGCCAAGCTGGAAGAGTGCTCCAGAACACCTACCCCCACCCATCAAGGGAGATTCTGGGATTGTCGCCAAAAAAAAAAAAAAAAAAAAAAAAAAAAAAAAAAAAAAAAGGGGGGGGGGGTACACCTGGGGAAAACACAGCACCACCATGGTATAGTAAACATAATAACTGAGGCCATAGAGGAAGGATCTTGCCTTATAAGATCTAAGCTGCGGTGTTTCCTGGAAGATAGGGTGGAACTAGCCAGGTGCTGTCCACAAAGACAAATGGGGAAAGTATGTATAAGCAGTAGGCAGGCATTTAGGTGAACCTGCTGCTTTCCATAGACAAAGAACTAGCTTGCTTTAAATTAACATCTTTTGGTTAAGCACCCAATAAGGAGATAGTATGCGAACGGTCTAAACTACTTGGCATGTTCACCAATGCCAGGAGTCTGGCGGACAATATGGGAGAACTAGAGCTACTGTTGTACAAGGAGGATTTTGATTGTTTAGGAATTACAGAGACTTGGTTCGACAACTCTCATGATTGGCTGGCAACCATTCAAGGGTATTCCCTATACCGCAGGGATATACAGGGTAAAAAAGGGGGAGGGGCATGCCTGTATATCGAAAATGATGTACAAGTGAATGTGAGAGAAGACATCACTAAGGGAGCAAGGGAAGAGGTGGAATCCTTATGGGTAGAGCTATAAAGGGAGGAAACTAAGGGGAAAGTAATACTGGGAGTATGCTATAGGTACCCTAACCATAGGGAGGAGGTGGAGGCGGACCTCCTATCACAAACTGGATTAGCGGCAAGAATGGGAAGTGTCATAATGGGGGATTTTAATTATCCAGACATTAGACTGGGTGGAAGGAACCACACATTCATCTAAGGCTTGCCAATTCCTAAAATGTCTTGCAGGACAATTTCATAGATCAGATGATAAATGCACCAACTAGAAACAAAGCGTTACTAGACCACTAATTACCAACAATACAGACCTGATCACGGATGTGGAAATACGGGGCAATTCAGGAAACAGTGAACACAGGTCAATAAGTTTTAGTATAAATCATACAAATAGGAAACATAAAGGGGAATACAAAGACACTGAATTTCAAAAGAGCCAACTTCCCTAAACTACGGTCCTTGCTAGAAGATAAGTGGAATAAAATCTTAAGAACAAAGAACAAAAAATGGGTATGCTTTAACAGCATATTAAATAGGGGCATTAGCCAGTGCATCCCAATGGGAAATAAATGTAAAAAAGAGCTAATAAAAATCCTGGGTGGCTTAACTTCAATGTAAAAAACGCATATAAAAGCAAAGGGGAAGGCCTTAAAAAAAAAAAAAAAAAAAAAAATACAAGGCTGAGGAATCATCATCAGCATTCCAACTTTCCAAAGAATGCAACAAGAAACAAGAAATGTATGGGTCCAGTCAGGGCGGCTAAGATAGAACACTAAAAGGTACACAATGGAAGAGAGTAAAAAAACAAAACAAAAAAAAAACAAATCCCCAAGAAGTACATAAATAGTAAGAAAGGGAGGTCAGATCATATTTTTCCCTTAAAGAATGATGAAGGGAATCTGGTTACTAAGGATGGAGAGATGGCGAAGGTATTGAATTTATTCTTCTCAGTCTTTATAAGGTTTTCTAGTAACCAAAACTGCTATGGTTATCCTCATGGTATGTCACAGGAAGCAACCCCATGGCTAACAGAGGACAGAATTAGAAATAGACTTGAAAAACTTAAATAAGTCACCGGGACCAGATCGCTTGCACCCGAGGGTCTTTACCCACTTTCGTCCCTTCACTCCCAGGACGAATATCAGCTTTCAGAGATGTCGCACGTTGAATGACAATTGCGGGGTCATGCTACACCGTACCCAAACAAAATTAATTTTGGTGGTATTTGATCACCTCTGCGGTTTTTATTTATTTTAATTTTTTTTAAAAGCCCAAAATATTTAAAAAAAAATGTTTTAGGTTTCGTATTCATGCTTTGTAGCCCCTGTGAGGGCGCTCAAGGAGCAGATTGTAGCCTCTTGTTTATTTCTGTTTATTCAAATTTTCAATAAACATATTGAAACAGAAAAAAAATGTTTTATTTTTGCTATAAAATTTTGTTTTCTCCTTTACTGATGGGCACTGATATGTAGAATTGATGGGCACCAATTGGAGGCACTGACAGGTTGCTGTGATGGGTACTGACAGGCTGCTGTGATGGGCGGTACTTACAGGTGGCACTGATGATGAGGTACTGACAGGTTTTATTGCTGGGCACTGATTGGTACTGTGATGGGCACTGATTGGCACCGTCATCTGTTTTTTCTATGGGTCACTGACTGGTAGCTTATACGCACATTTTAGCAGCTGTGGTGGCACATCTGATAATCAATGTGCTAATTATCAGCACAGACCCCCCTTCTGACAGGGAGAGCCGCAGATCGGCTCTCCCTGTCAGTGCGAACTGAGGAATGCTGCTTCCCGGCACTTCCTGGTTCATGTGATGTTCAGCTGTGATTGGTCACAGCTGATCACGTGGCAAGAAGCCTCTCTCAGAGGCTTCCTACCACCATCGGAGATGCGGCGTGTCAGAATGACAGGCGCCCGCCGGCATGTTATGTTGCTGGATGTCATATGAAGCCCAGTCAGGATAACTGAACCACTTCCGGCCGTCATTTTGCTATAGGCCAGGCAGGAAGTGGTTAAGGAACTCAGTTAAGTAATTGCCAGACCATTGTTACTACTTTTTACGAACAGTCTACTGACTGGAATGGTACCAACTGATTGAAGAAAAGCCAACGTAGCACCAGTATTTAAAAAAGGGCCAAGATACGTCCCTGAGAATTACAGACCAGTTAGCCTACCATGAATTGTATGCAAGGTCTTGGAGGGGATAAGGGATTATATATGGGCATACCCCACTTGTAAGTACACAATGGAGTTTATTTACTAAAGCTGGAAAGTGCAAAATCAGGCTCACTTCTGCATAGAAACCAATGAGCTTCCAGGTTTTTTTTACCAAAGCTTAATTGAACAAGCTGAGGTTAGAAGCTGATTGGTTTCTATGCAGAAGTGAGCCTGGCGGAGAGGGAGGGGCCTGATGTGGGCGTTGGACCGGAGTCAATGCTGAGCCCGTGAGGCACGCCAAGCTCCCTCCAGCATGATGAGGGCCTAAAGAGAGGCCGCCTCCCCAACCTTCACAAACCACCCTAGTTCTACGTATGTTCCCTGGAGGATCAATCCCGATCAGTGCAGAGGTCAGTGCCGAGGACCCGCAATAGCGTTGACGGAGGTGAATGCACCTCTGCTTCCCCACACAATGTGCGAGCTCTGCGATCGCTTGTCCCGGTCAGCTGTTGGATAGAGGGGAGGGAACAGCGGCGGTGGGATTCCTGGAGTACAGAGCCTGCGTTGCTGTGAGACACCACTGGAAGGTGTAGAGAGACCCAGGAAGTACACAAGGTACATGAGACGCTGGTGGGAGAGCAGGAAGAGAGCCGAACAAACTAAAAAGTGTCAGCAAAAGTGTGCACCCCTATGAGCGGAGCAAAGTCGAACCTTTCACGGACCCCCCCCCAATTCCGAACTGAGTAGGTGACTTGGTGACTTGCAAGCTCTAAAAAGGTAGAGGGTCCTTTTTGCTATGGTCTTACACGTATTACCCCATATAGACTGCATATGGACTATACAGAGACGGTTGGAGATGGCTGGAATGTTGGACTGGTAAAATATGGTATAATACGTAGAAAGTAATGTGATCAGAGCATATGCAAACAGAAGGCAGACAAAAAGGAGCTCAGAGGGGTGGAAGACAGCCTGCACAGAGTAAGGAACTGAGAGACACAGTGAGAGACATTTTGATGGACTGAGGCTGTGCTGAAGGTACCTGTGAATCAATTTCCTGATGTAAATAAAGAGTGTGCTGGTAGGGAATATCCAATATCCAAGGGGTTGCACAAGTCTACATCCAAACTGAACCCAAACCCTGGAATAGTAACCCTGAAAACAAAAAACGAACCCCCAGGAAAGTGATAGGCCAGAATAAGAGTGGCACAGGAGGAGACCTTAGATGCCAGAAGGTATTAAATAGTTCAACAACTAAATAGGTAAAATAAATGAGGGGTAAAGCGGTGAGGGCGGCAGGAGCAAACCCACCTAAAGTGAGTGCCAGTCCAGGCACCATCAAAAAAAAATACATGGTACAGGAGGGAGGCAAAGAAAGCCCAGGGAGACAAACGGGGACCAAAAGTAAAGTCCGAGGGGGAGGGAGTGTGGCGGGTATGGGAGCCCCCAAATTTAGGGAGGGTATTGGTTTTGTCCGACAATTACATTCAGAGCTCAACCTCTAGAGAGACAAACCATAGGGCTGAGAGGAGTCTGGAGGGCCACGGTTTATGGGGCCTCGCTTGGGGGAGGGGGGGGGGGGAGGGTAGGAAACGGTTTGGAAGGGGCACCTGCTCGGAAAGTAGCACTGATCCTTTTTTGTGGTTGCTGGCTTTCTTTTTCCTTTTTTTACTCCTATTGGTGGTGTCCGATAGAATACTCCCACAAATAAGCAATATGGTCTAGCTTAAATATAATCTCATATAACGTGCGCGGTCTAAATCCTCCTATAAAAAGTGACAATATAATAAGTGAATTAAAACATCTTAAAACAGACGTGGTACTTTTTTCTTTCTGGTTCGAAACCGCGGAATATTTTCAAAAGATTTCCCGTTATGGTACTATGGGGACTCCCCTATTAGCCAAGCAAAGGGAGTAGCCCTAGGGTTTGCCAGGGGAGTGAGGTTCGATATAGAGGAGAGAAAGACAGACCCAGATGGGCACTATTCATTCCTGAGGGTGAAATTGAATGGAGCCAAATATTCCCTGGCAAATATATATATATGGCCCTAACAAAACCCCCATGAAATATTTAACGGGGGCCATAGCAGAGTTTATGGAATTCAAGAAAGGAGGAGCAATTATAGCGGGGGATTTCAATCTCCGTTTAGAACCAAAGAAGGATACTATGTCATATGAACAGGAGACTGGAATGGCAGCAAGGAATAAGTTAAAAAAGAAAATGCACCAATGCCAACTGGTGGATGTGTGGAGGACGTAACACACCAGGGCAAGGGATTACACATTCCACTCCCCTGTACATGGGACGTATTCCAGAATAGATTTTTTTTTTGATCGAGCATAGGCTGCTGGAGGGAGCAGTCAATACAAATATTGGAATAATTACCTTTTCGGAGACATTACAACTAAACATAGGAGAGGCTCAAATAAGAAGTAACTAAATGAAGAACTACTACAGGACAAAGCAATAGAAGAGCGAATAAAGGAAGAACTAGAGCAGTTTTTTAGGATCAACAAATGGAGGGTGTATCAGAAGCCACAGTATGGGAAGCCCATAAGGCTTATATTAGAGGTATCTTGATAAAGTCCGGTTCAGAAAGGAAAAATAGGAATAAGGAGAATAAAATAATTTTAACTAAAAAAGTATAAGAATTAGAACAGCAACATTAGATAACAAGAGATGGGAAACTTCTATTAAAACTTAGTCGAAAAAAGGAGGCTATAAGAGAACGAATAGAGCAGGAAACGAACGGCCTATAAACTAATTAAGAAAGAAAGGTACCAATGGGGTGATAAACCGGGGAAACATCTGGCGAAGGTACTTAAAAAAAATAAATAAAAAAAACTTCAATTATATAGAGAAGATACAAACAAGTACAGGGGAACTGGTGTACAAAACAGTATAAATTGCCAAGACCTTTCAAGACTACTATGGGAGACTCTATTCAATCAACAAGAATGATACAATAGAAGAGGTAGAATGGAAACAAGAGAAAATAAAAGTGTTTTTAAAGGATGCCTGCCTAAACAAAATCCCAGAGGATAAACTTAGCTACTTAAAAGGCCCCATAACAGAAGAGGAGATGATAAAAACACTAAAAGAATCACTGGCTGGAAAGAGTCCTGGACCCGACAGTCTGACAAATTTATACTATAAAAAAAAAAAGTAAAGATATTTTAATCCCTAAACTGTGTGCTTATATGAATGGGATTGGGGATAAATGGGAGTTGAGAAAAGAGGCGCTGGAGGCCACTATCATTCTGAAAGAGGGGAAAGAGAGCACACTTTGCTCCAGTTACAGACCTATTTCGCTCCTAAATACCGACACCAAACTATTCGCGAAGGTAATTGCAGGGAGATTGAAAACAATAATGAATGACATCATACATGTAGATCAAGTAGGATTTGACCCAGGAAGGGAGGGGAGGGATAATGGAATTTGAACACTCCTGGCAGTACAGAAAATGAAAGATAGTAGGGCCCCAGGACTACTCCTGTCTATCGATGCTGAAAAAGCATTTGACAGGGTAGACTGGGGCTTTATCCAGAGTACTTTGGAGGCATTGGGATTAGGAGCAAAAAAAAATGAGGAGCTGGATAAAAGCATTATACACCCAACCTACAGCAAGGGTGAAGGTAAACGGGGTAGCCTCGGGACCACTCAGACCGTTTAACGGCACCAGACAGGGGTCCCCACTATCTTCCCTACAGTTTGTGTTGGTGTTAGAACCCCCTCTTAAAGAGGGCAAGACAAAAATCCAGATATTAGGGGGATAAAGGTAGGGGAGGAGGACCACAAACTAGCGGCCTATGCGGACGATATTTTATTCTTTATTACTAGCCCTAGGATAACCCTCCCAAATTTAATGAAATCCCTAAAAAAATAAAATAAAAAAATAAAAATTAAAAAAAAGAAGAGTACAGAGAGATATCTAACTTTAAGATGAACCCAGCCAAATCAGAAACCCTAACCATCAATACATTTAAAACAGAGGAGCTCACATACCAAAAAGATTTTCCATTTGTTTGGGGGGGAAAAAAAAAAAAAAAAAAGAATTGAACTATCTTGGGGTTAAGATAACAACATCTATTGAGACATTGTATCAAGCCAATTTATCCCACTACTGAACGATATTAAAGCAGAATGCAATAGAATAACAACAGGACAGTTATCTTGGGGGGGAGGTAAGCCTACCTAAAATTAACATACAAGATACAAATGCTCCCAATCCCACTTTCACAGGCTTACTTTAAGACATTACAATGTTTCTAAGGTTTATTTGGAGAGGGAAAAAAGCATGTTTTAGTTTGGCACAGCTGATAAAAGAAGGTGCAAGGAGGATGGGGGGCACCGGATTTAAGAACCTACTATAATGCAATAAATTTAGCACAAATAATAGAATGGGCAAAAAACAATAAGGAAAAGAGATGGGTAAAAATGGAAAGCACAATTAGTAAAGTTGGGGAATATAATTTGGATTCCTGCACAATATAGAGAACTTAGTAAATACACATACAGTATCACAAATAATGCACTAAAAATATGGGATAATTTATACAAAAAGGAAAAATGGGAATACAATTCCCCCCTGATTTCACTGAAAGGCACAAAATATTTCACACCAGGGATCGAGGCAATGTTTGGTAATTGGATTACACAGGAGGACAGACAACTGAAAGATGTAATGGTACAAGATAAACTGTGTGCTTACCAGGAACTAAAAAACAAAAGAGAACTGATGGCGATAGATGTATGTCGGTATAGCCAACTGAAACATTTTGAGATACTACCCCAGCCCATTAGATCGGTAGAGAACCTACTTCCGCTGGAGAAGATATGTGTAGATAAAAACAGGAAGAGGGTGATCTCTCAGATCTATAAAATACTGAATGAATTGAAAGGGCCAGAGATACTGCCATACATTGGGGAAACAGAACTGGGAACACAGGTGAAAGAGTTGGAGATCCGACAACTACTAAGGAGAGTTCATTCTACGTCAATAAACATCAATATGACAGAGTTAAACTACAAGTGCCTGGCCAGATGGTATTTTACCCCCGACAAGGCACATGAATGCCAACGGGAAACATCACAGCTCTGTTGGCGGGGGTGTAAAGAAATTGGGACTATAGCCCACATATGGTGGCTATGCCCTAAAATTAAAATATATTGGGAGGAGATCAGGCAAATAATAACAGAGATCACTAACATAGAGGTCCTGAACAACCCGTGGGGTTGCTTATGCCACGGGATTACAATGCCAACCAAGCAATATAAGAGAACGCTGCTCCCACAGCTCTTAAATGCCCAATACCTAGACATTGGCAAGAATCGGAAAGGCCAACACTGAAGAAATGGTGTAATAAAATAAACAAAAACAGAGTATCTTATGCCGCGTACACACGATCAAACAATCCGGTGGAAAAGTCCGGCAAACTCAAGTCCGCCAAACAATCCCCCCGTGTGTAGCCTCCGGCATACTTTTTTGACCCGAAAGTACGGCGGACTTAGAATGCCGTGTTGCACACCAATCTGCCCGCCGTACTCGCATTTCGGCGGACAATCCGGCCGTGTGTGTGTGCCAGTCTGCCGTACTTTTGAAATGAGCGGACTTTTCCTGCCCGGAGAAAAGTCCGCTCATTTCGAGCGGGTCTCCAGGTAGGCGGGCCCGCGAAGGAGACGTCGCTGGCCCTGCCGCCTGGTATGGACTTAAAGGGGAACCCCAACGCCGAAAAAAAATTGGCGTGGGGGTCCCCCAAAGTCCACAACAGACCCTTGTCCGAGCACGCTACCCGGCCGGCCAGGAAAGGGGGGCGAGCGAGTGCCCCCCCCTCCTGAGCCGTACCAGGCCGCGTGCCCTCAACATGGGGGGGTGCCTTGGGGAAGGGGGGCCGCGCGGCCCCCCCACCCCAAAGCACCTTGTCCCCATGTTGATGAGGACAAGGGCCTCTTCCCGACAACCCTGGCCATTGGTTGTCGGGGTCTGCGGGCGGGGGGCTTATCGGAATCCGGGAGCCCCCTTTAATAAGGGGGCCCCCGGATACCGGCCCCCCACCCTATGTGAATGAGTATGGGGTACAATGTACCCCTACCCATTCACCTGTAAAATAAAGTACAAAAAAAAAAAAACACAACACACGAGATAAAATACTTTATTGCACTTCGGGGGTCTTCTCGCCGGACTCCTCCGCTATCTTCTTGTAGCTCTTTTGCTAGCGGAGGAGTCCGGCTTTCTTCCTCGCCGCCGGCCTCTTCTCCCGACTTCGGGGGTCTTGTCCCCCTCTTCGGTTCTTCTGCCGGGCCACCGTGCCTTCTTATAGCTCTTTTACAGGCGGTGGCCCGGTCTTCTGTCGCCGCCTTCCGTTCTTCTTCTTCTTCTCCTTCTTCTCCTGGAAATGTTGACTCAACGCTCTCTCCGGCCACAATGCCAGGGACGCGCTGCGCGGCCACTTATATAGGGACAAGGGGCGGTGTCACATGGCTTTATGTCACATGGGTTGGTGTCACATGGTGACCCCGCCCCCTTACGATGTCACAGTCCCCATGTGACATCAACCCATGTGACCAACCCATGTGACATAAAGCCATGTGACACCGCCCCTTGTCCCTATATAAGTGGCAGCGCAGGGAGTCCCTGGCATTGCGGCCGGAGAGATCGTCGAGTCAACATCTCCTGGAGAAGAAGAAGAAGAAGAAGAAGAAGAAGAAGAACGGAAGGCGGCGACAGAAGACCGGGCCACCGCCTGTAAAAGAGCTATAAGAAGGCGCGGTGGACCGAAGAGGGGGACAAGACCCCCGAAGTCGGGAGAAGAGGCCGGCGGCGAGGAAGAAAGCCGGACTCCTCTGCTAGCAAAAGAGCTACAAGAAGATAGCGGAGGAGTCCGGCGAGAAGACCCCCGAAGACGGAAGACCCCCGGAGCTGTGCAATAAAGTATTTTATCTTGTGTGTTGTGTTTTTTTTTTGTACTTTTATTTTACAGGTGAATGGGTAGGGGTACATTTTACCCCATACTCATTCACATAGGGTGGGGGGCCGGTATCCGGGGGCCCCCTTATTAAAGGGGGCTCCCGGATTCCGATAAGCCCCCCGCCCGCAGACCCCGACAACCAACGGCCAGGGTTGTCGGGAAGAGGCCCTTGTCCTCATCAACATGGGGACAAGATGCTTTGGGGTAGGGGGGGGCCCGCGTGGCCCCCCCTTCCCCAAGGCACCCCCCATGTTGAGGGCACGCGGCCTGGTATGGCTCAGGAGGGGGGGCGCTCGCTCGCCCCCTTTCCTGGCCGGCCGGGTAGCGTGCTCGGACAAGGGTCTGTTGTGGACTTGGGGGGGACCCCCACGCCGATTTTTTTCGGCGTTGGGGGTTCCCCTTTAAGTCCATACCAGGCGGCTGGGCAAGCGACGTCTCCTTCGCGGGCCCCGCCTACCTGGAGACGCGTTCGAAATGAGCGGACTTTCCTCCGCGTGTGTGGGCGAGTCCGTTCATTTCGAAAGTACGGCGGATAGTACGGCGGACTTAGTACGCCATATTAGTCCGCTGAAAAAGTGCCGTGTGTGGGCAAGTAGCCCGTTCGGAAATTCCGACGGACAGTCTGGCGGACGTCCGGACAGACGGCTACGTGTGTACGCGGCTTTAGGTTCAGTGACAAGGAGGGCATAGCGGAATTTGAAGAGAAATTAAGGGAATGGTCAGAATTTAAGTATTCAGTGAGATTTGCTGAAGTAATAGGAGTATAAGGTAAAACGTATAAAGTAAAAAGAACAGGAACCAAGAAGCTGGACATATGGAGGGAGTAGATAAGGAAAGTGCAGGAGGGTTTGATCAATAGTCATCTATTATTAACTACATCACTTGGAATAATGCACCTAGGCAGTTATTACATTTATTTAATTAATTGGGAGGGGGCGGAGGGCAGAACAGAAATTTCAGGGGGGATCAGGGGGACACGTACAGTTCACAGCTAGATCCCAGTTGGGGTGGCTTGCGTGTCTCCCTTGTTCCCTCTGGAACAAAATCAGATTTTGATACTCTGCCGACCCCTGCTCAATCTTATTATTCTATAGCAAATAAAGAATTTATTGTCACTAATTTGCTCTGATCAATGGTTTATCACAACCCTTCAGGGCATTAATTAGCATTGTTATGTTATAAATATGTTGTTACATTAACATCGCTGTTACCTTCCTAAATTTTGTTTTTGATAAACCCTACTGAAGGGCTATGTTGGCTCCCGGTTTGGGATATTTATTTCTCCATTGTTTTGTTATTTTGATGAAAAATTTTCAATAAAAATATTGAACAAGGGAAAGTGCAGGAGGGACCAGGAATGAAAGATGAGACAGGCAGGATGCTGGGGATGAGTGAGAGGGGTATTGGGAATGCATTATGAATGGTTTTTATTGCTGATATTATGTAATTTGGAGATGAGAGGAGCATCTTGCCAATTGTAATGTATTTTGATACAGAAAAAGCTAATAAAGAAATTGGAAAAAAATAAAAATAAAATAATTCTAACACTCTACAAGACGACTGGTCCGGCCGCAGCTGGAGTATGCTGTA
This sequence comes from Lithobates pipiens, assembly GCF_037356315.1. Classification (NCBI taxonomy): domain Eukaryota; kingdom Metazoa; phylum Chordata; class Amphibia; order Anura; family Ranidae; genus Lithobates; species Lithobates pipiens. Next base: position 302,331,791 of record NW_027507718.1, read on the forward strand.
CAGTTCTGGGCACCAGTCCTCAGGAAGGATGTGCTGGAACTGGGGAGAGTCCAGAGAAGGGCAACAAAACATATAAAGGGAATGGAGGACCTTAGTTATGAGGAAGGGATACGAGTGCTGAACGTATTCTCTCTGGAGAAGAGACGCTTGAGAGGGTATAAGATTTCAATGTACAAATACCGTACTGGTGAGCCCACAATAGGGATAAAACGTTTCCACAAAAGGGAATTTAATAAGACACGTGGCCATTCATTAAAATTAGAAAAAAAGCGGTTTAACCTTAAACTGTGTAGAGAGTTCTTTACTGTAAGAGCAGTAAGGATGGGGAATACTCTTCCACAGGCAGTGGTTTCAGCGGGGAGCATCGATAATTTCAAAAAAACGATTAGATAAGCACCTGAATGACCACAACTTACAGGGATATACAATGTAATACTGACATAAAATCACACATATAGGTTGGACTTGATGGACTTGTGTCTTTTTTTTTTTTTTAACCTTGACTACTATGTAACTATGGTTTTGAAAAATACCTGCAACTCCTCATCTGTAAGGTTCTCTCCCAACTCCTTGGCAACCCTCTTCAAATTTTTGAAAGAAATTTTTCCTGTGCCATCATCATCAAACAGTCGGAAAGCTTTCATGATTTCCTCTTTGGAGTCTTTCTCACTCTGGCAATAAATGAAAGAAGACAGTAAGCTTTCATTCACATAAAGAAATATGCAGAATTAACACGGTTGTAGGACTTGCCATTTTCTGTGTCATTAGGGCCAAGAAATCTTCAAAGTCAATAGTGCCAGAGCCATCCTTATCAATATCAGAAATCATCTTCTTCATTTCTTCCTTCTTTGGCTCAAAGCCCAAGGCACGCATGGCAACCTGCAAGGAGGACATATAGTAAATTAATCAAATATATCTAAAGCTCTTAGACATCACATACATTATATATTTATTATATACACACATATATACATACACATACAGTAGTTTCTACTGCTGTGTTAGCAACGAGCCGTATGTTTGGTAGATCTTCCTACTAGACCTTGCTCACACTATAACTTAAGATTGAAACTTGAACCGCTTTCCATTCTACACACCAGCATAAAATACCAAACAGAGGTCATGCCGTGCTTTCCTCCAGTCAGAAACAAGAAAAATGGTAGATTACTAAATTTTCTTTAAAGCGGAGTTAAACCCAAAAGTGGAACTTCCACTCATTTGTCTCCTCCCCCACTCCGGTGCCACATTTGGCACCTTTCGGGGGGAGCGGATACCAGTCTTTGCCCCCACTTCTGGGTGACCAGGCTGCGGTGCATTACATCAGCAGCTCGGCTCCTTCCCCCACCGCTGGGACAGTAGAAGAGAGCAGCGGTGCCTCGCAAATGCATAGTTGGGACCGGGCGTGAAGCCGTAAAGCTTCACTACCATATTCCCTTACTGGCAATGGCGCGGCAGCACCCTGGCTCTGCGGTGCCGACATTGCTGGACTTCAGGACAGGCAAGTGTCCCATTTTTAAAAATCACCAGCTGCAGTATGTGTAGCTGCTGGCTTTTAATTTTTGCAAAGGTGGGCGGACCCCCGCTTTAAAGAGCAAAGGACTAGTTGGCACCCAAAAGGGTGATCTGTACACTATGTGAGGGGTTAGCTCGGCAGCGGGTGTGTGTGACCCCCTGGATGGGTTCACAACACAAAGTCAGGCACAGCAGACAGCGGTGTAGGTTCAAAAAACAAAAGATCCGGTTTATTTATGCTCCATGCAGTGATACATATAACAGCCAAACAAAATAAAACAAGAAAATAAATCCTGGTCAGCTTGACCTCTAACTACACACGTAGACTCCCTGTCTAACAACTGGGTACAGCCTTGTGCTGCCCCAGTCCCTGTCTCTATTGTAGGGGTTTGCCACACAGGCGTTAACTCACCGCACAGAACAGATCTCAGACTCCCCAGTCTATACACACAAAACTGGTTCCAGGATGGAGCATCTCCCTATGCATGCTGGGGTTTTTTGTAGAGGTCTTAATGAGCCCACTTACTACAGCTGGACTCATTAACTCTTCCCCTCTAATTGTAAAAGTCTGCATAAAGCCTGAATCTAGGACACACATATTTCCCATCCTGGATACAACCAGGTGATTTTACCTGCGTGCTGCCACAACTAATTACCCTGCTCCTGTATTATGCATGTAAAATAATCATTCTGTCATCAGGACACACTCTGCATGAAGTTTGCATGTCCTCTGTGTGCTTGCATTCAGTTTCCTTTGAGCAAGTTTAAAGTGATACTAAAGTCTTGTTTTCTATAACAATAATAAACATGTTATACTTACCTGCTCTGTGCAGTGGATTTGCACAGAGCAGGCCAGATCCTCCTCTTCTCTGGTGCATCTTCTGTGCTTCTGGCCTTATCCTCCTGCTGAGTGCCCCCACAGCAAGCAGCTTTATATGGGGGCACCCAAGCCAAGTCACAGCTCCCTATGTCCATTCAGACATGAAGCTGTTTGGCCCCGTCCCATCTCCTGGATTGATTGACAGCAGAGGGAGCCAATGAAGCCACTGCTGTGTCTCAGCCAGTCAGGAGGGAGGGTCCTGGACGACCAAGACACTCGTGGACATCGCTTGACAGAGAAGGGGCTCGGGTAGGTATTAGGGGGTACTGGGGCAGCTGCTGCTGCACACAGAAGGCCTTTTATCTTTAGGCATCTAATGCCTTACGATAAAAAAAATCTTCTGACTTTACAACCACTTTAAGTAAATTGGCCCCAGTGTGTGTGAGATACGGACTTTAGTTTGTAAGCTCCTTGAGGGCAAGGACTAATGTAAATGTACAGCATGTGTAAACTGATGGTGCTATAATACCTGTAAGGTGGCATATAGAACTGAGGTGGTGGTAGAAAAACTTTATAGGATCCCCTTATATAACCTACTACATGCAAATGTGACACAGCAGTCCCGTACAGTTTGAAAGTATGTAATTGTGCTGTGCAAATAAAGAATTCTTGCAAGGAGAATTCCTTCTGGTCATTTTCTAGTTAGCCATTGAAAAAGGAACGGTTAGCTCCTGTTCGGTTAGCTGGAGCACAGTTCTTTCTAAACTGCAATGACACATTGTATTTAGAGAATTTGTTCCTTACCTTCAATTCCTTGACATCAATTGTACCAGTTCCATCTGTATCAAACAAGTCAAATGCTTCACGGATTTCTTGCTTTTGTTCTTCCGTTAATTCAGGTTTTGTGCCAGTTTTCTTACGTTGGGCAGCACCCAGGCCAGGTTTTCGTACTGTTGCCTTAAGCAAAAAAATAAATAATAAAATAAAATATTTTTTATTAGCTATTATTTCACAATTACTGGCCACATTCTAGACAGTTAGCATTAAATTGCAAAACAAGGTAAGCAATTATATCTTGATTGTCAAGATAAGTATCTCGGCTTGAAAAAGTAAAATGTCAGAGCCGATGAAGCTACAAGACCCAGCTTGTTCTACAGGCAACAATGGCAACCTGAGGAAGTAAAGACTCTGATCTATCCTCTGATCTCCAAAAACAATTCATTGTGTGTTGTGCTTGCCAAATAAACAGTACTGAATCCATGCAGTTGTGAATAAAACCACCATTTGTGAAATCTAGAACCCAGCCCTTGTAAAACATAGGAGAACATTGTTACCATCATTCCAGGATACATTGGTCGTACAGGTGGAATAAACAAACGCGGAGGATGAACTGTGTGGGAATCACTAAATACTGATGAGGAGGATCCCATATTGACTCAGCGCTGTGCTAATACATTCATTTCTACTGGTATACTGATGATCTGCTGACTTGGGAAGAGCTGCTCCATAACTCATCCCTTGAGGATCAATAACTCCTGGCAACTAGATCCGCCGACAACTTGATTGGTTGCAACTTCAGCTGTAGCACCCTTGCCAACTACCTACTTGCTTGGCTTTTGGGAGCCATAGGGTGCATACAAGATGTGAAAAGGGGTCCTAGGTACAATTATCCCAGGAACGCAACGTGGATTACAGATCAAACATCTAGCAAGCTATGGAAGATATCTGATTCGATAAAATACAGGCTGTAGTATGAGGTGTGTGTGTGTGTGTGTGTGTATGTGTATATATACACACACACACACACGCAACATACATGTAATCACTACAGTATACAAAATCCGAGGGGGGGACACAACAGTGTGAGCATAAATGTATGTGTTTATTATCTTATTTGTTGTTCTAAGCTAATTTAATACATCCTGTATTTGACAATAACCCACGCACATCTCTAGAAAACTGAAATGCATACAATGAAAGGAATCACCGTTTAGCTGGAGGAGTGCCTACTGCCTAGCATACATCAGATGCAGGTTTACATGGGGGAATCAATACCCTGCAATAATAACCTGTCAGCGGATATCCTTTTGTTTGTGCCTGGTTACACCATCTTTTTTTTTTTTCCAAAACACATACATTTCAATTTTTAAACTACATGCAAGTTGTATTAAGATTTATATTTTTTTTCTACCCAGTTTGCCATATAAATGCAGCAAATAGTACCTGGAAATATAATCATAGAGATCAATGTAATCAGATCCCAGTGGAATCGTAGAAAGCAATGTAACCATAGACCCCTCTATGAAATCTCCAAACTAAATGCAATAATAGTGTAATTACACAGTCTTCAATGTATAAATAGATCTCAATGTAATCACAATGTAACCATAGAGCTTAATGTAATCATAGCTGACAGTGTCATCACAGATCTCAACGTAACCAGAATGTTTACACAGATGTCAGTGTATTCATAGATCTGAGTGTAATCACAGATAACCATAGACCTCAATGTAATAGATCCCTGTGTAATCTCCAAACTCAATGCAATAATAGGGTAATCATAGACTTCAATGTATTAATAGTTCTCAATCTAATCATAATGTAACCATAGATCTCAATGTAAACATGGATCTCAATGCAATCATAATGTAACCATAGATCTCAAACATAGATCTCAATGCAATCATAATGTAACCATAGATCTCAATGTAACCATAATCTAACCATAGGTCTCAATGTAACCAGAATGTTTACACAGATGTCGGTGTATTCATAGATCTGGATCAGGGTCGCCAACTGCCAGTAAATTTACTGACAGTTTGTAAAAAACAGTGATTTTTTTTTAAAACTGCCAGTAAATATCAGGGGATATCAGGATCATTTCATGATGTGTTGACTTTAAGTGTAAATCAAGCAAAATTACTTTATTAGGTATTGTCAGCGTTTCCATATCATGTTTATACTGTTCAAATATTCACTGTGTGTCGCTTTCAATTGGAGTTTTGTCATTTCTCGGGTTTCCAGTAAAAAATGTGCTCCGCCAGTAAATTTTCCATGTTTTATCAGTAAAAAAAAATAATGTGGGAGGTTGGCAAACCCTGATCTGGATGTGATCACGGATAACCATAGATCCCAGTGTAATCAGATATCAATGTATTCATATTATAATCAATGTAACTACAGATGCCAGTGTAATCATAATGTAACTACAGATCTCATTGGATTGTAGTGTAGTCATAGACGTCAATGTAATCACAATGATCGTTATCAATGTAATCGCAATGTATTGATCGATCTCAACCTATTGATCGATCTCAATGTAATCGCAATGTATTGATCGATCTCAATGTAATCGCAATGTATTGATCGATTTCAATGTAATCGCAATATATTGAACGATCTCAATGTATTCTCAATGTATTGATCGATCTCAATGTAATCACAATGTATTAATCGATCTCAATCTAATCACAATGTATTGATCGATCTCAACGTATTGATCGATCTCAATGTAAATGCAATATATTGATCGATCAACGTATTGATCGATCTCAATGTAATCGCAATGTATTGATCGATCTCAATGTAGTAAGCCATTGTATTCATAGATACCGATGTAACCATAGATCTCAATGTAATGATAGATGTCAGTTTAGCAGACAGGGAGGCAGAACACAGCCATGGTGACGATGCACTGTGGTAGACTGCAGACATCGCTGGCCATCATCAGCCCTGTGTACTTCCATTGCAGGAGATGAGACTCACCATTTCCCGGAGAGTAGCGCTCTTCCCAACGTACAGATGATCGGACGACCCTCCTCGCACTGGCTGCAGGGACCCTCTGTTACTGGGTTACGGCCCCAACATACGCTGGTCCAGGGGAGGAGCCTGTAGCTGTTCTCCCGCCCCGTCCCTAGTGTTTACGTCTAGGTGCAGCAACAATGGGCGCCCGATGTGCCCGCCATATCAGCAGAACGTTAGCACAACAGACGCTCATTAGCGTGTATCTATGGCGACACCCCGCCCACTCACCCCGCGCCTATCTTTGATCAAGCATGTGTTGGGTTTAGGCAGACCCCGCCCCTTTGCTGGCAGGCTGTGGGCGGAGAATGGTCGTAGCATGGCGGAAGTAGTTGGGATGAGTGGATTGGAGAGCGTGATTGTGAGGTAAGTAGAGAGAAGACTGGGGACTGTTCATGTGTTCTAGTGTACGGCCACACATATTGGATGGAAATGTCTGCTATATATTTAGGCGGGAACCTCTGCTGTAGGGGAGGTCAGGCTGGCCTGTATGAAGGGAGGCTTCTGGTAGAATTTCCATTTATTCTTACATGGCAGTGTCACCTGTATGTGCTACAGCTTAGTATGTTGTTATAAAGAACCGCCACACACTGAGCGCATTTTAATGGGATGTGAGCTCACAGAATGCTAGGTTTGGCTCACATATGTGGCTGTGTTCTGTAGGTAGGACAGCCCATGTATTTTATTGGAGTCCCCCCAAAAAAGAGGGACCCTTTAAAAAAATCAAACCGCCGGGAATCACGCACATGAAGAAAAATTCCGTCTTTTTATTAATGCATGTGGGCGCTGTTAAAAATTGATGGTGCCCCCATGCATCTGTTAAAGCGGAGTTCCACCGTAAAAAATGTTTGGTATTAAAAGACTCATTTTAACCTAGAAAAAAAACATTTGGAGTAATTTGTTTTTTTTATATATATACTTTCCGGAAAGACCCTGAGCTCCTCGTGACTTCGTCCCTCGACTATGCTCCTAGTAAATGATGACACATCATTTCCCAGGAGTCTACGCTACAGCCGCGGTTGAATTGCGAATGCGCGAGATCGAGAGGTGCATGCTGGTTACCCAGCATGCTTCTCTCAAAAGCTATTCCAGGAAGCGATCTCGATTGGGCTTCACATGCCCACGTTCATTATGGAAACGGCCACAAACGGAGGAATAAATAATTACAGTAAGAAAATTATATTATTGAACAATCGATCATGATAATTGTATAATATTTTTTTTTAAATTTCATTAGCAATAATGATGGGATCCAAAAAAAAAAAAATAGGATTTTTGCACTCACCGTAAAAAAAAAAAAAAAACTTCTCTGAAGTTCATTGACGGACACAGCATCTTCATCTTGACCTTAGGGTTGTATCGCACCTTTAGGAGAGGACTAGGCAGAAAGTGTTAAAAACAGCAACACTTGCACAGTACTGCCCAGGGGCTATAACCCCTCATACTGCATCCAGCAGCTCAGTTCGTCAAAAGCAGTACAAACATAAATAGGAGGGGTGGGTGCTGTGTCCGTCAATGAACTTCAGAAAAAAGGATTTTACGGTGAGTACAAAAATCCTATTTTCTCTTTCGTTCATTGATGGACACAGCATCTTCGTCTTGACCTTATGGACGTCCCCAAGCAGTGTCAAAGAAACAAGGGGTGGGAACAGCAAGAAAATAACTACCTATAACAACCAGAGCTCAATGGAGGAGTTGCAACCTTTTTTTTTAAAAGGTGTTTATTTAAATTTTCAACATACAGCATACAAAACAATCAGTATACATAGCGAATAGCCTCACTCCAGAGGTGCAGACAGAGGTATCGGTGGAGAGGCACCACTGGAGTAAACAAAACACAGAAACCCCCCCCCCCCAACAACAAAGACACAACAAGGATATACAGGCATCCCAACACACACACACACAACTCAATCACACAAGTCACCGTCCCACTGTGCAGTATCATTTTTAACATAAGTAGCAGCCTCGTAAGGTCATACAATTGCTGATAACTACCCTAGTTCACCCCTCCCCCCTATACCCGGCATCACCCTCTACAGTGCCCGAGGCCCTGGCCCTACCCCTACAGTCCCCACAGGGGGTCCTGCGAGGATAGCACCGTCCCCCAGAAAGAACCAGAAACATCCAACCACGGCTGCCACACCTTATGGAACTTTTTCAAACAAGCTCTGTTTTTATACACAATTTTAAATTTAGGGAGTTCTCCATTAATAATAGCATACAGGGATTGAATTCTTGGAGGGGCACTCTCTTTCCAATGCAATAAGATCACTTTACGTGCATAGAATAAAATGGTACGTAGTAGAGTCCGAGCTGATGTCCTGTGGACAAAGTCATTCAGTATACACCGGGAGAGCAAGATGATCATCAAAAAATGTAAACAGGTCCTTCCAATATGCATCCAGTCTAGGACAACTCCAATACATATGAAATAAATCAGCCTTATCATACGTACATCTAGGGCACAAGGCCTCATTTCTCAGACCCATTCTAGCCAATCTAGCCGGAGTATAATGCAGCTGATGAATAAACTTAAACTGCACATATTGATCGGAAGTGCTGATAATGTCCTGGAAGCAAGTTTCAGTAGTTTCCTCCCACCCCTCCTCCTCCAGGTCAGGTATCAAACGCTTCCACTTCACAAACGAGTTGTGAAATGGGTCTGCCCCTAGAGGAGTTTCAACCTTAAACAGCCTCCTGCAAAACCTTGCGGCCAAAGCAAGCATCCGAAGATGCACTCACATCTACCTTGTAAAATTTTGTGAAAGTGTGAACGGACGACCAGGTCACCACCTTACACACCTGGGAAACAGACGCTTGATGTCGGAAAGCCCAAGAGGCACCAATTGCCCTGGTAGAATGTGCCGTGACAGGAAAGGGAGGCGCCCACCCCCTTATGGCATAAGCTTGAATCATAATCTGTCTGATCCACCGAGAAATGGTGGCCAATGAGACTGCCAGTCTCTTCTTCGGACCAGCCACCGATACAAACAGCGAGTCTGACCTCCAAAAAGGAGCCGTAGAGCCCGGACCACATTCAAGGAATGCAAAGCCACCTCTTTGGGGTTTGTGCTTCCGTCCTTATGTCCTCGGCCGTCAATGTCCTCACTGAGATGAAAGGCTGAAACAACCTTTGGCAGCAATGAAGACTGCGGACGCAGCACCGCTTTATTCTTGTGGAGGATCAAGTAGGGAGACTTGCAAGACAAGGCCGCCAACTCAGAAACCCTCCTGGCAGATCTAATAGCCACTAGAAAGACTACTTTCTCAGAGTGTGTCAATAAGGGGATCTCCCTAATATTTTCAAATGGCAGTTTCAGGAGCACAGAGAGCACCAGATTCAAATTCCCCGGAGGTAGCGGTGGTCGAACCAGAGGGGCCACATGTCAAACCTACTCACCAGTGAATGAGACGCCAAGGGTCGCTGAAAAAAGACAGCCAAAGCTGATACCCGCCCCTTGATGGTGCTTAAGGCAAGTTTCTGATCCACAAAAACAGCAGGATCCTGGAAATCGAGTATGTGCGCAGACGTCACCCCATCTCCTCACACATGGAGATGTAGGCCTTCCACGTACGATGATAAATCTTCCAAGATGACTTCCGTGCCCTCCGCATAGTGGATATTACCGAATCCGACAGACCTTGGTCCCTTAGCACCTGGCTTTCAACAGCCATGGCGTTAAAGCCAGTGACAGTAAAGCAGGATGAAGTATTGGACCTTGCGACAGAAGGTCCTCTTGTATCAGCAGTAACCAAGGAGCATCCGCCACCATTCGTACTATGTCAAAGCAAAGGAACGGGTTGGCATGGGCTACTCCATATAAGTTACCATGCAACACCTGTGGTGATTAAGGACTATCTTGATACCCAATAATTGAACACAACTAAGTAAAAAAATATAATAATACATACATTTTTATTTAGAAAAACAATTAAAAAGATATGGTAAACAACCAAACAAGGGTTGTTATATCATCATTACATAGACAATTTGATTGTTGAACAATTGTCTACCCCCCATTGAATGGAATAGGGAGACTGGTGCCAAAGCTAACGATGTCCTCTACTAGTTTTGCGACTAGGTCGCTGCTTCAGGAGGTATCTTGACGCATCTAAAATTAAGTAAATACAATCTCATAGTTATATGCTTCACAACTAAATTGCTACAACGTATTCACAATATAGTCTTACAGCATTACATAAATGGAGTAAATTACATAGCGCAACTTACCACCAAAGTCCCCAAAGGAAACCCACAAAATAGGCACGGGTGGCACCTCAACAAGGGTGTCACGCCCCCGGGGCAGACACGGGAGGCGAAAAAAAACAGAAGGCTGTAGGTAACCAGAGTAAGTATAACTAACGTATTATATTGACCAAACACATATGGTAAATGTATAGCTAGAACTCATACCGATGCACCTTTTGAGGATAAGCTATTAAGAGGGGGGAATTATCAGAAAAGGGAAAACCAAGCCACTCAAACCAAATAGAATCCCCACATTCAAGAGCACAGGGAAAGAACGAAGAAGGAAGGAGGGGAAGAGGAAAGAAATACCAGATAAGCAGGGAAAAGGTAAGGGGATAGAAAAGAAAAGGGGGCAAAGGAAGGTGAAGGAAAAAGGACAGTGGGATGAGGGGGAATGGAAGGAGGGGGAGAGGGAAAAAAAGGGGATTGGCGGGGGAAAAAAGGAACAGGGAATGGAAAGGAGGGGGGAGGAGAAGTAGGGGAATAGAAAGGGGGGGGGGAGAAAAAAGGGGAAATGGAGAAGAGGAGAGAGGGAAAGGAGGGGGGGGGAGAAGGGGGAGAAAGCAAGCCTAAATCAATATAAAGGGGCATTGACTATATAAACAAGGGGAACAAGTATAAAGATACCCACCCTTGTAAGGGCTTTTAACGGTACACAGATGTAGCCTGGGGAACTGGAAAGCGCACAGCAAATAAACGTGTAAATGATTCAGGGTACCTTAGGATCAGGTCAAAAGAATCTTGTAACGAATTGCCGCTGGTTGGAAAAGACTGCAATAATGGCATAGGCATTATAATTAGTGGTGATCCCAAATACATGGCTCATAATAGTCACAAAAGAGATCATTCAAAGGTAGCTTCTATATAATGCCAATGGTTCTCTCGAGTTACCTGCAAGTGCTGCGCTTGTTGCGTGGTTCTCTGAAAGCAGGATGAAGTATTGGACCTTGCGACAGAAGGTCCTCTCGCATCGGCAGTCACCATGGAACATCCGCCACCAATGGTACTATGTCGGCGTACTATGGACGCCGAGGCAAATCTGGGGCAATCAGAATTACCGGAATCCCCTCGGCCTCCACTCTGCGAAGCAGACATGGTAGAAGTTTGAGTGGGGGAAAAGCATAAATCAGCCGATAATGCCCCCATGGAGCCACCAACGCGTCTTCCGCATTCTCCCAGGGATCCTTTGACCTGGCCACAAACCGCTGTACCTTCTGATTGAGTCGAAAAGCCAGGAGATCCACGTCTGGCGTGCCCCACCTTAGGCAAAGGAGCCGAAATACATCCGGATGTAGCGACCATTCCTCTTGGTCCAGCATCTGACGACTTAGGTAGTCCGCTTGCCAGTTTTCTATGCCCGCAAAGGAAAACGGCCGGCACATTCTGCTCTGCCCACGGCAGGATGTGAGTGACCTCCAGTGCTGCAGCCAAGCTCTTTATTCCTCCTTGATGGTTGACATATGCCACTGCTGTGGTGTTGTCCGACTGGATCCTGACCGGATGCCCCCGCAGCCTCTGTGACCATGTGGAGACCACCTGACCGCCCGAAGTTCCAGCACGTTGATCGGCAGGCAGGATTCTTCCTGGGTCCAGTGACCCTGGGCTGACTGTATGCCTCAAACTCTCCCCCCCCCCCCCCCAACCGGTCAGGCTGGCGTCCATTGTGATTGCCGTCCAATGAAGAGGAAGGAACGACTTCCCAGACCAAAGGGCCGGCAACCTCAGCCACCAGAGCAGGGAATCCCTGACTAGCTGGCTCACCTGCATTTGACAATCCAGGGACAATGGAGATTTGTCCCATTTGGACAGGATCTCCTTTTGCAAGACTCGAGTGTGGAATTGAGCATACGGTACTGCCTCAAAGGGGGCTACCATGAGACCCAGGACTCGCATGCAAAAACACAGCGATGACCACCTGCGGGACACCAACAACTTTGCAGCAGCTTGAAGAGTCTGAAGCTTGTCCAAAGGGAGAAAGACTCTCCCCTCTGAGGAGTCCAGAAGCAGGCCCAGGTACTCCAGGCATTGAATCGGCACCAACACAGTTTGCATAGTTATTGCCTCATCCTCCCTTAATTCTGAGGCAGAAGCTGCTCTCAGAAGGAGGTCGTCCAGGTACCCCACGATTGCGATCCCTCACTGCCTTAGCAAGGCCAAAATTGGGGCTAGCATCTTGGTGAAGACCCTTGATGCCGACGCTAGGCCAAAAGGGAGAGCTACAAATTGGTAGTGCTTGTCCCCAACCGCAAATCGCAGAAACCTCCTGATGCTTGATGCATATGGGGACATGCAGGTATGTGTCCTTGATGTCCAGGGACGCCAGAAAATCCCAGATGGAGTGCAGCGACCACTGAGCGAACTGATTCCATCCTGAACCTTTGTACATTCACAAAGCTGTTAAGGGCCTTGAGGTCCAGGACCGAACGGACCTCTTCCTTCTTTGAGACTACAAACAGATTGGAGTAGAATCCCTGAAACCTTTCTGGCGTCGGTACAGGTACTATCACCCTGCAAAACAGCAGGTTCCGTACTGCCCAAAACAGCAGGTTCCGTACTGCTCGGAAAGTATGGAGGTCCATCGGGCTGGAAACTCCTGGAGGCGACCCCCCACCCGAGAGTCGGACAGGACAAACCTTCATGCAGTAACAGATTTGCTCGCAGGCTTGTTTGGCTTGCAAAACCAGGGACGCTTTTGTCCCTCAGCAGGCACCTTGTCGGGGTGGGAATGCTTACCTGCCAACCTACCCGCAGATGAAATTTCCGCTTCTGAGCGGAAAAGGAGGGCCCTTGGCTACGACGTGGCTCCTTACCTTTTCTGGACTGTGGGAGCATTGTACTCTTACCTCAAGTAACATTCTTAATAATGTCATCCAGCGAGGCTCCGAATAGCCTCTCTCCCTGGAAGGGCAAGTCCACCAGTGCTTTCTTAGATGCCTGATCTGCAGACCAGCATTTCAGCCAAATCGGACGATGTAGCACTACTGCTGATACAGAGGCTATAGAGAGCAAGGGGGCCATATCTAAGGCCGCATCACAGACATACTTAAGGCCCTGCACCAACTGGTCCGCCAGCTCCACGCAGATCAGGGAAGCCTGTTGCTTCTCCAACTCACGGTGCAACAATTTTGCCCATTCAGTAAGCACCTGTGACACCAGGGCCGTGGCTAACACTGGCCGCAATGCTGACCCCATCACCGTAAACATGGACCGGGCAACCGCCTCGGGCCTTCTATTGGCAGGGTCCTTGAAAGCAGTAGTCCTTTCCACCAGAATCGTGGTTACCTTTATTTAACCTGGCTACTGGGGGGGTCAACAATCGGAGGAGATCTACATTTCTTCAGGAAACTTTCCTCAAAGGGTTAACACAATGCCACCTTAAGGAAACACCTTAGCCGTGCAGGCTGGCTTGTGGGACCCGAACGGGACTGACACCTCTGTAGATGCCCCTGCTGTATCTTCCATCTTTAGGGTATCCCACACTGCTGTAATAAGTGCTCCTCCAAGCACCTTTTCCTGCGCTGACCTGGACACGGAGTCATTCTCGCTGTCCGAACGGTCCTGGTCTGCATCTTCTGACACGTCAGAACAGGGGCCGCCTGTCACAGCGGGGCCCAAGTATGAATTCGGAGCTTTCCCCAGAAGACGGCGGTGGGAGGAGGCTTTTTTTTATCCCCCTTCGCCCGCACAGCGCTTCCACCCTGGCAACAAAAGGCCTCCAGGACCACCAACTGAGCGTCCATAGACACCGCAGGTGCAGGGGAACCAGTTGCAATAAGAGGGATGTCTGGGGAAGAAGTGCCAGCTTCTGACGCCATGCTGACCCACACTCGCCTGTCACCACTTAGGGACCTAAGGCAAGTCACACAAAATGCCCACCCTCCTATCTGCCACAGACTGAGGGGCCCCCCTCAGGTCTCACCACCCTGACCCAGGTACTGCGCTGTGCTGCTGCTGTCCGCTCTCCCCTGTGTCATCCATGAGGTGTCTGTGTGAAAAGCGCGCTGTTCTAGAAGGAAACAAGCACCCAGTGCTGGAGGCAGAACTACCTGAGGCTACTAGAAAAGGACCGCCTCAGCAAAAATGTTTGGCGCAGAGAAAATGGCCGCCAAACTTCCAGAAAGTGGCTGAAAGGCATAAAACTGGCTGTGGCTACAAAAAATGGCTGCTGCCCCAGGAAAATGGCCACGGAGCACACGGCGGCCTCCCCACATGTCAGACCTAGCACAAACACCCCACCGTAGCCCAGAAACGGGGAAAAGGACAAGCGGACCCCCAACACCCAGAGCAGCCCCCTGCCAGGACCCAGAGCCCCCCTGGAGAACCCCCGGCCAGATACGTGCACCGCACCCCCATGTGCCCAGTCACACAGCGGCCCATAGCATGGGGAGGCGGGAAGGGACGAGAGGGAGAAGAAAGGGAGAGTGAGAGACCCCCTAGTCGAACTCCCAGGGAATGCCCAGCTGCTCCATCCTGGACAGGTGGAACCATACTTACCCCTCCCTGGGGACTACTGGACGCATTCCACAGACCGACCCATCACCCGAGCAGTACGGGGTGGCTGTCAGCCACAGCACTAAGTGGCACAGTGGGCACTGGCAGGTGACACTGGTGGGCACAGCCACGGCTTTCTGAGTGAGGGACCGATGTCCCTCTCTATCAGAAGCTGGTGATCAGGTTTTTTATTTCCCCTCACGCTGACAGCGTGATGTTTACATCACGTGATCAGCCTCCATTGGCTGACAGCTGATCACGTGGTAAGGGGTCAGTATCGAACCCTTACTCGGATCTGTGATCAGCCGAGTCTCAGACTCTGTGATCACAGTAGTGCAGACTGCGCTTGCAATTAAGGCCCACGCTGAAGCTGTCTTTTTGGCTATAGCACGGACGGCAAGAAGTTAAATACCACCAAAAGAAAGCTCTATCTGCCTCAAAAATTCATTAGTATACAGTGTGGCGACTTCTCAATTGTCATTCAAAGTGTGACAGCGCTGAAAATTGGTATGGGCAAGCTGGGGGTGAAGTGCCCTCTATTGAAGTGTTTCAAGGATAAAGAAACCTTGAAATAAAGTTTAGTTACCCTTTTACTGGCTCTCCAAAGCTGTATATTTACCAGATTATCTCTGTCTTCTGGCTCTATATGGGTCGGTGGGTTCTCATGTGCATGTAAAAACATCTGGTCAAGAAGTTGCCACAAAGTATTTAAACATGGAGGACCTGCGGAGAAAAAAAACAGTAAGGCCGCGTACACACGGGCGGACTGTTCGCCCAACCTTGTCCGCTGAACAGTGTTTGGGCGGACAGTCCGCCCGTGTGTGGGCTTTCAGCGGACAGTTTCAGCGGACAGTTGGACGGACAAAGTCTTTCGGAAATTCCGAAAAACTGTCCGCTGAAACTGTGTTTGAGCGAACAGTCCGCCCGTGTGTGGGCCTGTCCGCTGTACTTTCGAAATGAGCGGACTGTTCCCGCTCGGAAAGTCCGCCCATTTCGAGCGCGTGTACAGGTAGGCGGGGCCCGCGAAGGAGACGTCGCGGGCTCCGCCGCCTGGAATGGGCTTAAAGGGGAACCCCAACGCCGAAAAAAATCGGCGTGGGGGTTCCCCCAAAGTCCACACCAGACCCTTGTCCGAGCACGCTACCCGGCCGGCCAGGAAAGGGGGGCGAGCGAGCGCGCCCCCCCTCCTGAGCCGTACCAGGCCGCGTGCCCTCAACATGGGGGGTGCCTTGGGGAAGGGGGGGCCGCGCGGCCCCCCCACCCCAAAGCACCTTGTCCCCATGTTGATGAGGACAAGGGCCTCTTCCCGACAACCCTGGCCGTTGGTTGTCGGGGTCTGCGGGCGGGGGGCTTATCGGAATCCGGGAGCCCCCTTTAATAAGGGGGCCCCCGGATACCGGCCCCCCACCCTATGTGAATGAGTATGGGGTACAATGTACCCCTACCCATTCACCTGTGAAATAAAGTACAAAAAAAAACACAACACAGGGAAAAAATATTTTATTGCACAGCTCCGGGGGGTCTTCCGTCTTCGGGGGTCTTCTCGCCGGACTCCTCCGCTATGTGTGTGTAGCTCTTTTACTAGCGGAGGAGTCCGGCTTTCTTCCTCCCCGCCGCCGGCCTCTTCTCCCGACTTCGGGGGTCTTGTCCCCCTCTTCGGTTCTTCTGCCGGGCCACCGCGCCTTCTTGTAGCTCTTTTACAGGCGGTGGCCCGGTCTTCTGTCGCCGCTGCCTTCCGTTCTTCTGTCGCCGCCTTCGGTTCTTCTGCCGGGCCACCGCGCCTTCTTGTAGCTCTTTTACAGGCGGTGGCCCGGTCTTCTGTCGTCGCCGCCGCCGCCGCCGCCGCCTTCCGTTCTTGTTCTTCTTCTTGTTCTTCTTCTTCTTCTCCTGGAGATGTTGACTCGACGAGCTCTCCGGCCGGAATGCCAGAGCCGCGCTGTGCGGTCACTTATATAGTGACAATGGGGCGGTGTCACATGGTATATGTCACATGGGTTGGTCACATGGGTTGATGTCACATGGGGACTATGACATCGTAAGGGGGCGGGGTCACCATGTGACCAACCCATGTGACATATACCATGTGACACCGCCCCATTGTCACTATATAAGTGGCAGCGGAGCGTGTCCCTGGCATTCCGGCCGGAGAGCTCGTCGAGTCAACATCTCCAGGAGAAGAAGAAGAAGAACAAGAAGAAGAACAAGAACGGAAGGCGGCGGCGGCGACGACAGCGGCGACAGAAGACCGGGCCACCGCCTGTAAAAGAGCTACAAGAAGGCGCGGTGGCCCGGCAGAAGAACCGAAGGCGGCGACAGAAGAACGGAAGGCAGCGGCGACAGAAGACCGGGCCACCGCCTGTAAAAGAGCTACAAGAAGGCGCGGTGGCCCGGCAGAAGAACCGAAGAGGGGGACAAGACCCCCGAAGTCGGGAGAAGAGGCCGGCGGCGGGGAGGAAGAAAGCCGGACTCCTCCGCTAGTAAAAGAGCTACACACACATAGCGGAGGAGTCCGGCGAGAAGACCCCCGAAGACGGAAGACCCCCGGAGCTGTGCAATAAAATATTTTTTCCCTGTGTTGTGTTTTTTTTTGTACTTTATTTCACAGGTGAATGGGTAGGGGTACATTGTACCCCATACTCATTCACATAGGGTGGGGGGCCGGTATCCGGGGGCCCCCTTCTTAAAGGGGGCTCCCGGATTCCGATAAGCCCCCCGCCCGCAGACCCCGACAACCAACGGCCAGGGTTGTCGGGAAGAGGCCCTTGTCCTCATCAACATGGGGACAAGGTGCTTTGGGGTGGGGGGGCCGCGCGGCCCCCCCTTCCCCAAGGCACCCCCCCATGTTGAGGGCACGCGGCCTGATACGGCTCAGGAGGGGGGGCGCGCTCGCTCGCCCCCCTTTCCTGGCCGGCCGGGTAGCGTGCTCGGACAAGGGTCTGGTGTGGACTTTGGGGGAACCCCCACGCCGATTTTTTTCGGCGTTGGGGTTCCCCTTTAAGCCCATTCCAGGCGGCGGAGCCCGCGACGTCTCCTTCGCGGGCCCCGCCTACCTGTACACGCGCTCGAAATGGGCGGATTTGCCTCCTCCTTACGTGGGCGAGTCCGTTCATTTCAAAAGTTGAGCGAACTGTTTGCCCAACCTTGTTCGTCAAACAGTCCGCTCGTGTGTGGGCAAGTCCGCTCATGCAAATTTTGAGCGGACTGTTTGCCGAAACTGTTTGACGAACAAGGTTGGGCAAACAGTCCGTGCGTGTGTACGCGGCCTTAGTGTAGAGTTTTGGGTGGGACAGGGACAAAAAGGTAATAAAACATTGAGTTTTATTGTTCTAAAACAAGTTTTTCTACTTTTTAAAGAATACGTAAACCCAGTATTTCATAAATCTGACATGTGCCTTCTGTACCACATACTTGTAGAAACAAAGTGTCCTGTACTCTTTGTATTGCTTTCCTTTGTGTGAACTCCCTGGTGTTCCTGCCAGTCCCTCGCTTTCCTATTAAATACTGACCACACTAAGCAGGAGAGCACACAGTGGTCAGTTCTCAGTCTATGCTGAGAACTCGGCCTGCTCTCCTCCAATGATCACACTTGTCCTGACATGCCTCCCCCTGCACAGCCATTCACTGGGAAGGGCAGCGTGTTGCTGTTTCTCCTCCTCCAGCTGTTTATGCAGCTGAGAGCAGAGGAAATATAATCATTTATATAAAAGGGGGGAAAGGGTGTTTTATAATGTGTTTTGTGTATAGATATTTAAAAAAAAGTTTTTTTTTAGCTTTTCATTTCTATTTGAATTAAATGTGTTGTATTACAAAGTGAGAGTTTACGTATACTTTAAAGTGCATCTCCAGCACTTCAGAAAAATAAAGACATTTGTACTATATTGCTGTATATTCAAACATACACTATATTACCAAAAGTATTGGGACAGCTGCCAAATATACACACATGAACTTTAATGGCATCCCAGTCTTAGTCCGTAGGGTTCGATATTGAGTTGGCCCACCCTTTGCAGCTATAACAGCTTCAACTCTCCCGGGAAGGCTGTCCACAAGGGGTAGGAGTTTGTCTATGGGAATGTTTGACCATCCTTCCAGAAGAGCATTTGTGAGGTCAGGCACTGATGTTGGATGAGAAGGCCTGGCTCGCATTCTCCACTCAAATTCATCCCAAAGATGTTATCGGGTTGAGGTCAGGACTCTGTGCAGGCCAGTCAAGTCCTCCACCCAAAAAACTTGTTCATCCGTGTCTTTATGGACCTTGCTTTGTGCACTGGTCCAAATCATTTGGTGGAGGGGGATTATGGCGGGGGTTGTTTTTCAGGGGTTGGGCTTGGCCCCTTAGTTCCATTGAAGGGAACTCTTAAAGCGTCAGCATACCAAGTTTTTTTGGACAATTTCATTCTCCCAACTTTGTGGGAACAGTTTGGGGATGGCCCCTTCCTGTTCCAACATGGCTGCGCACCAGTGCACAAAGAGAGGTTCATAAAGACATGGACGAGCGAATTTGGGGTGGAGGAAATTGACTTACCATGCTTTGTGCACTGGTGTGCAGTCATGTTGGAACAGAGAGGGGCCATCATTAGTTGGTCTACCTTTCTTGATTAGAGTTGATTGGCATTCTCAATTCCTTGGATATCTTTTTATATCCCTTTCCTGTTTTATACAGTTCAACTGCCTTTTCCCGCAGATCATTTGACAATTTTTTTGCTTTCCCCATGACTCAGAATCCAGAAATGTCAGTGCAGCATTGGATGAAAGATGCAAGTGTCTGTCAGAAACTCACTGACCTTTTATACACACACAATACTTACAAACAAACAGATCACAGGTGAGGATGGTTACCTTTAACCACTTGCTTACTGGGCACTTAAACACCCTTCCTGCCCAGACCAATTTTCAGCTTTCGGTGCTCTCACACTTTGAATGACAATTACTCAGTCATGCAACATTGTACCCAAATTAATTTTTTGTCCTTTTTTTTCCCACAAATAGAGCTTTCTTTTGGTGGTATTTGATCACCTCTGGGGTTTTTATTTTTTTTATAAATAAATGAAAAAAGACCGAAAATTATGAAAAAAAAACGCATATTTCATTGTTTCTGTGACAAAATTATGCAAATTATGAATTTTTCGTCATACATTTTGGCCACAATTTATACTGCTACATATCTTTGGTAAAAATAACCCAAATTAGTGGATATTTTTTGGTCTTTGAGAAAGTTAGAGAGTCTACAAGCTGTGGTGCGAATCATACAAAATTGATCACATCTGATGTACTGGTGGCCTATCTCACTTCTTGCAACCCGAACAAGTCAGGAAAGTACAAATACCCCCCAAATGACCCCTTTTTGGAAAGTAGACATTCCAAGGTATTTAGTAAGAGGCATGGTGAGGTTTTTGGTGTTGTCATTTTTTCTCACAATTCTTTGCAATATTAAGATTTTTATTTTTTTTTATTTTTTATTTTTTCCACAAAATTGTCATTGTAATAGGTTATTTCTCTCACATGGCATGTGTATACCACAAATGACACCCCCAAAAAAATTCTGCTACTCCTCCTGAGTATTACAATACCACATGTGTGGGACTTTTTCACAGCCTGGCCACATAGAGAGGCCCAACATGCAGGGAGCGCCGTCACATGTTCTAGGAGCATAAATTACACATCTAACTTGTTGACTACCTATTACACTTTTGAAGGCCCTGGAGCACCAGGACAATGACACGTGACACTGATGACAGATGGCACTTATACATGGCACTGATGAAAGATGGCACTTATATGTGGCACTAATACGTGGCACCAATGACAGATGGCACTAATACGTGGCACTGATGACGCATGACACTGATGACAGATGGCACTGATAAGTGGCATTGATGACACGTGACACTGACAGGTGGCACTGATGACAGATGGCACTAATATGTGGCACTGATGACAGATGGCACTAATATGTGGCACTGATGACAGATGGCACTAATATGTGGCACTGATGACAGATTGCACTAATATGTGGCACTGATGACAGATTGCACTAATATGTTGCACTGATGACAGATTGCACTAATATGTGGCACTGATGACAGATTGCACTAATATGTGGCACTGATGACAGATTGCACTAATATGTGGCACTGATGACAGATGGCACTTATACGTGGCACTGACAACAGGTGGCACTGGGGACAGATAGCACTAACAGGTGGCACTGGGGGCGGATGGCACTTTTTTTTTTTTTAAACTTACGGCCGCTGCAGCCGTTGATCACTCCCTTCTCACACGCTGTCTGTGTGAGGAGGGAGAGCGGCGCTGAGAGATAATCTCATATGTTTACATATGAGATCCTCTCACATTGGACACGCCGATCGCGCTGTAAACGGCCGCTGACAGTGATCTGTGACTGGCTGTGTCCGAGGGACACGGCCAGCACAGAACTTCCCCGATATGCGCTCGTGGGAGCACGCATTGCGAAAGTAAACAGGAGGCCGTTCAGGAATGGCCTCCCGGCAGTTAGCGTCCGCTCTGCAGCCGTATTTCGGCTATAGGGCAGGCGCGAAGCGGTTAATAGCCATTCAAACCCCTTTGTGTCAACTTGTGTGCATGTTATCAGGCCAAAATCATCAGGGTATGTAAACATTTGATCAGGATCATTTTGTGAAGTTTTTATTGCCATTTTGATTTAAAAAGAGTAAACACAGTTGATTGATAATAAATGGCTTCAGCCAAACACTATCCATGAGGGAAAGAAACGTTTTTGTATTATCATTCATATTCTCTGAAAAATGGCCAAGAAATCATCAATTCTGCCAGGGTATGTAAACGTATGAGCACAACTAGTTGTGAGTTAGGGAACTTAAAGTGTAAGCTCTTTGAGGGCAGGGACTGATGTGAATGTACAATATACAGTATATGTGATGTGCTACGTAAATTGACAGCACTATAGAAGTACCTGTAATAAAATAGTAAATACTGTAAAATCAATTGTAAAAAAGTGTATTTGTTGTGTTTATTGATTGTATTCTGTTTAAACCCAGGTTTAGGTTGCAAACCGTACAGTGGCTACTATGGCAATCAGAGCTCACATTGGACTTAAAGAGTTATGTGACCTATCATCTTCAGTCAAGTCCTTCCTTGGACCTCTTAAATCATACAAGTTCATTTATGACCAAGATACCCAAGAAAGTTCTCTAACTTGCTCAGCATTTCGACTTCTGGAGAATCTAGACTTAACAGGTGCAGTTGGTCAACTTCTTTATGAAACTATTCAAGCCCACCATAAGACATACAAAACCGGTACAACATCATTGTTTTTCCTTGTTGGAGCTTGGAGTAAAGCTGTATTGGAATGTCTTCATCAAGGAGTTCCTGTTTCACTGATTGTTTCAATAATGCTAGAAGGACTTAACTCTTGTATTGAAATAGTTGAATCTTTACACATAGAACATGAGTGTGTACTTGTAACTAACTTAAATTCAAGCAACCAGATACTTGCAAGAGATGAAAGCAATGCTTGTATTCCAAGTAGCAAAAATCACTCGGTTTCCTGCATAGATCAACCTGTTGATACATCTGGTTTTCATCATTTAAATCACCTGCCTAAAAACAGGATGCAAATGCAATTTACTCATACTCAAACGGGAGGCTTAAGAGGCCAGGCTTGTCAGATGAATAGGCTCTCTCATAGCAGACACTTCTCTGTCTCAAACAGAAGCTGTTTTCACAGCTCAGGATCACTTCCCACCAATAATCATACTTTAATGGATTTGTCACGATCTTTAAGTCATGGAAGTTTAGAAGCCATGAGTCTTGTAGAAGAGGCAGTTCGTCATCTCTGCGTAAGTGTGGAGACAAAATCGGTCACTAAAAATCTCTTTCAGGCATCATGGCTTGAACTTTGTTTTATAAAAGGTCAATCAGAGGCGTTCTCAAATGCTTCCTTGGGGTACACTACTTTAGTGACTGCAGACAATTATGCATTGGTCAAAAGCTTAGAAGGCAAATCTTTGAAAGCCCTTCTTGTGGATGGAGACGTGGCTGAAAATTATCGACATGTAGGTTTCAACAAGGCAACAAATGTGAGGTCAATAGCTGAGTTTAAAAGTGAGAAAAGTGAACTTGATCTCTCGTGGATAAATACTGTGTGTAAGAAAATTATTCATGCTGGTATTGATTTAATTTTAGTAAGAGGTGATGTCTGTCAACAGTTTATGATTCAGTGCAGTTGTAGAGGTATTCTCGTCATCCCTCGTGTACGACAAAATGTCCTGCAGGCATTCAGTGAATGCACAGGAGCAGAACTTGTGACATACCTAGCACAGATTAATTGCAACAGCATAGGCCGCAATGTGTACGCAAGTGTATGCATGTGGGGGAATTCCATCTTAAAATGCGGTCAAAAGATTGCTGTTAACCTCAAGGCAAAATGTTTGAATTTTGTCACAGTGGTTATAAGTTGCAGATGGTCGGCAAAAGAGGAATTGCTGGAAGATGAGTTTTGGGCCTGCGCTTATAGATTACATCATGCCCTTTATGACCAAAAAGTGTTTCCTGGTGGAGGCGCGGTTGAACTCTTGTGTCTCAACCATCTTAGAAAACTTGAGGAAATGGCTGGAACTTTCAGTTCAGAGAGTAAAGGATCTTATCCCTCATCATGGCTTTCTACTACTGCCATACATTATAGAGGTTATATATATAAGTGTCTTGCTGATGGTTTCTATAAATACCTCTCTGTTGTTCTCTGTAACATGGGTGAATACTCTTCAGAGCTGGAAGCAATGACTTTCATAAATAATGAACTAAAGAACATTAGAGATTTTTCTTCTCCCTCTTCATATATTTTAAACAAGTATGTCAGAAACCTTGTTTCAGTTGATGGTCAAGAACTTTCCTCATCATATAGACCCACAGTGTATGATAATGTGATCCCAAAACTGGAAGCATGGCGTAGAGCCCTGCATTTGGTTCTCATTGTTCTTCAGTCTGATGCAGAGATCATCACAGGGTCAGCTGCACACAAGCAGAAACTAAAAGGGGACTTTATAACTGGAGAGCATCTTGTTCTGTAATGTGGCCACTCCACCCCACATGCAGTCCAGTGCATTTTTTTTTCTGCTTCAAAAATGCATGGATAGGAGGTTATATGGTTTTCAATGGCTTAGTTCACACCAGTGCGGCCAGTTCCAGTGCTTTCCTGTTCCAGAAAACAAAAATCGAACATACTGGTTTTTTTTTGCCCGGAACATCAAAAATGCACTGAAATGTACATGTCCTTATTTAAGGTGAAGAAAAAAGAGGGGACACAATGCACTGGGATGTATCAAAAACGTGCATACAGGAACGCAACCCGGACTGCGTTACTATGGTGTGAACTGGCTCATAGGCCTTGTTCACACCATGTGCAGAGACATGCGTTTCTCTGCACCTGCCTCTGCAAGGGCACCAAGAAGACAGTTGTTCTATATGTGCCCTGTTCACAGCACAACACGGGTATCGTGATGATTTTTTGCAACCTGTATGCAGATTCCTGCACAGAAAAAAAAACGCATGAACTTTAATGGCATCCCAGTCTTAGTCCATAGGGTTCAGTATTGAGTTGGCCCACCCTTTGCAGCTATAACAGTTTAAACTCTTTTGGGAAGGCCGTCCACAAGGTTTAGGAGTGTGTCTGTGGAGATGCTTGACCATTCAGAAGAGCATTTGTGAGGTCAGGCACTGATGTTCGATGAGAAGGCCTGGCTCGCAGTCTCTTCTCTAATTTATCCCAAAGGTGTTCTATCAGGTTGAGGTCAAAACTCTGTGCAGGCCAGTCAAGTTCCTCCACCTCAAACTCACTCATCCATGTCTTTATGGACCTTGCTTTTGTGCACTGGTCCAAAATCATTTGGTGGAGAGGGATTGTGGTGTGGGTTTGTTTTTCAGGGGTTGGGCTTGGCCCCTTAGTTCCAGTGAAGGGAACTCTTAAAGCGTCAGCCTTGGACAATCTCATGCTCCCGACTTTGAGGGAACAGTTTGGAGATGGCCCCTTCCTGTTCCAACATGACTGCACAGCAGTGCACAAAGCAAGGTCCATAAAGACATGGATGAGCGAATTTGGGATGGAGGGAATTGGAGTGGAGGAACCTGACTGGCCTGCACAGAGACCTGACCTCAACCCAATAGAACACCTTTGGGATGAATTAGAGTGTAGATAGGGAGACATGCCTTCTCGTCCACCATCAGTGCCTGACCTCACAAATGGGCTTCTGGAAGAATGGTCAAAAAATTCCCATAGACACACTCCTAAACCTTGTGGACAGGCTTCCCAGAAGATTTGAACCTGTTATAGCGGCAAAGGGTGGGTCAACTCAATATTGAACCCTACAGACTAAGACTGGGATGCCATTAAAGTTCATGTGCAAGTAAAGGCATGTGTCCCAATACGTTTGACAATATAGCGTATGTTATGGTGTAAACAGGGCACATGGAAAACAATGGTTTTCTTTGTGTCCTTGCAGAGACCTACATAACATAATAGATTAACGTTCATATTTGACAGCACACCACGGATCACAAATGCCATTCGGAAGGCTATTTTTATTGAAGAATGATCACATCACAGAAGGAAAGATGCAAAGTTTTCAGAGCCTCATAGGACCCCTTCGTCAGGCATTTTGTGATGTGATCATTCTTTAATAAAAATAGCCTTCCACAAAACATTTGTGATCCGGGATGTTCTGGCAAATATGAACAATGCTCTATGGTTGTTCCAGTTTCCAGCTGGCTGTTGCTGCAGTGCCCGTTCCTTTTAAGCCTGATTCGGGATAGTGTGCGATGGGAATATTAACATTATTACTACATAACAATTACGCGTGTCTGTGCACATGGTATGAACAAAATTTTCTATGCAAGTGAAATCTGCACAGTTTTTCTGCACTATGGTGTAAACGAGGCCTCCATTATTAGTGTCAGCGTATATGAGCAGATGTTTGAAACCGCCATTTCTCTTGATAGGTGTTAGGGATGCTGTAAATCAGGGGTTGACAAATTTGTTTGGAATCTGGGAGCCAGCTAAAAAAGTTAGGAGCCAGGTCCGTGACGGCGATCTGGACCTGTCCCTGGCCTGACATGGAGACAAGTGAGGGGAAGATAGCCTCCAGCCCCCCACATATGAGATCACCTCTCATTGGACACACCGCTTGAGTGCTAAATGGCCGCTGTGATTGGCCATTTAGCATGATCTGTGATTTGCTGTATCCAAGGGACACGGCCAACACAGAACTTCCCCGATGTGCGCCCATGGCGGCGTTCAGAGGGGAAGTAAACAGGAGGATGTCCAGGGACGCCCTCCCGGCAATTGGTGTCCGTGCTGTAGACATCTTTTGTCTATAGCGCGGGCACGAAGTGGTTAACAAAAGAATGTGACTTTTATTTCCACCATGTTCCCGCTTCTTAACGTCATATCCCCGCTAAGGGTTAGATCAGGTCCGCCTGAAAAACTGACAGGTGAACCTGATCAGACAGCCCTTGTGAAAGGGGTCAAGCAGGGAGGATTACAAATAATATTTTTTTTTTCCCTTAATTAAAATATTTTTTTTTACTTTTTACAAAAAAAAAAAATAATAATAATTAAATAATTATATATATATATATATATATATATATATATATATATATATATATATATATATATATATATATATATATATATATATATATATATATATATATATATATATTTAATTATTATTATTTTTTTTTTTTTTTGTAAAAAGTAAAAAAAATTATTTTAATTAGGGGAAGGAAATGGGCGGGCAGTGAAAAACAGTCAGGGAGCTTCAATCCATTAGGAATTATCATTATTGGAATAGGGTGTAATTTCTACATCCACCACAAGATGGCGCCAGACTACCGAAAGATTTTAGTAGGCCGCAAAGCCGCGGCCTCAATTACTGGCCGGCGCGGCACGATGGAATTGCGCGGCGGAGTTCGGGGTCCAAATGGAGACAGGATACCCCAGCAGCGTTGCCCCAGTCGCCAGGACACGAAATCTAGGCGCAAATGCGACCTGGCGACCGGGGTTTGTCGAGCCCTGCTGTAAATGCATAATGTGAAAGGCAGCGGTGTGCCCTCAATGAAACATTGGGATTCAAAGAAAGCTGCTGGGCTTCATAGGACAACAATCCTGGATTAAAGTTGAATATTGCAATAAAATCTGGCTTTGTTATTTTATCTTTAAATGGACTATTCTTTTTTATGTTATTCTTGGTTGCAGTTCTGCTTTAGGTTTGGTTATACTGTACATACACGAGAAAACCAACAAACGCAAAGCAATCTGAACTGTCACATACCGTTATCACTGAACATGGTGCAAGTGCAAGCTCTGTTACCTCTATGCTTGCTTTACTTCTTTGTCACTGATCCAGTAAGGATGAAAGCACTGGGCCCATCACCATTAAAATAATTTTCAGCTCACGTTTTCTTTCCTGGCATGTTTTATTTAGTGTTTTCCATCTGTAACAGAAAATGGAAAGTTCCATAAGACATTAATGATGATCGTAAACAATAGTTCCAGTAGGCAATTGGTCTGTTGTAATATGCCAAGTTATTAAGTGTGGAAACAGATACCTTTTACAATGTTGTTGTGAAATACAGCACTTGACTTCTAGACCTTACTGATATTATTCTGCTGTCCTTTGCAATGGTGCTGTTGTCAGGAAAGTTTCACGCGGTCACTTATAAAAATTGTTAATTCAGGTAGATGCGATCTGTAATAAATTGAATGTATATTTATAACATAAAAAAGATATACAACTGTTGAATAATTTATATATAATTTTTATACTTAAATTGTCATATTAGTGTGTGGGAGCAGCCTTTGGTTTTTGCTTTATAGTGCTGAACAGTGGTTATCCTGCAACTGCTTCTAGGTCACAATGAAAGTTTACTAGTCTGGGGACTAATTAAAGCCTAGGTTTATGAAAAAAAAAAAAAAACAACATAAGGATCTTGACTTGCTATTAATCCACTGTCCCTTGTGCGACTGG
The DNA here is from genome assembly GCF_037356315.1 of Lithobates pipiens. NCBI lineage: Eukaryota > Metazoa > Chordata > Amphibia > Anura > Ranidae > Lithobates > Lithobates pipiens. The sequence continues at coordinate 302,359,689 of NW_027507718.1, forward strand.
CTCCTGCACTTTATCTTACTCCTCACCCCACGCCACCCAGCCATCATAATCTTCCAGAACAGCAGGGGTTAACAGAGCTGAGGAACCTGTGAAAGGCACTCATCAAGACTGCTAACTATGCCCGCACCTCCCCCCCTCCATTTATTTAAGCTGTACTATAGCTTCAATGAATGAAAATCAATCTATGAATGGATGGGCAGATGGCTGAAAGGTCTGCCTTCTCTAAGTATAGATTCTTTTTTATTCATGAAACCTAAAGTACAGCTTCTGTGAATAGAGGCAGTGGACACTGGACAGGTATATAGTAGGTGACACTCTTGATGAGTGTAAAGGACAGCTCTCTTGTAGGGTTGCCACCTCCTGTCCAGGATTCACCTGGACAGTCAGGTTTTTGAATCATGTGTCCGGGTTTCAGTCTGCCTGAAACGCGGAAACATTACAGGCGATTCAGTTCGCATTGTGCGCTATACAAGTATTTCATTAATTATTCAGACCGGGCAGTGGCTCCCCAAGTAACCAAGATAGTGTCACACAAATCTGTTGCCGACTGGAAGACAACATATTTGGCTGTCTGGGTGCAAGTTCTGTATTACTGGGGGGGGGGGGGGGTTGCAGAGTGATGTCAGCAAGAGCAATTTGGCCACACCCACAGTTTGCTGCGGCACTCTATGTGCACTGCATTATTACTCCCCTTGGGTCACCCAAATGTGTTCCAGGCCGCTAAAGTGTTCAGGTTTGGCTTGAAGAAAAGGTGGCAACCCTAGTCCCTCGGCTCTATTAATGCCATAATCTCCCGACGGGGGTGGGGGGATTGTAAGAGGAAGATTTCGACAAAAGCAGAAGACAGCAATATATGAGCCATGCCAAATTTATAGTAAGTCGCGTGTCCCTTGTGCTTATTTTTATTTTATAAATTTTTTACTAAACTTAGGCTTTAAAAACAATGCATTCGTTGTATCTGTTCCCTGAGATTTTATTTCCATCTTTTTGGTCAAAGAGATTAAAAGGGCCCTGTTGCTATACACTATTTTCTCAGTAAAGGCTTCTCTGTAAAAGAACAGGGTACATAAACCTCTCTTCCACTGCCTGTGCCACTTTGCCCCATGCTACTTCATCCTGAGAAACGGTCTCCTGAAGTCAGCAGGGAAACAAACACTTTTGGAAGCGTTGATATTCTTACTTATCCCTTCTACTGATCTTCATATCACTGGTCTCCAATGACGTGGAGGTTAGAAGGAGGAACCAATGAAATATGTGAGATAAGCTCTGAATAGGAGATCTTAATGTAAGAAAAACAATATGTATTGGAGCACTGGCCCTTGTGTAGTGGTACCCCCTGTAAGGGCTGCTAAATGTTGTGGACCACCTGTCACCTGCCCAGCCTGGCATCCGCTTGCAGACACTCCAAGACAATGAACAGTCTGTCATATTTGTTTTATTGAGAGATTAGAACTTGGATGGGGTTAAGGAATTCATGGGATGCCCAGAAAGATTTGAAAGTGTGGGACAAATTAGACTCCCTCTTCTTCCTCCAACACAACTTTTTAGGCATAGCTAGCACCTGGTTAGGCATGAATCTGATTTCAGCCAGGCCTCAACAAAAACCCTTTGCAGGCAGCGCCTGCGGCCCCTTTAGTGTAGCAAGAAGAATAGAAAGTTGTGGTGCTAGCTGCCCTTGATGGACTACTGATCCCAGTCAGCCCTCTTCAGGTCCCGCCAGCCCTCCCAGCTGCTGCTGCCTGTCTTCACTGCCCATGGCATCAGTCTCTCCCCCTGGCTCTACATCCATCTGCCAGCTCTCTTGACTGTGCCTGCCACTCACCGACATCTGGTGAATCCCTCTTGGAAACTTTGCCTGGCAGTACCTTCCACTGTCTTCTCCTGGTCCTTGTCAGGACACCCCTGTGGTTTGTACGAGGGTCCCTTCCACTCCCGAGCTCCAGGCCCAAGGTCACCCCCCCCCAACTGGGGAGCTTCCTCAAAGCCAATGACAGCTAGCACTCCATCTCCCAGTTCTTCCACCCAACTCCTCCCCAGCTGGGCCCTGCCAATCCAGATTGGGGATTGGTCAGGGCTCCTTTAGAACACCCCAGACAGCTCCACTCTTCTTTCCCTCCTCTCTTCCAGAAGCAGAAGTGGGGTAACCGAAAGGTGATGCTAGCTGTGAGTCACCAGCCTACTCTAAGCCACTCCCAACCCACACAGATCAAAACAAACAGGCCTAGCTTACTGCTAGGCCTCATTAAATGTACCTGCACTTACAAAAACCTACTTCTAGCACCTAAAGTAGAGGGTGCTACACTAGTATATTCCAACAACATAAAAAATGTTTTGCAACAGAGTTGCAGGAAAGGAAGAAGAGTGAATCTGCTTTTTTTTTTTTTAGAAGCTAAGCTACGGTAATATCAGCGGATGTAGCAAAAGCCCTATCCTGCTTTTTCCTTTAAAGTGATTCTGTCCATGGATGGGTGCAGTGGCAGATGGATTAAACATAAGGCCCCCTACCCCCACCCTTCTCATCACCCTCCCCCTTCTGGTATTTCTCCCTGGGCACTGGGAGTACCAAAGTGCCATATGCCCATCATCCTCATTTTCACGTATGGGTGTTTTTTGGGGACACTGCTTTTTTTCAGTCCCTCTCTAAAAATGATCAGGTTTAGGTGTGTTGGGAGATATCAATTTTCAGGCTTTCTTTTAAAATAAATGAAGTTTTGCGATTGCATAGCTGTTGGTTGCATGCTTGCACCATTCTCCATTGAAGAACAGATGTTAGCAAACTTTTATATTCCACTCAGTGATCAGTTATGTTTTTTAGAAGAGGCACATGTCTCCCTGGCTTATGTGTTCATGAGTTTATGAAAATCTAAATAAAATACTAATCACTGCTAAAGGAAGAATCTACTGATATGTATGCTTAATACTGTATGCAAAATATAATGGCAAAGAATACAAGAATTAGAGAGCTACATTAATATTTGCTCTGGGATAAACCTTAAAATAATTAAAAATGTGTGCCCTAGAATGCAGTCATTTCCCCATAGAAGAATATATTATATGTGACCACTAGGTGGCGCAAACACCAAAGTGACATTTTTGTATACCACGAACGATGCATATTTCTTAGGGGAGAGTTGTGTTTACTAAGTCATCATAGCTACATTTCTAATCATATTTACATAACTTCCCTCCTTGGTCCCAGGGCTGGATTAGGAACATAATGGGCCTGGTGCTGAGGATTTTAGTGGGGCTTTTTTATAAAAAGATAAAATAAAAATGCAAACTATTTTTTGTTCTAACAAATTAAATTAACCACTTGCCGCCCGCCATATAGCAAAATGACGGTGGCAAAGTGGTTTTAATATCCTGACCGGACGTCATATGACGTGATCAGGGGGCGCGCATCGTGGCGATCGTTGTTGCGGGGTGTCAGTCTGACACCCCACAACTACGATCTCGGTAAAGAGTCTCCGACGGAGACTCTTTACCACGTGATCAGCCATGTCCAATCACAGCTGATCACAGTGTAAATAGGAAGAGCCGCTGATCGGCTTTTCCTCACTCGCGTCTGTCAGACGCGAGTAGAGGAGAGCCGATCGGCTGCTCCTCTGACAGGGGGGTCTGTGCAGATGCCCACCAGGGACGCCACCAGACCACCAGGGGATGCCCAGCACCACAGGTATACCCCCTAGACCACCAGGGATGCCAGCCAGTGCCCATAATGAATGCCAATCAGTGCCCAAAATGGATGCCAATCAGTGCCCACAATGGGCATCACTGATTGGCATGCATTATTGTTTGGCACTGATTGGCATCCATCCCTACAATACTTTAAATTACAATTCCGCCTATCAGTGCCCATCCATGCCGCCTATCAGTGCCCATCCATGCTGCCTATCAGTGCCCATCCTAGCCACCTATCCGTGCCCATCCGTGCTGCCTATCCATGCCAATCCGTGCCGCCAATCCGTGCCACCTATCCATGACAATCCGTGCCACCTATCAGTGCCACCTATCAGTGTCTATCTGTGTCACATATCAGTGCCGCCTATCAGTGCCACTTCATTGGTGCCACCACATCAGTGCCCGTCACTGCAGCCCAGTCAGTGCCCATCAGTGAAGGAGAAAACTTACTTATTTACAAAGTTTTGTAAACATGTTTTTTTTTTCAAGATTTTCGGTCTTTTTTTTTTTGTTTAGCAGAAAATAAAAATCCCAGAGGCGATCAAATACCACCAAAAGAAAGCTCTATTTGTGGGAACAAAATGATAAAAATTTAGTCTGGGTACAATGTAGCATGACCGCGCAATTGTCATTCAAAGTGCGACAGCGCTGAAAGCTCAAAATTGGTCTGGGCAGGAAGGTGTATAAGTGCCCTATATTGAAGTGGTTTTAAATAGATAGAGGGAGGATGAGAGAGAGAGAAAGGGGATGAGAGAGGGGTGAAGGCTAAGGGAGGGAGCATGAGAGATGGGGGGGTGAGAGAGGATGAGCATGCGTGGGAGTGACATCAACGCAGCCTGGCCAAGGCAAGTGACCGAAGGCACAGAACCCGGAAGGAAGACCGGGTGAAGATGGAAGTGCCCGGGACCCACCGGATTGATCGCAGTGCTGGGGGGCTCAGTCTGATGGGTGAAGGTTCCCTAATGTGCTAATATGCTGTGGCTACTAGTACATTATGGCATAACCTCAGGGCCTCTAAAAAGTAGTAATGTTAGTGATGTTTACTACTTCTTTAATATCACAGGATTCCAGGAGCCTCTCATGGGGCCTTCTACTGACCCAGTGGCCCTTGGGCAGTGCCCAAGTGCATAGTTGCCAACATTTCAAAAATATTTAGAGGGACACTTTTTTTTTTACCAGTGGTATATTTAGAGTTGCAATAATGATGTTTAAAACACCCTCCTATAACACAGCTCCGCGCACTAGACTAATAAACCCCACGACACCAAATATACTCAAAAATGAAATAAAATTAATTTGGGTAGTGTTGCATGGCCAAGTAGTTGTCAGTCAAACTATTACAACACACTGAAAAAATGGTGTAGTAATGATGGGTTATATACAGGCTCTGATCCCATGTAAAATGCCCTGATTCCATGTGCCCTGGTCCCATGTAAGGTGCTCTGCTGTGCAGTCCGATCCCATGTAAGGTGCTCTGCTGTGTGCCCTGATTCCATGTAAGGTGTCCTGATCCAATGTACATTGCCCTTCTGTGTGCCCTGATCCAATGTAAGTTGCCCTTCTGTGTGCCCTGATTCCATTTAAGGTACCCTGATCCAATCTAAGTTTCCCTTTTGTTTGCCCTGATTCCGTGTAAGGTACTCTGATCCTATGTAAATTGCCCTTCTGTGTGCCCTGATCCGATGTAAGGTACCCTGATCCAATGTAAGTTTCTCTTCTGTGTGCCCTGATCCCATGTAAGGTGCTCTGCTGTGTGGCCTGATCCCATGTAAGGTGTCCTGCTGTGTGTCCTTATCCCATGTAATGTACCCTGATCCCATGTAAGGTGCTCTGCTGTGTGTTCTGATCCCATGTAAGGTGCTCTGCTTTGTGTCCTGATACCATGTAAAGTGCCCTGCTGTGTGTCCTGATCCCATGTAATGTGCCCTGATCCCATGTAAGAGGTGCTCTGCTGTGTATCCTGATCCCATGTAATGTGCCTTGATCCCATGTAAGGTGCTCTGCTGGGTGTCCTGATCCCATGTAATATGCCTTAATCCCATGTAAGGTGCTCTGCTGTGTGCCCTGTTCCCAAGTAAGGTGCCTTGATCCCATGTAAGGTGCTCTGCTGGGTGTCCTGATCCCATGTAATATGCCTTAATCCCATGTAAGGTGCTCTGCTGTGTGCTCTGATCCCATATAATGTGCCTTAGGCCCCTTTTACACTTGTACGACTTGTCCTGTGACTGCAAAGTCCAAGGAATCCTCACCCTCCTGTTTGTGGACTTAACTTGGGTCAAAGCATTAACTCCAAGCCCAATAATAAATAACACGTTATCTACTCCGATTTCCACAACATGTCTGGTTGACGAATGGCCGTTCAGAGATGAACTGAAAAGCACAAAATGAAAAGCGTGACTCAACCCTCACCAAACTTCTACTAACACAAAATTAGCAGAAGGAGCCCAAAGGGTGGCGCATGACAATTGAACTTCCTTTTTATCATCTTGTAGAACATCTAGTACATCACTACGTATGTGTTTGTTGGCCAACAATTGTGTGCCGTTTGTATGCAAGACAAATTTTGGGCCAACGCCCTTCGTACCAAAGTCCGAGGCTTTATCTGCGGAAAATCCGGTCATGTGTATGAGGCTTTACAGTCTGCAAAAGACTTGAGACTGGAGCGGAGGTTCACCTCCCAGTAGGACAACGACCCTAAACGTACAGCCAGAATGTGTTAGAATGGCCAAGTCAATGTCCAGACCTAAATCCAATTGAGAATCTGTGACAAGACCTGAAAATTGTTGCTCAGACGCTCGCCATCCAATCTGACAGCTTGGACTATTTTGCACAGAAGAATGGGCAAACAAAATCACTTTCTAGATGAGCAAAGCTGGTAGAAACATACCCAAAAAGACTTGCAGCTGTATTTGCAGCGAAAGGTGGTTCTACAAAGTATTGACTCAGGGGGCTGAATACAAATGCATGCCACACTTTTCACATATTTATTTGTAAAAACTTTTGAAAACCATTTATATTATCCTTCCACTTCACAATTATGTGCCACTTTGTGTTGATCTATCACATGGATATGCAATTAGCGGACCTCCAGCTGTTGCAAAACTACAAGTCCCATCATGCCTCTGCCTCTGGGTGTCATGCTTGTGGCTGTCAGAGTCTTGCTATGCCTCATGGGACTTGTAGTTCTGTAACAGCTGGAGGTCCGCTAATTACATATCCCTGGTCTATCATATAACATCGCAATAAAATACATTGGTTGTAACATGACTAAATGTGGAAAATAACAAGAGGTATGAATACATTTTTCAAGGCACTGTGTTTATGTGTGTGTATATGTATATATATATATATATATATATATATATATATATATATATACAGCATCTCACAAAAGTACATATTTTATTTTATCTTTTCATGTGACAACACTGAAGAAATTGCACTTTGCTACAATGTAAAGCAGTGAGTGTACAGCTTGTGTAACAGTGTGAAATTGCTGTCCCATCAAAAAAACTCAACACACAGCCATTTATGTCTAAACCACTGGCAACAAAAGTGAGTACACCCCTAAGTGAAAATGTCCAAATTGGGTCCAAATAGCCATTTTCCCTCCCCAGTGTCATGTGGCTCATTAGGGTTACAAGGTCCCAGGTGTGAAGGGAGCAGGTGTGTTAAATTTGGTGTTATCGCTCTCACTCTCTCATAGTGGTCACTGGAAGTTCAACATGGCACCTCATGGCAAAGAACTCTCTGAGAATCTGAAAAAAAGAATTGATGGCCTAGGCTATAAGAAGATTGCCAAGACCCTGAAACTGAGCTTCAGCATGGTGGCCAAGACCATACAGCAGCTTAATAGGACGGGTTCCGCTCAGAACAGGCCTCGCCATGGTTGACCAAAGAAGTAGAGTGCACGTGCTCAGCGTCATATACAGAGGTTGTCTTTGGGAAATATACATATGAGTGTTGCCAGCATTGCTGCAGAGGTTGAAGGGGGCGGGGGGTCAGCCTGTCAGTGCTCAGACCATACGCCGCACACTGCATCAAATTGGTCTGCATGGCTGACATCCCAGAAGGAAGCCTCTTCTAAAGATGATGCGCAAGAAAGCCTGAAAACTGTTTGCTGAAGAGAAGCAGGCTAAGGACATGGATTACTGGAACCTGATGAGACCAAGATAAAAGTATTTAGTTCAGATGGTGTCAAGCGTGTGTGGCGGCAATCAGGTGAGGAGTACAAAGACAAGTGTGTCTTGCCTACAGTCAAGCATGGTGGTGGAAGTGTCATGGCCTGGGGCTGTATGGGTGCTGCTGGCACTGGGGAGCTACAGTTCATTGAGAGAACCATGAATACCAACATGTACTGTGACATTCTGAAGCAGAGCATGATCCCCTCCCTTTGGAGACTGGGCTTAAGAGGGTTAAGGCAGTGCTGTAAAATAATGGTGGCCACACAAGATATAGACACTTTGGACCCAATTTGAACATTTTCTCTTAGGGGTTTACTCACTTTTGTTGCTAGCAGTTTAGACATTAATGGCTGTGTGTTGAGTCGTTTTGAGGGGACAGTAATTTTACACTGTTATACAAGCTGTGCACTCGCTACTGTACATTGTAGCAAAGTGTCATTTGTTCAGTGTTGTCACATGAAAAGATATAATAAAATACAAAAATGTGAGGGGTGTACTCACTTTTGTGAGATACTGTATATATAATATAATTATATAATATAATATATATATAATAATAACATTGCTCTGAAGTGCTAGGTTCTTTTCTTTCAATGGATCCCAAGATAAGGTCCTGAAGAAGCTATTTATGAGAAATGCGTTGAGTTTGTGGATCTTAATAATATGGTCTTAATAATATAAATTGTACATATCACGCAATGTTGTATTGATGAAATTTGAGAGACTTGCACTGAATTATATGAAAATATTTATTTTTTTGAATATGGTTTTTAACACATAAAGGAAATGGAACATAAAGTTTTGTGTCAAATGTGTCGTCTCTCATGTACCAGTAAAGTCAGTTTTTTCCTTTTTTTCTTCTGTTTATAATTAGGATGTGGTACACATTCATAATATGTGGTGCTTTACGTATGTTACTAGGATTAGTTTAAATAGCTGATAATTTGCTTGAAAGACCAACGCCGACCAACACTTATTTCTTCAGTTTTGGATAGAGTGGGGAGGGGTTAGGACCTCTTTTAGGTTTTTAGTGTTCTCATTGGAGCGAATTCTCTCACTTTGTGTCACTCACTATATCAAAGAATGAGATGAACTGATGTTCATACACCAGAAGAAACCAACAACATCTGAACAAGCTGAAATTAGAACCTGATAAATCAGTATGCCCAGCTGCTCCCGATTCTCTCGGTTCCAGTTTTAGTTACCCCCCCCCCCCCCCAATTAAATGTATTCTTTACTGAACTGACTTCGGTATTTGATTGACTTCTATGGGTTACTGAACCGTGCACACTGCCGTTCCTTTTTTCTACTCGTTTATTTAACAAACATGATTATGTTGCTACATAGTCATGTTCTCAGTAAAACTGTCAATTGCCGACACTGTTTTGTCTGGCTTAAGCTCATTGTGGTTTCAGTATAGTCAAGCAAGACAAAGCATTACTTCTTATAAAGTATACGATTATTTTCTTAATATGAAACATAAAGTAACACTGCCAGTGGATATTAAAATAAAACCTCAAAAGTTAAAATTCATTTCTTAACTGTAAGCAAAGTCTATAAGACGCCTTACAGATGTCTTAACAATGTTGTTTCTCCCAGTCCAATACAAATAAGTATGATATTAATAAAGTGAGCAATAAAAAAATATTGCAGAAAATAGAAAAATTGTTGAAGAGCTCTTTCAACTAAATATTAGCTTTAGAAATTGAACCCTATGCAATTTCTATGCCACTAATGGGCTTGTCTTGAAAAAAAAAAATGTTCATAGATTTCAAGGATAGGTGCCATTATAGTCAATAAAAAAAGGCATTAAGCACATAAAGACACTAAACTCTCAACAAATATATGGAACTCTTAAAGCTTTCTGCAGAAAACCTACGTCCATTGTAGTGCCAACGCCAATGTTTCCTCGCTTTAGGACCTCATAGCTCTTTATTTTAATTAGGCACGAATGCCAAGCTGGGTATGGGGAAGACCAGGTCTGGCTCGAAGAATAATGGCCAGACTTCATTTTCAAATGAACTGTTCAAAGGTTTGGATTCTCATAATAGTTTCTTGAATTGACAATTGGTGGATATGGATTCTGAAAATGCACTTTTTTAATTTTGTTTAACCGGTTCCCGACCAGCGCACGCCGATGTAGGTCAGCAGAATGGCACGGGCAGGCATATTGGCGTACAGGTACGTCCAATCTTCAATGCCACCCTGCCATCGCGAGTGCGCCGCCGGCGGCACGCTCGCGTGCCGGTCGGGACCCCTGTGAGTCCGGTCGCCGGTCCCGCGGACTCAATCGCCGCGGGCATACCCGCGATCGTCTCACGGGACGGCTGAATGGAGGAAATGCCATGTAAACAGCATTTCTCCATTCTGCCTAGCAACTAGTGACGTTGATCTCTGCTCTATGTGATTGGAGCAGAGATCAGTGTCACTAAATGAAAGCCCAACCCCCCCACAGTTAGTAACACACTCCTAGAAACACTTAACCCCTACACTGCCAGTGTCATTTACACAGGAATCACTGCATTTATATAGCAGTGATTACTGTAGAAATGACAATGGTCCCAAAAATGTCCGATGTGTCCGCTATAATGTTGCAGTCACAATAAAAATCGCTGATCGCTGCCATTACTAGTAAAAAAAAAAATAATAAAAAATTATTAATAAAAATGCCATAACGTCATAATGCCAACTATCCCTATTTTGTAAACGCTATAACTTTTGCGCAAACCAATCAATAATCGCTTATTGCGATTTTTTTTTACCAAAAATATGTAGAAGAATACGTATCGGCCTAAACTGAGGGAAAAAAATGTTTTTTTATATATTTTTGGGGGATATTTATTATAACAAAAAGTAAAAATAATGCGTTTTTTTCAAAATTGACGCTCTATTTTTGTTTATAGCGCAAAAAATAAAAACCGCAGAGGTGATCAAATACCACCAAAAGAAAGCTCTATTTGTGGGAAAAAAAGACGTCAATTTTGTTTGGGAGCCACGTCGCACGACCGCGCAATTGTCAGTTAAAGCGACGCAGTGCCGAACTGCAAAAAGTGGTCTGGTCTTTGACCAGCAAAATGGTCCAGTCTGTAAGTGGTTAAAACCGCTGTCAAGCTTTGATTTTTGCCAACTGTGTTCCACTAGGGAGATTTCTCTTCAGTTCCTGTCTTTTAAACACTGTAGGAATTGAGAGGAGATTTCTCCAAAGTGAGGCAAATCCCCTCTTAGACAATTACCCCAGGAACAAGCATCTCCATTGGAAGATCTTCCCTCCTATTCTTTTATTGGGGACTTCTTAAGCCTCATACACACGATAGGACTTTGTACAAACTTTCCCTTGGATTTTTGTACAAAGGGCGTCGGCCCTGAACTTGTATTGCATACACACAGCAGGACTTTTTCAGCCAACTTTCACCAAATCATGTGTTTTTTTTCTGCTCTTTACCGCCACCTTTGGTCAACTTCTGTATTGTTGTCTGATCTTTTGCATTGGTTCTGAGCATGCCTGTTTGTACTTTGTACAAAAGTCCTATGGTTTTCTGTACACACGATCAGACTTTGCTCCATCAGACTTTTGTTCCCAGAAAGTTTGTCCGTTCGCACAGCCAACAAAAGTCCGATGAAAACCAAAAAAGTTTGTCCGATGGAGCGTACACACGGTAGGATGTTGCTCCAAAACAGCTAATTTGCATGTTTGTTGTCAAAAAGTCTGATCGTGTGTATGGGCCTTTAGAATTAGGACTTTCCCACATTTTTAATCTTGGTGACATTGGTCACCAGAACAAATACAGAGAATAAATGTCTCTCACGTGGAACTATGGGCACTGTTGGATAGCAACACTATTTGTTATGCAGTAAAATCACAAAGCAGCAGCTAAGGGCCAATTCACCCCATATGCAGTCCAGTGTGTTTTTTTTTCTGCATCAAAACCGCATGGAAAGTAGGTTATATGGTTTCCAATGGCATAGTTCACACCAGTGCAGTCACTTCCAGGATGTTCCAGTATCAGAAAAATAAAATATAACGTGCTGCATTTTTCCTGCACTGGACTGTACTGGAAAGCGCCAATACAGATCAAAAACGCACCTGAATGCACTGGATTGCATCAAAAATGCACCATTCCCCAGTACAGTAAAAAAAAAAAAATACAGAAAAAACTAAGAAAAAAAGCATCTCTAATGTATCCAGAAACTCATCAAAAACGCACCGGAATGTGTCAAAAACGTGTTTAAAAGGGTGCATGCAGGAACGGATCTGGAGTGAGATTTTGTGGTGTGAACCAGCCCTAAGGTTCCATCTTAGGTGGACAGTTTAAATGTTTTTTGGGCTTCTATGATGGAAAGCTATTTCAATTCATGGGGCCCTCAGACATCTGAGGTCTGCCTCTTGGATATTGTTAAAGAAGAAGTCCAGCCAAAGCTTGTTTGGCTGCACTTCTCCTATGGATCACAGGAGTGAAATTCATTTTGCACTCTTGTGACCCATTTTCAGCAGAGAGCGGGCTGAAGTCAACTCTCTGTTGACGTCACTGCTGTCATTCCAGTCACCACCTCATCACCACAATAAAGTCTGGATCTGCCGGATCCCTGGACTGACACCCGGCTCAGCCTCTCAGTGAGCCGCTGAGAGCCTGAGACAGCCATTCCGCCCCCTCCACAGCCCAGTGCTTCAGTGAGAGAGGAGGGAGAAGAGCACAGAGCTGTGACTGACATTCTACAGCTCTCTGCTCACAAAACTCTGCAAAAAGAGTGATCGGCAGTGTTTTATCGCTCAGTTCTCAGTGTAGAGGCGCCGGGGGACAGATACAGCATCGGCAAGTATGATTCAGGAAAAAAAAATCCTTTACTTCTCTTTTAATGACTTGTGCAATTTATACCCAGGGTGTACAATTTGAACCCGGGGTGAGTTTGGACCCATGAACCTGCACCCACACAGATTTCACATTGGGACACAGCAGCCACGTCCATGCAGCCATGCCCATGCAGCCACATGTCCCAATACCCATCCAAAGTACTGCCAGCACAGGGATGCAGGGATATCTTTGTATCCATGAGCTAGTAAAAGACGGGACTGCAGGAGCCTAACCGCTAATCACTCCATGTGAACAAGTCTAAAATGGTGTCCTGCTTTCCTTGTTGGATTCATAATTTATTTTAAATTTTTGATAAATTCACAGGAAGAGTGGGACCACCCCAAGGTGGATGGGAATTGCAAAACGTTGCAGTAAGAAGAGACAATGCCAAAAACTAAGTCAATGAGTGACCAACCATAGTCCACTAGAGCTGAAATATTTTTGTGTAAACTGGCAGCTTCACTATGGAGCAATTCATTCTCGAAATTCAAAGCAGAAGTCCTTCAAATTGTTTTCCTAGAAGCTCGTCTTTTTGCCTTCCTGCCTTTAAATTTCTAATGTAAACACAGAGCAGGAGCTCTGGGAGAGGGATCAAAGAAAACTATGCTGCTAGGAAAAGGTGTTGTAAAACTAAAGTCCTTCTACTGTGAACTTTCAAGATAAATTGCTCCATAGTGCCTGCAGGTATGTGAAGTCAGGGAAGGCTTGTTTTCCAGATAATCTTCTGCTTATTAAGAATACTTTATCACTTGTTGCCTGCCCACAGTACATCAGGCACCACAACCTACTGGTACATCACAGCTTACTGCTATGATTGGTCCACAGCTATCACATAGTAACTGGCACCCTGTACCATGTGATTAGCTGTAGCCAATCGCAGCATCACAATAATAAGCAAGATTTCATGAATGAAAGCCATTCATGGCAGGTAAAACTATTGCTTATAACAGTAATCATCAACGATATAAGTAATAATAGTGTAAAAAAAAAATCCTTATCAAGTCTAGAGTAGTACAGTGTCACATAACTAATCTGATGACAGTACGTAATAAAACAATTATATATAAATGTTGTGCCGCGCTGTGTAAATATCTATACATAATACTGCAAACTAAATATTTAAACCTGCTATCAATCCATAAAGTGCAAGTGCAAAAATAAATAAATGTGTCCCACTGTGTAAATTTCTGCTACAATATAACACAATGAATATAAAACAATTCCAATTAACATGGTGCCAATACAAAAGAATATATAAAAATATAGAATATTTAAATATGTGCTATAAATATTCCAGTGCAATAAATCAATGTGAACAAATTGTATAGATAAAAAAAAATTCAATCCTTAAACAACTGATTAATCTACATATAGTGCTTCCAAAGAAAATTCAATAAAAAAAGTGCAATAAATCAATGTGAGCAAATTGTGTTGTGTGTTCGTGAAAACCCCTGATGAAGACACGTGATAAGCCCTTTGTCGAATACGCGTAGGGGAGGGGCTAGGGCGGTGAGGAGTCAGCTGAGGCGCTGATCGCTGAACACGGCTGCAAGGACATACATTTTGTTTGGGTACAATGTCTCCCGACCGCGCAATTGTGAGTTAAAGCACTGCAGTGCCGTATCGCAAAACATGGCCCGGTCAGGAAGGAGGCAAATCCTTCTGGGGCTGAAGTGGTCAACCACTTCCATACCAGGCACGTTCCCCCCTTCCTGCCCAGGACAGCGTTGAATGACAATTGAGCGGTCATGCAACACTGTACCCAAACAAATTTTTTATAATGTTCTTCCCACAAATAGCAAATTCACACAGCAGGTCTGATCACACACGGGCCCCACGGGCACACGCCAGCTGTGTTCTCCTGATCACGTCATATGACGTCCGGTCAAGATATCACAACCACTTTGCTGTCATCATTCTGCTAGATGGAGGGCGACAAGCAGTTAAGGATTGATCAGTTTTCAAATATACTGTATATACCATAGTTTGTAGACTCTATAACTTTCACACATAATAAATAATATACACTGCTTTGAGTTATTTTTACCAAAGAAATGTAGCAGAATACATTTTGGCCTAAATGTATGCAAAGCTGCTCCAAGCAAAGCCAACAGAATATTAGCATGCATTAAAAAGGGAATTCACACCAGAGATAAAACAATAATTCTTCCACTCTACAATACTCTAGTCCGGCCACATCTTGAGTATGCTGTCCAGTTCTGGGCACCAGTCCTCAGATGTGCAGCGCTAATAAGAACGGTCACTATATTAAATATGACCATATAGTGATCATGTGACTCTTAAACACATAAAGCAACACCTATGAAATGACATGATTAGATGAGTCCACAAACTTGATACTAAGTTGAAGAATGAACGTGAAGTCCACAAATGAAGAAACGGAACGTGTGAATAGTCCAGACAAATAGAAAAATTTCTCATGCCATCCTCATGGTTTCAAGAGTAGAGGCAGATGTGAGGAAATGTAGGCAAAATATCCACCACCGACTGTAGGGAGGTTTACCGTAATGCTTGGACGCAAAAGGGCATACGCCTGATAAGTCAAGAAGGCTTATGGTGAAATTACACCAATGGATAAGGGCATCCATGTAGGCAACCTCTGGTTTGTAAGTAGGATGATCCCACAATCTTCCAGATGGTTCACAATGACAGTAACCCTCGGGGTGGACAATCTCAGATCGAGGTGGATTAAATTTCTCCCATAGAGTCATATAATAAGTTCAAGAAGGAGAACAGAGTGGCACATAATGCAATTCCTTTTAGTAACAAAGAGTATTTATTAAAATAAGGAACACTCACATTTAAGAAGATGTAAAAGCACTTTTGGTATAAATGATGCAATGGCATCAGCAGAACTCAGCCCAACGCATTTCGTCTAACAAGACATCATCTGGGAAAAGACTGCAAGCACTGAACTTATTCTCTCTGTAGAGGAGACACTTGAGAGGGGATATGATAGCAATGAACAAATGTCTTACAGGTGACCCTAGCATAGGGAAATTTTTTTTCAGGTAAAGGGAATTCAAAAAGACACATGGCCATTCACTGAATTTAGCGGTTTAACCTTAAACTGCGGAGAGGGTTCTTTACTGTCAGAAAGGTAAGGATGTGGAATTCTCTTCCACAAGCAGTGATATCAGCAGGGGGCATTGATAGTTTCAAAAAACTATTACATGGACACCATACCAATCACAACAAACAGGCATATACAATGTACAACTGACATAAACACAAGGACACTCACACACTACAGGTTGAACTGGAAGGACTGGTGTCTTTTTTTTAACCTTACCAACTATGTAACTATGAAGAAATGTTATAACAAAGACTATGAAAAATTTGTTTTTGTTTTTTCAAAATGTTTCATATTTTTTCTTTTATATAGCAAAAGATAAAAAACCTAGTTGTGATCAAATACCACCCAAAAGAAAGCACTATTTGTGTGAAAAAAATGATATACTTTTTTTTTTGTGTACAGTGCTACATGACCGAGTAGTGTCCAGTTAAAGTAGCACAGTGCTGAATAGCAAAAAAAATCCCTGGTAATGAAGGGGGTAAAACCTTCTGGGGGTCAAGTGTTTAAATACTTAAACTGTTTTGTCAGGTCAAGTAAAATCACCACATTAGAATCAGGCACTGCAGAAAAGCATCTTTTGCTTTTATAGGGTCAGATTGTGCAGCAATATAGTGATGTCTGGTGGACTTAATCACCCGTTGTCTTCTAGTAGACTCTCAAGGTAAGAGCTCCCTGCTTTTTGCTAACAATGTATAAATAGCTGAATGTCTATAGCCTGGTCACAGGTTCACTTTAGATAAAAAAAAAAAAAGACTTTTAAAGCCACCATAAATCTAAAATAGAACAGAAAAATAGGCAATAAAGAAAGTAATGCTAGCAATATTGTAGGATCTCTCATGCCATTATCTTTGTATTTTCCATTCACATAGAATCAGAGGAAAGTCTAATTATTCCTATTCAGAATAAAAGCCACCAAAACACTATTTGTATTATGTAAAACCAATAATTAAATCATAATTACAGCCTAATTGATGGCGCAGAGCTAACATTATGTATATCAAGAAAACTGAAATGTTTCCAAGCTGTCTGCACACATAAAAGCAAACAGGATAAAATAAGGTCTTCTTCCAAAACACAGTCTATTTGGGAAAGTGTTTTTCTGCTTGCCTCCAAAAATAAAGTAAAAGCCAGCAAATGTCATAGGGACAGCTGTAAATGTACATAATAAAGTACAATCTGTCATTTGCTGTGTGCCTATACATCAGATTTTAAAAACCGTATTGTTATTACACTAAAACGTGTTACTAATTTAAAGTAACAAAACAGTTTGGCTTTGCAAGAGAAATCTGCAGGCTTCCATTGCTGACCTTTCCTTTATGCTCTAACTTCAATACTTTCTAAGTTATTGACCTGGAACATGCAGTTTGAGGTCAACAAAATGGTTCATTGTCCAGCAAGCTATATACAATATGTATACAGTATATGTACATTATTTATTTCAGCTGCGTAATTAGCTACTTTCCTAAGAAGCGGTTTAAATGAGACTTCCAAAACACACATAACCTTTGTTGTCAGAAGAACGTGCACAGGAATAAAGTGGAGACAAAATTTATGAACCACAATTACTATTTTGTTTTCTAGGATATGCTAGCAGTACATGGTAAACCACTGACCACAGAAACAAGCATGTGCATACCAAGTGCAGGATTGCTGATATGGACATGGTTAAGCTGGCCATACATGGGTCGATATTTGCCTGTTTAATTTGTGTATTCTGCCGGGGGTAGGGGGAGCCTCACAATCGCACACTGGGGAGGATTCCCCCATCCACCTCAAATATGTGGATGGGGAAATCAGTTCAGTTGTTTTTGTTCAGCCCACTGGCTGCATGAAAAAAAAATGAATTGTGTATGGCCAGCCTTATTCTGGTCTGTGACTTACTAACCAAATAAGTAAAAATAAGTGGAGCAGGAAAAAATAATGTAGTAATTGCGCTCTCATATGTCTATCCTAACAGATCCCCCATGAAAACATTGTTGTTGTTGTTTCAGGTACTTGTATAGCGCCGCCAGTTTACGCAGCGCTTTACAAATATATATTATACATTCACATCAGTCCCTACCCTCAAGGAGCTTACAATCTAAGGTAGGTTGATTTACTATAGAAGTTACAGATTATTAGATTTGAAAAACCATTTGGTGGAGCAGCAAGAAACCATAGGCATGCAGACCCACTAGTGGTAAATTAATGAATTGTGGAAGCTTACATATTTTTGCTTGAGCAGTGATAGTATGCCAACAAACATTAGTAAATATATTAGCAGTACAGATGGTATATGTGTTACATCGCCAAAGCTTTGAAATGGTGCTCTGTTAGTAGAGGTGTGTCTCCTGCATGCCTGTTTTGTGAATAATTTTCAAAGAGATTGGTTTTGACATGCACTTTCATGACTCCTCTTTTGTGGCAGAAAATAGTATACTCCACTACTGGTGAACCGTTTTTCAAATTACTTTAACAGGTCATGTACTGGACTTGCCTTTAACTATGAAATAGCTAATTTATTTGGTGCATCATTTTTGAAATTAGCCAAACCTAAACCCCATTGAAGTCTGTAGGCCAAATATGGTCAATGATGTCACATCACCTAGGTTTCCCCTGCACTGTGTTTACATTCCTTGCAACAGCAGGAATCTGTGTTTTTGAGGTGGGAATGAATCATGTTAAGATTGGCAGCTGGAGGGTCATTGTGATTGACATGGATTACATCGCTGGACAATGTGACAGTAGATTACAAAGGTAGACAATAATAAAAATACTGTTTTGGGTGTGTTTTCATGCAATTAATGGACCTTGTCAAGGGGTCTGTGTGTTTGTTTATTTTCATGTAATTATTCCTGGAAATTAATAATAAAGGGTATAAATGTACCTTGTACTGGTTTTCCTAAGGGGGGGGGGGGAGGTTATTATAAAGGGAGCTTCTAAATTCTGATAAGTCCCCCCTCATACTTCCATATCCCATGAGTTGAACAGGATGTGAGGCTGAGACCCTTCTTAACATAGGGTTAAGGTGCCTTGCAAGGGGAAAGCTTAGCCACTCCCCTTGTAAGGTACCTTCCCAATGTTGTCCTCCTTTTCCTGGCCACCCAGACTATATGTCTAGACAAAGGTATGGTTTAAATTGTAAGGGGAAACCTGTGCCGTCTTGCCCTGAGGTTTTATTTTAATGTCTCTTTGAAAGATCTATACTGTACTCCTTCATAATAGCATGTGCAATTCTTAAGCCCCATACACACTATCAGTTTTTCTGCAGAGTTTTTCCTTTAGATTTACCAAAACCATATAATATGAGGTCAAACCATAGGAGTTTCAATTTATATGCAATCAGGCAAGCCCTTGCACTACATAGTTTTGGTAAACCTGAAGGAAAAAATCAGCAGGAAATCTGATAGTGTGTATGGGGCATAAGGGATCTCTGAAGCATGTTATTTAAAGGGCTTGGGGTTTTTCAGATGGTGACCTTGAAGCCTACTAAATAGACCCTCTCCTCACTGAATGGGCTTTGTTAAATATCTGTTTGGCATGTACATGTTCCAATGACAGTGCCCAGTTCTTTGTATCTTTTTTGACAATAGCATGCCTATAAACTGCAAAGCAGGTGAAGTTTCTGGCCCTTGTTCCTGTCCAATCACTGTCTTGCCAACACCCACAATTTTTGGATACCTATAGCAGGCTCTGGCTGAGCAGAGAAACTATTATGCACTGCCCACATTCAGGAAAGGGATGATGAGTTTGCTGCTCCCCTTTCAAACTACCACCAGTATGACAGGGTGTTAAGCAAGTGTTTGATGCCATTTGTCCCTGAACCCACAATATATCTGATTTCTGTAAACCGATATTGTAGGGGAAATCAAGATGGCTTCCCTCAGGAACCACAAGCAAAACCACAAATATGTGATATCAGCTTCCAGACTGTGCTAACAGGCTTTCCAGGGTACATACAATGACCTCAAACTTTAATATGTTATTGTCCTAAAAATATATTTTTAAGGAGTATAGACATACAATTAAAAAAATAGTGAATCATCTCCCATTCTCCTTTTTATATTATGCCTTAATTTGATGTAATTCATGGACTCGTCTCCTATTGCCTTCCTTTCTTGCTGTACCCCTAATAATGTTCTATGAGTTACTCCTTCCATCTCCCAACCCAATTTCAAACTATAAAACTCGCCAATTGCTTTGGCAATGCTAAAATTTATTTTATTGTGCCATTAAAGCTTATTTGAATTTGACTGAGCAGAAAAGCAAGAGAGCAAATGAAAGAGAGTGTGATAGAGCGAGTGAGACGGTGCAGGATAGATGACATAGATCGATAGACATTTAACAAAAAACCCAGCTACTGCCGCATAGGTGAATAAAACGTTATTATATCATTGTCTGGGTAAAACACATGCATGTGGCCACCATTTCATCTTCCTTTTTGTCTGTACTTTGTTAAATTCAGGTGTGTGAACCAGTGAGAAATATTGCAATTTGTGAAAATTGAAAAATATTGTAATTTGAGGTTATAAGATGTAAACTTTCTTGTTCAATATATAGCTATTAATCATTGGCTTTAAAAATAGCCGGTTCACATACAAAACTTGTTCCATAATAAAACAACAGATGTAAACTTCAGTTTAAAAATGCAGTAAAATAGCATTGATCCCCAAATTGTTACATTCCCTTTAAAATAACACTGTAACTGCTTGTATTACGCTGTCTATTTTTAACATTAGCTTGTCTGGAATATTATACCTATAATGTTTAGTTTCCAGTTAAATGAAGTGCTGGTATAGGAGCAGTGCATGGGAAAATATTCCACAAAGCAGTGGAAAACTAGCCAAACTTTATATCTCTAGGCACCCACTGGCAACCTTTCCAGCCACAATGACATGTCAGCTAATTGCGTTACTATGATCCTGTTTTTAACAGGGCAATGTTTCTCCTCTACGGCTTGGTAGAAAGTATAAATTCTGCATAAATAATAATAATAGGTTTCCATGCTAGTTCAACACCATTAATATACAGGAACATTAATGGGCCCAAATATAATACAGCAGTTGTAGAGTTCTAGTGTGAGGTTGAACGACACTCCTATTTTACTGCCTGCACAGAATGCTATGTTTGACCTGAGCCAGCAGTTTTCATTTTCCATACTTGTCATCAACTTGAGTTAACTTAATATTGGAAATTGTGTTTTAATTTGATGCTTTGGGCAGCATCCTAATTGGTTGCATAATGCTAGTGATAGGTAGTAATTTTTAACAGAATTGTAGATTTACTGCATTATTATTTTTGTAACTTGCTCTACAGTTTCCTCATGCCTGAACTGTGGTATTGACATGGGCATACCTAAGCGTGCACCCATATGCACAGATGTTCCGTGCATCCACGTGCAGTCAGTACAATTCATGTCAATTGGGATGCAATGGCTGCATGGACACAGCCGCCACTACCAATTTGACATCCAATTAGGTATGGGTGCATGTGGGTGCGTGTCCCCAAACGTAGATAGTGTGCATTCTGAGACACGCATCTGCACCAACATGGATGTCAAATTGGGAGCAGTCACTGCTTTCCAATTGGCATGAATGTGAATGTTTACACACAGATGCACAGAACACCTATGTAGACAAAACACAGCCCTCACACAGATGTATACTTAAAGGGGTTGTAAAGGTAAATGTTTTTTCACCTTAATGCATTCTATGCATTAAGGTGAAAAAACATCTCACACTGCCGGCGCCCCCAGTCCCCCCGTTTTACTTACCTGACCCCTCGAAAATCCCGCGCTCGCCCCCGCCGTCCTCTTCGCCGCTCAGCCTGGCCGCTGATTGGCTGGAGTGGATGGATTGAAAGCAGCGCAGCCATTGGCTCGCGCTGCTGTCAATCACATCCAATGACGCAGCGCGCCGGGGGGCGGGGCCTTGTGATACAGCGAGCGGCTATAGCCGCCGGCTGTATCACGGGAGCGCGCCCGCAGTGCTTCTCACCAATGCGAGGGAGCTCGCATTAACGTGAGAAGCACCTGCGGGAGGAAGCTGAGACAGCCGCCGAGGGACCCCAGAAGAGCAGGTTCGGGGCCACTCTGTGCAAAACGAGCTGCACAGTGGAGGTAAGTATGACATGTTTGTTATTTTAAAAAAATAAAAAATTTTACTTTACAACCCCTTTAAAGTGTAACTCCACTTTTGTTGAGAAAAAAATATTCCCCTCTGGGTGATCTGTGTACATTGCAAGGATTTTAACAACCTTTGTTGCAGATTCCTACCTTTTGTTATTTTGCAGAAATCACTCTTCCTCTGTGCCTCTGTTCTGAGTGGGTCTAATGAGAGTGGTTTCATAATTATCAGTCACTAATGAGGAAAGCTGCTGGACCCACATCTCTTTAGATGTGATTTCTTATTGGGAGTATCTCATCAACAATGACATTTTTATTGCAGGAGATGCCTGAAATCTCATTACCAGAGAGTGAGCCATGCTCTACCCGCACCACTAGAGAGAGCCACGCTGTACCCGCACTACCGGAGGGGCCCATGCGGTACCCACACCACCAGAGGGAGCCACACTGTACCGCACCACCAAAGAGAGAGCCTCGCTGTCCTGCACCACCAGAGAGAGGGTCACACTGTACCCACACCACCAGAGAGAGAGCCACACTGTACCCGCACCACCAGAGAGTGCCATGCTGTACCCGCACCACTAGAGAGAGCCATGCTGTATTCGCACCTCCAGAGGGAGCTACGCTGTATCCTCACCACCAGAGGGAGGCACTCTGTACCCGCGCCACCAGATAGAGCCACGCTGTACCCACACCAACAGAGAGAGAGCCACGCTGTACCCACACCACCAGAGAGAGAGCCACGCTGTACCCGCACCACCAGAGAGAGAGCCACACTGTACCTGCACCACCAGAAAGAGAGCAGGTCAGTGTCACTGGGCCATGTGGGCATAATAATATAAAGGGGACTACATTGTAATCATTGCAGTGCCCCTTTATAGCGCAGTTCCCTTTATATCACAGTGTCCCTGTACATTACAGTGTGGGGGACCGACCCCCCCCCCCAGTCCCTGGAAAAAATTAGCTGCTCAGTCTAAAATGCCCAGGCCTATTTTTTGTCCCAGTCCGGGCCTGGATTCAACCAATAAACAAAGCTCATACAACCAATACACATATCAGTAGTGGTGTTCCAAAGTACTCAAAAGATACATAGAATATGACATATCCAAAGAGCAACATTCAACCCAAAAATACACCCACCATTTAAAATCAAGCCAGCAAGAGATATGTGTAGTAGAAGAGGAGTAGCAGTAAAAACATGACCATTCAAAATAAAGGTTCCGACATTTCCAAAAGAGACATAGGTAATATCTCAAACCAAAATTCTATCTACCACTAAGTCGAGAGGCGTAAGGACTGGGACTGCCAGCCAGTCCTCCCAGAGTTTTTAAATTTTCTTGGGCACCACCTATGCTGGAAGCTAAGCTTTTCTAGTCTAAGGGTTTCACCCACATGGACAACTCAGTCTTTGTGGATGGGGGCCCGGTCTGATTTTGCCTTGTCTGATTTCCACTGTTGTAGAAAGAGTCGGCAGACTTGAAACAGCTGCCCTCTGAAACTCAGTTAATGGGAGGTCATCAAGAATACCCAGAATACATTGAGTAGGTTCAAAAAGAACAGTTATACTTACGTAGCTGTAAGTCGGGCATCATAGCTGTAAGTTGGGCACGCGGCAGCCAAGGGGGCACACACTCACCCGGCGCACCCGTGGCAATCGGATTTGCTTCAAAACCAATCAGTCTCCAGGCTCAGGCCAATTTTTTCTGGTCTGGACCAGGTGATCGGTTCTGGCGAATGGGAGACTGTCCCCTGCCTGTAAGTGTAAACACAGGTAGGGGAAGTGATGTCATCTCCCTCTCTGGAATTCTTTTCCATTCCAGAGAGAGGACATCTGAATGTGAGCTGCACCAACACTACACTGACACAGTACACATAGGAATACTTTTCACCCCCGCCAGTTAACCCCTTCACTCCCTGTCACAGTGTCACCAAGTGTATTTTCATATTTTTCTTTGATCACTGTACTGGTGTCATTTGTGACACTAATCAGCATTAGAGTACTTAGTAGCAGGCCCAGATAGGTCTAGGGACCCCCCTAAACCCCCCTAAGAAAAGGTTTAACCCCTTGATCACCCCCGTTAGTGTGTAGTTAGCCAGTTAGCTAGTTACTGTCACCATCAAGTTTTTATAGCTTCAGAGCACCCCCCATAAATTGCTGAATAAAGGTTTAACCCCTGATAGCGCGGTGGGTGACATCAGTTAGGTTTTAGCGTCAGTTAGGGTCCGCATCGCCCCAGGCAGTGTCAGATTAGTGCCAGTAGCGCTAACACCCACGCACGCACCATACACCTCTCTTAGTAGTATAGTTTCTGAATGGATCAATATATTTGATCAGAACTATATTAGCATCCCCAGTAGTTTAGGGTTCCCAAAAACGCAGTATTAGCAGGACCTGAAATGGACCAGAAGATGCACAGGACTATTCTGCAAACCTCTCCGCAGTCGGCCCGGAGCTGTGTGAACCGGCTACATTGAGAACTGGTCACAGTCTTCTGACATTCAAATTGGATGCAGAGAACCCCACATTGAATTCGCACTAGTGTGAACCCAGCCTAAATGCTGGGAGTAAAGCAAAAGGTGGTTTAATAAAAATACTGAAACAAGGGGGTCATCTTTTTTCCAACTCAGTGATTCTGTTTAAAAAAAAAAGGTTGACATGTTGGTGTTATATCTTTCACTTGGATTTTATAAGTTGCACTCAGTAAATACAAATGGATAAATCAAAAACTGTGCCTCTCTTTATTTCTGGCTGCCAAGCAAGAAAATGTGATTGTTTTAAAGGGGGTGATTATTTTCTATACCCACTATATGATCATAGTTTTCGTTCTCGTACATCACGGGACACAGAATCTCAGTAATTACTGATGGGTTATAGGGTGTCACTAGGTGATTGGACACTGGCACAACCTAGACAGGAAGTCAACCCCCTATATAACCCCTCCCCTTACTGGGAGTACCTCTGTTTTTTCTCCAGTGTCTTAGGGGATGGTCATTTTGGAGATCCGTGTGGCATATCTAGCCCTAAAAACCTGGACGTTCAGGTTACAAGGTTGCCCTGTCAGGATCCAGTCCGACAACGCCACAGCAGTGGCTTATATCAATCACCAAGGAGGAACCAGGAGTCGTGCAGCTCAGGAAGAAGTAAACCAGATCTTAATCTGGGCAGAAAAGCATGTGTTGTGCATATCGGCAATCTTCTTTCTGGGGGTAGAGAACTGGCAGGCAAACTAAGTCGCCGGCAGTTAGCCCCAGAGGAATAGTCTCTTCACTCCGACATCTTCTTGGCCATATGCCAAAGATGGGGAGTTCCAGATGTAGATCTCTTTGCGTCCAGGTTCAACAACAAGATTGACAACTTTGTGTCTAGAACAAGGGGATCCACTTGCATGCGGGACAAATGCGTTGGTGACTCTAGGGCATCGGTTCTCTCTGATTTATGCATTCCCTCCTATTCTTCTGCTGCCGCGACTTCTTTGCAGGATCAAGCAGGAAAATAATTTGGTGCTTCTGGTGGCCCCAGCGTGGTATGCAGAAATAGTGAAGATTTTGGTAGGTTTCCCTTGGACCCTACCGTCACGTCCAGACCTGCTATCCCAGGGACCAGTATTTCATCATGCCTTACAAACGCTAAATTTAATGGTTTGGCTTTTGAAACCCACGTTCTGAAGAGTCGTGGGATTTCAGGCCCTGTGATTTCTACCTTGATTAATGCAAGGAAGTCAGCTTGCAGAATGATTTATCATAGAGTCTGGAAAGTATATGTCTCCTGGTGTGAATCCAGGGGTTGGCATCCCAGAAAATATGTCATAAGCAGAATCCTTGACTTTCTGCAAATGGGGTTAGAGATGAAGCTGGCCTTGAGTACCATCAAGGGCCAGGTCTCGGCCTTATCAATTCTGTTTCAATGTCCACTTGCTTTGCATTCTTTGGTCCAAAGCTTTATAGAGAGGGTAACGTGCCTTAGTCCTCTGGTTAAGGCGCCTCTAAACCCCTAGGACTTGAATTTAGTTCTGTCAGCTTTACAGAAGCAGCCTTTTGAACCGATATGCCAAATTCTCTTAGTTCTGTTGACAAGAAAATTTATTTTTCTGGTGGCCATTTCTTCTGCCAGAAGAGTATCATAATTAGCGGCCGTTTCTTGTAAAGAGCCATATCTAATAATGCACAAGGATAGAGTGGTGTTACGCCCTCATCCTAGCTTTCTACCGAAGGTGGTTTCAGGTTTTCATCTAAACCAAGAAATTGTTCTGCCTTCCTTTTTTCCAGATCCCTGTTCTACGGAAGAAAGGTCACTACATTCTTTGGATGTAGTAAGAGCAGTCTAAGCCTATCTGGAAGCGACTGCTCAGGTTTGCAAAACGGATGTTTTGTTTGTATTGCCAGAAGGTCCTAATAGAGGACAGGCAGTGTCAAAACCTACCATTGCTAAATGGATTTGACAAGTAATTGTTCAAGCTTATGGTTTAAAGCAGAAAGTTCTGCCTTTTCAGATCAAGGCGCACTCCACTAGGGCTATTTATGCTTCATGGGCAGTGCATCACCAGGCCTCCATGGATCAAATCTGCAAGGCTGCAACCTGGTCGTCAGTCCATACATTCACCAAATTCTATCAGGTGGATGTGAGAAGGCATGAGGATATCGCCTTTGGGCGTAGCGGTACAAGGTGCTCAGGTCTGATTACACTCTACTTTGTGTGGTTCCCCTCCCCTCATATAGCATTGCTCTGGGACATCCCATCGGTAATTACTGAGACTCTGTGTCCCATGATGTACAAGAAAGAAAATAGGATTTTTATAACCGCTTACCTGTAAAATCCTTTTCTTTTGAGGTACATCATGGGACACAGCGTCCCTCCCCTCTACTAATACACTTATATTGCTTTGCTACAAAACAGAGGTACTCCCAGTAAGGGAAGGGGGTTATATAGGGGGTTGAACTTCCTGTCTAGGGTGTGCCAGTGTCCAATCACCTAGTGATACTCTATAACCCATCAGTAATTACTGAGTCTCTGTGTCCCGTGATGTACCTCAAAAGAAAAGGATTTTACAGGTAAGCTGTTTGAAACCTAATAACATATGTTAAAGCACAGAAATATAGAACACTTATTTGTTAGAAACATGGAGACATTAAAATCACACCGTGTGGACTGTCATCACATCTCACTCGGTCCAACCCAGCATATAGGAATAAGCTCTCATTAATAACTCTTTATTCCATGAAAGCCAAACTTGCACATCAGAACTTAAACACATAAAATGATACATGAAAAAGCAGCAGCATGATGATGTTAATGAAAACAACAAATCTCTACGCGTTTTGTTATCATATCTGTTTGACAAGGGCAAAAAAAAAATAGCTGTTCTAAAAAATTTGTGAGTTGACATTTTCCTCTATTTTCTGCCTCTGGACTGTTATTCTTCCCTGCACCATAGGAGAGGGAGGTGTTGGGTAGTCCTAACACTGTGTTGTCTCTTTGACAACACTGCTCAGTGCAGTTGTTGTCCCAGGACAGGAAGTGCATTATTGGCAGGATTAGCAGGTTAAAATAAGAGAAGAAGAGTGTGAAAAAAAGGAAAACAAAAGCAGCCACTACATCTAAGGTGGCAGTAAGCTGCATCACTATACATTTTTGTTCTTGGGTTCAAAAAATCTTAAATGTTCGGTGTATTTAGCTAATTCAGAATTCCTGAATATTTACATGCATTCAGGGAAAGTAATTTGTTTAACCACTTGAAGCCCGCGCTATACCCGAAAGAGGGCTTCAACCCCGGAAGATTTGGCTGCTGAATGACCAGAGCATTTTTTTTTGCGAATCCAAACTGCGTCGCTTTAACTGACAATTGCGTGGTCATGCGATGCTGTACTCAAACAAAATTGATGTCCTTTTTTTCCCCATAAATAAAGCTTTCTTTTGGTGGTATTTGATCACCTCTGCGGTTTTTATTTTTTGCGCTATAAACAAAAAAAGAGCAACAATTTAGAAAAAACACAATATTTTATATTTTTTGCTATAAAAAATATCCCCATTTTTTTTTTTTTTTTAAAAGCTATTTTTTTTTTCAGTTTAGGTCAATATGTATCTTTCTGCATATTTTTGTTAATAATAAATCGCAATAAGCGTATATTGATTAGTTTGCGCAAAAGTTATAGCATCTACAATATAGGGGATAGATTTTACTAGGAATGGAGGCGATATGCGATTTTTATCATAACTTCAACAATTTTGACACATCTTTGGGACCATTGGCATTTATACAGCAATCAGTGCTATAAAAAAGTATGGCTTACTGTAAAAATGTCACTGGCAGTGAATGGGTTAACACTAGGAGGGCGATCAAGGGGTTAACTGTATTCCCTAGTGTGTGCTCTAACTGAAGGGGGATGGGACTAACTAGGGGAAGAGATAGATCGGTGTTCATACTTTGTATGAACACACGATCAGTCTCTTCTCCCCTCAGAGAACCGAGATCTCTGTGTTTACACACAATTGATCCCGGTTCTTGCCGTGTCATGGGCAAGAGCCCGGCGGTCATCGCAACTGCCAAGCACTCGCATCGGCTCTGGGGGCGTGCAGCAGGCACGCTCGCCCCTAGTGGCCACAAATAGAAGCCATGTAACACAATGGCGATTTGCACAGTACAGCTGCGGCGGCTGGTTGGCAAGCTGTTAAATTGCCAGGAGGGCGTATATGGACATCCTCCTATGCTCACACTGCCTGCATGCCCCCTGCAGCGCGCTCTGTGGTCACCGAGTCCTTGGGACTTGGCTGATCACAGATCAGAGTAAAGGGCCGATCCTGGTCCTTTACATCATGATCAGCTGTCACTGTCAGCCAATGACAGCTGATCACATGATGTAAACAGATCTGCTTTTTTTCTGTCCGCGTGAGGAGAAAACAACAAGCTGATTACTGGCTTCTATTAAAAGGACATCGGTCCAATACAGTTTGCTAACCATTGCCCACCAGTGCTCCTAACCAGTGCCACCTACCAGTGCACACCAGTGCCACCTATCAGTGCCCATCAGTGCCTCATCATCAGTGCCACCTATCAGTGCTGCCTATCAGTGCCCATCAATGCCCTATCTGTGCCCACCAGTGCCGCCTCATCAGTGCCACCTATCAGTGCAGCCTCATCAGCGCACATCAGTGATGGAGAAAAATTACTTGTTTGCAAAATTTTAGAACAAACTATGAAAACTGTTTTTTTTTTGGTCTTTTTTGTTTGTTTAGCAAAAAATAAATAAAAAATTGGCGGTGATTAAATACCACTAAAATAAAGCTCTATTTGTGTGAAAAAATTATGAAAATATCATATGGCTAACCTGATGAAGTCATGTAACAGTGATGAACACGTGCGGGAACACGAGGCACCGGAAGTGATGTGGGCGAGCACACAGCTCGTTTGTTATATGCCTGTTTGATACTTCTTATTGTGAGTACCTTGATTTTACTTTTACTGTTTTGTCAATAAACATTTGGAAATACTACACTATCATGCATCCCTCTTTACACCCCCCCCCCCCCCCATGCCCCATTGCGAGGTTCATTGGATGCGGACACACCAGGGACAATACTGGGAGGCTGCCAAGAAACACATTGTGATATACTCACATGCTGTTACCTTACAGTGGTAAGGTAAGGGTACATCTATACATTACTCTGCGCAGGAACCAGGAAGTCACCTATCATCAGCACTTTATGCCAGAGGATTGTCACCAGCACTTTGTCATTCTATGCTGACACTGCAAATATACAGCCACTTACACTACTTATCTTTTTTGCTTTCACCTATATGAACATTTGTAGCATATACCTATATGGAGAAAACTTTTTTGTATGCTTTTATATGCCTTTTAGGATTTTACCTATTCCTTCAGGATTTATTGCAATAGTAGTGCACCTTCTTTTTGAGCACCGTTTTTTTCACTTTATGTGCACACCATATGGATATATTTCCTATCACTGTTCTACAAAGAATCATTTGAGTGTTTGCCCTTGTACACACGGTTGGAGATTCCGACGGAATGTGTCCTATCGGACCAGTTTGTCGGATATTCCGACTGTGTGTGGTCTCCATCGGACTGTTTCCGTCGGAATATCCGACGGACCAACTTTTCCAACTTGCCGGTAAAATTTTCCGACAAAATGCTCCGATCGGACATACTCCAATTATGTGTAGCCTACTCCGACGGACAAAGTGCCACGCATGCTCAGATCAAATTCCTAGACCAAAGCAATTGGCTACTAGCCTGAACGTAGTCCCGTCATAATGAAATAACGTCATCACGTTATGTACAATCGGATTTTCCGACAACTTTGTCCGACCATGTGTATGCAACAGTTTCGGACAAAATCCGTTGGACAAAATCCAACGGATTTGGCTGTCAGAATGTCCGACCGTGTGTACAAGGGCTAAGATATACTTTTATTGTCTTATTGATACACTTTCATGACCACGCAATTGTCATTCAAAGAGCAACAGTGCTGAAAGCTGAAAATTGGCTTCGGCAGGAAGGGGGTATATGTGCCCAGTAAGCAAGTGGTTAAAGTTGGCATAAACCACCCAACAAACCTTAAATATTTTACATTATGACCTGTTGTCTAAAATTTAAACTCCTGGGAACATTTGTATCACACATATCTATTAGCTGAGACCATCTCCTTCCAGCTGTCAGCTAAACACAGGCACGGAGGCTGTTCACGTTGGGGCTGACAAGCCAAGCAGGGTCAGCCGATCAGTGGTGTAAAAAGTGGGTGTTAAATACTTTCATTCACTGTTTTCGTACACTTTAGTGGCAGAGTTGGAATGTCTTAAAATCCTGCATTTTCCCTGAGTTTGATTTAAAATAAAATGAACTGTGGAGGTGATCACTAGTTACATAAGGCTTGAGAGATGTGTGAAAGTCATCAGTGTGTCAGCTGTTGTACCATGTACTGTAACAACTGTTAATAAATCACACACATCTATATTGTTACTAGTACAGCTGCACCAGTAGAACAACCATCTGTTCATTTCAGAAAAAAACATTTTGGTTCTATATTTAAAGCAAACCTGTGTTTTACCCATGCAGGGCAAAGCCACAGGTTTTCCTAAATGTCCATTACCCTAGCAGCTCATACTTAACTTTCAGTGAACAGGAGTGAGGACAGGAGCCACTATGTAAGCACTAAATCATTCTAGTCAGAGTGGTCTCCCCAGCTCCTTGTGAACAACAGTGGGCACTCAACAAGCACTGTAAAGCCTAGTACACATGAGCCAAATGTTGACAAATGTTAGCCAGCATCGGCCGGGTCAATAGAAACCAGCCGACAGATCGACCCATTAATACGGAATGTTCTTGCAGGGGGGCAGATCGAATTGTTAGTACAGTGGCTCCAATCTGAGCTGTCAGATTTTTTTAAATTCAACCCAGCGGTGGAGTGTACTAGGCTTATTTGCTGTAAGGCCTCGTTTACATAGGCGTAAAGCCTTCATCTAAAGCAGGAGTCTCCAAACTATAGATAGTATGACAGCCCCAAAAATTCACCAAGATACCATCGTCCCAAAAAGTATATATAGAAAACTAAGCATAGAGCTCAGAACATCAAGGAAAGACAACTCAACGAGAGTATTTCCTAGTAGTTCAGTGGGAACAGGGACTATTGCGGTATCGTATACTTAATCAGAAAAATTCAGTAAAATTCAATCATATTTTATTATAAATTAATCCACAACAGTAGATAACAAACAAACAATTATACAAAACATAAATTCAATCCAATAAAGGACCGAATCAGCTCAAAAAGGATTATAACATTGTTTCAAAACAAAGAGGTTTTGTTACGGAGATGCAGAATTGACGTATAAATCCGACCGGTTTCGCGGTACTAGAAACGCCGCTTCATCAGGGAACGTCACTTTACAAATCGAATATGTACAGAGAAATTGGATTTTTAATACATACAATACATGAAAACTTTTTATCACCATAATACAGATTATACACAAAATACAGTCAAAAGACAGGATTAATACAAACGTAATAAACACAACAGTAGATCATGACTCACCCCTGGAATTCCCAACCCCTCAACAACCAAGCGACCGACTTCGAGACACCCTCAGATCAGGGTGCCCCCAGACATGGGGGGTATGTAAATAGGTGGAGGGACACTGAAACAGCGAGTGAAAGGACTAGGAGGAAATGGATAAAAATAGTCCATTTAAAAAAAATGCACAATATATAAAAGAGGAGATCTAAAACCATGGACAGAAAAATGTTTAAGAATTATACTGTTTAGTAGATAAATAGATAGATAGAATCTATCACACCAAAGAAAGCACCCAGTGGTCCATGGTCTATGCTGCTAGGTGTGACTAAAAAAAGGCATGGCCGTTAAACAAAACATACCCCCACTCTTATCTGGTTACTGGACAATCAGTTGTCAAGTAAAGATCCTGGCAGGTCTTCAATAAACAGTGCCAACAGGTTCAAATGGTGAGTTTCCTGGTTATCAGTTTAAAAATAAATATATAGGGATAGATCAGCAAGGAACACTACTATAGCCTGGTTAAATTTAGGAAAGAAAACGGATAACAAAGCGCAAATATAATAATCATTTTACCTTCTAATCACTCGCCACACACATGTCCCATCAATACCGGCGTCGCTCTGAGAATTCAAATTCCAGGTGCGCCTTTCATACCCCCAACCCGGAAGTCATCAGAGCGTACTAGTGCGCTCCTAATCTCTGTCCCTCCATTACCGCGCAGGCGCGGGATCGCTCATGCGCAGGAAAAAAGGATCCCGCATAGATCAGAAAAGACAGGGGGAGTGCTGGGAGGCGTGACTGGGCAGGGATTTACATAATATGCCATCCCCGTCCGACGTCATCGCAAACCAAGCAAGGTTAATTCCGGGTCAGGCACCCAGCGCAATACATATAGTATAAGCGCTCCTCTCACCGCTGCATACAGTATCTGCAGCGAGGCGAAAGGGGCATGGCTGGAATGCTGCCACTATAGGTTGCCACATATCCGCCCACAAGGGGGGAGAATAAACTCCTCGGGTCTCTCTGGCTGTGGGGGCGAGACCAAAGGGGGGAGTCACAATCCACACACAGTGTATCATAATAAACTTGTAAGTTGGCAAGTGTCATCAGGCTGCAGGCTCCGAGCACGGAGCGAGGCGACTCGAACGAATAGCCTCACCTCAATCTCAAAAGCCGCCAGCCGGTGACACCCGCCAATATAAAATAGAATTTAATAAAAAAGGAAAGAAAGACCAGCCCTCAGGGTAGTGCCACCATATACAGGAATTCTAGAATTCCACAATAAAAAAAAGAAGTATTATATTAAAAATAAGATAGTATACTAGAGTCCTGAGTATAACCTAAGGGATATGAGCGCGTGGTAAGTACAAGTCAAAAAGGAAAAAAGGGGAAAGAAAAGAAGGGGGGGGGAAGAAGGGAAAAGAAGAAGGGGGGAAAAAGGGAGGAAAGGGGGAATGAGGGAAGGGAAGGGAGAAAAAGAGAAAGAAAAAAAAAAAGAAAAAATCTAAGAAATCTCCGCCTCCGAAAATCTCTTAGGCTGGTAACCCTCTAAGGAGTGCACCTATATGTGTATATATTGAACTAGCCTAGAAATTGCTACAGATATTTAGTCAGTATATAGACATATGTATATATATGTGGTACTTTCAGAGGAAGCATTTATAGGAATGAGCTTCATTTAAGCCAGGGGGAGTAAGAGCATTTAACCGCTCTATCCATAATGCTTCTCGTCTCAAAATGGCCTGATCCCAGTTCCCCCCTCTGGGGTCCTGTGGGATGACTTCGAGAACAAGGAATTTTACCAAGTCAAATTGAAATTTATGATGTATGCCAACATGGTGACCTACCGTGGTCATTTTCCCGTTAGTCGAATAATATAGGTGGTCACCGAGGCGCTGGCCTAGTTCCCTGATGGTCTTCCCTACGTAAAACGCTTGGCAGGCGCAGACCATCAGGTAAACCAGTCCTCTGGTGCCACAGTCAGCGTGGGGTGGAGGCGAAAATGTCTCTCCATTCGGCAATATAAAAGTCCCTCCCTCTTGAATCCACGGACATTTAGAACAATGTCCACATTTGTAAGTGCCCTTAGGTCCCTCCAAGGGTCCAGAATGCACTCGATAATGACTGCTTGTTAATGTATCTCTAAGAGAGACGGCTTTTTTAAAAACTAGTTCAGGGGTGGGTTTAACATAATTACCCAACACATGGTGTTCAGTCAGAAGGTGCCAATGTTGAGACAGAATGTGACGGAGTTGTTGGTGGTGAGAAGAGTATTTAGTTATTATTTTGGCCGTAGGGGGTTGTTGAGCCCGTGGAGGGCCATAAAGCAATGACTGGCGACTCCGAGAAAAGGCTTTATTAAAAGCCTTTCTAAGGTTTGTGTGGCTGTAGCCTCTAGCCAGAAGACGATCCCGCAATAAATTCGCTTGCCTGTGGAAATCCCCGTCCTCTGAGCAGTTTCGCCTCAATCTTAAATATTGAGCAAATGGAATGCTGCGAACCAGAGGACGGGGATGTGCACTGGAAGCATGTAGGATCGTATTTCCGGCAGTTGGCTTTCGATACAAATCAGTAGTAAGAGCACCAGATGAATGTTTACAAATATTTAAATCTAAAAATTAGATGTTATTATTGTCCACCGTATAAGTGAACTGTAAATTAAATTGATTTGTATTGAGGATATTAATAAACTTTTCAAGATCCAATTTCGTGCCGGTCCATACAATGAATAGGTCATCAATGTAACGGTACCAGCACAGAACTGAATCCAAAAAATACTGCAAAGTGTCTTCACTGAATACAAATCTTTCCCACGCACCTAAGTAAAGATTTGCATAGGAGGGAGCACACGAGGTGCCCATGGCCACGCCCTGCTTTTGTAAATATAGCTGATCCATAAATAAAAAATAGTTCCTAGTTAATATAAATTTCAGCAATTTCAAAACAAAACAATTGAGTGGCCAAAAAGCACAATCCTGCTCCCTCAAAAAGGTTTCGACCATCCGGATACCCTGCTCGTGGGGGATGCTCGAGTATAAAGCCTCGACATCAACTGCCACAAGCAGGGCATCCGGAGGGATCTGAATATCCTCAATATGTCTGAGTAAATCAGTTGTGTCTTTAATGAAGGACGGCAGTCCTATGACATGAGGCATGAGAAAGGAGTCCACAAACCGACTAGCATTCTCAGTCAGAGAACCTAGACCCGAGACAATGGGTCGGCCCGGGGGAGTTTGTATATTTTTATGGGTCTTAGGTAAAGTGTAGAAAGTAGGGGTACGTGGAGTTGCAGTATTGATTTATTTTAAAGTCGCCTCGTCAATAAGGCCCTCTCGGAATGCACCAATTACCAATTGGCGAAATTCCAAAATAAAAGACTCAATCAAAGAGGATTCAATAGGAGAGTACCATGATGTATTGTGCAATACCGAGTAGCACATTGTTTGGTAATGTAGACGTGTCATGAGGACCAAGTTTCCGCCCTTATCTGATTGTTTGATAATTAGATCTGGATGTTTTTGGAGTTTCCTGATTGCTAATTTTTGTCTAGGAGTTAAGTTAGACGGCTGATCCGCCCATTTATACCTTTTGAGAGATTTGATTGACTCATGTAGAAATGCCCAAATAGTGGGGCAAGTCATCAAATCAGGAAAGGCA
This sequence comes from Lithobates pipiens, assembly GCF_037356315.1. Classification (NCBI taxonomy): domain Eukaryota; kingdom Metazoa; phylum Chordata; class Amphibia; order Anura; family Ranidae; genus Lithobates; species Lithobates pipiens. The sequence goes on from NW_027507718.1 coordinate 302,395,294, forward strand.
CGAGACTTGGCTGTAAGTTTTGTTCTTTTATGTTCTTTCACATTAGAGCCCAATGGTACAGGGCCTTGGTAAATAGCCAATGAGTCCTGACCAAGGGTGTCCACAGGGTCTATATCAGTAGCAATAGCTCCCTCATCATAGAGTAGCATCAGGTCTCGCAGTGCCCTGAACTCTTGCATGGTAAATTGTTTGGTGCGTTCAGCTAATTCTTTTTCGAATTAAATTTTTTACGTTCAGGATCGTAAATAAACTTATAAGTAAGGTTTCGGGCGAACAGGTAAAGGTCTTTTATCGTCTCAAAAATATCAATTGGTTCCGATGGACAAAAACCAAGGCCAAGTTGAAGGACATATTCTTCCTCTGATGTTAATTTGATAGACGTCAGGTTGATAATGTTTAAGGAGGGTGTCTGATCAGGATGTATTACATTGGTTTTCTGAAGGACACTCTGAATTCAAGCCTTGTGCACAAAGGCGTCCAGGCTGCCTCTTCTGGTGACTTCTGGATTTGTTGGAATTAAAAGGTTGGAGGGAAAAAGGGATTGGATTTGGGGTTGTAATAGTTTAGGAATTACACTGTGTAATGTGGGAGCCGTTATCTCTGGTTTGTTAGGGGGAAGAGAAGAAGCCGATGTACGCAAGGCTTGTGAGGTTTTAGCCGATTTCCCCAACTTCCTATCCTTTTTGGGATCTTTATGGGGGTGGCCATTTCCAGTGAGCGATCTTTTACGTGGAAGGCTAGGGCCCTGGGGGTAAGTAGATTGAGATAAAGCCTGAGAAGATATAGATGATAAGGAAGAGTCTGATTCAGACAGTTCCGTTGGTGGTCTGGTTGAAAATTGACGAGTATGTGAAGGGTTTCTCCTGTTATATGCTCGACCGGCCCATTTATAGGCATACCCCTCAAGGAAGGCTTGTTTGTCCAATGCAAACTTGCCTTGTTTTTTGATAATGATTTCCTTGTTTAAAGTTTCAAGACGGTCCCTAAGTTCCTTCCATTTGTCCGCAAAGATGGTAGAAGAGGTAATGTCAGGATATTGCTGGATTAATCTATCTATTTCCTCATCTAGTGAGGACATATCAGCAAAATGTTGTGCCATCAATTGTTTCATTAGTTCCAGACTACACGAAGTCAAAGTATCTTCCCAGATCTTTTTGAATTCAGTACTGGGATCTTTTAAAGTAGGAAATACTTGGATCCGAAGGCCCAGTGGACATACTTTTTCCTGTTCATAAAGTTTAAAATATTGCGTGTGCCAATGAAGATGGGATTTCCTTTTCAAGAGCTTAAACATTTTATCCAGGAAGGTTTTAATATCATCATCAATCTTGTGGCTAGTTAGACATTCTGCCTGTATAGTGGACATAAAATCACCCCAACTTGATCCCAAAACATCCATGATACCAAAACTAAAGAAATATTTAACCAATGCTTACCAAGGCGCCACACCAAAAGGATACCCCAGTCTCAAGTGTTTTGCAGATTTTCTTCTTTTGTATTAATCCTGTCTTTTGACTGTATTTTGTGTATAATCTGTATTATGGTGATAAAAGGTTTTCATGTATTGTATGTATTAAAAATCAAATTTCTCTGTACATATTAGATTTGTAAAGTGACGTTCCCTGATGAAGCGGCGTTTCTAGTAGCGCGAAACCGGTCGGATTTATACGTCAATTCTGCATCTCCGTAACAAAACCTTATTGTTTTGAAACAATGTTATAATCCTTTTTGAGCTGATTCGGTCCTTTATTGGATTGAATTTATGTTTTGTATAATTGTTTGTTTGTTATCTACTGTTGTGGATTAATTTATAATAAAATATGATTAAATTTTACTGAATTTTTCTGATTAAGTATACGATACCGCAATAGTCCCTGTTCCCACTGAACTACTAGGAAATACTCTCGTTGAGTTGTCTTTCCTTGATGTTCTGAGCTCTATGCTTAGTTTTCTATATAGTCTCCAAACTATGGCCCTCTAGTTGTTCAGGAACTACAATTCCCATGATGCTTAGTCATGTTTGTGAATGTCAGAGTTTTACAATGCCTCATGGGATGTGTAGTTTTGCAACAGCTGGAGGGCCATAGTTTGGAGACCCCTGATCTAACGCAAAGGGTTGTGTTTGTCCACATAGGATGTATAGTTGTTCCATGCATTCACTTGGAGGCAGTCTTGTTCATTTCTATTTGGACACAGAAGCTGCACAGACACAGCTGCTGCTCCCACTATGACATATGTTTGGGTGTGGGTGTCTGAGTGTGCATGTCCTCGAATGTAGACAGTGTGAGTTTGGGGATATGTATCCGCATGCACTCACACCCACACAGATGCCAAATTGGGAGCAGCCACTGTGTCCAAATATGCATGAATGGGACTGCAAGCATGCTGATGCACAGAACAATTGTACATCCAATGCAGACAAACATGGCCCTTCACATGGATGTACGATTAAGTACACCCGGATGAACAAGAACTAACATGAGAAGAAAGGAAGGGGAGTCATTTGCTTCTCCATATCTGGAAGTACCAGGTAATGTCTTTTCTCCTGGTGGCTAAATGGAAAGGCAGGGGGAAGTGGTATTTGTGGTGCTAGGAGGAAGGGGGGGAGGCATTAAAAACCTGTTACTTTTCTCTGCATGGACAAATCACAAGTTTGCTTCAAGAGGTTCACCTGAAAATTGTTATACATTTACCCTTACTTTCAGTGAATTATGGTGATCAGTTTGTGATAAACTTACCTGAGCTGTCTGAGGGACACCTCAGGGAGATGAGGCACATACAGTGTTGTAAAAAGTGAGTGTCATTAAATTATATGTAGGGCCACTGATAAGCCATTACAACTGGCCCTGTTGTACCGAGCCCGGTGTAGTTGGCTCAGCAGGGGGGCCAGGGCAATCTGAACAGAGTGCAGAATAAAAAAAAGCCTTTCTGAATTACAACCATGATTTGACCCCCGCTCCCCTCCTACTAACTTAGCTGGGGTTTTTTATCCATTTTCTGGGCCCCTCTCTCCACCTGTAATGTGATAGTGGGTGTGTGGAACTCTTTGTTCTGTTTCTGGCGCATGTCAATTCTGCGCCATGTCAGCACTGCATGTTGATCTTGGCACAAGTCCTGGCCGCCTGCCTGCATGTTGCCTTCCCTGGCGGAGTAATTTGTCTTCCTCTGCTCACGGTGCTGAGGTCTGCTCCCCACCCGGCCTGAGAGTGGAGAACCTATGTCACCGTCCTTGTACTCACAAATGCTTCTTAATTCAATCTTAATTTTATTGATATAAAGAAAGTAAGATAGAGAAAGTGCAAAGTAAACAAACAGGTTGGATGTACAATGATACTTAATCAGTAGAAATCAGCTTTGTTACAATGGTGTTACACAATCATGGGGTTAAAATACGACGTCGAGCTTCGGATTGTCTAGTATAATGTAAGAGCTTGTACATCTACAATGTTTAGTCCAAGTTAAAGTGGGAATTTGTGCCCCACTATCCTCTCTACGAGTGAGGCCCACTCATTACAGGTAGGCTAGGGCTCTTGTTCTTAATCTGGCTACGTTCTCTCTGGAGGGGACGCTCTGTGCACAAATGCTTCTTAATTACAGTGTCACAAATGAGAGTCTTACAGACACACATAAAGCTCAGCACAAAGAATCCCTTTTTTTTTTTTTTTTTTTTTTTTTTTTTTAATCTTTATTTATGGATTGCAGGTAATACAGAAACATACTGATCAAAACATGTCACTCCTCTTCCCTTGGTACCGATTAATACACATATTACAGTAAACAGATGAATTGGAAAAATAGTATGCGATAGCATTATCACTGTGAGTAACCTACAGCCAAAACACCGGCTCTCCCATCCAGCTGGCAACCCAGCGGTATATTAACGTCTGAGTCCTCCTCTGAGATAGGGCCCCGTCCGGCCGTCTCAGAGAGGTCCCCTGCGGCGCTGCACCTTGTCGCCATTGGGGAGAACCCTGGGCCGCATCATCTGTAAAAGTTGCCCTTCCTCGGTAGGGAAGATGAGAAAATATTGTGGCCACACCTGGACAATCACTAGTTTTTAACTTAAGTTGAGGGGAAGGGAAAGAGTGGGGGGAGGGGAAGGGGAAGAACGGGAAGGGGAGGGGAATGAATGGGGAAGAGCAGAGCAAGAGGAAAACAGACAGTGGGGAAGGGGTAGGGGAGTAAGGTGGGCCAGAGCGGTCCATGTGTGGCAGGATGGAGGGGAGACTCCAGTGGTTCCCGCTAGCCAGGTCTTCCCTTCACTCTCCACCACTGGACTCACTGATAAGTCTTATATTCAGCAGAAAACCTGAAAAGATTCCAAGGCAACCAGCGGGCATCGTGATCCTCCTCCCTATCCCCCATGGCCGCCGTCATCCGCTCCATACGATAGATATCGCTTATCCTCGCGAACCAATGCGTTACCGCCGGCGAGGACTGTTGCTTCCACATGCTAGGTATGCATGCCCTGGCTGCACTCAGGAGGTGTTTCAAGAGGGATTTACGGTATCTTTTCCCAGACATAGGAGTCAGGTTAAGGAAAATCGCAGCTGGGTTATCCCGAAGGTCAACCGAGGTGAGGTCATAAGTGATCCTTAGGACTTGTCTCCAAAACTGAGTTAACCGCGGGCATTCCCAAAAGATATGAATCAACGTACCCACTTGCGTACCACACCTCCAGCACATGGGGCTGTGACCCGGAAACATGGCAGCCAGGACCGTGGGGGTCAAGAATCCCTTTTTTAAATTAAAGCTCTTTTATTACACATGCTCATTCCTGCACAGACTATAGACAGACAGCTAACATCTAGATACTACCTTAAAGAAGACTTTCATTAAAATAGTTGCAGACTACATATCAATCAGCAACTGTTGAGATAAATAAACCTCATGGTCAGGTGTATGAAGTGTACAGCACAGGTTACAGAGTGCATATAACATACAGTGCTTTGAAAAAGTATTCACACCCCTTGAAATTTTCCACATTTTGTCATGTTACAACCAAAAATGTAAATGTATTTTATTGGCATTTTATGTGATAGACCAACACAAAGTGGCACGTAATTGTAAAGTGGAAGGAAAACGATAAATGGTTTTCAATTTTTTTTACAAATAAATATGTGAAAAGTGTGGTGTGCATTTGTATTCAGCCCCGCTGAGTCAGTACTTTGTAGAACCACCTTTCGCTACAATTACAGCTGCAAGTCTTTTTGGTTCTGTCTCTACCAGCTTTACACATCTAGAGAGTGACATTTTTGCACATTCTTCTTTGCAAAATAGCTCAAGCTCTGTCAGATTGGATGGAGAGCGTCTGGGAACAGCAATTTTTTTAAAGTCTTGCTACAGATTTTTATTTGGATTTAGGTCTGGACTTTGACTGAACCATTCACATGAATATGCTTTGATCTAAACCATTCCATTGTAGCTCTGGCTGTATGTTTAGGCTCATTATCCTACTGGAAATGAAACCTCTACCCCAGTCTCAAGTGTTTTGCAGATTTTCTTCTAAGATTGCCCTGTATTTGGCTCCATCCATCTTGCCATCAAGTCTGACCAGCATCCCTGTCCCTGCTGAAGATAAGCATTCCCACAACATGATGCTGTGTTCAGGGTGATGTTCAGTGTTAGTTTTCTGCCACACATAGCGTTTTGCTTTTAGGACAAAAAGTAAAATTTTGGTCTCTTCTGACCAGATCCCCTTCTTCCACATGTTTGCTGTGTAACCCACATGGCTTCTCGCAAACTGCAAACTGGACTTTTTATGGCTTTCTTTCTACAATGGCTTTCTTCTTGGCACTCTTCCATAGAGGCCAGATTTGTGGAGTTACATAGTAGGTGAGGTTGAAAAAAGACACAAGTCCATCAAGTCCAACCTATGTGTGTGATTATATGTCAGTACTACATTGTATATCCATGTATGTTGTGGTCGTTCAGGTGCTTATCTAATAGTTTTTTGAGACTATCGATACTCTCTGCTGATACCACCGCCTGTGGAAAGGAATTCCATATCCTTGCCGCTCTTACAGTAAACAATCCTCTACGTAGTTTAAAGTTAAACCTCTTTTCTTCTAATTTTAATGAGTAGCCACATGTTTTGTTAAACTTCCTTACCGCGAAAAAGTTGTATCCCTATTGTGGGGTCACCAGTACGGTATTTGTGAATTTAAATCATATCCCCTCTCAAGCGTCTCTTCTCCAGAGAGAATAAGTTCAGTGATTTTCCTCATAACTAATATCCTCCAGACCCTTTTTTAGCTTTGTTGCCCTTCTTTGTACTCGCTCCATTTCCAGTACATCCTTCCTGAGGACTGGTCCCCAGAACTGGACAGCATACTGCAGGTGCGCTGGACCAGAGTCTTGTAGAGTGGGAGAATTATCATTTCATCTCTGGAGTTGATCCCCTTTTTAATGCATGCCAATATTCTGTTTGCTTTGTTAGCAGCAGCTTGGCATTGCATGCCATTGGTGAGCCTATCACCTACTAGGACCCCCAGGTCCTTTTCCAGCCTAGATTTTTTCCCACGGTTCTCCCCCCAGTGAGTAGATTGCATTCATATTTTTGCCACCCAAATTCATTATTTTAAATTTTTCTACATTAAACCTAATTTTCCATTTTGTTGCCCACCCCATTAATTTGTTCAAATCTTTTTGCAAGGTTTCCATATTCTGCGGAGAAGTTATTTCCTTTCTTTGCTTAGTATTGTCCTCAAATACAAAGATTGAACTGTTTACCCAATCCTCCAGGTCGTCCCAGCACAGAACCCTGGGGGACCCCACTACCCACCCCTGACCATTCCAAGATCTCCCCATTCATCACCACCCTCTGAACTTGCCCTTGTAGCCAGTTTTCAATCCATGTACTCACCCTATGGTCCATGCCAACGGACCTGATTTTGTACAGTAAATGTTTATGGGGAACTGTGTCAAATGTTTACCCACACCATGTCTACGGAATATACCACGTCTACGGGCCTTCCTTTATCTAGATGGCAATTCACCTCCTCATAGAAGGCTAATAGATTGGTGTGGCAAGAACTATTTTTCATGAATCCATGCTGATTACTGCTAATAATAACATTCTCATTACTAAAATATTGTATATAGTCCCTTATCATCCCCTCCAAGAGCTTACATACTATTGATGTTAGGCTAACTGATCTGTAATTCTCAGGGATGTATTTTGGCCCTTTTCTAAATATTGGTGCTACATTGGCTTTTCTCTAATTAGCTGGTACCATTCCAATCAGTAGACTGTCAGTAAAAATTAGGAACAGTGGTCTGGCAATTACTTGACTGAGTTCCCTAAGTACCCTAGGGTGCAAGCCATCTGGTTCCGGTGATTTATGACTGTTAAGTTTCGCAAGTCTACTTTTAATTCTGTCCTCTGTTAACCATGGAGTTGCTTCCTGTGATGTGTCATGAGGATAAACACTGTAGTTTTGGTTACTGAAGCTCCCCGATTCCCTCGTGAAGACTGAGGAGAAGATAAAATTCCATACCTTCACCATCTCCCCATCCTTTGTAACCAGATGTCCTTCCTCATTCTTTATGTGCATGACTAATAGTTGTCCTGTGGCCAGATTCTCCCACCTAAGCTGTGGATCTCTGCAGCTCCTCCAGAGTTACAATGTGCCTCTTGGCTGCTTCTCTGATTAATGCTCTCCTTGCCCGGCCTGTCAGTTTAGGTGGACGGCCATGTCTTGGTAGGTTTGTAGTTGTGCAATACTCATTCCATTTTCAGATGAGGGATTGAACAGTGCTTCTCGAGTTGTTCAAAGCTTGGGATATTATTTTTTATAACCTAACCCTGCTTTAAACTTCTCTACAACTTTATCCCTGACCTGTCTGGTGTGTTCCTTGGCCTTCATGATGCTGTTTGTTCACTAAGGTTCTCTAACAAACCTCTGATGGCTTTACAGAACAGCTGTATTTATACTGACATTAAATTACACAGAGGTGGACTCTGTTTATTAATTAGGTGACTTCTGAATGTAATTGGTTCCACTAGATTTTAGTTAGGGGTATCAGAGTAAAGGAGGCTGAATACAAATGCACGCCACACTTTTCACATATATTTATTTGCAAAAAATTCTGAAACCATTTATCATTGTCCTTCCACCTCACAATTATGTGCCACTTTTTGTTGGTCTATCACACAACATTAGTTATAGTTATAGTAAAATACATTTACATTTTTGGTTGTAACATGACAAAATTCCAAGGGGTATGAATAATTTTTCAAGGCACGGTAAATCACAGTATTTACAGTTAAGCAATTAGGGGTATGTCACGTACAACATTGCTTATACAATGCACAGTTCATGAGTGGAACACAGAGCACAATATACAGAGTGTAAAGGTAAGGAGTATGTAACATAGGTTAGTGGAAAAAATTACTTTGGTCAATGGGTAAAATAATTTATGTCAGTAAGAATGCATCAAGACTCTCCCCTCCCTGCATCTGCATCAGAGGCAGTGAGAATACCTTCTCCCAAGGCACTAGAGGTTCATAGGAGGGAGATTTCCCCTACCCTTTCTTAAATATTGGTGGTCAGTGGATTAAAGCCACTTACTCTTTTCCAGACATTGAAGGTAAGTGAGGGCCCATTCACACTAGGGGTTGCTGTAACAAACATTATGTGCATTGATGCACTGTGGTGCCATGCATTGTGAATTGTAATCCAATGCACCTTTCCAAAGCAACTTGGGATGCATGTTCGATTTTTGGTCCACTGTGGTGTGTTGACAGCCTCAAAGTAGCACATGCTAATGTGTGACATAATGTGGGTTAAATGCACTGCAGCAGATCCCCCTAGTGTGAATGTGCCCTAAAGGTCCCCACCCTCCGTTAGAGGCATTGGTGGTCAGTGAATTAGCCCCCCCCCCCCCCCTTTCCAGGCATTGGTGGTCATCTCCTTTGAAAGCATTGATGGTGAGTGGTTGCTTTTCCCCCTCCAGCATTGGTGTCTAGTGGTAGTCCCCACCCCTAAAAAGCAATGGTGGTCAGTGGTCCCCCCTCATAAAAAGCATTGATCATTAGTGTTTTTTCTCTGCCTTCCCCCCCATCTGAAAAGCATTAGTAGTCCATTCTGTGGTGTTTCTACACCCCCTTCCCAAAAAAAAGCATTGGTAATTGGTAGTCAGTTGTATTTCTCCAACCCCCCCCCCCCCATAAAGCATGGTGGTCAATGGTATCCCCCTCCCCCCACACCTTTGCAAAAATCACTGGTGGTATCAGGGAATTATTAGACCAGACTGTGTGGACTGCACAGAGGAAACCCAAAACGCATGTAGGTGAAATAAGAATAGTGTTTATTATAAGTGACAAGAAAGTGAAAACAAACAGTGCACTACCAACCACAAACAACAAGCAATATATACAATAAATGGGAAATACCAGAGTCATCAACAAAAGCCAGGCTGAGGTCATACACCGGGGAATCAGTAGATGGGTAAGGATGGGGAACTAGCAGGAGAAGGAGAGGATGGATGGATGGGCTGCAGAGAATAGATCTTTAGGTAACAGGAGAGGGACAGGTCCAGGATGGGCTCAGGATCAGGAGGGATCAGGTCGGGTAGATACAGGCTCAAGGTCCAAGTACAGGCAACACGGTCAGGGCACATGGAGAGAGCGATACCAAGGCAGGCATGTGAAGGCTTTCCAGGTATTTATAAGCCTACCAATGATTAACCTCACGTAACAGCTGAGCGCAGAAGGTGCTGTCTGCTCCACACTGCCGGAGTACACCCGCTGGTGGCTACCGGTACTACAGCCCAAGGATCCAATAGTCCCACCAGGAGGTAGGTCCTCTTATTACAGACCCTGGGTGTTAGAAGACACCCGCTGTTGGACACTGGTACTGCAATCCAAGAGACCAAGTGCGCCACCAACGGGTGGACCTTTTCATGACAGGTGGTTAGTGGTATTTCTTTCCCCTTTAAAGGTATCGGTAGTCAAAGATATTTCTCTCCCTTCTCCCATGAAAAGCATTAGTGAACAGTGGTATTTTTCCCCTCTCCTCCCTTGGAAAGCATTTTTAGTCATTAGAATTTCTCCCTCCTCCAACCCCCCCCCCCATAAAAGCATTAGTGGTCAGTGGTATTTTGGTAATCCCCCCCCCCTGAAAAGTATTGGTATTTTTTAGGATTTCTCCCATTTCTGCTGATTGTTGATCAACTTGTGTACAACAGCTGGTGTGACAAAAGCCAGCTTCTGTGTACAGTAGGCGGTGCGACAAAAGCCAGCTTCTGTGTACAGCAGCCGGTGTGACAAAAGCCAGCTTCTGTGTACAGCATCCGGTCCGACAAAAGCCAGCTTCTGTGTACAGCAGCCGGTGCAACAAAAGCCAGCTTCTGTGTACAGCATCCAGTCTGACAAAGGCCAGCTTCTGTGTACAGCAGCCGGTGCAACAAAAGCCAGCTTCTGTGTACAGCATCCGGTCCGACAAAGGCCAGCTTATGTGTACAGCATCCGGTGCGACAAAAGCCAGCTTCTGTGTACAGCAGCCGGTGCGACAAAAGCCAGCTTCTGTGTACAGCAACCGGTGCGATAAAAGCCAGCTTCTGTGTACAGCAGCCGGTGCGACAAAAGCCAGCTTCTGTGTACAGCAACCGGTGCGATAAAAGCCAGCTTCTGTGTACAGCAGCCGGTGCGACAAAAGCCAGCTTCTGTGTACAGCATCCGGTCTGACAAAGGCCAGCTTCTGTGTACAGCAGCCGGTGCGACAAAAGCCAGCTTCTGTGTACAGCATCCGGTCTGACAAAGGCCAGCTTCTGTGTACAGCAGCCGGTGCGACAAAAGCCAGCTTCTGTGTACAGCATCCGGTCTAACAAAGGCCAGCTTCTGTGTACAGCAGCCGGTGCGACAAAAGCCAGCTTCTGTGTACAGCATCCGGTGCGACAAAAGCCAGCTTCTGTGTACAGTAGGCAGGCCAACAAAAGCCAGCTTATTTTTCGGCTCCAGACCAGCTCTTGATCAGCGCTCTCAGCCAATTTGGGGGGGGGGGGGGGGTAGTGTTCTTCATGTCAGAATACAATAGAACAGCAGGGGAGATCTCTGTACTAGCATTGGACTATTAGTACAGCGTCAGTTTTTCTTTTTTAAGTCCAACTCAGCGGGTTGTATTGTGTTCTAGGCTTAAGACTGCAGACTTTACACTTAGCTCTCTCATGGAAGTGAACAGTCACAGTTGAAAAGAAACAGTTTTTTGTTTTTTTTTACTGTTGACTTCAGATGAATTATTACAGATCTCCGAGTATACGAGGTGATGATTTAAGATGCCAAATATGAAGTGCGTATGAAGAAGTTGTCAAGCGAACACTGAATGAACACCGCGCAAATTATTCATGCATTTGTCATCTCAGGGTAACTAGAAGTTTTAAGCCGATTCATATTTTTCCTAATAAAATTTTGAGGATGTTTTTGTTTCTAACCTTTCATAGCATCACCCTACTAATAGTATTTGTCTTGCTGTCTCTTTTTTCTTTTTTTTTTGTGTATATGTACAAATCTTCCTAATGTCAGGCTGAGAGTCAAGCCCAAACAAATAGTCATAGCCCGGCGTGTCACAGGGAATGACTTTTCCAGAATGCCTCTGCCAGTTCTGTATGACTGAGGTCCACCCAGTACTCAGGATGTTCAAAATAATATAATAATGTCTGGAGATAGCAGTCTCATACATCATCATTTATTTATATTTCTAGGGAAGTATTGATCGGAGACTGATCATGAGTGATTATCAATAAAATTGACATGGCAATGTACAGATAGGGTATGTAGGAGTTGAAAAAAAGGTATCTTTATTTTGTAATGAACAAGCTATATACTGTATTGTTGCAAATAATCGGTGATGTAATGTGATTATTCCCAATCCTCTTACTTCACTGTCAGTGATATTAGGAGCCCACAGATGGTGTAACTATTTAGTCAAATCCCAAAGATGGGCTGTGTACAGACATACCAGTGAGGTCAGAAAAAAGACGCTCATTCCTAAGAGGTGAGTGGATGAGTTGTGTGGGACTTGGCAGCCAATCAGAAAGGATGTAGATGGATTCTTGGGCCAAGATGATGAAATGTTTTCCTTCAGTCAGCAGGTAAGCAGAGTATTGCTGATTACATGGAGCTTTTTTATTTTTTTTTAATTAATTTAAGGTTTCCATTATTGCTGGAGAAAATTCTTAAATGTATCATTTTTTTTTATATTAAATCACGTCAGACAGGCAATCATACCACTATAAAGTCATGCCACCCTGAGTCTTATTTCTACAACATAACCACTTCACCTTCAGAAGGTTTACCCCCCTTCCTGACCAGGCCATTTTTGCGATACAGCACTTTAATGTCGCTTACACACGAGTGGAATGTCCGACAGAAAGAGCTTTTCATCATTCATTCCGATCGTGTGTATGCCTCATCTGACTTTTTTTTTCGAAAATTCTGACGGACCTAGAAATAGAACATGTTCTAAATATTTCCGACGGAACCAATTCCTATCGGGAAAACCGCTCGTCTGTATGCTGTTCCGATGGACCAAAAACGACACATGCTCTGAAGCAAGTACGAGACGGAAGCTATTGGCTACTGGCTATTGAACTTCCTTTTTCTAGTCCCGTCGTTCGTGTTGTACGTCACCGCGTTCTTGACGATCAGACTTTGGTGTGATCGTGTGTACGCAAGACAGTTTCAGTGGAATTCCGTCAGAACTCTGTCGGAAAAACCTTCAGAGTTTATTCCGGCGGAAAATCCGGTCATGTGTACAGGGCATAACTGACAATTGTGTGGCCGTGCGGCGCTGTACCTAAATAAAATGTATGTCTTTTTTGCCCATAATTGTAGCTTTCTTTTGATCACCTTTGTGGGGTTTTTTTTGTAGTATAACAAAAAAAAGACAGATAATTTTGAAAAAAACAACAATATTTTTTACTTTCTGCTATAAATCATATCCAATAAAAAAAGTTTTTAAAAATCGAATTTCTTCATATATTTAGGTCTATATGTATTCTGTTACATATTTTTAGTAAAAAAAAATCCCAAATTGGTTTGCGATAGCGTCTACAATCTATGGGATATTTTTATTTTATTTTTATTTTTTTTACTAGTAATGGCAGCAATCAGCAACTTATAGAGGTACTGTGTTATTGCAGCGGAAAATTGGACATAAACTGACACTTTTTTTGGGAACCAGTGACATTAATATAGTGATCAGTGCTAAAAATATGGACTATCCATGTACTAATGACACTGGCTGGGAAGGGGTTAACATCAGGGGCGATCAAAGGGTTAACTGTATGCATAGCTGGTGTTTATTTACAGTGTCGGAGGTGCTTTTACTAAGGGAAGACATGGATCCTTGTCCCTGCTTTGCAGAGACACAGGATCCATGCCTTTCCTCCTAACAGAACGGCAATCTGCCTTGTTTACATAGGCAGACTGCCGCTCTGCCTCTGTACCAAACAATTGGCGGGTGCTGGTGGACATCGAGCAAACCGCCGGCCCCTACCCAGAAGTTCAGAATCACACACATATATATATATATATATATCATATATATATATAAATATATATATATATATATATATATACGTATATCTATATACGTGATCCTGCACAAAGGGGAAACCATGTAGCAGTAAAACTGCTGTAGGGTGGTCGCTTAGTGGTTGAAGTCTATTTAAACCCTAATAATGATCTCTTATTTTGTTCCCTTTTATTATATATAAAGGTTTTTTTTATAAAATTTTTTATGTACTATTGGGTACAATTCCCTTCACTTCCTGTATCAGAGACACAAAAGGAAGTTAAAAAAGTAAGAGGAATTCCCCACTTACACAGTTTTCCCTAGAACAGGTGTCCCCATTGGAAGAATTCACCTTACCCATTCTTCTGGGGACAAATCTAAATTTTAGATTTCCTCTCACTTGCTGTTTTAGAGGCAGTGGTCATCACCAGTGGTGTAAGTAACTCAGTTAAAATAAACGGAGCTACTTAACGCAGTTACTTTAGAGGGTAATGAGTAATCTAACTGATTACTCTTCCCCTCATGGTAACGCCGTTCCCATTACTTGGGCATCGTTACCGCAATTAAATCCTGTCTGGACCTCCCCATCCTGCCCCGCCTATCCAGAAAGAGAGAATGTAGGGAGGCGGGGCAGACACTGAAAAATGAAGTCAGTTTACCAGCTTAATTTTGAACGTGACTACAGGTAGATGGGACTAGCGAAGGAAGTGAATGTCGCCGCCTCCATCGGCGAGATTGACACATCGTGAGCCCCATCACCTGGTATGGGTTTAAAGGGGAACCCCTATGCCGAAATCATGCCTGTTGATATATTTCTGCACTGTCTTTGCTGACTGTTACCATTTTGCATGGTTCCCAGCAATCTCTTTGGACTACAGAACATCTGGAGGGAGGTATTTTGTAGTCCCAACTCACGTCATGTCCTAGGGTGAGAATGGTGCTCGTTTATAGATACAGTACAGTCAGTTGTCACTCTAGTAAAGTGTGTTACTGGCAGGATTACCAGGTTTAAAATTAAGTTCAAAATGCATAAAAAAATAAAAATAAAACAAATGCAGTCAGCACCTCAAAGAACCAGTGAGTTGCGATATGCTATACCTTTTTTAATTGTTTTTTTTTATATATGCCTTTAAGTGGTGGTAAACCTCAGTCATGAAATCTGCGCAAAGCACATACAGTATATCTGTAGTGTTTACTTATCTTCGTCCAAAGCTCTTAGTGTCGTTTCTCTCTGGTGCTTCGTTCCCCTGTTGTAACTATGTTATTAGTAGAGTAATTTCTAAGAAGTTTTCCTGACACATGTGATAAAATTTGTGTCAGGGAAGGAGCTCAGCACACAGCTTGTCTGTTCACAACATAGTTTTTCTGCTGTGTGTTGGAGGTTATGTTCCTTTTCTCCAATCAGCTCTCACACAGTGTATCTGCTGCTCTCCACCCCCTCCTCTGTCGTACTAACAGATGAAGAAGGATTTTAACACTTTTCTTACCTCTTGAAGGGGTGTAGGGAAGAAAGGGCTGCAGATAAACAAGTAAATTCTATGTAGGGGGATTTGCTTCATCTCTGTGTATCATCTGAGGCTGTTCACTTCCCTGGTAATATGAGAGGCTTTACATCCACTTTAAAGTTGACCTTCAGTAATTTTTTCAACTTTCCACCTATTAAATCTTCTGCTCTTGTTGTTTTAACTTAGTAAACTTAGTAACATAGTAAAAAAAAAAAAAAAAAATTCTACCAGTAAATACCTTATACAGCCCACTTCCTGTGTCTTATCTGGTAAAAAGCCTAGGCTTGTGACATCATGCACAGCTCTTCTCTCTCACTTTCGTGAGAGTTTGCCAGGAAGCAAGGAGGGGTGAGTAATAAGAGGACCAATGAGAGCTACAGGCTGTAGAGCTGGAGGTGTGCATCTGTGTCTGTGTAAATCCAGGAAATGAACAGGCAGCAGCCTCAGCTGCCCACAGTTAAAATGGCTGCAGCCAGACTTCTTCAGTGGAGGGAGATTTGTGCAGCATATTTGACAAGTACAGAATCACAGTATATCTAAAATAATATGCAAAGTGGTTGGAGAAAAGCTTCAGAATGGCAAAGATGTTTTTATTACAAGTTATATTTGTTACATGTGTGTATTATAGGTGTAATAAGAAGCATAAGGGAGCAAAGCCTGATCACACCTGCAACTGCAGCGGTGCTGTGCTTCTATGTTCTTTTTTTCAGGACTGACCCATGTTCACCACTTCAGCCCCGGAAGATTTGGCTGCTCAATGAACAGGACATTTTTTGCGATACGGCACTGCGTCCCTTTAACTGACAATTGCACAGTCATGCGACTTTGTATCCAAACAAATTTGACGTCTTTTTTTCCCCACAAATAGAGCTTTCTTTTGGTGGTATTTGATTCATCTCTGCGTTTTTTTATTTTTTGCATTATAAACAAAGAAAGAGCAACACAATATTTTGTACTTTTTGCTATAATAAATATCCCCAATTTTTTTTTTTAAAAAAGCAAATTTTTTCCTCAGTTTAGGCCAATATGTATACTTCTACATATTTTTAAAAAAAACGCAAAAGCATCTACAAAATAAGGGATGGATTTATGCCATTTGTATTATTATTTTTTTTACTAGTAATGGCAGCGATCTGCGATTTTTATCAGGACTGCGATATTGTGGCGGACAAATTGGACACTTTTGACACATTAGTGGGACCAGTGACAATTATACAGCAATCATTGCTATAAAAATGCACTGATTACTGTATAAATGTCACTGGCAGGGAAGGGGTTAACACTAGGGACGATCAAGGGGTTAACTGTGTTCCCTAGTGTGTGTTCTAACTGTAGGGGGATGGGGCTGTCTAGGAGGAGAGAGAGATTGGTGTTCATACTTAGTATGAACCACAATCTGTCTCCACTCTCCTGAAAGAACCGGTATTTCTGTGTTTACACACACAAATCCCGGTTCATGCTCTGTCACGAGCGATCGCAGGCGCCTCCGGCGGCGCGGCTCGCTCCTAGTGGCCAAAAGGCGAAGCAACGTGAGGTAACGCCGTTTTCGCCCAGCCGGCCCATTCTGCCGCAGTGAAACTGCGGCGGCTGGTCGTCAAGCAGTTAAAGCAAACAATATATTTTCATTTTATAAATTGCACTAGAGGCATGTAAGTTTGTAAGTTGGAATGTGAATACAGGCTACCAGTAGGCACTATAAGATTTGATTTGCAAAGTGACATCATCACCCTGCCTTTCCATCTCATCCAATCAGAAAACACTTTGCATTCATTTATAAAATGTAAGTCATTCTATTCTCTTAATGGCTCCTGTGCTGAGCAGCCAACTACCTGTGTTCACAATGCATCAGGCTGATGGCTTAGCATGAGACCCAAAAGCTAGTGGAGATAATTGGAGTAGCGGTTTCTACTTCAGTGATTTCCAGCTTCCAGCAGCATCAGCCAGGCTTGATATATACATGTACATAGTTACATTGCTCCAAGCTGGACCAAAGTAACTATGTATAAAATATTCACACCAAGAATTCATATTTAAATCTTGTTTAAGAGAGCTATATTATAATGCTGAAGGGTTGACTTATCCACCTAAGATTATGCATATGAAGTTATTCACCAAAATTGTCCTGCACAGGGCACAGGTTCTAGTGAAGAAAACATGTTGATGGAAACATTAAAGAGGAAGTAAAGGCAACATTTTTATTTATTTTTTAAAACATACCCTGTAAGGCAAAGGCATAATGAGCTAGTATGCATAGCATACTAGCTCATTATGAATAACTTACCTGAGAACGAAGCCCCCCGAAGTGGTCCTCCGTCTTCCTCTTCGCAGTTGCCATGTATCCCGGAGCGACTTCCGGGTCTCGCTGCTCCTGCGTTGTGATTCGCCACAGCCGCGATAACGTCACTCCTGCGCATGCGCATGGGAGCCGACACTCACGGGATATCGCCGCAATCTGCGGCCTGCCCAGTGCGCATGCGCGCCGCTGTCTACGGCGCATGCGCCATAGACAGTGGTGGCTGTCTTCTGGTAAATATCTCCTAAACCGTATAGGTTTAGGAGATATTTCTTGGACCTACAGGTAAGCCTTAATCTAGGCTTACCTGTAGGTCAAAGTGGTTTGTAAGTGTTTACAACCACTTTAAATTGGATGCACCAGATTTTTGATCCCTGTTCTCACCGAGCAATGTCCCCACTGAGAAATAACGAGACGTGACTTTATGCAACCTTTAGAGATACAGGGACCTTGTGGGTACATGCCCAACAAGACTGTGGAACTTTACAGCTAAAGGATTGAGGAAGTAGTATGTAAGGGAGGTATCTATAATAGCATTTAAAAAATATAGAGTTTATATAAACGTGTTATAAAAAATAATCATAAAAAAATTATCTGAGCATAATGCCTAGTACACACAATGAGAAAATTGGACAAAAAAGACGCATTTGGTGCGATCGGCTGATAATCTGTTAGTTGAAACTCAGCTTTTGAGAGCTGATCACAACAGTTCATGTGGAAATATCCAAAGGGCCAAGCATGAAAAAAATGTTTGTAAGATAAAAAAAGCAAATGATTTACATGTAATTAGTATAGTATTAGTCAAAAAAATTAAGCGACCAAGACTGCGCATTCTCAGAAAGGAAAGAATACATTACAAAAGATAAAAAAAACAGACAATTATTCGTCTGATATTCTCATCTTGTTTACGAGGCTTGAGACTAATAATGGAGGAAAATCGATAGGAACTGTAAGAATTCCAGTAGAAAGGTAAGTATTTCTGATATAAGTGTAACACATGCTTATGTGGATAGTAAAAGTCCACTTTATTAGCATAAGTGATCCTAAGCACTGCAAAGCAGCCAGGCGGTTGACCAAGGTTTGGGAAACATTGATATACTATAAAAACGCCAAAAAGAGTAAAGGTGTTAAGGAATCCTTACAGTTTTCCAAGTCTGAAGTGCCAGGAAATCAAGATGAATAACATCACAGTTTCATAGTGATTTCCTGCCTCAAAGCTCAGTTTAAATATTTTTAAATAGCAAAACTCTAGATGGGGTTTTCCGTTCTGTTACATCTCTGTTTTTTTTGGTATCAGTTTTATGTTATATATTATCCCAAATATACTATTACTAAGAAGATTATTCTGGAGCTGGAATGCCATAGCAACATTAGATAATAAGGAGACCAACTGGTACTAGGTCTATGTGTAGCTTTAGCTGTAGATTTAAAATGCTCAAAACTTTGCCATTGTGTGTTTTAAAGTTAGTAATACTTATGCCGCATACACACGATCAAACAATCGGGTGGAAAAGTCCAGCAAACTCAAGTCTGCCAGACAATCCCCCCGTGTGTAGCCTCCGGCAGACTTTTTTGACTTAGAAAGTAGTTTTGCACTCCAATCTTCCCGCCGGACTCGCATTTCGGCGGACAATCCGGCCGTGCGTATGCCAGTCCGCCGTACTTTTGAAATGAACGGACGTTTCCCACCCGGAGAAAAGTCCGCTCATTTCGAGCCAGTGTCCAGGTAGGCGGGGCCCGCGAAGGAGACGTCGCTGGCCCCGCCACCTGGTATGGACTTAAAGGGGAACCCCAATGCCGAAAAAATCGGCGTGGGGGTTCCCCCCAGGTCCACATCAGACCCTTGTCTGAGCACGCTACCCGGCCAGCCAGGAAAGGGGGGGGACGAGCAAGCGCCCCCCCTTCTGAGCCGTACCAGGCCACGTGCCCTCAACATGGGGGGTGCCTTGGAGAAGGGGGGCCCCCACCCCAAAGCACCTTGTCCCCATGTTGATGAGGACAAGGGCCTCTTCCCGACAATCCTGGCCGTTGGTTGTCGGGGTCTGCGGGCGGGGGGCTTATCGGAATCCGGGAGCCCCCTTTAATAAGGGGGCCCCCAGATACCGGCCCCCCACCCTATGTGAATGAGTATGGGGTACAATGTACCCCTACCCATTCACCTGTGAAAAAAAGTACAAAAAAAAACACAACACAGGGTAAAAATAGTTTATTGCACAGCTCCGGGGATCTTCCGTCTTCGGGGGTCTTCTCGCCGGACTCCTCCGCTATCTTCTGCTAGCTCTTTTGCTAGCGGAGGAGCCCGGCTGTCTTCCTCGCCGTCGGCCTCTTCTTCCGACTTCGGGGGTCTTGTCCCCCTCTTCTGGGGTCTTGTCCCCCTCTTCGATCATCTGGTGATGTCCCTATATAAGTCGCCGCTCATCGCGTCGGAGCCATTGTGAGCGAAGCATGCGACGAGTCAACATCTGAAGAGAAGAAGAGAAGAACAGAAGGCCAGAAGGCGGCAGCGGCGGCGGCGACGACAGCGGCGACAGAAGACCGGGCCACCGCCTGTAAAAGAGCTATAAGAAGGCGCGGTGGCCTGGCAGAAGAACCGAAGAGGGCTGTGTAATAAATTATTTTTACCCTGTGTTGTGTTTTTTTTTTTTACTTTTTTTCACAGGTGAATGGGTAGGGGTACATTGTACCCCATACTCATTCACATAGGGTGGGGGGCCGGTATCCGGGGGCCCCCTTATTAAAGGGGGCTCCCGGATTCTGATAAGCCCCCCGCCCGCAGACCCCGACAACCAACGGCCATGGTTGTCGGGAAGAGGCCCTTGTCCTCATTAACATGGGGACAAGGTGCTTTGGGGTGGGGGGGCCGCGCGGCCCCCCCTTTCCTAAGGCACCCCCCATGTTGAGGGCACGCGGCCTGGTATGGCTCAGAAGGGGGGGGCGCTCGCTCGTCCCCCCCTTTCCTGGCGGCTCCTTTCACTCCAGTGTGAAAGCCCGAGGGCACACTGAGACACTGACACAAGACTGAGCTGTACTTACTGTTAATGACACATGATCAGGAGGAATGGAGTGGGGGGATGGGGGCAGGGATGGATATAAAGATCAGTCTGGCTGAGGGATGCTGCAGGAACATGGATGGGGGGTCGGCTCTCTCTAAAAAAATGTTGGTGGTCGCTGGCTGCAGAAAAGGTTGTGGCATGGTGGTAGCTTTGCCGCACCCTGCAGCTGGAGCCCATGATTCCCCCCCCCCCCTACCAGCACTGATTCACAGCCCCAGAGAGGGGCAGCCCAGACACCTCTTCTCTCCTACCTTCCCTTCTGTCGGATCGGCTCCATACAGCGCTCGTGAGGCCCCCTCCGCGGTACCCTCCTCTCCTCGTCAGCCAGATGCCTCCTCCGCTGAGCACTCCAGTGATGGTGGTGGTGGGGTGACGGCTGGGGAGGAGGTGGGGCGCGCGATCTGTGTCTCCGGAGCAGAGGGAATTATGCTCAAACTGCTGGAATCTCCTCCCCTTCTCTTCCCTAAGACAACACAGCGCTGGCCCCGCCTCTTCCCCAAGACAGCCACGCTCCGACCCCTCTCTCCACTGCTTGGCTGTGGAGATCACAGGCAACCCGCTGCTGGATGGAGCTTAACGCCGCACCCACGGCGACATTTTTCAGCAGAGGTGGCTCTTCAAGTAGCCTAATTGCCTAATTAGAGAGATGCCTCGGCCGGGCCCCACTCAGCTGCGGGCCCCATAGCGCCTGCATGGGTTGCTATGGCGGTAGTTCTGCCACTGCCATCGCACCTCCGGCTCTCACCTCTGTCAGTCTGCAATCATGACTGGGAAGACTACCCTGCAGCAGAGCAATCTGAAAGCGAGGCTTGAAGTGCCCATGTACCGTAGTGTGGAAGGAATGACATCAATCGTGGTGTGGAGGACGATCTATCCCAGATGCCTGCATACTTAGATGTGTCTGTTTTAATTATCAACCATGTGATTTGCTAAATGATGTACCTTCATTAAATGTAACCATATTGCTACACTTACAGGCGCCTCTCTCCTCTTTTATACTCAGTTGTGAGGTGACGCTACTCTTATATCAAGACATTGCTTGTTTATCAAGTCAAAATTTATTTTAAAAAAATGTTGCTTGTCTTGCAAAACACTCTCAAACCAAGTTACTCTCAATCCAAGGATTTACTGTATAGGCAAAACTTTTTTTTTTTTTTTTGAAAAGAGCAAGGGAGGGTTATAACCCCTGTCCTTCTAATTAAGGGAATTCCTTGGGAACCCCCCACTGAGTGGCACAGTGGTGTAGTGGTTAGCACTCTCACCTACCAGTAAAAAGGGTCACTGGTTCAAATCCCAACGACACCACAACACTACCTGCCTGGAGTTTGCATGTTCTCCCTGTGCCTGCATGGGTTTCAGTCAGGCACTCTGGTTTCCTCCCACACTCCAAAGATGTTCTAGTAGGTTAATTGGCTTCTGTCCAAAATTGGCCCTAGTATATGAGTTGGGGACCTTAAGGATAGAGACCAATGTGAGTGTGCGATGTATGTGCAGAGCACTGCATAAATTGACAGTGCTATATGAATACCTTAAATATATAATAGATGAGCATCTTAATGAGACACAATGGGATAGGGACAATTGTAGACATGCACCCACACTCACTCAGGATGGACTCGTGTCTTTATTCAACATTACTATGTTACCAGAACTAGCTGCCCCATTGGAAGATTTCCCCTCTAATACTTTTCTGAGGACAACCCACAATTTGGGATTTTCTTTTACATTCACTTTTAATGATAATGGTAAACAAGACAAATAGAGAGGGCGAATCTCCATAATAGGAGCACAAACAGCCATGAAAACTGAGAGGTGTTCTAATCCCTCTCCACTCTATCCAATAAAAAAAATAACGTTTGCTTTTAGTTATACTTTCATCTCCTTGGCAGTTTGTCTAGGTCCATGCAAAGTGCTTTTTTAGCTTGTAACTTTTTAATTATCATATGTTTAGCCTTTACACGCGTTGTTTATTTTATTATTTTTGTTATATACAATATATATTTTTAAGGGTAATGAAAGTTACAGTTATATTATTATACAGGATTTACAGTATATATTGCCAACAGTTTTCAGAGTGGTTAAAAAAAAAAGAGAGGACAGTACAGTTTCTGTTTCAATATGTTTATTGAAAATTTTGAATAAACAGGAATAAACAAGAGACTACAATCTGCTCCTTGTGCGCCCTCGCAGGGGCTACAAAGCATGAATATGAAACCGAAGGGCAAACCATCACATTATACTTATAAAAACACAAGAAGGGAAGGAAAAAGTGTAGGGAATGGTATCGAGACTGGTTCCAGTACCAAGCAATTCGTTCCTTTATCGTTTCCGGAGGGCAAGCCCTTCTCCCACTACCCCCTCCTACGGGGGGCAGCAGTATTTGTTAGCAATGAGAGAGATTACAAAGAAGAGTGGAAAGAGATAGGGAACAGGAGAAGGAAAGGTAGGGAGAAAAGAGGGGGAAGAAAGGAGGGGGTAAGTTCAGGTGTGGACGCCTCGCCAAGAGGAGTTAGACCAAGCCCAGGCATGCAGCTTGGAGCCGGGGAACTCATAGGAGATCCACGGCTCCCAGATTTTTAGAAACTTAGCATGAGAATTATGGACAATACTGGACATACGTTCCTGAAGTAGCATAGCAGTCATGCGGGTTTTAACCCCTTGAAAATCTACCCGTTGGGACTTCCAGGCTTGGGCAATGGTCCGCTTGGCCGCTATAAATAAATAAGTAGCCAGCTTCTGTTGAGGGCCTCGCAAACCAGGTACCGGGCAATGTAGAAGAGCTAGCTTAGCGTCCCTTCGGATCGTAAGGTGGAAGAGTGTCTGCAGCAAACCATAAATCCTAGACCAGAATCCCACCAGCCTTGGGCAAGCCCACCATGTGTGCAGAACATCACCTCGCTGTTCACAGTTGCGGAAGCATCTGTCAGTACTCCCAGGGAAAGCCCGAGCTGTGCGGGCAGGTACCCAATACCATCGGAACATTACTTTATATGCAGCCTCTAGGGTATTTGTGTTGAACGAGCATTTGGCGACCGTTTTCCAGGCCCTGCTCCAGTCCTCTGGGTCTACTGGGGCCTGAAGGTCCTTTTCCCATTGAGTCATATAAGAGAGGGGTGCTGATGGCGGGCGACCATTCAGAGAGGCATAAATGGCCGAAATAAGACCTGGGGACCCTGGGGCGTGCTGGCATGAATGTTCAAAAAAAGTTTTTTGGAAGGGATAGGTGGACATGCGGCGCAACGTTGCAATCCAGTGCGAGGACAGTACAGTTTCAGTAAAATTCAAAGGGAGGAGGGACCTGCTCATGAGAGCTTACAATCTAAAGAGAAGGGCAAGTGATACAAAAGGTAGTAACTTTCTGGGTATGAGATGTTCAACAAAGTAAACGTCAGCTGTTATCTAGAGGTGGAATAGGCTTTCCTAAAAGTTTTTGAGTTTTCAGGAATCGCTTAAAAGGTAGACAGAGAAGAAGAGAGCCATACAGGTTGGGGTAGGAAGTACCAACGAATGGGAGAGGTTCTGGAGAAGTCCTGTACATGAGCATGAGAGGAGGTGATGAGGGAGCTAAAGAACAGGAGGTCTTGAGAGGAGCAAAAAGAACGGTTTGTTTGAAATTTTGAGATGAGGTTAGTGAGGTAGCTGGAGGCAGAGTTGTGGATGGCTTTGCAGGTTGTGGTTACTATTTTGAATTGTATTTGTTGGGTGATCAAAAGCCAGTAGAGGAATTGGCAGAGAGAGGTTGTTCACACTGAACTGATGGAAAAGTGGATGGGTCTGGCAGCATCATTCATGATATGCTCATTATTAGTACCTTTCATCAAATGATTTGTAACTCTCTCTTGTGTTCCTGCACCACTGGGGTCTGACGCACATCTCATTAATGGTTTCTACCTTCTTATGTTATCTCTCTAGTTTTCTTTTTTTTTTCAGGGTCACCTACTGTTGTGATCATTCATTGCCCTGTTTAATATTTTCTTGACCCAGAAGATATTGAAAGGATCTACAAATCATTGATTTGGACTGCATGCATACAATTGTGTAAGTTAATCAGTATCATTCACACCTATTGTATTGAGAGTGGACAGTTCATAAGGATCTTGGACACAAACATACAGCGTCTCTTATAATCTGGAACTCGTTCCATCTGAGAGGTAGGATCGTGGATCATTCTTCTGTGCATGAAGTGGTTGTGATTTACCCCAGGATGAAGACTGGATACAGAAGCCTGTAATATTCTTTTGTGATCACATTGGCTTTTTTTTAATTAAGAACTAACATTTGCATTAAAACTTTAATTGAAATATATTTCTTAATAGCCACACATTATATAAATTTACTTTCTGAGCACCAAATGCCTTTGCAAGCACAGATATTACTCTTTATAGATAGCAGTGACATTATCACTGCACTGTATAGAGCCTATACAGAGAGTTGAGCTGTAAGTGACCCAGCAGGCTCCATACCCTACAGACTGCTACC
Source organism: Lithobates pipiens (assembly GCF_037356315.1). NCBI lineage: Eukaryota > Metazoa > Chordata > Amphibia > Anura > Ranidae > Lithobates > Lithobates pipiens. The sequence continues at coordinate 302,420,141 of NW_027507718.1, forward strand.
AGAAAATTACATTAGGGGGGTGAGAACAAGACCAGTCACCAGTCAACCAATTTTTGATTGAAGCACCACACCATGAAGTGATAGTCCAGGTAAAAATGTATTTCAGTATAAGATCAAGTAGAAGACTATAAAGAAATCCAATGCATTTTGGGGGTCAAAATGTGTCCCCTTTTTTAGGGCTTAAAGTTAGCGAACAGTGTATATGATATTTTGAAGAAGAACTTCATTGAAACAGCTGGGGACTAATTAGCAATCATTGTCTGAAGGTTCAGCTGCATACATCAGGTTTACCAAAGCATAGAATCTATATCAGATTCATGACAAGGACTGAAAGTACACAAATGATGGACTGGGGGGCAATTCCTGTAACCAGCGCATGTCCCAATGGAGCGCCCTATGGTGATGTACTGTATGCTGGTTATAGGAATTGCCCTTCAGTTCATCATTGTGAATTTATACACTGTAAACTATATCCTTTTCAGTACAACAATAAAAATATTAAAAGCTGAGTTTAATCAAGTGAAAAAAAAATCATTACAAGGGACTGTACAAATCAATTAATTCCGAAGTGAGCCTTGTGCTGCTGACTGTAGATTTTAGTTTAAATTTTCTGTCCTTTGAATGATCCCCCCTACACACACACCCACTATTGCAGTCGTAATCTTGCAATGTTGCAGAGGTGATTATGAGCCAAAGGATCTGTCATATGCACTTGTCAAGAGTGCCAACTATGCTTGTCCACTCTGCTTCCCTCCTCCATTCATAGACGAACTAAAGCTTCTATCAATCAAAAACAATCTATAAATGGAGGAGGCACACCTTTCATATATCCACCTCTCCTCCATTCATACAGCACTCTTCATTAATACTCTCAAAAAACAGGCAGACCCTACGCATGACCCAAGCACGCCGGACACCATGGCCATTTTGGATGTTTATGTGAAGCGCTTATTGTTTTGATATACACGTGAGTGTGCATTTTTAAATAAAGATACTACTGCTTTTAAGAACATATTGCACTATGGTACCTTTTTATACCTTTGCGAGGTGACCTATATTAGAATTGGATGGGGACGTGTGCTTTAGTGCTGGCTATGGGAGGTTTTTGTGGTTGGCCTTATGGTACCGGCTCCCTGTTATCTGCTGGAGTTTTTCCATGTGACATAGTTACAGCTCCTTTGATTGAGGATTCCATCTGATGCCTATCAAGCGAGTTTGACCACTCTATAACTTGAGGGTCTACACCAGGCATATGCAATTAGCGGACCTCCATCTGTTGCAGAACTACAAGTCCCATGAGGCATAGCAAGACTCTTACAGCCACAGTCATGACACCCAGAGGCAGAGGCATGATGGGACTTGTAGTTTTGCAACAGCTGGATGTCCGCTAATTGCATATTCCTGGTCTACACCATCCAGCAAGGAGAATTGCCTAATCACAGTGGTGTTGCGTGGTTCCATCTGTCACACTGAAGCTGATGCTGGGATATTCCTTCTTCTGGCTGTTTTTCTTTTTCAAGGACTTTTTTCATGATTTGCTATACATCTCTACTTTTATTAAGCGCTGCATGTTATTGTATTATACTCTTAATTGATAGAAGCTAGTTTATTTATTGATAGTACAGCTTCTGTGAATAGAGGAGAGGTGGTCATAGTTGGGCTCTCTTGGCCAGTTTATATGACAGGTCTTTTGGCTGATATTAACCCCCATGGCACTGGAAGATTACAACTGCGGGGTGGCCGGGGGGGTTTTGAGCTAAAACCCTAGTCATCGTCACAAGGGACACTTGATGCTGATTGTAAGTACTGATTTTTTTTCTTTTTTTAATTTTGGCTAAACTTATGCATTAAATTCAGGATTTAATGACACTTGGTTAGTACTTATCCTGCTTCTTATACACTATTTTACTTTCTCCATCAGCTCATCCCCCCACAGCTATTACCTTTTGTATCAATTGACCCTCCCTTTTAGATTGTAAGATCTAATGAGCAGTGCCCTCTAATTCCGCTTGTACCAAATTGTAATGTAACATTAATGTCTGCCTTCATTTTGTTAAGCGCTGCGCAAACTGTTGGCGCTATATAAATCATGTATTATAATAATAATAATAATAATGTGATAACGAGAACCACGCTGAGTGTAATATAAATTGTTTGGTTGCTCTGCTAAACAAAAATATACATTGAAAATGTGATCTGCGTGACGTATGACCGCTTTATACAGTCCAGATGACACCAGGACTTGGTACTTTAAATGTTTTTTGCAGGACGCCTGCCTCGTTGAACAGAGTGCTTTGGAAAGTCAGTTTAATAATAAAAGATCTGGCAGCCTCCTGTGTAGCACAAACCCCCCATCTCCTCTCCTGTCTCTGCCCCCTCCCTTGATTGCCCTGCAAAGTAATTCAGTGCTGGGGGGGAGGGAACTGAATGCTGAGAAGTGACTGGCAGAGCCTGTCTAAGAAAATACCCAGGAACACTATACCGCTTCTTATAGTCCATTTGCTTTCTGGCACTGAGCTTTTCTTTAGCTTCCTACACTTGAGAGGCTGGGAAAATACGTGCTGGCTCAGAGACTGTCACAACATCCCTGAGACACTCTGGCTGTTAGTTGCCCTGAACTTAGAAGCAGTAGGAGGAAGAAAAAGAGGTGGAGAAGGAGGGCTTCACCTATACAAATAAATAAGGCCATTCTGACATAACAAGCCTTGATGGTAGAGGGCTGGATCAGGATGAAGAGCAGCCTGCACAGTGCCCCTGGCTCCAGCCACCTCTGCTCTCATTTATAAAGCAAGCACTACGCACTTCTTTAGAGGAAGCATGGGTCAAACACTTGCAGGCTTAACAGAAGAGCAGAGCTGAAGTCAAAGGACACAGCATCCTATGTACCGATTTCGTATTTACAGTATGCGTCTGCAGTACGGTGGCTTTTAGATCCGTGTGACGATGGAAATACCTAAAACGGCATAAGCTGGTCCTACTTCCAGCTGCTAGTAATTGAATGAACAGTGAGGAGGCCCAGACGAGGGAAAGACGCTGAAGAAACAACGGCTATTTAGGAGACACCGCTACCTGTTGAGCCCTTACTGACCGTGTGCCGTTGTTCCAGGAAGAAAGAGTAGCTCTCTGAACTCTGGAGGTGGGAATGGCAACTGGGAGCATCACTACCCTCCCAACAGGATCAGATGATGGGGGTAGCAGTCCATTCCCCCCAGGAAACTTCAAGGATCCCAAAAGACTCTATTGTAAGAATGGGGGCTTCTTCCTAAGGATCAATTCAGATGGGAAAGTGGATGGATCCCGAGAAAAGGGTGACTCGCATAGTAAGTGTTCTGGAAATGGGTTGGTGGGCATGACTTTGGTGTGTGCATGTATACTGTACAAGATAGATAGATAGATAGATAGATAGATAGATAGATAGAGTGGTCCTTACAGTTTGGCAACTGCCAGATATCCAGTTGCACATGGATGACTTAAAGTCTCAACATAACATACCTCATAAACCGCTAGTAGTAAAGATTGACACATTTGACACACAGTTGAAAATCAGCGGAGTTTGTTTTAGTGACTAGTTATGAAAACATTCAGATCAAACCAATTATAAAAAAAAAAACTGTGTCATCTGGCACAGCAAACATGCCAGCTGGTTAGTTTACAGTGGCCTGGCTGCCAACCACAGAGGATAAAATATTGCATTTGGTTGTTGTGTCAGCACTTTACTGTAATAGCAAGCCTTCACCAGCATTGCTTTGCTAACCTCAAAGTAAGATATATTATGATGTGGTATCGATCATCCCTGCATTGTCTGGTATTTTACAGTGCCCATCATTAGTTGAGAAAGGCTTCTTCTACACAGCACTTTGATGCCCGCCTGTTCTTCTTTAATGATTATCTGCATTCTCTACTATAAATAATGGTGGTCTTGTCATACACATAGCACAAGCCTGGGCGCACTGCGGCAGGCCGAAAATAATAATCACTATTGCATTTTATTTGCATTTATTTCCATATTAGGGGCCACATCCACATATCTAGAAGTGAACAGAAAAGAAAATATAAATATGAATAAAACTTAAAATTGAGAACAAATTACCTACACAAAATCAAACTAAAAAAGGTATGCCACCCCGCCAGAAGAGCATGTTGAGCTAGGCCTCAAAGCCAACACAGCCTTGTCAAAGCCTCCAGTTTACTTTTTTATGTATATTAGAGATTGGCACTTACTGACACTAGATCCTGACATTATATATTCAATAACTGAGATCCATGGCTAGTTAAATGTGATGTAATAAACAACAAACGTAGAGGTTGGGCCAACAACCTCTCACCCCAATATTTGTGGTTCAATTTTTAAGACTCAGTGACAGGTTCATTCAATCTAGTCTACCGGCTTGTTTGGAAAAACTCTAAAATATATTTGTTAAAGTAATTTATAAGGGTATAATTTCACTTCAAGCATCTAAAATTTGTTAAAATCGAGAAAGAAATAATGCATTAAATGTATTAAAGCCATTAAAGTGGCTGAATCCCCAAACGTTAAAGAAATTTTGACATTAAAAACATTACAAACAATCACAGTTATACCATTAAGGGCCTGTTAGTCATCTCAACATTGCTATTCATTACTTGTGACACTGTCAGCATCATATGAAGTCCAAATAGTGGACATGTCAAGCCACTAATATTGACAGAGGCTATCGGTCATTCAGGTCTTGTTAACCTAAATTGCAAACATGGCCTAACATATATGCATGTATATATGTGTGTGTTTCCTGATGCATGTACCGTACATAAGAGTACTCTTTTTCATAAACTACAATTATAGGCATAACGCCAGACAAAATAACCTCAGAGTTACTCCTTAAACAGCCTCACCAATCGGTATACATACCCCTATCAAGGTCTTTCCGCTTTCTTAATGAGTACAAGCAATTCCTAATAACTCTGTAAATAAGATACATGAAAACCACAGTACATCTCGTAAACATATATCCAAACTAAGCTTAAAAGTACCACATAAAAACAAGCACCACAAGGCACCCGCTTTGAGGTTTTTTAGCCACAAAGCCCTCCTCTGTGCGTTGCTGTAATCCTGAGAAATCTCAATTATTAAGGCCTCGACTTTTCTAAATTTCCAACTAACCCCTCATTTTCAATGCTAAGCTCTACAATGACCTCCCACTATCAATGCATTTTAATAGGCAAATTATTATCATCTACTCAGGTGCTACCATTAGAAAGATTGGGGAATAGCAGGTAGATGGAGTAGTTATGTAAATGAAAATGAACTCTTCTATTCTGGGGAATAAAGGTCCTAGTAGCAGAATGCATCCAGGGTCAGAGGGTTGCGCCGAAGCTGATGTTTGGCTCAAAGGAGAATTTTCTGGCTAATTAAAGTTAGGAACTGGCAAAACCCGAATGCTGTCTGCTCTTAAGCAAAACTTGAAGGTTTGGAAAGGGTGAAAGGTTCAGTTTAAACTGACATAGAAGTAAGGTGGTGGTTGGATATGCAAAAACTACCCAATGCAATGTTTTTTGGATAACATTTAGAAAAGGAAAATGTACCATATGATTGTATAACCTGGGTGTGTTCACCTAAACAGCACCAAGAGGGCAGACCCCATGCTGTTGACCTCATTTATAAAAAAAAAAAAAAAAAAAATAGCATTCCATTTACTGTTACACCAAAAATAACACGTCACATGGTTTTTAAAGCCTCTCATGTGGTGCTGAAAACATTACAGTGCTTAAAGTGGAAGTAAGTATTTATTTTACATTTGTGCCTACATGTAAGCCTGTAATAAGGCTTACATGTAGGCATGTACAATAAATATCTGTTTAGAAGATATTCACACTGCATACGGACAGTGACGTCACTGGGGCATGTGCTCTGAAGGGTATGCCATCCCTTCAGAGTCATTGTGGCTTGGCCAATCAGACGGCTGGAGCACATAAACCCAGATGAAGACTGGGTGAAGATGGAAGCCCTGTCAGCAGTGACAGCGTGTCGCTGGAGGGCATTGTTCCAAGCTAAGCATTTCATAATGTGCTTTTAATGCGATGCATACTAGCACATTATATCGTCATGCGGGTTTTTTATTTTGTTTTTTTTTAAAGACTGCGGTCTACTACCACTTTAAGCTTAAAGTTTATCCAAACCTTAAACCAAAAATGAAATATATTGAAGCTTACCAGCCCTAAAAAGTGATGGTTGTATTCATTTTCTTTTTACAGGCTTTTTCCCTCATTTATTTTACCAGGAAATCCTGCAAACAACACGGTTCCTGCCCTAGGGTGACCATGCTAACTCATTAAGTGGAATTTATTAAAACTGGAGGAGACATAGTCTGGAGCAGCTGTACATGGCAACCAATCAGTATCTAACGTCAGTTTGTTCAGCTGAACTTTGAAAATGCAAGTTAGATGTTGATTGGTTGTCATGCTCCAGATTCTTTCTGCCCCAGTTTTGATAACCCCCCCCCCCCCCACTGTACTGTATTGTATGAGGAAGCAGTGTTGCCACCCTAGGCTGCACTACTTTGTTCATCTCCATTATTTGGGGCGTGGGAGGTTAGTATTTTACCAGAGATTGATTCTTCTTTCAGTTCAATTCACAAATGGTGAAAAGGACCTGTATTTCAGAAGATATTCAGAAGATATTATCTGTACTTGCATAAAATGTTCTTGGAAAATGAAAACTAATGCAGTCACCATGTCTAAAGTCTGGTAGGCTGCAATATATTACATTTTGGTTCTTGGATTTAGTTATCCTTTAGAGCGATTTGGAGAAGAAGAAAAAACAGGAGAAAGTGAAGGACTAAAGAGAAGAAGTCCGATTGTCAGTAATGTTTGTGAATACAGAAATCCTTGTCCATGTAACACCAGCTTTTTATTATTACACATCAACAATGACTATGTTATTAGTCACTAATAATTCCTATACAGGAGCATTACTCATTACACATATCTACATTAGATCTTTTTACAGGATACGTTTTCCCTTTACAAACCTGTAACAGTATTTATTATACAGCAGCCTTATAGTCTAAATTTAGCAAGTCAAGTATATGATTAACTGTTAAAGCTGGCTATACAGCGTAATAATAATTAGCTATGTGCAGTGTATTAGCTATGCAGTGTATTGTGTGCAGTAATTAGCTATGTGCAATGTATTCTATTACTGTTCAGCAGACCTAACTGTGGTAAAGACTCAATATGCTGAACTCTTGTTTGTCTGAAAGCTCAGTATGCTTTGGCACAAAGTTAAAAAGTCTCTGTTTTTATCTGAAAGAATGTTAACGCTGAACAGATATTAAAAATAACAGTTAATGCAGTTATGTATTAAAGTGTTACTAAACCCACACCAGTAAAATCAGTCTATATATGCAGTAAAGCATGTTTGTTATACTTACCGTGGAACCTAAGGGGTTAATCCTCTCCATTGTGTAAAAAGACAGTTTGATCCTGTCTTCTCTGATCCTCCCCTTCTTCCACAGTGCCCAATCCATCTCCTGATAAGACAGAGCCCTTGTAGTCACTGTGCACATGCTCAGTTTGGTGTGTACTGCTAGAGAGTTTTTATTTGTATGTGTGCACTGTCCAGACAGAGGGTCAGGGGTCCTGCAGCCTCATAGGACAGTCAGAGTACAATGAACACACACTTTAACCAGACACTGATAGAAGTAAAAAAACTGCTATATACTGCTGATGAGAAAAGGTATTTAGCAGTTTCTATTTATTAAAATAATTGCATTCCCATGTTCTGTGTACTGTGGGAGACTAGATAGTGTGAATGCAGGGTCCTGGATTTAGTAACACTTTAACTGGAACAAAATAACTGATTGTATTTTAAAGTACATTTAAGTAGTTAGAACCACTGTCAGGTATTAATTTCTGTCTGTGTTCCCATTAAAGCGGGAGTCCACCGGGACTCCGCGTTTTTTTTTTTTTTTTTTTAAAGCCAGCAGCTACAAATACTGCAGCTGCTGACTTTTAAATAGTGACACTTACCTGTCCAGCGCGCCCGCGATGTCGGCACCCGAAGCCGATCGCTCGCTCGTCTGACGGGTCCTGCCGCCATCTTGGGTATGGGAATCAGGAAATGGAGCCTTTCGGCTTCATTTCCCGGTTCCCTACTGCGCATGCGCGAGCCACGCGGCGCAATCCGGACGGTCCCCGCTGCCTCTGGGAGCTGTGTGTTTCCCAGCAGGCAGCGGGGCACTTGCTGAAGGGGGCGGGCGCTTGCGGAAAGGGGCGTAACGTACGCCCCTTTCCGCAGAGAGCTAGCCCGGAAGTGGGTGCAGTTACCTGGATTATCCAGGTAACTGCACCCCCTCCCCCCTGAAAGGTGCCGATCGTGGCACCGGAGGGGGGGGGGATTCCGATGAGCGGAGGTCCATTTTAGGGTGGACCTCCGCTTTAAGGAGAATCACTCTCCCCTATCCTGGTGACTGCCATCAAGTAAACTAAAAGCAAAACCAACATTTTGAGTTGTCACCATAACAGGAATAAAGGAGAAATCTTACGGGGACACTTGTTCTCATGATAACTGTCATGAGAACAAGGAGAAATTTCTTCCCACTGTTTCACTGCTGTCTCCAAAGGACAGGAAATTAAGAGAAATCTTCCTAATTGGATATAGCCAGAAAAAAAAACACCCTACTCTACTGAAAATTTAAAAAAAACAATGTTTTGCCTTTAGTTATACTTTAATGCATGTAAATACCCCACTCTGTCATGATATGTCCCTCCTCTTACCCCTCATACAGCATCACTTAATCCAGTGGTCTCCAAACTGTGGTCCGAGGGCTGGATGTGGCCCTTTGCTTGCCTTTGTCCCACCCTTGAGGCATTATTGCTTCTATTGAGACCAATGATGGAGCACCATTCCTTTCACTTACACCAACAGTTGGGCTTTATTCCTCCCACTGGCACCAACAATGGGGCATTATACCTTCCACTGACACCAACGGTTGGGCTTTATTCCTCCCACTGGCACCAACAATGGGCCATTATACCTTCCACTGACCCCAAAAATAGGGCATAATTCCTCCTACTAACATCAATGATTGGGTACTGTTCCTGCCACTAATACCAATGATGGGGCACTATTCCTCCACCTATAGACAACCAAGACTGAGATACTGTGGACTCCCATTGATGCTGGGGCATTCTCTACTCTCACTGGTCATGGTCTGGCCCTCCTAAGGTCTGAGAAGCAGTAAATTGGCCCTTTGTTTAGGACGTTTTGAGACCCCTGACTTGGACACTAAGAGGAGAGGCAGCACCAGAAGGTTGACCTTGGCAAAGCTGTGCATCTGCAGTGAGGATCAAGGGGTTGGCTGTGTTGACTGGCATAGGTTCCTAGATCACAAGGCAGGTGTGTATATCACAAGCACAAAGTTAGATGTGTATTATTAACTGTAAATTGATATGGTTGTCTAAAGTTCAGCTTTCATTGTGAACAGCACAGAAGAAAATATATACTCAGAAAATATCACATGTCTATTCAGAATACCCCCAGTAAATGTGTGTTATAGAAACTGTGCTGTCAAAATTCACAACAGTACTTCGGAACAGACAAGGGGGTGATTTACTAAAAGCAAACAGGCTGTTCACTTTGCAAGGGAATTTTCCCCAGACCTTAGTGAATAAAGTTTCTATTATCCAGTCACGTGCAAAACAAAAATACTTTTTTTTAATTTTCTTTCTTGCACATGATTGGGTATACTTTGCAATGTGAAATTTCACCACGCTCACTAACGTCTGGGCAACATTTCCATATAAAGTTTTTCTTTCTTGCACTTGATTGGGTATGCTTTGCAAAGTGAAATTTCACCATGCTCACTAACCTCTTGGGAAAATTTAAAGTTTGCAAGTTGTAAATTCCCTAGCAAAGTGAACAGTCAATTTGCATTTAGGAAATCAACCCCCGAAGTGTATAGAAAAGGTTTTACAATTTGCCCTCGTGTTAGAAAAGATCTGAAAGTGAGTATAAAAGTGATAATTAATTACTGAAGCGTGTTACAGAATCTCTTATGTTAAATAGAGACTTAGAACATGACACAAATGTAGAGGGTTATATAAACTGGCACTGATGTAAAAACGAAGGAATTTAACAAAACTGATACTGACTGGTATCATGGTACTTATAGAAACAAGGACAAGCCAAAATTGTGCTTTGCTGGAATTGTGTTGGAATTGTTAACCTTATTGCTAATGATCTTCATGGGAAATATGGGGAAAAAAAAATACAGACAACTAATCTCAGAATTTTTTTTTTTTTATCAGAACAAAAGTAGAATTGTAACCTTGCAATCAGAAGGAAGGAAGAACACTGCCTGTGCAGGAAAAAAAATATTATAAAAAAAAAGACACAGGACCTAAATAAAAGTGTCTGAAATCAGATATATGCTAATACATTACATGGTTTATTCCTATAGGCAGGTATAATAGACTGAAAAGGAAACCCTACGTGCCTTACTTATAACATTAAAAGACAATCAATGATTATTATTATAATACAGGTTTTATATAGAGCCAACAGTTAGCACAGAGCTTTACAACCTAAGGGTAGACAGTAAAGTTACAATCCAATCTAATACAGAAGGAATTAAAGGGCCCTGCTTTTAACGCTTACAATCTAAAAGGGAGGGTCAAGGGGAAAAAAAAAAGGTAATAACTGTGGAGGTGAGCTGATGGAGAAGATAAAAGTAGAGTTATTAAGTGGAGGCAGGATAGGCTGAAGGGAAGGGTTTCCATAGATTGCCTAAAAGCGGATAGAGTAGTAGATAGTTGGACAGATTGGGGTAGGTAATTCCAAAGGATGGGAGAGGCTCTGGAGAAGTCATAGAGGTAAGCATTGGAGAAGGCGATAAAGGATCTAGAGAGCAGGAGGTCTTGGGAAAAAGGAAGAGAATGAATTGGTTGGTATTTTTTATGCAAGGTTAGTAATGTAGTTATGGCCTGAGTTGTGGATGGCTTTTTAAGTTGTTAGTTTTTTTAATTTAATTTGTTGAGTGAGCAGAAACCAGTGGAGGGCTGGCTTCCGCTCTACCTGGTTTGGCAGAGAGGGGCAGCGGACACTGAACCGTTGGTAAGGTGGATGAGTCTGGCAGTTGCATTCATAATGGACTGATGGGGGAATAGCCTATGTAAAGGTAATCCAATGAGGAGGAAGTTGCAGTAGTCAAGGTGAGAGATAATCAGTGAGTGAACTAGAAGCGTTGTGGTGTCATTGGTTAGGAATATAGGAATAGGGGCATATTTTGGAGATGTTGTGTAGACTGAGTTGGCAAGCTTTGAATAGTGGTTGGATGTGGGGCTGAAAGGAGGTTTTGTGGGGCTGAAAGGAGGTTTAAGAGTCTAGTATAACACCTAGCACCTTGGCATGCGGGGACAGGTTGATAGTTATGCTATATTTTAGCATATTTTATCTTAATGCATAGAATGCATTAAGATAAAAAAACCTTCTTTAACTTTGGGTCTTCAGGAAAGAATACGAGGCAAACTCTCAGGGGAACAGACAGCAATAAAAAACAAAGATAGGTTCTTACTCTCCCCAACGCTATTAAATACAACACAAAGATTCTGTTTAAATTGAGAAAAAACAGGTTGTATATAGAGAATATTTTTTCCTATTTAGGTTTCCTAATGTTTTAGAATTTTTTGATCCACAAAGCTATATTGATAGCTTGTTTGTGTTACCATCAAGAACAGGAATACAGATTACTACCTAAAGTAGAGTTTTTTCCTTTATGAACAGAAATTAGCAGTAAATTGTTCCTTCTCGTTTATTGACCTTTACTAATAATATTATTTCTCATGAGCAGAACTTCTGAATGGTGGCTGGGTTGACAATGAATCTATTGATGAAAAATTGTAAAGGTAAATACAGTCTGAGAAAAATATTAGACAACTTAAATGACTTGATTATAGAAGATTGCGAGTCATTTCCATTAGACCCCCATTCTAATTCATTCTCTAAATAGGCTTGTTGAAGCTCAGCGTTGTAACATCAGGAACATAGTATTCCAAAACAAAGTGCGGCTGAAAATGAAGTCAATGGTTTAGTGAGACCTGTGAATAGACCAGTGAATAGAGCATTAATTCTACCTGCTACTGTGGCTACATATTCTGACAGGAAACTATTAAACAAACACGGTTTCAGGTTAATGTTTTCCGTATTTTTGGGGCTTTCATTCTGTGAAGTGGAAGGAAATTTTAAATGGTTTTCAATTTTTATTTACAAATAAATTAATGTTTTCGGTATTTTTGGGGCTTTCATCCTGAAAATCTTTTTTTTTCAATATATAAAATGAAACAAAACAATACAGTGCCTTGAAAAAGTATTCATACCCCTTTTCCACATTTTGTTATATTACAACCAAAAATTCTAAAAAAGAATTTTTGGGGGCGGGGGGGTTATGTGATAGACAAACACAAACACAAAGTGGTACATAATTGTGAAGTAGAAGGAAAATGGTAAATGGTTTTCAATTTTTATTTACAAATAAATATCTGAAAAGTGTAGCATGCATTTGTATTCAGCCCCCTTTACTCTGATACCCCTAACTAAAGTCTAGTGGAACCAATTGTCTTCAGAAGTCACCTAATTAGTAAATAGAGTCCACCTCTAATTTATTCTCAGTATAAATACAGCTGTTCTGTGAAGCCCTTATAGTGAACAAACAGTATCATGGAGGCCAAGGAACACACCAGACGGGTCTGGGATAAAGTTGTGGTGAAGTTTAAAGCAGGGTTAGGTTATAAAACAATATCCCAAGCTTTGAACATCTCACAGAGCACTGTTCAATCCATCATCTGAAAATGGAGAGTATGGCACAACGGCAAACCTCCAAAGACATGGCCATACACCTAAGCTGACAGGCCAGGCAAGGAAAGCATTAGTTAGAGAAGCAACCAAGAGGCCCATGGTAACTCTGGAGGAGCTGCAGAGATCCGCAGCTCAGGTGGGAGAATCTGTCCACAGAACAACTATTAGTCGTGCACTCCACAAAAATGGCCTTTATGGAAGAGTGGCAAGAAGAAAGCCATTAAAAGTCCCGTTTGCAGTTTGCGAGAAGCCATGTGGGGGACACAGCAAACCTGTGAAAGAAGGTGCTCTGGTCAGATGAGACCAATATGGAACTTTTTGGCCTAAAAGCAAAACGCTATGTGTGGCAGAAAACTAACACTGCACATCAACCTGAACACACCGTCCCCGCCATGAAACATGGTGGTGGCAGCATCATGTTATAGGGATGCTTTTCTTCAGCAGGGACAGGGAAGCTGGTCAGAGTTGATAGGAAGATGGATGGAGCCAAAAACCTGTTAGAGTCTGATAAAGACTTGAGACTGGGATGGAGGTTTACTTTCCAGCAGAACAATGAACCTAAACATACAGCCAGAGCTACAACAGAATGGTTTATATCAAAGCCTTGCCATGTGTTAGAATGGCCCAGTCAAAGTCCAGACATAAATCCAATTGAGACTCTGTGGCAAGACTTGAAAATTGATGTTCACAGGTGCTTTCCATCCAATCTGACAGAGCTTGAGCTATTTTACAAAGAAAAATTGGCAAAAATATCACTCTCTAGATGTGCAAAGCTGGTAGAGACATAACCAAAAAGACTTGCAGCTGTAATTTCAGCTAAAGGTGGGTCTACAAAGTATGGCTGAATACAAATGCACGTCACACTTTTCAAATATTTATTTGTAAAAAAAAAAATTAAAACCATTTATCATTTTCCTTTCACATCACAATTATGTGCCACTATGTGTTGGTCTATCACATAAAATCCCAATAAAATACATTTAAGTTTTTGGTTGTAACATGACAAAATGTGGAACCTTTCAAGGGGTATAAATACTTTTTCAAGGCACTGTATCCTCATTCTCCGAAAATAAACCATACGAATAAGCTAATTAAAAGCCCTGAAATGTGTCATTAAATTGTTTCTTACTGTGATTTTCTGCCTCCTTTCAACATCCTCTGTGAACTCTCGAACCCCTTCTTTTCCTTCCCGATTGCATGGTATGGCCCCCATACACTAGATGAAATTTTTTTTTTAAATAGTACATTTGGACTGTTCATTCATTTTTTGTACAGTTTAAGGGCACAAAAAGAAAATAATTTTCGAATTTTGAGACAAAAAAAATCAAAAGAGCAGGTTTAAAAATGTCTGCAGAACGAATCAAAAATTGAAAAGTTAAAGGGGTTGTAAACCCTGCATTCTATGAATTAAGGTGAAAAACCTTTTGTGCTGTAGCACCCCCCAGACCTGCCTTTTTCTTACCTGAGCCTGATCTTTCTAGCGATGCGGACAAGCACAGCAACTCCAGCCACTGTCTCGGGTCCTCATTGGATAGATTGATAGCAGCAGGAGCCATTAGCTCCTGCTGCTGTCAATCAAATCCAGTAACAGGGGAGCTGGGGGAGGGGCTGCGTCCTGCTGTCTGTGTCAATGGATGCAACAGCAGGACACAGGAGTGCATCTGCACAAGTGCTCCAAAGGGGAGCGGATCTCTCCATGGGGGCACTTGAGAAGAGGAGGAGCCAGAAGCATTGTGGGGGGCCCCAGAAAAGGAGGATTGGGGCTGCTCTGTGCAAAACCCTTGCTGAGAGCAGGTATGACATATGAGTTATTTAAAAAAAACAAAAAAAACAAAGCTTTACAATCACATTAATGTGTTTCGCAGCAGTTAAAAATTGTACTGATCATATAGAAGACTATGAACTAATCAAACGAGAAGTCAATTCACTTATGTCATTCTTGTTTGAAATTTGCTAACTTCAGGATGGTGGCATTGTTTCTTTTTACAGCTGATTTTTTTGGGCTTCGAAAATGAGTTTGAATGTTTTTCAGATAGTGTATGATCTGTATTAGATAGTCATGTGCACTGTTCTATGCACACTACAAATCCCATAGTCTATAGTCCAATTCAGGAGCGAGCAAGAGAATGTGCCTACATACAGTGGGAAAGTAGAAAAATAATGGCATTTGGGTGTTTGAAGGAGACTGATAGCTAGCAATGGAAGGTACTTTTTTGAGTTAAGACTACATATTTAAAGTAGAACAGTTCCACTGTCACACACTGTGAGCAGGCAGGCTCTTTATTGGAGAGGAGACATGTCCTTTCGGCAATAAAATGCATCTACCTACCTGCTCGCAGCATTTACTGCCATGAAAACATCCCTGGCATGGTCCGTGTGCTAGGAGGACTGCCCGCTGCACATGCCCTGGGGTGATGTCATCCCACGCTGGCCAATGAAGGTGGTCAAATACCAGCACCCAGAAGATGCCGGCACCAGCGAGGGATGGGGCCAGGCCCTTTGAAGGAAAGGTACATTTAGTTACACTTTAGATTGATTTTTTTTTTAAACAGAGTTTAGTGTCACTTTAGGTAAGTGATCACCACGCTAAGTCTGGCAATAGGCAAACCTGACTTTTGCAGAAAGAGTGAGTTGGTATCATGGCCGTCTTTAGCGCCGGGCAAACGGGGCACCTGCCCGGGGCCCAATGTTTATAGGGGGGCCCGCACTGCTACCCGCGAATTTGGGCCCCAATGAAGGTTTTGCAGAGGACACGGGATGGGAGGCTGTATTCCCATGCTAGCCAGCTGAGAGGGGGCAGGGCCGGAAGCTCCACTGACACTCCCACTCCGATCACTGGCTCTCACTACAGTCGCTCTGTTCCGAGCATACAGGCTGCACTGGGGCGGGGTCAGAGCATCAGTGGAGCTCCCGGCCCTGCCCCCTCTCAGCTGGCTAGCGCGGGAATACAGCCTCCCGTGTCCTCTGTGCACTCTGCAAAACCTTCATTGGGGCCCCAATTCACGGGTAACGGGGCCACCCTACAAAGCATCAGTGGAGCTCCTGGCTGTTGTAGTGAGATCAGAGAATGGAAGCCCCGCCCACATTCCTCTAAATGTATGTAGTGAGTTTGGCTGCCCAGGTATGTCCTTGTACCCATAAAATGCCTGACTGCTTAAACCCTGAGCTGTGTTATTCAACTGTCAAGCTGTGCGTTGCTGAAAGTTCTGTGACCATCACCTGTAGCATGTCCACAGTCTCTGATTGTCTCCTGCAGTATGTCCGCAGTCTTTGATTGTCTCCTGCAGTATGTCCCCAGTCTCTTATTGTCTCCTGCAGTATGTCCGCAGTCTCTGATTGTCTCCTGCAGTATGTCCGCAGTCTCTGATTGTCTCCTGCAGTATGTCTGCAGTCTCTGATTGTCTCCTGCAGTATGTCTGCAGTCACTGATTGTCTCCTGCAGTATGTCTGCAGTCTCTGATTGTCTCATGCAGTATGTCCGCAGTCTTTGATTGTCTCCTGCAGTATGTCCCCAGTCTCTTATTGTCTCCTGCAGTATGTCCGCAGTCTCTGATTGTCTCCTGCAGTATGTCCGCAGTCTCTGATTGTCTCCTGCAGTATGTCCGCAGTCTCTGATTGTCTCCTGCAGTATGTCCGCAGTCTCTGATTGTCTCCTGCAGTATGTCCGCAGTCTCTGATTGTATCCTGCCGTATGTCCATAGTCTCTGATTGTCTCCTGTAGTATGTCCGCAGTCTCTGATTGTCTCCTGCAGTATGTTCGCAGTCTCTGATTGTCTCCTGCAGTATGTTCGCAGTCTCTGATCGTCTCCTGTAGTATGTCCCCAGTCTCTGTCTCCTGCAGTATGTCCGCAGTCTCTGATTGTCTCCTGCAGTATGTCCGCAGTCTCTGATTGTCTCCTGCAGTATGTCCGCAGTCTCTGATTGTCTCCTGCAGTATGTCTGTAGTCTCTGATTGTCTCCTGCAGTATGTCCGCAGTCTCTGATTGTCTCATGCAGTATGTCGCCAGTCTCTGATTGTCTCCTGCAGTATGTCCGCAGTCTCTGATTGTCTCCTGCAGTATGTCTGCAGTCTCTGATTGTCTCCTGCAGTATGTCCGCAGTCTCTGATTGTCTCCTGCAGTATGTCCGCAGTCTCTGATTGTCTCCTGTAGTATGTCCACAGTCTCTAATTGTCTCCTGCAGTATGTCCACAGTCTCTGATTGTCTCCTGCAGTATGTCCACAGTCTCTGATTGTCTCCTGCAGTATGTCCACAGTCTCTGATTGTCTCCTGCAGTATGTCCGCAGTCTCTGATTGTCTCCTGCAGTATGTTCGCAGTCTCTGATTGTCTCCTGCAGTATGTCCCCAGTCTCTTATTGTCTCCTGCAGTATGTTCACAGTCTCTGATTGTCTCCTGTAGTATGTCCCCAGTCTCTGTCTCCTGCAGTATGTCACCAGTCTCTGATTGTCTCCTGCAGTATGTTCGCAGTCTCTGATTGTCTCCTGCCGTATGTCCGCAGTCTCTGATTGTCTCCTGCAGTATGTCCGCAGTCTCTGATTGTCTCCTGTAGTATGTCTGCAGTCTCTGACACTCTCCTGTAGTATGTGTATTAATGTGCCCCTTTACTTGCTCAATTATTTAGGATTGCTCCACTGCTCAGTGAGAGGTAATGATGTGCATTAACCTGTAGCAACCAATCAGCGAACAGTAGTGATCTTCTTTAATCTCTAGCAGCCAATCAGTAAGTGGTAATGATGTGCATTAACCTTTAGCAACCAATCGGCAAGCAGAAAATTATATGTTGTAACCTCTAGCAACCAGCCAGCGAGCAGTAAGGATAGGCTGTAACCTCTGGCAAACAATTGCAATCACTGCGTGATCTGCTGCAGTAAACTGATTTTGAGTCTACCTGCTATTTTTTGTATGTCTCAGAATGGAGGGGGGGGGCCCCAAGAAAATGTTTGCCCAGGGCCCAATCAAAATTAAAGACGGCCCTGGTTGGTATGTCCAAAGGTACTAATTCAATATTCATCTTATAGATTCACTAATAACTGGTAACAGATCAGGGATCTGCCTATGTAAACAAGGCGGATCCCCACTCTGACAGGGGACAACATGGAGATCTGCTGTTCCTAGCGATCTCTGTGTTGTCCCAGTGAGCCCAGCCCCCACACAGTTAGAACACACCCAGGGAACAAAGTTAACCATTGATCGCCCCTAGTGTTAACTCCTTCCCTACCAGTGTCATTTATCAGTGCATTTTCTTTAGCACTGATCACTTTAATAATGTCACTGGTGCCCAAAATGTGTCACTCGGAGTCAGCTTTGTCTGCCGCAATGTGGCATTCCCACTTAAAATCGCAGATCGCTGTCATTACCATTGAAAACATAAAAAAAAAAGTTCATAAATCTATCCCCTATTTTGTAGACGCTTTTACCAAATATATTATCATTTATTATTCTGATTGTCATACCCTCTGCACTTCGTTTCAGTGTATACGGCCTACTGTTGTATCTGCTGCACTCCTTTCCTGTATATAATGCCCACTGTCATAACCTCTGCACTCTTCTGTGTACACTGCTCACTGGAAAATGGAAATGGCCTAGTCATTAAGGGGGTAAATCCTTCTGGGGCTGAAGTGGTTAATCTATAAAAAATGAAAAAAAGTTTTGCCTTTTTAGTTCTACAGATTGACATACACATACATTATTCCCAAAGATATGCAGCCCCCTTGTCACTGTGAATCATTTCTCCAATTTTGGTATCATTAGGAAGATGGAGAAGCAATTACTAAGTCATGTGATATGCTTACTGTTATTTGCTTTATACTGGTTATAAATAAATTTAATTCAGGCAGCCGATTGTAGGGGAGCCAAGTATTCTCTAGTCCCCGATGAACTAATGAACTCTATTCTGCTTCAGTCTGTAAGATAACTGTCCCCCCTGTGTATGGTCAGGAGGCATACTTTCATGAAATATGTGAAACCTACACAATGTAACTGTAATTCATACTTTAATTTATTTGAATTACTCAGCCACTTGTGATGCATTCCTAAATGTTGGTGTGTGGAAATGTGAAGACGGTTTTAGAAACCCCTGTGACCTTCTGAGGAAATTGCAGTTTCTCCAAAGAATTTTTGACATACTGTGTGACTTCCAGAACCTGATTTCACTTGGAAGCTTTCTAACATTGCTTATGTCTGATGACATGTCATGTAACACTACTTACACTTAGTACCTAAGATCTAAATGCTTCTTTTATAAAGTATTTGGCTTTGGACTTGCTAAGATAGTGATACTTTAGTGTTAAATGTTTCAGCTGTCTCCTTAAACTTTGACCTGTTCCCCAAAGACATGCATTTACTGAAAAATGTTAACACCCTAAAATTAAAACTTGATAAACCTTTTCCAATTTCAGAAAAAAGGTCATATTGCTGATACTAAGATCTATATATATGAATGGTATGACAGTGGGCAGTATACCCAGGAGAGGAGTGCAGAGGGGATGGCAGTGGGCAGTATACACAGAAGAGGAGTGCAAAGGGTATGACAGTGGATAGTATACACAGGAGATTTGTGCAGAGGGTATGACAGTGGACAGTATACACAGGAGAGGAGTGCTGAGGTTATGACACTCTCCAGAGCCTCTCCAATCCTCTGGAACTCACTACCTCCACTGGTCCGGCTATCCCCTACTCTTGCTACCTTCAGGCGATCCCTGAAAACTCATCTATTCAGGGAAGCCTATCACGTCTCAATCTAATCTTCTACCACTTCCATCAGCTCATTCCCGACAGTTATAACCTTTTGTACCACCTGCCCCACCCTATTAGATTGTAAGCTCTTCTGAGCAGGGCCCTCTTAATCCTCTTGTATTTTATTGTTTTGTAACTGTATTGTCTCCTTTTTATATTGTAAAGCGCTGCGTAAATTGCTGGCGCTATATAAATCCTGAATAATAATAATATTAATATAAGAGTGAGCAGTAGACATAGAAGAGGAGTGGTGAGGGTATGACAGTGGGCACTATACATAGGAGAGGAGTGCATATGGTATAACAGTGGGTAGTATACAAAGGAGAGGAGTGCGAAGGATATGACAGAGGGCAGTATACACAGGAAAGGAGTGCAGAGGGTATGACAGTGTGCAGTATACAAAGGAAATGAGTGCAGTGGGTATGACAGTGGACAGTGTACACAGGAGAGGAGTGCAGAGGGTATGACAGAGAGCAGTATACAAAGGAGAGGAGTGCGTGGGTATGACAGTGGGCAGTATACAAAGGTGATTAGTACGGTGGCTATAACAGTGGATAGTATACAAAGGAGAGGAATGCGGTGGGTATGACAGTGGCCAGTGTACACAGGAGAAGAGTACAGAGGGTATGACAGTGGGCAGTATACAAAGGAGATGAGTGTGGTGGGTATGACAGTGGGCAGTGTACACAGCAGAAGAGTGCATAGGTTAAAGCAGTGGGCATTGTATACAGGAAAGGAGTGCAGGGGATACAACAGTAGGCCATATAAACTGAAACAGAGTGCAGAGGGTATGACAATGAGCAGTATGTGCAATAAAGGAGTCTGGAGGTATGAAAGGGGACAATATGTGCAGGAGAGAATTGTAGAAGTCATGACAACACGCATTATGTGCGGAAGAAGAGTGGCATAACAGTGGGCAGAGCAATTATTCTTTTGACTCACTAATGGTGGCTACGCTAATCCTCTTTCCATAATTAGGAACAAAATAACTAAAAAATATGGTCATAGCCATACAAGCAAATGGTTGTGGAGAAATGTACCCCATAATGCATTTGGCGCCCATTTACAAATAAGTTAGTTCTAAAGAAGCACCATAGAAGCTGAGGATTTTACAGAGGAGGAACAAAGGTAAAAAACTGTATTTAGGAAAGGTTATTTTGGGAAAATGGAGATTAACAGGGATCATTTTGGTGGCACCGCCCACTGTAAAGTTGGTGGGGGAGGGGAATACTGAAACAGTGTGTGAATTGGGGACAATGAAGGTTCTATCAAGTTATTGGCAGGAACTGTTACACATAGCCCAGGAACAGTGGTGGTAGTGCTGGGGAGGAGGTAGATGTTGCCAGGCTTTGTTAATGGGGATTGTTTAAACAGGAAATGAGGCAGTGGAATTGAGAGTCCTACAAGACCTGGGTCAGGGGAGATGAGACGAATATTTGGTGTAGTGTACTTCATAAATGTAAGGGAGCAGCCCACATGTGTTAAGTACCAAGGGGTTAACCTACATGCACATGGGTTTAAGATTAAGTGTTGAGGGGTTATCACATATGCACAGAGAAATTAACAGTGAAGGGTTAAAGTACCTGAGCTGAGGTTGGTCACTAAAGGGGTTAATGCTTATATAGTGAGGAATGGGCACTGAGAGTTTAATGCGCACACATACTGCATATTCACCAATGAGGAGTTGATGCACAAGCTCTTGAAGCAGATCACAAACATTGCAACAGGTCACTAAGGGGTTTACACTTATAAGCTGATAAAGACTTGTGGTTAACACCAGGGAAAGACCAATGCATGTGCTAGAGGTGTAATGTCACTGAAGAAAGACCAATGTGTATGCTGAATGTGTGGTGTCACTGGGGAAAGACCAATGTGTGTGGTGGAGATGTGATGTCAATGGGAAAAGAGCAATGTGTGCGCAGGAGGTGTGGTGCCACCAGAGAAAGACCAATGTGTGTGGTGTCACTTGGGAAAGACCAATGTTTGTGCTGGATAATGAGAAGAAAAGGAATTTGGGGACTTTAAATGAGGTAGGAACCAAAGGGGCAACTGCCTCTATCCCTATCATTAATTAAAGTTGAGAGCAAGTGGTGGGACTTTATATGAAGCACACAGCAGCACAAAAGGAAGTCAAGTGACTGGGAAATACTGTTTATTCATGTTGTATAATCTAACACACAACAAAATGGGTATATAACCTCCAAAAGCATTTGATCATTTACAACATAAGTTACATAGTAGTCCACAATCATTGAAACAGTTATAGAACAGACAACGGATACATTTTTATAAACATAGGTAGATTAAGGGCCGGTTCACACTGCAGGCGCGGCGAGGCAAGTCGGAGACGCCTGCGGCGACCTCAGCGGCGACTTGCAGATGACTTCTGTATAGAAGTCAATGCAAGTCGCCCCCGAAGTCGCCCAGAAGTAGTACAGGAACCTTTTTTCTGAGTCGGAGCGACTCGAGTCGCTCCTCTCAGAACGGTTCCATTGTACACAACGGGGGCGACTTGCGGGAGCGAGGCGAGGCGAGTCGTGTCGCCTCGCATCGCCCGCTGTGTGAACCGGCCCTAAAAACAAAACTAAATATAACAAAAAAATATAAGAAAAGGGGAACAAAATAAAATAAAAAATGAAAAGGAATAAACATAATTCATATACTGAATGATTATAAACATGAATAAAACCGTAGCGAATATAAATTGGTCCATGGTAGAATGATAGTAAAGTGTAAGGATTGACGCGTTTCGCATCAGAAGCATAAACCATGTAAAATATCAGGCTGCATATTGAACCTACATCTCCATCTGCACAGGGGCAGTGCAGCATCGAAAGTTGCCAAAAAATCACAAGGTCTCATCTCCGGGCACCACAGTCGTCAAAGGGGCAATAGCAACCAGCACAGACGATTCGTGGGCCATGTAATGTTTGTGCTGGAGGTGTGATGTCACTGGGAAGAGACCAATATGTGTGCTGGAGGTGTGGTGTCACTGAGGAAAGACCAATGTGTGTGCTGGAGGTGTGATGTCACTGGGAAGAGACCAATGTGTGTGCTGGAGTAGTGATGTCACTCGGAAGAGACCAATGTGTGTGCTGGAGGTGTGGTGTCACTTGGGAAAGACCAATGTGTGTGCTGGAGGTGTGATGTCACTGGGAAGAGACCAATGTGTGTGCTGGAGTAGTGATGTCACTCGGAAGAGACCAATGTGTGTGCTGGAGGTGTGGTGTCACTTGGGAAAGACCAATGTGTGTGCTGGAGGTGTGATGTCACTGGGAAGAGACCAATGTGTGTGCTGGAGTAGTGATGTCACTCGGAAGAGACCAATGTGTGTGCTGGAGGTGTGGTGTCACTTAGGAAAGACCAATGTTTGTGCTGGAGTTGTGATGTCACTGGGAAGAGACCAATGTGTGTGCTGGAGGTGTGATATCACTCGGAAGAGACCAATGTGTGCTAGAGTTGTGATATTACTGGGAAGAGACCAAGGTGTGTGTAGGAGGTGTGATGTCAATGGGGAAAGACTAATGTGTGTGCTGGAGGTGTCCCTGAAGAAGGACCAGGAAAAGACTGACTTGCACAGTTTAAAAGTAATTGAAAATGCATTAAAGATATAATAAAGGACGTGAGTGCATTAATAATTTGTTGCGTCCAAAGAGCATTTTGCATCACATCAACTCGGTCAACTGTTCCAGTGACAACTATCTAGAAGGACACAGAAAAAAATGATGACGGCATACCTCCCAATGTTTTGAGATGGGAACAAGGGACACCTATTAGCAAAAGTATATAGGCATAGAGCACCCCCCTGTCACGCCACCTTAAAGGTGAATTATACAACAAAAAAATTATTAGTGAAACACACAAGTGCTTTTTTACCACTACTATTCCTTCATATTGGCTTTTGAAATTTACAAAATGCAGCAATTTAAAATGTGAATGAAATGTTTAGCACTGGGAAACACTAAAGATAAATAATGCATTTTATATACAACTATAGTGATCAGACCAATGTAAGGGACAACTGAGGAGGAAAGAGGGACAGAAAGACTTGGCACCAAATCAGGGACAGTTAAGATCTATGCAAAGGTTTTTACCATTACCATACCCTACTCTATCCAAAAACAAAAAATGTGAGCTTCCTTATCCAGCCTATTCCATGGAGGGGACACATTTTTTTAGGCCTGTGTTATAGAAATAAACTATCTCCAGCCAAAGGCTCTTTGGATAAATGTACCCATAGTCTATAGCAAAAGTGTTCCCTACCACCCTGACTGTGTCAGTGTGGACTGGTGCCTGATAATTCAAAGGGTGGGTATAAATAAGGAGACTGTGCACAGCGGCAAAGATGGCTTTAAGAGTAGACTGACTACACATATTCCCTACTTTAAAGTAGATCTATAGTCACAGTATACACTTTAATTTTATAACACCAGCATTATAAAACCAATCCAAACACTAGTTATATCTGACAATCTAGTATAGGCTTACTTGAAAAATCTCCTTTCAGGTTCTGGGTACTTCCTCCTTGCTGGCCATCTATTTCCACAACTTAGGCCGCGTACACACGCGGGGACTGTTCGCTCAACTTTGTCCGCTGAACAGTGTTTCGGCGGACAGTCCGCTCGTGTGTGGGCTTTCAGCAGACAGTTTCAGCGGACAGTCTGCTGAACAAAGTTTTTCGGAAATTCCGAAAAACTGTCCGCTGAAACTTTGTTTCAGCGAACAGTCCCCTCATGTGTAGGCTTGTTTGTCAAACTAAGTTCCGCGCATGCTCAGAAAGGATTTACACGCCGAAGTTTGCATTGCAGTGTATAGGACGTCGTTTTCTAGTCCCGTCGTACGTGCCGTTCACGTCATCGCGCACGGTTTCAGCGGACTGTTCGTTCGTCGTGTGTGGGCAAGTCCGTCCATGCTAATTTTGAGTGGACTGTCCGCTGAAACTGTTTGACGGACAAAGTTGAGCGAACAGTCCCCGCGTGTGTACGCGGCCTTACTGGATTCCCTGCATGTTTAGCTTAACCTCTGATATTTACTTTCAATTTCTAAGGACTATACATCCCATGATACCTTGCTGCCTGCCAGCAGCGATTCCTGTACTGACTCCACCTCCCGAAACTCCTCCTCTCAGCACCTCCGTAGTTCAGAAGGCAGGCTCTTTGAAATGTGTGACACAGCAGTGCCTATTCACAGGACATAATGAACTCATGTCACAGAATTCAAGGAAGTAAATGTGTGGGGATCTTCACAAAGCAGGTTTACAAACCTCAAGATTGTTCAGAGTAAAAGGAGTAGGCTAGAGATAATTGAAAGAGTGTGAAAATCAAATACAATTTTGACCAAAGATATGCTTGGAAAAAGGGTTAAATGATCTACTGATGCCTCTATGTATTCATTCATGCAGTGTCTTTTTATCAAGAAAATTAGGTAACAAGTCTCCCCCACATCGTTATTCTGGAGCAGCTGGCTCCAGTCTGAATGAATCAAATAAAAATGAATGATAGCGTGTGATGGGATTCCAGGATGTTGCTGATGTCAAATTCCAATACCACCATCGTTGATTGGTTCATAGTAGGGACTAGTGTAGATTTCTTTGAAATCACAATTATTTCTACCAAATTAGTGAGCAGCAAATGAAAAAAAATATATACATTTTGAAATTACATCAAGGAACATGTTAAATCTTATATGGTATTTTAGTTATTAGGTGTACATATATAATTTAACTGAGCTGGTACAGTTTACATTTTAAATAACTCTGAACACTAAAAACAGGGACCAATGCAAATGGTTAAAATGGCAATATTGTATTCTTGCGCATTTGAGCAAGCTTAGAAAGCAATTTAATCTTTCATTTCATGGAAATATTTAATATACAGTGGTGTGAAAAAGTGTTTGCCCCCTTCCTCATTTCCTGTTCCTTTGCATGTTTGTCACACTTAAGTGTTTCGGAACATCAAACCAATTTAAACAATAGTCAAGGACAACACAAGTAAACACAAAATGCAATTTGTAAATGAAGGTGTTTATTATTAAAGGTGAAAAAAAATCCAAACCATCATGGCCCTGTGTGAAAAAGTGATTGCCCCTAAACCTAATAACTGGTTGGGCCACCCTTAGCAGCAACAACTGCAACCAAGCGATAACGTGCAATGAGGCTTTTACAGCGTCCTGGAGGAATTTTGGCCCACTCATCTTTGCAGAATTGTCCTAATTCAGTTACATTAGAGGGTTTTTGAGCATTAACGGCCTTTTTAAGGTCATACCACAACATCTCAATAGGATTCAGGTCAGGACTTTGGCTAGGCCACTCCAAAGTCTTCATTTTGTTTTTCTTCAGCCATTCGGTGGTGGACTTGCTGGTGTGTTTAGGATCATTGTCCTGCTGCAGAACCCAAGTTCGTTTCAGCTTGAGTACACGAACAGATGGTCGGACATTCTCCTTCAGGATCTCTTGGTAGACAGCAGAATTCATAGTTCCTTTTATCACGGCAAGTCTTCCAGGTCCTGAAGAAAAAAAAAAAAAAAGGGAGGGGGGGGGGGAAGGGGGGGAAAAACAAAACTCAAAAACCAAACACACACTGAGTTTTGTTCCCCCCCCCCTCCCCCCCCCCCTCCCTTTTTTTTTTTTTTTTTCCTGATGTAGATGTGGATGCAGATATCTGGGGATATTCCCTTTATATGCACACAAATCATGTACATGATATCTTCATACCACACATGTGGGCCTATATATAAAATATATAAAATAAAAATATATATGTCTAATTCCGATTATGTTGGGATTTCCATCACAGGCGTGGCTTACCATACAGGCAGGCTGCCTACGTTTGCACCTACTTCCTACAACCTTTGTGGGGCATAGGGTTTTCTGTCGTGTGACCGCTCGTGAGCCGCGCCTCTGGGCTTCCGACCCTCACCCCACTGCTGGACTCTGTGGCGAGATGTATGGACCATGTACCTTCTTTAATTTGTGAGGGACGTCTAAGCACGAACCTGGGTAAACTCCACCATTAAGCACTATAATTTACGTGAACCTCTTGGCAATACTATACTGGGTAACTACACTAACAAATTTAGAATATGGTTAATACTAATACTATTCGATAGATTTATTAAGTTTTATCTTGTCTCTCTATCAACAGACTATCTCTGAAGAAGACCCTAGTGGTTGAAACGCGTTAGAACTATAAAAAAAATTATTTTGCTGTTATTAATTTTATACAGTATATTTATAGTTAGGTCTGCTTAGTGTATGCCCATTGATGTTATTGTATTTTTTGTATATAAAAGCTTGGTTCTATCTATTTTTTGTTTTAAATACCCGGGTGAAGCTCATGTTTTTACCATACAATAAAATAATCTTTTTTTATATTATGCTACGCTTATTGTTTATTGCTGCCTAAAAACCCCGTTGGTGGGGGAATTTGTTTTATTTTTTCGATTTATAGGGGTGAGCAGCACCCTTCTTGCTCTTGTCAGCAGTGTGTTCTTTCCAATATTATAGAAATTGAACTCAGGTGTGGACAACCACAGTTATAGTATGTTTTAACAAGGGGGGGCAATCACTTTTTCACACAGGGCCATGATGGTTTGGATTTTTTTTCACCTTTAATAATAAACACCTTCATTTACAAATTGCATTTTGTGTTTACTTGTGTTGTCCTTGACTATTGTTTAAATTGGTTTGATGTTCCGAAACACTTAAGTGTGACAAACATGCAAAGGAACAGGAAATGAGGAAGGGGGCAAACACTTTTTCACACCACTGTAGCTGTCTATTGACATTTGTTTAATAGATTTAGGTTTTCGATTAGCTGGCAAATACTAACACTTTCACGTGGAAAGTTTTGATAATGTCTGTCTGCATGCATAATCTCAAAAGGTTTCGAGTTTCTAATTTTTCCTTCTTTAAACTTTATACATTTTGAAAAAATATTCTACTTTGATATCTTATAGTGAACATTTCTCTATAGCTCAGCTTCATTGTTCATGCTTGAAATAAATTAGCCCATGCAATGGATGAATAGGGTTCGTGGTTAGAGTGCTGGCCTTGAATACACAACTCTGTGGGTTTGTATTCAGCCTAAGCCACTTAACCTCCGTGTGATGTTGGGCAAATCATTTTCCCACTTTCTTCCTGACGTACCCACCTGCACTTGAGGATTAAAAACTGTTTTCTTAAGGCCCTCTGGGAATCTACTGTGCAGAGAGAAATGTGCAGCTGTGTAAATGCTTCTTAAGGATAAGAGGTCAGCCAAAAATATATATACATTTATGAATGTACAAATAATACTTTTCCTGTAATGATAGTGTGCATACAAACCAAATAATATAGCGAGAACATGTTGATTTGGGCTGTTCGCTTTTCAAGGGAATTTGCTCCTTAGTTTAGTGAATGAGGTAAGGCTCTGCTGATTTACAACATTCAATCATGTCCAAGCAAAAATATTGTTTTTTTTTCTTGCATGTGATTGGGGTATACTTTGTAAAGTGCATTTACACCTTTTCACTAAGCTAGGAAAAAATTCCATAGCAAAGTAAAGAACCTATTTGCCTTTAGTAAATCAACCCCATGACATCTCTAGTCACTGATGATATTTATTATTATTATTATTCAGGATTTTTATAGCGCCAGCAATTTACGCAGCGATTTACAATATAAAAAGGAGACAATACAGTTACAATACAATACAAGAAGATTAGGAGGGCCCTGCTCAGAAGAGCTTACAATCTAATAACATTCCATAATTTATTTATTCTGGAATAATTCCCAGTTGAAGGGAATAGAGGTTTACATTATCAGTGGTTTGCTCATTGCAGGTTGTCAGCTACTATACTAGCATACAATTGTGTAACATTGAGTAATAACTGTAGTTTTAGTACAGTTATCCTGTAAATTACCACTTCCCCCGCCCCCAGCAAGCCCAACACATCTCATATTCACCTGTACTCACTTCTCAGAGTTCTTTTCTGTCTATCCCACTGTGAGCTATACATCCACCACTATGAAATCTCCCAACTGGGCTCTTCTGCAAAGAATCACCAGTCATCTCTATAAAGAGGTTGTCGGGCTGCATAATAGACAACCTCTATGGAAATGAATGGAAATCCTTCTGCACTTTTACAAAAGAAAAACCTGGGCAGGATATTCTACAGTGGTGCCTTCCTTTGTGCCACACAGTGAAATTCTCTGGGGCACAATGATAGATGGGGATAACACTTGGGGAAGGGGCATGCTGCGGGGAGGAGACCACTTGAAGGATACATGTACTATAAGAACAGTTATCTTTTAAAGAAACGATCCAGGCAACAATCAAGAGCACAACCTGCTTATGGTGTGCATGTAAAATTGCTAGGATTCTAAAGAAGCACTCTAGACAAAAACAGCTAAATATAATAAATGATATACAGTATTTAATATTATTCAGCCAGCATTGTGATTTGGGCACCCCAGGCAGACAATAAAGCCAAGTCCTGCACATCTCCAAAGACCTGAAGTCCACATGCCAACCTGCTGAGCAATAGTACACTGATAAGGTTACATTTTTCTCTTCCCTCTTGTAAGTTTGACATGCATGGTTCTGCAAAGTAATAGAGCATAGATTCCTCTACAGGCGGCTCACAACACAGATTCAGGTACCTAAAGTAGTTTTATTAAAAATGAATTTAATACATTTTTATAGTGAAGGATGAATTCCATATTTTTTTCCATAATACATTTTTATTAAGTGAAAATTGCAAAAGCATACACGGTTGCCCACAGACACAGAAAACACAAGTCAAAATCCCAATCATGACATAAACAATCCTACACAAGTTAGACACAGTATGCAGAGGGATGTCTGTGGAGTCAAAACCCCAGAGGAGTATTTGGAAGCTACATACCATTAGCAGAACATAAAATAAGAACAAAAACGAACTAACAAAAAAAAGTAAATAATCACATACCCAAAATGGTGCAGTTAGGGATATCCAGGGCCACTGATAAGGCAGTACAACTGGCCCTGTTGTATTGGGCCCACGCCTCATCAGCTAAACAGGGGGGCCAAGAGCAGCTTTATTGTTAATTTCTGCCTAAATTAATAATCGGGTGTTGTTAGATCACACCCCCGTCCCTACTTGCTTCATAGGGCTTAAATTACATTTCCCTGGGCCCCATCAGGTCAACAGAGGGGCCCAGGAGGTGGGAGCAGAGGAGGGGCTTTTTTTTTCATTTTCAGGGGGATAGGCAAATAAAGTAAGTGCCACTGTTGGGGGGCCTTGTCAAGAAGACTGTATGGAGCCCCATGATTTCTAACAGCCCTGGGGATATCTGTCAATCATACCATGCCCCAACCCATTAAGCAATCCCTGTCAGTTGTGAGTAGTCCCCCATGGAAAATGCCAGGCCAATCCAAAAGAGGAGAGAGAAAGAGGACAAGGAAAGTAAGAAAAGGAGACTGAAAAGGGAGTAGTTTTAATCACCGTTTTCACATTCAGCAGACCTATTACACAGCCCCATAGTTTTATTCTAAGAGCCTTCCATCTTATGTTCTAGTTTGTGAATTAAACTACAAACACTTATTTAACCTCTGCTCATTTGTCTAATGAAAATTGTAACAGTTGGGCGCTGTGGCTAAGAATTACGAAATTAAAAAATATATTACAAAAACATAGACTATTCTGGTTATTTATTTTATACGTGGAGTGTCGGACTACAGTATATAGAAGAACAGTGGTTATAATGAGTTCCCAGCAAAATCGACCTAGGATGAACATAAATTAGATCCATCCTGGCTTTAACACTATGTTAAAGGAGTTCGATGGTTAAAGCACACACTTTTATTTTATAACATTGGCATTGTACTATCAATGTAACAATAGTTATACAATGTGCATTTGAGAATCCAAAATAAACTCCATTTGTGTTGTGATTTTTGCCTGTCTGCTGGTAAACTCTTTTCACAACTTTCTGCTGCTTATTCTGCCGTTTACTGTCAGTTTTTAAAAAACTACATATCCCATGGTACCTTACTGCCTGCAAGCTTTGATTCCTGTGACTCCACCTCCTGAAGCTGCTCCTCTCAGCACCTCTGTAGATCAGAAGGCAGGCTTGGTGACATGCGTGACACAGCAGTGCCTACTCATAGGTCATAGTGAATACGTATCAGAGAATTCAAGGTAGTAAATATGTGGGGATCTTCACAAAGTAAGTTTATAAATTTCAGGATTTTTTTAGTATCAGTGTCAGTTAGTGTCAGTGTGTTTTAAGTAGAATAAAAAATAAGCAAAATGGGCACTATTGTTTTGAGCTCTATTATGGCTACAAACAACAATTAACATGCACATTTGTGGTATTGGTGCAATAGTCAGGAGCAGGGAAATTTAATGTGGGTTGCTTTTGGTGGAAAGTTATGTTAGTAGCAAGAAATATACATCTAAATGTAAAAGAAAAAGAGATTTTCTTTTTTTTTTTTACTATTTTGGGCCAGTTTTCCTTTTGATAATAAAAAAAAAATCAGGAGATATCTATTACCATTTACCACCAAAAGAAAGCCCAATTTGTCCTGAAGTTGTGATGATACGTACAGTTTTACTAACACATGTCAAAATTTAAAAATTTTTACCCTTAGGCGTGGAGGGGTTAATAGGAGTAGGCTAGAAATAACTGAAATACAATGTGGATATTAATATGTAATTTTACATTCTGACCACAGATACTTTTTCAGTAAAGTAACAGTAACCTACGATATGATACATCATGGGACTCATTTTATTTATTTTTTAAATTGAATTAAAGGAAACTGAATTCCTAACAAAAGAGCTATTTTTTTTTTTTTTTTTTTATAAATTGCAAAGACATCATGTGTAAATTAGGTACAACTAATCCCTATGCTTTTCTCAGTGCTTCCATGAAATTGTTAAACTAAGAAACCTTAATATGAAATAACGTTCATGTAGTAATGCTCATATTTCTATAGAAATTCTTGAGTAACCATTTATGATTAGGATTCCGAGATGTATAAAAGTTCAGCTATAGGTCAATACAGGTAATTAATCCAGTCTCACAGATATATATTCCTTAAACTGCACTGCAGACCTCATTAGAAGTCTTTTCGAGACCCTAGTTAATTGGGGCTTATGATATCTCAGCATTCCTTCTAGCTTGGACCGTGTTTTGTCAATTATGTCACCTTGGAACACTGCCTAGCATAGACAAGGAGGTATTGATCTTACCATCTTGTCAATGACTTTTGATTTTTTGGGGGGAAATCAGGGTAGCATTGTGTTTAATACCACTCCCCTATTCTCTCCACACAGTTTGGGGTTTGTCAGACCTCATTATTTTACAGGTATCGTTTGTAACAGGCAAAACTTTTTTTAAGTTCATACTGTTTTTCATATAAATGCCAGAACTTTATTTCGGCAAAAAAAGAAAAATCATCCTGCCCCTGTTAATGTCTTGATAGAGTGCACGACCAATGGTGATACCATACAAAATCGGCACCAGATGTTTTTTTAAGTACTTTTTTTTTGTATAATGTTTGTTTTATGCAGACCTCAGTAGAGTTTTGAGGTCTCAATCTTTAGGCATGCTGGCTTTGTCGCAGGGTTTCATATCTGTGTCCTTTACCCTTATTGTCCCTTTCTTTGGGGGAAGAATGTTATCTGAACTGTGGGAACATTGGATCTCTCTATTTGAAGTTGTGCTACTTTGGAAGATGCAAAGTGGTTGACTGTTGGAAAGCAACTATCTTTGATTATACAAGTAAAGAATGTACCCTCCTGTAAAAATAATTTTTTGCTCTTCAGTGGTGCTGGTAATCTGGCTCTGCCAGGCAGGTTGCTGCTTGGTCTTACCAAAGGGGTGTGGGTGATGTTCTTCACACCCACCGGTGCCACCTCATGTAAATTCAGACTCTGGGTACCTGTGTTGGGAAACATAAGAGCCCAAGTTAGATTAATGCTAAGCTGCTGTGAGATTCTGTAGTTGGAGCTCTCCCAATGATGGCCTGTGTGAAAGGAAGAGACCGTTTTCCAGCCATCAATTGTCCTGGCCTAGGAGCATTATGCATGCATTGAATGTTTTGCAGTGAGTATGCATGTAGTTTGTGCCATGTGTAGTCTTGCTTCTCATACACATTCTGTAACCAATACAGAAATTTTGCCAGCAAGGTGTTATTGTCACTAGATAGGCCTATATTTTTAAAAAACATTCTTTGAGTTTTAAACTCCTTGAAGGGTCCATTGTTAATGCAATCAAAAATATGCCAATTGAAAATATACAGTGTCAAGCTGTACAGTGGCATACTCCTACGTGCTCGTTCCCGAGCCAGCTCTCTGCGTCCAAAGGACACAAAAGAGTACGGCTCTGCCCCCCCCCACTCCTGCCTCATTGGCTGTGATTGAAAGCAGTGGGAACCAATGGCTCCTGCATCTCAGCCAATCACTACGGAGAGACCCAAGAGAGCCTCAGGTCTCGTGCACATCGCTGGATCGAGATCGGACTTAAAAACCTTCATGCATAGAACCTTAAAGTGGAAGTAAACTCCCCTATCGTTTTCAGCCAAGGAAGCTGCCATCCTTGCCTCTGTTTAATATTCAACTGCTATGGTGCTGCACATGTGATTTGTTATGACACCAGCCAATGGATGGTTTGATAGTTTGGCTGAGAGCACAGCCAATGTGCAGTTAGAATTCCCGGCATGCCTTTTTTTTTAACTGTTTAAATCGATGGGTTTACTTCCACTTTAAGCCTTTACAACCATTTTAACTAGTTAACTGGTTTAACAATAGACAAACACAATATGCTTCAACTGTTGTCAGAAAAAGTAACGTGAACCCATACACTAATTACTTCAGCAAAAGCTAATTGGAGTCCAGGCAATTTCAAGGGGTTCACACACAGTACTTTCCCAAGGGGTTCACACACTTTTTATTGCCACTGTATTTGTGTACCCTCTCTTTATTTGTGGATGAGCTGTCTGGAAGGAAACAAAAACATTGTGGGACCTGTAGCAGGAAATAATGCCTTTTGTGGACAGCGCCCTGTTTCCAGACATGATTGTAACCATTAAACACAATGCAATTCCATCAACAATTCAGGCTCATTTCCATTTAGGGTAGCCCTTGCCTACCCTTTAAAACATATGTGGTGGAAAGCTTTTCCAAGGGAGATGAGGTAGACTGACAGGTGGCTGGGAGGTGCTATGTCACATCCTCAGCATGTGTTCTAACCTTTAAGATCAAGTTAAACTGCTACAGCAACCAGCCACTGTGCTAAGTATGGGGGGGGGGGTGTAGTAAACATATGTCTTAACCACCTGTTTTTACCACCCCTGGCCTGGCTGCAAGCGTGAACAATTACTTACAAAAAGATTCTTAGCTGTACAGTGTGCAAGTTGAATCCTAATAATATATGTACTTTTGTTCCCTGCTGCACAAGATACCCTACGTGTGTACTTATGCCCCCTACCACTTTTATAGAAGGTTTGTAAGAAGTTTTTTTAAATTGTACCCAATATATTAATCCTTATTTTCACTGCAGTAAAATTTCCACATACTTGATAACCACAGATTTTGTCACATAATATGGCTTTATGTATTCTACAAATTAATTATTATCCACTATTAACAAACTGAACCTCTATCCCCAGATTACTGAAGTTAGGTAACATTGCTGTTTAATTGTGGGTTTGCATAATTACTTCTGAGGTCGAATGATTCAACACTTCTTTTTTGTGCAGTTTTTTACAGGTCATTTTTTCCATCTTTCTTCTCTGTCTTACTTTTTTTCACCGGAACAACGCTTTATAAGGTTCTATACGATGATGCTGAAGCACACACACTATTAGTGGTTTCCTCTGGCTGGGGACTGCCTGGAGGTGTGGGGGCAGGATCTGCATCACGCAATTACAAGCCTTGGAACCAAATGAATAACAATACTACCGCAGCACGTTGCATCTGGGAGTATTACTCATACAAGACTTTAACTCCTGGAAACCTAGTGAAACTACTCCTAATTGACCAATTGATCCCTGTTGTGCATTTCATGCTGGTTTGAAGCAATGAAAAAGGCTAAAGAAAAATGTTATATTTTCATTTTTAGGTATATATATATATTACACTTTGCTCTAATGTAAAGTAGTGAGTGTACAGCTTGTATAACGGTGTAAATTTTCTGTCCCCTCAAAAGAACTCACACAGCCATTAATGTCTAAACCAGCTGCCAACAAAAGTGAGTACACCCCTAAGTGAAAATGTCCAAATTGGGCCCAATTAGCCATTTTCCCTTCCTAGTGTCATGTGACTCGTTAGTGTTACAAGGTCTCAGGTGTGAATGGGGAGCAGGTGTGTTGAATTTGGTGTTATCGCTTTCACTCTCTCATACTGGTCACTGGAAGTTCAACATGGTACCTCATGGCAAAGAACTTTCTGAGGATCTGAAAAAAAAGAATTGTTGCTCTACATAAAGATGGCCTAGGCTATAAGAAGATTGCCAAGACCCTGAAACTGAGCTGCAGCACGGTGACCAAGACCATACAGCGACTTAACTGGACAAGTTCCACTCAGAACAGGCCTCACCATGGTCGACCAAAGAAGTTGAGTGCACCTGCTCAGTGACATATCCAGAGGTTGACTTTGGGAAATAGACATATGAGTGCCGCCAGCATTGCTGCAGAGGTTGAAGGGGTGGGGGGGTTAGCCTGTCAGTGCTCAGACCATACGCCGCAACACTGCATCAAATTGGTCTGCATGACTGTCATCCCATAAGGTAGCCTCTTCTAAAGATGAAGTACAAGAAGGCCCGCAAATAGTTTGTTGAAGACAAGCAGAATAAGGACATGAATTACCGGAACCATGTCCTGTGGTTTAATGAGACCATGATAAATGTATTTGGTTCAGATGGTATCAAGCGTGTGTTGCAGCAACCAGGTAAGGAGTACAAAGACAAGTGTGTCTTGCCTAAAGTCAAGCATCCATTTCTTTAGTCTGCTTGTCTTCAGCAAACTGTTTGCAGGCTTTCTTGTGCATCATCTTTAGAGGAGGCTTCCTTCTGGGATGACAGCCATGCAGACCAAATTGGTGCAGTGTGCTGTGTATGGTCTGAGCACTGACAGACTGACCCCCCCCCCCCCCCCACCCTTCAACATTTTCAGCAATGCTGGCAGCACTTATACATCTATTTCCCAAAGACAACCTGTGGATGTGATGCCTGTGCCCTGAAGTATAGCTGCTACAGTGCTGCTTCAGTGCACCTTTGGTTGTGTGAATACCTGCTCTTTCTTCCACATGGAGTGTTGTCTTCCAGTGGGAAGGACTATTGCATGCAGCAGGAAGAGGAAGTATTGAATCAATCTAGCCAATCCTATACCTGCAGCGGCTGGGAAAGCAGCAGCATTTCAAGACACAGACCCCCATTATAGCACTAATATTTTTTTTCCCCATGTGACGATAGGGTCACTAGTGTCCTAGTTTAAGTTGCAATAAGGCTATCTTCATCTCCTACAGGAGATTGGTAGCTATAACCCACCTTGCGTGTTTGAAAGACTCGTTGGGTTCCTTGATCCTCGGAACCAATGCTATGGAGCAGATATCCGGCCAACAGATAGTCCCTCTGTGTTTGTTTACTGAGGTACTTCCTGCTGGTTGGAACGCAACCCGTTTCCGCCATCAGTGCGTCGTCCCGCCTATATAATCCACTCCAATGTACATCTTGCTTAACGACAGGGCAGAGCCTGTGACAAGACGTGGAGTTAGTGTTTGCCAGGATTCGGTGGCCATCTTGTTGGTGATGTGAGCTGTGAATTACATCCAGCAAACAAGCACTTTTTAACTAGGATCATGTCAGTGTAATACCCTCATTTTAACATTAATAAATTGTACCAAAGATTACTGCACCATGAGGTTAATTCCTTTATGTTACATGGGACATGCTTTTGCATTGAATTAACATCTTAAACACTGAGAATGGATTGTGGAGATCTGATCATCTATGTCCATCCTGCCCCGCCTGATTGATCGTGGTGTGCTGTGATCAAGGATCACTTTATATTCAAGGCTTATTTGACCCCTGTAATAAGGGTCTACAGAGGAGGGTAAGAGGAAGTGTGTTTGGGTGTCGGAGGTTCTCCTCTCTTCTTTATTATCAAGTACTCCTCCCATGAAATGTGGTTCTTTATACATTTCTTTTGAGGATTGATTACCTTAAAGACAGCATTTTTGAGCGCTGCACCTATCTCCAATTAAGTCCCTTGAGTAAAACTGTAGCTGAGAGATACATTCAAACAGCCTGCACCACATCCAAACAATGGAGTATTATCTCCTTGGGATGTACTTGGTCAGGACAGAGAGATGGAGCAGAATCCTGGTTAAGGTGAAAGGAAAACCTACCTTAGGGAGAAAGTAGGCCTTAGATCTCAAGAAAAGGCTGTCTAGAAATGGTGCTGATAACTCTTGCCTCACAGGGGAGATAGCAACACAAGGAAATTATCTTGTGAGAGTAGACAGAGAAATCTCCCTTGTGGGTTCTAAGGCAGGTTTTTGAAGAACCGGCAGAACCAGGTTTAGGTCCCATGAAGTCACAGGTGGACATACAGGGGGACTGTGTAAGCAAAGCCCTGACAAAAGCTGTCACCAGAGAATGAGTGGCCAGTGGTCTTTGGAAGTAAATCACAGGAGCCCAGATCTGACCTTAGATGGTACTCAAAGCCCAATGCTGATCAAGACAGTGGAAAGGCCAAGATACATCCCACAGATTACATCCTGGGATGTAAATTCCTTGCTTTGCATCATGTGAAGTAAGCCTTCCAGGTGTGATAGTGGAAAGAACATTTCCCAGCTTAGGAAGCATAGAAATAATGGAATCAGGTAGACCCCTGTCTTTTAGGATCTGGGTTTCAACAGCCATGCCATAAGGGCAGTGATCAAGCAAGCATTGTGGTAAACCAGTCCCTTTGACAGCAGATCCAGGCAATTTGAGAGAGGCCATGGAGTTTCCACCTGGATTTGAGATCCAAATACCACATCCACCTGGGCCAGCTTGGTGCATTGATAATCACAGAAATTCCCTCTGTTTTGATGCCGCAAAGGGGAAAACATGATTCAGGTTGAACTGATCCTATAGAAACACCATGGCATCCACTGCTATAGTTAGAAGGTCCCTGGACCTGGAGACAGACTTGTTGTTGAATGTGGAAGCCAGGAGATCCATGTCTGACATTCCTCACCATTGACTATTAAGGTTTTTTCAACATCTGGAATGTATACATTGGACAAGGGCAGAGCATGAATTTCCACCCAAGTTAGAATCTAGTTGGCCTCTCTTTGAGCCTTGAGACTTCTGGTTCCTCCCTGATGATTGATGAATGATGCCACTGTAGTGTTGTTATCTAAACAAACCAGGACCCTGTAGTCAAGAGTTACTGCAGTGAAGAGATAACAGAATCGCTGTTTATGTTCATTGGAATGTGAGCTTCCTCCAGCACAAAAGTTCCTTGCATCAAAGGAGTGTCCATGATTCAGCCTGTCAGGCTTGCTTCCATTGTAAGAAATTTCCAGATCAATGGAAGAATTTCTGGACTCCAGGGCTGCATTTGTGTGCCAGGAATAATCTAGGGTGTCAGGTGCTTGCGATTGTGCAGAAAATGTACCCTTTTGTCTAACGCAGCCAACATTTTGAGGGACAGTAGGCTGGAGTGGAATTGAGTATACAGAGCTACCTCCAAGGAAGCAGCCATCAAGCTCCAAAGCCACATACAAAAGCAAAGGACTGACTTGCTTTTGCACTACAGGGTCCAAACATGGAAGAAAATAGTCAGAAGCTTGCCTTGTAAAGAAAAAATCTCTGGACTGAACTGTATCTAATAGGAGAGTTCCAGCACTGATTTATGAAGGTTCAGGACCCAATTGAACCTCTGCAGAGTCTGAAGAGTTTGATAAACATTGGCAAACAGGCCTATGTTGACTGCTCTATCAGGAGAAGGTTGTCCACTATGGGTATGGCTTGTGAATAAAGCAAGTACGGGAGCTAGCACCTAGTCCCAAGGTTCAGTGGACAGATCAAAGGGAAGGGTCCAGGCAATGAACTGGTAGTGTTGGCCGACTTTTCGGGATCTCACAAGACACTAACAAAACACGGGAACTTAATAGGAGTGGGATGGGTTATATCTGGTTGACTAATTTTGTTGCTGTCTGTACTCCCCAGCACAGATATCTCCACTCCAGTACACAAAATTCCCACTTTCTAGCACAGAAAACCACACTTAGCAGCACAGAAATCCCCACTCCCCAGAACAAAAATCACTCCTCAGCACAGAAATCATCACTCTCCAGCACGCAAATGCTCCCCCCCTATGCACACACACAGAAATCTTCATACCCCAGCATAGAAATATCTATTCCCCAGCACACCACATACTCACTCCCCAGCACAGAAATCACCTTATAGCACAAAGATGCGCATCTCTCTAGCATCCCCCTGCCAAGCCAGTAAAAAATTATATTCTTCCAAACCAAAATCCCTACTCCCCTGCACCAACATTCACACTCCCTCAGCATCAGAATCCCCACTGCCTAGCAAAGAAATTTCTGTGGTGGGGGATGGGGATTGCTATGCTGAGGAGTAGGGATTTCTGTTCTGGGGTGTGGGGATTTCTGCATGTTATCAGAATACATTAGTGTGATAGGAGAGATCCTTGCATCAACGTTGTTCGTTTTGATGCAGGGATCTGTCAGATTTTTGTTTTTTTAAACTCACTGGTTAAACGAATAAAAAAAAAAAATTAAACATGTATAGCCTGCTTTGTGGTAGTGAGGCTTATGCTTTCATTGGAGTTTTTTATATGTTTGTGTGTCCCTTTGCTGTGGCTACTCTTAGTATTTCTTTGCCCAATGTTATTGTATGCTTGACCATACAAGCTGTGGTTGACATTTGCATAGTCTTGGGTTTTAGTTACTCTGGGGAGATCTGAAGATGATCTGCACATAGAAGGACTTTATAGACTTTGGTTAGATGAGCCTACAGGTTCATTTTAAATTAGAGCATATGCCAAAAGTTCTAACCTGTTATAACAGATAAATGTTAGCTAGAAGATGAAGAACTGTTTACATTTAAGAAATTCATCTTATTTTATATTTTTCATTTTGCAGTTAAATTGCAACTTCAAGCAGAAGACAGAGGTGTTGTTTCAATCAAGGGAATCAGTGCAAATCGCTATCTTGCCATGAAGGACGATGGCAGGCTAATAGCACTAGTGAGTATTTCCTAAATGTTTTATGTGCAATAATTGTGATTATGCTTGTGTCCTTAAGTTAAAATACTGTATGAACAAAGCAGTTACCACATTAAGTGCTCATAAAGACTAATGCCGCGTACACACGATCGGAAATGCCGCCAGCAAAACTCTGACGAGAGCTTTTTTTTGGAAAACGCGTGTGTATGCTCCATTGGTCTTTTGCTGGTGGAATTCCAGCCTGCAAAATATTGAGAGCAGGTTCTCTATTTTTTGCTCTGGAAAAGTTCCTCTCCGAAAATGCAATAGTCTGTATGCAATTCAAAAGCGC
Source organism: Lithobates pipiens (assembly GCF_037356315.1). Taxonomy (NCBI): domain Eukaryota; kingdom Metazoa; phylum Chordata; class Amphibia; order Anura; family Ranidae; genus Lithobates; species Lithobates pipiens. The sequence continues at coordinate 302,460,253 of NW_027507718.1, forward strand.
AAAAAATCACGCATGCTTGGAAAAAATTCGACGCATGCGTGGAAGCATTGAACTTAATTTTCTCGGCTCGTCGTAGTGTTGTACGTTACCGCGTTCTTGACGGTAGAAAGTTCAGAGAACTTTTGTGTGACCGTGTGTATGCAAGACAAGCTTGAGCGAAATTCCGTCGTAAAAATCATCCAAGATTTTTCCTACAGAAATTCCACTCGTGTGTACGCAGCATAAAAGTACTTATTTAACCACTTGCTTACTAGGCACTTAAACCCCCCTCAGTCCCAGACCAATTTTCAGCTTTCAGCGCTGATGCACTTTGAATGACAATTGCGCGGGCATACAACACTGTACCCAAATGAAATTTTTATCATTTTTTTCCCACAAATAGAGCTTTCTTTTGGTGGTATTTAATTACAGCTGGGAGTTTTATTTTTTGCTAAACAAACAAAAAAAGATGCAAAAAAAAAAAATCATGTTTAATAGTTTGTTATAAAATTTTGCAAACGGGTAATTTTTCTCCTTCATTGAAGTGCGCTGATGAGGCGGCACTGATAGGCTGCACTGGTGGGCACTGATGGGCTGCATTGGTGGGCACTGATAGGCTGCATTGGTGGGCACTGATAGGCTGCACTGGTGGGCACTGATAGGCATAGTTAAGGCGGCACAAATAGGCACAGATAAGGCAGCACCGATGGGCACAGATAAGGCGGCACTGATAGTCAAAGATGGGCACATAAGATGGCACGGATGGGTGGCACAGATGGGTGGCACGGATGGGTGGCACGGATGGGCACTGATAGGTACCACTGATAGATGGGACTGATGGGCACTGATAGGTGGCACTGATAGGTGGCTCTGATAGGTGGCACTGCTGGGCACTGATGGGCGGCACTGCTGGGCACTGGTAGATGACACTGATGGGCATGGATATGTGGCACTGGGGTGCAGCACCTTTGTTAAGGCAGATTGTGGGCACTGCTGGGGGGCACTGTGGGCACTGCTGGGTGGCACTGTGGGCACTGCTGGGTGGCACTATGGGCACTGTTGGGTGGCACTGACGGGGGGCACTTACTTTTTTTAATGTGGCTTTTGCAGGGGGCAGGTGGGCACTGGCAGGGGGCAGTTGGACACTAGCAGGGCTGGCCGTGATCGGGACTGATGTCCCGATCACGGCCGCCGGTGATCGGCTTTTTTTTTTCTCCTCGCGCTGTCAGTGCGAGGAGGAATAATAGCCGATTACCGGCTCCGTTATATCACATGATCAGCTGTCATTGGCTGACAGCTGATCACGTGATAAGGGGTCGGGATCGACCCCTTGCACGGATCGGTGATCAGGCGAGTCTCGTAGACTCGCCGATCACAGAGCGCGCCGCGCGCGCCCCTCAGGGGGCGCGCAGGCCGCTCGTGCACGGGACGACGTCAATAGACGTAGTCCCGGAAAAGGAGATCCGCGCTGTAGCCGTCATTTGACTATAGCGCGGATCTCAAGTGGTTAATAAAGTTAAATGCAATATGTAGATGCAGTACTCTTTGGCAGCCAATACATTCTTTTCTTCATTGTTTTGACTGAACTCAATATGTGAGAAAGCTGATTCTACTTATGATTCTATTTGTGAAGCAGAATAATTTCTAATGCCACGTACACACGATCGGAAATTCGGCCAGCAAAAGACCGATCAGAGCTTTTCGTTGAAAAATGTGACCGTGTGTATGCTCCATCAGAATTTTGCTGGCCGAATTTGCTCCAGCAAAAGTTTGATTTCAATTTGATTTGCAATTCCGACGTGCAAAATTCCTACGCATGCTCGGAAACAATTCAACGCATGCTTGGAAGCATTCAACTTGTTGTACATAACCGCCTTTTTGACAGTCGAAAATTGAGCGAACTTTTTTGTGACCATGTGTATGCAAGCCAAGTTTAAGCTGTAGCCATGTGCTTGAATAGAGACAAAGCGATTTAGGACACTGCTGCAGTGCTTTCTGGGTCTCCACTGGACTTCAGCTGAATGATTTAACACTACCTCGCCACCATCCACTAGGGGGAGCTGACAAGCAGAAGAAGGTGGGCAGAATTGAATAATAAGAGATGTAGTGCAGGGGAAGGAACATGCTAAGGGAGTCAATGGACTTCTGAACTACAGTTCTCAATGCGAGCCACATATAAAGAGAGAGCTGTATTTTAACAGGCTGAATACTAAGGAAATTTCTCTTTGCTGAAAGGAGACTTAAGCCCCGTACACACGAGCGGACTTTTCAACATCCAAAGGCCGACAGACTGAGTCCGTCAGACTATTCGATCGTGTGTGGGCTGCAACGGACTTTTGACTCGCCAAAGTCCGAAGGACTTTAGAATATGGAACATGCTTCAAATTTTTCCGAAGGAACTCCGCCGTACCCGGTCCCTTCGAAAAATTCGCTCGTGTGTATGCTATTCCGACGGACTAAAACCGACGCTAGGGCAGCTATTGGCTACTGGCTATGTACTTCCTTATTCGAATCCAGTCGTACGTCATCACGTTCGAATCCGTCGGAGTTTAGTGTGATTGTGTGTGGCCAAGTCCGCTCAGCCGAAAAGTCTGTCAGAGCTCCGTCGGAATTCCAGCAGAACTCCGACGGAACTCCTTCGGAAGTCTGTCGGACATAAGTCCTCTCGTGTGTACGGGGCTTAAGATGTACACATCGCTGCTCCTGTGTGCATATCAACCTGCTACCATACTATGGCTGTGTGCTGAGGACTGGAGTCATTCCAGGCAGTTCCAAAAGTGAGTTGACATCTGAACAGTGAGACCCATATTGCTGTATCATTGGGCTCTTGAGAGGACACTGGTGCCATTAACCTGTTGCTGCTAGCAGAGGTGGTACACATAGGGGCTGGCCATCTAAACTTCATGCAGACTTTACTGGGACTGTACTCATTTGCATCACTTTACAGACTGAGCCCCAACAATAGCCAGGTGAAGAACTAATGCTAAAGACTGCTCACTTAGGTAGCTCCTTCACACAAACTTTGTTGTCCATAGTAAGTCATACCTAATTAGGGATTCCTAAATTTCACTGCCATTCATATAGAGTGCACGCTAAATTAGTTATAGCCTACAGTTTACAGAGGAGTTATCGCTGTATTGATTGTCATTGCTGTTACTGTTTTCTAAGGCCATTATATATTGCTTATTTTGTGGATTAACAGCTTTACTCTAATTTAGCAGCATAAAACTCAATTTTATGCTGCAGTAGCCTAGTGAACATATTGACTAGTGAACGGCAATTGATCTAATCCAGCAATGAAGTATCCATTTGCTTAACCTGGTGTGTCAGTGGGGCTGAGATTGGGGCTGTCTACCAAGGAGCACTACACAGGGAAATCTGTATAGACATTACAAATTGTTGGAGCTCTTGTCATTTCACTGAGGCTGCTGTCACACTGGATTTTGATGATAAAACGCCGCTAGTTTTAGCGACGCTCTACCGTCATTTTAGCTGCACTATTCGGCTGCTAGCGGGGTGCTTTTAACCCCCACTAGCAGCTGATGAAGGGGTTAAATGCCTGCGTAGCACCTCTGTCGAAGCGTTTTGCGCTTCAGCAGTGGTGCCCATTCCTTTCAATGGGCAGGAGCGGTAGAGGAGTGGTGTATACACTGCTCCTTCACCGCTCCAAAGATGCTGCTTGCAGGACTTTTTCAATGTCCTGCCAACGCATCGCCTCAGTGTGAAAGCACTTGGCCTTTCACACTGAGACAGCAGGGGAGCTGTTTTTCAGGCGATTTACAGGCGTTATTTTTAACCCATAAAGCACCTGAAAAACGCCTCAGTGTGAAAGGGGTCTAAAAGTTATTATTCCATATTGCCAAGTCTAGTGTGAATTTTGTATTCATTCATTAAGCCAGATACTGGCAGACACTTTGGAAACATGTTAATTTATCTAATTAGTGAACTAATACTGTATAGGTGTGTATTAACTGTGACTTTAACTTTAACTGAACTTTAGCAATATCTTTTGTAGTTACACAGTGACACAGCTGTAATATAGGAAGCTCAGCATCACCAGCCTGCCATTTGTAAAAGTCTACGAGACTCACAATTTCAGGTCCCAAATGAGGGCTTACTGATCCTGAGAGAACTGAAAATTAGTGCTCTCCTCTCCAACTGGATTACCCCAGAGCACCTCACCCTGCATGGATGAGAATCCCTGAGTACCCAAAGCTGTTTCTTATTGTCCCCATTAAAAGACCACAACCTCAATAATGGGGACACATAACTCCCATCCAGGACACATCCCCGACATTCTGTACACAGCCTCCTAAACAGTTTTTACATCATTCTTTCCTAAAACAGCTTGTCTTACAGCTTATCCTTATTATAGTCATATTAGTGTTTTGTTTCTAGAACTTTACAGTCTATAGACCTTATAAGGAAGCTTCTGCAAATGTAAATTTGATTTAACAAAGATAACATTTAAGCACTGAATTTGTCTTTATCTTGCATCTAAAAAAATAACCCCGCACTTTTAATTAAGAGAGGCAATTTATGTTTAGGACTAAAAACTCTTAAGGCCGCGTACACACGCGGGGACTGTTCGCTCAACTTTGTCCGTCAAACAGTTTCAGCGGACAGTCCGCTCAAAATTAGCATGGACGGACTCACGACGAACGAACAGTCCGCTGAAACCGTGCGCGATGACGTGAACGGCACGTATGACGGGACGAAAAATACGACGTCCTATACACTGCAATGCAAACTTCGGCGTGTAAATCCTTTCTGAGCATGCGCGGAACTTAGTTTGACGAACAAGCCTACACACGAGGGGACTGTTCGCTGAAACAGAGTTTCAGCGGACAGTTTTTCGGAATTTCCGAAAAACTTTGTTCAGCAGACTGTCCGCTGAAACTGTCCGCTGAAAGCCCACACACGAGCGTGTGTACGCGGCCTTAGTTCAAAATCGTTCCTCAAAGGATACATTGTCTTGTGTTTATTTGTGCAGAAAATATGGGTCCATTTACATTAAAAAACTATGCAAAGCACTTTCTTGTATCTGAGATGTCTGCCTAACATAAATTTATAAATCAAATGCATTTTGTATAGAAACAGCAAACTTTTACTGAAAAGAAAGGAATATATTTAAACCTTCTCTAGCACTCTTTGCATCCATCCTTTTCAAATAATATAACATCAATACAACCATAGTACTTCCTGATAAAAAAAGAAAAGTAAATGAATGAACCTTCAATTTCCTTTCTGCAAAAAAATAAAAATAAAGACAGTTCTGTTTAAAGGGATATAAGAATAAAAATATAAGGGGATAGACTATAGGGACTCCATGGGAAAGATATTTAAAAAATGAAAAGCTGTTTGCGGCCACTACCCTTCTCAGCATGTTATAGCTGTTAATAGTTAAGTTGGGTACAGGCATTGCACACCTCACACTTATTGCCAATGTTTCTAACCTGTTGTGGCTGTAATCCTTTAGCTGCTTAGTGAATTTTACATGGAGAAACCCTTATTTTTCACTACAGATAGGTGAACTTTCCCATGTTTTATTCACTAAGAGTTCATCAAATACAAACTAGAACATGCCATAGATGGATTAAAATTCGACTTGAATTCGGCAGGGATGGGAGGAATTTAGACCATCTATGGGGGAGACTGGTTGTACAGAAATCGATCTTTCGATTGAGTTCTGTACAACCAGCCTGTCTGTTTTTTACCACTAGATCAGTGCCAATGGCTATAGCCACCATCAGAATACAATAGGTCCACAGGAGGGATTCCCCCATCAACACGGAGTGTGTTGATGGGGGAATTGAATTTTTTTTTTTAATTCAACCTGCTGGTTGATTGAAAAAATGCATCATCTGTGGCCTACCTTAGAGTTTAATCTTGTAAGTAAATTCTGGCTATTTAAGGGCTAATAGGCAAACTACAGTGAAAATAGCATGGGGAGCTGGGCCCTGAACATGAAGCAATGCAAGAAAAAAAAAATGTTTTAACACTGTACAGTGGGGAGAGGACTTTATTGTAGCTTTGAGGGAAACACTGACAATTTTTTTTAACCACTTCAGTACTGGGCACTTTCCCCCCTTCCTGCCCAAGCCAATTTTCATTTTTCATTTCTGTCGCTGTTTAAATGACAATTGCGCGGTCATGCTACGCTGTACCCAAACAAAATTTTTATAATTTTTTTCCCACATATAGAGCTTTCCTTTGGTAGCATTAGATCACCTCCACGTTTTTTATTTTTTGCTAAACAAATAAAAAAATACAGAAAATTTTGAAAAAAAAAACTTTTTCCTTTGTTTATGTTATAAAATTTTGTAAACAAAATTTTGTAAATAAGTAAGTTTTCTTCTTCACCGACGGACACTCATGAGGCTGCACATCCGGGCACTGATAAGGTGGCTCTGATGAGCACGGATGAGGTGGCACCAATGAGGTGGTACTGATGATGGGCACTGATATGCAACACTGATGGGCACTCATAGGCAGCACAGATGGGCACTGAAAGGCTGCACTGATGGTTACTTATGGGTGGAACCGATGGGCATTGATAGGTGGCACTGATGGGCACTGATAGGTGGGCACTGATGGACATGGATGGGCAATGATAGGTGGCACTGATGAACACTAATGAGTGGCACTGATTGACACTGATAGATGGCACTGATTGGCATCACTGATTAGGAGGCACTGGCAGGTATTGCTGGGGGGCACTGATTGACATCATGTGTGGGCACACATTACAACCCATGGCCACCAGGGATGCTATACCTGGTGGTCATCAGTGGTGGCTATCCCTGGTGGTCCTGTGGGCATCCCTGGTGGTCCTGGATGGGCATCCGAGGGGGTGCTGCGCTGATAAAAAATCAGCGCAGACAGACCCCCCATCAGAGGAGCTGTCTAAGTGTCTTGCGGGGAGAGGAACAGAGACCAACGCTGCTGTTGACAGACACAGTGCTGGATCGGGATAGGACTCAGAAAAATATATAGGAAAGTGGGGATGGGGGGCAATGTGGTTACTTAGATATTTTTTCAACTTTTATGCGGCAATTTCATTAAGGTAAACAATGTCTTGCCTTTAGAACCACTTCAAGGTATTCCCCAAGCATGGTCTTCAAAGAATTTGTGTTTATCCTTTACAACTGTTTTAATCCCCTGTACACACGATCGGACATTGATCAGACATTTTCGACAACAAAATCCAAGGATCCAAAATCCATGGATGTTGGCTCAAACTTGTCTTGCATACACATGGTCACACACATCTTGCCGGAAATTCGGAACGTCAAGAACGCTGTGATGTACAACATGTAGGACGAGCCGAGAAAAATTAAGCTCAATAGCTAGTGCGGCTCTTCTGTTTGATTCCAAGCATGCGTGGAACTTTGTGTGTCAGAATTGTGTACACCCGATCGAAATTTACGAGAACGGATTCTGTTGTAAAATTTGAGATTGAGATGGAAAATTTCCAATGGAGTCTACACACGGTAGGAATTTCCGACAACAAGCTCCCATCGAACATTTTCCGACGGAAAATCCGACCGTGTGTACGGGGCATAAGGCTGTTATAAGGTGTTCAGGAACAGAACAATTTTTTATGGACAGTGTAAAATGGCAGTGCATATTTGGCTGTGGAAATTATTATTTTTCTTGTACAATTAGCTTGGCTTACATACAGCAGTAGAACCTCAATCGGATTCATTGAAGTTTGTAAAATAGATTTTTTTCAAGTACTTTAACCACTTCAGCACCGGACCAATAAACAGCCTAAGGGCCAGAGGTCTTTTTACAATTTCGCACTGCACTGCTTTAACTGGTAATTGCGCGGTCATGAAATGTTGTACCCGAACGAAATTTGTGTCCTTTTCTTTCCACAAATAGAGCTTTCTTTTGATGGTATTTGATTGCCTCTGCGATTAAAATTTTTTGCGATATAAATGGAAAAAGACCGAAATTATATTTTCTACTTTTTGTTATAAGAAAAATCGAATAAACTCAATTTTAGTCATACATTTAGGGCAAAATTTATTCAGCCACATGTCTTTAGTAAAAAAAATGTCAATAAGCGTATATTTATTGGTTTGCGCAAAAGTTATAGCGTCTACAAACTAGAGTACATTTTCTGGAATTTACACAGCTTTTAATTTACGACTGCCTATCTCATTTCTTGAGGTGCTAAAATGGCAGGGCAGTACAAACCCCCCCAAACGATCCCATTTTGGAAAGTAGACACCCCAAGGAAGTTAAAGGAAAACTGAGCATGTGCTCAAAACCTCAAGGAAAACAGCTCAAAATTAGAGGGTTTCCTAGTGGTTGAGTGGGAAATAGGGACTATTGCGGTATCATGTAGTAATCCAAAAATAATAATTCATAAAATTTACTCATGTTTTATTATAAATAAATAGACATATATATACACATAACAAAAAAACAGACAAAATATATTCAACCAAAAAGGAAAGGCCTTTTCCTTTCCTTTTTGGTTGAATATATTTTGTCTGTTTTTTTGTTATGTGTATATATATGTCTATTTATTTATAATAAAACATGAGTAAATTTTATGAATTATTATTTTTGGATTACTACATGATACCGCAATAGTCCCTATTTCCCACTCAACCACTAGGAAACCCTCTAATTTTGAGCTGTTTTCCTTGAGGTTTTGAGCACATGCTCAGTTTTCCTTTATACACTAATTGGGACGATGGTATCCTATTTGAATTCGAGGCTGGTACATTATTTACCCCAAGGAAGTTGTGGAGAGGCATGTTGAGCCCATTGAATATTTTTTTTTTGTCCCAAGTGATTGAATAATGACACAAAAAAAAAAAAAGTTTACAAAAAGTTGTCACTAAATGATATATTGCTCACACATGCCATAGTTATATGTGGAATTGCACCCCAAAATATATTCTGCTGCTTCTCCTGAGTACGGGGATACCACATATGTGGGACTTTTTGGGAGTCTAGCCGCGTATGGCACCCCGAAAACCAATCACTGCCTTCAGGATTTCTAAGAGTGCAAATTTTTGATTTCACTCCTCACTACCTATCACAGTTTCGAAGGCCATAAAATGCCAAAATAACACAAAACCCCCCCAAATGACCCCATTTTGGAAAGTAGACACCCCAAGGAAGTTGTGGAGAGGCATGTTGAGCCCATTGAATATTTTTTTTTTGTCCCAAGTGATTGAATAATGACACCAAAAAAAAAAAGTTTACAAAAAGTTGTCACTAAATGATATATTGCTCACACATGCCATAGTTATATGTGGAATTGCACCCCAAAATATATTCTGCTGCTTCTCCTGAGTACGAGGATACCACATATGTGGGACTTTTTGGGAGTCTAGCTGCGTACGGCACCCCGAAAACCAATCACTGCCTTCAGGGTTTCTAAGGGTGCAAATTTTTGATTTCACTCCTCACTACCTATCACAGTTTCGAAGGCCATAAAATGCCAAAATAACACAAACCCCCCCCCCCCCCAAATGACCCCATTTTGGAAAGTAGATACCCCAAGCTATTTACTGAGAGGCATGTTGAGTCCATGAAATATTTTATATTTTGCCACAAGTTGCAGGAATTTTACAATTTTTTTTTTTTTGCACAAAGTTGTCACTAAAAGATATATTGCTCACACATGCTATGGGCATAAGTCAAATTACACCCCAAAATAAATTCTGCTGCTTCTCCCGAGTACGGGGATACCACATGTGGGGGACTTTTTGGGAGCCTAGCCACGTACGGGACCCCGAAAACCAAGCACTGCCTTCCGGATTTAAATATAAAATGCTACCAAAAAAACTGTTAGCGATCGCAGGGATCAGGCCTGACTCTGCGATCACTGCAGTTATGTGTTTAGTGTTTTGTAAGTGACAGTGATCGATCAATACTGCACTTGGGTGGGCTGAGCAGAGGGGCAAAACGCAGGTGCCAGCAGGTATCTGGGCTGATCCCGCTAACAATGCGTTTTTTTGGAACCCTAAACTGCTGGGGATGCTAGTATAGATCTGATCAGATCAGATATTGATCTGTTCAGATTCTATACCACTACGGGAGGTGTATGCTTTGCGTGTGGGTGTTAACGGTACTGGCACTAACCTAGCGCTGCCTGGGGCGACGCAGACCCTGACCCTAAAACCTAATTGATATCACCCGCCGGGTGATCAGGGGGTTAAACCTTTATTGGGTAATAAATGGTGGGTGCCCTGATGCTATAAAAAGCAAACTAACCAGAGTCACCCGTAATGCACACACTAATGCTGTGCACTAATGCACACACTAATGCAGCGATCAGAAAAACGATCGCTTAGTGACACTGGCAAAAGGGGGTGAAAGGGTTAACTAGGGGCAATCAGGGGGTTAAAACCATTATTGGGTAGTATATTGGGGTACCTAGCGCTATAAAAACCTGGCGGTGAACCTAAAAAAAAACTAGCTACCTAGCGACACTAGCGACACTAATGCAGCGATCAGAAAAATGATCGCTTAGTGACACTGGCAAAAGGGGGTGAAAGGGTTAACTAGGGGCAATCAGGGGGTTAAAACCATTATTGGGTATTATATTGGGGTACTTAGCGCTATAAAAACCTGGCGGTGAACCTAAAAAAATAACTAGCTACCTAGCGACACTAGCGACACTAATGCAGTGATCAGAAAAATGATCGCTTAGTGACACTGGCAAAAGGGGGTGAAAGGGTTAACTAGGGGCAATCAGGGGGTTAAAACCATTATTGGGTATTATATTGGGGTACCCAGCGCTATAAAAACCTGGCGGTGAACCTAAAAAAATAACTAGCTACCTAGCGACACTAGCGACACTAATGCAGCGATCAGAAAAATTATCGCTTAGTGACACTGGCAAAAGGGGGTGAAAGGGTTAACTAGGGGCAATCAGGGGGTTAAAACCATTATTGGGTAGTATATCGGGGTACCCAGCGCTAAAAAAACCTGGCGGTGAACCTAAAAAAATAACTAGCTACCTAGCGACACTAGCGACACTAATGCAGCGATCAGAAAAATGATCGCTTAGTGACACTGGCAAAAGGGGGTGAAAGGGTTAACTAGGGGCAATCAGGGGGTTAAAACCATTATTGGGTAGTATATCGGGGTACCCAGCGCTAAAAAAACCTGGCGGTGAACCTAAAAAAATAACTAGCTACCTAGCGACACTAGCGACACTAATGCAGCGATCAGAAAAATGATCGCTTAGTGACACTGGCAAAAGGGGGTGAAAGGGTTAACTCTAGGGGCAATCAGGGGGTTAAACCTTTATTGGGGGTGGTATGGGGGCTACCCTGGACCTAACACTAACTGCCCTGACAGTTTTTACTTTTACAACTGACACTGAATGCAGTGATCAGTAAATAAATGATCACTGCAATCAGTGACACTGTGACTGGGGGGGAGGGGGATCAGGGGGCAATCGGGGGGGTGATCGGGGGGGTTGTGTACCTATGTGTACCTATGTGTTAGAGTAGTGTTTTGGTGCACTTACTTTTAGTCTTCTCCTCGTAGTCCGGTCAAAAAGACCGCCCCGAGGAGAATGACATCACTTCCTCCCTGCCTGTGTATACAATACACAGTGGGAGGAAGCTTCTCATTTGCCAACGCCCATCCCCTCATCCCGGATCGCTCCTGAAGTGAAACGGACCACCGTATCCAGCGGGAGGGGGTCCTATCGGACCCCCCACCCGCTGGAAGGCAAGCACGTACATGTACGTGCTTGTGCCTGCCGGTGCCATTGTAATGACGTACATTGGCAATACGGCGGTCCTTAAGTGGTTAAGCAGTGACACGTGTTTTTTCATCAAGCAGTATTTGACACACTTTGACCAGTAGATAGAAATTGGCCAGTAGTTCACATAGGCTGTCCCTATATATAGTTCTGTCAGACTCTCACAAATTTTTGACTGTAGGTGATACAACAGTCTAAAATTGTCCCGCACCAGGACATTTTTAATGAGCAAGAATGTACAAAAGACAAAAAAGTAAGATGTTTTACTACAAGAAGTTAAGCCGGCCATAGACAGATCGAAATACGAGGGGTTCAGCAGGAATTGGATGAATTTCGATCGATCTATGTGCAGGCTGGTTTTACTGAAGATGATCTATCGATAGACTTCAGTGCAACCAGCTTGTTGGTTCTTTATAATATAATATTGCTGCTGGCAGCAGCAGTAATCGTATTCTGACGGTGGAGAAACCCCCGACTGTCAGAACATAATAGCGCAGTGGGAGAGCTTCCCCCATCAACACTGAATGAGTTCATGGGGGAATTAAGCAATTTTCTTTCCTTGAAACACTAAATGTCCAACCCGCCAGTGCACGTGATAAATTCACATGCACCCAGCCCACGGACATTTTAACCCCAGTCGGCTTTCTTGGGATAACAACCGGTGCGGCTAAGAAGCCACTTGGCTGTTATCCAAAGCAGCTCGCCCAGGCTTTCCCATCCCACTAGGAGGCTTGAGTGACCAGCCGGCATGTGAGACCCGAAAAAAGTCGTAGTTGGCTTTAATCAGGTCTCAGATCTAGTAACCCAGAAGCGCTGTCATGACATCACTTCCTGTTTTACAGAAGACTTAAAGGCGCTAAATTTAGAAAAATGACAGCATTCAAAACAACTAAACGTAGCGTTTTGAATGCTTTTAAATGCAAAGGAGGGATTTGGGGTCTTATAGACCAAAGATAACTCCATAAAGAGTACTTGTCACTGCCTATAACTGTCACAAGGGATGTTTACATTCCTTCCGACAGCAATAAAAGTGATCAGAATTTTTTTTTAAAGGGACAGTGCACAGAAGCGAATGCATACGTAAGTCATGACCGCAAATGTAAGCAGTGTTCAACCACACATGTGAGGTATCACTGCGATTGTTAGAGCGAGAGCAATTATTTTAGCCTTCCTGTGTAACTCTAAACTGGTAACCTGTAGAAAATTTTAAGAGATTAAGATTGGCCCTTGAGATTTTTAAGTACCGTAGTTTGTCGCTATTCCACGAGTGTGCGCAATTTTAAAGCATAATGGGGGGCTGTGTAATATGCAGGGGGAGAGTGTTTGATGTGCAGGGGGAGGGTGTTTTATGTGCAGGGGGGTTGTGTAATATGCAGGGGGGCTGTGTGATGTAAAGGGGTCCAGAGGTGCAAGGCTGTGTAATGTAAAGGGGTCCAGATTATTATCTATTTATTAGCAGGTGAATGTGGCCCTCCATGCATTCACATACATTGAATCCGGCCCTTACAGAGGAAGTAAACCCTGATGGGTTTTATTTTCTCTTTATTTCCCTGCAAAGGTAAAGCATAATGGGCTACTGTGCATTGCATGGTAGCCCATTATGTGTCACTTACCTGAAACCAAAGCCTCTGATGCCACCGCTGTTGCCACTATCAGCGAGCGTCCATCTTCACTCCTCTTCTTTCCGGGGCCATGAACTCCGTCTCTGTCACTGGCTGAAGTCATGTGTCGTCACCCCTGCACATGCGTGCGGGAGCCACCAGTCACGGCATGACCCCTTTAGAAATGGCACGATCCGCCCTTTCTAAAGTGCGCATGCACCATAGACATCGGTATGTGGCTTTATTGTAAATATCTCCTAAACCGTGGAGGGTTAGGAGATATTTCCAGCACCTACAGGTAAGCCTTAATATAGGCTTACCTGTAAGTAAAAGTGGTTGTACAGGGTGTGGAAAGTGGAAAAAGGTTGCTGACCCCTGATTTAGTGTCTGTTATTTTAACCAATAATAGAATTGTTAGCTGACAGCTGAGATAGCAGAATAAGCCCCTTAGATATGCAATTGTTTTATTTTTGTCTGAATAGACTAATACATAGGTGTGCATTGTCAGAAAGGATTAGTAGAAAAAAAGCAACATGCAAAGCATTAAAAAATAATAAAGGAGGTTGTTTCCATGTACAAACAATGACCATTAAGATTTACATCAAGTGGATGCCATTCGCATACATATCTATACATTTACTTGAGTTACCTACAATAAATATACATTTTTTTTAGCAATGAACAAAGTGGAAAGATAGAAATATTAGGACAGAAATACAGAAAAAGTGCTCCATCCAGTCTGCCTGTGATTCCAGTTGAGATTTTTTTGTTGTTAGTTTTTTTATTTTCATTTGAACCGGTTTGTGTGAGTATAGGTCATTCTTTGCAAAGTGAATTTTTCACCGCATTAATACGCTAGCGCAAAGTGCAGCTTCCTGTATTTGTCTTTAAACAATCCACCTTATTGCGTTCCTGCAGTCGCTCCGGATATGTTTTATCCCTCACACTTTCATGCTGTTGTGTTAAACCGGACTCAGTTATATCTGCTTGTGTTTTCTCTTTTTTTTTTTTTTTTTTTTTAACCAACGCTAAATGCAAATTACCTGATTTAAATAAAAATCCTCTTTAAAATGATGTTGTGAGCTATAAAGACACGGGAACACTGGTCATATAAGACTTGATTCAAAGATGCCAGCGGAGCAAATAAAATGATCATATCCAAGGCTTGGCAGATTCTGCCAAAGCTAAATAAAGAAGGTGATGTTTCAATCTCCCTGCGCAGTGGCACAATACCTTCCTTGTTCTATACTGGAGACCTCTTGCTTTCTGTATCCTTTACCTTGCTTAGACAGAAATATTGAAATGAATGTTTATAACTGAACGTAGTCGCTGTATGTGTACAGTACGATTTCCTATGCAATGTTAATAATTGTTTTGAATATCTATGATTTGGCAAGAATAACGTTCTTGTTAATGCAGCAGCATAGAGTGAAGCATGTATTGTTCCTTACCTAAATATTCTAAACTACACTGTCTAGGAAAACATAGGTCAATAAAAAAAATGGAAAGAAAACCTTGACTGTTGACAGCACCAATTTAAAAGGCACTTATTTATTATAGCTCCTGTCTAATTTGGCCTTAGTATGTGTGTAGTGGTGTGGTTGCCACTAGTCACTAACATCCATCATATCACCCTGCTGCCCGACCTTCATATATCACTTCTGAGACAATGAACAGTCATTTGCTTTGTTTTGTTTTTGTTTATTGGGCGGATATAACTTGGTTGGGCAAAGGGTATATGGGATGCCCATAGATCAAATCACTTTGCCATCATATTTGTAAATTATAACTTCGATTGAGCCTTGAGCAAATGATGCACATATAGAACATCTACAGTCTCTTCCCTGCATCACCATGCAGATTATTGCTCCTCCTCTTGCGTAACTCCTGCAGACTATTGCTCCCAGGAATCCTTTCCTTCTGCATAAACTTATTCTGTAGAACATTATGTTTCCTGTCACATTCTCTTCTATGTGCCAAAGACCCCACTCTGAATAGTCTCTAATGCTGACTCTGATTGGTTGATGCTACTAGGCCAGAGGCCTGCAGTACCTCTCCCTGGTGGCCTAGTAGTTTAATAGCATACGCTGAATGGAGGACTACTGTTCCCATCTAGCCCAGCTTGCAAATCCTGCGCCCTTGGGCCGCATCGATTTGACACTATTCCCCAGTCTCTCTTCTGCTCCAGGACTCCTCATCAATGACCATGTTAAGATGAGGACTTAATCCATGACCGTGCATAGATGAAGTTCCCTCACAGACTCCCTGGCATGTCTCCACATCCAGCACTCCACTGTGGTACACTCACCGACCTTTCTCTGCCCCAAGTCCATGGTGAAGAACTTAACTGGACCATACGTTACATAGTTAGTCAGGTTGAAAAAATACACAAGTCCATCCATTCCGACAGCTTCTCCTGCCCCTCTGCTCCAGGAACTCCTCATCAATGACCGTGTAATGATGAGGACTTCACCCGTGACCGTGTAAGGGTGAAGCTCTCTCACAGCTCTCCCGGGCCTCCTTCAGCATTCAGTGCACCCCTTCCCCCCCAGATGGGGTGCCCTCCTGCTGCTGTCCTGCTGCCAACCACTCCTCCCAATGGCCTGTTACCTCAGCTTATATGGGAGGCCTGCCCCCTGCCAATTCCAGTCGGGGATTAGTCAGAGCTCCTCATATGAGCTGCCTGCCACTCCAGTTCTAGGCCCAGCCCCTCTTCCATAACATTCTCACTGGAAGCAGTGGAGGTGCCTCAGAACCAAAGCACAGGTTGTCACACCCACTGCTACACTAACCACTCCCTACCCCCAGATCAAAAGCAAATAGGCCTAGCTTGCAGCATAGGTCTGCTTAAATTTACATGTACTGACAGAACCTACCAAAAATCCTCACTCTAGCACCTACTTATGGTAGAGGGTACTACATGTGTATGTATGCATGTGAGAAAGGCACCTTAGATTGCAAGCTCCACAGAATTCTTTCATCATCAGTTAACCTGAAGTGTTACTAAACCTGCAACAGTAAAATCAGTCTGTATATTCAGTAAAGCATGCTTGTTATACAAATTGTGTAATTCTTTGCATTGTGTAAAAAGGCTGTTTGATCCTGTCTTCTGATCCTCGCTTTCTTCCACTGCCCTCAACAGAGCCTTGGAGGCACTCTGCACATGTTCAGTTTTGGTGTGTATTGCTAGAGAGTTTTTTCCTTTTTCTTTGGAGAGTGCATGTGATCAGCACAGGCCAATCAGGACTGTCCAGACAGAGGGTCAGGGCTCATGAAGCCTCATAGGACAGTCAGAGTAGAAATCATTCAAAAGCTTTAACCAGACACTGATAGAAGTCACAGAACTGCTGTATATTGCTAATGAGAAAAGGTATTTAGCAGTTTATATGTACAAAAATAATTACATTTCCATGTTCTGTGTACTGTTGGAGACCAGATATAGGGAATGCAGGGTCCTAGATTTAGTAACACTTTAAACTACCTAAATCTGACTGGTTGCTACAAATCTCCATATAATTATTCTCTATATTATGGTTACACCTCAGCCCTAATGTCGCGTGCACACGACCGGACTTTCTGGCAGAAAAGGTCAGACGAAATTATTTCATCTGATATTCTGATTGTGTGTGGGCTTCATCTGACTTTGTCTTTTTCAAAAATTCTGATGGACCTAGAAATAGAACATGTTTTAAATCTTTCTGACGGAATCAATTCCTATTGGGAAAACCGTTCGTCTGTATGCTAATTCCGACGGACCAAAAACGACGCAAGGGCAGCTATTGGCTACTGGCTATTTAACTTCCTTTTTCTAGTCCCGCCGTACGTGTTGTACGTTATCGCGTTCTAAACTATCAGACTTTGGTGTGATCGTGTGTACGCAAGTCTGTTTCAGCGGAACACCGCCAGAGTTTATTCTGACGGAAAAACCTGTCGTGTGTACGCAGCATTGGAATAGGGATTTGCTCATTGCCTACAAGTCTGCTTTAGCCAGTTGTGATATACCAATAGGATTCAAACCGTTGGTTTACAAGTGAATCCGCCTATCCCCGTGAAACCACCACTGCGCTTTTGGATATAGATAAGGTAGATCCTACAGCTGCCACTTAAAAGTAATAATAATTAATGCAATCAGTATTTAAACCCCTATTAGAAAATATAGGAATAAATGGTGGCGCTACGTGGTAAATATAAGATAAACTAGTTAATTATAAACTCATCATGTGAATATATAATTTCACCCTGTGAAAACAATGATAATAAAATGAAAAAAAAATTCAAGTAAGCAGACTTAAAAATATTACAATGCAATAAATGCACAAGTGATTAACACCATGTGACAAAAGTGAATTTAGAAATGAAAAGCTGAACATTCTTGACAAAATAAATCCAAAAAGTCCATATATTGTGTGAACAAAAGTCCAATGTATGACAAACACTCAGGTGAAAATTACCGTATTTATCAGCATATAACATGCGCCGACGTATAACATGCACCACAAGTTTAGGAGGGAATTTTAAGAAAAAAAACTTTCAGGAGGGAAGTTTAAGGAAAAAAACTTACATTTAAATGCCCATCAATGCAGCCTTGTCAGTGTCATTTGCAGCCTTGTCAGGGTCATTTGCAGCCTTGTCAGGGTCATTTGCAGCCTTGTCAGTATCATTTTCAGCTTTGCCATTTAAAAACGGCGCTGCCGAGATAAAGAGCCAGATGTTCTGCTTTCGGCCGCCTTCGGCCATTCTCGGTGGCTTTCGGCCGCCGAGAATGGGCGAGAGCGGGCGAAAGCCGATGAGAACGGCTGAAGGCGGCCGAAAGCCACCGAGAACAGCCGAAAGCCATCCGCAGGCTCACAATCGGCGCACACGATTATCCCCTGATTTTAAGGAGAAAAAAGTGCGTGTTATAAGCCAATAAATATGGTATGTGCTTCTTGTAAGCTTCCACCACACCTGTGTGTCAGTGATTCCACTCCCCTCACAGAAACGCACTCACCGGCTGCTTTAGCCTCACTTTCTCGTGCTTGGCCAGAATCCCCTTAACCCACTCAAATGGGGTTTATAATCAGATCTCCAATATCCAATGATGAATAAAAGCACCCTGAATCAAGTGATTGCTCCACATGTAAATTGAAAAATGGGGCTCCAATAGTCTGATAACGTTCAATAAATGTATTCAAATTTCAAACTTCCATCACCATTGTACTCACATGTAAACAATTCACATCAAGCATGAAAAGATAATCACATCCAGTAAACAACATCAAGGCAATCCATGTAGCAGGTATAAATGTATATGTATACACTATTGGATCACTCTTTTTCAATTTACATGTGGAGCAATCACTTGATTCAGAGTGCTTTTATTCATCATTGGATATTGGAGATCTGATTATAAACCCCATTTGAGTGGGTTAAGGGAGAGTGTGAGGCTAAAGCAGCCGGTGAGTGCGTTTCTGTGAGGGGAGTGGAAGAATCACTGACACACAGGGGTGGCGGAAGCTTACAAGAAACACATCATTTTCACTGGAGTGTTTGTCATACATTGGACTTTTGTTCGCACAATATATGGACTTTTTGGATTTATTTTGGCAAGAATGTCATTTTAAGTTCATTTCTAAATTCACTTTTGTCACATGGTGTTAATCACTTGTGCATTTATTGCATTGGAATTTTTTCAAGTAAGTGTGCTTACTTGAATTTCTTTCATTTTATTTATCATTGTTTTAACTTATCACGGGGTGAAATTATATATTCACATGATGAGTTCATAATTAACTAGTTTATCTTATATTTACCACATAGCGCCACCATTTATTCCTATATTTTCTAATAGGAGTTTAAATCCTGATGCTTAGACCAGTAGGACTGTAAGGAATTGGAAATTAGCAGCAAGCTGTACGTTTTGGAGCATTGCTTGTCAGAACAGCAGGGCTTTGGAGGTTGCTGCAGGTGTGCAAGCGATTAAAGTTGCCAATACTTTATATCTGCAGCTGTTTTTTCCGTCCCCATAACAGCCACTTTAAGGTTCCATTCTCACCAGTTGCCTGTTATAAATGTTATTCTATTTCTTTGTTAGGCATAAAATTACACTGCCTTTTAAATGCCATACAGCTTTTATTGATCTATTAAGAAAGCAGATAGAAAATACATCCATGTCAACAGAACTGACAGGAGATTGATAAAACAAAGCTTTAATTGCATATATTCTTCGTTTTTTTTCACTGGATTTGGAGCTTGCGATCCATTACTGCCCAGTCTGGGACAGCTGACGGAGACAAGCCCTCTTTAGCTGGTGCATGACTGTAAAATGGTTAAGTGGTTTCCTGTTTTAGTGCACAGAAGTAATAAAGTCTGTATTAAAATGGAATGTATTTATAACAAATAAAAAAAAAAGCATATTGTGGTAGTAAAAAATAAAGTTGTGTCACGGAAAAGATTCTGTGCTCTGGGCTTGAATTGACAGAGGGGATCAACCTCGGGCTTTGGCTGAAATACAACAGCAAGCTTGCTTGAAGACTTTCCCAATATTTCCAGTAACATCTAATGCATCTGGGAGAATGAATGTTGCTTTGACCTAAAGTGTGTGCCATGCCATTTAAAAGACATTTGTAGCTACAAAGCCACATCATTTTAAGATGACTTAACAGGAAATGATCACTTACATAGATGAGTGATTAGGTATACAAATACTAATTGTAATAATTATGCTGATAGAATTTATTGCATCAAGCAGAAGGGTTATGTGTGTTTCGTGAAATGGATTAACATAGCAAAATAACTTAGCGTAAATGCATTTAATGACAGTAAACTAAAGTACAATGTTTCTTGTCTTTCTGTCAATGTTACATTTTTCTAATAGGTCTGGAGATAAAAATAATTTAATTCAAAGTGGTTGTACCTGTTTATCTACAGCCCTCCCCCCCCTATATCCATTCAAAGCGCACAATTTACATTGGATCTTTCAGCTCTGAAAAGCAGGGGGGAAGGTTAAATTACAGCAGTCAGGAGAGCTCTGATAGCTGATTGGAGGGAAGGGACACACCCCCCTTCACACAGTACACAGAGACAGAACTGAAGCTCTCAATGCCTGGTTGTTGCCCTCATATTGTCAAGTTTTTCTATATCTTGGCTGTATATTGTCACAACTGTTTGCTTGCTTCCTGTGTATTTTAATGATTGCCCGTGTATTGTAGCAACTGTTTTCTATCTGCCTATTGTATATTAAGATGCCTGCTCAGCAGTTTCTTCTTCACCAATGTACTGTTCTTCTCTTTTTCAACTCAATAAGCCTTACTTTCTCCATGCTCCTTGTAAGGACTAATAGTCTTTTTTTATCTTTTTGAATGGCTCCCCACACCATTAACCTCCTGTTTTTTAAGGAGACCATGATGTCACCAGCTTAAAATTTTTTAGGTAAAAGCACATACAAATCAAGTATTTCTGATTCTTATTTGTGATGTTCATTTATAATGTCTTTGAATTTGCTAGAAAGTTTGACTACTCCAGGAAGAGTAAATTCCTTAATATGGCCCCCTCCCTACTTGGATATCATAGCTCTTTTCTGGGAGTGTCTAATTGCTGTACTGGCCAAGCTCCTCTGTCCCTCCCCTTACCTCCCTACATAACCTTTTTTTCTAACTGATGGGGAGGTGTGAAGGGGAATACTATAGACTGGAGTGTCTTTTGAGTGGCAGCTCTGAGTATGTTGACACCACATTCAAGATGGTGACACCCAGCAGCAGTCTCAGATCTTTCGGATGTCTACATAAGGGAAGCTTTTACCAGTAAGATGTGTAGCGCACTACTCCCTTGGGAGTTGCTAAGTTGTTCATTACCTTTATGTTAACAGGCTCCGTTATTCCTCCCCATGCAAAGTTTAACAAACATCAGTCAGTCTTTATATTCTGTAAAGCTTTATTCTTGAACTTGAGTGGACGTTACAATTGTGTAGAGGATACAAGTTGCCTCTATTAATTCTGGTTCCTGACTCTGATCCTGCGTACTTCCCTTTAGTGAACTGACCAGCATCACTCTGAATAATACTGTGGGTTGTAGATTCCAAAGTACCAGGCCTCACCGCCTAATTCCTTGACTCTTGCAATCAGCCCAATGTCAGTTCTGGAAAGTGTCTCTCACTAGGTCCTTGGACACATAACAAGTTTACGGACAGATGGTCGATCCCAGTTTCCTTTGCCCGCTTAACACCTAATTCCTCCTCCGCATGCTCCGGCGCATCCCCGGGTGGGACACCCGGTTGCTCCTCTGGACTACATAGCAACATCTGTTCCGGTTATCCGGCACTTGGGTCACTGAACCCCCAGGCCTTCAAACCCACACCTGCTATCCAGCACTGGGGTCTCTGAACCCCCAGGCCTTCAAGCCTGCTCCTGCTGAACTCACTACATCTTGGGCTCTCTCCTCCTCCCCTGAAGCATGTGACCCCCAACTTATATGCGAGTCCTGCCCCTGCCAATACAATTTAATGATTAGTCCAGAGCTCTCCACATAAGCTGCCTGCCACTCCAGTCCCAAATCCTGCCACCCTTCCAGAACATTTCCACTGAAAGGCTGAGGGGACTTCCTTGAGCCAGAGTGTAGGTGGCCACACCCCCCTCCATTCTAGCACTCCCCTCTCCCAAATAAACAACCAGGCCTAAAAAGTGCAAGGCCCTGGCCAAATTTACCTATTACTATTTACAAAAAACCTATTAAGTACCCACCTGGGCGCTACAGATGCATACAATACTTTAGATGCAGATATAATCTTAGAACATTTTGTTAAAATTAATGGCCTGGCAACATGGTTTCTTTGAGCCTCTCTACATCAGTTTTGCTCGCCTTTACAAAAATTTTCAGTGCCGTCACATCTGTTTTCAGCTATGTACAGTTCAGTACTATAAAAGAATAATGATCCCCTCTGGCTGGCGTAGTTATGAAAGCCCCTGGTCTAAGCCTAAGTAACATCTGGCTTGCTAATGACCATCTCCTCTCCGTACCGTCTGTATAGCTTGTATGAAAATATATATTATAATCTTCTCCATTACTTTCAATAGCAATCAATACCATCACTTTTTTCCCCAAATCACTAATATTTATTGTATGAGTATAAGGCAAGTTTCACACTAGCCAACTCCAAAGTTGCGTGATTTTCAGTCTGACTTTGATACGATTTTGAAGTAACTTCAATAAGACTTTTACACTCTCTGGCATTGAAGCCTTGTCAAAGTTAAATCAAAGTAGTGCAGGAACCTTTTTTCTGAAGTTGCAGTGACTTCAGTAGTGTCTATTGGAATGACTTCCATAGAGATGCATGGCATTTCACATGTCCTGTGGCTTTGGGTCTCACAAGTCAGATCCTAAGTTGCAGGAGTGTGAACAAGAGGCTAGGGCTATGTTTCTACTAATGCGTCCCCAAAGTCGCGTGTTTTTGCCACAAATTGTTTTCCAGCGACTTGAAGCAATGCCTGTGTCTATCAACCTCAAGTTGCATCGACCAAAGTAGGTTAGGGACTACTTTGAAGTCGCACAGATATGAACGGTACTCATTGAAAATCATGGGGTACGACTTGTCAGTCCCAAGTCACATGAAAAGTCACACTAGTGGAAACATAGCCTTAAGCCTCATACATCGGATTTTCATCCGGGAATTGTGTGATGACAGACTGTTGGCCTAAAATCTGACCATAAGTACGCTCCATCAGACAATTGTTGTCCAACTTTCTGCCAACAAATGTTGGATGGTGGGCTAGTACATTTTTGGTGGACAACGGTCTGTTGTCAGATTTTCCTATCATGTGTACACAAGTCTGTCACACAAAAGTCGAAAGTACAAGCACGCATGCTCGGAATCAGTGCTCACCAAACACGACTTTAGCAGAAGGTGCCCAAAGGGTGGCAAGAGCTGAGAGTCCACGTAGTACGTCACTATGTTCGTGTTTGTTGGCCAGCAATTGTGTACCATTTGTATGCAAAAGACACGTTCCTGGGAAACGCCCTTCGGACAAAAGTATGACGCTTTTCGGCAGAAAATCCGATCGTGCGTATGAGGATTTAGACATGTACAGTATGTGCTAAACACAAATTGTATTTGAAAGATTCAACAAATAACACATTATAGCTCTTAACAGCCTATAATGACAGCCTAAATGAACCTGTTCACAAATGGACATGCATTTTGCCAGTAATCATAAAATCCCTTTAGAACAGAAATCAGAAAGATGTGCCATTGTTTACAGAAAAAGACTTGCAAGCTCGTCAGAATATAAAAAAAAAATACATTATTGAGCAAATAAACAAAATCAACAGTTACATCAACAATGCACACGGGTTTTAGCAGAACTGCTTAGAATTACACACTGCATGGATACTGAATAATCATTTCTTTGTTTACAGAGTTCTGAACATAGCATGATGTAAAATGCTGGCCCTGGAGTAGACACCTTATTATTACATAGGACAGCTACTCAGGATAAAAGAAGCCTTACGTGCCATTTAAGGACAGTGTCACACTATTTTTCCTAAACATTTCAGTCACAAAGGTATCCATCCTATATTCATTTTATTTGTTAAGTACTGTAAGGAAGAAAAAAAAGAACATGAATATCATTACAGCAATTTGTGGCTTTGGCTAGGCTTTGACAGTATTGTTCTAACACAGTAAGAATATTACTTTGAAAATTGGCATTCAGCTCGAGGTAATGTAAAAACGTCACCATTTGAATCCTTTGTAAATAATTTCTTGAATTTCTTTCAATTTTAAATTCGAATAGAAAATCGAATTTCTGTTATAGACTTCTCTTCCTGGTTACCTTACTTTCTCTCCTCGGAAAAACCCACTATCATTCTTGGTCACTTCAGCCCCGGAAGAATTTACCCCCGTCCTGACCAGAGCACTTTTTGCAATTCGGCACTGCGTCACTTTAACTGACAATTGCGCGGTCGTGCAACATTGCACCTAAACAAAATTGATGTCCTATTTTTCCCACAAATAGAGCTTTCTTTTGGTGGTATTTTATCACCTCTGAGGTTTTTATTTTTTGCGCTAAAACAAAAAGAGAGCGACAAATTTTAAACAAGCAATATTTGTTACTTTTTGCTATAATAAAAATCCCCCAAAAATATATATAAAAAATTTCTTTCTTTCTCAGTTTAGCCCGATATGTATTCTTCTACATATTTTAGTTAAAAAAAACTCAATAAGCGTATATTGATTGGTTTGCACAAAAGTTATAGCGTCTAAAAAATAGGGGATAGATTTATGGCATTTTTATTATAATGGCGGCGATCTGTGATTTTTATCATGACTGCGACATTATGGTGGACACTTTTGACACAATTTTGGGACCATTGTCCCATACAGCGATCAGTGCTATAAAAATGCACTGATTACTGTCTAAGTGACACTGGCAGGGAGTGGGGTTAAACACTAGGGGCGATCAAGGAGTTAAGTGTGTCCTAGGAAGTGATTCTAACTGTGGGGGGGTGGGCTCACTACAACATGACAGCGATCACTGCTCCCGATGACAGGGAGCAGTAGATCTCTGTCATGTTGCTAGGAAGAACAGGGAAATGCCTTGTTTACATAGGCATCTCCCCGTTCTGCCACTCTGTGACATGATCGCGGGCCCCCGGCGGACTTCGAGTCTGTGGGACCCGCGAGCACAGTCACGGAGTACGCGGAGGGCGCATAAGGAATAGATTTGAAACATTTTCGATTCGAATTAGAAAACTTTTCAAATTCGAAAACTATTCCAATTAGGAAACTATGCAAAATTGATTTGAAAATGTTTCGAATCGATTTCGAAAATGAATAAAGGAAATGAATCCTGAAGAACAAATTAAACAAATTTAACTAGGGCTGTTACTGATTAAAATTTTCGTGTTCGATTAATCGATTTTTTTTTTTAGCAATTAATCGACTAATATCAATTAATTATAACGCACATACAGATCCAACTACTTTTAGCTGATCTCCTTGCATTGCAACTCTGCAGTGGTAAATGTGGTATACACTATATACAATCACCCGACACTAGTTAGTTTCCACAATCCATGACTTAACTTCACAGTTCACACAAATACGTTTTAAATTCAAACTGTAGCACTGACATAAGTCTTTTTTTTTTCCACAGTAGCGTGGCAATCCCTCCACCTCTGGTCTAACTAATCACTCTCACCTTATGGCATGGACCCCTGTGCAAACAGGTGGTCATGCAAGCGGGTATCAAAAGGGTTAACACGGACCATAAACTTCTCTCACGTCTCCTTAGATCTCAGCAAGGACGCCAGGTCATGGATGGAAAGAAAAGATCTAAGTGCTCAGCACTTAAGTATAAGATTTCATTTTTGTGTTCAAACACAAACTACTCACATAAAGATGATAAAAACACAGCATGTAAAGCCGCTGATCATGTTATTTCTGTAGGGCAGCAGCGGGTGATGTCATGCGTAGCTCCTCCCCCATATGTGTAATGTTCAATCAGAACTACAATGTCACCGCACATCGATGTCCTTGACATCACCGGATCTCCGACGGAACTCCCTGAAGACCTGGAAGCCGGTGTTGTGTCGAATACTGTCCCCCATCGGATAGTGTCCGCCCTGTACTGCACTTGCGCATTACGGAAGACAAGGAGACACTGAAAGTCTCCGAAGATGAATGGCACCTGCGCACTGAGTCCAGGTTCAAGCCCCATCATCCAAGTGGACATAGACTTAGAAAAAAAAATTGCCGAGCGAAGCGAGGCCGTGCCCGAAGCGTGGCGAGTGAAGCGAGCCCACGAGGGGCCGTCTTACTAAGTGCTACCGTATGTCCACTTCGATAGTGTAGCTTCAACCTGGACTCAATGCGCAGGCGCTGTTCATCTTCGGAGACTTTCGGAGTCTCCTTGTCCTCTGCACTGCGCAAGCGCTGCACCTGCGTAGTACGGGACAGACACTATCCGATGGGACAGTTTTTGCCAGAACACCGGCGGAGAGGTGAGTAATGATCAAAATAATTTTGATCGATCAAAAAAAATGTATCGATTAATTGAGGACTTAATCTTTAATTTCCATAGCCCTAAATTTAACTAAAAGAATATTCGAATCGTTTTTGAATTCGAATAGTCTTCCAATTTCCAAAAAGAATTAAATAGAATAGGAAATAAAGGAATAGATTTTTTTTCTATTCTATTTCTTTTCTTTTCTATTCTATTTATTTCTCTTTGGAAAATGGAAAACTATTCAAACTCGAATTTTGTCCAAATTTTCGTTATTTTGGATATGTTTAAATTCCGTACTATTCTAATTGGAAATTCGGATACATCTGAATAAAGTTACACACATATTTTCCAATTTTAAAGGCCATACTGTATATCTACATACAGTATATCTGTGTACTAGTTTCTTTTGGGACACCCCTTTATTTCTCACAACATTATTTTTTGTAAATGATGACGAGGATAGAAAAACTAACAAACAACTAACTGAAATAGTTGTTCAAGTGTGTTACCCCAACATTTCCTAGTTCTGATATGTATCTTTGTTACTATGTACTTTAAATTACCCTGTTGTTTTTGCATTGCTTAATTTGTATGAAATACCCGGTGATCCTGCCAGTCCCCATTTCCTATTTCAAACTGACCACACCAGGACATGGAAACATATCCATCCCGGCGTGGCCAATTTTCTTCTTTTTTCATTCTACATGGGAAAACAGGCTGCCTGTAACCCAAAGGTCAGACTTGTGCTGACACGCCCCCCCTCCGCAGAGCCACAAGATCAATGTATTGTAGTTTCTCTGCCTCCTGCTGACGAGCCCTCCTGAAGTCTCCACCCCTAGCTCTCTCAACTTTTGAAGCTGAGAACAAAATTCGATCACTTACAGAAAAAGAAAAAAATTATATATACACTGTATATACATACAAATGTTTGCCTCGCAATTGTTTTTTTTTTTTTTTTTAACTGAATGGATTGGGTTCACATATACTTTAAGTACCCAATGTACATGTGCAATATTGAAAAATGAGAATTTGTGAAAAGCTATTTTATTTCTACTGAAATATACAGACCAATATTTCCAGTGATATATCTGTCTAGACAGTGACAACAGAGTGTGGGATTTGTGATGCAGTTTCCCCAGTCAAGGTGTACTCCCTGAGGTTTGAAAAACATTCTTATTATTACCAGGAAACACTTAAGTATCTGGTTCTACTAATACATTTACAGAAGGAAAGAGATGAACTATGTTACTGTCCAAAAATGAAAATGCCTTTGACAAAAAGGATCTACAAACTTAGCAACTAGACCGGCATCATTTTTGGATAATTGTCAAAATGTTTAGCAAAAGTAGCACCAGGTTACCAAAACTAATGTGAATATGTGACTCAACCGACCCCTGACAATTTGGGGTGTGCTACTGTTGTCATGGTGAAAGCTGGTTTGGTTGATGAGCCATCCATGGAGAACGGATGTCAGCAGATGCCCTTTTTGTGTAAAATGTGAGTAGTTATAGTACTATATATGTTGGCTGACCATTTGGCAATATAGCTTTTTCTTCTATCGACATCAGCAACAATGTTTTAATTGAGGAAATATTTTTAAGCAAAAAGGTCAGTATCCAGAAGGACTCTTCTTGAAGTCTTGGATATCGAAGTCTTGAAGTTCTTGGAACCTTGAATATTCCCTCTTTTCTGTTCAGTTCGCTAGTATCGAAAAAGGTGTTATACTTTATATATAACTCTGGGCATTGCACTTCCCGATTTCATAAATTCTGTTTCCTGATGGTTGCTTTGGATGTGTTCCATGGAATACATTCAAAATGTTCCTTTAACCATGCATGTCAAAATGAAAGGAAACAGTTGGTAGAATTGAGTGGAATAAATTTGCAAGTGGCCACATTTACTTAATTCTAGTAAAAAAAAAAAATTACATTGGTAATATACATTGGAGTATTAACTATAACCTACAATATTCATCCATAAGCAAGAATCCTGGAATATCTTATGAGGCTTTCTACAGGAAAAATATGTAAGGAAGTGTAGCCTTTATCAAGTGGCACCCTATTCAGTTATTCCTAAAGTTTCTCAGAGTAGCAAGGAAAAAGAAGTATACATGTGGCCCAGAAAATACCATTTTGACATACCTGCCCTAAACAAAATGCTTCTCTTTCTTAACTGTTTTATCTTCACATGTTCTGTTATGTTCTGTTGTATTCATAACCATCAGAAAAAAAATGTATTTAAAATGGAAAAATTAGCTATTAAAATGTATTCTGTGCATAATTATGCTAGGAGCTCTAGTTATACTTGCCTGTAAAACACAAAACATTCCAAACAATAGTATAGAACGTAACCCTGGTGTAGCATATTTTTCAATCTTCTGTATTTACTTAGGTTTAACATACAAAAATATAAGAAAAAGTAGTTTAGTTCATAGCATATTCCAAAGTCGTAATTCATCAGTAAAATAAAATTGAAAAAAAAAATCCCGTAACTTTGTCCCTATCTGAACAGCTTCAAGGGCCATACAGGTAACCTAAGGCCGCGTACACACGGGCGGATTGTCTGCCCAACTAAGTTCGTCAGACAATCCGACAGACAGTCCGTTCAACTTTTGAATGAACGGACTTGACCACACACGATGAACAGACAGTCCGCTGAAAGCTTGCGCGATGACGTGTACAGCACGTACGACGGGACTAGAAATACGACGTCCAATACACTGCAATGCAACCTTCGGCGTGTAAATCCTTTCTGAGCATGCGCCATACTTAGTCCATCCAACTTGCCTACTCACGAGCGGACTGTCCGCTGAAACCAAGTTTGGACGGACAAAATTACGGAAATTCCGAAAGACTAAGTCCGTCAGACTGTCCGCTGAAAAAGTCCGCTGAAGCCCACACACGAGCGGATTGTCCGCTGAAACACGGTTCAGCGGACTAAGTTGGGCAGACAATCCGCCCGTGTGTACGCGGCCTTAGAGCAGTAAACAGACCTTAAAAATACAGCTTCACCGCATGATAAAGTGTAGACATAAGAAGAAAACAAAAATCACTTTTTCCATAAAAGCATTTAATTATTATATGAATCCTATTATGCTCTTGCGATCTACACCATGGCAAAACCATGTGTTCTATGGCACTACACTGCATTCTCTGAGGTTTTAGGAGCTGGCCAAGCACCCACAGTATATAGAGAGCCATCAGGGCAGGGGAACAGGATACTGTGTGAACAGGCTGAGGATGTCAGCCCCAGATAATTTTTGTAAGTTACTAAAGCAAAATTAAGGAAAGATTTTGCTACATTACAAACTTGATTTGTAGTAATTGTTTGTCAAAAACTATTACCTTTCTTAAGGTTATGAGGTGATAAGTTCTATGTCACCATAGCTATGTTTGTAAAGTTTAAAACATATGTATCCTAAGCAATTAATCTGAAATACATCTTGTTTGTTCTCAACATGAATCTGTATACAGAACTGTTACGTTATTATGGTTAATGACTTAAAGACTATATCCTACATGTAGTACTATAAATGAAGGGAATTTATGCATAGCTTACTATCTGTTACTAGTAAATATGCATTTCACTACTAATGAGCATTCTACAATCTGTAATGTGTCAAGTTTATGTTTTTTTTTAATTTTTTAATTTTTTTTATTTTTTTATAAAAATCATTTAAATTAAAAACGATTACCTTTTTTTTAAATCTAGTTCATAAATCTTTACTTGCCTCATTGTAACTGTCTGGTTTGCTAGATCATGAAAAACTATGTATTTTGGAATTTATTAAACAGTTTTTATTATGTAATCAAAGGAAACAACAATATTTTAAGATGGTCTGAATACATTTCAGACACCTAAAAACACTCCTGATACATTTATTTATATATACACAGTATCTCACAAAATTGAGTAAACCCCTCACATTTTTGTAAATATTTTATTATATCTTTTCATGTGACAACACTGAAGGAATGACACTTTGCTACAATATAAAGTTGTGAGTGTACAGCTTGTATAACTGTATACATTTGCTGTCCCCTCAAAAGAACTCAACACACAGCCATTAATGTCTAAACCGCTGGCATGGGCATGGAGTTCACCAGAGCTTTACAGGTTGCCACTGGAGTCCTCTTCCACTCCTCCATGATGACATCACAGAGCTGGTGGTGGATGTTAGAGACCTTGTGCTCCTCCACCTTCTGTTTGAGGATGCTCCAAACATGCTCAACAGGGTTTAGGTCTGGAGACATGCTTGACCAATACATCACCTTTACCCTCAGCTTCTTTAGCAAGGCAGTGGTCATCTTGGAGGTGTTTTTGGGGTCATTATCATGTTGGAATACTGCCCTGTGGCCCAGTCTCTGAAGGGAGGGGAACATGCTCTGCTTCAGTATGTCACAGTACATGTTGCCATTCATGGTTCCCTCAATGAACTGTAGCTCCCCAGTGCTGGCAGCACTCGTGCAGCCCCAGACCAAGAC
This sequence comes from Lithobates pipiens, assembly GCF_037356315.1. NCBI lineage: Eukaryota > Metazoa > Chordata > Amphibia > Anura > Ranidae > Lithobates > Lithobates pipiens. The sequence goes on from NW_027507718.1 coordinate 302,491,043, forward strand.
ACTCCCACCACCATGCTTGACTGTAGGCAAGACACACTTGTCTTTGTACTCCTCACCTGGCTGCTGCGACGCTCGCTTGACACCATCTGAACCAAATAACTTTATCTTGGTCTCATCAGCCCACAGGGCATGGTTCCAGTAATCCATGCCCTTAGTCTGCTTGTCTAAATGCAAACTGTTTGTGTGCTTTCTTGTACATCATCTTTAGAAGATCTGGGATGATAGCCATGCAAACCAATTTGATGCAATGTGTTGCGTATGGTCTGAGCACTGACAGGCTAATCCTCCACCCCTTCAACCTCTGCAGCAATGCTGGCAGCACTCATACATATATTTCCCAAAGACAACCTCTGGATATGACGCTGAGCATGTGCACTCAACTTCTTTGGTCGACCATGGCGAGGCCTGTTCTGAGTGAAACCTGTCCTGTTATACCGCTGTATGGTCTTGGCTACCGTGCTGCAGATCAGTTTCAGCATCTTGGCAATCTTCTTATAGCCTAGGCCATCTTTATGTAGAGCAACAATTCTTTTTTTCAGATCCTCAGAGAGTTCTTTGCCATGAGGTCCCATGTTGAACTTCCAATGACCAGTACGAAAGAGTGAGAGTGATGACACCAAATTTAAAACCCCTGCTCCCCATTCACACTTGAGACCTTGTAACACTAAAGATTCACATGACGCTGGGGAGGGAAAATGGCTAATTGTGCCTAATTTTGGACATTTTCACTTAGGGTGTACTCACTTTTGTTGCCAGCAGTTTAGACATTAATGGATGTGTGTTGAGTTATTTTGAGGGGACAGCAAATTTACACTGTTATACAAGCTGTACACTCACTACTTTACATTGTAATCAAGTGTAATTCCTTCAGTGGTATTTACTAAAATGTGAGGGGTGTACTCACTTTTGTGAGATAGTGTGTATTATTTATTACCAAAAGTATTGGGAGGCCTGCCTTTACACACACATGAAATTTAATGGCATCCCAGTCTTAGTTGGTAGGTTCAATATTGAGTTGGCCCCCTTTGCATCTATAACAGCTTCAACTCTTCTGGGAAGGCTGTCCACAAGGTTTAGGAGTGTGTCTATGGGAATGTTTGACCATTCTTCCAGAAGAGCATTTGTGAGACCAGGCACTTATGTGACTGAGAAGGCCTGGTTTGCAGTCTCTGCTCTAATTCAATCCAAAGGTGTTCTATCAAGTTGAGGTCAGGACTCTGTGCAGGCCAGTCAAATCCCTCCACCCCAAATTCACTCATGCATGTCTTTATGGACCTTGCTTTGTGCACTGGTCCAAATCATTTGGTGGAGGGGGGATTATGGTGTGGTGTTCTTTTTCAGGGGTTGGGCTTGACCCTTAGTTCCAGTGAAGGGAACTCTTAAGGTGTGGGAACAGTTTGAGGGATGGCCCCTCCCTGTTCCAACATGATTGCACACCAGTGCACAAACAAGGTCCATGACATCCAAGACATGGGTGAGCAAGTTTGGAGTGGATGCACTTGACTGGCCTGCACAACAGAGTGTTGACCTCAACCTGACAGAACACCTTTCGGATGAGTTAGAGCACAGGCTGCGAGCCTTCTCGTCCACATCATCGCCTCACAAATTCGCTTATGGAAGAATGGTCAAACATTCCCATAGACACACCCCAAAACCTTGTGGACAGCCTTCCCAGAAGAGTTGAAGCTGCAAAGCTTGGGCCAATTCAATATTGAACCCTCAGGACTAAGACTGGGATGCCATTAAAGTTCATGTGCGTGTAAAGACAGGTGTCCCAATACTTTTGGCAATATAGTTGTGTGTATACAGTTGTGCTCATAAGTTTACATACCCTGGCAGAATGTATGATTTCTTGGCCATTTTTCAGAGAATATGAATGATAACACAAAAACGTTTCTTTCACTCATGGAAAGTGTTTGGCTGAAGCCATTTAATATCAATCAACTATGTTTACTCTTTTTAAATCATAATGGCAACAGAAACTACCCAAATGACTCTGATCAAAAGTTTACATACCCCAGTTCTTAATATATATATATATACAGTGCATCCAGAAAGTATTCACAGTGCTTCACTTTTTTCATATTTTGTTATGTTACAGCCTTATTCCAAGATGGATTAAAGCGGAGCTCCACCCAAGACAGGGAAGCTCTGCTTATCTGAGCCATTCAGCCCTTACAGGCAATGGCGGTGGCAGCACCCGAGAGCCGATGGAAACGGCTGGATGTCCTAATATTAAAAATCAGAAGCTACAGTATTTGTAGCTGCTGACTTTTAATTTTTTCATGGGGGGGGCTGGACCTCCTCTTTAAATTCATTATTTTCCTCAAAATTCTACAAACAATACCCCATAATGACAACATGAAAGAAGTTTGTTTGAAATCTTGGCAAATTTATTAACCACTTAACAACCGGCCCCTAGCTGATTAACGGCTTCAGGGAGGTTGTCTAACTCTGAGAGGCCGTTAATTGACGGCCTCCCAGAATTCAGCTCTCGCGCTCCGCCTGAGGCGCTCACTCGAGAGCATCCGTGACCATCACGGATCACGGTAAACAGCCGCTCAAATGATGGTTCGATCACTTGTAAACAAACCATAAACATAACATGACGCCGGTTCCTCCCTCCCCCTCTCTGTACCGATCGGTACAGCGGAGGGGGAAGAGATTGGTGTCAGCAGGGCTGTGGGCTGCATCTGCAGTGCCCACATCGCTGCTCACCGAAATTTAACCCCTTAATTCCCTGCCAGTAGTCTGCAATACTCTGCCATACCCTGCCAATACTCTGCCAATCCCTGCCAATACTCTGCCAATCCCTGCCAATACTCTGCCAATACTCTGCAATACCCTGCCAATACTCTGCATTACCCAATACTCTGCCATACCCTGCCAATACTCTGCCATACCCTGCCAATGCTCTGCATTTCCCAATACTCTGCAATACCTGCCAATACTCTGCAATACACGCCAATACTCTGCAATACCCTGCCAATACTCTGCAATACCTGCCAATACTCTGCAATACACGCCAATACTCTGCAATACATGCCAATACTCTGCAATACCCTGCCAATACTCTGCAATACCCAATACTCTGCAATATCCTGCCAATACTCTGCAATACCCGCCAATACTCTGCAATACCTGCCAATACTCTGCAATACACGCCAATACTCTGCAATACCCTGCCAATGCTCTGCAGTACCCAATACTCTGCAATACCCTGCCAATACTCTGCAATACCCGCCAATACTCTGCAATACCCAATACCCTGCCAATACTCTGCAATACCCTGCCAATACTCTGCCAATACTCTACCATACCCTGCCAATACTCTGCCATACCCTGCCAATACCGTGCCAATACTCTGCAATAACCTGCCATTTTTTATTTATTTCAGGCTTCCCAGCCTAGAGGTGAGATGTGGGGACTTATTGTCCCCATATCTCACTGTAAAGAGGACCTGTCATGCCCTATTCCTATTACAAGGGATATTTACATTCCTTGTAATAGGAATAAAAGTGATCCAAAAATGTATTTTTGGGGGAAAAAAATGTCAAACTAAAATAAATAAAGTAAAATGAACAATAAAAAATAAAAAAATAATTTAAAGCGCCCCTGTCCCCATGTGCTCGCATGCAGAAGCGAAAGCATATGTAAGTCCAGCCCACATATGAAAACGATGTTCAAACCACACGTGAGGTATCGCTGTGAACGTTAGAGCGAGAGCAATAATTTTGGCGCTAGACCTCCTCTGTAACTCAAAACATGTAACCAGTAAAAAAAAATTTAAAGCGTCGCCTATGGGTATTTTTAAGTAGAGATATTTGGCCCTATTCCACGAGCGTATGCAATTTTGAAGGGTGATATGTTAGGTATCTATTTACTCAGCGTAACTTCATCTTTCACATTATGCAAAAACATTGGGCTAACTTTACTGTTTTTTTTTTAAGCACAAAACTGTTTTTTTTTAAACGCGTTTGAAAAATTGCTGCGCAAATACCGTGCGTGATAAAAAGTTGCAACGACCACCATTGTATTCTCTAGGGTCTTTGCTAAAAAAAACTTAATGTTTTGGGGTTCTATGTAATTTTCTAGCAAATAAATGATGATTTTTACATGTAGGAGAGAAATGTCAGAATTGGCCTGGGTGCTCCAGAACGCCTGATGGCGCTCCCTGCATGTTGGGCCTCTGTATGTGGCCACGCTGTGTAAAAGTCTCACACATGTGGTATCGCCATACTCGGGAGTAATAGCAGAATGTGTTTTGGGATGTAATTTGTGGTATGCATATGCTGTGTGAGAAATAAACTGATAATATGACAATTTTGTGAAAAAAAAAAAAAGGAAAAATGTGCTGCTGTGCCTGCGTTTTCTGCAGAAAAACGTACTTGCACCTTTTTCAAAACGTGGCCTGCAGGGAATATTGGCACCATAGCTTGTGGACTCTATAACTTTCACAAAAAACAAATAATATCCACCAATTTGTACTTATTTTTACCAAAGATATGTAGTAGTATAAATTTTGGCCAAAATTTATGAAGAAAAATTACTAATCTGCTAAATTTTATAACAGAAACGGAGAAAAATTAATTTTTTTACCGAATTTTCGGTCTTTTTTCTTTTACAAAAAATAAAAAACCCAGCGGTGATTAAATACCACCAAAAGAAAGCTCTATTCGTGTGAAAAAAAGGACAAAAATTTCATATGGGTACAGTGTTGCATGACTGAGTAATTGTCATTCAAAATGTGAGAGCATGGAAAGCTGAAAATTGGTCTGGTTATTAAGGGTGTTTAGGTGCCCAGTGGTCAAGTGGTTAAAAATTAAAAAAGACACATGTACATAAGTATTCACTGCCTTTGCTCAATACTTTGTTGAAGCACCTCTGGCACCAATTACAGCCTTAAGTATTCTTCTTTGCAGGACATTTCAAGCTCCATCAGGTTGGATGGGCAGCGTCGGTGCATAGCCATTTTCAGATGTCTCCAGAGATGTTCAATTGGGTTCAAATCCGGGCCAATCAAGGACATTCACAGAGTTGTCCCATAGCCACTCCTTTGTTATCTTAGCTGTGTGCTTAGGGTCATTGTCCTGTTGGAAGATAAACCTTTGTCCCAGTCTGAGATCCAGAGCACTCTGGAACAGGTTTTTATCAAGGATGTCGCTGTACATTGCTGCATTCATCTTTCCCTCAATCCTGACTAGTCTCCCAGTTCCTGACGCTGAAAAACATCTCCACATCATGTTGCTTCCACTACCAAACTTTACACTGTAGGAATAGTATTGGCCAGGCGATGAGCAGTGCCTGGTTTCCTCCAGACATGAGGCTTGCCCTTCAGGCCAATCTGTTTCATCAGACCAGAGAGTTTTGTTTCTCATGGTCTGAGAGTCCTTCGGGTGCATTTTGGCAAACTCCAGGCAGGCTGTCATGTGCCTTTTACTGAGGAGTGACTTCCGTCTAGCCACTCTACCATACAGGCCCTATTGGTGGAGTGCTGCAGAGATGGTTGTTCTTCTGGAAGGTTCTCCCTTCTCCACAGGGAAATGCAGGAGCTCTATCAAAGTGAGCATCGGGTTCTTGGTCACCTCCCTGACTAAGGCTCTTCTCCCCTGATCGCTCAGTTCGGCCTGGCGGCCCACTCTAGGAGGAGTTCTGGTGGTTCCAAAATTCTTCCATTCACGGATGATGGAGGCCACTGTGCTCAATGGGACCTGCAATGCTGCAGAAGTTTTTCTGTACCCTTCCCCAGATCTGTGCCTCGATACAAATACAAGCACTGTTAACTGTGGACCTTATATATAGACAGGTTTGTGCCTTTCCAAACCATGTCCAATCAACTGAATTTACCACAGGTGGACTCCAATCAAGTTGTAGAAACATCTCAAGGGTGATCAGTGGAAACAGGATGCGCCTGAGCTCAGTTGTAAGTGTCATGGCAAAGACTGTGAATACTTATGTACATGTGGATTTTGCATTTTTTTTTTAAAAAATTGCAAAGATTTCAAACAAACTTCTTTCACATTGTTATTATGGAGTATTGTTTGAGGAATTTTGAGGTAAATAATGAATTGAATCCATTTTGGAATAAGACTGTAACAAGAAAATGTGAAAAGTGAAGCGCTGTGAATACTTTCCGGATGCACTTTGTATGTATATATATATATATATATATATATATAAAGTGCCTTGCGAAAGTATTCGGCCCCCTTGAACTTTTCAACCTTTTGCCACATTTCAGGCTTCAAACATAAAGATATAATTTTTTTATTTTTTGTGAAGAATCACCAACAAGTGGGACACAATTGTGAAGTGGAACAAAATCTATTGGATTTTTGAAACTTTTTTAACTAATAAAAAAATGAAAAGTGGGGCGTGCAAAATTATTCGGCCCCCTTGCGTTAATACTTTGTAGAGCCACCTTTTGCTGCGATTACAGCTGCAAGTCGCTTGGGGTATGTCTCTATCAGTTTTGCACATCGAGAGACTGAAATTCTTGCCCATTCTTCCTTGCAAAACAGCTCGAGCTCAGTGAGGTTGGATGGAGAGCGTTTGTGAACAGCAGTTTTCAGCTCTTTCCACAGATTCTCGATTGGATTCAGGTCTGGACTTTGACTTGGCCATTCTAACACCTGGATACGTTTATTTGTGAACCATTCCTTTGTAGAATGCTGTATGCTTGGGATCATTGTCTTGTTGGAAGATAAATCTCCGTCCCAGTTTCAGGTTTTTTGCAGACTCCAACAGGTTTTCATCCAGAATGGTCCTGTATTTGGCTGCATCCATCTTCCCCTCAATTTTAACCATCTTCCCTGTCCCTGCTGAAGAAAAGCAGGCCCAAACCATGATGCTGCCATCACCATGTTTGACAGTGGGGATGGTGTGTTGAGGGTGATGAGCTGTGTTGCTTTTACGCCAAACATATCGTTTTGCATTGTGGGCAAAAAGTTTGATTTTGGTTTCATCTGACCAGAGCACCTTCTTCCACATGTTTGGTGTGTCTCCCAGGTGGCTTGTGGCAAACTTTAGACGAGGCTTTTTATGGATATCTTTGAGAAATGGCTTTCTTCTTGCCACTCTTCTATAAAGGCCAGATTTGTGCAGTGTACGACTGATTGTTGTCCTATGGACAGACTCTCCCACCTCAGCTGTAGTTCTCTGCAGTTCATCCAGAGTGATCATGGGCCTCTTGGCTGCATCTCTGATCAGTCTTCTCCTTGTCTGAGTTGAAAGTTTAGAGGGACGGCCAGGCCTTGGTAGATTTGCAGTGGTCTGATACTCCTTCCATTTCAAAATGATCGCTTGCACAGTGCTTCTTGGGATGTTTAAAGCTTGGGAAATCTTTTTGTATCCAAATCCGGCTTTAAACTTCTCCACAACAGTATTACGGACCTGCCTGGTGTGTTCCTTGGTCTTCATGATGCTCTCTGAGCTTTCAACAGAACCCCGAGACTATCACAGAGCAGGTGCATTTATACAGAGACTTGATTACACACAGGCGGTTTCTATTTATCACCATCAGTCATTTAGGACAACATTGGATCATTCAGAGATCCTCGCTAAACTTCTGGAGTGAGTTTGCTGCACTAAAAGTAAAGGGGCCGAATAATTTTGCACGCACCACTTTTCAGTTTTTTATTTGCTAAAAAAGTTTAAAATATCCAATAGATTTCGTTCCACTTCACAATTGTGTCCCACTTGTTGGTGATTCTTCACAAAAAATAAAAATGTTATATCTTTATGTTTGAAGCCTGAAATGTGGCAAAAGGTTGAAAAGTTCAAGGGGGCCGAATACTTTCGCAAGGCACTGTGTATATATATATATATATATATATATATATATATATATATATATATATATATATATATTATTATTATTATTTTTTACATATATCCCTACCCTTGTCGGAGCCACTACTCTTTGCCTTGACCTCTAGGAACGACAGCTCCGATACCCCAGGCTGAATGTACAAAACATGCAATATCATAAAAGAAAAAAAAAAAAAATCACTGAAAGTAATAGTATCCATTAGTAGTACTATATCAATGAGAAAACAGGCACTGAACCAGTTAGTAAAGGCAAAATTTATATATTGACACCTGGTATGGTAGGTAACGAAGTAAGCATAGAAATGGATTAACAATGGTAATAACACATTTTAGCATACCGCGTGATTAGTAATAAGCACTAAACATAAGATGACACTTGGTGTGCAGATCAGCATAAACAGTAGCATGGTCACCTAAGGTGCAGTTGTGAGCAGTAAGAAACTTGGTTTACTAAACACAGGAACTATATTGACACAGTGCATTGATGGCGGCTATGCTAGACCTAGAGCGACTAGATGTGCACTATACAAAGAAATGAAGGAAATGGGAGAAGAGAACAAAGAAGACTTGAAGGATGGTCTTACGGGAGGGGTGGTCCTTTATGTTGTTTAAATGTTGGCTATCATTGGGGCCCTTTAAGAAGCGTTGGTAGTTTTAATAAACAAGCATGTGGTAAAGTTGCAGTATAGATGTGGTATAGGAGCAGTATACCTAATGTCCTGTCTCCTGTAACTTAGTCCCTACTACTGTAGCTGTGTTTATTAAATGGGCAGTGAGCAATCCCTTCGGTGCATCTGTGAACTCTAACTCCACAAAATGGCTCTGGTGATTAGTGTTGGGAAGTATTCTGTTGCTGCTAGGATTGGTTTTGCAGCATAATTACTATTATTAAAACATATATATATATATTTTTAAATGTAGCCTTGATTTAAAATACAATTAAAAAATAAAGCTGAACTTAGGTTTTAAAACAGAACTCTTTGTTTTCAATGGTTTGCTTGAATACTGTCTGTTCTATTCTCTAAACGAATGTCCCACATGTGTCCTGCAGTGGAATTCTGGTCCTGAGCACACTTCTGTTAATATTTGATAAATGTTTCCATGTGACTGAACATTTACAGTGCACGTCTGTTTCCCAGTGAATGATTTGCCCAGCTATGCGACGTCCACTTTTAATAAAGTGTTGGAGCAGGTTAAAAAAATTCAGCCTCCATAACATAAAATATGGGTATAACAATGTATGAGAGAGAAGGGAGGCAATTTCTATATGTCCCTCAATATTATTAAAAAGGACTATGCAATAAACACTACATTACAAAAACAATGGGTTGAAGGGGATGGAAAGAGGTTCTTTAAATTTTCATACAGTTCTTATAGTAACAATTTAATATAATGAAATGGTTGTAAAGGTGAAGGTTTTCACCTTTTCCAGCTCTCCTAAATACTTACCTGAGCCCAAACTTGCTCCAGCAATGTGCACGAGAACCTGAGGCTCTCTTTGCTATCTGCCTCCTCAGTGGCACAGAGACAGCAGCGGGAGCTATTGTCTCCTACTGCTGTCAATCATAGCCACAGATGAGGCAGCAGGTTGTGGGGCGAGCCCCCTTCTGTATGTCTTATGGACACAGTGTGGGGCTCATGAGTGAGCACACACAAGTGCCCCCATAGCAAGTGGCTTGCTATGGGGACACTAAGCAGGGGGGAGGTGTCAGCAGCTCCTGTGCAAAACCATTGTACTGACCAGGTATGTATAACATATTTGTTTTAAAAATATGAAGCTTTACAATCACAAGTAATTGTGATGGGAAAAGTAAGTAATTAGATGCCACAGTTGTTAAATGGTGGAGTGTATTACTATAATTATCTAAAAAAATTGTTTTTAAGAAATTGCATATCTGACAAAACCAACTAGAGATACTGTAACCTCGTCATTAGGAATTTCCCCTTTTTTCCAATCTGATATATACTTTACCATAACACAAACCCACTTTGCAAAGAAAGAATGCCTGATCCTCTGCTCCTTCCCACAGCTGACATCCAACTTTGTTTATAGCAACATAAAACAGATTTCAAAATCCTTCCTTGTGTGGTATCCTTTTAGATAATAAAAATGAGTGCTTTAAATACTTGAATGTCATTGATTCCAGGGACGATTTCAAGTGCTTGCGCAAACCACTTATCTTTGGTACATAATAAATTACATGGACACATGTTTCATTCTTGAGTCTAAACAAGCTAGTTAATATTTGTATCATAATGTCCTTATCTTAATTATCTACTGTATGTATAGACCATCATGCTGCCGATGTGAATGAAGACTGTGCTCTAGAAATAGTGATGCAGTGAGAGATAGAACAGAACTATAGGAATGGATGCTGCATTATATTTGCTGTGTTTGTAGTTTACCATTAACAACAGAAGGTAGCGTGGTGATATTAAAGTGTTACTAAACCCACAACAGTAAAATCAGTCTGTATATGCAGTAAAGCATGCTCGTTATACTCCCTGTGGAACCAAAGGGGTTAATCCTCTGCATTGTATAAAAAGGCTGTTTGATCTTGTATGCACAGGTGCAGATAGTACAGAGCCTTTGGAGTCAGGCTGCACATGCTCAGTTTGGTGTGTATTGCTAGAGGATTGTTTTTTTCTCTTGGGAGAGACTGAGGATCAGGGGTCCTGGATCCTGGACAGCTCAGTGCAGTATGAAAACTCATCCTAAAAGCTATAATCAGGAACTGATAGAAGTCACAAGACTGCTATATACTGCTGAGAAAGGGTATTTAGCAGTTTATATTTACTAAAACTATTGCATTTCCATGTTCTGTGTACTGTGGGTGACCAGCTATAGTGAAAGCAGGTTCCTGGATTTAGTAACACTTTAAGCACATGATGTTATGAATTATATACAAAAGGAGGCCGACATAATCATTGTTTTGAATGTTTTTTTATTGTTTATTAATAAAAATTATGATTTTCTGCTTTACATTTATAGTGTTGGCATATAGCAGCACATTATATTCTGATGTGATGCCTCTTAAGCAGCTCAAAAATCTTTACAATTAACATATTATGGGTTAGTACAATACAAAGCAAAAACAATTTATGACTGGGCTTGTCTGTGCTGAAGTTTCTTACCAGTTAACATTAAATTTAGCTTTGGTCTTCTGTGATTGTTGTTTATAAATGTGTGAAGCACAAAAAGTAATTATATCAAACGAATGAGCATATCCAGTAATGGGCAAATATGTTTAATTGTATTAATATATATAATATAAACAGTAGATGATTGGACCTATGCATTTCTGCAGACCGCGTTTCTGCAGGCACGGCAGCCCATGCATTTCAATGTGCTGCTGTGCCTGCATTTCCTGCAGAAAAACGTACTTGCACCTTTTTCAAAACGTAGCCTGCAGGGAAATTGCATGTTCATTTGACCACGTTCCTAATGATAGTCATATGTATGAAGGCCTAGCTACATAGGAATTCATATTCGGTAAAATAGTCTATTCACTTTGCAAGGAAAATCATCCCTTAGCTGAGTGAGTGATGTAAAACGCTGCTGACTTCGATTGTCTAAATACAGTATGTGCTTCTTTTTTTTTTTTCCTTTGTATGTGATTGGGTAGTCTTTGCTATTTAAATTTTATCCACATTCACTAAGCTAAGGAAAAATCACCTTGAAATGTGAACAGCCTATTTGCTTTTAGTAAAACATTCAAATAATCTCTAATTTAGGTGAGCATCAATTTATCTTAATTGTGATCGCCTCCTTCAAAAGAGATCATAAGATCATAAGTGAATGACTACGCGTTAAAGCGGAGGTCCACCCTAAAGTGGAACTTCCGCTCATTAGAACCCTCCCCCCCTCCGGCGCCACAATTGGCACCTTTCGGGGGGGGGGGTGCAGGTACCTGTACAGTACAGGTATCTGCACCCACTTCCGGCGTAGATTCTGCAGAAGCTACGCCCCTTTCCGCAGAATCTACGCCCCTTTCTGAAGGTCCCCCGCTGCCTGCTGGGAAACACATGGATCCCAGAGACCATCCTTATTGCGCAGCGCGACTCGCGCATGCGCAGTAGGGAACCGGGAAATGAAGCCGAAAGGCTCCACTTCCTGATTCCCATACCCAAGATGGCGGCGGCAGCACCCGAGAGACGATCGAGAGCGCTGGGCGGGTAAGTGTCCTTATTTTAAAAGTCAGCAGCTGCAGTATTTGTAGCTGCTGGCTTTTAAAAAAAAACTCCCGCTTTAAGTTACTAGAATGGAAAGTAACCTAATTAGCATTTTCATCAAGAAAAGTTAGAGTTTAAGCCCTTCTATTACTCTTTATATATTATTATTTGTTATATAGGATTTATATATTGCAGAGTGCTTTAAAATATAAAGGAAGCTAGTACAATTACAACCAGAAGGATTAGGAGGGCCCTTCTCATGGAGCTTACAATCTAAAAGGAGATTGATCTATCTCTCTATATCCCAGCAAGACTGTTAATATTTTAGTACAGGTCCACTATAAAGCCTAACCACAGCGAAAACTCTTTTTTATGTATTAAGTGAACAGATTATTATTGCTGTTCCTGTCTCTGTTTGAAGGTGATCACTGACACTGCAACAAAAATCTTAGCCATTCACTAATGTTGTACCTCTGCTTTCTGTACATATCTATATGCAGTTGTGATCAGGTGATGCACAGTCTCTGCTGAATTTGGTTTGCTCATATCATATACTGTAAAATATATTCTGTATATTTATGTGTTAAAAAGTAAATGTTGTTGTAAACACCATTCATAAAATTTGACCTAAGCACATATATCCTGTAGTGTTTACTTGTCTCTCTCCAAAGCTCTAAGTGCCATTTCTCTCTGGTGCTCCTTTCCTCTGTTATCTGCAAGAGTCACTTCTGACAAGTTCTCCAACGCATGAGATAACAGCAGCTGAAAATGTATGTCGGGGAGGGAGATAAACAGGGAGCCTCTCTATTCAGACTACAGCTCTGCAAGTTCCTTTGTTTCTCTGCCGGTGGAGTGGGGGGGGGGGGGGTGGGGTGTCCCTTTCCTCCAATCAGCTCTCACACAGTGAAAGCCCAGACTCCCCACCCACTGCTGGAAGAGGAAAAAAGATTTCTAATATGATCTGCACTTTCCTAAGCATGTAGAAAGAGGAAGACAGCAGAGAAGTAAAATGTATGTAGGAGGATTTGTTTAATCTCTGTGTATCATCTGAGGCTGTTCACTTCACTGCGTATAGGAGAGGGTTTGCGACCACTTTAAATATGTTCTAATTCTTCTCAACTTTCTAATCAGTGAGTTTGCAGCCCAACTTATGTCCTTGTGACCACACAGGGTGCGAAGGGAAATTTCTATAATGAGGGACACATACAGAAATAATCTAAAAGATAAAACATGTTGTGGCTGGAACTGGGCTTAAGGGTCATTGTATTAAGAATTTGAACATACAAAATCCCATGTACTGCAAGAATTGTAATGTAATGCACGAATTGCATTATGTTTTAAATGTAACTCTCTCCTTTGATTTTAATTTCAGAAGTATATAACTGACGAATGCTTCTTCTTCGAGCGTCTGGAAGCAAACAACTACAACACTTACCAGTCTCGGAAATACAGTGACTGGTACGTGGCACTAAAGAGAACCGGGCAGTACAAAAATGGATCCCAAACTGGGCTAGGACAGAAAGCTATCCTATTTCTTCCTATGTCAGCAAAAAGCTGATCTTGATGGACATTTGCATTTATAAAAAATAGGAATTCAATTTTTTTTAAAAAGTTAGACTATAATCTATATTTCCAGTTTATAAATGTGACATCAAGTATTAATACTATTCACCATTGTGCCAGTGTTTAAGAATTTAAAAAGTTTTATATATATTCATGTTTTAATATATTTCCAAGTAAAATGTCATACGTACGTAGCAATGCAAGTATTGTCCTGAGGTATTTTCCATTCCAAAAGCGTTCAAAAGAGTGGTTTAAAAAAATGATAATAATCATTTCTTTTTTTTTTACACTGTTTCAATGTGAAGCTTACTTGAGATCAAGTTTTACTTCATAAGAATCTGGTAAATCCTTGTGGTACAGAGAGTAGAATAAACCTGAGTAAACGGCTGGGAGGGTCCTCACAGTTAGGTCAATATTGTGAAAGCCTTCCTTATAGCCATATAGTAAAAGCTTAGCGATTCTACTGGTGATGGGTGTAGTATGACTTGAGTAGGCAAGCTCCTTCAGGTTCATCCATTCACACCTCAGACACTCATGAGGGCAGAAGTTAATGCTGTAAGATAATGGCTTCAAACGACATATGATGTACATATCTGACTTTCCAAAGGCCCCTGGGTGATTATGCTGCTGTCTTATGCTCAGGAGAGACTTAAACTCTGACTTAATGCCAGTCTCTTCCAGAACTTCTCGAACTGCTGTGGCTCCTGCAGAGTAAAGTAAAACAAAACCCTATGAATTTATGTTCTAATATAATTATAGGTCATAAATGAAACCATTGCATTCTGTTAAGACAAGGTACAATTCAAAATATGTCATACTTTAATTTTACAATTGAATGACACCGCAAACTACATACGATACATTCCATGAAACAATTTTACAAATCTGTGGGATCACTGAAATCCTTGGGCTTCGATATAAAATCTGAACAAGGACTATACAATATTACCTTACCTACATCCAAAGACACACTGCAATCTACTCATTGGAGGCAAAGTGACAGTGTCTGCAGAAAGTCCATTCCGTCATCCCTCCCCCCTCTTCCCAGAGAGGTATACCCATTATGGGGGTAAAGGAGGTGACATATTGGAATCTCGAAGCTCCCTTTAACATAGTACCATATTCACCAAGAAAAGCCAAATGTAAATAAAAACACAACACAAGTTCTTTATTAGAAAAAAGTCCCTATAACCTTTCATCAATCGCGTTGTCTGGGGATGATGGTCCACATCAATCACGATGAGCGATGGCCGCCGACCTCACAAAACACACCTGCCAGCCACCAAACCCGGCTGCTCCTGTTTGTTGCTGGGGCACGACAGCTCCACTTTCCCCCCCAGCTACAAATGTACACAAAGGTTGACATTAATGGCTGGGACGTCATAAGGGGGCGAGGTCATCTGATGGTGCCCCTTTATTTACTTTAGCATGGGGGGGGAGCGGAGCTGTCATTCCGTGTGGTTGTGTTCGGTGGGCGGTTTTCTCAGCAGCACTCATTCATCGTGACTGATGTGGACCTACATCTCTGGACAACAAGATTAACAAAGGATGTGCATTGGGAGACATTTTTTTGTTTGTTTATAAAAGACTTGTCAAAAGCTGTGTTTTTATTTACATTTGACTTTTCTTGGTGAAAGAGTAGGGGTACTATGTTAAAGGAAGCTTTCAGATTTTGATAAGTCACCCTCACAACCACCATGCCGGGATTGTGGGGAGAGGGCCCTTGTCCTCATTAATACCCCTGATGTTGAGGGCATGTGGCCTGGTAGCCCCCCCCCCCCTTTCCTGGCCTGCTGCATGCTCATATAATGGTCTCGTATGGATTTTGGGAGGGACCTTACGTAATTTTATTTTTTTGCATGAGCCCCCCCAGCCCAATCTATGCCAGACATGAAGACCTGGAATAGATTGGGGGGAGGGAACCTCATTCCATTTTTTTTTTAAATGCTGCTGTGAAGTCCTCCCAAAATCCATATGAGTTCCGAAGGGCCCAGTATGAATTAGGGGAAAACCTGCACGCTTTTTCTTTATTTTTTAAATGTTGGCTCTTGTGTTTAAGTTCGGCTGTCAGTGGAGAATACCTCATTGATAGAAGGGATGAGTCATAATTGTGAAAGATGCCAATGGGCAGATGTGAAAATGGATGGAAGCTGATTTAAACTGAACTGATATAAACTGAATCTTTTTAATTTGAAAAAAATGTGACAGAACGGATGATGCCCGTGTAAAAGGGGCCTATGTCTTTCAAAAAGATGTATACAAATCTTAGGTGTGTGATCCCTTCTAATTTATTATTAAAGATCTTCCAATTTTCTTCATGTAAAGGTGTGCTCATGAAAATTACAATATGTGGGAAGTTTTAGAGCGTTGTCACTTCAGCACCCTGTCCCATGTGACTAAAATATGCAAACAGCACTAGCACAAAAAAAAACAAAAAAAACGACTCATGCATGTTATAAAAGAGAAAACAAACATATACCAACCAATATCTTCTCCTGGATCAGATAACCCCCCTGGAAATTTCCATGCATTTAGAGTCTGGAATACAAGAACACTTAGTGCTGTAGGTTACATTCAGGTGTCCTTTAAATGGAATCTGGCATGTATTAACATACAGTATAAACCCCTGTAGTAGGTAGGGGCTATATGCAACTTTGTTAAAAAAAACAAAAAAAACCTCAGCAGCCCAGAGCAAGTACATAGACCACAAAAGTCAGAGTAAAGTCAAGTAAAAGCAGTGAAGCAACAGTATCAACTTGATAAAGCGCTGCGTAAACTGTTGGCGCTATATAAATCCTGTATAATAATAATAAAGCACATAGTATTTTTTTACAATTTGAGGTTGGCATTGGCAGCCTTAAGAGTTCTGTCATGGCATATTTCATTTAAAAATGTTATATTATACACAGGCTAGCTTGTCTAACTACAGATGTGGCTAGCAGTATATTAGGAACAACTAGAAATAATGTATGTCAAGTGGTATTTAATAGATGGACAATACACTTTAAATTTACTACTGGCAATAATGCAGAGGTTACTGTTAATATTCACACTGGCCAGGAGGTCAGAGGGGACCATTAAAGATGTATAATATTACTGTACAAATGATAGCAGAAGCTTGACTAAAGCACAACAAAAAGTACATTATAGTTATTGTGTATTTATACATTTGTATACAAATTCATACAAGAAAGCGACACAGAACAAAAGCTAAACCAAACGGCTCCGCAAGCATGGATTTACTAAAAAAAAAGAAAAAAAAGAAATTGCAGTACATGCCACCTAACAACCAAGTTATTGGCCTTAGCAGAATCCCCAGAAGATAAGCAAATAACATTAGCAAAGCGCAGCTAGGTTCACATTGGCCACTGCCACTGGTGTTGTCTTCCAATGCAAGACACTGTATAAACTAAACATTAACAATTCAGCTGCTGTATTATGCACCATCCAACAGTCAAATGATCTTTCTACAAATTGTGGCACACACACATTTGCGTTCATGCTTGTATCTATGGAAAAGGCAGGAAGAGCACTCAGCAGACATACCTGGCACCAGACATTTACAAAATTGACTAGAAGAAAAATCTAACCAGCCCTCCAAGAAAACTTAGGTGGGGGCTGTGACAGTTGGTTACGACCCACAGACATACACACTTTTCTCAGTCTGATAGCTTGCTGGATTTGGCAAAAGTTAGTGGATTTGGCAAAAGTTCCCTGATGTAATGGATAGTAAGACTGTATTAGAAATTTTGGAGAAATGCCTGTGGAGAGGAAAGGGAGCATACTTTGAACATATCCCCGGCACCCTAATAGTCATAATGCGGCAGGTTCATTTCAAAGCTTTATATTTGGAAAATTATATGACTGCTGTGCTCATAATTTTATTTTAACATATTTATGTGTTACAACTATTGCTAGAACGCTATCCTGACATTTAAACAAAAGCAGGACTTTCCTGCCATATCATCCTGAAGGTTGAGAGGGAACAGGAATCTCCTTGTATTCCATTAATCCTAGTATTACATTTATACAAGGATAACTGAGAAAAGTGTATGTATGGAATGTTGTGGTTTTGTTACTAGATAAGATGATAGTACTGTAATGTTTTATGCGTTTGCAAGCAGGGGAATGGCCAAAGGCTTTGTTTTGTACCTATATACTTTAAACCTTTAATAAAAAGAAATAATAAAAAAACAAAAAAACAAAACAAAAGCAGGACATCTCAAATTTGTACCGTAAAATCTGAAGATGTAAAACTGGTGCACAGGCTGACAGGCAACTGGAGATTTATAATGCTGCTAGTCTTATGAAAGGGAATATATACTGATATAATTAGGTATATAATCTCCATATCTATTTTGATTAACATAATACTCCACATTAGATCAAAGCTTTAATTCGAATTACACAGATAAGTTTGCCAAAGCATTATCAACTGCAGTACTGTACAGTAACTGCATTTGTGTTTGTATGCTGTGTTAGAAGGGGACGTATAGCCAAAGCTATTTTGGCTGTACTTCTCTTGTAGGTTGCAGGAGTGCAGTTCGTTCTGCACCCCTGTGACTTGTTTTCAGCCAACAACGAGCTAAAGTCCACTGTCAGCTGACATCACTCAGCCGGTTCAGGCTCTGAAAAGATCCTGACCATATGGTTAGGATCCACCCAGTAGCCTTGATCGGCACCGGCTGATCCGCTGAGAGCCTGAGCCAGTCCCTTCCGCCCCCTACACAGCCCAGCACTCCAGTAAGCGCTAAAGGGCAGAGCAGGCGGGAGACAGAATATTGGATCGATGCTGCATGCACCTAGGCAAACCTAAATGTTTTTCTTTTAAAGTCCATATTTCTCTTTTAATCCCTGTAGGCACAGCTGTTAAAATAGGACACTTTTCCTAATGCTCAAGGAACGTTCCCTGGTGAATCATAGAAAGAGTATGTTGTGCTATATAGCTCAATCTGTACAAGGTCAGCAAAGCAGTCATTGCCTATGGCTTGGAGCATCAGGCCTTGTTTAAAAAAGCAATTCTGTTCGTTTTTATTTGCCTTTCCTGCCAGCCTCTTCACCTAGCAGAAGGCTAACAGCTAAACAGAATTTGGTGGAAGGAACCATCTTGCTAAATGCACGTCTACACTCAACATATGTTTTTTCAAGCTCTTTAAGGGTCCATTTACATCTCTGTGGTGCGTTAATGTCTTTCCATAATATATGTTACATTCAGGCAGCCTATTCGAAATGAATGCCCTGCTAATGCACCATAACGTACCTAAAGTCATGCATGACACTTTTTTTTTCTAATGCCATGCACTACTGTGTGTTGCAGTGTGCTACAGTGTAGGTGGTACACACAGTAATGCATGTGGTACCAGGTTATGGAGGTGTGAATAGGTCCTAGTTAAACTTATGTATCACAATCAGCTGTACCACTCATATAAATGTGATTTTTATAAATATGGAAATCTTTTAGAAGCTGCTATATAAAAAGGGGTATATGTGCCTTGTATTGCATATAATTTTATCAAAATCACATATCTAATCATTTGAAGAATGTGGATTTGTAGTATTGTTCTTTAGTGCACTGATTACAGTGTTTTCTTTTTAACATTTTAAATATTTAATACAGTATAGCTACATTGTGTTTTATTTAAATATGTATTGTTTTGCTATTCTTTCTTTTTTCTTTTTTGTCTTTTATAAGAAAAATAAGAAGAGTACACACACAGATAACTTTATAGATACTGACAACCAAATCAATCAATGTTAAAATTTATTCTATTATATATTATTGTTAATACTGTATGCTGTACTGTATATAATAAAAACCTAAGACAGCATTTGGAAATCTCATTTGTTTTTGATTTTTTTTTCTCCTCCTGACCCATTGAAGGTTTAAGGGACCTGTGGCTTTATTTCTCCCTGTATGCATTGCTTCTTTTCTGGGTCCACTGTGAGCAATGCTTTGCTTAACTGGCAGTTACAATTAAGTCACTTTTTTACGCACACATATCAGCTCCTTCTGTGCACTCATCAAACATGCCAACCAGCAGAGATTGCAGAGAGAGGATAAATGCAAAGTGATGAATCAGCAATGGATTGAGCAAAAGCAAACGGTATTTTTCAGGCCGAGTATTTCAAGCTCCAGCAGCATTTTCTGTCACATTCCATCATCTGTTAACAACATATCACTAGGCAACAGGTATATACAACCCCAATTCCCAAAAAGCTGGGACACTGTGTAAAATCTACATAGAAACTGTAATGTTTATTGTTAATGTTAAATGTTTAATGTTAAATGTTTAAACTGGGAAAATGTAGCATTTTACGAAAAAA
Organism: Lithobates pipiens; assembly: GCF_037356315.1. Lineage (NCBI taxonomy): Eukaryota > Metazoa > Chordata > Amphibia > Anura > Ranidae > Lithobates > Lithobates pipiens. The sequence goes on from NW_027507718.1 coordinate 302,510,930, forward strand.
AATAAGGTCATTTTGAAATTGTTGGCAGCAACACGTGTCAATACAGTTGGGACATGGCAACAAAAAGCTGGCACTTACAAGGAAGAGCTGAAATTTTTTTTTTCAACTAATTAGGTTAATTGGCAACAGGTCAGTAACATGATTGTGTATAAAAAGAGCATCTGAGGCTGGCCATACATGTTGCAAATTTCTTTCCCTGCAACCATGGGATGCAGGAATGAATTTTGCACAGTTCCCCCATCGTACAGACAGTGTTGGCAGGGGAATCAACAATTGTCTTATGCCCACGTGGGAAGCCATCCCCGCCGGAAGAAGACAGTGATTACTGTTAGCGGCTATAGCACTTTAAAGTGTTACTAAACACACAACAGTAAAATTAGTCTGTATATGCAGCAAAGCATGCTTGTTATACTCACTGTGGAACCTAAGGGGCTCTGCATTGTGTAAAAGGGCTGTTTGATCCTGTATGCGCAGATCCTCCCATTCTTGCATTGCCCCCAAAACATGTCCGGATAAGATAGTTACTGGAGTCAGGTTGCACATGCTCAGTTCGATGTGTTTTGCTAGAGAGTTTTTTTTTTCTTGGGAGAGTGCATGCAATCAGCACAGGGCCAATCAGCACTGTCCAGACAGAGGGTCAGGGGATCTTGATAGGACAGACAGTGCAGTATGAAAACTCCTCCTACAAGCTTTAACCAGGCACTGATAGAAGTCTCATGATTGCTATATACCGCTGAGAAAAAGTATTCAGCAGTTTATATTTACTAAAATTATTGCATTTTCATGTTCTGTGTACTGCGGGAGACCAGATATAGTGAATGCAGCGTCCTGGGTTTAGTAACACTTTAACTGCTAACTTAAAAAAAAAAAAAAAAAAAACTCAAAATGTGTAATATACTTCAATAACATTGCTGTGACCTGCTAATACATGTAGTGCTACTCTAAGCAAACAAGGACAATGTATACAGTCCCGCTGGTACCCAGAGATGGGGTGCTGGCTGAAAATATCCCCATCCAGTAGTGTATAGCAAACTTAGAAAGATCGCCCTGCCCACTGGTGCTCTATGACTAAGCCCCGGTCAAACACGTCAGAAGGTATGGCTTGTGGGATGGTGCAAGGCTGAGGCCATCTTACACACGTTTACCACATAGGCTGGATTGGGTTGAGCAGCGATGGATAACATTGCTTTTTAGTCTGCATATTTTTTCGGGAAGGAATATTTGCTCCCATAGCTTGTTCAAATGCACATTATGAAAGTACCCCTATGTTTACATGCTTTAGGTATAGAAGTACCTACATTATAAATACTCTTTAATTCTGTTACCTTAGTTCTGAGAAACCCTATGAAAATGTACAGTAAAATTAGCAGAAAGACAGAATAGATTTTTTTTATATTTATGTGTTAATGACATACTGGTATTAAATAAGAAAATGGAACAACTGAAACAAGCAATAACAAATTCTGTAGATTAGTTTCCAAGACTAATTTTTATCATGACTTAATTTAGTCTGCAAGACAAAAGAACTTCTTTCTAGTCACTGCCAAGTGTAGTGCTCATCATGAATAATGGCCAGAAAAGACTTGGGGCCCGGCTAAAGGATTTACACTGAGCTGCTTACACAAAACAAAAGTATATATTTTCTGGAATGCTGCATCCCTTCAAACACTATAAAAGTTAACAAAATTGTGTCTGTTATTATAAAACACACAAGCCAAGCAAGATATTACCAGCCCTCATAAACTATGCAATGAGGCATACAAAATTTCAATGAGAAAATGATGTTTGCATTGTCATGGCTGAAAGAAAGCTCCGAGCAAAATACAGAGACCAGCAAATATGTAAACGAAAAGCGATGCATATGTGTCTGCTTTTTGGAATTGGTGTGAAAGAAGAAATAATGTTCTATAAAACCTTGGACCTTCTGCAGGAAATGAAGCTGATAGCACCCTTCTTTGTATTCTGGATCTAGATACCAAAGCAGCCATTACACACAATTAATATAGCATGAGCAATGAATCCCCCTTATCCCCGTCCCTTGATTAGAATAACTTATTTTTAGATTTTGCAAAGAAATCGGCAAAGTGCAGCTGCTGCAACAGTGCCCCTCAACCCCTAAAACAGGGGACTTCTGATAGGGACACCATATCCTGGTTACTGGCTGTTTCTCCTCCTTCCACCTCCATTGACTCTCTAGGTCTGACCGTCTTTCCATCACATTGCTAGACCAATAAGGAGGCAATGAATCAGCAGAGGACTGAACCAAGTACTGGTCTTCAAAATAAAATTGCTCTTTGAATAACAGAGTGATTAATGTTTTGTTTAAAGTGGTTGTAAACCCACTTAGTGATTATCAGGCAACTGTCTTATATAATGCTAAGTGTCCTGTAAATGTGCCTTATTAAAAAACTGCTGTTCTATACCTTATTTGCTGGCGTCGCTCGGCACTCACGTCACTGGCCAGCTCTCCCCTCTCCCGATCTGACAGCTAGAATGGGAGGGGCAGAAAATCCCCCACTGATGTCAGTCGGCAGGAGGGGAGAAGGAGAGAGGCGACCAGACACGTGATCGCTGAGCGGCGCTAGCAAATAAGGTATAGAACAGCTTTTTTTTAATAAGGCTCATATACAGGACACTTAGCATTATGGAAGACAGGGGATTGCCTGATAATCTCTAAGGTTTTTCAGCAGCTGGGCCCTGACACAGAGCTGACAGGCAGAGAGGGAGAGGGGAGAGCACAGAGCAGATCTGTGCATGATGGAGGCAATAATGAGAGCTGTGCATGATGGAGGCTAATCCTGTCTTCCTTGATCCTCCCCTTCTTTTACTGCCCCCAATATATCTCCTGATAGTACAGAAGCTAGGGGGCAAGCTGCATATGCGTTTGGTGTGTATTGCTAGAGAGTTTTTTTATTTTTCTTAGGAGAGTGCATGTAATGAGCACAGGGTCAATCAGCACTGTCCAGACAGAGGGTCAGGGGTCCTGCATCCTCATAGGACAATCATGGGAGAATGAAAACTCCTGCTAGAAGCTTTAACCAGATGATAGAAGTCACAAGACTGCTCTAATTCCTGATGAGAAAAGGTATTTAGTAGTTTATATTTACTAAAACTATTGCATTTCCATCTTCTGTGTACTGTGGAAGACCAGATATAGTGAATGCAGGGTCCTGGGTTTAGTAACACATTAAGAAACCTAACACATACATTTAAATTGGACCTTGCAGTAATGTACATGGTTCACTTACATTGTCCAGACCCCTTTCCTCTTTAAAAATCACCTGCTGTTAGTAAGTGTGAAAGGTACCTTATGTCTATGTTTTCCCTGAGGTATTTAGGGGCAGCCTCATCCTTCCAAGGAGATCTGGGGGAATACAGAACAGCCAAAATGTCACAGAAAGTTGTTTCTGCAATTGACTGGAGTGTCTTCTCGTGAGAACTCGCCTGCTCTGCATTGCCCAGAAATCTTCTAGGAGGGATGGAGACATCATGTCTAACGATGCAAGAGTGAGGAGTAAGGTAAGTCTAAAATCAAACGTTTCCCTTTTTTTAAAGTACAATTCACACCTAACAATAAGGGGCACAGACCTTATATGTTGATCTTGCATTGTGCTTCTTAAAAGGGTTGTAAAGGTTTTTTTTTTTTTTTTAAATAGCAAACATGTTATACTTACCTGCTCTGTGCAAGGGTATCACACAGAGTGGGCCCCGATCTTCCTCTTCTGGGGTCTGGGGTCCCTCAGCGGGCACTCCTGGTGCATCTTCTCAAGTGACCCCATGGAGAGCCGCTTTCCATTGTTCCAGGCGGGCATGCTCCACAGTCCTACTGGTGGGTCCACTGCCACAGACAGCAGGACTCGGCCCCCCCCGCTGCTATCAATCTATCCAATAAGTATCCGAGATAGTGGCTGGAGCTGGTGTGGGTTCAGGTAAGTAAAAGGGGGGCTCTGAGGGGCAGCTGCACTACAGCGGCTGGTCGGCAAGTAGTTAAGATCATTGTTTATAACCAATGAGAACTATGTGTGGAATGTTCATGCTATGCTTTTTATGCCCTTAGTATTAGAAAGTTTGGACTTTTTCAAATAATTAAGCTTACCTTGTTTTTGTCCTGTACAACAAGTACTTTCCCAGTATCCTCATCTAAAACAGCGCCTGAAAGAGATCACAGTTCACATACTAAAGTCAGGTACCAGGTACAGATCAAACTTATACAATACTTTGTACAATGAGTATTTTTACAGTACTTTAACATTTTTAAAGCAATACAGGAAATACCAGTTGTGGAACACTGAATGGTATTTTCCTCACAAAATCAACTACAGTTGAAGTTCTTTTAATTAATCTTCATTATACATGCCTGCACATATAAATAGAGAACTTAACATAACTACACAGATCAAATACATATATGTGTACCACTACCCCGTAGGGGCGGCTGATTTTAATTGGTTCTTCCTCAAACAGTGCACAGGCTACCAATCACTGAAGCAACAGTCCACTCACTTTGGCTCCAAGAAACAGTATGGGGTTGTCTTTTACGATTGCTTGTAGAACTTATTGGGAGAGAGGTTGGGTGGTACGGGATACTCCAAAAAAATTCTGGCTTGTAACAGGAGGAAACCAGGAACAAAGGGGAAGGCCAGGACAGGGACCATGTATGAGCTGCCTCAGAGAAATCTACTGCTGGCACCTCAAAAGTAGAAGAGAACACAGTCACTAGGATCCTGGGCTCAACTCGGTACTCACAATGTCCCAGAGCAGCTACACGCCTTCCAGCCTCCACCAGGCATGCTTCAGTGAGTTCTTCACACCAGATCATTCAGTGAAATTGCACAGTTAGCTCCAAAATTAATTAGGACTGGGAACTTTTCCAGCAGGACAAGAACATGTCTGCACCAGACTCCAGACTATTTATGTTTCCCTCAGCCACCTACTGGACACACCTTCCCAGGGATTGCCTGCAGCACAATAAATATTCAAGCTGCCCATTTGACTTTTCTGACCCTCTATGTTCTGGAAGCCCCCAGAATGCAGGAGGAAGCAATCAAACCTAAAGCCTGTGAGATCTAAAACAGCCCAGAAAAATCAATAGCTGCTCCAATGATTACAGAGGAGCCAAAAATAATGAAACCCTCGAGGTTTTTCACTTTAATGCATTCTATGCATTAAGATGAAAAAGCTTCTGTAATGCAGCAGCCCCCCAGTGCCCCCCTTTTACTTACCTGAACCTGATCTTTCCAGCGATGAGAACAAGCCCAACAGCTTCAACCGCTGTCTTGGTCCTCATTGGATAGATTGATAGCAGCAGCAACTATTGGCTCCCACTACTGCTGTCTGTGTCAATGGACGCAAGCAGCAGGATTCAGGAGCACATCCGCAAGGGTGCCCCCTTGGAATGCGGGTCTCCTATGTGGACACTCAATGTGGGGAGGAGCCAGGAGCGCCGCTGGAGAAACCCAGAAGAGGAGCATTTTTTTTTAAAACGAACCTTTACAACCCCTTTAAATTTACCTATTATCTTAGCAACCAACCTAGGAGGGTTCTACATATAGGTACTGGTTTACCTGCCAAATATTTGTATTTCTGTCCATCCAGTCCTGAGATTTATAAAGCTCTTCCACATAGCACAGCCCTATCTAATCTAATTTTTCCCTGCTGCAATTTCACTTTTACTTTCAGGACCATCTGGACAGAAATGAGAAGCAGCACAGTGATTAACTTTTTTATATGTCGATCTGCTCTCTCCCCCTATCAGCATGCATTTTGCACTGCAACAGAACTGGCTGGCTCCTTGTGCTGCTTCTTCCTCCACCTCATTGAGCTCTGCTGTACAATAGCAATGTACTGACAATGAGATTCATACCAAGTCAAACACAGGTACTTACACTGCTTGCAATGAAAAATCTGAATTATCATGTAACAATAATTATAGAGCTGCATCAGCTTGGGCCTTTTATATCTGCCTAGAGTTCAAGTTCAATCAAAACAAGGATTTCATCTTGCTTGCTTTTTATGTTATATTTACTAAAAAATAACTTTTTAATATATGTTTTTTTTACCTCAATATAAAAGTGATTTATGACAAATTGGGTTACCAGTCAGTTTATCACTAGAAAAGAAACATGTAGTAACATGTCTTCCTTAATGTCAACCATAATATCCTAATGTGCTGCCCTCTGCTGGTCAAAATCTATAACAACAAAAACAGTTCTGTAATGTTTCTTTTTTTCAATGAAAAAAATATTTGATAACAAATAAAAAATATATAAAATCACATCTAATATAATAATTACTTATTTTTTTTTTTTTTAACAAAAGTAATAATTACTTATTTTTAAACTATTTTTTTTTTTTTATCACTTGGTGTTATATTAGAACCCACAAAGAATTCCATTAACCATATCTTTGAAGCAAGCCTTATGAATCAGCTTACAACACTGATTAACTTCTTCAGCCCCGGAAGATTTTACCTCCTTACTGACCAGAGCAATTTTTTGCGATTCGGCACTGCATCGATTTAACTGACAATTGCAATGTTGTGCGGCGTTGCACCCAAACAAAATTGACGTCCTTTTTCCATTTTAAACAAAAAAAGCGACAATTTTGAAAAAAAAAAAAAAGCAATATTTTTTACTTTTTGCTATAATAAATATCCCCCAAAAAAAACTGTTTTCTTCCTCAGTTTAGGATGATATGTATTCTTCTATATATTTTTGGTAAAAAAAAAAAAAAAATCACAATAAGTGTATATTGATTGGTTTGCGCAAAAGTTATAGAGTCTACAAAATAGGGGATAGTTTTATGGCATTTTTATTCAAAACATTTTTTTTTTACTAGTAATGGCGGCGATCTGCGATTTTTATCGAGACTGCGACATTATGGCGGACACGTCGGACAATTTTGACACATTTTTGGGACCATTGGCATTTATACAGCAATCAGTGCTATAAAATGCATTGATTACTGTAAAAATGTCACTGGCAGGGAAGGGGTTAAAACCAGGGGGCGATCAAGGGGTTAATTGTGTTCCCTAGGTGTGTTCTAACTGAAGGGGGGAGGGGACTGTGTAGGGGAGATGACAGATCGCTATTCATACTCTGTATGAACAGACGATCTGTCTCTTCTCTCAGAGTTTACACACACAGATCCCGGTGTGCCCCGAGCGATCGCGGAGCCTGGCGGTGATCGCAACCGCCGGGCACTCGCATTGGCTCTGTGGGCGAGCAGGGGCCAAAAAAGGAAGCAGCGTAAGATAACGGCGATTCGCGCAGCCGAGCCATGTTGCCGCATGTCCTGTAGGCACTTCAGTTACACTATTAACATTAAATGACATATATAGCTATGCTAGCATGCTATGTTTTATACAGTTAGGTCAGAACCGGAGCATTGTGTGTATGAGGCATGTAAAATTGTAAAATTGATGTTAGTGGTCTGCGAGATTCAAAATTGTTCGTTTTGTGGTCCGTAAGGTTGGTGACCACTGCTCTAAAAAAGTGAAAAAGAAAATTAACAGCGCTGGCAGAAAGTATATTACTCTGAACAATTCAATGACATGATAATTAGTGCTATATGAATCCAAATTGTAAACATATAATACACACACGCTATAAAGTGCTTGGTGCTCATAAAATACATTAAATAAAGTGCAACGGTGCTCCAAACTTGGAAAACGTTAAGTGCCACACTCTCCCTTCGGTGACCCCACTCACCAAAATGAATGGAGCCTCAGCTTTGCAGTCTGGGGTCGATAAAGCTGTGATCTAAAGATCTGGGGTATGTGGAATAGTTGCTCAGAGGTTCCCCCAGAAGAAATAGAAGAAGATTTGCCATACTCCATAGATGGGGAAACAGAGAGGGAACTCAGTGAAATATCGCTTGGAGAAAATGAAAAGCGCAAACTAGGTGCCACTTACAGGATAGCTGTCAAAAACAGGCATCAGTTAGAAATCATCTGAGTCTGCCGCTGGTTAGCGTGCGTTCCACGGAGGCGAAAATTGCGTCAATGGTTTAGCGTGAACCAGAAGTACGTCGGAGCGTTTTGCCCCTCCACCAGGGCGTCAGCAAAGACCACTATCCTAGTCCAACTTGACATTTAAGGATGGATCAGAAGACAGTCTGCCTGTTGAACAGCTAATAGTTCTGTCCTTGCATTTGTTTTCTGGACCTACCTGCCTTGTTAGCTTAATCCCTACTGCTACTATCCTTTCACCTTATGGTCCTAAATCAACCTGCCAAAATACAGGTTGCAATTGAGGCAAAGAAAATTGCACCATCTATGATCTGCCAAAGTGTTACTACAGTCTGCTTTATGTTTTTAGGAATAGGGTGACAGAATCTGAAGATACACTGATTCATCACTTTTTGATTCTCCCGATTATATACCGGTACATGTGGATCTGCAGAGAATCAGAGTTCAGGAAAACAGACACTTATGTTTCAGGGATGAATGGTTCTTTGCAGATGGAACATTTCTGCATGCATAGCTCTGCCTTTCAAACTGGTTTGCTCATTACTGGCATACTGTACATGTCTAATGCATCCGTATACGCACACACACTACAGCATCATAGGATGGTGCACAGCATAGAATTAAAGTTGAAGTTTAGGTTTGATCATTTTTACATTGTTACATTATTACATTTTACATAGTGTTTGGAAATGCTTTTAAGCTCATCTTTAGGTAAAAATTAAAATGACACAATGTATAGCCATTGTTGTACTGTACATTGGTGCCTTGTACTGAACCATAATCCCAACCTAAACAGCCATATCCCCTTTTATAATCCAATTTAACTAAAGTAGAATAATTTCTTACCCCGGGATCACACACTTTTCGGATATCATTTGCTGCACAGTGACCAGTCCCCTTACCGCCCCTGTGTAGTTCTCTGCGCTCTTTTGTTGATGTAAACACATCAGACTGATAAGACCCCTTTCACACATGCGGACCGTATGTCCGTATTTCATCCATCCGTTTGCGGATGAAATACGGACATACATGCATCCCTATGGGATAGTGGGTGTCTGCGGATGAACATCCGCAGACACCCGCTATTGTCCGCCTCCGCAATTGTCCGATTCTGCAGACGGAGGAAAATCCTATTTTTCTATCCGTCTGCAGAGCGGATCGGATGAACACGGACAGACGGGCCGTGCTCATCCGATCCCCCATAGAGGAGAGCGGAGAGCTGACAGGGCGGTCCCTGCACAGTGTGCCGGGACCGCCATGTCCGCCGCCGGCTCAGCGGGGACAACGGAGCGATCCCCACTGAGCGAGCGGATCATCACGGGGTTGATCCGTCCCGTGTGAAAGGGGTCTTAGTCTGATGGGAGCGATTATCGTAAAACCAATGTCTTCAACCAGCCTGATGTGTTTCTGCTCATGACTCTTTCTACTGCACCCACAATTACGCCCAAGAACAGGAAACAGGGGCAGGGAATCATCATGAAACATGTCACCCAATATACATAGGTCTGCTGATAAGACAGTTGCCTGAGCAGGAGCAATATTAGGAAAGATATAATGATCACATATTGGGTAATGGGGTCCCCATAAAACCAATCTCTAGCCTGCTTGCAGCATACCCACATGGATAAAACAGTCACTGGCAGCGTTGTCATCTGTTACACTGTCCTGTGCAAATGTGATGCAACATGTGGTTACCAGTTCCACCTGGCAGCACTGGGGTTGTTGGTACGCATGCCAACCATGACACTACCTGCCTGGAGTTTGCATGTTCCCCTATGCCTGCGCGGATTTCCCCCAGGTACTCCAGTTTCCTTCCACACTCCAAAAACATGCTGGTTGGTTGTCTCCTGTCAAAATTGGCCCTAGTATATGTATGAATGTGAGTTAGGAATCTTGGACTGTATGCTCCTTGAGGGCAGGGACTGATGTGAATGTACAATATATATGTAAAGGCGATATATAAGTACCTGTAATAAACAAAATAACTCAATAAAGCATTTATGCAGAGCTTTACATTGTGCACACACATCAGTCCCTTACCTCAAGTAGCTTACAATCCAAGGTACCTAAAGCCTAGTACACACAGGCCAAATGTTGGAATTTGTGTGTATGGGAGCCGGTCTGGCAGAAGCTGGCTGGTTTCTGTCAAAGGCTCATGGATGAAAAAGGTCTGCCAACAGGCACCAATGGCTGAGAACACTGACCGGAGTATTCTGGCATGTGGGGGGGGGGTCAGAACACAATAGCACAGCAAAGGAGATCGCGGTACTAACATTGGATTGTTAGTACAGCGGGTTTGACCTGAGCTGTCAGTGGTGTGCGTACGAGGCTTAACTCACATTCATACATACACATACTAGGCCCAATTAAGGCCGGCCATACACGGTTGCCAATTTCTTTCCTGCAACCATAGGCTGCAGGAAAGAAATGTGCACGATTCCCCCATCAACACAGACAACGCTGACAGGGGAACTCCTCCTGCCAAGTGATTGTCAGCTTCCGGTAGGGTGGCGGGCAGGGGAAGCCGCCCTAGCTGGGAAAAGACAGTGATAATTGCTAGCGGCTATAGCAGCCGCTAGCGATAATCATAAGAGAATCCAGCAGGCTTGTTGTACCCAAGTTGATCGATCAATCAACTTGGTACATTCAGCCTGCCCATTAGCGCTTCGAATCTTGAACCGTGTATGGTCAATCTTAGACAGCAGCCAATTAAACTTGAGCTGAGCTGAGTTGAGATTGAGTTGGTAACCTTGGATTGTAAGCTCCTTGAGGGCAGGGACTGATGTGAATGTACAAAATATATGCAAAGTGCTGTGTAAATTTTTGGTGCTATACAGTGGGGATCGAAAGTTTGGGCACCCCAGGTAAAAATGTGTATTAATGTGCATACCGAAGCCAAGGAAAGATGGAAAAATCTCCAAATGGCATCAAATTACAGATTAGACATTCTTATAATATGTTAAATATATGTTAAATTCTTATAATATGTTAAAAAAGTTAGATTTTATTTCCATCATTTACACTTTCAATATTACAGAAAACAAAAAAATGGCCTCTGCAAAAGTTTGGGCACCCTGCAGAATTTATAGCATGCACTGCCCCTTTTGCAAAGTGGACACCTGCCCGTGTCATGGATTGTTCTCAGTCATCGTCTGGGAAGACCAGGTGATGTCATTCTCAAAGGTTTTAAATGGCCAGACTCATCTGACCTTGCCCCAACAATCAACACCATGGGTTCTTCTAAGCAATTGTCTAGAAAACTGAAACTGAAAATAGTTGACGCTCACAAAGCTGGAGAAGGCTATAAGAAGATAGCAAAGCGTTTTCAGATGTCAATATCCTCTGGAAGTTAAAGCAAGATCTGGAAGACCAAAAAAATATCAGACAGAACAGCTCGCAGGATTGTGAGAAAAGCAATTCAAAACCCACGTTTGACTACATGATCCCTCCAGAAAGATCTGGCAGACACTGGAGTTGTGGTACACTATTCCTCTATACAGAGATACTTGTACAAATATGGTCTTCATGGAAGAGTCATCAGAAGAAAACCTCTTCTATGTCCTAACCACAAAAATCAGCTTTTGAACTTTGCAAATGAACATATAGACAAGCCTGAGACATTTTGGAAACAAGTTCTGTGGACCGATGAGGTTAAAATATAACTTTGTATTGTATTGCAGCCAGGGGCACAGGGAACATTTCACGAGTAGAAGGAAAAATGGATTCGATAAAATTTCAGCAAATTTTGGATGGATATCTTGATGCCATCTGTGAAAAAGTTGAAGTTAAAGAGAGGATGGCTTCTACAAATGGATAATGATCCTAAACACACCTCAAAATCCACGGGGGATTACATCAAGAGGCGTAAACTGAAGGTTTTGCCATGGCCTTCACAATCTCCTGACCTCAACATTATTGAAAATCTATGGATAGACCTTAAAAGAGCAGTGCGTGACAGACAGCCCAGAAATCTCAAAGAACTGGAACACTTTTGTAAGGAAGAATGGGCAAAGATACCTCAAACAAGAATTGAAAGACTCTTGGCTGGCTACAAAAAGCATTTACAAGCTGTGATGCTTGCCAAAGGGGGCAGTACAAGATATTAACTCTGCAGGGTGCCCAAACTTTTGCAGACACCATTTTTTTGTTTTCTGTAATTTTGAAAGTGTAAATGATGGAAATAAAATCTAACTTTTTTTTACATATTATAAGAATGTCTAATCTGTAATTTGATGCCATTTGGAGATTTTTCCATCTTTCCTTGGCTTCGTTATGCACATTAATACACATTTTTACCTGGGGTGCCCAAACTTCCGATCCCCACTGTATACAGTGCCTTGAAAAAGTATTCATACCCCTTTAAATTTTCAACATTTTGTCATGTTACAACCAAAAATGTAAATGTATTTTTGGGGGGGATTTTATGTGATAGACCAAATCAAAGTGGTACATAATTGTGCAATGGAAGGAAAATGATAAATCGTTTTCAAGATTGTTTACAAATAAATATCTGAAAAGTGTGGTGTACATTTGTATTCAGCCCCCTTTACTCTGATACCCCTAACTAAAATTCAATGGAACCAATTGCCTTCAGAAGTCACCTAATTAGTAAATAGAGTCTGCCTGTGTATAATTTAATCTCAGTATAAATACAGCTGTTCTGTGAAGCCCTCATAGGTTTGTAAGCAAACAGCATCATTAAGGCCAATGTACACACCAGACAGGACACGGATAAAGTTGTGGAGACGTTTAAAGCAGGGTTAGTTATAAAAGAATATCCCAAGCTTTGAACATCTCACGGAGCACTGTTCAATCCATTATCTGAAAATGAAAAGAGTATGGCACAACTACAAACCCACCAAGACATGGCCGTCCACCTAAACTGACAGGCGGGGCATGGAGAGCCTTATTCAGAGAAGTAGCCAAGAGGCCCATGGTAACTCAGGAGGAGCTGCAAAGATCCACAGCTCAGGTGAGGAGAATCTGTCCACAGGACTACTATTATTTTTGCACTCCACAAATCTGGCCTCTATGGAAGAATGGCAAGAAGAAAGTCATTGTTGAAAGAAAGCCATAAGAAGTCCCGTTTGCAGTTTACGAGAAGCCATGTAGGGGACACTATGTGTGGTGGAAAATGAACACTGCACATCACCCTGAATACACCATGCCCACTGTGAAACATGGCGGTGGCAGCATCATGTTGTGAGGATGCTTTACTTCAGAAGGGACAGGGAAGCTGGTCAGAGGTGATGGGAAGATGGATGGAGCCAAATACAGGGCAATCTTAGAAGAAAACCTGTTAGAGTCTGTAAAAGACTTGAGACTGGGGCGGAGGTTCACCATCCAGCAGGACCATGACCCTAAACATACAGCCAGAGCTACAATGGAATGGTTTAGATCAAAGCATATTCATGTGTTAGAATAGCCCAGTCAAAGTCCAGACCTAAATAAAATTGAGAATCTGTGGCAAGACTTGAAAATTGCTGTTCACAGACGCTCTCCATCCAATCTGACAGAGCTTGAACTATTTTGCAAAGAAGAATGGGCAAACATGTCACTCTCTAGATGTGCAAAGCTGGTAGAGACATCCCAAAAAAGACTTACAGCTGTAATTGCAGCAAAAAGGTGGTTCTACAAAGTATTGACTCAGAGGGGCTGAATACAAATGCACGTCACACTTTTCACATATTTATTTGTAAAAAAACAATTGAAAATCATTTATCATTATCCTTCCACTTCACAATTATGCCACTTTGTGTTGGCTTATCACATAAAATCCCAATAAAATATATTTACTTTTTTGTTGTAACATAACAATAAAAATGTGGAACATTTCAATGGGTATGAATACTTTTTCAAGGTACCTGTAGTAAACAAATAAATAAACACAGCCTCAGGGCCCTTTCACAACAGCTGCCCAGCACAGCCCAATACACAGACAAGGAAATTTGCCTTAGAATTCAGTTCACACCACTGCACTCTAAAAAAAAGTAGGACATACTCTACTTTTTTAACCACAGCATGTTGCAACACACTACACTACATTGCATTAAGATAAATGAAATGTCATTTTGTGATATTTCAATAAAGTTGCAATAAGCTGCAAAGAAAATGTAAACACTGCAATGCATCATTACAGCACATCAGCACCGCTATCTTCACAGTACTACACTACTGCTGGTGTGAACAAGCCCTCATGTGCTCAATACCTCCCATTTGCTAAACAGCGTGGAAATCTTTTGATAATGAATAAAACACTGACTAACCTGCAACACCCACTTGGTGCGTGGCATACCCAGGGAGCCGGTTTGGACCTTCTTTTAACCAAATAGTCAATGTAGATGTGTCATTTTCTGCATGATGGAACTGAAATCCTTCCAAGGCAGCGTAGGTTATCAATCCACTTAAAGTGATTGGAATGTGCAGCCATACTGCAATCCTGCCTTCTTCCTTCCATCTCTGAACAGCATCTACAGTGAATACAAGACACAGGGATTAAATGACTGTTATGTTCTCCAAGTTACTGGTAGATTTCTGAATATGATCATCTTTGTCCTTTAGGAGTCACTCTACATAATGCTAACATTACAGCAAGCCTGTATATATATTTTTAAGCAGCCTTTTGGGCAGTTGAGAAAATGAGATGAGTGTTAACCCGTTTGTGACCACAATTCGACTTGATAAATCCAAATGTAAAATGTTCAATGTCTAGCACCATTTTCGGTGCAGAGACCACTAATCATTTGACCACTAATCAAGTGCTACGGATGTGGCCTTCTCTTCAGGACTCCAATGCTGGACAGCCAATAGAAAGTGTCCGCGTTATGCAGGCAGTGACATGGACACCTAAAAAAGTATTCTGCCTGATATATATAGAAGAGCAGAGAATTGGAACATCACATGATTTGAGTATGAGTCTAAGGGCTTGCTCACACTTGCTTTGATCCCTGAAGAGCGATCTGCATTTGGAATGTTTTTCAGAGATCATTCTACAAGGCTGCCTATTTTAACCTCTTGAACCCTGCATGCCACAACCCTGTGCATTGCACGCGGTTGCAAGTCACTTGCAGAGATGCCCCATTCACTTGAATTAGTCGTAAAAGCGCCATATAGCTTCACCGCTGCAGTATGTGTACACCCCTGGCCGCTGCCTCTGCAGCCAAAGGGAGAGCAGTTGGGGGGTGGTAAAAATGCAGCTCAACAGTGCAATTTTACTGCTCCTCAACTGATAGTGTGAATGAACCTTTAAGTGAGTAAAACAGCATTTTGTTTTTTTAATCCTTAGAAGGAGATGAGAGGCAGGGGTTCTTCCTGACTTTTTATCTGCAGTCTATGAGATCTCTGCAACTGTTTCCATAAAATAAAGAAGAGTTAGAACCTTTGTAGGATTATTACTCCGTGCCTTACTTCCCTTATTTCCTGTCCGAGTGACCACCATTCCTCTTATTTCCTGTCCATGTGACTACTGCGCTTCTTATTTCCTGTCCTAGTGACAACTACTCCCCTTATTTCCTGTACTAGTTACCACCACTCCCCTTATTTCTCATCCTAGTGACCATCATTCCCCTTATTTCCTGTCCTGTGACCAGCACTCCAATTTTTTCCTGTCCAAGTGACCACAGCTCCCCTTTTTTTTTACTGTCCCAGTGACAACCGCTCCCCTTATATCCTGTCCTGGTGACCACCGCTCCCCTTATTTCCTGTCCTGGTGACCACCGCTCCCCTTATTTTCTGTCCCGATGACCACTGCTCCCCTTAATTCCTGTCCTAGTGACCAGCGCTCCCCTTTTTCATGTCCAGGTGACCACAGCTCCCCCTTTTTTTACTGTCCTGGTGACAACTGCTCCCCTTATTTCTTGTCCTAGTGACCACAGCTTCCCTTATTTCCTGTCCTAATGACCGCCGCTCCCCTTATTTCCTGTCCTAGTGACCAACACTCTCCTTATTTCCTGTCCTAGTGACCACTGCTCCCCTTATATCCTATCCTGGTGACAACTGCTCCCCTTAATTCCTGTCCTGATGACCACCACTCCCCTTTATTCCTGTCCTAGTGATCAGCTCTCCCTTTTTTTCCTGTCCAAGTGACCACAGCTCCCCCTTTTCTTTTTACTGTCCCAGTACCAACTGTTCCCATTATTTCTTGTCCTAGTGACCACCGCTTCCCCTTATTTCCTGTCCTGATGACCACCGATCCCTTTATTTCCTGTCCAAGTGACAACCACTCCCCTTATTTCCTGTACTAGTGACCACCGCTGCCCTTATATCCTGTCCTTGTGACCACCGCTCCCCTTATTGCCTATCCTGGTGACCAACACTCCCCTTATATCCTGCCCTGGTGACCATAGCTCCCCTTATTTCCTGTCCTGGTGACCACAGCTCCCCTTTATTCCTGTCCTGGTGACCAGTGCTCCCCTTTTTTCATGTCCAAGTGACCACAGCTCCCCCTTTTTTTTTTTACTGTCCTAGTGACAACTGTTCCCCTTATTTCTTGTCCTAGTGACCACCGCTCCCCTCATTTTCTGTCCTAGTGACCCACGCTCTCCTTATTTCCTGTCCTGGTGACCAATGCTCTCCTTCTTTCCTGTGCTGATGACCACTGCTCCCCTTATTTTTCATCCAAGTGACCACCGTTCCCCTTATTTCCTGTCCTGATGACCACTGCTGCCCTTATTTCTTGTCCTGGTGACCACCGCTCCCCTTATTTTTCATCCAAGTGACCACCGATCCCCTTATTTCCTGTCCTGGTAACCACCGCTCCCCTTATTTCTTGTCCTGGTGACAACTGTTCCCCTTATTTCCTGTCCTGGTGACCACTGCTCCCCTGATTTCCTTTCCTGGTGACCACTGCTTCCCTTATTTCCTGTCCTGGTGACCACCACTCCCCTTATTTTTATCCTGGTGACCACCACTCCCCTTATTTTTGTCCTGGTGACCACCGCTCCCCTTATTTTCTGTCCTGGTGACCACCGCTCCCCTTATTTCCTGTGCTAGTGACCACCACTCCCCTTATTTCCTGTCCCGGTGACCACCACTTCCCACTGAAATTAAAGCTCTAAAAATTTTTCCAAAAATCTAACTTCTGTATTGCAATGCATGGAAATGCAGGGGTGATGCCTCATGCATTGATGTATCATTTAATATGAACAACAATGTAATAGCACATGTAATATAATTAAGGTTGCCACCTCATCCCTTTAAACACAAACACATATGAATTACACAGGTTCTGCGGCTAATTAATTGCAGATAAGGCACCAAGTGAGTTTAAATGTGTAACTAATATGTGTTCAGGTTTAAAGGGATGAATATAAATATATATAAATAAATATATGTTAGTGCAAATAGGCCCTCAAAGTTTTCTTTTGCTAATCACATCATTGTATGAATTAAAGTGGTTGTAAACCCTTATAGACCACTTTTGACTACAGGTAAGCCTATAATAAGGCTTACCTGTAACTACCCAGGAACCGTGCAGGTTTAGGAGACATCCCCTGTATTAGCATGTGCCGACAACATTGGCACATGTGCACCGAAGAAGCGGACCTGAAAGTGCCATTTCTTCAGCCGATGTGTCGATAATGGCGGCTCCCATGCACAGGAGTGATGTCATCACGGCTCTGGCCAATAACATCACCAGAGCCTGGGATACCCGGAGATAACTCCGGGAGCGATGTCGCTGGCTAGAGCAGTGTGCCGGGAACGCTGCGGGGGCTTCTATCTCAGGTATTTCATAATGAGCTAGTATGCTCATTATGCCTTTGTTTTGCAGCGTTTTTTTTTTTCTCTAGGGTTTACAACCACTTTAAGATCTGACATATGCCGGAATAGTGCCAATGCCTCTCTCTACAAACTTCTAGTGAATACACCTATGTGAGAAGCCTCAGACAGAAGCAGTCAGCCACTATCAGGTTACACACTAGTCCCGTTAGGTGACATCACAGCTGCGCCCAGGCTTAGGTGGTTGCCCTAGGACAGTGGTTCTAAACCTTGTCCTCAAGTACCCTCAACAGGACATGTTTTGGGCATTTCTCTTAGATAAAATAGCTGCCCAAAATACCAAGCCAAGATGAAGGAAATCCTGCAAACATGGCCTGTGAGGGGTACTTGAGGACAGGGTTGAGAGGCACTGGACTAGGAGAAGCAGGCTGTCCATTCTCCTGAGAGGAACTAAAGCACAACACATGGCACTGGATGATTTTATTGGCTTCAATGCACAGAGCCCCTCCCCCTCCCTCCCAGCACCGCCCACACAACACTTGCCCCGTAGCCAGCTCCTGAACATAGCCTCGTCTCCGTGCTGTGTGGGGAGCAGCCGGACACTGACACCCCCGAATCTGTCCACCGTCCCCCGGGGCCAGGGCTCAGTGCTGACAGCACGAGCGGGCACCCTGCTGGCGTACCGACACACGGTACCGAAAACCCACAGCGCTCCGCACCGCAGCATACCGCCCTCCTTACACAACTATAGTAACCTCCCACTACACAAAGTAGAATTGTATAACCACTGGGACAGTCATGTGACCGACTCAACTTAGTATGTCACATGACTTACCACTGCAATAAGAACCGGAAGTAATCAGGAGGCTATGGTCCGTCAGATTAGACAACCCGTCTGAATTGGAGACGGAAGTGACGTTCTGTCGCCGCCATTTTGCTACACCCCGCACCCTACTGTAACGAGGCACCGAGAAGGGACAATCGGACATCTTGTTACACCCACCGGAGTTTTGCAGTTCACTATTATTTTTCACAGTTAACTGACCTTTTATAGTGAAGTGCAGGAATTAGAAATCCGACGGACTGTTTAGATGTTGAATTTCTTTTTTTGTGTAAAATTTTTTATTGAGTTATTTCGTAAATGTTGAATTTTAAAAGCAGCAACAAGCGTGCTCACCTCACAGCTTTATTAATCACACATGACACTGCTGCTTTTATAATTCAACATGTAAACAGTCCATTGGATTTCTAAATAATGTATTTCAGCATATAAGGTCTGTATCCTGTTAAAAATAACTGTGGAATGCAAGACTCCAGTGGGTGTAACCAGATTTCCGCTTGCCCCTGTATCGACACATATGGCGACCCATCACATTTGGCAACCCGCTGGAGTGAGCATGCGCGACGCCGCCATATGCGTTCCAACACTTTTACGACAAAACAGCACACTAAAACCATTAGTGTGACGGAACTGACATTGAACTGCGCTTGCGCAGTTATTACGTGGCTCCACCCCTAAGTCCAGGTTCAAGCCCCACCATCCCCATCCAAGTGGATATAGAGTTAGATTATAATTATGCTGAGCGAAGCGAAACTGCGCCTGAAGCGTGGCGAAGCTGTTGCAAAGTGGTATCTTACAATCAATAATTATACAGAAGAAGAGGTTGTCTGTAACGTCACTTCCGTGACATTATCTGGCGATTTCACTGCTCATAAAAGCAGAATTTTTTTACCACTACTATTTCTTTAAATTTGGCTTTTGACATTTACAAATGTAGCAATTTAGAAACTGGATGAAGGGTTTAGCCATACCTCCCAACATTTTGAGATGAGAATGAGGGACACCTATCAGCAAAAGTATGCAGGCATAGGACACACCCCTTGCCACGCCCCCTTAAAGGAGAATTGTACAAAAAAACAAGATTGGTTAAACCCACAAGTGCTTTTTTTACCACTACTATTGCTTTATATTGGCCTTCGGAATTTACAAATGTAGCAATTTAGAAATCAGATGAAAGGTTGATAGGTGATAGATAAAAGTGCATTTTATATAAAACTATATAGATCAGACCAAAATCAGGGACAAATGAGGAGGAATGAGGGACAGAGGGACATTGCTCCAAATCAGGGACAGTCCCTTGAAATCAGGGACAGTTGGGATCTATGGTTTAACACTGGGAAATACTTTTTGAAAGATAAATAGTGTATTTTATATAGAACTATATAGATCAGACCAAAATGAGGGGGAAAGAAGGACAGAGGGACATTGTTCCAAATCAGGGACAGTCCCTCGAAATCAGGGAGAGTTGGGAGGTATGGCACCTGTTATTTGGAGAATTAAAATGGGAGGCTTACCTATCAGTACTGTGAATATCTCCTAAACGTGCACAGTGTAGGAGATATTTACCGTTCAAGCAGCAGGTTATGCCGATGCATGTGCTCTGCAGGAAACTGACACTTGGGCCATTCCTTCAGTGTCCTGTGCCATAAATGACGACTCCCGTTATCGCGGCTCTGGCAACAGAAACAGCTGGAGTCCGCAAACATGGAAGAAAGACAGATGAAGATGGAAGCCCTGTCAGCGGTGACAGCTCGTTGCTGGAAGGGCTTCGTTCTAAGGTAAGTTTCACATAATGTGCTAGTATAGGATGCATACTAGCACATTATTACTGCCTTGCAGGTCAAAAAATAAAAAATCACCGGCGGTTTACTACCACTTTAAAGTGGTTCTTTAGAATGTGTTCTTTACCTTAAAGTGTTACTAAATCCACAACAGTAAAATCAGTCTGGATATGGAGTAAAGCAGGCTTGTAACACTGTTGAACCTAAGGGGTTAATTCTCTGCATTGTATAAAAAGGCTGTTTGATCCTATCTTCTCTGATCCTCCCCTTCTATTACTGTCCCCAATCCATCTCCTGATAGTACAGAGCCTTGGAGTCGCTCTGCTCATGCTTAGTTTGGTGTGTATTGCTAGAGAATTGTTTTTTTTTTCTTGGGAGGCTGCATGTGACCAACACAAGGCCAATCAGCACTGTCCAGACAGAGGGTCAGTGGTCCTGCAGCCTCATAGGACAATCAGAGTAGAATGAAAAATCCTCCTACAAACTTATAATATACTGCGGCAAGGCAGCTCGTCTGCGCAAACTGATGTGTCTCTACGTTGGTTCAAGCCTGAACCTATTGTGGACATGCGAACGCCGTGGGAGCGCTCCCGGATGTCCACTGGCCAGCCGTAGTCGCGAGAAAAAGAGAGGCAGAACAGGGATCTGCCTATGTGAACAAGGCGGATCCCCATTCTGACAGGGGACAACTCAGAGATCTGCTGGTCCTAGTGATCAGGAACAGTGATCTCTGTGTTGTCCCAGCAAGCCCTTCCCCGCACAGTTAGAACACACCCAGGGAACACAGTTAACCCCTTGATCACTCCTTAGTGTTAACTCCTTCCCTGTCAGTGTCATTTATACATTGATCAGTGCATTTTTTTTAGCACTGATCACTGTAATAATGTCACTGGTCCCCAAAAAGTGTCCCTCGGGTTCAGACTTGTCCGCCACAATGACGCAGTCCTGCTAAAAATCCCAGATCGCTGCCATTACTAGTAAAAATTATAAAAGAATTAAAAGTTCCTAAATCTATCCTCTATTTTGTAGGCGCTATAACTTTTGCGCAAACCAATCAATACAGTGCCATATCACAAAAAATGGCCTGGTCATTAAGGGGGTAAATCTGTCCGGGGATGAAGTGGTTAAAGGATAAGTTCACTTTTTTTTTTTTTAGGAGCCTCTAGCATGGCACCAGTAATCAGCAGATCGCTGGTGTCATGTAGGTCTCCAGCAGAGTCAGTGAATATGCTTGCCCGCACAGGTAAGCAGATGAAATCTGACAGGAAGCATGAATGAATTACTACAGTACTGTGGTAGTTTGTTGATAACTACAAGCCGACAGCCGTAAAGCCTGCCAGACCTTGTAGTTTTCCATGCCCAGAGCCCCATCAATCAATCAATGACATGGCCAGGTGGGCAGATCCCAGCTCGGCCACATTTTAAAATAA
Organism: Lithobates pipiens; assembly: GCF_037356315.1. Classification (NCBI taxonomy): domain Eukaryota; kingdom Metazoa; phylum Chordata; class Amphibia; order Anura; family Ranidae; genus Lithobates; species Lithobates pipiens. The sequence goes on from NW_027507718.1 coordinate 302,532,668, forward strand.
AATTTAAATTGACAGCTGTTGGGGAGGAAGAAGAACCCCGTTAGCTGTCACAGCGAGGATCAGGGAGTTGTGGGGGCCGGTCTGTTTGTAACATGTTACACCTCAAAAATAACCAGACACTAAAAGAAGTCACAAGACTGTTCTAATTTCTGATGAGAAAAGGTATCTAGCAGTTTATATTTACTAAAATAATTAAATTTCCAAGTTGTGTTACTGTGGGAGACCAGATATAGTGATTGCAGAGTCCTGCGTTTAGTAACACATTGTCTCCTACTGCTGTCAATCAAGTTCTGTGAGGAGAGAGCAGGGGGCGGGGCCGAGCGTATGTCTATGAACGCACACAGCCCGGTTTGGGTACATGCCCACAAGGGCCCACCATAGCACAAGGCTTGTTATGGGGTACTCAGAGAAGAGGAGGTGTGGGGTGCGCGGGCAGGGAACCCCAGAAGAGGAGATAAGGGAATATCTTTTCACAGAGCAGGTAAGTATATCTTTTATGAAAGACAATTTGAGATTTTAGTTTTATTTTAATACACAAAATGATTGGTTAAAGCCACACATTCTGTTTTACCACTACTATTCTTTTATTCTAGCTTTTGAAAGTTACAAAAACAATACATTAGAAATTAGATGGAAGCACTAGAAAATAGATATGGTGCATTTTTTATCTATCTATCTATCTATCTATCTATCTATCTATCTATCTATATATATATATATATATATATATATATATATATATATATATATATATAGACACACACACACACATCAGACCAAAATGAGGGACAAATCAGGAAGAAAGATGGATAAAAAAAAGAGGGACAGTCTTGCTAAATCAAGGACAGTTTACACACAGTGAATAGGACTTGGCAGCCTTGTGGGGCGCAGTCCAAACATGTAGGAAAGGCAAATGCCTTGACTACGTTTTGATCAGCAGGGGATCCGTCCGCTGATCAGTGCAGAGCGGGCAGATCACAGGTTTTGGGGGAGTTCTGCATCTCTGTAGCTTCAGCTGACAGAATGAATGGACAAGAAGAGCTCTGTACAGTGTCCTATTCATTCACAAATGAAAGCACAATTCATTATGTTTCAGTTATGGATGGACACACAAGAGATCAGTACCGATCACTTGCTGCGACCATTGAGAAATCGAAGGGACCAGTAACTAACATATTTATTGGCCCCTTTGCCCACCCTTAAAGAATCACCCCTAGCAGCCAGCGGGTGAATGGCAGACCCGGGGCCCGGGGGCAACAGGAAACAAATAACCTGGATAGGAGGGGCAGCATATAGAGGAACCAATGCCCTCCATTTGCAGCCGTTGAATGCAGGTGGGAGGGAGAGGAGAAGCTGTCTTTCAGCGTCTGTAGGTATAGAACCACAAATGACAGAGGAGCTGCATGGGCCCCCTAAAGCAATGAGCTGAGTCGCAATTGCAACCCTTATAGTTATTATTATTATACAGGTTTTATATAGCGCCAACAGTTTGCTCAGCGCTTTACAACATGATAGTTACGCCTCATTCCTCCTCACGTGTCCCTCATTTTGCTCTGATCTTTATAGTTGTATATAAAATGTACTTTTTATCTATCAAAAATTGTATCCCAGAGCTAAACCTTTCATCTGATTTCCAAATTGCTGCATTTGTAAATTCTAAAGGCCAATATAAAGGAATAGTAGTGGTAAAAAAAAATCACTTGTGGGTTTAACCAATCTTGTGTTTTTTTTTTTTTGTACAATTCTCTTTTAAGGGGGCGTGGCAAGGGGGTGTGTCCTATGCCTTCATGCTCTTGCCGATAGGTGTCCCTCACTCCCAAAAAGTTGGGAGGTATGTTAGTGAGTTGGAAACAGGAAGCAAGGGCAATGAGCAGGATCACTTGCTATGTAGCAATAAGAAATTAAATCAAAACGGTATAAGTTGCACCTATTTAGTGCCGAAATCTTCGTTTTTGTGGCAGCAATGGTATATAATAGAGATAGTTGGCACACAACTTCTCCTTTTGGTTAATAAAATCGAAATAAACGATACAATAACAATGTAACTAGTAGATGTCTATCAATTGACTTCTGCACGCCCAACGGATGACCACAGCTGTTTGCCCTTATATAATATGGTGGCATTAGCTTCTCTCACTACACGTGAAATTAGCCAATCACAATCCCGCAGCCGGAGAAGGTCGTCACACCGTAATATATGTAATAGCGACTCATTTGTAGAAACTTCCAAAACGGAAGTAGCATGCAGCTGCGTGTCTATGCGAATCATTACGGGAGCCCCGGGGAAGTGTAAGCTGTGCGGGGAAGTTGTCGGCGGGCACGTTTGATTGCTAAGCATGTCTTCCAGCAAGAAGAAGAACAGAGGGAAGGCTGGCTCCTCTCCGGACCCTTCCGCTCACAGCGGACAGCCATCGCTGCTTAAAGTCACCGACTACTTAGAGAAAGGTAGTGATGTCTGTGACCATGCGCAATGTTTCCCTCCTGCACTGCTACTATAACAGTGGCAGCATTGGATGGTGGGTGGCAATCAGGGCACTCTGAAGTCCAAAAAGTAAACATGCCATAACTGTATGAGAACATTCCTAGGTCTACCACACCATGCTACTTAGTTGTGCTGAAGGCTTTTTACCCTTCTGCATTCTCCTCAATAAGGTAACCCCTTGGCACTGGCTCTTGTTGCCCCTTTAAGGGCTTTAGAATGCTGGGACACAGGCATTTTGGCCATGTGAATGCCCTGATTGACTGTCATGGCGGTCACATGATTGGAAAACTCCCAATTGCCAGGGGCATGCTCTGGCACAGCTCTATTGGCGCTATCGCATGCAAATATGCGGCTGCTCGGCGCCAAGAAAACGCATATTTGCGTGTGCTCAGCGCCAACAAGTTAAAGCTGTTCTGCACACATTTGGCTATGTTTGGCTCAATCATTTCTACATGCACTAAAGCGTTCACAATGGACGTTTAAATATCTTTTTTTTTTTTCAATCGTACCTGTTCTGATTTTCAAAGTTATTTTTCTGTCCCTGCGGCGGGGGGCAGTGTTTATGCGGGTATCCGCATCATATCGTGTGTCACATCATAGTGCGGGTAACCACCGCACTGTCTCCGTAGATCTCGTGTAATTAATCCCAGGAGTCAGTGCGGAGGTCCAATGCGAAATCTTGCGTTATTTAAACGGCGTGACGTCATTGTCATGCCAACATTTAGGATTACGCCGCTCATAGCTGTAGTCCCTGAGCATGCATGGGAACCGGCAAGGAATGCTGGTTCCTCCAAATCGAGAGAAGGAGCAAGTGATTGCTTGTGGGCTTCAAATGCTCACAAGCAAGATGACATCGGCCGACAACGATTTTATAAACAACTGATTCTATATAAAAACAGAAATGGATAACGGGCAGCGTCACTACAAGTAAGGATGTTATTAACAAGACATCATTTTTAAACATTCAAAAAAATTAAAATAAATCACGTCAGTGCAAAACCGCTTTTTAAATCTTTTGTGATCACCTCCAGCTCACCCACCCCTTGTAGCTCGCTGATATACTTAGCTGATCTCAATCCAGATACATGTCCAAGAGCCGAGGCAGAGCTAGAGAATATCCCCAGCACACCAAGGATCTCCAGAACGGGTCCAAAGCTTTATTCAGCGATCACATTGTTACAGCAGATTGCAGTGTTTTGGAACCACGCAGGACCCCTTCATGTGGCATCATGCCTGATGAAGGGGTTCTGCATGACTCTGAAATGTTGCAATCTGCTGTAACGATGTGATTGCTGAATAAAGCTTTGGACCTGTTCTGGAGATCCTTGGTGTGCTGGTGACATTCTCTAGCTCTGATGTGTGCGTTGGGAATAGTACATCGAGAGCAGAGGCTCTCCCTCCCCACTAGTGATGGAGGCAGCAGTAGGAGCCATTGGCTCTTTCTTATGACAGTCACAGCCTGTGAGGAGGGAGTGGGGTTGAGCTGAACTGTGCGTGTTTATGGACACACACAGCTCAATTCAGGATTGAGCCCACATGAGTGCCTCCATAGCAAGCGACTAGCTATGGGGTTACTCAGTGGGGGCAGGAGCCAGGAGCACCCGTGGGAAACCTAAGAAGAGGGATCGGAGCTGCTCTGTGGAAAACCATTGTACAGAGCAGGTAAGTATAACGTGTTTGTTATTTAGGGGGAGATTAGAAAGAGCTGAACTTTTCAGGTGAAGTTCTACTTAAGTGGAACTTCACTCTTTTAGTTGACATTGACTATTTTGAATCTCTATGCTGCTAGCATTAGTTAATAGATAGTTAAAACAAGCAAATATGATATATTTTCCTTTTTATTTTTTTATTTTTTTGTTCCTTCCTGGTTTCCATGCCAAGGCAAATGATGTCTTGCATCCCAGCGGGGGGGGGGGGGGGGGGGGGGGGGTGGGGGGGTGGGGGAGGTTGGGGTATTTTCTCAGCTAAACACACATGCCTGAGGTAAGGGCAGTTGGGTTCCAGGAAGTAAATCTTGCATGAATCATCTTCCCTTACTGAAGATGGCACCACCAGAAATGCTAGGGCTTTGTTTTTCAAAGTAATTTTTTTTTTCACCAAATGAAGCATTGAGACATGGATTGGATGGGGGAGTTTGTTTTGAATCTTAAAAATGAATTAAATAGCATGTCTATGCAACACCTGAAATAGCTAAAAGATGTGCGGGAACTACTTTTTCTAATCAATGCAATACCGCAAAGTCAGCGCTGCACTGATTTGAACAGTGCCATTACCGACAATAGGGTGCGACTTGTTAATTCACATGACAAGTTGCAATGGGAACAAGGGCTCAAACGCATGTAGATGTGCTCGAATAGAAAAATAAAATGCAAAATCAAGAGGTATTTCACCCCCCCACCTTCTTTCTCCCTGGGTTATCATGAAAACACACACACGCATTCAGCAAATCTGGCTTCTTCCTGCTTGAATTCACCACCGCGCGATAGGTCCATTGCCATCATCTTCTATGCTTACTTCTTTGTGGGATGACAATCTTATTCAGGTTTTTTCTGCTAGAATGGAAGGGGTGAAGGAGCAATAGTCTTGAAAAAAGGGGTGAAGGTCCACGGTCTTTCTTTCGGCTTGTTCACACAGCCTACGTGCTATAATGCATCTGGACTGGTGTCTGTTGTGACAGGCCCCTTTCACGTGGGCTTTCTGATCAGGTCTGCCTGTCAGTTTTTTTCAGGAGAATGCTCCACGCATCTCTATGGATCAGCTGATATCAGCAGTGACATGTACGCTGACATCCACCGCTATCCGATTCAATCCTGTCGGTGACATTCAGACAGATGGAAACCCTATTTTCCATCCGTCTGGGGAATAGGATCTGATGAAAATGAACAGGCGGTCCGTTTTTATCCGATCTTCCCATAGAGAGCGGGGCTCTGACAGGTCTGTCTCCGTACAGTGAGCAGAGACGGACCTGTCATCCACCTGCTCAGCGGAGATCAACGGAGCAATCCCCCGCTGAGTAAAACAGAGTCTGTACACAGACAAGCCCGTGTGAAAGGGGCCTAGGGGGCATTGTTTACCCCCCCCCCCCTTTTTTTTTTTTTTCTTGAAATGTTACAAAATTACATTTCATTCAACTCCTATGCAAAGCAGCATGTTGTGATATGGTGCAGGAACCTGCAGTGTGCTGATTTGCACTGCTTTAACCGGTTCCCGACCGGCACACGGCGTTGGCAGAATAGCACGGGCAGGCATATTGGCGTACAGGTACGTCCAATCTTTAATGCTGCCCTGCCATCGTGAGCGCGCCGGCATGCTCGTGTGTCGGTCGGGACCCCCGTGAGCCCGGTTGCGGGTCCCGCGGACTCGATCGCCGCAGGCATACCCGCGATCGTCTCACGGGGCGGTTGAATGGAGAAATGCCGTTGTAAACAGCATTTCCCTGTTCTGCCTAGCAACTAGTGACACTGATCTCTGCTCCATGGGATTGGAGCAGAGAACAGTGTTCACTAAATGAAAGCCCAGCCCCCCACAGTTGGTAACACCCCTAGGAACACTTAACCAATACATTGCCACCCACTGGTTAACCCCTTCACTGCCCGTGTCATTTACACAGTTACTGCATTTATATAGCAGTGATTGCTGTATAAATGACAATGGTCCCAAAAATGTCCAATGTGTCCGCCATAATGTCGCAGTCGCAATAAAAATCGCTGATCGCCGCCATTACTAGTAAAAAAAAAAAAAAAATTATTAATAAAAATGCCATAAAACTATCCCCTATTTTGTAAACGCTATAACTTTTGCGCAAACCAATCAATAATCGCTTATTGCGATATTTTTTGGTTAAAAAAAAAAAAAATGTAGAATACGTATCGGCCTAAACTGAGGGGAAAAAAATGTTTTTTTTTTATATATTTTTGGGGGATGTTTATTGTAAAAAAAATTTTTTTTCAAAATTTTTTTTCAAAATTGTCGCTCTATTTTTGTTTATAGCGCAAAAAATAAAAACCACAGAGGTGATCAAATACTACCAAAAGAAAGCTTTATTTGTGGGGAAAAAAAAGGACGTCAATTTTGTTTGGGGAGCCACGTCGCATGACCGCGCAATTGTCAGTTAAAACGACGCAGTGCCAAATCGCAAAAAGTGGTCTGGTCTTTGACCAGCAAAATGGTCCGGGGCTGAAGTGGTTAAGCTACAGACATGTTTTTTTTACTCGCCACATAGAAAACATTTGTTTTCTATGTGGAGGAGGAGAGGCATTGCTTTGACTCGGTGATCCTCTTACGCTGCCTATGTGTGTGTGGTGCTGTGAACAGCTGCACTTAAAGTGGTTGTAAACCCTTACAAACCACTTTGACCTACAGGTAAGCCTAGATTAAGGCTTACCTGTAGGTCCAAGAAATATCTCCTAATCCTATACGGTTTAGGAGATATTTGCCCGAAGACAGCCACCGCTGTCTACGGCGCATGCGCCGTAGACAGCGGCGCGCAGGCGGACTGAGCGCGGCATTTCCAACAACGGAGCTGCCGCGTGTGTCGGCTTCCGTGCGCATGCGCGGGAGTGACGTCATCGCGGCTCCGCCAAATGACAGCGGCGGAGCTGCGAGACCCCACCGAAAAGATGGATGCGCCGGACTACAGGGGACAGCGGTGACATCGCTGGCTCCTGTGTCAGGTAAGTGACACATAATGGGCTACTATGCGATGCATAGTAGTCCATTATGCTTTGCCTTTGCAGGGAATGAAAGAGGAAGTAAACCCATCAGGGTTTACTTCCTCTTTAACATTATAGTTTTAAACAGGAATGCTCCCATAGAGGAGAGTGGAGACTCCTGCAGGTGTCCTGGCAGGCATAGGTCCCTGATGGCAGGCATAGGTCCTGGCAGGCATGGGAGGACCAACATAATGGGAGTCTAGCAGTGCAGCTGTGGGGGAGTTTAAAAAGTAAGTTCAAAGAAGAAACATATTAAAAACAAGCCCTGTAGTAGTATTAGCATATCATTTTAAAAATAAGTCATTATTATACAGGATTTATGTAGCGCCGACAGTTTGCGCAGCGCTTTACAACATTAAAGTGGTGTTGCCACCTAAAAATAAAAAATAGTTTAAAATTCTTTAAAAAAAAAAAAAAATTGGGGAAAATTAACTTTTTTTTTTTTTTTTACTCCCCTCTAAATACCCGTTGCTAGGGGGGTCTCTCGTAGTCTGCCTTCTTCCTTGCCCGGGCTGGTGACATCACTTCCCCTCACGCCGCACAGTCATCTAGGACCAGTCGCGTGTCCCAGATGACTGTGTGGCGTATCATGGCGCCCTGCGCCACTTGCGCATGCGCAGTGGGTGCCCGGCTGTGAAGTACTGAAGTACCCGTACTGTGCCCACAGTACGAATGACGGCAGCGCAAGCGTATCGGGAAATGGGGGGGGGGGGCGGCTTCGTTCCCCCGCATCGATGGACCCTGGGACAGGTAAGTGTCCAATTTATTAAAAGTCAACAGCTGCAGTATTTGTAGCTACTGACTTTTAAATTTTTTTCTTTGTTGGGGCACCCCACTTTAAGACAGAAAATACAATTACAATTCAATACAGGAGGATTCAGATGGCCCTACTTGTTAGAGCTTAAATATCACTTTAACTTATTAAAGCTACAAGGTCAGTATGACAGTCGGGCAACTAGCATTTTCAGAAGTAGATCTCAGCTGTTGCAGCCTCCGTGTGTGTGTGTGGCAGGCAGTGTTTAACTATTGTTTAAATACTTTAAATTCATCTTAAACAAATTTGATTTTTCCCTGCACATGTTGTGTTTCTGTATTAGTTATTTTGTGCTCCTGGCACCCTGTGTTACCAGGCCCTTATATCTGGAATTCTGAATTCCATAATAACATGGGCATCACCAACTCATCACATTAGTTTTTGACATACGGGTTTACACAGTTCTTTTACAGATTTGGGAATGGGGCACTGAATGACTCCTAGCTTGGATTTTTCTATATTTAAAGGCAAGAAGAAAAATGTAATGTATAACGGCGTACAGTCCTTAGATATGATGGCTGCATTGGTGTTATTTGGAATATATATATATATATAATATAATTTTAGATCTGACCAGATATGCAGTGTTTTTGTCAACTCTACGCCTGAGTTGCACCAAAGAGCTTCTTCCTTCTAGCTATGTTATGTAAACTTCCAATTGCCCTGTCCCCAATGTAATGGAATTGAAGTAGGGATGCGCCGAAACATATCGGCCGAAAACGGGGCGGGGCCTGGGGGCGGAACTCGGCCACCGCCCCTGGTGCCGCCCATGATGGGGGGTGTATAGCGCAGAAGAGCCGCTGCCGTCTGATTGAATAGAGCGCCAGGAACATCACAGCTTTAATTTCAATAGCTGTGTGTTCCCCGTCGCAATTGGACGGGTGATCTGTCTATCAAAGTGCCTGGACAAGGGGGAGGGGCTGTGATGTTCCCGGCGCTCTATTCAACCAGACGGCTCTCTTCGCTGCACAGGGGCATCGCTGGCTGCATCACTGGCTGCATCACTGGGGGGCATAGCTGGCTGCATCACTGGGGGGCAACACTGGCTGCACTTATCTCTTGTACCATGTCGCCAGTCTCTGACCACCTCCTGTACCATGTCGCCAGTCTCTGACCACCTCCTGTACCATGTCGCCAGTCTCTGACCACCTCCTGTATAAAAATATTTTTTTCCAGTCATCTTCCAGGACGGCACACCTGAGAGAGATGACTGGTCCACCTGACAGGAAACACAATCAACAACAAATTTAAAAGTCCCCACCCCTCCCTCAGACCCTCAGTTCTTGATTGTGTTTCCCACAGGATGGCAGCGAAACCAAGTTTCTTTCTAAAACTTTTTTCTTATGGGGTCTGGGACCCCGTGTTTTTCGTGAGGTTTTTTCCTGGGACTTAAACAGACAGGGTCTGTGGTGCTCCCTTGTATACCCCCAGGAGAAATCTTGGGGGGGGGGGGGGGGGGGGTATTCCTCACTCAAGGTCTCCTTAGGGAGCCTTGTAAAAGCCTCGTGGGACAGGGGAGTTGTCCCAGTAGCGCTATTTCCCCTGTTGTCTTGTTTTTTTCTTACCTGCACATTTCGTTGGTGGAGTGGTGAGTTGCTGCTTGTCCCTATACGGAACGCGAGTGGCGTGCGTTCCAACGCCACAGCGCATGTCCGGAAGTCCAAGGGCGTCACTTCCGGGTATCGAGTTCCGGAAGTGGGACGGCTGGACGCACCGGCGTGCGTTCCAGCCTCAGGCGCAGGACCGGAAGAGGCCGTACGTCATTTCCGGACGACGGACCTCCTTAAAGATGGCGCCGATCGGCGCGTTTTTTCAAACAGAACGGGTGTGCTGTGATACACCCAGTCTCCTCGTCCGACAAGATGCTTTCCCGGAGGCAGCACCTGAAAAAAGACAACAAGGGGACGCTCGAGACCTGATCCAGCGATCCTGCAGGGCAGCAAATCGCCATGGAAGAGGAAGGTCCGTCTGAGCAGACAGCCGTTGAGGTCGCCACTGGGGGTGAGTGATCCAACTTTATTTAGGGGCAGGGTTCTCTGGGGTAGAGCTCCTGTGCCCCTTTTTAGGACTTGTGTAGCTAAATTGTCTATTTTTTGACTATTCCCAGGGACCGAAAGCTCTGCCCAGGGGTCAGCTGCTAGGTCTAAGGGAAAGGCTACTTCAAAGTCCAAGCGTTGTGATTACTGTAACTCTAAGTTGGCACAAGACCACTCCAAACCTTTCTGCGATCGATGTATCATCAAGCTCGCAGGCAAGGAGACCGCTCAGGTCGTGAAAGAATGTAGGGCCTTACAAGCAGAAATGTTGGCTACCCTTCAATCTTTTCAGTCCACCCTTGTGAAGGGTTTGGAGGAAGTACCGTCAGAGAGAGAGACTCCTCAGTTACAGGAAAACTTTTCCACATCTTATGCGGAAAGTTCCCAGGGCCAAGTCTCCCTATTATCTGAGGTGGAGGAAGGCCAGGTCCCAGATTGTAGTTCTGGAGAGGAAGATTCAGACCAAGATAGCCAGGGGGAGGCTAAGCTTGGGGGATTTTTGTTCTCGAGTGAGGACATGGAAGGTTTATTAAAAGCCATTTACACCTCAGAAGATATTCAGGTTCCCTCTGCTCAAGTCTCAGCACAGGATAGAGTATATAGAGGTTTAGGAAGGTTACAGTCCAGAACCTTTCCCATCCACCAGTCTCTGAAGGAGATAATCCTCAGAGAATGGAAGGAACCTGAACGCAAGCTTCTCAAACTGAAAGCTTGGAAAAGGAGGTGTCCCTTTAAAGATGAGGAGGAGGAAAAAATTTTTAAAGCTCCTCGCTTGGATGCAGCCTTTGCGCAGGTATCTAAGAGGTCCGATTTATCCTTTGAAGATTCTGGAAATATCCAGGATCAGATGGATAGAAAGTCGGAAACTTTACTCAAAAGAGCCTGGGAGGCGAATGCGGCGGCAATGGCGCCTGCCCTAGCTTCCGCCTGTGTAGCCAGAAATGCTGACACCTGGCTTGGCAAATTAATGGATCATGTTTCCCGCAGTAGGGAGGCTAAATAGATCGTAGACTCGCTGGAGGTAATCAGTCGAGCAGTAGCATATGTGGCAGATGCAGCAGTGGAGACTGTTAGGACCACAGCTAAAGCAGCAGCACTTTTGAACTCTGCCAGGAGGGCTCTATGGGTCAAGACCTGGGATGGGGATTTTACTTCCAAGTCTCGCCTATGCGGCATCCCCTTTGAAGGTTCCTTGCTGTTTGGTTCAGGCCTAGATCAGGTTTTGTCCCGATCTACGGAGAAGGGCAAGAAATTTCCTGTAAGGCCCAAGAAGGAAAGGGGTAAAAAAATTTTTTTTCGAGGCCCCTATTTAAAGACCCATCATAAGGGGAAAGCTGAACAAAGGAGGAAATGGAACTTGGGAAAAGGAAAAGAAAAAAAGTGCAATTCTTTTCTCCAGCTCTGGAGCCTCTCAGAAAGAAGGCAAATGACGCCACCGTAAAGGTAGGCGCAAGACTCAGCGGTTTCCTTCCACAGTGGGAAAGGATTACGCAGAGTCCATACATTTTAAACCTTTTAGAAGTGGGGTACAGACTGGAATTTCAGACTCATCCCCCACAGGAATTTTTGGTTACTTTTCCTCCCAGGGACCCAACCAAGGCAGAAGGGTTACTGAAAAATCTAAAGGAGCTAGCAGAGCAAAGGGTTATCACTCCAGTACCAACCAATCAGCTTACACAGGGTTTTTACTCACACGTATTTGTGGTTCCAAAACCCTCAGGAAAATTTCGGTTGATAATAAATTTGAGAAGACTCAACCGTTACCTGCTTCACAAAAAGTTCAGGAAGGAGAGTATTTACTCAGTAAGAAAACATCTACAGAGAGGAGTCTTTATGGTCACCCTGGACCTAAAAGACGCTTATCTACACGTACCCATTGCTCCCGAACACCAGAAGTACCTACGCTTGTTTGCATACAGCAGAGGATACAACACTGGCAGTTCAGGGCTCTTCCCTTTGGGCTGGCGGCAAGTCCAAGGATATTCACAAAGGTGTTAGCCGAAGTAGTAGCATACCTACACCTGCAGGGGATAGGGTTAATACCCTATCTGGATGACTTGCTGATCTACAGTGTGGATCAAGCAGTAATAGACAGAGACATCGTGTTAGAAACTCTGGAGACCTTGGGCTGGATGGTCAGTCAGGAGAAGTCCTCACTGACTCCATCTCAGTCCAAACTATACCTAGGCTACCTGTTAGACTCGCAGGCACAGAAGGTATTCTTACCAACAGAGAAGGTAACGAAGGTCCAGAATGTGGTTGTCACCCTTCTCGAAAGAGGAGAAGCCTCTCTGAGATGTATAATGAGACTGCTGGGTCTCATGACGGCCTGCATTCCGGCAGTAACCTGGGCACAACTCCATTCTCGGGAGCTTCAGGCTTTTCTGCTTGCCTCATGGGGAGGAAAAAGAGAAACATTAGAGAACAGAGTAACCATCACAGAGGAGGTATCTCGTTCTCTGCGGTGGTGGCTCGACCCACAGAATTTGTTGAAAGGTCGCCCCTGGTCTCAGGTAAACCCTTTGGTCTTAACCACGGACACCAGCGCTTGGGGTTGGGGGGCTCATCTGGGAGACCGATATACCCAAGGGTCCTGGAACCACAGCCAAGCCAGGGAGTCTTCCAATTTCAGGGAGCTTCTGGCAGTAGGCAAAGCCCTAGACTATTTCCGAGAGGAACTGCAGGACAAGGAGGTTCAGGTCCTCTCAGACAACCTGGTTACGGTGGCATACTTAAACCACCAAGGGGGGACAAGGTCGGACAAACTAAGACGGTTAGCACAACAGATCCTTGTGAAAGCAGAAGAGGGTCCTTTCACTGTCAGCGATTCATATAAGGGGCTCACTCAATCTGCAAGCAGATTTTCTAAGCAGACAGCCCATCCTTCAGGGGGAATGGAGATTGAGCAAAGAAATCTTCTCCCTGGTGTGCAGACATTTTGGCAAGCCAGAAATAGATTTGTTCGCCTCCCGGGAGAATGCGAAGGTTCTCAAGTTTTTCTCCTTTTACAAGGATCAAGAAGCAGAAGGGATAGACGCTCTTGTACAAGTGTGGGATTTCAGGCTGGCTTATGCCTTTCCCCCATTGGTGCTCCTTCCCAGAGTCCTACAGAAATTAGCCTACTCAAGGTCAGACCTGATACTGATAGCACCCTGGTGGCCCAAGAGAGTTTGGTTTCCCACCATTCAGAGTCTCGCGATAGCTCCCCCACTGCGTCTGCCGGTGCAACGAGACCTACTCAGTCAGGGTCCAATCTTTCACCCCGACCCGGGTCGTCTCTCTCTGACAGCATGGCTATTGAAAGGGAAATACTCCGAGACAGGGGCTGTTCGGAAAAAGTGATAGATACTCTTCTCCTCAGTAGGAAAGGCGTCACCAGAAAAATTTATGCAAAGGTCTGGAAAGTCTTCTCCCTCTGGCTACAGTCTAAGGAGGGGGCTCTCCAGATGATACCTACCATCCTAGACTTTCTTCAGGAGGGGGTGGACCAGGGTTTGGCAGTTAGCACCCTAAAGGTCCAGGTGGCAGCCCTGTCCGTGTTTTTTGATAGGAAGCTAGGACAGGAGCCGCTAATAAAAAGATTTTTGTCAGCCAGGGAAAGGGTAGTTCCAGTTAGGTCGGTCAGTTGCCCTCCATGGGATCTGTCCCTGGTATTAGATGCCCTAACAAGGGGGCCTTTTGAGCCGGTGGCTCAAATTTCGGTTAGACTCTTGTCATTTAAGTTGGCCTTCCTCCTGGCTATCACTACGGCTAGGAGGGTGAGTGATATACAGGCTCTGTCGATTAGGGTAATCCTCACTCAGGATCCTCTTTATTTGCCAAAGGTAGCTTCATTATTTCACAGAACACAGGAGATTATTCTCCCGTCCTTTTGCCAGAATCCTAAGAATAAGGAAGAGGAAAGATTTCATTTCTTAGATGTCAGGCGTTGTCTCCTAGTCTATTTAGAAAGGGTGAAAGACTTTAGGAGATCCAGTCATTTATTGGTCACTTTTTCAGGGAAGAAAAAGGGTCTTCAAGCATCTAAGTCTACGATAGCTAAATGGGTTAGACAAACCATATCCATCGCTTATAGACAGGCAGGTAAACCAGTACCAACCCGCCTTAAGGCGCATTCAGCCAGATCCCTAGCGACCTCCTGGGCAGAGAGGGCAGGCGCCTCAATCGACCAGATCTGCAAAGCAGCAACATGGACGAGCCATAGAACATTTCTGAGGCACTACAGAGTGGAGCTGTTGTCCCCTCAGGATTTGGCATTTGGCAGGAAGGTCCTACAAGCGGTTGTCCCGCCCTAAAGGTAGGCCTGAACTTCTTGCTTATCCTCTCAGGTGTGCCGTCCTGGAAGATGACTGGAGAAAATGACCAGTTACACTTACCGGTAACGTCTTTTCTAGGAAATCTTCCAGGACGGCAGGCCTACTCCCTACCCTTGTTTTATTGGTGTGGTATATTAATTCTTCACAGAATGTTCCCTCTGACACTGGTGTGGGATTTTCTTTACCATAACTGAGGGTCTGAGGGAGGGGTGGGGACTTTTAAATTTGTTGTTGATTGTGTTTCCTGTCAGGTGGACCAGTCATCTCTCTCAGGTGTGCCGTCCTGGAAGATTTCCTAGAAAAGACGTTACCGGTAAGTGTAACTGGTCATTTTTAAAAACGGTGCTGTTTCGGTATCGGTGCTGTTTCGGTATCGGTGCTGTTTCGGTATCGGTGCTGTTTCGGTTTTCGGCCTAGTGTATTTTTCATTTTCGGTATCGGTTTCGGCACCAAAAAACCCATTCGGTGCATCCCTAAATTGAAGAGATAAATCAAAGTTTGTAGTCCAGAGCAGCCTAGGGTGACAACCGTGTGTGTAACGCTAACCCCCAAAGGAGCTGCTGGTTATTTTTGGGCTTACCGTTACCTTCTTTTCTCCTTGTACGTCTAGGGGATGTCCCGTGGTAAATAGCCCAGTAACTAGAGACTGACGACAGATCCACTTGAATGGATTTCATTTGCAAAACTCAGTCAATTAAACAGTCTTTCAACTTGGGATCAGAGGGTTGGAAAGGAAGTTCAGGTACTCTTATGTCAAAGTCCAAAAACATTAAAGAACTTGCTTGCTTTGACTGCATCCAGAGAATAGCCATTTGCAGCTGGATGAACACTCAGGTTGGACAGTCCCTCTCTCACAAGGCCTAGCGGCCAACAAGGTGCTTACTCAGGAACAGTCTTTGTCACAGACTTTGCAGAACATGTAGGCAAACTAAGCTTTAGAACACTTGTAGGATACCTGGATCTTTCAGGCTGCTTGGCGATATCCACAAGACCGAAATTCTCTCGGTTACATCAGCCCTTCCAGGCTCTTGTTAAGAAAACCAACCCATGCGTGTGGTTCTTAAGAGTCCTTCCCTGGAATGCTCGAAGTACTCTCGGTTTCTCCTGAACCGGAGATGGCACCCGACCACCTCCAGAATCCTCCTTTTAGTTTCCTTGCCTCGGGCTAGCCAGCCCCGAGAGATTAAAGTCGCGTGGATCCACACCCCAGGCCATAGCCTTCCTGGGGGCTGGTCAGGAGGACCAGGACCATGTAATCTGCACTTCATACTGGACCGGAACCCCGAACCACGTGACGTCCGCATCTTAAATACCCTCTCCCAGAGGGCACAGTGAGAGGGCCACTCCCACTGACCTGGCTCTGAAAGAGAGCAACCCAAGTGCCTGACCAGACCCTAGTTCCACGCCTGCCACAAGAGACAGTGCCCCCTGTGGCCAGGCTGAACATCTCACAATCCAGTCAGACCGATGCAGAGGTCCAACCCAGACAAATAAAAACCAAACTGCAGTTTAGGTAAAGTTTAACTTTGAAAAATGCATAGCGCGTGCTCTTCAGGAAAATAAAGCAACAGGAGGTGTGTTATATGGAGTATACCCAGGTGGGGAAAAAAAAAGAAAAACAAATGTAGTCACCACACCAGGGACTAGCAAGCAATGTATTACGTTTTTGGATTAAGGCTCCATTCACACTTGTATGACTTCAAAGTTGTACAACTTGGATATGGCTTTGACCAGTGATAATAGACAGCTGTTGCATTGTAGAACATTCAGGTAGGACTTTCATGCAAATTTTGAGGGTTAACATTGATGTCTATGGCCCTCAAGTTACATGAAAGTCGGAACAAAGTAGGGCATGAACTACTTTGAAGTTGCACATATGACTGCTTATCATTGGAAAACACGGAGAAGGACTTGTCATGTGACCTTGATGTCCAAAGCTGCATGACAAGTTGCACAAGTGTGAATGAAGCAGTAGGCTCGCTTTACTGGGACTAGTTGTCAACTAAAGATGGCTGTGTAAAGAAAAGTGATACCGTCACAACTGGTTTTATATGCTTTAGGTAACCTATTTACCTGCCATTTCCATGTCTTGTTAAACATCCAACAGTAATGATAAATAGACCCTTTAATTGTTGCATAGTGAATATGCAGAATGATCCTGTGCTACACAGTAGCTTTCTTTTTGGTAAATTACTTTGTTTTAATTGAAACGGAATATGCGCTATATGCAGTTAAATTTTCAATAGTGTTCAATACATTTTTTTTTTTTTTTGTTCTAAACCCCAGCTAAAGGCCCCATTTAGGTCCCTTGCTGCCTCTGGTTCTGGTGTGGGGGACTGCTAATTCAGCTCTGCAATGGCACTCTGGGGCATCAATAATAAACACTTCTACATTTGCAGTGGCGGCACTATTTACCATCAGCATCGGTGTCATTAACAGCAATAATAAACACGCTCTTAGGGCGCTTTCACATGGACGCTCCGCCGACAGACATCGCTTTGCTCAGCAGGGGATCGATCCGCTGCTCCCCGCACACTGCAGAGATGAACCTATGGGATCCACCAGACTGATGGAAAATGGGGTTTCTATCTGCCTGATTTTCACGGACCGGACCGAATAGAGGCGAGTGACAGCGGACATATCACCGCTGACATCCGCTGCTCCAAAGGGCTGAACGGAGGGTTTGATCCGGTCCGCCTGAAAAACTGACAAGCAGACCTGATTGGAAAAGCCATGTGAAAGGGGCCGACTCATGGAATGTGGATATGGCTCTGTATGGCCCCAGTCAGTGCTGCTCTGGCCACACCCCTTGATGTTTCTCCCACCCATTGGGGCTTGCTCACAGAGGTTCCAGCATCAGCAACTAATCCCCCCCCCCCCCCCCCCTCCATGTAACAGTGGGCAGGCTATCTTCTCCTTGCACCCGCAGTCACAATCTTAAAACGGCATGGCCATGTGACAGCACCTGCATAAAATGTGCATTTATTTATTTCTCTTCAAAAGGTGAATTTATATTTTTAATGTCGGTGAAGGAAGCAAAGCCCTGCTC
Source organism: Lithobates pipiens (assembly GCF_037356315.1). Taxonomy (NCBI): domain Eukaryota; kingdom Metazoa; phylum Chordata; class Amphibia; order Anura; family Ranidae; genus Lithobates; species Lithobates pipiens. Next base: position 302,550,077 of record NW_027507718.1, read on the forward strand.
TTCCCTCTCTACCAAGATGGCCGCCTTCACACATGAAGCAATGTTACTAATGAGGAAAAGATCAACTGCAGAGAGGCCACAGGCAACACTGATGACTAGTCCTTTGTCATCTGCTCCCTTGTTTTGGAACAGCTTATAGAGCTCAGTTTCTTTTTAAGGTGCTACATGGTAGAATGAGTCGGTCAAGCTGGCGTGTCCAAACCACTTAGGTTTCTCACCGTTAACTTGGATGAACCCTAGACTGCCCCACTTTTACTCCTCCTACTCAGATCTCATGGTATGGGTGACTAAAGGTATCAAGCTACCTAAAGATATTACCATGGATGGGGAACTACTAACTTTTTTGATCAACTTGAGGCTAGACATTCACTTCCTAACTAGGTTTTTATTTTTTTTATTTTATTTTTTTATTTTTTTCAGGTTCCTACAACTTCGCCATTCCTTTTGGGCTCAATTTAGGGACCTGAGAATAGTCAATTTCCTCTGCCTTGGAAGATTTTCTCAGGGTAGAAAACCTTTCCAAAACGCTATTTGTGACCTACAAAGAGCTGTTTAAGAGACCACCAGTGGTAACAAAATGTAGGGATAGATGGGAGGAGGTGGTATCCGACATTTTAAGGGGAGGAATGGGATGATATGTGGGACCACCCCTTCCAACATTTGATTTCTGCAAGGGATAGAGGGTAGGGGGCGTGTTTTACTTTCAGCCAGAACGATTGTTATCTGTATTTGTTGACCATGCTTGGTCTTTGGAGTGGCTTGATGTGTCAAGTACACGCTCCTGTACTGTAATCTTCTTCTCTAGTATCTCAATGTCCACTGTCTGAAAGTCAGTATTTTCACAAAGACAGGCACACTGACATCTGTTAGGACTTGGGAAAGGCATTAATTAGGGAGGGCAACATGGATAGAACCCCATTTTGAGTATTTGTGGAGATGGACAGTGCTGGGTGAGCGTCTGTCTGCTGTAAAGTTTTAGGAATCCTATAGTCTGATGGAAGTCGGTACTGGTTGACATTAAATCCTTCTGCCAGGTGGTGTTAGGACTTTTCATAAAGGGCAAACTTTTTTTTTTTTTCTACAGAAAGTTTTCTGGAGCACTAGATATTCCAAATGGGTGCCCTGTTATTTGGAATAATATTGTTTTTTATGGAGTTATTTATATTTCTTGATGGCAAATTGTCAACAATTTCATTTTATGTAATAACTTTTAATAAAATACAATTAAAGTGTTTACCATTGCTTTATTAATAAAGCGGCATCCTATTTATTTGCCTTTACTGTTGGAATGTTTGAACATTTAAATATTAAAATCTGGTGTAAAATATTTAGTTGTGTGATTCTTATTTTTAATACAAAAGATCCAGTTTGGTTAAATAAGTGACCAATGTACCTGGGGGGGGGAAATGGAATTTAATGCTCGACTTTCTCCCCTTGTCCTTGTTCAAGATCTCAATGAGTGAGAATGCTCCTCTTCCCTAAACAGGAAACATAAGTCAGTCATCCACCATTAAAATAAGCCTTTCCTGAAAAGAAACACAGCTTTCTGAAAATGCTAGCTCCCCAAATTCTGCTGACCATTGGCTTTATTCTGTTCTCAGTCACTAACTCAGAACAAATAAGCACACCAGGAAAGAGTCAGATGTTGATGTCTAGGATATTTGATGACCATTTACAAAGCGTTTGGTAAAGCCCTTTTCAACTGTTTGCCAAGAAGGGAGTTCTTGTGAAACTAAACCCCTCCTGTCCTTCCACAGTTTAAAAATTTTCTTCCAGCAGGAGTTCGAGTCTCGTGTGGTAGGACCCAGATCTTTCATATTTCAGCCTCTCCCTACCTCTTGCATTACTGTTTCCCCTTGACATCATTGTCATCAGTCCTTCTCTTCACATCACAGCCCTCTTTGCGTCAGTCCCCTTTACACTCTTTTTACATCACAGCACCCTCTTTACAGTACAGTGCCCACCTTTCATCATAGCCCCCCTTTACAATACAGCATCTTTTTTTATTTTTTTCTTACTCAGTCCCCCTCCTTATATCACAGACCTTCCCTCTTTACCTCAATGTCCTCAGCCCTCACCTCACATAACTGTCCCTCTCACCTTCACACCGGTGTCCTCTGACACCCCTTCACATCACAGCTCCCTCTCTTTACATCCCAAGTTTCCTTCACCAGACCTTACGTTTACATCACAGTTCCCATCCCTTTCACAGCAGCCCTTTTCTTGTATCCCAGCCCCCTTCAAAGCTTCCCTACCTTGCATTCCATTCCCTTTCACAGTCCCCAAAGAATATGAATAAGCTATTACGCTAATTGGAACCCAACTGGCATTTAACGAGGGCCAGGAGAGTGGTATGAAACACCAGGTGGAGTGGCTGCAGCTCCTCTCAGATTAAAGGAGAAGTCCAACCAAAGCTCGTTTGGCTGGGCTTCTCCTATGGAACACAGGCATGCGCTGACATATATACAGGCGTGTGGCTGACATATATACAGGAGTGTGTGAGGGGGGGGGGACTGACATATATATATATACAGGTGTGTGTGTGTGTGTGGGCAAACAAATATACAGGTGTGTTGGGGTGGCTGACATATATACAGGTGTGTGTGGGGGGTGAACAAATATACAGGTGTGTTGGGGCAGCTGACATATATATATATATATATATATATATATATATATACAGGTGTGTGTTGGGGGGGGGCTGGCATATATAAAGGTGTGTGTGTGTGGAGTAAACAAATATACAGGTGTGGGGGTGGTTGACATATATACAGGTGTGTGTGTGAGAGTGAGAGAGGGGGGGGGGACTGCCATATATACAGGTGTGTGTAGGGGGTGAACAAATATACAGGTGTGTTGGGGTGGCTGACATATATGCAGAGGTGTGTTGGGGTGGCTGACATATATGCAGGTGTGTGTGGGGGGGGGGGGGGGACTGCCATATATACAGGTGTGTGTTGGGGGCTGGCATATATACAGGTGTGTGTGTATGGGGGGGGGGGGGTGAACAAATATACAGGTGTATTGGGGCGGCTGACATATATACAGGTGTGTGTAGGGGGTGAACAAATATACAGGTGGGTTGGGGCTGCTGACATATATACAGGTGTGTGTGTGAGGGGGGGACTGCCATATATACAGGTGTGTGTCGGGGGGGGGGGGGGGGTGCAGATTCAGTAAGATGGCCAATAGGCAAGCCCTGGGGAATGTTAGTGGTCAGGCTCAGGGGGGCCCAGGTCTAAAGATGTGTAAGGGGCCCAAAATGTTCCGCTGGCTGCCCTGCACCTGATGTAGAAGGAGACTTCCTTGCAGGGTGTAGCCTCCCCTTGGAGTCCTAACCATTGCTTGTGACAAGAAGTGACTTCCAAAAAGAAACCCATTTACAACTGCTTACTAAATGACTGCAAATCCGTTATTGAGTTGAATAGCATAGCCCTTCTATTAGGATATGACTACTTCTCAGCAGATCTGAACACATTTCAGATGTTGTTTATTGCCACTAAATCAGAATGGTGCTGTAAACATGTACTTGCTCTTTTGTCTTGCTGCAATATGCATAGTGAATATAAAGGCTATTAGTTGCTAGGATCTCTGAAATAGACCAGGAACCCAAAGGGCTATGTTACATTGATGACAGGGTGGGATCTAGCTTGTCTAATGTGAGGGGGGGAAGAGTATGGGAGGTCAGGGGATAAGGTTAGCAGTGTACAGAGTCAGAACAGGGGCCGCTGGTATCAAGTGATGCTGTATAACTTGCACACATATACCACAGTCCTTGTACCCACAACATTCTACTTACTATATCACAAGTGACAGTGTCGCAAATACCTCAGAATGAAGGATCATTTTTAAAAATGTAAAGGTTTCCTTCGCATATGCTTTTCTGCACAGTAAAATTTCACTTTGATTGTCTGATCTTAAAGAAGAGCTTAAAGTGGTTGTAAACCCTTACAAACCACTTTGACCTACAGGTAAGCCTAGATTAAGGCTTGCCTGTAGGTCCAAGAAATATCTCCTAAACCTATATGGTTTAGGAGATATTTACCTGAAGACAGCCACCGCTGTCAGCGGCGCGCAGGCGCACTGGGTAAGCCGCAGATCGCAGCGATATGCCGCGAGTGTCGGCTCCCGTGCGCATGTGCGGGAGTGACGTCATCGCTGCTCCGGCGAATCACAGCGCCGGAGCAGCGAGACCCACCAAGAAGATGGACGCTCGGAACTACAGGGGACAGCGGTGACTTCGCTGGCTCCTGTGTCAGGTAAGTGACACATAATGGACTACTATGCAATGCATAGTAGTCCATTATGCTTTACCTTTGCAGGGAGACAAAGAGGAAGTAAACCCATCAGGGTTTACTTCCTCTTTAAAGTGTAAGTTCACCTTTACAGAAAAAGGTAAGGTGAATTTACACTGGACGCACTGTACCGGTCCAGGGATTTGAAATCCCCATGGAATTTCTCTCCTCTTCTCCCAAGGTGACAGGACAGGCTACGTGGGTTCTGATTGGTCGGCGCCACCCATGCAACAACGCCAACCAATTAGAATGCTCCTAAACTTACCTTCTGGCAAGGTGAGGCAGCGACCCGATGTGTTAGAGAGGGTGATCGCCACTTTGGGGGGGAGGGGGGGGGGGATGAGGAGGGCCTGTGACTATATCATTTAAAATCGGATGCATCTATGGATTGCAGGGGTCAAGAGTAAGTAACATAAAAAAAACAACATATAGCGGGTTATTTACTGAAGGAAAATCCACTTTGCACTGAAAGCGCACTTGGAAGTGCAGTCGCTGTAGATCCGAGGGGGATATGCAAGGAAAATAGAAAACAGCATTTTAGCTTGCACATGATTGGATGATAAAATCAGCAGAGCTTCCACTCATTTCAGATCTACCCCTTAGCCCTTGTACACACGGTCGGAGATTCCGACGGAATGTGTCCTATCGGACCGTTTTGTCCGATATTCCGACTGTGTGTGGTCTGCATCGAACTTTTCCGTCGTACTATCCGATGGACCAAGTTTTCCAACTTGCCGGTAAAATTTTCCGACAAAATGCTCCTATCGGACATACTCCGATCATGTGTAGCCTACTCCGACGGACAAAGTGCCACGCATGCTCAGATCAAATTCCTAGACCAAAGCTATTGGCTACTAGCCTGAACGTAGTCCCGCCTACTGAAATAACGTCATCACATTATGTACAACTTAATCCGACCGTGTGTATGCAACATCTCTTCTGGAATTAATACGTCTGAATTACTCTGACGGATTTGGTAGTCGGAATCACCGACCGTGTGTACAAGGGCCAAGATTTACAGCGACTGCACTTCCACGTGCACTTTCAGTGCAAAGTGGATTTGCCTTTTGTAAATAACCCCCCATAGAGTGCAACAGCAGGACGTGTCCAGCTGTTCACTTTAGATTCCCCCCTTACAACAAGGTCACCAGAGCCCTCCCCCCCCCCCCCCCCCAAACATCTGGGTTATGTCAGGGCCACAGAGTCTCCACCCCCACCCCTACATCAGGGTCCTTGGGGTTCTTCAGCCTTACCTCGGTCCCCCCCTCTATACATCGGGGTCCCCCAAACCACCCACCTTAAACCAGACCCTCAGTGGCCCTCTCTTATATTAGATTGAAATGTGGGCAGTTCCTGCTAAAGTACACAAATTTTGATCCATCTATGGGCTGGCTGGTTGTAATGAAGTCGCTTTATCGATGTACTTCAGTGCAACAAGCCTGTTTTTATTTCCCATACAATTACTGCCAGCAGCTGTAATCATCATAGGCGTCCACACAGGGTGTGCCGCGAATTCTACCTGATATTTCACCAAAGCTCCCTGATGGGCCTCCAAAAAAAAATGTAAAAAATAGAATAATATAAATAAAAACTACTGACACATCCCAGTGCCCTATTGCAGACATCCCAACCTGCAAAAACAAATTTCGGGGAGACGGAAAACTCATTTCAGGGAGGTGGTGCTCCCTGAATAACTTTTTCAATATTTTTTTTTTCACAGTGCTTCTGGGGAAGTTGGGAGGTATGTGGCAGTGGATGGTGTCGGTAGTTATTTATTTTTATGTATTGTTTTTTTTACAATTTCATTTGTTTTTTTACATTTTTTTTTCACAATGCTTTTTGGGGGGGAGGGGGTTGGGGCAGTGGACAGTGTTGGTAGGGTAGGGCAGGGCAGGGCAGGGGGTGGTGTCAGTATTTTTTATTTTTATTTTTAATTTTTTTTACAATCATTTTTGGGATGCTTTTGTGAGATATCAGGGGTCTAAACAGATCCCTGGCATCTCCCCTATGTGACAGAGAAAGGGACAGAGGACACAGATTCCTCAGTCCCTTTCTCAGCACTGAAGATGAATGAACAGGCGACAGAGGCTACTGTTCATAAACTGAGCACACACAGTTTACTCTGCTCAGTTATCACAGGAGCAATCTTGCTCACTGTGTCCAATTCCTGACAGAACCCCCCCCAGCAGCCGGCAGAAGAGAGGGGGGGGAAGATGGCTATGGCGGGGGGGGGGGGACAAAGAAGGACACTGAGGGGGCCAGAGGAGAACGGGGGGGTTGGAGAAGGACACAGGGGGCTGGAGGAGAACGGGGGGTTGGAGAAGGATATGGAGGGGCCGGGGGAGGAGCACACAGAACAGCTGGAAATGATCGGCGTGACGGGAGGGACAGCTGTGAACATCGATCTCCCTGTATAGCTTTTTCTCTGACAGCCGCTTCTCCTCTCCCTCTCGCGGCTGTCAACTAAAAAGCTATACAGGGAGATCGATGTTCACAGCTGTCCCTCCCGCTGCACCGATCGTTCCCGGAAGATTATGAGGCACTTGTGAGTGTGCAGGAGCCGCCACAAAAATGTGGGAAACTCCCGCACCTCGCAGGAGACTTGGGATATCTGCTGTTAACACCAATCTCTGCCCTACTGACACCATCCACTGCTCTTCTGACTGTCACATATACAGTATGTGTGTACACGTGTGTGTATATATACTATTTGAGCTTTGAGGCACACACACCCTAATGCAATAGGCTGTGCACACGTATGGTAATCCTATTCTAACGGTGGAGAAATTTCCTACTGTCAGAAAACAATAGCGCAGTAAGAGGGATTCCCCATTAAGACTGTGTTGATGGGGAATTTAAACAATTTCCTTTCCTGCAACCTATGGTTGTGTATGGCTTGCAGAATTTTCTTTTCTGCAACCATGGATTATAGGGAAGAAAATTGCTCAATGCCCCCCCATCAGCACAGTCTGTTGGTGGTGGAATCACTCCCACAGCACTATTGAGTTCTGCGGACAGGAAGCCTTCCAGCTGGCAGAACACTGATTGCTGCCGACGGCAATCACATCACAAGCTTCAATGTCAAGCAAATGTCAAGCTTCAAAAAAGCATCAGCGAAGCATTAAAAACACATTGAAAAAAAGCATTTTGAAGTGGTAGGCACTTTAATCTGTGTTGAAGTCCAACCAAGTGTGAATGAGCCCTAAAGCGCCTACCGTTTTTTGATTTGCCTTTAATGATTCTGTGATGCTTCGCTGGTGCTTTTTATGAAGCTTGGCAGATGTCCTGTGTGTAAGTTGATATCTTATACCTGCAATACCTCCAAAGCAAAGTTAAAGCTGAATTAAAGCCTCTCAAAAGCTGCAGGTGCTTCAAGCGAGCTTTGTCATAGACTTCTATGGAGGCTTTGAAGCACCACTAAAGCGACATGAGGTATAATTTTTGAAGCAAAGCAAATGCAAGTTGTAAATAGGACTGTAGGCTAACTATTTTATTTAGTGACAGTGCTTAGTGCTTTGACTGGCATTAAGAGAGCTTAAAAAAAAAAAAAAATAAAAAAATAAAAACGTGTCCAAAGCCATGAAGTAAGTGTACATGAGCCCTTAGACCTCATACAATCGGAAGCCACGCAAACTCTCTCCAGGGCCTGTGGCTTCAGTGCTCCTGTAATAAGACCCTATCTCAGGCAAGTAGTTAGAAATGCATATAATCATGGCCAGATCCTCCATCCAAGTCTAAGGTCGCGTACACACGCGCGGACTGTTCGCCCAACTTTGTCCGCTGAACAGTGTTTGGGCGGACAGTCCGCTCGTGTGTGGGCTTTCAGCGGACAGTTTCAGCGGACAGTTTGACGAACAAGGTTTTTCGGAAATTCCGTAAAACTGTCCGCTGAAACCTTGTTTGAGCGAACAGTCCGCCCGTGTGTAGGCTTGTTCGTCAAACTAAGTTCCGCGCATGCTCAGAAAGGATTTACACGCCGAAAGTTATAATGCAGTGTATAGGACGTCGTATTTTTCGTCCCGTCGTACGTGCCGTTCACGTCATCACGCACGGTTTCAGTAAACTGTTCGTTCGTCGTGTGTGGCCATGTCCGTCCATGCTAATTTTGAGCGGACTGTTTGCCGAAACTGTTTGACGGACAAAGTTGGGCGAACAGTCCCCGCGTGTGTACGCGGCCTGAGATGAAAGCGAGACAATAGGAGGTGGGCTGAGGGCAATGGAAAAATCACAAAATAAGTCTGTGGACTCTGTAACCAAAATTTTCCTCATTGCGGAGTTTGACTTGCCTTCTGTGTGGAGGTGTCCATTTTGATGGGGAAGCAGACATCCCAACCTGCAAAATCTAATTTCAGGGAGGTGGCAAACTCATTTCAGGGAGGTTTTGCGCTTCTGATGAAGCCCCCCCCCCCCAAAATGAAATGCAGCCTTACCGTGCCCATCCAGCTCCTTTTGCATTGTGGAAGAAGGTGAAGAAATCATACTGCAAAACCAGGAGAAACAGAAAAGGGAGGAAGAAGAAAGATGGAAACACATCACAAGTGAATTAAGGGCTGCCAAGACATACAGGTTGTCATTCGTTACATTTCAATAGTTCTGTGAAAAAAATAAACTGCAATGTCACTCACAGTGCACACCAGCAGCCATGCATTTAGTGCAGCTTGTTGGTAGAATTTCCCTAAGGCCTCTTGCACATGCACTCCTTTTTGAGCATATACTTTTTCAGACTTTGTTTTATATGTATTTGCATGTATTTTTGCGCATATGCGTTCACGAAAATTTGCGCAAACTTATTCTCACGTTCTTATTCTGCAGTATGTAAATGGACATTTGCACACATTTGCTTCATGAGCCGTGAATTACCCGCTGGCCGACTGGCTCTTGCCGATATACTGTACGTCGGCAGAATGACTCTACTGGCCGAAACCCCGTATGGGTACGTTGTGACCTTTAAGAGCCGCCTGAGGGTGCGCGCGGGCCCGCTCCACGGTGAGGGACCTGATGTGCATGGCTGGTGGGCATGATCGCTGCCAGCCACGCACGATCGTGGGCACGAGAGCCCGCATGGGGATTTGTGTGTGTGTAAACACACAAATCTCCATTCTGTCAGGGGAGAGGAGACATATAGTTTGTTCCTACTAAGTAGGAACAACGATATGTCTCCTCCCCCAGTCAGTCCTATCCCCATACAGTTGGAACACACATTTAACCCCTTGATCGCCCCCTAGTGTTAACCTCTTCTCTACCAGTGACATTTACACAGTAATCAGTGCATTTTTTTTAGCTCTGATCGCTGTATATATATGTCAATGGTCCCAAAAATGTGTCAAAAGTGTTCGATCTGTCCGCCGCAGTACCACTAAAATTTTCAGATCACCGCCATTACTAGTAAAAAGTAAATAAATAATAAAAATGGCATAATTCTTTCTCATAGTTTGTGGACTCTATAACTTTTGCGCAAACAAATCAGTATGCGCTTATTGCGATTTTTTTTATTAATTTTTTTGCCAAAATTATGTAGAGGACGATATATTGGCCTAAACTGATGAAGAAATTTGTTTTTTAAAAACGTTTTTTGGGGAAATTTATTATAACAAAAACTAAAAAATATTGTTTTTCTTTCAAAATTGTAGCTCTTTTTTTGTTTATAGCGCAAAAAATAAAAACCGCAGAGATGATCAAATACCACCAAAAGAAGGCTTTATTTGTGGGAAAAAAAGGACAAAAATTTTGTTTGGGTATAGCATTGCATGACCACGCAATTGTCAGTAAAAGCGACGCACTGCCAAATTGTAAAAAGTGCTTTTGTCAGGAAGGGGGTAAAATCATCAGAGACTGAAGTGGTTAACCACTTCAGTACCAGGCACTTTTGACCCTTCCTTCCTAGGACAATTTTCAGCTTTCAGCACTGTCGCACTTTGAATGACAATTGCGTGGTCATGTAACACTGTATCCAAACTAAATTGTTGTCAGTTTCTTCCCACAAATACACATTTCTTTTGGTGGTATTTGATCACCTCTGGGGGTTTTATCCTTTACTAAACAAACTAAAAAAGACAGAATTTTTTGAAAACAAAAAAGTTTTTTAGTTTCTGTCATAACATTTTGTTTTCTTCTTCACTGATGGCCACTGATGAGTTGGCACTGATAAGGTGACACTGAGAGACTTTATTGAGGGGGCACTGACTGGCAGCTGTTGGGCACTGATTGGCAGTTGATGGGCACATGTGATGGGGGCTGTGCTGATAATGTACTGATTATCAGCACAGACCCCCCCTCTGATAGGGAGAGCTGCTGATCGGCTCTCCCTGTCAGTGCGAATCGAGGGATGCCGTTACCGGCACTTCCTGATTCACGTGATGATCAGCTGATCACGTGGACCAGGAAGTGCCACGTGATTGGTCGCAGCTGATCACGTGGTAAGAAGCCTCTGTCAGAGGCTCCTTACCACGATCGGATATACAGTGTGTCAGAGTGACACGCCACACCAGCGATCGCCGCGCTGCGTGCTGGCATATTATCCCGCTAGACGTCATATGACTCCCGTCTGTTAATCTGCTATAGGTCGGGCGGGAAGTGGTTAATGACCAAATAATGCAGATTTTTTTATATTTTTCTATTTTTTTACTGAAAAATTCACGCCGCTTGCTTACACGCCTTTGTGCATATGCACACTACAATTAATGGGCTGTATTTTAGCTCAGTGAAAAAAAAAGAAAGCTGTACTGAGCTTTTTCAAGCTGCAGTGTGCAAGAATCCTAAAAGCTTCAACAATTCTGCTTCATTAAAGCAGTTAATTCAAAATTGAATATTTGATCAAAATACTTTTTAAAACTTAGCCCTGAGTTGGTGAATATTTCTTTAATTTTATATTTTTAAATGTATATTTAATATAATGCAAAATTGACCTGAATATACAGTTAGGTCCAAATATATTTGGACACAGATGCAATTTGCATACTTTTGGCTCTGTATGCCACCAGAAGAAAAATGAAAACAAAACAATCCAAATTAATTTGAAGTGCAGACTTTCAATTTTAATTCAAGGGTTTGAACACAAATATCAAGTACACATTTTAGGAATTGCAAACCATTTTTATACAGTCCCCCCAATTTCAGGGGCTCAAATGTAATTGGACAAATGAATATAATCAGAAATAAAATTTTCATTTTTTAAAATTTTGTTGAGAACACTTTACTGGCAATTACTGCCTGAAGTCTGGAACCCATAGACATTACCAAAGACCAGGTTTCCTCCTTTCTGATTCTTTGCCAGGTTCTAACTGGAGCTGTCTTCAGTTGTTCTTTGTTTGTTGGTCTTTCTGTCTTTAGTTTTGCCTTCAGCAAGTGAAATGCATGCTCAATTAAGTTGAGATCAGGTTATTGACTCGACCATTGCAGAATATTCCACTTCTTTTCCTTCAAAAGCTCCTGGGTGGCTTTTGCAGTGTGTTTTGGATCATTGTCCATCTGCACTGTGAAGCGCCGTCCAATCAATTTTGCTGCATTTGGCTGAATCTGGGCTGACTGTATATCTCTAAACTCTGCAGAATTCATCCGGCTGCTTCTGTCTTCTGTCACATTATCAATAAACACCAATGACCCAGTGGCACTGGAAGCCATGCATACCCATGCCATCACACTGCCTCCACCATGTTTTGCAGGTGACATGTGCTTTAGATTATGAGTTGCTATTCCAAGCCTTCTCTACACTTTTTTCTTCCCGTCTATCTGGTACAGAATAATCTTAATTTTATCTGTCCAAAGAATGCTTTTCCAGAACTGGTCTGGCTTTTTTAGATGTTTTTTGGCAAAGTCTAATCTGGCTTTTCTATTCTTCAGGTTTATGAATGGTTTGCACCTTGTGGTGAACCCTTTGCATTTGCTCTTTTGAAGTCTTATCTTGGTTGTAGACTGTGACAATGATATGCCCACCTCCTGGAGAGTGTCCTTCACTTGTCTGAATTTTTCTTTTACCATAGAGAGGATCCTGCGATCATCTACCACTGTTGTCTTCTGTGGATGTCCAGGCGTTTTTATCTTGCCAAGCTCACCAGTGCGTTCTTCTTTCCTCAGAATGTACCAAAGTGTTGATTTGGCCACTCCTAATGTTACTGCTATCTCTCTGATGGATTTGTTTTGTTTTTGAAGCCTTACAAAGGCCTGTTTCACTTGAATGGGCAGCTTCTTTGAATGCATGATGACTGACCTGCACAGAGCCCTGACCTCAACCTGATAATACATCTTTGGGATGAATTAGAGCAGAGACTGTGAGCAAGGCCTTCTCATCCACATCAGTGCCTGACCTCAGAAATGCATTTCTGGAAGAATGGTCAAACATTCCCATAGACACACTCCTAAACCTTGTGGGCTGCATTCACAGAAGAGTTGAAGCTGTTATAGCTGCAAAGGGTGGGCCAACTCAATATGGAACCCTACAAACAAAGACTGGGATGCCATTAAAGTTCATGTGCGTGTAAAGGCAGGCGCCCCAATATTTTGACAGTATAGTGTACAGCCGTAGCCAGAAGTTTTGAGAATGACACAAATATAATTTTTCACAAAGTTTGCTGTTTCAGATCTTTTTCTCAAATGTTACTATGGTACACTGAAGTATAATTACAAGCATTTCATAAGTGTTAAAGACTTTTATTGACAATTACATTAAGGCCCCTTTCACACGAACGATCCGTTCAGGCCCGCCTGTCAGTTTTTCAGGCGGACCTGAACGGATGCTCCATAGAGGTCTATGGAGCAACGGATGTCAGCGGTGACATGTCCGCTGACATCCGACCCGCTCCGATCCGAAAAAGTGTGATGGAGGAAAAAGCTATTTTTCCATCCGTCATTGGATCGGATCGGGTGACGATGGACACTGCGGTCCATCGTCATCCGATCTCCCATAGGGGAGAGCGGCGCTGTGACAGGTCTGTCCCTGAGCAGTGTGCAGAGACGGACCCGTCATCTTCTGCTCAGCAGAGATAGCTCCGGCGATCCCCGCTGAGCAAGCGGACATCCACGGGGCGGATCAGCACTGATCCGCCCCGTGTGAAAGGGGCCTAAGTTTGTGCAAAGAGCCAATAATTGACCCTTCTTTTTCCAAGACCCCTGCAATTTGCCCTGGCATGCTGGGCCATATCCTGACTGATGGCAGCCAATTCTTGCATAATCAATGCTTTGAGTTTATTTGTGGTCAATCCTTTTCGCCTGGAGGATTGACCACAAGTTCTCAATGGGATTAAGGTCTGGGGAGTTTCCTGGTCATGGACCTAAAATTGTGATATTCTATTCCCCAGGCCACTTAGTTATCACTTTTGCCTTATGGTAAGGTGCTCCATCATGCTAGAAAAAGCATTGTTCCTCACCAAACTGTTCTTGGATGGTTGAGAGAAGTTGCTCTCAGAGGATGTTTTTGTACCATTCTTTATTCATGGCTGTGAACACATGAAGGGTCAGGATGCTTTACTTTTGGCATGATACAGGACTCCTTTTCTTTTCCAGACAAGGTTTTTTCCTGATGCCCCAAACAATCTGAAAGGGGATTCATCAGCGAAAATGACTTTACTCAAGTCCTCAGCAGTCCAATCCATGTACCTTTTGCAGACTATCAGTCTGTCCCTGATGTTTTTCCTGGGGAGAAGTGGCTTATTTGCTTCCCTTTTTGATATCAGACCATCCTCCAAAAGTCTTTGCCTCACTGTATGTGCAGATGCACGCACACCTGCCTGCTGCAAATCCTGAGCAAGCTCTGTACTGGTGGTGCCCCGATCCCGAAGCTGAATCAACTGTAGGACACGGTCCTGGCACTTGTTGGACTATCTTGGGCACCCTGAAGCCTTCTTCACAAACACAGTGGACATTTTTTTTTATGGAATTAAGTTGATTTTTATGGCAAAGAGGGACTTTGCAATTAGTTGCAATTCATCAAATCACTTTTCATAACATTCAGGACAGGAGTATATGCAAATTGCCATCATAAAAACGGAGGCAGCAGACTTTGTGAAAATGAATATTTGTGTAATTCTCAAAACTTTTGGCCACAACTGTATATACAAACCAATGGGAGTGCCAAACAAATATCCAAGAGTCAAAGGTTTTTAATAATAAAATAAAATAAAAAATGATTCGTGACAGAAAAAAAGCCAACATGTTTTGGAGGCTAAAATACCCCCCTTTGATCAGGGCTTGGGACTTTTGACTGTGCTTAAACAGACACAGGTAAGTAGATATCTATAGATCTGAACTGTGATTTACTGCTTGGAACGGTTTTAGGAGGGCAGGTTAAGCCAATGTTAGTGAATAAAGCAAAGACCCAGAAATGTGTTGGATTTTTTCTGCTGTGAATCAATTTTATTATTAAAAACGTTGGACTCCTGGACATTTATGTGTCGCTCTCATTGGATTGTATGCAAGAGATAAAAACCTGACCACTTTGAGTTAAGAAAAGTTTTGCCTTTACAATACAAGATAGTAAAATATAGTAATCTTATATTCGTAACTACTGCATGAATTGCTTTATCTGCAGCAACGTAAAAGCTGAAAAAAAAATAAAAATAAATTGAAATGACAAAATATATTTCAAAAACCAAAATGTAAGGAAATCAGATATAGTTTGTTTATATATTTTCATGTTACCTCCTATGTAATTTTTTTTTCTTTACCCTTCCTAAATACTTCTAGAGGAGGACAAAGTACCAAAGGCTTACAGATGCTCATTCGTACAGCTTGGACTGACCAGCATGAAATTGGCTGATCTCTGTATTGGACGTCCAGTTTTGCTTACCAGCACAGATGGGAGGCAAGAGGTATAAATATATTTAATACTTTGTGTTACCAAAGCAATACCGCATGCTGCTAGATACATATACAGTATTACTGTTAAAGGGAAACAACAATGGGTTTGTGTACATTTATTTTAGGTTCATTGATTTTAAGCATATGTTTTATAATTCTCTGCAAAAATGTCATTATTGGATGGATGTGCCATAAATACACAGCTGCAAAGAGTTTGTCTTCAGGGCCGATCATCCACAGGCAATTTCAGAATGTCCGATTACATGTGAATGGCCGCAGCTGCTGCGGACACTGTAATGCCACGTACACACGATTGGATTATCCGGCGGACTTGGTGTGTGGGCTCCGGCTGACTTTTTCTTCCTAAAAGTCCAGCAGACTTAGAAAGAAGTTTTGACAATCCGCCCGTCCGTGTGCTAGTCCGCCAGACTTTTGAAATGAAACGGACTTGCCCACACACAGAGAAAAGTCTGTTCATTTTGAACGTGGCTCCAGGTAGATGGAACTAGTGAAGGAAGTCAATGTCGCCACCTCCATCGGCGAGATTGACACCTCGCTAGCACCGTCACCTGGTATGGATTTAAAGGGGAAGCCCTACGCCGAAAAAACAGCGTGGGGGTCCCGCACCTTGTCCCCATGTTGATGAGGACAATGGTCTCTTCCCGACAACCCTCGCCGTTGGTTGTCGGGGTCTGCGGGCGGGGGGCTTATCAGAATCCGGGAGCCCCTACCCATTCACCTGGGGAAAAAAAGTGTACATTAAAAAAAACACAACACAGGTTTTTAAAATACTTTATTAGACAGCTCCAGGGGACTTCTCTTCTTCCGTCTTCATGGGTCTTCTCGCCGGAGGAGCCCGGCTTTCTCCTTTATTGCCGCCTCTGTCCGGGGTCTTCTTACGACTTTGGGGGTCTTGTCCCGCTCTTCAGGGGTCTTGTCCCGCTCTTCGGTTCTTCTTGCCGGGCCTCAGCTTTCTTTTACTAGCATTGGCCCGGTCTTCTGCCGCTGTCGCCGCCACCTTCTGCTTCTTCTTCTCTTCTTCCGATGTTGACACGACGCTCACTCTAAGGCTGGGGACGAGTTGTGCGGCGTTGAGTTGCGCTCACTCGTCCCCACCCCCTTTCCTGACCAGCCGGGCTGCGTCCTCGGATAAGAGTCTGCTATGGACTGTGTGGGGACCCCCACGCTGGTTTTTCAGCGTAGGGCTTCCCCTTTAAATCCATACCATTTAAAGGGGGCTCGCGAGGTGTCAATCTCGCCGATGGAGGTGGCGACATTGACTTCCTTCGCTAGTTCCGTCTACCCGGAGCCACGTTCAAAATGAATGGACTTTTCTCCATGTGTGGGCAAGTCCGTTCATTTCAGAAGTCCGGTGGACCTCCGCTACAAAGTCCGCCGGACTAATTCTGCCGGATAGTCCGATCATGTGTACGCGGCATTAGTCTCTTACTGCTTTGTAAGGGGTTTGCTTAAAGGCTAAGTTTCCCTTTAGGCTTGGTTAACATATATGCTGTGCGGGAAACGCACGAATCCTATTATTTTCCCACACAGCAACAAATCCTGTGCATTTTCCGCAGCACGTTGTAATGGTACAGCATTCATGAAAACAGCAGCGAATGTCAATGTTATGTTAACAACACCCCAAAACGGTTCCCAAAATGCAGTGCGTTTGACACCCATGTGATCCGATTCCAGTGCAGGGGAAAAAAAGGGTCCTTCACCTTTGTTTTGTGTGGATGCGGTGCAGTTTGAGCCATACAAACGAACGGCTCTAATCGCACTGCACAAACAACGCTTGTGCGATTCCTTTCCAAATCGCATGCAGTTTCCTGCACCGGATATACAGTATGTGTACCCGGCCTTACAGAAAATATAATATATGCATTTATTATTTTTTCTGCAGAAGTCAGGAAAGCATTGTAATGTGTAATAAGTAGACCACAGGCGCAATGTGGGTTCCTGCAGATACAGTGCCTTGAAAAAGTATTCATACCCTTTGATATTTTCCACATTTTGTCATGTTACAACCAAAAACGTAAATGTATTTTATTGAGATTTTGTGATAGATCAGCACAAGGTGGCTCATAATTGTGAAGTGGAAGGATAATGATAAATGTCTTTCAATTTTTTTTACAAATAAATATGTGAAAAGTGTGGTGTGCATTTGTATTCAGCACCCCTGAGTCAATACTTTGTAGAACCACCTTTTGCTGCAATTATAGCTGTAGGTCTTTTTGGGAATGTCTCTACCAGCTTTGCACATCTAGAGAGTGACATTTTTGCCCATTCTTCTTTGTATGGAGAGGGTCTGTGAACAGCAATTTTCAAGTTTTGCCACAGATTCTCAATTGGATTTGGCTTTAGGTAAATTTTGGAAAAAAACTTACATTTAAATACCCATCAATGCAGCCTTGTCAGTGTCATTTGCAGCCTTGCATTGCAGCCTTGTCAGTCATTTGCAGCCTTCCATTGCAGCCTCATCAATCATTTGCAGTCTTGTCAGTGTGTTTGCCATTTAAAATGGCACCGCCGAGATACAGAGTGGATGTCTATGTATCTTTGCGGCGCTCGGTAATTCTCGGCCGTTCTCGGCACCTTCCGGATATTTTCGGCTGCACTTGGCCGTTCTCAGCTATTTTCGGCCACACTTGGCCGTTCTCGGAATACCTGGAAGCCACAGAGAATGGCAGAAAGGGTTAGAAACAGCGGGGGATCAGCGTATAACACGCACCCCCGATTTCCCCCTGACTTTAGGGGGAAAAATGTGTGTTATACGCCGATAAATACGATATTTATTAAGTATGCTGGAGGTGTGTTAGACCCCCCTGGGTAATGAATAGTGACAAATAAAGTGAAATAAAATAAAATTTATGGTGTCAAATATGGAAAATAAATAGTGAACAATATATTATTATAAAAATGGAAGAGACCTCTAAATAGCACCTAATGGTAGTAGGTCTGGACTTTGACTGGGCTATTCTAACACATGAATATGCTTTGATCAAAATCATCCCACTGTAGCTCTGGCTGTATGTTTAGGGTCGTTGTCCTGCTGGATGGTGAACCTCGGCCCAAGTCTCAAGTCTTTTGCAGACGCTAACAGGTTTTCTTCTAAGATTGTCCTGTATTTGGCTCCATCCATCTTCCCATCATCTCTGACCAGCTTCCCTGTCCCTGCTGAAGAAAAGCATCTCCACAACATTATGCTGCCACCACCATGTTTCACTGTGGGAATGGTGTTCAGGGTGATGTGCAGTGTTAGTTTTTCTCCACACATAACATTTTGCTTTTAGGCCAGAAAATGTAATTTTGGTCTCTTCTGACCAGATCCCTTTCTTCCACATGTTTGCTGTGTCCCCCACATGGCTTCTCACAAACTGCAAATGGGACTTCTTATGGCTTTCTTTCATCAATGGCTTTCTTCTTGCCACTCTTCCATGAAGAAAGGCCAGATTTGTGGAGTGCATAACTAACAGTTGTCCTATGAACAGATTCCCCCATCTGAGCTGTGGATCTCTGCAGCTCCTCCAAAGTTACCATGGGCCTCTTGGCTGCTTCTCTGGTTATTGTTATCTTTGCCTGGCTTGTCAGTTTAGGTGGACGGCCATGTCTTGGTCTAGGTTTTCAGTTGTGTCATACTGTTTCATTTTTGGATGATGGATTGAACAGTTCCCCATGAGATGTTCAAGCAAAATGCCGCTATTGCGGCGCATTGTGGGTGGTTTTAACCCTTTCTTAGCCGCTAGTGGGGGTTAAAAGCACCCTGCTATTGGCCGAAATGTGCCGCAAATCCGACGCTAAAACGCTGCTAAAAATAGTTTTACCGCCGACGCTATGGGGGACACAGTGTGAAAGGGGTGTTAAACTTCTCCACAACTTTATCCCTGACCTGTCTGGTGTGTTCCTTGGCCTTCATGATGCTGTTTGTTCACTAAGGTTCTCTAACAAACCTCTGAGGGCTTCACAGGACAGCTGTATTTATACTGAGATTAAAGTACACACAGGTGGAATCTATTTACTAATTAGGTGACTTCTGAAGGCAATTGGCTCCACTAGATTTTAGTTAGGGGTATCAGAGTAAAGGGGGCTGAATACAAATGCACACCACACTTTTCACATATTTATTTGTAAAAAAGATTTGAAAAACTTTTATCATTTTCCTTCCACTTCACAATTTTGTGCCACTTTGTGTTGGTCTATCGCAAAAAAAATCCCAATGAAGTACATTTACAGTAAGTTTTCGGTTGTAACATGACAAAACATGGTACATTTCAGGGGGTATGAATACTTTTTCAAGGCACTGTATGTCCTCTGGCTCAGCCCATACCTCTGTACGGGCTTTCTGTCAGTGGACGAGAGTGATTATCAGCGCCATCTCAGCCCATTGAAACAGCAAATCCGTCTCCCGTGGCGGCTGACGGTAATTGCGGTTTATTCATTAAGAGGAATCTGTGAATAAATGATATGGTTGTGTGGGCAGAGCCCTGAACAGCTCTGTTTAAAAAAGTGACAGCTGTCACGGGGGAGGTAGGAGTTGGAACCTTTTAACATGTTCCAAAAGCTGAACTTAGCCTTTGCCATGTGTATGAGTTCAGCCACAAAAGGTTATTAAATATGTATGAATCTGTTGCGCCTCCCTTTGTATTGCTGACATTAGTGAAATAAAAACCTTATGGCAAAATATGTATTCCCACAATGAGGCCTCATGCACACTAAATGTTAAAATAACATTTTAAAAACACCAGTAGCTTTGCAACATTTTTCAAAGTTTTTCATTTTTTTTGCATTTTTCTAACCTCCCTGGTACTATGATTATGTCAGAATTTTGAATCTCAAAGCGTTACATTGCTTTACATAGAAATGTTGCGTTTTATTTTGTAGGCCTGTGATTCTAGAGTCTAGTAGATATCCCGGGTATGATAAAGTTTGAAACACAAAATCATAAATTATAATATAATAAATAACTATAAATAATTATAAAAAATAATACTATAATAATAATAAAATGAATTTCCCCACAAATCACTATCGCTCAATTTTGCAAGTGTTCTAATTTACTATCGCTGTTTTCTAGCTGGTGGTCTAAAACCACTTTTGATCTAAAGGGACACTTTTTGGTTGCCATGGACAATCTCAAGTTTCCAGGCAGAAAGAACAGTGTATATAATATAAAACAGCATGCAGGGCACTGGACAGACCACTAGGATCGTGGATCAAAAACTTTAAAAAATGCTGGTGAGTCGCATTTTTGAGCATTTATCAGCGTTTTTTGACATTAGAGTATTTTTACAACTGAAATCAGCTGAAGAACTCCTTGGAACCCATTTGTTTTGGGGGTTTTTTTACCGCCAAAAAACTCCCCAGCCAAAAACCATTTGATCCACGGACACAAAGGATAACATGATGGGGAATTTATTGACTATAGAAAAAAAAGGTCTGAAGCAAAAAACAGCAGCTGTAAAAACGTCCAGTGTGCATGAGGCATTACCTCCACTCTGTGCAAAACGAGCTGCACAGTGGAGGTAAGTATAGCATGTTTGTTATTTAAAAAAAATAAAAAAATAAACTTTACAACCCCTTTAACATAAATCACAGCTGCGGGCAGGATTATTAAGGCAAGGCCTAGTCCGCGACAGCCGGGATCGCGGCCGGCTGACTGATAGTTCAACTTCTCCCCTGCACACGGTCACCACCGAAGAGGCTAGGGGACACAGGAGGGTCGTGTGTGAGGGCAATAATAGGAGGATTGCGCCGGTGGGGAGCTCAGAGCCTCAGACACAGTGCACATGTCTGCTCCCAGTGTCAAGCGCCATTCCTGCTATGGAAACTCTGAAGAGAAAAAAATCTAAAACGATTTTCCTGAAATCTGAATCGATTTGAACTCACAACTCTATTCAAGATTAAAATAATTTTTCCCCCAGCCCTACCTTCATATCACACATACATGGTTGTGCAGTAGGTATACTGCTGGTGTGAACAAGTCTTCAAAGATGCTTTTTCTGACATAAAAACTGGAGAACATTTTTTCTTAGCTAAAAGAGGCCAAACATTAGATTTAGGATTATATTATTTATCATTTAGAAACAGAAAAGCAAATAGCTCTTCATACATTATATTGGCTGATTTCTATCTTCTGTCTGATGTTCTGTTTGAAGAACTTTCTAAAAGCTTTCATGTTACATGCCATGTATAAAGGGAAATGTTGTATGGCCTACAGCTAAGCAAATATACTGTATATGAAGATGGTATATGTTTGTGCTTCTTGTAGGTGTGCACTGCTTGGCCAGTCAGTGGTTTTCCCTCTGGGAAAGTAGGAATTGGACCTGCAGCACAGAAGAACCTCAAGGTGAAGCCTGGTGATTCAGTTCATGTTGAGCCTGTGAATGGACCTGTGTTACAAGCAGAGGAGATGGAAGTCACCCTCAGGTATAGATGATAGTTATAATAAGTATATACTGTGTGTGTGTGTGTGTGTGTGTGCATATATGTATATATATATATATATATATATATATATATATATATATATATATATATATATATATATATATATATATATATATATATATAAATAATAATAACTAACCACGATTACCTTGAGTGGAGGTGTGGGGGATGCTAGTGAATTTTTCTGGAATTCCAGTTGCCATATTGATGAAGTCTACACCTAAAGTGGTTGTAGCCCTTAACCACTTAAGGACCACAGCCCGTGCCATTGTGCCGCATGTAAATATACATCGGCACAATGGCACGGACAGGCACAAACACATACCCGTACGTGCCTGCCTTCCAGCGGGTGGGGGGTCCGATCGGACCCCCTCCCGCTTGCTGTGGCGGTGAGGTGATGGCCGTTTGTTTCTGGCCATCCCCTCGCGATCGCTCCTGGTGAATGAGAAGCTTCCCCTGCCTGTGTAGTGTAAACACAGGCAGGAGGAAGTGATGTCACTCTCCTCGTGGCGGTTTTTTTGACCGGACGGCGAGGAGAGAAGACATCATAGTAAGTGCACCAACAGTACACTGACACGTAGGTACACATAGGCACACTTTGATCCCCAGTCACCCCGCTGATCACCCGGCGGGTGATATCAATTAGGTTTTAGGGTCAGGGTCTGCGTCGCCCCAGGCAGCTCTAGGTTAGTGCCAGTACCGCTAACACCCACGCGCAAAGCATAAACCTCCCATAGTGGTATAGTATCTGAACAGATCAATATCTGATCTGATCAGATCTATACTAGCGTCCCCAGCAGTTTAGGGTTCCAAAAAACGCATTGTTAGCGGGATCAGCCCAGATACCTGCTAGCACCTGCGTTTTGCCCCTTCGCCCAGCCCACCCAAGTGCAGTATCGATTGATCACTGTCACTTACAAAACACTAGACACATAACTGCAGCGTTCGCAGAGTCAGGCCTGATCTCTGCGATCGCTAACAGTTTTTTTTGGTAGTGTTTTATATTTAAATCCTGAAGGCAGTGCTTGGTTTTCGGGGTCCCGTACGTGGCTAGGCTCCCAAAAAGTCCCCCACATGTGGTATCCCCGTACTCAGGAGAAGCAGCAGAATTTATTTTGGGGTGTAATTTGACTTATGCCCATAGCATGTGTGAGCAAAATATCATTTAGTGACAACTTTGTGCAAAAAAAAAAAAAGTTTGTAATTTTCCCGCAACTTGTGGCAAAATATAAAATATTTCATGGACTCAACATGCCTCTCAGTAAATAGCTTGGGGTGTCTACTTTCCAAAATGGGGTCATTTGGGGGGATTTTGTGCTATTTTGGCATTTTATGGCCTTCGAAACTGTGATAGGTAGTGAGGAGTGAAATCATAAATTTGCACCCTTAGAAATCCTGAAGGCGGTGATTGGTTTTCGGGGTGCCGTTAGCATCTAGGCTCCCAAAAAGTCCCACATATGTGGTATCCCCATACTCAGGAGAAGCAGCAGAATATATTTTGCTTGAGAAGACTTACAGAAAATGTTTGACCTCTGTCATTGCCAACAAAAGATATATAACAAAGTATTGAGATGGACTTTTCATATTGACAAAATACTTATTTTCCACCATAATTTGCAAATAAATTCTTTCCAAATCAGACAATGTGATTGTCTGGATTTGTTTCTACATTTTGTCTCTCATAGTTGAGGTATACCTATGATGACAATTACAGGCCTCTCTCATCTTTTTAAGTGGGAGAACTTGCACAATTGGTGGCTGACTAAATACTTTTTTGCCCCACTGTAATTATCATCCTTGTTGCTCAAATTTTATCTGGTTATTTTTTAACCCCTAAGCTAGTCATTTACTGATATTTGCTTAGATTCATTAGCTAGTGCATGGTCATCTTAAATGTCCTCTTAGCTGTCTACTACACTGTGTGCACAATTATTGGCAAGTGAGTATTTTGAGCTAGTCATAATTTTTATGCATATTGTCTAACTCCAAGCTGTATAAACCTGAATGATTATTGGATTTAATCATATCAGATGATGTGTATTTGTGTAATGACGGAAGGTATGGCCTAAGGAGATCAACACCCTATATCAGTGATGGTGAACCTTGGCACCCCCAGATGTTTTAGAACTACATTTCCGATGAGGCTCATGCATTCTGTAGTGTAGCTGAGCATCATGGGAAATGTAGTTTCAAAACATCTGGGGTGCCAAGGTTCGCCATCACTGCCCTATTTCAAGATGTGCATAGATTTTAGGCAGATTCTTTTCCTCAGGCAAAATGGGCCAAAAAAAAGATTTAACTGACTTTGAAAAGTAAAACATTTTAAAAAGTCTTACAGAGGGGTGCAGCACTTTTGAAATTTTTAAGATATTGGCGCCTGATCACAGAACCATCAAACGTCTTGTTGCAAAAAGTAGACAGGGTCACAAGAAACATGAAGAGGAAAATAGATGAAAATTAACTGCCAAAGATTTGAGAAGAATCAAACGTGAAGCTACCAGGAAGCCATTATCCTCCTGTGCTGTCATATTCCAGAACTGCAACCTACCTGGAGTGCCCAGAAGTACAAGGTGTCCAGTGCTCAGAGACATGGCCGAGGTAAAAAAGGCTGAAACCCGACCACCACTGAACAAAACACATAAGTAGAAACGTCAAGACTGGGCCAAGAAATATCTCAAGACAGATTTTCCAAGGTTTTATGGACTGATGAGATGAGAGTGACAGGTGGATGGGCCTGTGGCTGGATCAGTAACGGGCATAGAGCTCCACTTCGATTCAGATGCCAGCAATGTGGGGGTGGGGTACTGGTATGGACTGGTATTAATATAGATGAGCTAGTTGGACCTTTTCAGGTTGAAGATGGACTAAAAATCAACACTTAAACCTACTGACAGTTTTTAGATGACACTTACTTCAAGCAGTGGTACAGACAAAAGTCTGCATCTTTCAAGAAGACTGTGATATTTATTCAGGACAATGCTCCATCGCATGCATCCAAGTACTCTACTGCATGGCTAGTAAACTAAAGGCCTCAATGATGAAAGAATAATGACATGGCCCCATTTCTCACCTGACCTAAACCCTACTGAGAACTTGTGGGCCCTTCTTAAATGGGAGATTTACGATGAAAGAAAACAGTAGACCTCTCTTTGATCACCTCTGTGGTTTTTATTTTTTGCACTATAAACAAAAGAGTGCCAATTTTTTTTAAAAAACTATATTTTTTACTTTTTGCTATAATAAATATCCCCAAAAAATATATATAAAAAAAATGGATTTCTTTCTCAGTTTAGGCAGATATGTATTCTTCTACATTTGTTTGGCGAAAAAAATCGCAGTAAGCGTATATTGATTGGTTTGCGCAAAAGTTATAGCATCTACAAAATAGGGGATAGACTTATGGCATTTTTGTTGTTAATTTTTTTTTATTAGTAATGGTGGCGATCTGCGGTTTTTATTGTGACTGCAACATTATGGTGGACACATCAGACACTTTTGACACTATTTTGGGACCATTGTCATTTATACAGCGATCAATGCTATAAAAATGCACTGATTACCGTGTAAATGACACTGGCAGGGAAGGGGTTAAACACTAGGGGGCAATCAAGGGGTTAAGTGTGTCCTAGGGATTGATTCTAACTTTAGGGGGGATTGTCTCACTAGAACATGACACAGATCACTGCTCCCGATGACAGGGAGCAGTAGATCTCTGTCATGTTGCTAGGCAGAACAGGGAAATGCCCTGTTCTGCTGTTCCGTGACACGATCACCGGACCCACAGGCACGCTCACAGAGTACCCGGCGGGCGTGCACGCCCACTATGCCGCGATTTAAAGAGGATGTACCTGTACGCCCATTTGCCCAGCCGTGCCATTGTGCCGATGTATTTTTGAGCACCATTGTGCTGTGCTATATTTGAGCTGTTTGTTTACTACTCTCCCCTAAGTCTTGGTTCACACTAACGCGGCTTCAAAGTCTCTTGACTTTGAAACCGCACCGCACAGCGTGACTTCATCGTGGTTTGCAAATGACTTTTATAACATAAGTCAATGCAGGTCGCTCTGAAGTCGCACCCAAGTAGTTCCGGAACCTTTTTCTAAGTTGGAGCGATTAGAACAATTTCATTGCACTGAATGGGGTGCGACTTGTCAGGGGACTAAGTCACTGACAGGTCACCCCAGTGTGAACTGAACCTAATAAATAAACAAGTGAGATGGGAAAATTTTTGTTTTTCATTTAGTTGCATAATAATTGTGCACACTAATAGTTGCCCAATAATTGTGCACACATAGATATTCTCATAAGAAAGCCAAAACCCGACTTTTACTTTCTTAAATATTAGAACATAAATAAGAAAAATTGAATATAAGGCTATAACATAATTTGCCTGCTTATTAGAAGTATGAATATATTGGGTGGGACAATTGCACCATCTAGTGGTGAAATTGGATATTTCTTGACTTCTTTTTTTTCTATTTATGTAACTGTTGATTTACATTTAGGAATTCACCAATGTTGACTTTGCAAAGGGAATTTTCACTCAGCTTAATTAATGTGCTGAAAACTCCCTTTTCAAAGAATTCCCATTAACGAAAAAACAAAACAAAAAACAATGATTTTTGAAGTTAGCAGAGTTTTCACCTTATTCACTAGAATTTACATTACAAAGTGGACATCCACTACTCCTTTAGTAAATCAGGATCATGGTAATCAATTTTATATTTTGCACAACAATATAAATGAAGCGTTGGGGTCTATTTATTAAGGTTTTTACTTTATATGCTTTATAGCTTTATATGTGGGAACAAAATGATAAAAATGTATCGCATACTTTTTTGGATCCTTTTTAAATCATAATGATAACAGCAATCACCCAAATGGCCCTGATAAAAAGTTTTCATACCCTGGAATGTTTGGCCTTGGTACAGACACAGAAGGTGGCACACACGGGTTAAAACCACTTAAGGACGGAGCCTCTTTCTGATATTTGTTGTTTACACATTAAAAACTGTTTTTTTTTCGCTAGAAAATTACTTTTTACATTTTTTCTAACACCCTAGAGAATAAAATGGCGGTTGTTGCAATACTTTCTGTCACAGTCCCGGAGGATGCTGGGACTGTGACATCATAAGGGGGCGGGGTCACCATGTGACATCACTCGGTGACCCAACCCCTTGTCCCTATATAAGTTGCCGCACAACGTGTCCCTGCTATTGCAGCCAGAGACAGCGTTGTGTTAACCTCTCAAGGAAGAAGAAGAGAAGAAGGCGGCGGCGGGGACAGAAGACCGGGCCAACGCTAGTAAAGGAGCTATAAGAAGATAACGGAGGCCCAGCAAGAAGAATTGAAGAGTCGGACAAGACCCCTGAAGAGCGGGACAAGACCCTGAAGTCGGAAGAAGACCCCCGGACGGCATCAGCGATGATGAAGAAGAAAGCCGGGCTCCTCCGCTAGTAAAGGAGCTAGCAGAAGATAGCGGATAGTCCGGCGAGAAGACCCCCCAAGACAGAAGAAGACCACCGGAGCTATCTAATAAATTATTTTAAAAACTTGTTTTTTTTTTATTTACACTTTTTTCACCAGGTGAATGGGTAGGGGTACAATGTACACCATACTCATTCATTCACTTCCTTCGCTAGTCCCGGCTACCTGGAGCCACGTTCAAAATTAACAGACTTTTCTTTGTGTGTGGGCAAGTCCGTTCATTTCAAAAGTCTGGCAAGCTTTAGTTGCAAAGTCCGGCGGGTTTGTCCACTGGATTAAGTCCGCCAGATAGTCCAATCGTTTGTACGCAGCATAAGACACCCAGAGGTATTTTATTGTTCTCCCATGAGCTCAATTCCAAGTTAATCTTTGTTAAAATTAGCCTTTGGTAAAATGCTAATCAGAACTGCAGACTTCTTTGGAAGCACAATGGAAAAAGGCCATCCAATATACCTACTCCTATTCTAAATGCGCTAACCATTGGGAAATGACCCTCCTCAGATGGTATTTAAACTTCCTGCCCAAGTTAGACCCATTGCTGTGAATATATACAGTTGTGCTCATAAGTTTACATACCCCGGCAGAATTTCAGATTTCTTGGCCATTTTTCAGAGAATATGAATAACAACATAAAAACTTTTCTTTCACTCATGGTTAGTGTTTGATTGAAGCCATTTATTATCAATCAACTGTGTTTACTTTTTTAAATTATAATGGCAACAGAAACTACCCAAATGACCCTGATCAAAAGTTTGATCGATATCCCTAAAGTTATGATTACAATTGTATGTTAGTCAAAAAAATAGAAATCTTCTTTGACCCCCAATCTTTCTGAAGTTAAATGCCACTTCAATGTAATTTTAGGTTATGAGCAACTACTGCGTTTAGATATAGTCCACAATATAAGTTTCAACAGTGTTGGGGGGAACCTTGGTTATCTTATAAAGCGGGTATTACATTTCAGTGATGTTATCTTTTGTTACCTGGTGTCTGCTATAATTCCTTCTTCTGGAAAATGTTATGTACGGTATATGCAGTTCTGCCTTTAATGCTGACTTCTTTTTATTTGACTTTATATATTTTGGTCATTCTTATGTGAAGTGTACTTGTACACTGCTGTCACATTTTGTGCTTGAAAATCTTAATAAAAAAAATTTGCTTAGAAATATCTTCCTTCTTTTAGAACCTTACCTGCTAATGTACAGACTCAGTATGTTCCAGATGCAAAAGTGTAATTGGGGTCTTCTCTGAATGAGTTCCCTTATATGGTATTATTTGTCCTGTTTAAAACACACGTTTTTACTTGGAGAGCTGCTTGAAATTGATTTTCCTTTCGGGACAAAAAACTAGCACACCATATTGAGTTAAGCTTGTTACCACAAAGATTGATAAAACTTAAACTGTAACATCTGTGAGACATATACTGTATATATGTGTATATGCGAAGAACCTTTATTTACCATGTCGGTTTGTTTCCATTCATCATCATAGGGAAAGGGATGCTGATGCTGTCAATGTGGAAGAGTTATCTTCATTTCTGCTAAGACTTATGGGTAAGACATTTGGATTCTTTATGGATGTGTTCTAGGACTACAGTGTATACAATGATGTCAAATATTATCGTAATTGTACAGTACAGGACAGAAGCAGGGTATTCAAACAACATGGGTTATAGGCATGTACTTTCTGGTGATTGGACACTGGGAAAGCTTTAGAGGAAACGCCCCTCGGTGCCTTCCCTTTAACCCTACCTTACTCAGTTTGGCCTCCGATTTGTGCCAGGCTGAAGGAGATGCAGTTTTTTTCTTTACATAGAACATCATGCTTGGCTCAACTGATTAGTTATTTTTTCTTTATTTATCTCTGAATTCTTCAGTCAACTGTCTTCCAATGCCAACGTAGAAACAGTGTATCCGGATTGGAGCAACTTCCCTCACGCTGCGATGGCCTGTAATATTGCTTCAATCACTGGATTTTGTGTGGGCGCTCACCTTGGTACCTGGTGCAACAGGTTGAGTCAGCCGCAGGGTTTTGTACAGGTCCAGGGCTATGATCCATTTGTATGGAACCCAGTCCCTGAAGATTCCTTTGGGAATATGCCCACTATGATGGGAAAAGGCTAGGCTTTATATAAAATCCAGCATCATGCACAGGTTTTGCAGGGTCACCCTGTATCTCTGACCATCACTGTAAAATGGGGCTATGTTTGGAAAGTATTCAGGTCGCAGAGTACACATTTTAAGTTTGCTCCTAAAATTCAAATACTCAGAGGTTAGTCTCAGGTGGATGACCAGATGTTACTTCACATAACTGGTCACACACTTGATGGCCACTTCCGCCTAAAGCCCTTATAAGGTACTTAGGCGCATCCTCCTGCCGCTTTGCCAAAAAAACATTTACAACATGGTTTACACCTGGGTTATCATATGCTCCTTACAGACAGGCTTACCCTATACTCTGCACCCTATTTCGTGTATACTCCACGAGGCAATACCCTGACCTGTAGCTATGGTCGGAGACCAGATGAAAGGGAACCAATGCAAAATTGCAGGTGAACATTTGCTCTGCCAAAGGTCCACAGAACAATCAACCTTAGAGTGACAATGCGTTCCTTGCACCTGAGCAAGAACTCGATCTAACACCAGTCTCAGCATCTGATTCTAGCTCTATTTTAGACACACAACAAGCAGCTTTTATGACCAGAATTTTCTGGATCAATGTCACATTTCCTCAAACAGATTACAGCAATGCCAGGACCCAGAAATGCCACGCCTTATCTCCTACTCCCGCTTAACCGGATTCAGATCCTGATATGCCAGTCTTAGAGGATGCAGCCAGAGAAGGGAATGAAGAGGATATTGAGGCAGTATTGGAAGAATCTGTGGAAGATTTGTCTTCCCCAAATTGTCACAAAAACACCACCCATATTTATAGTCCATGTGTTATATAGCTTTACTGCGTTGTTTACTAACTGAAGAGAGCATGTTTTATGAAAATGTGTAAAGTATAATGACTTGCTGCAGATGTGCAGATGTTCATTACTACAGTATAGTAAGATTTAATCTGATTGGTTTATATAGGTCCCTGCACTTTGCTCAAGGACAGTTCACTTTGTTTCCCTGTTTAATGCGTTGACTTGTTCTGTTGTGTTTTCTTGCTTTTGTAACTTTATTATTTCTTGTATTTTAAATTGCATTCCAGATGGGAAGATTGTTTTACCTGGAAATCTTATAAACTTGAGTTTCTTTGGCCGACCTTGTTCCTTGCAAGTTACAAGCATTAGAGGACCTGATGGGGTAGTGCAAGAACCTTTCTCCAGCAGCATATATGACACAACTCTGGAAAAGACCGCGGTGGACAGCAGTAGTTTGGACTTGTCCTTACAGCTCAGCTTACTTGCCATTGAAGACTGTCAGGGTGAAGCTGTTACCAGTACCCCATGTAAGCTTAGTGACAGTAACACTTCATATCTTTCTCCTGACAAGAAAACCATAAATGAAGAGCTGCACCCAGAGGCCTCTCAAAGTCCTGTAATCTCTGGTACTGGTGACGACAGTCAAACAACATCATGCAGAAAACCTGGAATTAAATCCAACTCAGATGTTTTTTATTATTTATCACCACAAACTAAAATCAGATGTAAATGTCCGAAGCTGACTTCCCATTCTGAAGATGATATTAAAAATAAGGTGACTTATGATATGATTGGTGGGTTACACACCCAGTTGAAAGAGATTCGGGAAACAATAGAGTTGCCACTGAAACAGCCTGAACTTTTTAAGACCTATGGTAAGTTGAGACTTCATGTCTGTCTAAATATTATATTAATTGTAGGTTTACACATGTAGCACATGAAGTAGAAGATACAACTTTCACAAGACTTCTATAACAACTATGTGCAAAAAAAAAAAAAAAAAAAAAAAAGATACTGGGCTTAAGAAAAAATAAAAAAAATGAAACATTGGAACATTTCTAGGGTTTGCAAACCAAAGGGTGTAAAATATATTCTATTTCTTTGACTCATATCAGGCTATCAGAGAACAATAATTGATAAAGTGATAATAAACCCCAAAACAAAAATGATATATATTGCCACTTACCAACCCTTAGATGTGGTGGTTTCTGTTTTGTTTGTCTTTATTTGCACCTGCTGATCTGGCCAGTAACACACCTCCTGTGTTATGGTCGCTCCCCTGTCAATGGAGGAGAAACTGAGCCACTCTTGGACAGTAGCATCTTTTTGGAGAGGGTAGAGTTAGATCACTTTTCATAAGTGACGTACAAATGAAAGCCTACCGGTATCTCCAGCTAAACCTTTTTAAGCAGCTATAAATTCTATTTTTTTTTTTCAGATAAAGGTTTTGACTAAATGAATAAATGCTGATCATTGTAAGCACACCTGTCAGTTTTAAATGAGCTGTCTCAACCCTCTGACTTCCACTTTTGCTGCACAGCTTAGTCTGTTAAGTGAAGTTGAAAATAAAATGTCAGTGACAGACTGTCGTATATGTAAATTTTGATTTTCTTTACTACCATCTTTATGCAACTGTACAATGTGTGCTGCACTCTACTTGCTTTAGGATTGTAAAGGCAGCGGAGAGCAATTAAAATCAACAAAAAAATAAAATTGCCACTAAGAGAGCCCTGTCACATGACCTGCCAGAGTCATGTGACCAGTACTTCTTTATTCTGCAATGTTAAGCAGAGCAAACTCCATGGTACACCACAGACTACTGTACACTGTGGCTTGCATTTTATAAACGTGTAAAATGCAGGGCGCAGTGTGGGGTAATTCTGTAATATCAAGTGGAGAGCAGATAGCCTAAGATTGTGCCCAATGTAGTATTACTGTTGATGGTGCCTGCAAGTATGTATGTTAAGTATGGTACTCACTAGTAGTTTTTTGTTTGTTCAACCCAGCGGACTGAACGAAAAAAAATAAAAAACGAAAGAGCTGAAGAGGATCTGCTGTACCAACAATCTGACATTGGCACAGTAATCTCTCCTGTGGAGCTATTGTGTTCCTATAGGGGGATGCCCCCCCAAAACACAGAATACCTGTCATCCAATGGCTGAGAGCGCTTTTTTCTGTCATGCCCCTTTGACAGAAGCAGGTCGAACGGCTTCTGTCAGACCAGCTTCTGTACATCTGGCTTGAAATGTCAACCAGTTTCTCTTGAACCGGCCGATGCCGCCTGAAATTCGGCCTGTGTGTATGGCCCTTTAGTTTTAACCACTTGCCGCCCGCTGGCTGTCATATGACGGCCAGGTGCCACGGCTCTTGTTCTGGGCGAGCATCATATGACGTCCGTCCATTTAAACAGGTCATGCGTGTGATCGTGTGCACGCAGCTCTGTACCTTCGGTGGCGGCGTGTCACGGAGACACCACTTGCCACCTAGGGGTGTAAACAGCCATTGGGCATGGCTGTTTACCATGTGATCGGCCGTGATGATTAAAAAATCGCAATAAGCATTTATTGATTGGTTTGCGCAAAAGTTACAAAATAGGGGATAGTTTTATGGCATTTTTTTATTAATATTTTTTTTTTTTTACTAGTAGTGGCGGCGATCATCGATTTTTATTCTGTGACATTATAGCAGACACATTTTTGGGACCATTGGCAATTAATACAGCGATCAATGCTATAAAATTGCATTGAATACTGTAAAAATGTCACTAGCAGTGAAAGGGTTAACCACTAGGGAGCGGGGAAGGGGTTAAGTGTGTCCCAGGGAGGGATTCTAACTGTCTCGGGGATGGGCTAGCAGTGACACAACACTGATCACTGCTCCCAACGAGAAGGAGCAGATGATCAGTGTCCTGCCACTAGACAGAACGGGGAGATGCTGTGTTTACACTGGCATCTCCCCATTCTTCAGCTCCGTGACACGATCACGGGCACCCTGCGGACATCGGGTCCCGCGGGCACATTCACGGAGCTTGCGGCAGGCGCACGCACAGCGAGAAATTCAAACTAACGTACAGGTATGTTACTTTGCCCAGCTGTGCCATTCTGACGATGTATATTGGCGTGAGCCGGTATTTAAGCTCTATTTGTGTGAAAAAAGGACGCAAATTTCAGATTGATACAGTGCTGCATGACTGAGTAATTGTCATTCAAAGTGTGAGAGCGCTGAAAGCTGAAAATTGGTCTGGGCAGCAAGGGGGTGTAAGTGCCCAGTATTGAGGTGGTTAAAATGAATCTTGATATCCATGTGAAGGCACAGGACATTGATTTCACTCTAAATCTAGATTAAAGGATTGAGTTGAAGACTATGACAGGTATGTGGTGCCTTCTCTACAGAAATTTTTTTTTTTTCTATGCACGTTTCAGACTAGGTTCACTTTAAACTAATTTATGCAAATTAGTAATGTGCATAAATAATGTCTTGGTAGCATTATGGGTTTACTATTGTGGACTGTTAAATGAAACATCCTGTGTAGAGCCTCTCTTTGTTTTATGTGCAGGAATTCCTCCTCCACGTGGGGTTCTACTTTATGGGCCCCCAGGAACAGGCAAGACATTGATAGCTAGAGCAATTTCTAATGAAGTTGGAGCTCATGTTTCAGTCATCAACGGTCCAGAAATAATGAGCAAGTAAGATGAACCGCTGTGTGATTTGTTTCTTTTTTTTGCTTTGTCGCTATGAACCATTGGTAAAAACATCTATATTTTGTGACTGTTTGTAGGTTCCTTGCTTGTTCCTCTGTAAATGCACCATAAAGAAAATTTTAGTTTGTGCGCAAATCTAGTAAATCATTGCATGCTGACTGCACAAAATATGTTAAATAAAAAAAAAAAAAACACCATAATCTTTTTTGTATATATATATCATTTAAAAATGTTCCAAAGGAAGTGTAGTTGATGTTATAGTTTTATCATATGCTCCCAGTGGTATTATATTTCCCCTGACACATATTCTCATTTTATTTATCATCTGTGTCTGTTTTCTCTATTTTTTCTATACTAATGGCTAATTCCCTGTTTGGTAAAGTAATAACAGAGTAACTAAACGCTAAACAGGTAGTAATAGTCTAAGTATTGTAACAGAAATTATTTTCTGCAGAAGCTAGTCTCTGGAATGTCTGGAATAATTTGATACTCTGAACAGTAGGAAATTATAGCAACATCCCCTTCTTTGGCACTGATTTTCCAAAAGTGGACAAGAGCGTTGTGATGGTTATCGGTACAACAAATTAAATATACATAGTAGATAAATTAAAACCATTTCTCCCTGCTAAGTGATCCAATTGAACAGTTTACGTGGTTGGTTTTCACCACATTTATTTTAATTACTAGTACAAATCCAGGGCAAATAAAAGGTTATACTCTATTATAACCTTGTTGCGTCTAAAGTGGAAATCGGGCAAAAACCTTTTTTGTTTTGGGTAAAATGGAAATAGAACTTCAGGCAGGTTTTATTCCTGCAGATCTACCGCCTTTCCTAGTAGCACAATAAGAAAAAAATAAAATATTGTTAAATGCCACTATAATTTGAACTTCTGTGCACATTGTATATTTTCCATAGTTAAAACTATATATATATATATATATATATATATATATATAATATTTACAATTCACCTTTCAAGCCCAGTGACTGCCCCTTATCTTTTGGATTATACATATCTTATTCTTTGGTCCATTTCTCTCAGATCTGGGTATATATAATCCATTGGTTACATTTTTCTGTAGGACAGTTTTATTCTAATCTTCTAGAAAATACATAGTGGGTCCCATATATGAACATGACCGAGAGAAAATCATGACTGAGCTAGAACAGATGTCCCCATTTCTAATAAGATTACCTGCTATGCCATCCCAAACCCATTCTGTACCCGCCAAGAACCAGACCACATCAGAGTTTGGATACAAAGTTGACCCTATCAGCCTTTTATTAACATGTAACAATGGTAACGAAAACCAATTCCTTTAAAACAGAAATAAATATATATATATATTAAGGTTGCTGATCTTTTAAGGCACTACATCCAAAACTGGTTAATTTTATCTGCGGAAACAATAGGCCCCCAGACGCAACACATCAGCTCTGAGACAATAACCAAACTTTTTTACCGCCTCCAAAGACCACAACCGCCAGGCTGCTGTGACTTTAAACCTCGAACCAAACCAAAACAGAAGGAGGGTGAGTGCCCAGTTCCCTCTCCATCCGGTGACCTCCGATTGAGGTATCCGTCACTTCTTGTTCTTGCCCAAAGCCCCACCTGGACCCCTTGCTTCCCACCAATCAGGACAGTGTGTAAATCATGTCCACCATGCCTTAATAATTTCCATCACTGTCACCCCTCTTCACCCAATCATTCAGGACCACTTATTTATTTATTTTTTGCTTCAGGCCCACCTTTTCTTTCTACCTATACTAGTCTGATTAACTCCTTGTTGCTGTGCTGCAGTTTGGGGAGCTAACACATGGAAAATTCCAAAATATATTTTATGTGAGTCTATATATAGGACTTTTAGTTCTAGTGAGTCTATCTCTCCCTAGGACAGTAAATAACAAGTACCGTATATACTCGAGTATAAGCCGAGATTTTCAGCCTCTTTTTTGAGGCTGAAAGTGCCCCCCTCGGCTTATACTCGAGTCATCGCTGTCTGCCTGCTCGATCAGCGTATCGAGCAGACAGACAGCGGCCATTCTAACATTCAAACGCCGCGCCTCCGCCTTTGCCTGTGATAGGCGGAACACTGAATTTCCCAGCAGCCTGTGTTCCGCCTATCACGGGCATCGTCTCATCCTCGTACTACGGACGAGGATGAGACGATGCCCGTGATAGGCGGAACACAGGCTGCTGGGAAATTGAGTGTTCCGCCTATCACGGACATCCGATAGGCGGAACAGCAGTCAGTGGGAAATTGAGTGTTCCGCCTATCACCGACGGAGGCGCGGCTTTTGAATCCTAGAATGGCCGCAGACGAAGAGCTGAAGGACGGAGGCTCGGCTCGGGACGGGACGGGCCGGGACGGGACGGGCCGGCCCGGGACGGGACGCAGGCTGGACGGGACGCAGGCTGGACGGGACGCAGGCTGGACGGACACAGGCTGGACGGACACAGGCAGGCTGGACACAGGTAGGCTGCACGGACACACACACACACACACACACACACACACACACACACACACACACACACACACACACACACACACACACACACACACACACGGATGCATGGACACACACACACACACACACACACACACACACACACGGATGCATGGACACACACACACACACGGATGCATGGACACACACACAGGGATGGATGGACCCACAGGGATGGACAGACACACAGGGATGGACAGGCATGTCTCACCCTCGGCTTATACACGAGTCAATAATTTTTTCCAGTTTTTTGGGGGTAAATTGGGGGCCTCGGCTTATATTCGGGTCGGCCTATACTCGAGTATATACGGTAGTCCATAATTGTGCTATTGGTGTTTTACTCTTGAGAATCTAGGCTGCTAAAGCAACCATAGTGATATCTGTTTTCAAGCTTACGTCTTCTTTTATTTTAGGTATTATGGAGAATCAGAAGCCAGGCTGCGGCAGATATTCACTGAGGCATCCCAACGGTATAACCTTACCCACAAAGTTTTTTTGTTTGTTTTTTTTTTTTTTTACAAAATTACAATTTTTGTAAATTGCATAACGTTTATTGTAATATTCCATAAAAAAGGTATGTAGGGAAGATTTTTTGGAATTTTGAAGAATAACTTGAGTGGCTAACCTATCATGTAGTTTAGTTCTCCCACAATGAAAATGGCTACTGTAAGGAGGTTGCTTTTGGATAGGTTTGTTAGCACACCACATATCTTATGCAAGGCTGAATGAAAGCTGAACTTCTAATCTTCCAACCTTAACAGGGAATTATCTGTTAGTGCTGTGATGACAGCAGGAAAATTCTATGGAGGCACACAGGACTAGAAGAGATTTTATACACTAAGATTTAAAGTTCAAATTCTGGAAGTACTAGAAGTACGTACTTTCCTTATCTTTCTCCTTCATGGTATTGTACTCATACTCAAGTAGAACTGAAGGAACAACTTTTTTCACGGTGGAAAGAATAATCGGGGGCTTGTAAGGTGTTTTTTTTGTATTTTTTCTGCAATATTTGCTTCAGGGGGGAGATTTTCCTTCTTCCTGTCCCACAGTCACAGCAGGATATCAGAGGAAATCTTTAAAAAGTAAGGGAAATCACTGGTAGTCAAAGGATCACTAGTGTCCACATTGCGGATTTGTCCTGTATTCCTAGTCTGATGACTACTCAAAATTTGGAATGTTCTTTAACTTTTGGTGATAACGATCACCCCGGAGAGGGTAAATATACTGAACTGGGACACAGACAGCAATAAAAACCTGACAGGTGTTCTAATTTCTCTCCATTCTATCTAAAAACAATAAAAGTTTTTTTTCAGTTATACTTTAATGAAGTACAAATTTACTGAACGTAAACCTGTACTTTTCTATACTGGGCATAGTAAAACGTCCCTTTACTGTAGGACCCTAAGAAATATCTACTTACTATTCACTTGCATCACTGTAACTCTGATCCAAGGCAGGGGCAGTGTTACATAGTTCCCCCATACCCTGAGGTATTTTTTCAAGCACCAGCAGTAGATCACGGCAGTGGGGGAATGAGTCAAAGATAAGTAAATACTTAAAGCTGTAGATTATTCAGTTTTCCTTCCTTTCAACACAGTCAGTATTGATGGGGCAATGCCTTCCGCAGGGCTATTGTGTTCTGCCGCCCGGGGGACCCCTCAATGATTTCTGCTAGTGGCTATAGCGGCCAACTGTAATCCAATGTAAATAATTTGACAGACTGATTGTACTTTTCACTTTGTATTCAATCAATGGTTCAACTTGAGTACAATCAGCCTGCCAATAGATGAATTGAAATTTTGATCCATGTATCGCTGGCTTTAAGGTCTCTACAGCAAAGGAAATATGCTACTGCTTGCCCAGTATGATCAAACTACAGGTTCACTTAATTTGTCTTCAGCTTTTCTCTGGTTGTAAACAAGGATTTTTCTTTGTGAGGTTGAGTTCTAAGATGTGCTATTCTAAAACATATGAGGAGGGCAGTAAAGCTTAGTACATGAAATCCAGTGCAATTGGGTATTTGCTACATGAAACCACACATTCTAGTAAGTACTTGCATAGCATACAGCTGGTTTCTATCTATTTGCTTCAGGAATTTACCATGTTAATAAAAGATTCACCCTTAGAATATTAAAAAGATGGATAACAGCCAGAAGAGCTCCCCTGGGAATACCCCAGTCTATCTTGAGGCAGTGCTGTCATACTGCTGAGGAGGCCTCCTGTTCAGCCAAGGTCAGCCTAAAGCATAGCTTAACAAAGAGCAGATTCAACGAGAATGGGATATGGAATTTTTTGTTTTTTAATCTATATATGTAAACACAGAAAAGCACTGATTGCTATGTAATTTAATATTTTCACCACTGAATGTAATATTTATTTTCTTATCCTTATAGTCAACCTTCTATTATCTTCATTGATGAACTGGATGCCCTATGCCCAAAAAGAGAAGGGGCGCAAAATGAAGTAGAGAAGAGGGTTGTGGCTTCTTTGCTTACACTGATGGATGGGATTGGTTCGGTAAGAATTGTAATGAGACAGATATTTACAATGAAAGCAGTGTCACCCCTTTCTACTTTTTGTATTCTACTTTTACCTCATTTAGATGAAAAGGAAGCATATTGGTCTAAGATTCTTGATTCCTCATTGTTGCAAATGCGTAATTGACTGTTTTTATGACTTGTAGAGTAAAAGATCAAATTAACTAAAAAAAGATGTAGGGTAGCCATACAGTATATAAACAAAACAAAAATGGCAACCACACAAATTTATAACTAGCCTTTAAAGCAAGATGAACATAGAAGGGCTTTGCAGAGCAAAAACAAAACAAAAGTGTTTCCAGCACACCTACAAGCTAGCCTGCAAAAAACCACAAAAACAAATGACACAATTTGCTTTGAAAACAGAAGTTTTATCTGCACAACATTTACAACTATATGTTGAAGTCGCACTGCTCATCAAGGCACCTCTGTAAAGTGTTATCCTAAGACCCCTTTCGCACCGGGGCGTTTTTTTCAGGCGCTTTAGCGTTAAAAAAGCGCCTGTAAAGCGCTTGAAAGAAGCCTCATCTGCAATCCCAATGTGAAAGCCCAAGTGCTTTAAAGGGCCCTTTCACGCTGCCAGCGCCCGAAAAACGCTGGTAAAGCGCCGCTTAAACTAGCGGCGCTTTAAAAGCATCCACTAAGCACTGCTGCCAAAAGCGCTTTGCAGGCGTTTTGCAGGCGCTTCCCATTGATTGCAATGGGAAGGAGCGCTTTAGGAACGGTGTATTCACTGCTCCAAAAGCGCTGCAAAGAAGCTGCTTGCAGGACTTTTTTTGACACACTGCCAGCTCAGCGCCTCAGTGTGAAAGCACTCGGGCTTTCACATTGGGATTGCAGATGAGGCTTCTTTCAGGCACTTTACATGCGCTTTTTTAACGCTAAAGCGCCTGAAACCCCCCCCCCCCCCCAGTGTGAAAGGGGTCTTAGCCCTTGTACTCACGGTCGGACATTCCGGCGGAAAATGTCCGATTGGATCATGTTGTCGGATAATCCGACCGTGTGTGGGCTCCATCAGACTTTTTCCAATGTCCAATCAGCAAAGTTTGAGAGCTGGATATAAAATTTTCCGACAACATGATCCGATCGGACTTTGTCCGATCGTTTGTAGAGAATTCCGATCGGACAAAGTGCCACGCATGCTCAGATCAAAGTATGAGAGCAAAGCTATTGGCTACTAGGCTGAACGTGGTCCCGTCAGAACGAATGAACGTCATCATGTTCAGAACGATCGGATTTTCCAACAACGTTTTCCGACCGTGTGTATGCAACACCAGTTTCGGACAAAATCCATCGGAAAAAATCTGACGGATTTTGTGGTCGGAATTTCCGACCGTGTGTACAAGGGCTTACTCAAAACATTGAGAGTCTCCATGTTGTAATGTATA
Source organism: Lithobates pipiens (assembly GCF_037356315.1). Lineage (NCBI taxonomy): Eukaryota > Metazoa > Chordata > Amphibia > Anura > Ranidae > Lithobates > Lithobates pipiens. The sequence continues at coordinate 302,590,149 of NW_027507718.1, forward strand.
TTGCGGTGAATAAAATAAAGTGGTTATAAAGGCAGAAGTTTTTTTTTATCTTGAGGCATTCTGTAAAAAGCCTTTTGTGGGTAGCAGCCCCCCTCAGCTCCCCCAATACTTACCTGAGGCCCATCTCTATCCAGCGATGTGTAGGAGTGCCTCGGTTGTCTGGGACTCTCCTGCCTGATTGGCTAAGACACAGCAGCTGTGCTATTGGCTCCATGTCTGAATGGACACACAGAGTTGCAGCTCGGCTCGGATGCCCCCATAGCAAGCTGCTTGCTTTGGGGGCACTTGACAGGAGGGAAGGCCTAGGAGCACCGAAAAGGGCCCCGAGAAGAGGAAGATCTGGGCTGCTCTTTCGAAAACCACTTCACAGTTCTGCTGTCAGTTCTTTGCGGTGAGATGCCTCAAGCCTGCCAATCAGTGCCTCAATGTCAGACCTCGTAGGTAAGGCCAGGAGCAGCGCCTTCACTTCGGCATCGGCTCTCAGGGTAAGTGGTGCAGGTACAGCTTATCCTGGGGGTCCGATCGGAACACATCTGGGGTATCGAAGCCCACCTCGGAGGTAAGTGAGGCCGTTGGGGATGTGGAGGGGTCTTGAGGCGGTCGGCCATTGTGAGATCCACCATCTTGGCAGCCGGAGAGGCCCCCTGAGTAATCAAAAAATATCGGTGGATTTCCCCACTCGTTTGCAGTTTGGGAGATGTCTTCTTCTTGTTCTTTCCCCTCCGCCTCCCAGCAGAATACATGCCGGGGTGTACTGGAGAATATTAGCTGGATTTAAGCTCCACAGACACATTTCCTTACTCGGCCATGTCCAGAACACGCCCCCCATGCTTCATATCTTATTTCACAACTGTCCATTTATCTAAAAATTAAGAAAGGGTTCTGGCTGGAATTAGGTTTTACATTTGCTGGCAAACTTCTAGTGTTACATGTGCAAGTAAATATGCCACGTATTTCCAAGTTCTAGCCACTAAAAGGCAAATGGTCCAATATTTTTGTGCCTTGCAGTCCTAATATAATCCCCAAAAGAACTTTAGAAACTTGTCTGAAATGCCAGCGTTTGGGGGTTAGGTCTCCCCGGGGGCAGTATATTGTAAGTGTGACAGTTTTGCTAACATGAAATTCAGTATATCAAATACATTTTCACATGCAGGTAAAAAATAACTAATTTATTATACTAGAAAAATTACATTTATATCTCCTAAAAATCAATCCTCACCTAACCCTGGGATTACAAATGCTAATTGTAGTTTCAATAAAAACTAAACTAAAATGCACCTGACCAAGTGGACTGCATTTGCAGCTTTAAATAGAAAAAAATATTTATAAACGGACAGTTTTTTCTAGAGGTGTATTCCAGTAAGATACTAATTATTTTACTTTGCTTATGTTGTAGGAAGAAAATCAAGGACAGCTTTTGGTCCTTGGTGCAACTAATCGTCCTCATTCATTGGATCCTGCATTACGGAGACCGGGGAGGTTTGACAAAGAGATAGAAATTGGAATTCCTAATTCTCCGGGACGTCTAGACATCCTCAGACGCACACTTATTAATGTTCCGCATCAGCTTTCATCGGAGGAACTGGTACAGTTGGCAGACAGTGCCCATGGCTACGTGGGGGCAGATTTAGTAGCTCTGTGCAAGGAGGCAGGTGAGTAGCTGAATTATTCATCTACAACAGAGCTAGCTGTGTGGCTTGTGAGATTTGTGTGACTGTCACATTCCTGTAATGATCACAGTAACTTTTACACAGGGGGCTCAATATGGTTATGTTCCAAAGATCCGCTGTACTAATCGCTCTTTATTTTTTCTTGAGAATGGTTATTTGGAATATAAATATTTTTCCATTAATGTGGTTTCTTGAAATGTGAGGGATGTCAGAATGTGGAATGATATTTTTAACCTATTTAAACAATAACAGCCTGCTATCATTTTGTTTGCAGGGGACATGTTTTTTTCCTAGTGTTCTTAGGTGATGGACCTCTTCTCCACTGTTAGATGTTTTACGTTTTTCTATGAAGGTTTTTCTCTCTTTGTCCCTGATGATTATGTTACCAAAGTAACTCTCCTGTCAGGATTCCTGTCGTAATATAGTGAGTGCAGCTTCTACTGCGGCTTCTGAGTTCTCGGCAGAGCCTTGGGGGCCGTTCCAAGACACCGCTCAATGGAATAAGTGGGAGCGGTCTGTAATACTAACATGTATTTATGCACTGTACGCACTCCTCTGGCACAATGTACAACATGTTAGGCACTTTACAGGTGCCGAGCTTTGGTCTGGAAGCTGCCAAGCTCTGTCCCTAAGAACCCTGTAAAGGTATGCTCACCATGGAGGGCAAAGCCAGGCTGGAGTATATCCTCCTGTTAAGTAGTTCTTTAACTATTCATCCCCAGGGTGCCTTTTTCCTTTTATTTCCTAAACCCTTGGAGTGTGTGAGAGCAGGCGACTACCTTTCCAGTGGTTGTGGCTGCGTCCTGTGTCCAGAACTACTATGCCTGCACCACTTTCCTCTTGTTGCGCCTAGTGTACTTGCACGACCTTGGATCTTATTGCACCTGTGAAGCCCTGGCACTCACTATATTTGTGCCTTCTCACTCTCATCTGGTTTACTGTGACTTCCTCTTCCTCTTTATGGGTGCATTTTTTTAACCAGCAACAGCTTTTGACTCTCCTTCATAAGCACAGTATAGCAGTTTCTCCGCACTGCCTGGGTTCACAATAGTGTACAAGTGCTGGGCACCAAGGCCTTCCCCTACATCATGAGTACCCCCTGGTGACAATATTTCACAAGTATAGCAGAGCACAAGCGAAAAGGGCAAGGCAGGTAGGGACTTATTGGTATTAAAAGTCCATATACATTCTACCTGACCTTGGCTTGGTATCAAAAGAGCCGCTAATTTTCCACTTTTTAATAAGTGATTAAACAGTACTGACTGGCATATTCAAGGCTTTGGATATCTTTTTATATCCTTTTCCATCTTTGCAAGGTTTCATTACCTTGTTACGCAGGTCTTTTGACTGTTATTTTCTACCTCCTCGTGTGGGAAATTAACCTTTTAATTGCCATTTTAACCTGTGTGTGCCACCTTCTGTGTCAGTACCAAGGCCAAACATTCCAGGGTATGAAAACTTTTTTATCATGGTCATTTGGGTGATTTCTGTTATCATTATAATTTAAAAATGATCCTAAAAACAATGTAATAATAAATGGCTTCATGTGATTGCTATCCTTAAATAAAATAGATTTTTTGGCATGATCAGTCATATTTTTCATATTAATGCCAACATTTCACAATTTCTGCCAGGGTGTGCAAACTTCTGAGCGCAACTGTAGATAGGAGGGATAAGTCATCGCTTTATGCGCATGATGCCCTACTATTCTTGGGTGATACTGATAATTTCCTTGTTTCTCTTATGTCCCTGATCCACACCTTTGGATCATTCTCAGGTTTTACTATTAATTTGGACAAATCCATCCTCTTTTCTCTGGACAATCCAACTCCGGTCCTCTCACCAAGTGCCCATCAAATTGCGGTTGTCTCCTCCTCTCGGAATTTGGGTATACACAAAAGTGGAGAACTATTTACAGTGTAATCTTGTTCCATTCTTTATAAATTTAAAACAAAAGTAAAATTTGTACAAAATTGCTCTTGTCCATAGTTAGCATACAAAACTTGTAAAAATGTACCGTATATACTCGAGTATAAGCCGAGATTTTCAGCCCTTTTTTTTAGGCTGAAAGTGCCCCCCTCGGCTTATACTCGAGTCACCGCCGCCTGCCTACCTGATCAGGCATGTCATGTAGACAGACGGTGGCCAGCGTGTCATAAAAACATACAGCGGCCATTCCAGTATTTAAAAGCCGAGCCTCCTCCTCGTCTGATAGGCAGAACACTCAATTTCCCAGCAGTCAGTTTTCAGCCTATCACGGACAGCCTATCATGGACATCCCCTCATCCTCATACCTCAGACGAGGATGAGTGGATGTCCGTGATAGGCTGAAAACTGACTGCTGGGAAATTGAGTGTTCTGCCTATCACAGACGAAGAGGAGGCGCGGCTTTTGAATACTGGAATGGCCGCCGTATGTTTTTATGACACGCTGATCGGTGGCTGCAGATGGGCACACGGAGGCATGCACAGGACACAAAGGATGAAGATTAGCACAGGTAGGCTGCAATGGACACAGGGAGGCATACACAGGACACAGGGAGGCATACACAGGACACAGTGAGGTAGGCAGATCTGCACAGGACACAGGGAGGCATACACAGGACACAGTGAGGTAGGCAGATCTGCACAGGACACAGGGAGGCATACACAGGACACAGTGAGGTAGGCAGATCTGCACAGGACACAGGGAGGCATACACAGGACACAGTGAGGTAGGCAGATCTGCACAGGACACAGGGAGGCATGCAATAGACACAGTGAGACATGCAGCTGCAGATGGGCATTGTTGACCCTCTTTGCCACTTACAGTAGCTGCTGCATTTCCCACCCCCGACTTATACTCGAGTCAATAAGTTTTCCCAGTTTTTTGTGGTAAATTAGGGGCCCCGGCTTATATTCGGATCGACCTATACTCGAGTATATACGGGTAAATTAGTAATTATACAGCTTGTATTTTCTATCCCCTCCAAATAACTCAACACACAGCCATTAATGCCTAAACCGCTGGCAACAAAAGTGAGTACACCCCTAAGTGGAAATGTCCAACTTGGGCCCAAAGTGTCAATATTTTGTGTGGCCACCATTATTTTCCAGCACTACCTTAACCCTCCTGGGCATGGAGTTCACCAGAGCTTCACAGGTCGCCACTGGAGTTCTCTTCCACTCCTCCATGACAACATCACAGAACTGATGGATTTTAGAGACCTTGCGCTCCTCCACCTTCCATTTGAGGATGCCCCACAGATGCTCAATAGGGTTTAGGTCTGGAGACATGCTTGGCCAGTCCATCACCTTTACCCTCAGCTTCTTTAGCAAGGCAGTGGTCATCTTGGAGGTGTGTTTGGGGTCGTTATGATGTTGGAATACTGCCCTGCGGCCCAGTTTCCAAAGGGAGGGGATCATGCTTTGCTTTAGAATGTCACAGTACATGTTGGCATTCATGGTTTCCTCAATGAACAGTAGCTCCCCAGTACCAGCAGCACTCATGCAGCCCCAGACCATGACACTTCCACCACCATGCTTGACTGTAGGCAAGACACACTTGTCTTTGTACTCATCACCTGGTTGCCGCCACACATGCTTGACACCATCTGCACCAAATAAATGGTCTCATCAGACCACAGGACATGGTTCCAGTAATCCGTGTCCTTAGTCTGCTTGTCTTCAGCAAACTGTTTGTGTGCTTTCTTGTACATCATCTTTAGAAGAGGCTTCCTTCTGGAAAGACAGCCATGCAGACCAATTTGATGCAGTGTACGGCGTATGGACTGAGCACCGAAAGGCTGACCCCCCACCCATTCAACCTCTGCAGCAATGCTGGCAACACTCATACATCTATTTCCCAAAGACAACCTCTGGATATGATGCTAAGCACGTGCACTCAACTACTTTGGGCGACCATGGAGATGCCTGTTCTGAGTGGACCCTTTCCTGTTAAACCGCTGTATTGTCTTGGCCACTGTGCTGCTGCTCAGTTTCAGGGTCTTGGCAATCTTCTTTAAGCCTAGGCCATCTTTATGTAGAGAAATAATTATTTTTTTCAGATCCTCAGAGAGTTCTTTGCCATGAGGTACCATGTTGAAATTCCAGTGACTAGTATGAGAGAATGAGAGCGATGACACCAATTTTAACACACCTGCTCCCCATTCACACCTGAGACCTTGTAACACAATCAAGTCACATGACACTGGGGAGGGACAATGGCTAATTGTGCTCAATTTGGACATTTTCACTTCTGGATGTACTCACTTTTGTTGCCAGCCATTTAGACATTAATGGCTGTGTAAATGTAAAGAGTATATCCGTGCTAGGAACTAAAATTTAATAAGCAGCTGTGCACTATAACGCAGACACCAGGCACGGATAATATATGTAAAAAGAGTGCAGCGCTAAAAATAAAAGTGTATTTGTGTGAATACAAATATACTAAAATGCAGATCATCAATTGTATATAAACAATAATAACTGTAAATAAAGTTTGAAGACACATATGCAAAATTATATCAAATGTGAGTAAAGTTTATATAAAGCTGGATTCCATCAAAGAAAGTCCCATTGGAGAAAATAGTTTTGAGAAATGATGATCATACACCTGACGGCGTGACACCCATCACCATAATCAAAAATGGAGGCTTACCGCTTGCCAACCAGGTGATGCATTTCAAAGCATGCACTTCTGACAAAGAAGTGTATGTTTTTAAACACGTCACCTTTTACTTACCAGTAAAATCTGTTTCTTTGTGTACAATATGGGACACAAGCCCCTCTTGGGGTTAACCGTTACTGGACCAGCCGCCGCAGTTATTCTGCGTCAGGTTTGCGCCCCTGCACGAACTGTCGTAGCTGTACGCAGGCTCTTTGAGACGCCTCCAGGGGAGCATGCCCGATGCGTGTCTCTGGAGCTGATGCAAGTGTCGGCGGGCGCGATGACCGCCGGGCACCCACGATCGCTTGTGACAGAGCGAGAACCGGGATCTGTGTGTGTAAACACAAAAATCCCGGTTCTCTCAGGGAAGCTGCCAGTGACATGTATACAGTAATCAGGGCATTTTTATAGCACTGATCGCTGTATAAATGTCACTGTTCCCAAAAATGTGTCAAAAGTCTCAGATTTTCTGCCACAATATCACAGTCCCGATAAAAATTGCTGATTGCCGCCATTACTAGTAAAAAAAAAAAATAATAAAAATGCCATAAATCTATCCCCTATTTTGTAGAAGCTATAACTTTTGTGCAACCAATCAATATACCTTATATTTACCAAAAATATGTAGAAGAATACATATTTGCCTAAACTGAGGGAAACATTTTTTTAAATTTTTTTTTATTTGGGATATTTGGAGGCCTGCTGCTGCTACTAATAGGTTGTGTCAGGTCGCATCACTTTTTATTTGGGATATTTATTATAGCAAAAAGTCAAAGATATTGTGTTTTTTTTTTTAAATTTTCGCTCTTCTTTTGTGTATACCACAAAAAAATAAAAAACGCACAGGTGATCAAATACCACCAAAATAAAGCTCTATTTGTGGGAAAAAAAGGACGTAAATTTTGTTTGGGTACAGCATTGCAGGACCGTGCAATTGTGAGTTAAAGCAACGCACTGCCATATCACAAAAATGGCCTGGTCAGGAAGGGGGTAAATTCTTCTGGGGCTGAAGTGGTTAAGGTTTATATGGGGCATTTCTCTGAAATCTTCTGTTTTTGCTAGTGTCTAGTCACCTAAAGGTAGCTGCATTTAACCCAATGGTAATGACTATAGATCCTGTGTTCTATACTTTTCTCCAAGAAATGGATTTTACTGATAAGCAAAAAATCCTATTATTCCTACTCCGTATTCTAGTGAAGCGATGAAACTTTTTCCAAATTTATTTCAGGTAAGCAATATGAGTTTCTCATTATAGTTGTAGATTTCAACAATGTTATAATGACAGAAATTGATGGATGGCCCCCTTTTGGGGTGCAATTTCATAGCTGTCTTTATCCTTTTGGCAAGTTACTGCAGGAGCTTGGCTCAATAGACATATGAGGGTTTATTTGCTAAAGCTGGAGAGTGCAAAATCAGGCTCACTTCTGCGTAGAAACCAATCAGCTTCCAGGTTTTATTGCCAAAGCTTAATTGAAAAAGCTGAGGTTAGAAGCTGATTGGCTATCATGCACTGCTGCCCCAGACTTTGAGTGCACCAACTTAAAGAGGAACTGCAGTCTGCTCACATAAGGGGTAGGGGAATGTGGGGTGTGATTAGCCCTTTGCAATAGTATATAACTCTGCGTGTTACAGATACTCTTTGTCGGTCTGAGCCTGGCTCCTACCATGTTGAGGGTCAAAAGATGTTGGAGAGTTTAATCTTTAAGTGTACGGAATTCGGGAGAGAGTGTGAAAGCCAGCCATGGCTGCCATGTTTTGTTAAAATTTGTGCTGTTTTCATGTTTGGTTGCCACAATCTCCTCTATCTTGTAGATATATTGTACTCTGTTAAGCCAGTCTGTAATACCCGGGACTTTGGTTGTTTTCCAGTGATTTGGTATCAGTGTTTTAGCAGCCGTGAGTAGATGTCGGGTCCGCGATTTTTTGTAGCGGCTTAAATTGATGGGGACCAGATTGATCAAGCATGTGGCTGCATTAAATTCCAGGCGAGTTTCTGTTATGTGTTTTATCCCGGTTCTAATTGCCTCCCAATAGGTTCGTATTAGAGGACATTCCCACCATATGTGCATGAAGGTGCCTGTATGTATTTTACATCTCCAGCATGTGTTTGAGGTGGAGGGAGACCATCTCCTGGCTTTTTGTGGTGTAATATACCATTGAGCGAGAATTTTATAGGATATTTCCTGGTATTTGGAGCTTAAGGAGCACTTGTGTGCCAAAATGCATGCCTTATTCCATTGCTGATCAGATATACTGGTCTTAAGATCATATTCCCACTTTGTTTTGAGTTTAGTTTTGTCATCCTGTGACGCTTGAGTTAACACCGAGTATGCAAGAGATGTGGTGTTTGCTATTGGTGATCTCTGTAGACATATATTTTCAATCTGAGTTAATGGGAGGCAAAATTGATGCTTGTGTTTGTTATTTACCAGGAAGTCCTTTAGCTGGATGTAAAACCAACTTCCAGGAAACAGCTCAACCACCTCGGCGGTTAGTGTTTCGAATGTCTTGACTTGTGGACCTGATGTTATTTTATATATACTGTGACTCGGTGCTTGCCAAATATGCTTCAGAAATATCCCTCCACCGAGTCTGGCTGCAACCATTTTAACTGTGGGCGGCTGAAGCTGTTGCCTGTTCACTTCCTGGATTTACACAGACACACCTCCAGCTCTGCAGCTCTCATTGGTCCTCTTATGACCCCCCCCCCCCCCCCCTCCCAGCAAGCTCTCATGAAAGTGAGAGAGAGCTTTGCATGATGTTATAAGCCTAGGCTTTTTACCAGACAAGAAACAGGAAGTGGGCTGTATAAGGTATTTACTGGCACAAAAAAAATGTTTTACTATCCAAAGTTAAACCTTCAAGGGCAGAAGATTTAAAAGGTGGAAAGTTTAAAAAATGACTGAAGTTCCACTCTAAGTAAATCTATCTTGTTTTTCCAAAACACAAGCAACTTTGTCTAGGATACATTTAGCAATGGGCTTCCCTATTTTTATACCATTATTTTATAAGGTTAAAAAATGGCTAAGGGAATTTCGGATAATTCTCCATTGATAAAACACTTAAAAATACTACTAGAGATGTTTCTCTTTCTTGGAGATAAATCCCCTGTTGGTTAAGTGTGTTCCCTGTGTCTCCTTCTATTCATTCTGCCCTTATTGATTTTAAAGGTGGAATAATTCTATGGGTTCTCTATCAGTGGTCTGGAATCTTATATCTGAGGACTACTTGTGAAAGGAATCTTGGCTGTGTGATTGCACAGTCCTGAACACAGACAGTGTAAGTTCAGGGACATGTACCCACACCCATGCAGATGTCTTATTGGGAGCAGCGCTGTGTTAGTGCAGATGCTGTGTCCCAATTGATATCAAGGGGACTGACTGTATGGGGATGCACAGAACACCTGTGTGGGTAAACATGGCATCGCACGGGTGCATGCTGTAGTACGCCCCATATGAATGAGGCCTTAAAGTAAATACAAAAGACTAGGATAGGAATCTACATTGTACATTGTACAAGTGAAGAGGGTGGAATGGAGAGTTATCAATAATCCATCTACTATTTTTAAAGAAGGATTCAGTGAAAAAAATTGCATTGACCTAAGCCTAACGCAATCATTTTTTTTAAAGCAGTATTATTTGGAAGGGGAAGAAAAGAAGACGTTTATTAGCAATAGCAAGGGCTTATCAGCCATCTGCATATATAGGCGAAATGGAAAATGAAATGGCATAGTATTTAGTTCTACCTCTGATATAGTAGTTACATTCTACCGATTTTACAGAAATAGAAAGAGCTAAAAAACAGGCCTTTCCTAATAATATGGACCTGGAGGTATGGCCTTTCAGCAAACATATCTAAGATTTCTAAATACATTCTCTTGCTATCACTGCAAGATTCTATTAATTCATCCTTTGCGCCAAATTTATTACCAGCCCCTATGCATGAAGTAATACTGGTGGCTATAATGAAACCAGTAATGAAAAGTAAGGATGCAAAGGGGCTGATTTACTAAAACTGCAGAGTGCAAAATCTGGTGCATCTGTGCATAGAAAGAAAATACAGAAACCAATAGGTTCCAAACCCACACAAACCAGTAACCAAAAAACAAACAAACCACAATAGAGTTGCATGTTGTAACCTATAACGTGAAAAAGAAAGAAACCATGCTCATATATCATAAATGACATATTGTAAATTACCATAGTGAACAAACAAATACATCTATTATAAAAAACATAAAAATTGTGATGTCCATGTACAGATCCCACATGTGAGTATAGGAAAGGTTCCTCTCCACCCGAATGCAGACACACAATGCACTCACCAGACTTAATTGACCCCATTACAGGAAATCAAATTGCGCATATGGGAAAATCCAAGATGTCATACATGAAGTCACAGGAATGAATCCAAACCGCTGCTTTCATTCAGTATATTATTAGATAGCGTATTCAAAGCTCCAGTATTGCCATATAGAGAGGGAGAAGAAAGGATACTCTCATGGTGCAGTATTTCAAATCGTTATTTAACCACTTTCAGATCGGACCATTTTACTGGCTTAAGACCAGACCACTTTTTGCGATTCGGCACTGCATCGTTTTAACTGACAATTGCGCGGTAGTGCGACATGGCTCCCAAACAAAATTGACGTTCTTTTTTTCCCCACAAATAGAGATTTCTTTTGGTGGTATTTGATCACCCCTGCGGTTTTCATTTTTTGCGTTATAAACAAAAAAAGAGCGGCAATTTTGAAAGAAAAAAAACGCATTATTTTTTACATTTTGCTATAATAAATATCCCCCAAAAATATATAAAAAAATAATTTTTTTCCTCAGTTTAGGCCGATACGTATTCTTATACATATTTTTGGTAAAAAAAATCGCAATAAGCGATTATTGATTGATTTGAGAAAAATTTATAGCGTTTACAAAATAGAGGTTAGTTTTATGGCATTTTTAGTAATATTTTTTTTTTTTACTAGTAATGGTGGCGATCAGTGATTTTTATTGTGACTGCGACATGGCGGACACCTTGGACATTTTTGACACATTTTGGGACCATTGTCATTTATACAGCAATCAGTGCTATACAAATGCAGTGATTCCTGTGTAAATGACACTGGCAGTGAAGGGGTTAACCAGGGGGTGGCAGTGTTACTAACTGTGGGGAGCGTGGCTGTGTGTTAGTAAATAGTGATCTCTGCTCCAATCACAGAGAGCAGAGATCAGTGTCACTTGTTGCTAGGCAGAACTGGGAAATGCTGTTTACTTCCGCATGTCCCCGTTCAGCCTCCCTGTGAGACGATCGCGGGTATCGTCGCGACCGGACTCACGGGGGTCCCCGACTGGTGCACATACGCGATGGCACAGCGGCATTCTTAAAGGGACGTACCTGTACGCCCTCATTTGTGCCCGTGTCATTCTGCCGACGTACATTGTCGTGCTCCAGTCGGCAAGTGATTAAAAAGAAGGTTGTATTGCGCTTACATCATAGAAGACTGGTATCAGCATGTATTGTATAGGAATCACCAGTTAGTGCTCCACCTGCATTTCAGCTGACCAGAAAGGATATATTTCAAACACTACCCAGCACAACAACGTACCCATACATTGGTACTTTTACGCTAAATACAGGGGTTATGGCAGCAGCTATTCTCTTTAAGATAAAAGTGGTCTCGTGGTGAATTTGCCGCAAGATAAATTTTATCGATGGCGCGAGAGGTGCCAGCCCCTCTCCCGCTGAGCTCCGGTCATCTCCCCCGCTCACCGGACCCGACGGTACCAGCGGAGACGATCGCGTCCTTTCTCGTGGATGCCTGGCTGTTGAGTGAGGGGAATGTGGCCCCCGCTCAGCTTCATAGCTTTGGAGGGCGGAAGCGACGTCAAAGTAACTTACGCCCATAGCTCTAAAAAGAAGACATTTTTTTTGTTTTTGTTTTTCAAGTAACATTTTTTATTTATTGCATTTTAGTGTAAATATGAGATCTGTTTTTTTTTTTTACCCCAGATCTCATATTTAAGAGGTCCTGTCATGCTTTTTTTTCTATTACAAGGGATGTTTACATTCCTTGTAATAGGAATAAAAGTGACCCAAAACATATATTTTTTTAAAAAGACAGTGTCAAAATAAAAAGTAAAATAAATAAGAAAAAGAAGCGAACGCATACATGAGTAGCGCCCGCATATGAAAACCGTGTTTAAACCACACATGTGAGCTATCGCCGTGATCGTTAGAGTGAGAGCAATAATTCTAGCCATAGACCTCCTCTGTTTGTTGCCATTCCACGAGCTGGCGCCATTTTGAAGCGTGACATGTTGGGTTTCAATTTACTCGGCATAACATTGTCTTATTTTTTTATTCAAAAAAGTGTATTTGTTCCAAAAAAAGTGCGCTTGTAAGACCGCTGCACAAATACAGTGTGACAAAAAGTATTGCAACGGTCGTCATTTTATTCTCTAGGGTGTTAGAAAAAAATATATAATGTTTGGGGGTTCTAAGTAATTTTTTAGCAAAAGAAAATGATTTTAACTTGTAAACAACAAGTGTTAAAAAGAGGCCTTAAGTGGTTAAAATAATTAAGACACTAGCTTGTTAGATTGACTTATGTCAAATTAACAAGTTGGAAAACGTTTGTTGATCAGCAGGGTGAAACTTACTATGGCCAGCTTCAGTTTAATGATGATTTAAACTTAATTGGTATTTTCCTTTAATATTCAGTGATTTCTATTAAGGCTTTTGTATGACACTCACAGAGCCTTTAAAAAGTATTCATACCCCTTGAAATTTTCCACATTTTGTCATGTTATAACCAAAAAGGTAAATGCCTTTTATTGGGATTTTATGTGATAGACCAACACAAAGGGGCATAATTGTGAAGTGGAAGGAAAATAATAAATGGTTTCACATTTTTTTTTATAAATAAATAAATATCTGAAAAGTATTGTGTGTATTTGTATTCAACCCCCTTTACTCTGATACCCCTAAATAAAATCTAGTGGAACCAATTGCCTTCAGAAGTCACCTAAGGCCCCTTTCACACGGCTGTGACTTGAAAGTCACGTGATTTTGCCACAATTTTTCCGTGATTTTGAGCCTGCGATTTTGCCACAATTTCAGGGAATGCCTGTGTAAACTTGAGGTCTATAAACCTCAAATCACATTAAAATCAGACCAAAGTAGTACAGGGACTACTTTGGAGTCAGTGTGACTTGAAGTCGCACAGATATGATTGATACTCATTGGAAATCATGGGTTACGACTTGTCTTGTGACTTTGCAAGTGTAAAAGAGGTCTAATTAGTAAACAGAGTCCAACTGTGTGTAAATTAATATCAGTATAAATACAGCTGTTCTGTGAAGCCCTTGGAAGATTGTTAGAGCATCTTAGTGAACAAACAGCATCATGAAGGCCGAGGAACACACTAGACAGGTCTGGGATAAAGTTGTTGAGAAGATTAAAGCAGGGTTAGGTTATAAAAAAAAAATCCTAAGCTTTAAACATCTCATGGAGCACTGTTCAATCCATCATCTGAAAATGGAAAGAGTATTGCACAACTGCAAACCTACCAAGACATGGCCATCTACCTAAACTGACAGGCCGGGCAAGGAGAGCATTATTCAGAGAAGTAGCCAAGAGGCCCATGGTAACTCTGGAGGAGCTGCAGAGATCCACAGCTCAGGTGGGAGAATCTGTTCACAGAACAACTATTAGTCGTGCATTCCACAAATCTTTCCTTTGTGGAAGAGTGGCAAGAAGAAAGCCATTGTTGAAAGAAAGCCATAATAAGTCCCTTTTGTAGTTTACGAGAAGCCATGTGGTGGAGACAGCAAACATATGAAAAAAGGTGCTCTGGTCAAATGAGACCAACCTTGAACAATTTGGCCTAAAAGCAAAACGCTATGTGTGGTGGAAAACTAACACTGCACATCACTCTGAACACACCATCCCCACCGTCAAACATAGTGGTGGCAGCATCATGTTGTGGGGATGCTTTACTTCAGCAGGGACAGGGAATCTGGGCAGAGTTGATGAGAAGATAGATGATGCCAAATACAGGGCAATCTTAGAAGGAAACCTGGTTGAGTATGCAAAAACTTTGAGACTGGGGTGGATGTTCATCTTCTAGCAGAACAATGACCCTAAACATACAGCCAGAGCTACAGTGGAAAGGTTTAGATCAAAGCATATTCATGTGTTAGAATGGCCCAGTCAAAGTCCAGACCTAAATCCAATTGAAAATCTTTGGCAAGAATTGAAAATTGCTGTTCACAGACCCTCTCCACCCAATCTGACAGAGCTTGAGCTATTTTGCAAAGAAGAATGGGCAAAAATATCACTCTCTCGGTGTGCAAAACTGGTAGAGACATCTCCAAAAAGACTTGCAGCTGTAATTGCAGTATTGACTCAGGGGGGGCTGAATACAAACGCACACTTTTCACATATTTATTTGTAAACAATTTTGAAAACCATTTATCATTTTCCTTCAGCTTCACAATTTTGTGCCACTTTGTGTTGGTCTATCACATCAAAATACATTTAAAAAGGAAGTAAAGCCTAAAAAAAAAAAATACACCCTGCAAGGCAAAGTCGTAATGAGCTAGTATGCACAGCACACTAGCTCTTTATGAATAACTTACCTGAGATCGAAGCCACCGAAGCGACCCTCGTTCGCCTCCCCTGCCGGCGCCATCTATCCCAGAGCGATTTCCGGGTATCACGGCTTCGGCACTGTGACTGGCCGGAGCTGCCATGATGTCACTCCGAAGCATGCATGTGGGAGCCGTCAATGATGGCATGTTCGCCTTCACTAACTGCATGGTCAATGCGCCTGCGCCGTTGTTTACAGCACGCATGCGCCATAGACGGCAGTGCCCGGTTTTTGTACAATATCTCCTTAACCGTGTAGGTTAAGGAGATATTTCTTGCACCTACAGGTAAGCCTTAATCTGGGCTTACCTGTAGGTTAAAGTGGTCCCAGAGGGTTTACAACCACTTTACATTTTTGGCTGTAACATGACAAAATGTGGAAAATTTCAAGGGGGTATGAATACTGCTACATACAGTACATACCGAGGGATATGCTTTACCTCCTCTATCTTTACTCTGCTTAATCTCCCTAAAGGCATGTAACTCTCCTCAAAGTGTTATTAAACCCTTCATCATACAAAAATACAGTTAACAGTATTGTTATCATTACAGGATTTGCCTATCGCTTTAGACTGTAAAACATTGCTGTAAGTTTAGAAGGCTGAGCTAATATTAGTGCTTGCATTTCTGGGTTCTATTCCACTTACCACCTCTGACATTAGGTCATGTTTCTAAGTCTAAATAAGGTGTAATAAGTAATCGGATAAACTCAAGTAGTATAATAATTAATGATCAGTTTATACAATAATGTTCAGTGTCTATTTTCTGGCTAAAACACAACTTACAGTAGCTACTATAAACAGCTACTGAAATAAATATTTCTCCTAAACTGTTATGTACGTGACTTTTATCTCATACAATTCAATGAGATTAGTAACCCAAATCTGTTGACATTCAAAAGCCATCAACTGAAGAAAATACCACACAGGTCCTTAACCACTTCAATATCGGGCACTTAAACACCTTCCTGCCCAGACCAATTTTGAGCTTTCAGCGCTGTCGCACTTTGAATGACAATTGCGCGGTCATGCTACACTGTACCCAAATGAAATTTTTATCATTTTTTTCCCACAAATAGAGCTTTCTTTTGGTGGTATTTGATCACCTCTACGGTTTTTATTTTTTGCGCTACAAATAAAAAAATACAGAAAATTTTGAAAAAAAAATTTTTTTTGTTTCAGTTTCAAAACTTTGTAAATAAGTAAGTTTTCTCCTTCACTGATGGGGCTACACTGATGGGCACTGATAAGGCGGCACTGATGGGCACCAATGATGTGGCACCAATGAAGTGGCACTGATGAGGTGGCATTGATGGACACTGATATGTGGCACTGATAGGCGGCACTGATAGGCGGCACTGATGGGCGACACGGATGGACACTGATAGGTGGCACAAATTGGCACTGATAGCTGGCACGGATTGGCATGGATGGGTGGCACAGATGGGCATGGATAGGCGGCACAGATGGGCATGGGTGGGCACTGATAGGCGGCACAGGTGGGCACTGATAGGCGGCACAGGTGGGCACTCATAGGCGGCACAGGTGGGCACTCATAGGCGGCACAGGTGGGCACTCATAGGCGGCATTGGTGTTATACTGTACTAATGGATGCCAATCAGTGCCAAACAATAATGCATGCCAATTAGTGATGCCCATTATGGGCACTGATTGGCATCCATTGTGCTGACTGGCATCCCTGGTGGTCTAGGGAGGATTACCTTTTCCCTGGTGGTCTGGTGGCGTCCCTGGTGGTCCAGTGTGGGCATCCTCGGGGGGGCTGTGCTGATAATCGATCAGCACAGACCCCCCCTGTCAGAGGAGCAGCCGATCGGCTCTCCTCTACTCGCGTCTGACAGACGTGAGTGAGGAAAAGCCGATCACCGGCTCTTCCCATTTACACTGTGATCAGCCGTGATTGGACACGGCTGATCACGTGGTCCGTCGGAGACTCTTTACCGAGATCGTAGTTGCCGGGTGTTAGACTGACACCCCGCAACAACGATCTCCGCGATGCGGGCCCCCGGGGGCGCGCCGCGGCTCATAATCCTGATCACGTCGTATGACGTCCGATCAGGATTATGAAACCACTTTGCCCCCGTCAATTGCCTATAGGGCCGGCGGCAAGTGGTTAAAGATACTAATGTCTTTCATTTTTGCTAGCATGTGGCATTGCTATTCAAGGTATTTGCCATATCCTCTGCACACTAAAATAAGGGTAGGGGAACCCAAGCCTGGCATGGTCAGTCAAATTCCAGTATGTTAAAACTCTCCACAACCCAGTGTGAAAGATGCCTATTCTCTTAGGGCCAGTTTACATCACATGCAGTCCATTCCTTATTTTTTTTTTGCTCCAAAAATGCATAGATAGTAGGTTATATGGTTTTCAATGGCATATTTCACACACCACTGTTCCAGTGCATTCCAGTTTCAGAAAAAAAAAGTAGAGCATGCTGCATTTTTTCAGCACTGGACTCTACTGGAAAATGGTATAATGCATCATAAACACATTGGAACACACCTAAATGCACCAAAAATGCACTGGAATACACGTCCTTATTAAAGGTTAAGAAAAAAGAGGGGGGAGGGAATGCTCTGGACCGCATCAACAACGTGCTGAAACTCATCAAAAACGCCAAAAATGTGCATTCCAGAAAAGCATCTGGAATGCATCCGGACGGCGTTTCTATGGTGTAAACTGCCCATTATTCCAGAACTCAAACTACTACCCCACCCCTGGTTAAGACTGGCTATGACATAGCTTCAGATCTTTATGCCAGATGGCAATTTAACATGGCCTATAATGAATTACTGTATATTCCTTTCAAGATTTCTACAGGGTCTGTCAGTGCCTCTTCTCTTTGTAAATCTACGAGGGACTGTAAGGGTTCTAAAGAGCATTAACTAGACAATGAACAAGAATGCACAACACCCCTCTTTAGCCTAGAGCTGTGCTTTTTTTGTTTTTAGACCCTACACGATTTACTTTAATTAGCCCCACCCTAGCTTAGTATGAAGGTCATTGCTTAGTGGGAAAAGGAAGCCAGCATTTAAGTGTTCATTTTCGATAGAAAAATAACAAATGAAGCCATTCTTTTCTAGGCTGGACTGACTCTCTTCATTTGTAACAAATTTATCTGTACCTAACTGATAGCTAATTTATGTACCATATGGTATGACTTAAGACTTACATAGCAAAGGTATTATTGCTTTGCTACTCTATATTTAAAAAAGACGAGCAAAAATGTTTCTTTTCAATTATGTAAATTCTGTCAAAACTTGTGGATCTATACTCTACCTTTGTTTTTCAATCCTATCAACTCTTTTTCTCTTATGAACAGGATCACTGATTGTCTGGCTCTGCCAGAATAATAGGCCTCCATGCCTTTTGGGTGGAGAGCACATCACCAATGCTACAGAATTGGTCACATGGCCCATACTGCAGAATGGTTGTGGAATTCTACTTTACATATTTATCATTACAAAGTAGAAGTTTTTAACATTGCAATATTATGTGAACAGTATAAGTCTATTTTAACCACTGGAGATCCATGCTATAGCTAAATGACAGCTACAGCGCGGACCTCCTTTGCCGGGACTACGTCTATTGACGTCGTCCCGTGCACGAGCGGCCTGAGGGGCGCGCGCGGCACGCTCTGTGATCGGCGAGTCTATGAGACTCGCCTGATCACGGATCCGAGCAAGGGGTCGATCCCGACCCCTTACCACGTGATCAGCTGTCAACCAATGACAGCTGATCATGTGATACAACGGAGCCGGCAATCGGCTACTTTTCCTCCTCGCGCTGACAGCGCGAGGAGAAAAAAAAAGAGAGCCGATCACCGGCAGCCGTGATCGGGACATCAGTCCCGATCACGGCCAGCTTACCAGTACCCACCTGCCCCCTGCCAGTGCCACCTCAGGAATAAATAAGTGCCCCCCGTCAGTGCCGCACATCAGTGCCCACAGTGCCACCCATCAGTGCCCACAATCTGTCTCAACAACGGTGCTGCACCCCAGTGCCACATATCCATGCCCATCAGTGTCATCTACCAGTGCCCATCAGTGCCGCCCATCAGTGCCCAGCAGTGCCACCTATCAGAGCCACCTATCAGTGCCCATCAGTCCCATCTATCAGTGGTACCTATCGGTGCCCCTTAGTGCCACCCATCCGTGCCATCTTATCTGTGCCCATCTTTGCCCATCAGTGCCGCCTTATCTGTGCCCATCAGTACTGCCTTATCTGTGCCTATTGGTGCCACCTAATCTGTGCCTATTAGTGCCGCCTTAACTATGCCTATCAGTGACCACCAGTGCAGCCTACTGGTGCCGCCTCATCAGCGCACTTCAATTAAGGAGAAAAATTACCTGTTTGCTAAATTTTAAAACAAACTATTAAACATGATTTTTTTTTTGCATCTTTTTTTGTTTGTTTAGCAAAAAATAAAACTCCCAGCTGTAATTAAATACCACCAAAAGAAAGCTCTATTTGTGGGAAAAAAAATTATAAAAATTTCATTTGGGTACAGTGTTGTATGCCCGCGCAATTGTCATTCAAAGTGCATCAGCGCTGAAAGCTGAAAATTGGTCTGAGCAGGAGGGGGGTATAAGTGCCCAGTAAGCAAGTGGTTAAAGCAGAAATAAAGTCCCACTGTGAAAAAAAAATGCAAGGAGGACACGTTTAAGCCTCTTTTTCCCCCCAAAAAAACACTTCTGCATGACACATGCACCGGCATGCAGAGAATAGAGCCTGGTGGCAGGAGTGATGTACAGTAGCTTCTGTTCACATGTGCAGGAGTTACATCTTCAGTAGCCAAAGAGGAGACTCAAGGGTCTCGGTAGAAGTATCGGGGGATGATGGTGGCAGACAGAGTGGCAACTGGAGATTGGACATTGTCACTGCTTTAGAAGGGCACTGTGTGAGGCAAATGTGACATAATTCACATTCAGAATACTTAATTAATCCCAATGGGACATTCTTGCGATACAGCTACATTCAACAAAGACAACACAAGATCACAATAATGAACAGAACAATGCACAGTGACACAATGGGGGTTATTTATGAAAGGCAAATCCACTTTGCACTGCAAGTGCACTTGAATGTCGAGTCGCTCTAAAAATCTAAGGGGTAGATCTGAAATGAGGGGAAGCTCTGCTGATTTTATCATCCAATCATGTGCAAGCTAAAATGCTGTTTTTTATTTCTCTTATATTCACCGACCGACACAGCTCCTCTCTGTAACAAAATGGGTTGTCAGCCCTATCACTGGAGATTACTAGACAAAGTTGTAACACAACACTTCAGAACTTTTAGTTCCACCCAGGGGGCGGTCCCTAGGCTACAACCCCCACAGCCTGCCCTAGCAGACTCAGTTTTATTTTGCCTAGTGAAGGAGATGCACCTAGGAACCCTGCGGGCCCATAGGTCCGTGTTTTTTTGATGCAGAAGCTTGTTTTTTTTGCGCAAGATGAATGATCCTGTGATCTTCTATCAACAGCCGGCTGGGTGACAGGCTGGTTAACTTATCCTTGTAGTCTCCCCAGTCCGGCCATCGAGCGTGTGCAGGTCGCAGCTATGGCTCGGCAAGCCACGACATACCTCAGCTCCAGAGGTGGTCGTGAGCTTTATGCTCCGGGGCATGCATATGACGGGGCTACTGATGTCTGCATCACAGTATGCCAGGCCAGTAGTCTTCCCTGTACTGGTCAGGAGTTCACTACCATGGAATGTCCCCCAGCTCTTCAGGACTGGTAAATACAGCTCTCCCTGTCTCGGCAGGGTGGAGCAGCTGGGTATTCCCTGGGAGGTCGATTCGGGGGCCCCCTCACCCCCTCTCTTCTCTCCCCGGTCCCTAACTCCCTTCCTTCCCCACCTCACCGGGGGGCATGATGCTGAGCGGTGCGTGCGTGTGCCCTGGGCTCTCGCCTGGGGGTTTAGCTGTACTGGGGTGCCTGGGTCCTGCAGCTTAGTCCCACTGGATGCCTGTGGGGTCTGCCCCTGTGTTGGTGCAGCGCTGTGTCTGCCACATGTTTTCTCTAGCCTCTCATATTGCTGATCGGCGGCCATTTTAAGTATGGGCAAGGGTCAGACATGCTTCTGGCTTCAAGCGGCCATTTTCCTAGTAACTCTCTATTAGAACACTGGCGGCCATTTTCTTGTAGCCGGACCGCATTTTTTGTGCTCTAGCAGCAGCCCCTGTGCCCTCAGCTTCCTGTTTGGTCATCACAGAGCGCTGGGAGGTTTATCCTGTGATTCTGTACACCTGTGTCAGATCGCTCACCGATCGTTCACCGACACAGTTTTTGCTATCTCTGCATCTGGTAGCACTGGTGATCGACAGGCACTGCTGTAATACAGCGCGGAACTGATCAGGGTGGTGAGTCCAGCAGGTTAGAGCCCCTCAGTCAGCGGCAGCAGGAGGGTCGGACTGTCACTGTCCTAAGTCCCCTTTGGGTGGCAGACAGGGTAGGGTCAGCATGGCTTCAGAAACTGGTGTTTCTTCCCCCGAAATCCAGGTAATTGCAACCGGGTCACCTGTGGACTGCGCGGTCCCTATGGACACCCTTACGGCGGTCCTCAATTCGTTCTTTGCCAAGATAGAGGCGGTACATGGGAAGAAAGGTGCAAAAAAGCGGCCCCTGCCCCCCGTCCTCTGGAAAGAGCTCTTGTCAGATGACGCTGACCAGGACCGTTCGGATAGTGAGGATGAGTCCCCGTCCGGGTCCGTGCGCGACAAAGCATTAGTTGGAGCACTTATCACAGCTGTGCGTGATACCCTGAAGATTCAGGAGCCAGCGGATCCCTCTGCTGATGTACCGGTCCCGCAAACCAGCACGTTCACCTAAGGTGTTCCCGTATCTGACTTGTTTTGATAAGTTTATTTACAAGGAATGGGGTCGCCCGCAACGGTCCCCAAATACATGGCGGTGTGTTACCCCTTTGAGGAAAGCCTTCTCAAAAAGTGATTGGCTCCTCCGGTCGTGGACCCCCTAGTATCCAGGTTAAATAAAGTAACCATGATCCTGGTTGAGGGGACTCCTGCATTCAAGGATCCCACGGACAGGAAGGCCGAGGCTGTGGCTCGTTCCTTGTTTATGGTTGTGGGGTTAGCCGTGCGACCTGTACTGGCATCCGCACTGGTGTCGCAGACACTGACTGAGTGGGCAAAACTTTTGCACCACGAATTGGGAGAGCAACAGGCCTCCCCTGTCTGCGTGGAACTAGCAGACCAACTAGTACAAGGCCTTAAGTATGTTTATGACGCGGCCCTGGATACTCTGCCTCTGTTATCCAGAGCTTCAGTGTCAGCTGTGGTGCTGAGGCGCCTGATTTGGCTAAAATGCTGGTCTGCTGACCAGGCATCCAAGAAAGCCCTGACGGATCTTCCTTTCCTTGGCGACCGGCTCTTTGGAGCCTTGTTAGAGGACATTATTAAAAATGCCACTGGTGGTAAGAGTACTCTACTCCCACAGGCCAGGAAGGCTAAGGAGCCACGCCGCAGGCAAGGGCCCTCTTTTTCTGCTCACAAGTGGCTTTTTCATCCGCCCGGTGCTTCAACAAAACGTCCCCAGCCCGACAGGACACCCACGGATGGTCAAAAACGTCCCTGGAACTGCAAGCCTAACAAGCCTGCGAACAAAAGTGCTACTGCATTAAGGTTTGCCCCCACCCATTTCTCGGGTGGGGGGTCGCCTTCGGGAGTTTGCAGCCTGGTGGTCCTCCCGGTTATCCGACCAATGGGTTCCTCTCTTGGCCGCCGAACAGATTCTTCCCGTCCAGCATACCCGTGTCTCTGGTTCGCCAGGAGACCCTGTTGGGGACGGTAAGGGACTTGCTGAATCGAGGGGTGATTGTACCTGTTCCGGAGCCGGAACTCTTCCAGGGATTCTACTCAAATCTGTTTGTGGTTCCCAAGAAGAAAGGGGTACGTCCAATCTTGGACTTGAAAGCCCTCAATCACTTTGTAAAAGTGCAGAGGTTCAGGGTGGAATCGGTTAGCTCAGTAGTCGCTGCACTCCATCAAGGGGACTCCCTGGCATCCTTGGACATCCAGGATGTGTACCTGCACATACCCATATGCCTTCGGCATCAAAAGTTTCTGCGTTTTGCAGTCGGGGAAGCCCATTACCAATTTGTGGCTCTTCCTTTTGGTCTGGCATCAGCCCCCCGAGTCTTTACCAAGGTATTGGCTCCAGTATTGGCGTTGCTGAGACAACGTGGGATCGCAATCGTGGGCTACCTGGACGATCTCCTCCTGAGA
Source organism: Lithobates pipiens (assembly GCF_037356315.1). Taxonomy (NCBI): domain Eukaryota; kingdom Metazoa; phylum Chordata; class Amphibia; order Anura; family Ranidae; genus Lithobates; species Lithobates pipiens. The sequence continues at coordinate 302,613,375 of NW_027507718.1, forward strand.
GCATCTTCCGCCTCAGAATTAGAGGAGGATGTGTCGATCACCATGCAGACCCTGCAAGAATTTGGGTGGCGTGAACCTAAAGAAGTCGGTGATTGTGCCGACCCAGTGACTGGAGTACCTAGGTTTGCTGTTGGACTCCAGGGAAGCGAGAGTTTTTCTCCCTTCAGACAAATTGCAGACTCTCAGGTCCGCGGTGAAACTGCCGATAAACCGCAAGTGGTCGTCGCTCTGGCTTTGGGGCTCATGGTAGCCTCCTTCGAGGCAGTACCTTATGCCCAGTTCCACACCAGAGTACTGCAGAAGGAGATCTTGTTAAAATGGGACAAGTCTCAGTTGTCCCTGGATCGACAGATCCAGGTGAGCCAACCAGTCAGGGACTCTCTCTCGGTCCCCGGCGATTCAGTCCAGAAAATTGTTCCTTCCTCTGAAGTGGACGGTGGTTACTATGGACGCCAGTCTATCCGGCTGGGGTGGAGTGATGGGGGTTCAGTCTTCTCAGGGCCTCTGGTCGATGGTAGAATCCGGGTTGCCGATCAGTCTGCTTGAAATGAGAGCGATCAGGTTGTGTCTCCGCACGTGGTCGGTGAGTCTTCAAGGGCGTCCGATCAGGATTCAGTCGGACAACACCACGGCGGTGGCATACATAAATCACCAAGGGGGAACAAGAAGCGCAGCCGCTGCTTGGGAGGTCGCTCACATACTTCGGTGGGCAGAACGACACGTTCCAGCCCTGTCGGCCATTTACATCCCGTGTGTGGAAAACTGGCAGGCGGACTATCTGAGTCGGCAGATGCTGGACCCAGGAGAAAGGGCATTGCATGCAGAGACATTCAGGCTGCTGTGCCTGAAGTGGGGAACACCAGATGTGGATCTATTGGCCTCCCGTCTCAATCGTAAGGTGCCAAGATTCGTGTCTAGGACAAGAGATCCGCGGGCAGATGCGTCAGACATGCTGGTGGCCCCGTGGGATCAGTATCAGCTGATCTACACCTTTCCTCCACTGAAATTGTTGCCACGTCTGCTTCGCAGAGTGGAAGCCGAGGGGATCCCAGTGATACTGGTTGCCCCAGATTGGCCTCAGCGTCCCTGGTACACAGATCTGGTGCGTCTGTTGGCAGACGCTCCCTGGCGACTGCCGTTGCGAGAGGACCTTCTGTGTCAAGGTCCGATTTTTCATCCTGCTTTACCATCGCTGGCTTTAACGGCATGGCTGTTGAGAGCCAGGTGTTGAGGAACCAGGGGCCGGTCGGACTCGGTGATTACAACTATGTTGAGGGCACGGAAATCTTATTCTAGGAAGATATACAGTGGTGTGAAAAAGTGTTTGCCCCCTTCCTCATTTCCTGTTCCTTTGCATGTTTGTCACACTTAAGTGTTTCGGAACATCAAACCAATTTAAACAATAGTCAAGGACAACACAAGTAAACACAAAATGCAATTTTTAAATGAAGGTGTTTATTATTAAAGGTGAAAAAAAATCCAAACCATCATGGCCCTGTGTGAAAAAGTGATTGCCCCCTAAACCTAATAACTGGTTGGGCCACCCTTAGCAGCAACAACTGCAACCAAGCGTTTGCGATAACGTGCAATGAGGCTTTTACAGCATCCTGGAGGAATTTTGGCCCACTCATCTTTGCAGAATTGTCCTAATTCAGTTACATTAGAGGGTTTTCGAGCATGAACGGCCTTTTTAAGGTCATACCACAACATCTCAATAGGATTCAGGTCAGGACTTTGGCTAGGCCACTCCAAAGTCTTCATTTTGTTTTTCTTCAGCCATTCGGTGGTGGACTTGCTGGTGTGTTTAGGATCATTGTCCTGCTGCAGAACCCAAGTTCGTTTCAGCTTGAGTACACGAACAGATGATCGGACATTCTCCTTCAGGATCTCTTGGTAGACAGCAGAATTCATAGTTCCTTTTATCACGGCAAGTCTTCCAGGTCCTGAAGCAGCAAAACAGCCCCAGACCATCACACTACCACCACCATATTTTACTGTTGGTATAATGTTCTTTTTATGAAATGCAGTGTTCCTTCTACGCCAGATATACTTGGACACACACCTTCCAAAGAGTTCCACTTTTGTCTCATCGGTCCACAGAATGTTGTCCCAAAAGTCTTGGGGATCATCAAGATGTGTTGTGGAGAAATTGAGACGAGCTTTGATGTTCTTTTTGCTCAGCAGTGGTTTTCTCCTTGGAACTCTGCCATGCAGGCCATTTTTGCCCAGTCTTTTACTGATGGTGGAGGCCTGAACTCTGACCTTAACTGATGCAAGTGAGGCCTGCAGTTCCTTGGACGTTGTTGTGGGGTCTTTTGTGACCTCTTGGATGAGTCGTCGCTGCGCTCTTGGGGTAATTTTGGGCGGCCGGCCACTCCTGGGAAGGTTCACCACTGTTCCATGTCTTCGCCATTTGTGGAAAATGGCTCTCACTGTGGTTCGCTGGATTCCCAAAGCCTTGGAAATGGCTTTATAACCCTTTCCAGACTGATAGATCTCAATTACTTTCTTTCTCAATTGTTCCTGAATTTCTTTGGGTCTCGGCATGATGTGAAGCTTTTAAGGATCTTCTGGTGGACCTTACTGTGTCAAGCAGCTCCTATTTAAGTGATGCCTTGATTGTGAACAGGTGTGGCAATAATCAGGCCTGGGTGTGGCTAGAGAAATTGAACTCAGGTGTGGACAACCATAGTTTTAGTATGTTTTAACAAGGGGGGCAATCACTTTTTCACACAGGGCCATGATGGTTTGGATTTTTTTTCACCTTTAATAATAAACACCTTCATTTACAAATTGCATTTTGTGTTTACTTGTGTTGTCCTTGACTATTGTTTAAATTGGTTTGATGTTCCGAAACACTTAAGTGTGACAAACATGCAAAGGAACAGGAAATGAGGAAGGGGGCAAACACTTTTTCACACCACTGTATCATCGTACCTGGAAGACTTACATCTCCATGTGTGAGGAGAATGGTTGGCATCCGCGTTCCTTTTCCATAGCAAGGATCCCGCTGTTTCTCCAGCGAGGAGTAGACCAGAGATTGGCATTGAGCACCATCAAGGGGCAGATCTCAGCCCTTGGACTCTTTTCAACGACCCCTGGCATCGCACTCCTTAGTGGGTACCTTTGTTCAGGGGACAGGACATGTAGTCCCTCCGGTGCGCCCGCAGTTACCCCCATGGGATTTGAACCTGGTGTTGTTGGCGCTTCAAAGACTGCCGTTTCATATCAATGAGGACATTGTATTACCATCATTGTGTCCTAAGCCGAAGCACCCCAAAGAGGTGGCCCTTCACGCTCTCGACGTGGTTAGGGCTCTGAAGGTGTATTTGTCTGCCACAGCTCCCTTTCGTAAGTCAGACTCAATGTTTGTTTTGGTGGCTGGTCCAAAGAAGGGTATGGTGGTCTCGTCGGCTACCATTTCCAGGTGGATCAGACAGATTGTAGTACAAGCCTATGCCTTGAAGGGGCAGGTGCCCCCCTTTCCTGTCACGGCCCACTCTACAAGGGCAATCGGAACGTCTTGGGCCTTCCAACACCAAGTGTCAGTCGCTCAGGTGTGTAAGGCGGCGACCTGGTCGTCTGTCCATACGTTTACCAAGTTCTACAAGGTAGACGTCAGTGCATCGGCTGATGCCTGTTTTGGCCGCAAAGTTTTGCTGGCGGCCGTGTAGTTGCAATTGGATATGCATGCTTTGTTTTTCCTGGTTTTTCGATAAAAACGCAGTACTGATGTGTTTATGCACTGTTGCGGTCTTGGGGATCACTCCTGTTGAGGATACCCGGTTATATGGTGGTGTTTTTCCACACACTGCTGTTTTTTTGTGGGTTTAGTTTCACTAGTTCCCACTTGCCATGGTGGATGAAGTTTTTATGCTGTTTTTTCCCATCCCACGTTTGGCACTGCTTGGGGACGCCCCATTTTGTTACATAGAGGAGCTGTGTCGGTCGGTGAATATAAGAGAAAATAGGATTTTTTGTACTCACCGTAAAATCCTTTTCTCTGTAATTCACCGACCGCCCCTCCTTTTTCTCTTTACGTTATACTGCTTGTTGACGTACTGAGTCTGCTAGGGCAGGCTGTGGGGGTTGTAGCCTAGGGACCGCCCCCTGGGCAGAACTAAAAGTTCTGAAGTGTTGTGTTACAACTTTGCCTAGTAATCTCCAGTGATAGGGCTGACAACCCATTTTGTTACAGAGAGGAGCTGTGTCGGCCGGTGAATTACAGAGAAAAGGATTTTACGGTGAGTACAAAAAATCCTATTTTGTTTCTTGCATGTCCCCCTTGGATCTACAGTGACTGAACTTCCAAGTGCACTTGCAGTGCAAAGTGGATTTTCCTTTAGTAAATAACCCCCAATGAAATTAACAGCAATTAGTACAAATAAAACAAATTAAAATGACACTATAATAAAACATCCATACTATTACAACACAATTTAGAATAAATAACAGATTGAAAACAAAAATCAAACTACCAAAATGCAAATAATACACCACATTCACTATTATTACCCCAAATAACTAAATTAAAGTGATTGTAACGTCTTGTGTTTTTAAAAAAAAAAAAATAACAAAAATGTTACTACACTTAACACCTCTGTGCAGGGGTTTTGCACATAGCAGCCTGGATCCTCCTTTTCTCGGGTCCCTCTTCCCTGCTCCTGGCCCCTCCCCCCTGTCGAGTGCCCCACAGCCAGCAGCTTGCTATGGGGGCACCCGAGCCGAGCTACAGCTCTGTGTGTCCATTCAGACATGGAGCTGCCGTTTGGCCCCACCCACTCTCTCTCCTGATTGCCTAACTGACTTTGACAGCAGCGGGAGCCAATGGCGCCAATTCTTTGTCTCAGCCAATCAGTAGGGAGAGTCCCGAACGATCAAGGGACTCGTGGACATCACTGGACAGAGATGGGGCTCAGGTAAGTCAGAGGAGGGCTGCTACACACAGAAGGTTTTTTTTTTTCTTTATGCATAGATGTCAATAAGATAAAAGCCTTCTAACTTTACAACTCTTTTAACATAATACCAACATACTATAAAATAAATACTACATAAAAATCCTAATCATAAACCATACTAAATCTTCACATCAGCCCTTACAGAGAAGAATTATATAATTTGATGGCCACAAGCAACAATGATTTCCTGTGTCACTCTGGCGCATCGTGGTTGTAACAATCTGTCACTGATGGTACTCCGCAGACTGACCAGTGTATTATGGAGTGGGTGGGAGGAGTTGTCCAATTGAATGTACCTGGGACAACTTTCTCCTCTCCAACACTGTTGGAGTCTGTTGGTGTCGGCCACCCTAAGCCTGGTTCCCCAGTATGCCACTTCATACAGGAGAGCACTGGCCATCACAGACTCGGCATTGCCTACAGATGTTAAAAGACCTCAGTCTCCTTAAAAAAAATAGAGGCGGCTCTGGCCCTACCTAAAGAGCACCTCGGTGTTCTTGCTCCAGTCCACTTTATTATCTATGTGCACCCCCAGATACTTGTGACTCTCTACTACATCCACATCCACTCCTTTGATGGAGAAAGGGATCACTGGTGCCTTTTTCCTTCTCAAATGCACAACCAGCTCCTTTGGCTTTGTCACATTTAGATACAGATGATTATCCTCACACCATGTGACAAAGTTCTCCACCACAGTCAGACTCACACTCTCTTTCCCATCCCCGATGCATGTCACTACTGCAGAGTCATCAGAAAACTTCTGAAGATGGCAAGACTCTGTCTGGTAACTAAAATCAGTGGTATGGAAAGTAACATTACGGCATGCCCCCCCCCCCCCCCCCCCACCAGCCTGCAGAATGTAGTTCAGCTCTAAAATATTTAATATTTAATCTCATGGGATCATCCTTCCAGCTAAGTGTCACTGATTTCCCATTGTGGCTGTTATCTTTTTCATAGTTGAGCCCAACATTGGTAACCGCCATTTCTCGGTTTGTGCTGACAGGGAGAACCGATCGGTGGCTTGCCCTGTCAGAGGGGGTTCTTTGCTGATAATCAGCACATTGATTATCAGCACAGCCCCATCAGATGTGCCACACAGCTGCCAGTCATTGCTCCAACAGAAACGGACATCAATGCTAATCAAAGTGCCAATCAGTGCCCACACCAGTGCCCATTACATTGCTGATCAGTGCCCAGCAGTAACACCTGTCAGTACCTCATCAGTGCTGCCCATCAGTGCCCATCACAGCCGCCTATCAGTGCCACCTGTCAGTTCCCGCCCAACAGTGCTGCATATCAGTGCCGCCTATTGGTGCCCATCAGTGCTGCATATCAGTACCGCCTATCAGTGCCCATCAGTTCTACATATCAGTGCTAACTCATCAGTCCCCATCAATGCTGCTTCATCAGTGAAGGAGAAAACAATTTTTTTTTTCAAAAATGACGGTCTTTTTTAGTTTGTTTACTACCAATAAAAGCTCTATTTGTGGGAGGGAAATAATAAAAATGAGTTTTGGGTGCAGTGTTGCATGACTGCGCAATTATCATTCAAAGTGCAACATCACTGAAAGCTGAAAATTGTTTTGGGCAGGAAGGGGCGAAAGTGCCTGGTGTATTGAAGTGGTTAAGTTTTGAACAGAGCAGAGAATGGTTAAAACCAGTGTCAGATTTTTGCTGATGTCTCTGTCTTTCTGGGGAGATTTCCCCCACTCTACTCAAAAATTTTGGAGTGGAGTTGGACTTTAAATCAAAAGCTTAAACATTGTGAGAATAACTAAACTGATGTGCCTTAGAAGCATATGCAAACCCAAACAATAAACTTAATTTTAAAGTGTCAAAAAACAAAACAAAACAAAAATGATATTCATACAGTACTTAAAGTTTCAGTTCTCAATGTTTCATTATGTTTATTTAGGCCTCCTGCATATGGGCTGTTGAAAACAAGCAACATTTTTTCTGCCACCGTTTGGCAGAGAAACACCTCTTATGTTACAATATGTAGGCACATATGTATGTTTGTTTATGCGTATATGACATTTAAGTGTAAATGCATTCTACTGGACAGGATATTAATTTGTTCTGGCCATTGGAATACAGTGGGACAAAAAAGTATTTAGTCAGCCACCAATTGTGCAAGTTCTCCCACTTAAAAAGATGAGAGAGGCCTGTAATTGTCATCATAGATATACCTCAACTATGAGAGGCAAAATGTGGAAACAAATCCAGACAATCACATTGTCTGATTTTTGAAAGAATTTATTTGCAAATTATGGTGGAAAATAAATATTTGGTCACTACAAACAAGCAAGATTTCTGGATCTCACAGACCCGTATCTTCTTCTTTAAGAGGCTCCTCTGTCCTCCACTCGTTACCAGTATTAATTGCACCTATTTACACTTGTTATCAGTATAAAAGACACCTGTCCACAACCTCAAACAGTCACACTCCAAACTCCACTATGATGAAGACCAAAGAGCTGTTGAAGGACACCAGAAACAAAATTGTAGACCTGCACCAGGCTGGGAAGACTGAATCTGCAATAGGCAAGCAGCTCGGTGTGAAGAAATCAACGGTGGGAGCAATAATTAGAAAATGGAAGACATACAAGACCACTGACAATCTCCCTCGATCTGGGGCTCCACGCAAGATCTCACCCCGTGGGGTCAAAATGATCACAAGAACGGTGAGTAAAAATCCCAGAACCACACATGGGTACCTAGTGAATGACCTGCAGAGTGCTGGGACCAACATAACAAAGGCTACCATCAGTAACACACTACACCGCCAGGGACTCAGATCCTGCAGTGCCAGATGTGTCCCCCTGCTTAAGGCAGAACATGTCCAGGCCCATCTGAGGTTTGCTAGAGAGCATTTGGATGATCCAGAAGAAGATTGGGAGAATGTCATATGGTCAGATGAAACCAAAGTAGAACTGTTGGGTAGAAACACAACTCGTCGTGTTTGTAGGAGTGAGAATGCTGAGTTTCGACCAAAGAACACCATACCTACTGTGAAGCATGGGGTTGGAAACATCATGCTTTGGGGCTGTTTCTCTGCAAAGGGAACAGGAAGAATGATCCGTGTACACGAAAGAATGAATGAGGCCATGTATCATGAGATTTTGAGTGCAAACCTCCTCTCATCATCACAGGCATTGAAGATGAAACGTGGCTGGGTCTTTCGGCATGACAATGATCCCAAACACACCGCCTGGGCAACGAAGAAGTGGCTTCGTAAGAAGCATTTCAAGGTCCTGGAGTGGCCTAGCCAATCTCGAGATCTCCACCCCATAGCAAACCTTTGGAGGGAGTTGAAAGTTCGTGTTGCCCAGCAACAGCCCAAAACATCACTGCTCTAGAGGAGATCTGCATGGAGGAATGGGCCAACATAACAGCAACAGTGTGTGACAACCTTGTGAAGACTTACAGAAAATGTTTGACCTCTGTCATTGCCAACAAAGGATATATATTAAAGTATTGAGATGAACTTTTGATATTGACAAAATACTTATTTTCCACCATAATTTGCAAATAAATTCTTTCAAAAATCAGACCATGTGATTGTCTGGATTTGTTTCCACATTTTGTCTCTCATAGTTGAGGTATATATATTTTGTCTCTCATAGTTGAGGTATATATATTTTGTCTCTCATAGTTGAGGTATATATATTTTGTCTCTCATAGTTGAGGTATATATATTTTGTCTCTCATAGTTGAAGTATATATGATGACAATTACAGGCCTCTCTCATCTTTTTAAGTGGGAGAACTTGCAGAATTGGTGGCTGATTAAATACTTTTTTTGCCCCACTGTACAATTACATGCATATGCAAGCCTTTATGCAAATTTGTATTTACCTTTAGTGTTTTTTTTTTATGCCTGTAAACGCTTTGCTTTTAAGCTCCATGTGCATGAGGCCTTAACATGCTGTGTACATTTACATCCCATAAATATCTTAGAATCCTTCTAGAGACCCGCATCAGCATTCATTTTTCTTCCTTTGTAGCCACTGATGCAGATGTACTAAGAGCAGAGCATGTAAGTGAGGAGTGATGCTGAGCATGAGTGAAAGAGCACTTTTCCTGGCATCCCTTTATATGGCTATGTTCCTCCCTGGTGGGCAAAGGCATCCCTTTACTGTATATGGCTATGTTCCTCCCTGGTGGGCAATGAATGGTACAGCATTTAGCTGTGTTGTGCTCATCAGGTCCATGATTACTGTTGCAGAAGCAGGTCTCATAGAATGTAATCAAGCAACTAATGAGTAGATGAAATAGCTAAATTCTACAGCATTCAGTGGCCAGTTCCTTCTCAGAACTTGCATCTCTAAAGGGTGTCCAGGGATGTGTTTTTTCACTTCTGCAATCAACCCCACAAGCACTTCCAACCTCCCCTGCTGGCTGTTATGAAAGGCAGAAAATACAAAAAAAAAAAAAGCAGCTGCAGATACAGGGATGAATTGAAGATGTGCACACATTTTCAAAGTACAAAAAATAATTCAGCAAAACTAATATAGCATTCTGAGTCACTAATGTTCTTTTCAGGGATTCAGAGCTAGCCTGTGTCCTCTACACACTTGCGGTCTTTTGTTCCTCAAAGTTCTTATGTTAGACCAGCCTTTTTCAGCCAGGGTGCCATTTGGGTTCTTCAGGGTGCATTAGCAAAATGCCTAAAATTTTCCCCAATTTGCCTCAAAGTTGTGTCCAAGCCAGTTGGTGGCTCACACCGGCTCTTTTTGTTACACAAACCCATAGATTTTTATTGTACAATATTACAACCTTGGGCACTTTGCAGGTCAGCTGCCAGGGTCCTAACAAACCTTGACGTCATTGGTTGATAAGGAGGACATCGGGTGCCTGCACAGCATCCTTGTTTGAACCCCCGCCACTCTCTGTCAGCGCTGGGGTCATGTTAGCTGCATGGGGAAGAGAAAATGAGGAAGAAGATTGGATGGAATACTAGTCAGTAGCAGTGTACAAAAGTGTATTTGCTTTGAAGGAATAAATCCCCTCTGATGTTGCGTGTCCTACATGTATGGATGCTGCTGGGATATGTAAAACTATTAGTATTTTAGAATGGGATGCCTAAATATTGTGCAGAATTCTAAAGGGTGCCTTGACTGTAAAAAGGTTGGTCCATCGCTGCCATCTTACTACATCTTACTACACCCTGCACTCGTCCACAGTAATGCCCTGTACACAGGACTTTCTGACGGAAAATGTGCGATTGGATCGTGTTGTCGGAAAATCCGATCGTGTGTGGGCTCCATCGGTCTTTTTCCATCGGAATTTCTGACAGACAAAGTTGAGAGCAGGATCTTAAATTTTCTGACAACCAAATATTATCGTTTAAATTCTGATCGTGTGTAGACAATTCCGATGGACAAAGTGCCATGCATGCTCAGAATAAATTAAGAGACCACAGCTATTGGCTACTGGCCCATTTATAGTCCCGACGTACGTGTTGTACGTCACCTCGTTAAGAACAATTGACAACTTTGTCCGACCGTGTGTATGCAAGACAAGTTTGGCAAAAAATCTGATGGATTTTGTTGTCGGAATGTCCGACCACCTGTACAGGGCATAAGAATAATGAGATGGCGGCAAGCGGACATCTTGTTACACCCACCGGAGTCTTGCATTTCATACTTATTTTTAACAGACAGAGTTTAAATAGTGAAATTCAGTATTTTAAATCCGTCTGACAATTTGGATGTTGAATTTTAAAAGCAGCAGCAAGCCTGCTGATCTCACAGGTTTGCTAATCTGACAGAACACCGCTGCTTTGAAAATTCAACATCAAAACAGTCAGACGGATTTCAAAATACTGAAATTTACTGTATAAGCTCCGTTTACTGTTAAAAATAAGTGTAAATTCAAGACTTCGGTGGATGTAACAAGTTGTCCGCTTGCCGCTTTCTCACTGTATCCTTACTGTGGACGAGTGGGGGGTGTAGCAAGATGGTGGCGACGAAACGTCACTTCCGTTACAAAATCTGACGGGTCGCCGAATCTGATGGAACACAGGGCATTTCTCAAGTTGGTTGGGTTTCCTCTCACTTCCTGTTGTGGCTATGGGACAGGACATGAAGGGAAAACTCCCCAGTGGAACGGAGATGGCAAAAACTGACAGGGGTTCTAACTCTCACTTACTCTATCCAAAATTAAAAAAAAAAACATTTTGCCCTCAACTTTAACATCTGAATCATGCATTTCTGACAGATAAATGGGTAAAGCTCCAACTTCAGGGGAAGATAGAGCTCCAACTACAGAGCTGATGTCACTATTTGCATAATAGTGTGTCTTGGATTTTGGTGCTTTCATGAGCACTCTGCATTATACTTCTTTCTTCTCTCATTTACTAGAGGTTGGAGTGTAATCCTGCAAGCTTTCATCTAATATGGTAAATGTAAATGTTCTGGTTAATTTATCATATGTATTTGAGCATTGGAGAGTTTGGCTATTATAGAATCATATGACTGGAGGCTACAGTCCCACCAGAAATGCAGTGATAAAGTTGGTAAAGCTGTAAAAGATTACAATAATATTCAGACCGAAGAGCAATTAAGTGGATGCTCTGATTCAAGCATAGTTGCAGTGTTCCCTGGGTAATATTAGCATTCATTTATTTTCCTTGTTGCCTAAAGTTGCTTTTAAACTTCTTAATATTGTATGGTAAAAAGAAATTAAATTTGTCTTTTCACAATGTATTAATTTACAGGACAAATTGCAGAGCCCTCAGGATATTAATCTCATAAAGCGTGCATAAATTTGTAATGTCACAAGAAAGATAAGTCTTGTTTTTTCAAAACCGCAAGGAAATGTTAATAATTGAGCAGGGAACAAGCTTCAGAGTTCACTGGCTGGCAATCTAGCTTTCCTAATATAGGGATTTATTGCGATCGTGGCCTTCTAAGGCAGCCTGCGCAGCTGCATCAGGGTGAATGTAAATAGAGCCTGATTCCTTCAAGAAGGGGATTCATGTGATTTGTTTAGAGTGGAAGGAAGTATTTAGTTTGTAATGCTTAAAATTAATCTTCAATATCCGCACGATCTGCACACCATTTTGGCGTGCTGTTATGAAACACTGGGCCTCTGATGTGATAGCATCATGGGGGCCAGTGAGGTTTCAAGGCATTGTTTAAAGAGTAAGACTAGACAGTGAAAGTCTAATTGAATCCAGACCGGACTGTATTATTTGAAAGTTTATTATCATTTTGAGGAAGGAGGAGGAAGGGTACAAGAGGAAAATGAATGACCTAAGTATGCTTTTTTCCCCCCTCCTGCCTATATATCCTGAAGGTTACAGCAATTATCTTCCTTAAGGAACACCAGCACTGAAATAATACCTCCTCCACATTCAATTCATGTCATAAAATGACTCTTCACAGCAGTTCTTGTGTTGTCTAGCAAAGCAGCTATAACGTTTCACCATACATGAGTCTTAATGCGAACCAGGGCAATGCAACAGGTTTATGTTAATCCCACCAGCAGCACATACTCATCTTCTCTTCATTCCACCATCACTCCATTTAACCATCGGCACTGAAGGGAGGCAGTCCTATGTCAGCTCAATGTTGCAAGTCAGAATTTTCACAGGGTTTAGGAATCTCTTCCTTGCACCATGTGGCAGTCATGGTTGCTTCAATGGCCAGTGGCCAAGCACCAACACTGACATACGGGAGGAAGGAATATGAATCACAGTCTCCCCCATACCTGGAAGTACAAATTATTTATTTATTCCTGTTGTCAACAGGGTAAGGAAGGAGAGGTGGGGAATTTATTGCGAATGGGGCCACCATTAAGGTTAACCTGTTATGTTTTAAATCACAGGTTCTCTTTAACCACTTGCTTACTGGGCACTTAAACCCCCCTCAGTCCCAGACCAATTTTCAGCTTTCAGCGCTGATGCACTTTGAATGACAATTGCGCGGGCATACAACACTGTACCCAAATGAAATTTTTATCATTTTTTTCCCACAAATAGAGCTTTCTTTTGGTGGTATTTAGTTACAGCTCGGAGTTTTATTTTTTGCTAAACAAACAAAAAAAGATGCAAAAAAAAAAAAAAAAAAAAATCATGTTTTAATAGTTTGTTATAAAATTTTGCAAACGGGTCATTTTTCTCCTTCATTGAAGTGCGCTGATAAGGCGGCACTGATAGGCTGCATTGGTGGGCACTGATGGGCTGCATTGGTGGGCACTGATAGGCTGCATTGGTGGGCACTGATAGGCTGCACTTGTGGGCACTGATAGGCATAGTTAAGGCGGCACTAATAGGCACAGATAAGGCGGCACTAATAGGCACAGATAAGGCGGCACCGATGGGCACAGATAAGGCGGCACTGATGGGCAAAGATGGGCACAGATAAGATGGCACGGATGGGTGGCACGGATAAGTGGCACGGATGGGCGGCACGGATGGGCACTGATAGGTACCACAGATAGATGGGACTGATGGGCACTGATAGGTGGCACTGATAGGTGGCTCTGATAGGTGGCACTGCTGGGCACTGATGGGCGGCACTGCTGGGCACTGATGGGCGGCACTGCTAGGCACTGATGGGCGGCACTGGGGTGCAGCACCTTTGAGGCAGATTGGGTGGCACTGTGGGTGGCACTGTGGGTGGCACTGTGGGGTGGCACTGTGGGGTGGCACTGTGGGTGGCACTGTGGGGTGGCACTGTGGGCATTATGGGCACAGACGGGGGGCACTTACTTTTACTTTGTTATTTTTCAGGATGGCACTGCGGGAGGCAGGTGGGCACTGGCAGGTGGCATGTGGTGCCTTTCATTGCTGGCCGTGATCGGGACTGATGTCCCGATCACGGCCGCCGGTGATCGGCTTTTTTTTTTTCTCCTCGCGCTGTCAGCGCGAGGAGGAATAATAGCCGATTACCGGCTCCGTTCTATCACATGATCAGCTGTCATTGGCTGACAGCTGATCACGTGATAAGGGGTCGGGATCGACCCCTTACACGGATCGGTGATCAGGCGAGTCTCACGGACTCGCCGATCACAGAGCGCGCCCCGCGCGCCCCTCAGGGGGCGCGCAGGCCGCTCGTAACCAGGACGACGTCAATAGACGTAGTCCTGGAAATCTAGGTCCGCGCTAATGCCGTCATTCGGCAATAGCGCGGTACCCAAGTGGTTAAAACAATATCCCTATCTAATTGTTTAACACTGGTCTTCATGGTTGTGCTAGATGTTGCTTTAAAGAAAATCAGTCATGAGAGGTCCACGGAGACTGCTGTTGCTGACCTCTCAGGAGCATGTGAGTCCATTATGTGTCATTTTATCTTTGCTTAATAAAGAGGTTGTTTGCACTACTAGGGTATGCACTTCCCTGTTTTTTTTTGTTTTTGTTTAGATCAGTGGTCTTTAAACTGTGGCCCGGGGGGGAGGGGCTTGGGGGATGATGTGGCCCTTCACTTGCCTTTATCTGGCCCTTGGGGCACTATTTCACCAACTGACACCAGTGATGGGGCACCATTCCCCCCAGAGGGGACTCTAGGCTTTGTAAGGCTTAGGCAAATCTTAGACATGAGGCCCCACTCACGCCAAAATGGGAAAAATAATTCAAGCGACAGAAATTAATTGTATAAATTACATATAGTAAATGCCTTAAATCCTATGAACTATGAATTCACAGTGTCTAGAATTTTCTCTAATCAATTACTCTTTAATCAAATATCATTAAACATATATAAATCACCCGCTCACTGATTGGTTGCTAGAGGTTACTGCACACCATTACCACTCACCCATTGGTTGCTAGAGGTTACTGCACAATATTACCACTCATTGATTGGTTGCTAGAGGTTACTGCACATTATCTCACAGATTGGCTGCTAGAGGTTACTGTGATGTGTAACCGTTACAGTGATGCGTGGTGTGTGATGTAACTGTTAGGGTACAGTTGGTTGGGTGCAGTTTGGGGTGATGGTGGCAGCATTGATGTGAGAGGCAGAGGTCCTATTGCCACTATAATAATTGGGGGTAAGGTGATAAGATGCTAGAGGTGGGGTACAGGAGGGGTGAGCATGATAATGACTGGAGGCAGGGTGGTAGGATGCCAGAGGTGGGGTAGAGAGGGAAGATGGGGATGTTAATGACAATGAGTGGGGTGGTAGGATGTCAGCAGAGGGGGATGATGACATTTGGTGGGATTGTAGAAAGCTGGCAGTGGGGTACAGAGGGATGAAGATAAGGATGAGGATGGGGGTATGGTGGTAGGATGCTAGAGGTGGGGTACAGGGGGATGATGGGAATGTTGATTACAGGGGGTGGAGTGGAAGGATGCCTGGCACAGGGGGATTATGATGAGGATGGAGATGATGGTGGCAGGAGGTGGGGTGGTTGGATGCCAGGTACAGGGGGGTGATGATGATGGTGACATGCGGGATGCCAGGCACAGGGAGATGATGGTGACATGCGGGGTGCTGGGATGCCAGGCACAGGGGGAATGATGAGGATGGAGATGGTGACAGGTGGTGGAGTGGTGGGATGCCAGGCACAGGGGGATGATGAGGATGGAGATGATAGTGACAGGCGGTGGGATGCCAGGTACAGGGGGATGATGAGGATGGAGATTATGGTAACAGGCGGTGGAGTGGTGGGATGACAGGCACAGGGGGATGATGGGGATGGAGATCATGGTGACAGGTGGTGGGATGCCAGGCACAGAGGATGATGGAGATAATGATGCCGGGCTGTGCCAGGCACAGGGAGATGATGATGACAGATGGTGGGATGCCAGGCACAGGGAGATGATGAGGATGGAGATTATGGTGACAGGTGGTGGGATGCCAGGCACAGGGGGATGATGAGGATGGAGATTATGGTAACAGGCGGTGGAGTGGTGGGATGACAGGCACAGGGGAATGATGGGGATGGAGATTATGGTGACAGACGGTTGGATGCCAGGCACAGGGGGATGATGAGGATGGAGATGATGTTGGGATGCCAGGCACAGGGGGGTGATGAGGATGGAGATCATGGTGACAGGTGGTGGGATGCCAGGCACAGAGGATGATGGAGATAATGATGACGGACTGTGCCAGGCACAGGGAGATGATGATGACAGATGGTGGGATGCCAGGCACAGGGAGATGATGAGGATGGAGATTATGGTGACAGGCGGTGGGATGCCAGGCACAGGGGGGATGAGGATGGAGATGATAATGACAGGTGGTGGGATGCCAGGCACAGGGGGGTGATGAGGATGGAGATGATGGTGACAGGCAGTGAGATGCCAGGCACAGGGGGATGAAGAGGATGGAGATGATGATGACAGGCAGTGGGATGCCAGGCACAGGGGGGGGTGATGAGGATGGAGATTATGGTGACAGGTGGTGGAGTGGTGGGATGCCAGGCACAGGGGAGTGATGAGGACTGAGATGATGGTGACAGGCGGTGGGGAAGTGGGATGCCAGGCACAGGGGGATGATGGGGATGCAGATGATAGTGACAGGCGGTGGGATGCCAAGCACAGGGGGATGATGAGGATGGAGATGATGGTGACAGGTGGTGGGATGCCAGGCACAGGGGGATAATGATGTTGGAAATTATGGTGACAAGTGGTTGGATGCCAGGCACAGGGAGATGATAGTGACAGGCGGTGGGGTGGTGGGATGCCAGGCACAGGGGGGATTAGGATGGAGATGATGGTGACAGGCAGTGGGGTGGTGGGATGGCAGGCACAGGGGGGATGAGGACTGAGATGATGGTGAAAGGCGGTGGGGTATGGGATACCAGGCACAGGGGCATGATGAGGATGGAGAAAATGGCGACAGGTGGTGGGATGCCAGGCACAGGAAGATGATGGTGACTGGCGGTGGAGTGGTGGGATGCCAGGCACAGGGGGGATGAGGATGGTGACAGGTGGTGAGATGCTAGGCACAGGGAGATGATGGTGACAGGTGGTGGGGTGATGGGATGCCAGGCACAGGGGGGATTAGGATGGAGATGATGGTGACAGGCAGTGGGGTGGTGGGATGCCAGGAACAGGGGGGATGAGGATGGAGATGATGGTAACAGGCGGTGGGGTGGTGGGATACCAGGCACAGGGGCATGATGAGGATGGAGAAAATGGTGATAGGTGGTGGGATGCCAGGCACAGGGAGATGATGGTGACAGGCGGTGGGGTGGTGGGATGACAGGCACAGGGGGATGATGGGGATGGAGATTATGGTGACAGACGGTGGGATGCCAGGCACAGGGGGATGATGAGGATGGAGATGATGTTGGGATGCCAGGCACAGGGGGGTGATGAGGATGGAGATCATGGTGACAGGTGGTGGGATGCCAGGCACAGAGGATGATGGAGATAATGATGACGGACTGTGCCAGGCACAGGGAGATGATGATGACAGATGGTGGGATGCCAGGCACAGGGAGATGATGAGGATGGAGATTATGGTCACAGGCGGTGGGATGCCAGGCACAGGGGGGGATGAGGATGGAGATGATAATGACAGGTGGTGGGATGCCAGGCACAGGGGGGTGATGAGGATGGAGATGATGGTGACAGGCAGTGAGATGCCAGGCACAGGGGGATGAAGAGGATGGAGATGATGATGACAGGCAGTGGGATGCCAGGCACAGGGGGGGTGATGAGGATGGAGATTATGGTGACAGGTGGTGGAGTGGTGGGATGCCAGGCACATGGGAGTGATGAGGACTGAGATGATGGTGACAGGCGGTGGGGAAGTGGGATGCCAGGCACAGGGGGATGATGAGGATGCAGATGATAGTGACAGGCAGTGGGATGCCAAGCACAGGGGGATGATGAGGATGGAGATGATGGTGACAGGTGGTGGGATGCCAGGCACAGGGGGATAATGATGTTGGAAATTATGGTGACAAGTGGTGGGATGCCAGGCACAGGGAGATGATGGTGACAGGCGGTGGGGTGGTGGGATGCCAGGCACAGGGGGGATTAGGATGGAGATGATGGTGACAGGCAGTGGGGTGGTGGGATGGCAGGCACAGGGGGGATGAGGACTGAGATGATGGTGAAAGGCGGTGGGGTATGGGATACCAGGCACAGGGGCATGATGAGGATGGAGAAAATGGCGACAGGTGGTGGGATGCCAGGCACAGGAAGATGATGGTGACTGGCGGTGGAGTGGTGGGATGCCAGGCACAGGGGGGATGAGGATGGTGACAGGTGGTGAGATGCTAGGCACAGGGAGATGATGGTGACAGGTGGTGGGGTGATGGGATGCCAGGCACAGGGGGGATTAGGATGGAGATGATGGTGACAGGCAGTGGGGTGGTGGGATGCCAGGAACGGGGGATGAGGATGGAGATGATGGTGACAGGCGGTGGGGTGGTGGGATACCAGGCACAGGGGCATGATGAGGATGGAGAAAATGGTGATAGGTGGTGGGATGCCAGGCACAGGGAGATGATGGTGACAGGCGGTGGGGTGGTGGGATGCCAGGCACAGGGGTGGTGAGGATGGTGACAGGTGCTGGGATGCTAGGCACAGGGAGATGATGGTGACAGGTGGTGGGGTCATGGGATTCCAGGCACAGGGGGATGAGGATGGTGACAGGTGGTGGGATGGTGGGATGCCAGGCCCAGGGGGATGATGAGGATGGAGATGATGGTGACATCATATGCCAGATAACATAAATATCGTTAGTGCTGTGTGTGTGTGAGGTCACAGGCGACTGACAGCGGTAATTTTCGGGGGCAGTGGCACCTTTGCTAGGGATGCCGTGTCACTGTCAGTGTCGGGGAGCAGGACTGAGTGTCATGCAATACCTTGACACTCTTGCAGACTCACTGACTCCTCGATGATTGTGCCAGGCGGCGCCAGCTCTGGCAGCTGACATCCATCCTGGAGAGGAGATCAGGGAGCTTCTCTGCGGCCACTGCAGCTGTGGCCATTATCCGTGGCTCTGCACATGGCAGAGATCCGTGAAGCGTGGCAGAAGAGGAGGAGCCGGGGGAGGGCAGTGCCCAGAGCCATCCACTGATCCGTGCTCAGGTGATCAGTCCGCCCTGGCCAAGCAAAGTTAGTTGCAGGCACTATGGGGAACCCCTTTAAGAACAGCCATGAGGAAATCGAGCGGGGGACATTCCCTCCACTGCTACACAAACGTTAGGCAGATTAGGCGGCCGCGAGGCCCCTTGGAGTGCAAGGCCTTAGCCGAGTGCCTAATTAGAGAGCTGCCTCTGATTCCCCCTACTGGGATGTGAGAAGGTGGTAGTGCTTACATACCTGTATTCATTCCCCCTACTGACACCATCAATGGGGCACTATTCCTCCTATTAAAACCAATGATGGGGCACTGATGCGAGGGCATTTTCTACTCCCAATGCCACAGTCCATCCACCCTAAAGCATCTTTCTTATAAAGTTTGGAGACCCCTGGTTTAGATTGTTCATAGTCCTTGTTTTGGAAATTCAAGTGATGCAAAGATCCTGATATAGTGAAGGCTGCAACACTGGTTCTGGGCTGGTTACACCTGAGCTTGAGAGTGGGATTAATGGTGATCCTGTTAATAAATGTGATTTTTGTTTCCTGCTCTGCTCCTCCACACTTACTGGAGCGCTGAGCTTTGAAGGGGTGGGAAGCAGCAGTCTCTGCAGCTCGCTGAGAGGGTGAGATGGCTATCAGTCCAGGATGCAGACTTTATTGTCGTAATGATGACGCGGTGCCTGGACTGTTTCCAGTGACGTCAGCAGAGAAGCGGACTTCAGACCACTCTCTGCTGAAAATGGGTCATAAGAGTGCAAAACAAATTGCACTCCTGTGACCTTTAGGAGAATCCCAGCCAAAGGAACTCATGTTGCACTTCTCCTTTAAGGAGACATAAGGCCAGTCACCGGCTCCCTGCTCACTGAAGACAGAGAACTGAGCGATCCGCAGTCTTTGATCAATCAATTCTCGGCCTAGAGGCGGTGGGGGGCAGATGCTGCATTCACCTAGGTGAGTATAAATGTTTGTTTTTTTCCAATCCCAAACTTCTCTTTTAAAGTGTCATTAAACCCACATCATTAAAAAATATCAGTAAATGCTGTATTACATGCTGTTCATACTCATTCTGCAAAAAAACTGGTTGAGCCTGCTGTTCTTTATTTCCCCTGCTATTCATGTCCATGCAGTTGGATTTTTCAGAGCAGTGTTGGCAGCTAGTGCACATGTTCAGTTTTCAGTGTATTTCTACCCTGAGCAAAAAGTAATAAAAACACAGAGGCAGTTTTTGACATGCCACTTTTTTTAATATTTTGGTGTGACCCCACGCCATTTTTTTAAATAGCCAGGTATCACTCGAAATATAATTTTTGCTGCAGCATGTTCTATACATGTAACAGATGTGCCGCTTTACAGGCAGACTAAAAGGACCCCCAGGCGCTATATTTAAATGATTTCATCATTTTTATTGTTGCACTATAAGTATCATTAAAATCAAGAAAAAGAAGCAGCCGGCAACTCCATAACCTAAAGCGTATTTATCGTAAAGCCTTCTGTCAGAAACCATAAATCAGACTGAGACAGAAGTACAATTAAAGGGGTTGTAAAGGTAAATGTTTTTTCACCTTAATGCATTCTATGCATTAAGGTGAAAAAACATCTGACACTGCCTGCGCCCCCAGCCCCCCCGTTTTACTTACCTCACCCCTTGAAAGTCCCACGCTCGTCCCCCGACGTCCTTTCGACCGTTCAGCCTGGCCGCTGATTGGCTGGAGTGGATGGATGGAAAGCAGCGCAGCCATTGGCTCGCGCTGCTGTCAATCACCATTGACGCGGAGCACCGGGGGCGGGGCCGTGTGATACAGCGAGCGGCTATAGCCGCCGGCTGTATCACGGGAGCGTGCCCGCAGATGCTTCTCACCATGCGAGGGAGCTCGCATGAACGTGAGAAGCATCTGCGGGAGGAAGCTGAGACAGCCGCCGAGGGACCCCAGAAGAGCAGGTTTGGGGCCACTCTGTGCAAAACGAGCTGCACAGTGGAGGTAAGTATAACATGTTTGTTATTTTAAATAAAAAAAAAATTCACTTTACAATCCCTTTAAATCACACTTGTTTATTAATAAAAATAAAAAGGCAAATAGAAAAGCGTAGTCAAGCACAGCCAGAGTCCAGTAACCAGATCGGGTAGTCAGCCAGGCCAGAAATCAGGGATCCAAGTAGAGTAACAGCAAGCAGGATTAAGTAGCTAGAAGGGATGTCAGCAAGCCAGTCTTTAAACAAACCGCAGGAGATGGTTTCTAGTGATGTGACCAAGGCGAAGGCAGAGGTGAAGTGAGCTGGAAGGCTTTAAGTAGGCAGGTCAGATGAGCATCATCAGGAACAGCTGGTAACTGGAGAGAGAAGAGAGCTGGCAATTAGCCGACAGCTGAGCGGCCAGCCCAGAGAAGGAAGGGCTAAGCCAGCCCTGATACCTTCACAGTGAGTACAGTCAGCAGAAGACTAGTTTTGGCGATAAGCCTTGATGACAGCCCACATATATGTTGAATAACATGAACATTTATACATAAACGACTATCAAATGACTACTGCTCCTCTCCAATCAACAATGTGTTCAACTGAAATCAGGTGATTGGTTACAAGTTGTTAACAGGTGTGAAGATGACTTGAGATACAAAACATACAAAGACTATCTTGACATGTGACAAAATACATATATTAAAAGCTCTATGAGAGAATCTTTAATGAAAAAATATCTAAAAAGATACACATAATAGCGGTGGTGTATTCCTGTAGGTACCCTTGTCTGTAGGTGGAAAATCCACCAGACTTCACGTGAAAGAAATGCACAGTGGATGTCCCTCCCACGTGAGAATAATTTAACTCTTTCCAAGCCTGAGTACGAGAAAGGATGCCATATTGCCATTATGTTAATACTTAAAGTGCTTAGATACATTGGATAAGCCTTTATCGGTACTGTAAGATGCATCATGAAAATGTTCGCTGAATCGAGTTCTCAATGGTCTCATGGTGCAACCCACATATTGTTACATTTACTGCATTCCACAGCATATACAACATTGCTAGTGCCACAGTTGATATATTCACGAATCGTGAATTCTTGTCCTGTGGCACATGAAATTACTGTCTTGTATTGTCTGGAGTGTCTACTACAAATATATAAGAGCCCACAGTGTTCAACCAAGTTTTTTTGTATTGCTGCAACTCAAACAAACTTGTGGACAAAAGGCCTCCTAGCGTTTTAGCACGGCGGCTTGAAAACCTACAGCCCGACTTAAGTAGTGGTGCCAAATCTGCATCCATGGAAAGTATTGGTCAATATTTATCTATGTTTTTTATTTTATTAAATTCCAAAGAGAAGGCAGTTACAAAAGTGACTTAACATCATTAATATCACTTCTCCGTTAAAAAATATTGTTTTTTAAAAACAATTTGAATTGATACATGTCCCCCATGGCAGTACCCAGACCCCAATACCCTTTTTTATCGCCATTTACTTACATATAAAATAAATATAAACCTCCAAAATGGAATTGATTTTTCTTGTTTGGCTCCTATAGATGGGGTTCGCCGTTCGGGTCAGTACTTTTCCCCTCTTCAGGAGTTCTGCTGCAAACCGAGCAGGGGGGTGTTCAGCCCATCTCTAGTGTTTAGTATCACTTTTCTTGTATTTGAGCACCACAATCTGAAAATGCTGTTTTATTCATTTTTAATAATATAAGGAAACTCATGTATTTATTAATGTGCTTTATTTTGTTGAAAAATCTTTTTTTTTGCAAAAACACCCCCCCCCCCCCCCAGCATTTTTAGCTGCAGCCATCTTGAGTAAGGGCAGATGATTCATGTAACATTTTCTTCCTGGAATCCATCTACCCTAATGTGATGACACCAGGGGCGGATCCAGGGGGGGGCAACGGGTCAATTGCCCCCCCCCCGAGAATACTGGCAGGCTGGTTCCGCGGGTCCAATCGCGGCCGGTTCCGCGGGTCCAATCGCGGCCGGTTCCGCGGGTACCAGCGGGCCGGTTCCGCGGGTACCCGCGCTGAGTGGACGGTGAGGGGGGGGGCAGCTGGGCGGCTTAGGAGGGCTGCTGGCCAATCAGGAAGCCAGCAGGCAGGGGAGCAGGGAGATGACATCATCTCTCACTGCTCTGCATCCCTCCAGTTCCGTCCTCACTGTGTAGGAAGCTGTGTGCAGCAGAGAGATTGCAGAAAAGTGATACAGTAGGTGACAACCCGCAATGTGTGGCAGGCTACGTGGCAAGTGGCAATCCGCAATGTGTGGCAGACTACGTGGCAAGTGGCAATCCACAATGTGTGGCAGGCTACGTGGCAAGTGGCAATCCGCAATGTGTGGCAGACTACGTGGCAAGTGGCAATCCACAATGTGTGGCAGACTACGTGGCAAGTGGCAATCCACAATGTGTGGCAGGTGACGTGGCAAGTGACAATCCGCAATGTGTGGCAGGTAACGTGGCAAGTGGCAATCCGCAATGTGTGGCAGGCTACGTGGCAAGTGGCAATCCGCAATGTGTGGCAGGCAACGTGGCAAGTGACAATCCGCAGTGTGTGGCAGGCTACGTGGCAATCCGCATCTGGTGGCAGGCGACGTGGCAAGTGACAATCCGCAATGTGTGGCAGGCAACGTGGCAAGTGACAATCCGCAATGTGTGGCAGGCAACGTGGCAAGTGACAATCCGCAATGTGTGGCAGGTGACGTGGCAAGTGGCAATCCGCAATGTGTGGCAGGTGACGTGGCAAGTGGCAATCCGCAATGTGTGGCAGGCAACGTGGCAAGTGACAATCCGCAATGTGTGGCAGGTGACGTGGCAAGTGGCAATCCGCAATGTGTGGCAGGCAACGTGGCAAGTGACAATCCGCAATGTGTGGCAGGTGACGTGGCAAGTGGCAATCCGCAATGTGTGGCAGGCTACGTGGCAATCCGCATCTGGTGGCAGGCGACGTGGCAAGTGACAATCCGCAATGTGTGGCAGGTGACGTGGCAAGTGACAATCCGCAATGTGTGGCAGGCTACGTTGCAAGTGGCAATCCGCAATGTGTGGCAGGCTAGGTGGCAAGTGACAATCCGCAAAGTGTGGCAGGCAACGTGGCAAGTGACAATCCGCAATGTGTGGCAGGTGACGTGGCAAGTGGCAATCCGCAATGTGTGGCAGGCTACGTGGCAAGTGGCAATCCGCAATGTGTGGCAGGCAACGTGGCAAGTGACAATCCGCAATGTGTGGCAGGTGACGTGGCAAGTGGCAATCCGCAATGTGTGGCAGGCTACGTGGCAAGTGGCAATCCGCAATGTGTGGCAGGCAACGTGGCAAGTGACAATCCGCAATGTGTGGCAGGTGACGTGGCAAGTGGCAATCCGCAATGTGTGGCAGGCAACGTGGCAAGTGACAATCCCCAATGTGTGGCAGGTGACGTGGCAAGTGACAATCCGCAATGTGTGGCAGGCTACGTGGCAGGTGACAATCCGCAATGTGTGGCAGGTGACGTGGCAAGTAACAATCCGCATTTGGTGACAAGTGACGTGGCAAGTGACAATCCACATTTGGTGGCAGGCGACACGGCAAGTGACATCCTCAGGGCTCCCACTGATTCTGCATTATGGTGAGTTGAACCATTTAATTTTATATTACAATGTATTAATAGAAATAATGCGCTTCAATCATCCTGACACCATAACAACCATGGTGCCGTAATGATTGAAGCGCAAATACCAGCCATTTCCCATATAAATTGCCCCCAAAAAAACATATTTTATAGCAGTGCCCCTCCCGAGATTAGACTCTGGATCCGCACCTGGATGACACCCTAGAAATTCTTGTGCATGCACTGCACAATATACATGAGTTGCCTGTAAACTTTCGCAAGGTCAGGCAGGCAGGCAGGCAGGAAGGAAGGTGTGCTTAGCTGAGAAAACCTCTCTTCTTTTACACGTAAGAAAAAAATACCCATGAGGGCTCCTGGGATGTATGACATCATTTTTGCCTAGGCCAGAAACCTGTGCACTGCCTACTAGCACATAATGGCTGACTTACCTTAAAACGAAGCACTCTGCTGCCGGGTCTTCCATCTTCACCCAGTCTTTCTTTCAGGTTCACAGGCTTTGGCTGTTTGAATGGCTAAATCCTGGCACCCTCCATTCAAAGTGCAGTGCGCATGCACCGTCAATGTCCCCAGCTGCTATTAAAGTAAATATCTTTTAACGTTTGCATGTTTAGAGGATGTTTACTGTACCTACAGTTGTCTTCCTCTAGGCTTACCTGTAGGTATAAATCAAAAAGCAGACTTTACTACCACTTTAATGTTGATTGAGAGAATTTAGTTCCACTTTAGGTAAAAGTGAGATCATTGTGTATCAGCAAAATGCTACACAAATGATACTCAAAAAAGGATACCTGTACTAGGACATTCTAAACCAGTGCATGCAATGCCTTTTGGCAGACTTCTTCCACTTGTTTATATATTTATTTCTTAACATAGAGCACAGCATAAACAAGGTAATGAAGAACAGATACATTGTTCAGGGTTAATGGAATTTTAATAACATTTGTCCCACTTTGCAATGAATAAACGACCAGTTTTGCTGCCCGGAAAAGGATTGCACACTTGAGTTGTTTAGCAAAGAAAAATAAAAAATTGCATGTTCTGCCAGATCTTTTTCCTTGTATGAAATGTTTTTTTTCAAACACTTTAATTAGTTACAAGTTAACCATCATTAACCCATAGCAGTTGTAGATGTAGCTGCTATGCCATCTCTATTGTGATCTCATTGAGGGAGACATCCAGAATGTAATATTAGATCTGTTTATTATATAGGATTTCTATAACACCACCGTTTGTGCAGTACTTTACAAAATAAAGGAAGACTAAACAGTTTCAATACATTTCATTGAAAGAGGATTATGAAATGGGAGGGTCTGTTTGTGGAGCTTGCAGTCTAAAAGGGAAAGGGAAGTGGTACAAATGGTAATTGCTGTGGGGAATGGCCAGATGGAGACAGTCAAATATATTTTTAAAAGTGTCTTATTGGACACATCCTGCTGACCGTAAGATATATCCCTGATTTTTTGTGTTTTGTTTTTTTATTTTGCCTGGGTTTCAAAAATACATGGCCACCTATCCATTTAGAGCAAATTGACAGTTCCTCCTGGTAAATCACCCCAGAAAATTGTACACCATCACCACCAACCCACTTTATCAGAACCCTGCTCCATTGCTCTATGGCCTGGATCTCCAACCTACAAGCTGATTCTCTTTTTTGGATAATTGCCTGCATTCAATTAAGACAATCAATGGGAGTAGCCTCCGATCTTTAGAGCTATTATTTATTTCAAAGTTTTATGTCTGTAATATGGTTATGACTTATAGGCTGAAATGTGTCAACTGACTTAATCTGCGTTTGTTCGCTGTGGCTATTCAATAAAATTAAGGAATTTTAAGAGCAATAACCGAAGTGCAGATAATTTTTTCTACACGATCTCCAACCTACAGCCTGTGGGACACATCTGACCTGCTAAAAGATTTTACCCACCCCACAGCTGGGGTTAGTGACATATTCTAAATGTGCACAGATTGAGGATTAAGGTCAATAGAGGCCACCTATGGTCTTGACTTCTACCTCCTCTGAACCCGCACCTTGACACTGTAAGGGGGACTCGGATGTAAGAGGTGACTCTGATGGTGACCCTGACGTAAGGTGAGATGCTAATGGGCACCCTGATGTAAGAGGGGACATTGATAGAGATTGAGATGTAAAAAGGACTCTGTGACCCTGATGTAAAAGGGAATCAAATATGGACACAGTTGCAATATGGGGATTCTGATGGGGATTTTTTAGTCTGCCAGCAATGTATAAAATACCATATATAAAACGTTTGGAGACTCCTGCTTTAATGCCCCTCTCACACTGGAACCGTGGCCGCATTGGTGCTAAAGCACCGCTCTTTTTAGAAGCGCTTTGGTGCTAATTAAGTAGCGCTTTTTTGCCACTAGCGGGGCGCTTTTAACCCCAAAGAATGGGTTAAAGACGCCCATGTTGCGGTGTTTCCGAATCGCTTTTCATGCACTTTGGAAATGCTTCCCATTCACGTCCATGGGCAGGGCATTTGGGAGCGCTGTATAAAGCACTCCCACACCGCCCTAAAGATATTGCTTGCAGGACTTTTCCTAACGTTCTGCAAGCGCACCACCCCAGTGTGAAAAGACACACTGAAAAGATTGAGAGCCGGTTTTCAGGCGCTATTTAGAGGCTATTCCTAGCACTAAAACGCATGAAAACTGCCTCAGTGTGAAAGGGGTCTAAGTGAGGGGTTTTGAGATAACAGGAAAGCATGTGACCTTCTCCATGTGACAGTGCTTTAGCCTAAGTGGCAGATCACCAGGCCCCAACACTGTCATGTGGGAGGGGGAATTTAATCAACCACTCTCATTAGTGCTGACACCAAAGCTTATACAGGGTGAACTACTGAAGCAGGAAGGAGCAGTGAGTATACTTTGCTAGGGGAAGGGGGTGGACTGTTAACAACAGCTGCATGTTCCAGTGTTGGTTGTTGTGAACCTGCAGTGACTATCTGAGACAGCCCCGCATTACAAATTTTAATAAATGGGGACCACAAATCTTTCTGGAGTCCACATGTGTCAAACACAAGGCACAGGAGCCAAATCTGCCCACAAGGCCATTTCTTGTGGCCCTTGCACCTTTCCTCGGAGAGGCTTGTCTCTGACACCCCCCCGTCTCTGCAGTTGGCAGCAGAGAGGAGTACAGAACTCTTCATAGAGATTTTGCGCCTGTTTGTGCTGCCGCAGCTTTCCTTTGTCTCTGCCCCCCCTGGTCTCAGCATTCTATGTCAGTGTGAGGTGAGGGGCGCTGACTACCGGCACCTCCATGTTTACATGTGAACGGCTGTGATTGGACACAGCTGATCACATGGCTAAAGAGCCAAGGCTCTTTACAGAGATCGGGGTCGCGCTGTGTCCTAGCAACACATTGCGACCAGGATCGACGCGCTGCGCATGAGTGGCCGTTCTGGGAAGCCGTCAAATGACTTCCGCCCAGAACGAGAGCTGCACGTTCATTTGACGGTGGGTGGGCGGCAAGCGGTTAAAGGAGTTGTAAAGGCAAAAGGTGTTTTATCTTAATGAATTAAGATAAAAAAAACTGTGTTGCAGCCTTCCCAGCATCCCCTAATTACCTGAGCTCCAGCGATGTCCACGAGTGTCTTAGCCATCCGGGACTCTCCTTCTAATTGGCTGAGACACAGCAGCGGTGCCATTGGCTCCCATGGCTGTCATTTAGAGTCAGTTAGCTAATTAGGGGAGAGAGGAGGGGAGACTGGGTCGGGACTCTGTGTCTGAATGGACACAGAGAGTTGTGACTCAGCTCGGGTGTGCCCATAGCAAGCTGCTGGCTGTGGGGGCACTCGACAGGGGAAAGGGGTCAGGAGCAGCCAAGAGGGACCCGAGAAGAGGAGGATCCAGACTGCTCTGTGCAAAACCAACTGCACAAAGGAGGTAAGTATAACATGTTGAAATTAGACTTTACCATCACTTAAAGCAAATTAAATAAGGTTAATAATTGCTAGAGAAGGAAAAAATAAGTATTTTCTGATGTTTATTATACACAGCATTTTCTATTTTTTTACACAATAATTCTGTGCGTTGAAGAACTATATTTTTTATAGTTGAGGCCCATGATAAAATGCCTGTTGTTCATGATTGTGTTGTCTGTTGGGAGCAGAACAATTATTTGCTGGGGGCTTTTGGCAGTCCTGACTTCTTACTGGTACAAATTGTAGAGCTTCCTGCCCCATAATGAATTGTGAAAGCACTGCACATCCACACACAGTGTCTAGCCAGCCAAAAAAATGTCCCAGTTCTAAAGGACTTCACTGAGCTGTCAAGGGGTGCATTCATATTTAAT
Organism: Lithobates pipiens; assembly: GCF_037356315.1. Lineage (NCBI taxonomy): Eukaryota > Metazoa > Chordata > Amphibia > Anura > Ranidae > Lithobates > Lithobates pipiens. Next base: position 302,642,213 of record NW_027507718.1, read on the forward strand.
ATACAAGTAATTACATTTTAGGAAACTGTAATTGTTCGGGAAAGAATTATGCACCCTTACAAAATGTATAACATGTAACAAGCATCCAAATAAAGCTGAGGCTACCAGGAAAGAAAATGAACAAACCACAAAACCACATCCTCTTTCAATAGGGTAACCTAGGGCACATGGACAAGTATTAAAGGAAGGAGCAGATTTCAGAGTGATTGCAGCTCACAAATATTAAATCCAGACATGAACAAAAAAAAAAATCACCGTGGGGAAGTTATTTGACTGCATATTTTCCTGTCGGCTAATAGCACTCTGGTTCCTCAGTAACATTTAACATTCAAATATAGCAATAGTATGTGTAGGATGGTCAGGATTTATCATGGTTTACCTAAAAAGAAAAAAATGTTATTTTCTGGTCTTTACTACTTATCCTGCAGCAATTTTCTAATGCTAGTGCCTTGCTTGCTTAGAGAATGAAGACCTTGTATAACCTTTATTGTACATTAGTTTGATTAATGTTAGAATCCAGCAGCCACTAGTACAGATCACATGCTGCATACCGTTACAGAGTTTGGGGGTTATCCTCTAGTGCTGTCCTAAAGGTGTCCTATAGCTAACTTACCTTGCTTCTGTTGTCACATGCACTTTGACTATCTGAACAATGAAGGCTTTGATCGGAGTGCGGCTGTCCAGATTTATTTTCCTCATTATTGCCTTTGCTGAGCCAAAGCCTGTTATTTCCACGCTGTGGAGGGCGCTACTTTCAGTTCACTACCTGGAGCGGTTCATCCTTTTTTCTGCTGTCCTAAAGGTGTCACCAAGTTTTACGAAATACCAAAATAACTGTTCCGTTCCCCAACTATATTGATTTTTCTTTTAAATACTATATATATATATATATATATTAGCAAAGGTGTGACCATAGGTTGGAAATGGGGGTGTGTGTGTGGAGGAGTTGTTTTGGGATGGGGGTAACTGTGTTGGTGAGAGCTAGTGGATTGAGGTGGTGGCAAGTGCAGAGGTGGCAGTAGGTTTGTGTAGGCTGGCAAGTGTAGGCACAGACTCGTGCTGGAGGTTTGAAATAGTGCTGTTAAAATGGTAAGAGTGTGGGGACTGCAGAATGGTGAGGGGGGCAAGGAAGAGTGGTGAGAGCGAGGAGGGTGTGTGTGGCAGAGTGGTGTATAAAGGGGGCAGAGTTGAGTGGTAAAAGTTGGTGTGCAGCGGAGTTTGAAAGAAGGAATGAGTGGTAAGAATGAGGCGGGTGGGCATTTAGCAGAATTATAGTCTGGGGAGCGGCAAAATTCTGGGACTAAGTGGAATACGCTTCTTGATGCCAATGCCTCTTGCTATGCTTGTCCTTTTTGCTCCTTCAATACAGCAGCAGGGTGGGAGAGAAAGCAAATAAAAAATACGTTCTGGCAGGAACACACCTGTCATTGTTGCTAGTGTGAAGTGAGCAAAAATATCATTCCTCTTCGCGCTCACCACTTTGTCAGCAGCCCCCTACCAAGGAAGTGGGTTAACTGATACTGGCCATAATTCAACCTTGAAAACTGAGGACATCTTATGGTGAAAAAAAAACAGTGCTTTACCGCCGACGCCTGCACCGCCCCAGTGTGAAAGAAGCCTTAGGAGCGGTGAATACACCGTTCCTTTCACCACTCCAAAGATGCGGCTAGCAGGACTTTTTTCAACGTCCTGCTATCGCACCTCTCCAGTGTGATAGCCCTCTGGCTTTCACACTGGAGTGAAAGGGGCCGTTTTGTTCAGGCGCTACACAGGCGCTATTTTTAGCACTGTAACGCCTGAAAACCACCCCAGTGTGAAAGGGGCCTTAGACTTTTTAAAATCTGAGACATCTGTGCATCCCTCCTCCACTTATAGTCTGTTTGGAATGGTGCTTCTGAAATGTATTTATTTTTAAAAAGGGGAGGAAACATAGTAGAAGATTAGCCCGTCTTTAGATAACAGACAAAATGAATATGGTATAGTAAAAAATAGTGTTTTGTACATGTTCAATTCTATTTTGTCCGTAAATGGCCAAGCGTGCCCACAAATTTAGGTCACACTCGGCTTTGCATGCATAATAGGTTAGGGTTAGAGATCTTAGTGATTTTGCTTCTAGTAGCTTTCTGAAAAAAAAAAAAAAAAAAAAATACACGCACATCTGAGATCTGTTGTGGGTTGGTGTGTATGTCGTACAACCCAGTGCATCTTATTAAGATTTGTGTGGTCAGGTTTCAGCCCTAGAGTAATGTAGGAGGGGAGAATGATTATGAAAACAGCACAAGGAAACAGCAAAATACATGTTCTTATTCTCTGTCTGTTTTTTATTATCACTCAGTTGTAAAGAATATTTCCAGCAAAATGATGACCCCATAAGTGGTTTTTGCATGAACATTTTACTTGAATTACTTCAGGCTTGTTTGGAGAACTTTGATCATTCATTCCCCAATTTGTGAAGGGGGACTAGATTTTAGAGACATAAATTAACTGGTGTTTCTGTTTAACAGGAGATTAAAAATGCAAGTGTAAGGAAACACATTTCTCTTGGTAATTTCTAGTTTGTTTGTATATAAGTCTATACGCTCCTGTTAAAATGTCAGGTTTATGTGATATAAAAAAATGAGGCAAAGATAAATAATTTCAGAACTTTTTCCAACTTTAATGTGACCTATAAACTGCACAACTCAATTGAAAAAAAAAAAAAAAACTTGGGGGGGGGGTAAAAAAAAATAAAAAATAATGTGGTTGCATAAGTATGCACCCCCTCGTATAACTGAGGATGTAGCTGTGTTCAGAATTAGTCAGTCAGTACACACCTGCTATCATTTAAAGTTTACCTTGTTAACCCCAAATAGTTCAGCTGTTCTAGTACGTCTTTCCTGACATTTTCTTGGTTGCATCCTACAGCAAAAGCCATGGTCCACAGAGAGCTTCCAAAGCATCAGAGGGATCTCATTGTTAAAATGTATCAGTCAGGAGAAGGGTAAAAAAAAAAATTTCCAAGGCATTAGATATGCCATGGAACACAGTGAAGACAGTCATCATCAAGTAGATAAAATATAACACAACAGTGACATTACTAAGAACTGGATGTCCCTCCAAAATTGATGAAATGATGAGAAGAAAACTGGTCAGGGAGGCTGCCAAGAGGCCTACAACAACATTAAAGGAGCTGCAGGAATATCTGGCAAGTATTGGCTGTGTGGTACATGTGACAACAATCTCCCGTATTCTTCATATGTCTGGGCAATGGGGTAAAGTGACGAGACAGAAGCCTTTCCTTACATAGAAAAACAAAACAAAACTTTGCAAAAACACATATGAAGTCTCCCAAAAGCATGTGGAAAAATGTGTTATGATGTGATGAAACCAAGGCTGAACTTTTTGGCCATAATTCCATAATATATGTTTGCCGCAAAAACAACACTGCACATTAACGCCATATCCACTGTGAAACATGGTGGTGGCAGCATCATGCTTTGGGGCTGTTTTTCTTCAACTGGAACAGAGGCCTTAGTCAAGGTAGAGGAAATTATGAACAGTTCCAAATACCAGTCAATATTGGCACAAAACCTTCAGGCTTCTGCTAGAAAGCTGAACATGAAGAGGAACTCCTTTCAGCATTAAAACGGCCCAAAGCATACATTCATATAAACAAAGGAATGGCTTCACCAGAAGAAGATTCAAGTTTTGGAATGGCCCAGCCAGAGCCCAGACCTGAATCTGATTGAAAATCTGTGGGGTGAGATGCCCTCGCAATCTGACAGATTTGGAGTGTTTTTGCAAAGAAGAGTGGGCAAATATTGCCAAGTCAACATGTGCCATGCTGACAGACTCATACATAAAAAGAATGATGTAATAAAATCAAAATGTGCTTCAACAAAGTATTAGTTTAAGGGTGTGCACACTTGTGCAACTTTATTATTTTATTTTTATATCCCACCCCAGATTTCAGTTTGTTTTTCAATTGAGTTGTACAGTTTATAGGTTACGTTAAAGGTGGAAAAAGTTCTGAAATTCTTTATCTTAGTCTAATTTTTTTATATCACAAATACCTGGCATTTTAACAGGGATGTGTAGACTTTTTTTATCCACTGTACAGTTCTATCACCAGTGTTTTCTTTTTAGAATTAAAGGTTAGGTTCACCTTTTCTTTTATTTTTTTTGTGTATAAATTCCAGCTCCCTTATGTACCAATTAATGTACCTCGGTTGCAGAAAAATAAACCCTACCTTAGCCATTGCTGTGGTCCATAGAAAGCTTCATGACTTCTTGGTATGTAGATTCGGTATGTAAGAGTCCGACACAGAAAGTAGTTCACCAGCTCACCTCTAGCAAACACATCCTGCACCCATCAACTAGGTTTGCATGGTTTACTCCATGTGTGCTTTTGCCTGGCTTGTCAATGTAAGCTGCCATGTTTACACAGCATCCCCAGCGTCCCTCCAGATGGGCCCTGGCCGGATGCTAAACTCTCTGGGGCCGTGGGTTAGACACCCCTGATGTAGTGCAAAGGCCTGCCTGATTGGATACAGAGTAAAGGGATAGCTATAGTGTATGGCAAACTTTATACACCTAAAATGATCTAGGCATGCTTTATTTGCCATTCATTGTTATTGGCACCCCAAATGCAGAAGCAAACACATAATTTACCACGTGAAAAAAAGTGTCAAACGCGGCAAAAGGCACAGAAAAAATGTGCTAACTGCAACATGCCAAACTGTCCCATGAGCTACTTTGCCACATGTAGGGCAGCCCATTGAAATCAACAGGTTGCCTTATGTGTGTCACAGGAAAAATGCTACGCTAGTTGTGAACGGGGCCTGAAGGTTCTTTACACAAGAAAAATGAGGCTCCATTTACATCTGTGTGTTTCCAAATCCATGGCAAACCATACAGAAAACCCACACTTTGTAGTGCTTTTCAGAAATGTGCTGCAAATGCACTAAAAAGCATGGTAAAAAATGCACCAAGCTTTGCTCCAAAAAAAAAGTTCTTCCGCTTCTTTGAGATGCTTACGTGTTGTATGTAGGGAAGACCATTCAAGCAATGCGTGATGACCCCCCCCCCCCCCCCCAAAAAAAAAACCCACGTGGAAACGTAAGTTCCCACTTTTATGAAGATGTGAACGGGACCTGTCAGCTGAGTGTCTCCATCCTCTCTCTTCACCATGCTATGTATTAAGTTGGCCATACACTATGCAATCTGATTTCCTTTATATTTCCTTGATGTAATGTAATTTGTATCAAACCAAGCAGGCCTTTGCACTACATAGCTGATGGGAAATATAAAGGAGCTTGTACAATCAGATTGTAATGTGTATGGTCACCTTAAGGGAAGAAGTAGGTGAGTGGGTAGAAATAAAAGGTGGTGGTATAGTAATGAGAGAGGTGTGGACCAGACTGGTAATACACAACCTATCATACCCTTTTCTGTGATGCAACAACACAATGAATGATGGGAGATAACCTATAGGAAGTGATGAAAGATAAAATTATAAGTATAATTATAACTTAAACGTTAAATTTTAAACCATCTGTGAATGAGTTAGATGAGAAAAAGGAACATTGGGATGGCTGGACCATAAGTGACAATAGAAAACGGTTCTATTTACTGGTATTATTAAAAGTGAAATTCTGCCCGAAAAGGTGAATTAGGCCTTTAATATTCTGACTAATGTTTTATTGTAAGGCAAATAATTAAAGCTGCAGGTGACATATGTCCTTTAATACATGCCTTCTAAATATATTGTTTTGTAGGAATGTTATCTATTATTAGTAAAGTATTCTTATTTCCACAGGAAGACAAAAGCTGGCCATAGATGGATAGAAAAACTAACAAAAAAAGTCAACATTTCCGATTTTTAACATCTAATTGATTTCTACTACTACACCTAGTGGTCATGCGCATTTCACTTCAAAATATATATATATTTTTTGAACTATTGACCTTTAAATGATTCGAACATCGTTTGAAAAAAAAAAATCCACTGTGTTTGTTCTTTCATTTTCAATCTTGGAGCGGAAATTGTCTGTCACAGTAAGCACGCTATTTATTTGAAAATTGAACAATCCATTGACTGATTTGATTTATTTTATTTTTTTTCTATTCATGTATGGCCAGACCTGGTTTCATTTCTGTTCAGCCAGCAGATTCCTCCATCCACACAAACGTGGTGGATGGAGGAATTCCCCCTCTTCCCCTGGGCCAATGTACAGTGGAGACGGAAAGTATTCAGACCCCCTTAAATTTTTCACTCTTTGTTATATTGCAGCCATTTGCTAAAATAATTTAAGTTCATTTTTTTTTCCTCATTAATATACACATTGCACCCCATATTGACAGAACAACACAGAATTGTTGACATTTTTGCAGATTTATTAAAAAAGAAAAACTGAAATATCACATGGTCCTAAGTATTCAGACCCTTTGCTTGGTATTTAGTAGAAGCACCCTTTTGATCTAATACATCCATGAGTCTTTTTGGGAAAGATGCAACAAGTTTTTCACACCTGGATTTGGGGATCCTCTGCCATTCCTCCTTTCAGATCCTCTTCAGTTCTGTCAGGTTGGATGGTAAACTTGGTGGACAGCCATTTCTAGGTCTCTCCAGAGATGCTCAATTGGGTTTAAGTCAGGGCTCTGGCTGGGCCATTCAAGAACACTCACTGAGTTGTTGTGAAGCCACTCCTTCATCATTTTAACTGCGTGCTTAGGGTCATTGTCTTGTTGGAAGGTAAACCTTCAGCCCAGTCTGAGGTTCTGAGCACTCTGGAGAAGGTTTTTCATCCAGGATATCCCTGTACTTGGCTGCCTTCATCTTTCCCTCGATTGCAACCAGTCGTCCTTTCCCTGCAGCTGAAAAACACCCCCACAGCATGATGCTGCCACCACCATGCTTCACTGTTGGGACTGTATTGGACAGGTGATGAGCAGTACCTGATTTTCTCCACACATACCGCTTAGAATTAAGGCCAAAAAGTTCTATCTTGGTCTCATCAGACCAAAGAATCTTATTTCTCACCATTTTGGAGTCCTTCAGGTGTTTTTTTTTTTTTAGCAAACTCTATGCGGGCTTTCATGTGTCCTGCACTGATGAGAGGCTTCCGTCGGGCCACTCTGGTGGAGGGCTGCAGTGATGGTTGACTTTCTACAACTTTCTCCCATCTCCCGACTGCATCTCTGCAGCTCAGCCACCGTGATCTTTGGGTTCTTTACCTCTCTCACCAAGGCTCTTCTCCCCCAATAACTCAGTTTGGCTAGATGGCCAGCTCTAGGAAGGGTTCTGGTCATCCCAAACGTCTTCCATTTAAGGATTATGGAGGCCATTGTGCTCTTAGGAACCTTAAGTGCAGCAGATCTGTCTCTGAGCTCTTCAGGCAGTTCCTTTGACCTCATGATTCTCATTTGCTCTGACATGCACTGTGAGCTGTAAGGTCTTATATAGACAGATGTCCAATCAGTATAATCAAACACAGCTGGACTCAAATGAAGGTGTAGAACCATCTCAAGGATGATCAGAAGAAATGGACAGCACCTGAGTTAAATATATGAGTGTCACAGCTAAGGGTCTGAATACTTAGGACCATGTAATATTTCAGTTTTTCTTTTTTAATAAATCTGCCAAAATGTCAACAATTCTGTGTTTTTCTATCAATATGGGGTGCTGTGTGTACATTAATGAGGAAAAAAAGGAACTTAAATGATTTTAGCAAATGGCTGCAATATAACAAAGAGTGAAAAATTTAAGGGGGTCTGAATACTTTCCGTCCTCACTGTATTCCGATTGATTATATGTTACACTCCGCTGAATTCTAGCCCCATGATGAATTAATTTACCTGCAATCCATGTGTTAACAGTATGAAAAAGATAAAGTAAATAAGTAGACATAAGGTTTGTCAGACTGATTAAATTAACTTTCTATTTTAGAAATGATGGTCTAAACCAAAAAAACAAAACAAAGCAAAACCATATGCGCCTACCATTCACATTAATTGCATATTGGCAGTCTCTGTTCTGATTAGCAAATCCTTACCCTACACAATCCACTTGGTATTACCTGATCTGAGGTAGATATATCACCGTAGTAGGGCAGAAGTTAAAACCCAAAGAATGGTATTGGTCAATATTGCTTAATGCTTATGCCCTTCCTTCCCCATTCCAGTCTCAGATACCGTACAATATGGAAAAACTGGCTTTGTCTGTGGTCTTTTGAATGTACTAGCTGGTGATTTTAAGAATATGCTAGATGGTTTTCTTTATAATTTCAGTCCACTCAGACCTCTAAATCCTGGTATTTTGCCACGGGCCAATGCAACCTTATTTACAGATGTTTTGAGATGGGAAAATATCCATATTTAAAGCTTCTCTTATTTATCATGCACTTACAAATAGTCCACGACAATCAATCGGGCTTTAGGGAATTCATCTTTTTTGCAATTGGTGGCTGCTACTCTGTACCTGGCACTCATTCTCCATTGTCCACTATTTGAAGCATACTGGTTCATCCTGGAAGTTGGCCCCTGGCTGGCTGAGATAGGAGGTGTTTTGACAATGACCCTCAGGACTTTAGTGTTCTGTTGTTTTACATGAGAAAGGTCATAAAGTTGGGAGAAACTATCAGTTTCTTGCTACATCTTTATAAAACCACCAATGACCAGTGAGTTTGTCTGGTTAAAGCTGAGTTCCACTTAAAAAAAAAAAATTAGAAGTCAGCAGCTACAAATACTGCAGCTGCTGACTTTTAATGATTGGTCACTTACCTGTCCCAGGGTCCAGCGATGCGGGGGATCGAAGCCCCATCCGCCTCCCCCACTTCTCGGCGGTGCCGGCATTGTAAATGTGGGCGTCTGGCTGTGGCTTCACAGCCATGCACCCACTGCGCATGCGCGAGCCGTGCCGCATACTCATGTGAGACCTGTGACGTGTCTTAGATGATTGCCTAGAGGGAGGGGGCAGAGCTGATCTCCCTTCCTGCACCGAGGGAAGTGACGTCAGAAGCCCAGGCGCTGAAGGAGGCAGATTAAGAGGGACCCCCTAGCAACAGGCATTAAGAGGTGAGTAAAAAAAAAATTTTCTCCACATTTTTTTTTTGTTTAATGCAAATTAATGAAATTTTTTTTGGGTGGAACTCCACTTTAAGAATGATAGAGCCTGGCTGTCCACTGTCCAATCTAACAAATACAGTGGTGTGAAAAAGTGTTTGCCCCCTTCCTCATTTCCTGTTCCTTTGCATGTTTGTCACACTTTTTTTTTTTTTTTTGCATCAGTTTATAGCACGCCATAATCTCTCGTCAACAAATTTGTGGCAAGTTTTACGCCCTTGTGATTTTTGGGTGCCCTTCTTCTTATCGCCACTATTTTGCCTATTGGCAGTGCTGCTTTGACATCACATGCAATCCTTTTTCCTTTTTTCCTTTTTTTAACATCTTCCTCGATTTTATTTTTATTTATTTTAAAGAAATTCGAAAAAGTAGGAATATTACAAAAATATGCTTCCTATTCCATAAACTTATATTTTCCCGTCCCCTCCCCCTCACATCTCCCTCCCCAACCCCCCCCTCTCTCTCTCCGTCTCTCTCTCCCGCCCTCCCCCTCCTCTCCCCTCGGGACCACTCATTCTGGGACATTCCCTTGTTTCTTATACTCCAACCATTTTCCCCATTTGCTATGATAAATTTCCACTTGATCTCCTCTTTTAAATATTGATTCCTCCATTGATCTTAACCACTCTACTTTAGCTAACCATTCCCTCATGGATGGGGGTTCAACAGAGCCCCATCTCTTTGGGATCAGGCTTTTTGCAGCAATCAATAAGTGAGGTACCAATGAGTTTTTATATTCTCCTATTGTTTTATCAGTGTCATGGAATAGACATGTCCAAGGATCCTTCTTTACCTGTTCCCCTGTTATCTGGAAGATGTTTCCTATTATTTTCTCCCAATAAAGGCCAATCTTACCACACTCCCACCAGATATGTGCAAAAGTTCCCACCTTATCACAACCCCTCCAGCAGAGTGCTGATATGTCCGGCCTTCTCTTATGCGCTCTTTGTGGGACAATATACCATCTTGCCATTAATTTAAATGACATTTCCGCTGACATATTGTCCTTAGATATTGTACCTGCTATTCTTAAAATCTTCTTTCTACGTTCCTTATCTCCCAGAGTACCCAACTCTTCTTCCCATTTTTTTAAAAACAGTGGTTCTCCTGGTTCCTTTTCCTCCTCCAGAATTTTATAGATTTTGGACAAACTTTTTTTTTTACAGCCCGGGTCTGAAAGTATTCTCTCCATAGGTCTAAGATCTCCTTCCCCGCGGAGTGGTCGGGGTAGCGCCTGAACAAAATGTTTAATTTGTGCATATCTCCAGCTGTCTAATTTCCTACATCCCCATTTTTGTCTTATTTCTCCTAAAGTACAAACTCTGTCCCCGTTCATCACATCTTTCAAAAAAATATCATCCCTTTTTGCCCATCTTGTGAAATAAACATATTCTTCCTTCCCTGGTTTAAAAAAACTTGTGTCTAATAAAGAAATTAAAGGTGAATTGTGCTGCCAGTGATTTAATTCGCCCACTTTATCCCATATTCTAAACAAATTAGTAGTTAGTGGGTTAGTGCTTCTCCCCAAGTCACGGTAGTCCCTAGGTATCCAGATCCTTTTTCCTAAATTAACTCCACTTTGTGTTTTCTCTATATTTACCCACCCTTTATCGCCTTTATCATACACCCAATCCACCACCCGTGAGATTACTGCTGCCTGATAATATCTTCTAAAGTTCGGGGCGGCTAATCCCCCTTCTACTTTCCCCCTTTCCAGAGTCGCATATGAGATTCTAGGATTCCTACGTCCCCATATATGTTTTAAAATTAGGGTTTGGAGTTTCCTAAAGAACTCCTGCGGAACTTTTATTGGGATCATTTGAAACACATATATCAGTTTTGGTAAAATAAACATTTTCAACGCGTTTACTCTTCCTATTAGCGACAGGGGCTTATATCTCATGCGTTTAATACATTCTTTCACCCTATTCAATATATCTGTATAATTAGCTGCGTATGCGGATGACAATGTGGGTGTGATTTTTACTCCCAGGTACCTCAAATCTTCCCTACACCAGATGAAGGGGAAGAACCTCTGGAGTTCCTCTTGTTCTTTTTTTGGTACCGTTATGTTCAGAATCTCAGTTTTTGACATATTAATCTTGAAATTTGTCAGCTTCCCATATCTCTGGATCTCCCTGATTATATTTGGCAAAGTCACCCTGAGGTCCGATACATAAAATAATATGTCATCCGCATACGCAGAGATCTTATACTCTTCTCCGCCCATTCTCACCCCCCTTATGTCTCCATTCTTCCTAATTGAAGCCAACAAGGGTTCCAAGGCGAGTATAAACAGCATTGGAGACAGGGGGCATCCCTGTCTAGTTCCATTGTATAGCTTCACTACCGGGGAGAGGTTACCGTTAATTTTAATTTTTGCCGACGGGCGGGAATAAAATGCTTTTATCCATCGTAATATTTTTTCTTTTAACCCCAAATATCTTAAAGTCTCAAACATGAAGCCCCAGTCTACCCTGTCGAATGCTTTTTCAGCATCCACCGATAACAGGGCGACTGGGGGTCCACTGCTCTCCGCCCCATGAATCAACATTAGGGTTTTAAGACAGTTATCCCTCCCCTCCCTGCCCATAACAAACCCCGTTTGGTCCTTATGGACCCATTGGGGGAGCAACGGTTTCAATCTCTCTGCTATCACTTTTGAGAATATCTTCACATCCGTGTTCAGAAGAGAGATTGGTCTATAACTCCCAGGGGTTGTTGGCTCCTTCCCCTCCTTTAATATCAAAGTTATGTAAGCCATCAATGCCTCTTCCCTCAGATCTTCCCCTTCTGCAACTGCATTCATATACTCGCATAATTTGGGGGCCAATATCTTTTCAAACTTTTTATAATATAAAATTGGAAACCCATCCGGGCCTGGACTTTTCCCTATTGCCATCCCTCTTATTGCCCTCGCCACCTCGTCTACCGTGACCGGGGTCTCCAACATTTCCAGCTCTTCCTCTGGGACTTTAGGAAGATCTATCCCTTTTAAATACTCAGTAGCTCTGTTTTTCTCCATTCCCTGTCCTACCTTATATAACAGACTATAATATTTATGGAAGACCGTCGCTATTTCAGGGGTGGAGTGCTTCATTTCCCCCTTTTCATTTTTAATTTTGGGTATGAAAGACGCATTCCTTCTCTCCCGCACTACTCTCGCTAACCATTTCCCAGGTTTGTTCCCCTCCTGGTATCTTATGCTCTCTACCCAGTGGTTAACTCGCACCCTTTCCTCCTCCATAAGTTCTTCTAGTTGTAGCTTCTTCTCTTTTAGCTCTACTTTCTCTGGGATCCCCTTTGATCTAGTTTGTTGCTCCAGTTCCCAAATCTCCTTATTTAGATCTTGTAACCTTTTCCCTATTTCCTTTTTTTTCCCTGTCCCGATGCTTATTAAGATACCTCGTATATATGCTTTGTGGGTCTCCCATATCGTACTCCTCGTAACCCCAGGGGAATCATTTCTTATAAAAAACTCTTCTAGTTCTGTTTCAATTCTGCTTCTAGTTTCTGGGTCCTGGATCAAAGCTTCATTTAATCTCCATGTCTCTCTTTTAGCCTGATCCATTACAAGCTCCAGCTGCACCATGACTGGAGCGTGGTCAGATAAGGAGATAGATTTTATTACTGTATCTTTGAGAGCTGGGAGCATTTGATGTTCAATCAGAACATAATCAATTCGGGTGAATGTCCCATGCACCGAAGAGTAGAAAGTGTAGTCTCTGCTGTTCGGATGTTTAATCCTCCAAGCGTCAACCAACTGAAATTCTAAGAGCAGGGCCTTTATTTTTTTATATCTAAGCTCCGGCCATCGCGGGGATCCGGCTGAGGAGTCCACTCGAGGGTCGATGCTCATATTCAGATCTCCCGCTACTATCAGTTTACCTTTTTTAAACTCCGCTAATAGTTCCAAAACCTTCCTTAAAAATTTATCTGGGTCCCTGTTTGGGGAGTATATATTCGCAAAGGTGTATATTCCATCCGATAGTTTCCCTCTTATAAACAAGAATCTCCCTTCCGGGTCGGCCATCTGTTTCTCGACTTCAAACCTAACACTTCTCTCAAAGCCTATTGCTACCCCCCTAGCGTTACATGTTGTAGAGTCACCGTAGAACCATGTTGGGAACCCCCGGGACGTCAATCTCCCTGTAGCCTCGTGTGATAAATGTGTTTCCTGCAAGCAGACCACATTCGCTCCATACAATTCCAACTCCCTATTAACTCTGAACTTTTTTTGGGGAGTACTTATACCCCTTACATTATATGTTATCAATTTCAGTCTTGTCATGTCTCACTGATCCCCTCCCCCTCCTCTCCTCCCCCGCCCCTCCGGGAGGGAAACATCCCCCCCCACCGGAGGTCGACGCGGGGGAAGAGAGAAGGGGGGGGCGAGAGAGCGGGAGAGAGAGCACCTAAACCCTGTTTGAGAGAGAGATTACCCCCTAACCCACCCCCCCCTCCACCCCCCTCCCATCCCCCCTCCCCCCTTCCCCCTCCTCCATTCGGAGGAGTGAACAATTTCCACATTTGTTCCTCGCTTAGGTGTCCCGGTGACCCACAGGTCACCTTTTGCCCACCTAGCCTTCTTGGGGAGGACCGCCTCATTCACGGCCTATTCACGTGCCCTCGCCTCCCCCCCCAACTCCCCCCCTCACCCACCAATGATGGTAATTATACCCCCTCCCTCCCCCCCCCAACCTGAACCCGTGACCATTGCACCACCCTACTAATTCCTTCGTTCCCCAACACCTCCTCCCATCCTGGTAGTGCTGGTGGGGGGATTCCTAACTTATTACAAAAGTCCGTTAAGTCCTCTGGGAACCTTAGTACTGCGGAGCGGCCGTCTCTCCTTCCCCTAAGGCATGCTGGGAACCCCCATTGATAGGGGACATTTAATGACCTCATCAGATCTGTCAGAGGTTTAAGGAGCCTTCTTCTCCTCAATGTTTCCCCTGCTAGGTCCGAGAATATCTGTATCTCCGCCTCCTGAAACAAAATTTTGTCCAACCTTCGGATATTCTCCAACACTAACGCTTTATCCTCAAAAAAATGGAATCTAATTATTACGTCTCTTGGTTTTTCTGTGGCTTGGGCGCGGTATCCCATGACTCGATGTACTCTGTCTATTTTTAATTTGTCCGTCTCCGCCCTACCTAGAATGGGATTGAACAAGTCCTGCATCACCCTGGGGAGCTCTTCATTCCTAAATTTTTCTTCTAGGCCTTTTATCCTTAAATTTTTCCTTCTTCCGCGATTTTCTTGGTCCTCGATTTTATATAGGATCGATCTGTTTGTTTTTTGGGCTAATTTCACTTGTTCTTTTAGATCCCTCATATTTTGTTCGTATCCATTCATTCTTTCCTCCAACTCTTCCACCCTTCCTAGCACTCGGCCAATATCTGTCTTAATCCCGGCTATATCAGATTTAAGTGATGTTTCAACCTTGGTCAATGCCTCTGTAAAAACCTCTCTCAGCATGCTCAGGCTCACTTGTGGGTCTGCCAGCACTAGGGCTCCTTCTAATTCGGGTTGGATTTCAGGTTGAATTTCGGGTAGGGGGGTAGCCTCTCCTTTTCTCCCCAGTTCTTCCCTTTTTTTCCCTTTATCTTCATCTCGGGAGCTTACCCCCCCCCGTCCTGGTACGAGTTGGGCCTACGTCCTTAGGCTTTCCTGCTCCCCGCACTTCTCCCGTGTCTATAGTTTTACTCGTGCCTGCACCTGATTTTCTTGATGTCTTCTGGCTAGGGGTTTCCTGGCTGCTTTCCAACACACTTATCTCCCCCACTAAGTATCGTTGTATCCCCCCCGGGCTAACAGGTCCCGTACCCCCCCTTTTATTCATCTTCCCCGGCATTCTCCTTTGTTGCAGGTTGACACCCAGATCCAGGCCCTGTCCCTTTCCCTATGACTCTTATGGGGTCCGGGTTGCTCAGATCACTTTCTGGGGGCGGGATACCTCACTCCCTTGTACCTGTATGCCTGCAGGCAGCTACAAGACAAGATTGCTGTCAGGGAGTGCTGGGTGCACAATGGGCGAAGGACCGACAATTTGTGAAATGAGCCCCCAACCCGACCGCTATTTTATGTCTCTATCTAAAAAAATAGAGGAAAAAGAAAAAAAACTCTGCATAGCATTACTGATTATTAATCCTTCAAATGTCCATCTGTTCACCTCTCATCATTCCTCCCCCTGCAGGGTTTATATCCAGCTAATCAAGCAGTGTTGGTAACAATCTGATAGTCCCAGAGAAGGAGTCACATTAAGAGCAGTTGTTAGCGTGCTTATATATATATCCGCCTTACCACTTTCCAGGAGAAGTTATTACCATAACAGCTTCTAGTCAATGATGATGACAAGATATGCAGCCGACCATCACCCCTCCTTTCATTCACACAGATTGCTCAGCTATCATTGCTCCTCCACTCTGTCGCTGATTATCTCATTCATAACCTTGCCGGCCTGTGCAGGGGTGGAAAGGTCCGTGTCCAGCTAATCAGGCGATATTGGTAGTACACTGATAGACAGGTAGTAGATGTCACATTAGCAGCAATCGTTAACCAGCTTATACATGTATGTACCTTACCGCTTTCAAAGAGAGGTCTTTAGAATGATAACTTCTGATCACTGATGATGACCAAATCTCCAGCGGGCCATCTCCCCTCCACTCATCCATACGGTTGCTCACCTCTCACTGCTCCTCCACTCTGTCAATGACCCTCTAATTCTTGCCTTACCGACCTATGGAGGGTAGAGAAGGTCCGTGCCGTCAAGCCTGCTCCGCTGAAAGGAGGGGGGGGCGTAAGGCTTCCTACAGAGCCACCTTCCCACCGCTGTGTCTCCGCTTCACAGGAAGCATTCTCCGCTCGCTCTCTCTCCTGGCTTGATCCGGGGCGTCCGCTCGCCTCGTGGAAGCGAACAGCTGACGGCGGGTGGGCGGGGCGGGTGGATCAGGAGGCATGGGCGGGGGCGGCGGGGGGAAAGGATGCGAGCCGACGGCCGCTACGTGTCCACGGCTCCTCCCATTCCCAAGTGAAGCCTCCCCATGTTTGTCACACTTAAGTGTTTCGGAACATCAAACCAATTTAAACAATAGTCAAGGACAACACAAGTAAACACAAAATGCAATTTGTAAATGAAGGTGTTTATTATTAAAGGTGAAAAAAAATCCAAACCATCATGGCCCTGTGTGAAAAAGTGATTGCCCTCTAAACCTAATAACTGGTTGGGCCACCCTTAGCAGCAACAACTGCAACCAAGCGTTTGCGATAACGTGCAATGAGGCTTTTACAGCGTCCTGGAGGAATTTTGGCCCACTCATCTTTGCAGAATTGTCCTAATTCAGTTGCATTAGAGGGTTTTCGAGCATGAACGGCCTTTTTAAGGTCATACCACAACATCTCAATAGGATTCAGGTCAGGACTTTGGCTAGGCCACTCCAAAGTCTTCATTTTGTTTTTCTTCAGCCATTCGGTGGTGGACTTGCTGGTGTGTTTAGGATCATTGTCCTGCTGCAGAACCCAAGTTTGTTTCAGCTTGAGTACACGAACAGATGGTCGGACATTCTCCTTCAGGATCTCTTGGTAGACAGCAGAATTCATAGTTCCTTTTATCACGGCAAGTCTTCCAGGTCCTGAAGCAGCAAAACAGCCCCAGACCATCACACGACCACCACCATATTTTACTGTTGGTATAATGTTCTTTTTATGAAATGCAGTGTTCCTTCTACGCCAGATATACTTGGACACACACCTTCCAAAGAGTTCCACTTTTGTCTCATCGGTCCACAGAATGTTGTCCCAAAAGTCTTGGGGATCATCAAGATGTGTTGTGGAGAAATTGAGACGAGCTTTGATGTTCTTTTTGCTCAGCAGTGGTTTTCTCCTTGGAACTCTGCTATGCAGGCCATTTTTGCCCAGTCTTTTCCTGATGGTGGAGGCATGAACGCTGACCTTAACTGAGGCAAGTGAGGCCTGCAGTTCCTTGGATGTTGTTGTGGGGTCTTTTGTGACCTCTTGGTTGAGTCGTCGCTGCGCTCTTGGGGTAATTTTGGGCGGCCGGCCACTCCTGGGAAGGTTCACCACTGTTCCATGTCTTCGCCATTTGTGGTTAATGGCTCTCACTGTGGTTCGCTGGATTCCCAAAGCTTTGGAAATGGCTTTATAACCCTTTCCAGACTGATAGATCTCAATTACTTTCTTTCTCAATTGTTCCTGAATTTCTTTGGGTCTCGGCATGATGTGTAGCTTTTAAGAATCTTCTGGTGGACCTTACTGTGTCAAGCAGCTCCTATTTAAGTGATGCCTTGATTGTGAACAGGTGTGGCAATAATCAGGCCTGGGTGTGGCTAGAGAAATTGAACTCAGGTGTGGACAACCACAGTTATAGTATGTTTTAACAAGGGGGGCAATCACTTTTTCACACAGGGCCATGATGGTTTGGATTTTTTTTCACCTTTAATAATAAACACCTTCATTTACAAATTGCATTTTGTGTTTACTTGTGTTGTCCTTGACTATTGTTTAAATTGGTTTGATGTTCCGAAACACTTAAGTGTGACAAACATACAAAGGAACAGGAAATGAGGAAGGAGGCAAACACTTTTTCACACCACTGTAGGTCTAATTCCATCAGAAGAGAGCATATTGTTTAAATAGGCTAGTCTTCAGATTGTTGTCTTTTGTTTTTTCCACAGAAATAATGTTATGTGGGGGGGTTGGGGAGGCCACGCAGGCAGCATTTGGGACTGCGTTCTTTTATAATGGCAGCTCTGTATTTTAAAGCCTGGTACACATGGGTGGGATATCAGCCGGTTCAACAGAAACCTGCCGAAATTTGGCCCATGAGTACATCAGCCTGCCACTCGGCCAGCTTCTGTTTAATGGGCATGCTGTAAAACCAGCATCCGATCAGCATTGGCAGCCAATGGCTGCGAGCGCCGAGCGGTGTGTTCTGCCGGGAGGCAGTCACCCTGTCAGAACACAATAGCTCAGCAGGAAGATTACTGTTAACTGTATTAACATTGCATAGTTAGTACATTGAGCTCCTCCTGAGCTCCTCAGGTTTTTTTTTTTTTGTTTGCTTTTCGCTGGGTTGAACAAAAAAAAGTTGTACCATGCTCTACTTGCTGACAGTGTGTTTTCAATCTGTGTTTTATACACTTGGCTCATTCTCAGATCCTAATTCTGGTCCAGAAAGATATTTTTTCTATGTAAAAAAAATTGAACTAAACACATTTTGTAGGCCATTAGAAGATTCAACAACCAGACAACAAAATCAGCAACCAGAACCAGCAGACCAACCTCTGGGGGATTGGATTGCTTGTATCCCAAACCAGCCTCCAAAAATTGGAAGACATGAGTCCAAAGTACAGAGATCTCCAAAATGAATAAAACCGTTCTGCTGGTAATACACAACATTTTTGACGCACCCTTAAATGTCAAACCCATTTTATGTTATCCTCCTGGGGTGTGATGTAACTGGTGTATGAATTTAAATAAATTAAAATTGAATAAGCTAGTTGGTAGTGCTGGCAATTTCCTCAAATCAAACCGCTTCAAGATCATCCCTTTGGTCATCATCTAGAAACAGAATAAGCTTTGTACATTTGCATTGGGTTGTCTTAAAGTACTGAGAACCTCTAAATCAGTAATTCTCAGCCAGGGTTCTGTGGAATCCCATGGTTCCTCCAGCTATTGCTAGGGGTTCCTTAAGCTTTTGCTGTTTGACCTCCTATTTAATGATGCCTGCATAGTTTCAGGGCCAATGTCATTTGATACAGCCAGCAGCATGGCACCAATGACCTTTTTAGCTGCCTGTAAGGGTGTCATTCTGACCACCACTGAAGGGGTTCAAACCTCCTACAGACCATTAATGTAAGGGACATATTTTTTATTGATCCCCGATGAGTTGGTTTTAGAAAGGGTTCCCTGAGACCTGCAAATTATTTTAGAGGTTCCTCTGGGATAAAAAGGTGTAGAAAGACTACTCTAGATTGTAGGTAGGTAAAAAATATGAAACAGGTTTTCCCAGAGCCTCACTGCCCATAAAAACCTCCCACTTCATGTCCGATGTCATGAATATTTTAAAAGAATCCTTTGTTAGTAATGAAATCCATTATAAGAAAAGTCCTTTCTAGGCAATAAGAGAGTCAGAGGTTGCCTGAGATTTGACAGTTGTCAACTTCCGTACCTCTCATGCTGTGTGCAAGGTAGGAAGCTTTGTGTAAAGTCAGGTAGTTGACAGATAGGCTGTCAGATTTCAGGTGACCTTTGCCCACCAGACCTAAACTAAAGAGACCAAGTTTTTAAAGGGGGAATTATACAATTTTTTGTGTTAAGCCTGTACAGTTATACTAATTAAACGGGTAAATATTTATTTCCTATATAAGCTCAGTTGTAAAATGATCTCTTAAAAAATAGCAGCAGTTTGCACCTTGTGCACCCTTTGCATCTCTAAAACATAGAATGCTTTGGTCAAGGATGAAAAACGCTGCAGTGAAAAAGTGGTTAAAGGATAACACACATTTCACAAGACTCACCTGACTTGAATGCTTATTTTTAACATCTTTCTACTACTTATTAACTGGCTAAAATTAAAACTTTTTGAAAGACAGCATGCCATCCTTTCATAGCTGAATCATTTGTCACATAGAAGTTCAAATAAGGTTTCAGTGTATAGTTTAAGCAGTTAGGATACATTTTCATGTTGCGCACTTGTTGCTCTGGGTTCATCTAGCGAGTTTTGATGGTGTGTGTACTGTTACAACTCGCCTGTCGTTGCCATTGGGCTTCTCTCGATAATTAGCTTAAAAATATGATCTGCGGTCACAATAGGGAAGATATTTGTAGCATTTCCTTTGCCTGCGGCCTGTAGCACTCTCCTTCTCCAGCTGGCCTCCTGGAATGTTTTTATTGATATTGTACCGTATCCTGTTCATTATGAATGTGCCACATTACAGGAAGTCTGTATTGCAAATATTTGTGATTCTGTTACAGAGCCTGGGGAGTGAAGGCAGGTGTTCATGCCCTTTTATAGCTCTCATGTCTTTCTCTGTAGGCACCAGATGCTACAAAGTGCACTGATCTTTTAACTGCCCATAGACAAAGAACGGTCAGATGTGCCTTGCATGATCCGACAGTCTCACCCTGTTTTCTGAGGCAGTTTTTCTCCTAAACATGAGTGCTTTAGTGACACAAATACACCTGCTTAGGGTAAAAGGGAGAGAGAGGATCACTTGCAAACAGTTCTGGCACCAGAGAAAACAGTGGTGAGTGGAAAAGGTAGTTCCCCTACCCTCATCCTTGTACCCTGATCTGTTAGAGCAGTGGTTATCAACTGTCATCACCAAAGGGCGAATATATTTTTCAGTATATATAATGCTAGACAGGACTGTCAGAGACTACAGATATACTAGATAAAATGTTGGTCATACACATGCTACAGGTTTTGGTTGGAGATGGAAAAGATGCTGCAGAAGTGAGAGTTTGGGGATATGTTACATGGGACTAGTAGAGATTACTGCTATTACTTCTTTACGTACTCCCACTACAGACTGCTGGGGTCCAATGGCTGCACAGGAAGTAACAAAGGGCCCGAGGTTCGCCACCACAAAGGCTAAGTTTACCTTTTGCACCATGTTACATGTTACGCCAGCACTTGTGGGTGTAACATGTAACATGGTGCAAATGCCAGTCCCCGCCTACCCCGTGACAGCAATGTCAGTTATACATTTTGAGTGACTAAACCTCAAGTCCCATGGTACGTGCTAACCAGTGCACATTGTCTCTTCCTTCAGTTCTGTCACTGAAAGTCCTATAGAGGTACAGGCAGAGAGTTCGAGAAAGGGTATATAGGCCTGACACTGCACCCACAATCTATACTTTTCATAGCTCCTGTAAAAATAATAATTGCATAAATCATTTTTTCTGCAAAATATTTGCATTTATTATTTTTTTTTAAAGGTGAACTTAGTCTTTAATTTTTGGACAACAGGTTCCGCAGTTATATCTCAATTATAATGATACCTGGAACACTGGTGTTCTTATATAGGCCTTTTAGTGTAGGTACATTTTGTAATAGCATAGTAAAGCTTTATTTAAAATAAAAGGTATCCGCATTCCTAATTTATACCACAAATAAAAAAGGTTTTTATTCCTCATTTTAGGATAGCGAGTTTAGTATGTAGATCATTTCTTTTTGGTTTCTTTTAGCCAAAGTCAGCATTTTCTGCTTATTATAACATTCGATTATTATGTTGTTTTCTTTTTTTTCTTCTTAATATTGATTCCGATAGCAGTTTTAGTAAGCCTTTTGGCTTTGTTTACAGGCTTGAATGCTCTGCGGAGAAAATTGGGAGAACTAAATAACCCATCAGACGATCAAGTGGCTGGCTTGGTGGTAATCACTCTGAATGATTTCCTGCAGGCGATGAGTGATGTCAGGCCAAGTGCAATGAGAGAGGTTGCAGTGGATGTGCCAAAGGTAAGTCATATTTAGTACTTTCTTAAAGAGAACTAGACTGTAATCTGAATAGCCACTTTTAATTGCAATTTTGTAGGCATACATGAAATAAAAATGTACCAACTTTTAGGTAACAAATGCCACCCCTTTTAATTTAACTTATAGTGGTTCTGAAACCTAAAGTTTTTTTTACCATAATGCATTTTTCACCTATCCATTAAGGTAAAAAACCTTCTGTGGTGCAGAATCACCCCAACCCCCCTTATTCTTACCTGAGCCCGATCCATTTTAGCAATGTGCGTGAGAACATCGGCTCTCGCCTCTGTCCCCTCCTCCCTAGGCAAATGGATAGCAGCGGGAGCCATTGACTTCCACTGCTGTCAATCAAATGCTTTGACGAACGAGTGGGGGACAGGGCTGAGCCACCCATTCTGTGTGGCTCAGACAGCTCTGGAGCCAGCACACACGGACGCCCCCATGGGGGCACTTGCCGAAGACGATGAGCCTGGAGCGCCGATAGCGTACCAGAGAAGAAGAGGATCAGGCTGCTCTGTGCAAAACCATTGCACAGAGCAGGGACGTAGAACATGTTTAATGTTTCATTTTTTTTACATTAAAGCGGAGTTCCGCCTGTAAAAAAAAAAAGGGAAAGGTCAGCAGCTAAAAAGACTGCAGCTGCTGACTTTTAATATAAGGACACTTACCTGTCCATGGCGCCCGTGGTGTCCTCACCCGAAGCTGACCTGTCCCTTGGCTTCAGGTGCAGGTGCCGGCATCTTCAGTAAGGGAAACAGCCTGCTTCCTACTAGGCTTTTGTGAAGCGGGCTGCACATTGTGAATGGTCCCTGCTGTCTTCTGGGACCTTTGTGTCTCCCAGAAGACAGTGCAGGGGGGAGGGGCCCAACATGACGTAGTTCGGCGCAAAATCTGCCACGCTCTTTCGCCGGAAGCGGAAGTAAATACCTGTATTTGACAGGTATCTGCTCCCCCTTGAAAGGTGTTAAATGGGACACCGGAGGGGGGAAAAACGAAATCAGCGGAACTTCAATTTCTGGGTGGAACTCTGCTTTAAGCTTTTAAAATTGCTTTCATTTTCTGAGCTTCATTCTTTAGCTGGTGTGTGTGGTGTGTATGCTGGTTATCAAAAGTCACCTGAAGTTTGAGCCCATGTGCAAGGCTTTATTTGTATTTTTAATATATTCACCCTCTCAGTGCTACATTGCTACCCTTGTAAATCTAAGTTACTGTGGACCCACTTATTAAGTTAAGAGGGTCATGGAGGTCTGGTGAGTGCACAATTTGATTGTGAGCACCAAGAGAACATGCATTTTTTGTTTTGGTAAGGAGGTGTTTTGTAGTCCACCACACGCGGTTTGCTGGAGCATATATTGAGACGTGGATGAAGAAGCACTGGACTTTATAGAAACATTCATTTGTGGTATATACATTATGAAAGTATAAGGGACACACTGTATAGACTTTGAATTTACTTTATGGTTTTTCGCTGGATACTTACCATGTTAAAAGAGTTATTTTGACATGTTTTACAAAATTACAATATTTATGTACACCCCTCACATTTATGTAATAGTTTTATTATATCTTTTAATGTGACGACACTGCTACAATGTAAATTAGTGAGTGTACAGCTTGTATAACAGTCTAAATTTGCTGTCCTCTCAAAATAACTCAAAACACATAAATGTCTAAACAACTGGCAACAAAATTGAGTACACCCCTAAGTGAAAATGTCCAAATTGGGCCAATTAGCCATTTTCTCTCCCCGGTGTCATGCGACTTGTTAGTGTTACAAGGTCTCAGGTGTGAATGGGGGGCAGGTGTGTTAAATTTGGTGTTATCGCTCTCACTCTCTCATTCTGGTCACTGGAAGTTCAACATGGCACCTCATGGCAAAGAACTATGAGAATCTGAAAATAAAAGAATTGTTGCTCTGCATAAAGATGGCCTAGGCTATAAGAAGATTTCCAAGACCCTGAAACTGAACTGCAGCACGGTGGTCAAGACCATACAGCGGTTTAACAGGACAGGTTGCACTCAGAACAGGCTTCGCCATCGTGAACCAAAAAAGTTGAGTGCACATGCTCAGCATCATATCCAGAGGTTGTCTTTGGGAAATAGACATATGAGTGCTGCCAGCATTGCTGCAGAGGTTGAAGTGAGGGGTCAGCCTGTCAGTGCTCAGACCATACCCCACAAACTGCATCAAATTGGTCTACATGGCTGTCATCCCAGAAGGAAGCCTCTTCTAAAGATGATGCAAAAGAAAGCCCGCAAACAGTTTGCTGAAGACAAGCAGACTAAAGACATGGATTACTGGAACCATGCCCTGTGGTCTGATGAAACCAAGATAAACTTATTTGGTTCAGATGGTGTCAAGTGTGTGTACTCCTCAACTGGTTGCCAGCACAAAGACAAGTGTGTCTTGCCTACAGTCAAGCATGGTGGTGGAAGTGTCATGGTCTGGGGCTTCATGAGTGCTGCCGGCACTGAGGAGCTACAGTTCATTGAGAGAACCATGAATGCCAATATATACTGTGACATACCGAAGCAGAGCATTAACCCCTCCATTCGGAGACCGGGCACAGGGCAGTATTCCAACATAACGACCCCAAACAGACCTCCAAGACGACCACTGCCTTGCTAAAGAGGCTGAGGGTAAAGGTGAGTGACTGCTCAAGCATGTCTCCAGACCTAAACCCCATTGAGCATCTGTGGGGCATCCTCAAATGGAAGGTGGAGGAGTGCAAGGTCTCTAACATCCACCAGCTCCTTGATGTGTCATGGAGGAGTGGAAGAGGACTCCAGTGGCAACCTCTAAAGCTCTGGTGAACTCCATGCGCAAAAGGGTTAAGGCAGTGCTGGAAAATAATGGTGACCACACAAAATATTGACACTTTGGGCCCAATTTGGAAATTTTCACTTAGGTGTGTACTCACTTTTGTTGCCAGCGGTTTAGACATTAATGGCTGTGTGTTGAATTATTTTGAGGGGACTGCAAATTGACACTGTTATACAAGCTGTACACTCAATACATTACATTGCAGCAAAGTGTAATTTCTTCAGTGTTGTTACATGAAAAGATATAATAAAACAATTACAAAAATGTGAGGGGTGTACTCACTTTTGTGAGATACTGTATATAAGGGGAGAGCAGCACTTTATTGTATTCATCACAAAATAACTATTATCCACTTAGGGGGTTATATGGTTCACAGTGCTAGCAGCCTTCAAGGGATAGGGACACTACAGTAGTAAGAGGGATTGGACGAACCTACAGATGTGGACATCCCAAAAAAGAAAGTGGCTACTAAGGCAGAAAAAAGGCAATACTATAGTCTGAGATAAGCATACAAAAATATGTTTATTGATATTAAATATCCAAATGGGAATAAATAAAATCAACTGTAGATAATTAATATGCACACTGGTTTACGATTTGTTGAGTTCCACACTGAAAATAGAGGTGTGGAACTAACACAATGGACAAACAAACAAAATGGGGAAAACAAACAACACCATAACAAGGTCTGGACGCCAATTACCTAGAGGCGATTCAGTTTGCATTGTGCGCTATACAAGTATTTCATTCATTCATTCATTCAATTATGCATACACTCAGAGACCCCCGTCCAAGACGAAGCTATGCCACCTGCCTGTGCGAAATGCGTTGACATCATTACGGTCATGTGACGCTGATCACATGATCCCCCTCTCACCAGGCATATGAGGAGCGTAAGCCTGCTCTCCAGCCGGAAATATCCACGGATCCACCGGTAATCTCCTTGGAATCATCGCGGCATACTCCACACCTTCTGCATTACCAGCATACCTGCGTTGAGCATGAAGCAGCACTGTCTCCTCAAGGGGCCAGGAATGGCCTGAGACAAACAGCGAGGTACTCGCGTATGGTGGCGCTGGAAAACTGAACTTTCTTATCCTAACCGGCATTGTGGATGTGGTAATGTAGGACTTTGTCCATGCTTTTCAATACATCTGCGGAATTAATTCCCTGCAACAATTGAACTGCTCATTACGATTAACTGACATGCCACTTATTGCTTTATTGTGATCCTATGTCACTGTGACTGGACTCAGGGAATACATGTCACAGAACATGTGTATGGCACTCTTTATTATTGCAGTAATTACATGAAAAACTTTCCCTGGATGAACTGTGCATTTGTAGGCACCCACTTGAAATTGATTACAGCATGCTTTCTATGAACTAACAGCCTGTTTAAGGCATATGAAGGGATGTCTATTATGCACCATACCCTTACATGACTATGGATCACATTAAAAGCTCTTCGGGCTTAATGTGTTTGGACATTAACAATCATATTAACAGCAGTTTACCTCACGGAAGCCTCTGGTGTGATAGTTGCCATTTTTTTCACATTATTTTCATTGCTTTCCAGTTGCATTACCCAGAAGTGCCACTATTTTAGCAGCACTATGTATTAGACTGCTGCTTGAGATCCTCCACTGCCAACCACAGTCATTGCCAGTTTTTCATCTAGCAGTTAGCAGGCCTACAATACATAGAGTATTTTGCTCTCCCTTAGCCTCACAGTCTGTCTTAATAGGATTTTTGATGGTTGCAATTTTTGCTCCATCACTCATGTGGTTATTTCCACTGGCGGTCTCTGAATTTATGATTAATCGGCGTTCGGACCTTGTTATGGTTTTGTTTGTTTTTCCCATTTTGTTTGTTTGTCCATTGTGTTAGTTCCACACCTCTATTTTCAGTGTGGAACTCAACAAATCATAAACCAGTGTGCATATTAATTATCTACAGTTAACTTTATTACCATTTGCATATTTAATATTAATAAACACATATTTTTGTATGCTTATCTCAGACTATAGTATTGCCTTTTTTCTGCCTTAGTTACAGCTTTCTTGTTCGGGATGTCCACATCTGTATGTTGGGCTAGGGCAGCAACACCCTCCATGGGTGAACGGCACCTAATCTGTACGGATTTAATTATATGGGAGAGGTGCCATTCATGGATCCGTCATGCTTTTGTTTTTACACTACAGTAGTTACACAAGCACAGGGTATTTGTAGTTTTTCAGGTAATTTTTGGACCTCACTTTTCCTGAATCAAGGGTTAGGAATTATCCTACGGCTCGGCTGTTGACCAGTTGTTTTTTTCCATGGGAATGTTCTATCTGTCTAAGCTTCCTTTTCTTCAAGAGTCAAGAATTAGGGTAGGCAAGGTTTTAGCACTTCCTACAGTTTTCTAAAATACATTTTTGATATCGGACATAGTATGTCTTTTTTTTACTTGTGCTTGGCCCTGTAAACATTATGTTTTGTTGAGCACCTTCGTTGTTGGTCTAGTTTTTTTTCTCCTGTTGCTGTTTCACATGTTTTGGGTTGGTTGTTCCTCTATTTGCTGATTGAGACCCTTGGCTACTCCTTGTAGCACTTACTTTTCCTTAGTGAAGTTTATCTGCCCTGATTTGGAGCACCAGGTTGATCCCTTTTGCCCTCTCCTTGATTATGGCATTTTCTAAATTGATTGGCCCTTTGAACCCAGCCTCCATTCAGGCATTGATTGCTTTAGATACTCTTGTAGTATGATTTTCTTTGTTTTGGATCTCTTATGCCGCATACACACGATCGGAATTTCGGCCAGCAAAAGACCGATGAGAGCTTTTTATCGGAAAATGTGACCGTGTGTAGGCTCCATCAGAATTTAGCTGTCCAAATTTCCGCCAGCAAAAAATTGATAGCATGTTCTCAGTTTTCCCGACGGAAAAACTTTCTGTCGGAAATTCCGATCGTGTGTATGCAATTCTGACACGCAAAAACTCACGCATGCTCAGATTCATCTACAAGATGGAAGCTATTGGCTATTGAACTTCCTTTTTCTAGTCCCCTCGTATGCGTTGTATGTCACCGCATTCTTGACGGTCGGAATTTGGTGTGACCGTGTGTATGCAAGACAGCTTGAGCGAAATCAGAGCTTTTTCCGACAAGAATTCCGATCATGTGTACGCGGCATTAGAAGCTTTTGTCCACTCCTCAGTTGGACTATATTTGGAGGTCTTCATTTTCAGTGTCTTTCAGTACATGATAAAAAAGTAAAATATTTATACTTACTATATTATTTTTTTCTTCAAGTTGATTAAGGGACCAATGTCCTGTCCTCTTTGTCATGGGCTTTATGTACTGCTTGCTCACAAAACAGGCATGACATTTGGAGGCGGAGTTGTACAGTGCTGTCTTAACTTTTTTGTTTGCCATTACCCCAACTTCCTGAAGGCCATAACCCAACTGTTTAAAGCGTAACTTATGGAAAAAAAATTGAAAAATATTTATTCTGCTACGTTTGACGCGCGATGACGTGAACGGCACGTACGACGGGACTAGAAAACGACGTCCTATACACTGCAATGCAACCTTCGGCGTGTAAATCCTTTCTGAGTATGCGCGGAACTTAGTTTGACGAACAAGCCTACACACGAGCGGACTGTCCGCTCAAACCAAGTTTCAGCGGACAGTTTTACGGAAATTCCGAAAAACTTTGTTCGTCAGACTGTCCGCTGAAACTGTCCGCTGAAGCCCACACACGAGCGGACTGTCCGCTGAAACACTGTTCAGCGGACAAAGTTGGGCGAACAGTCCGCCCGTGTGTACGCGGCCTAAGTGACACTTTTTGGTGACCAGTGACCTTAATACAGTGATCAGTGCTAAAAATATGCACTGTCACTGTACTAATGACAATAGCTGGGAAGGGGTTAACATCAGGGGTGATCAAGGGTTTTAACTGTGTGCCTAACCTGTGCTTGTGTGCACTTTGTGAGGTGCTTGTACTATGGGAAGGCAGAGATCCGTGTTCCTGCAGGAACACAGGATCACAACCTTCCCTTCTCACAGAAAGGTGTTCTGCCTTGTTTACATAGGCACACCGCCATTCTGCCTGTGTCCTGAATGATCGGCGGATCCCGGTGGAGATCACATCCAGCGGACAAGCTGATTGGCTCCCGCTGTGGCCAATCACATTGGAAGAGGGTCACCAGTGGCGTGCATGTACTCCCCAGACCCGGATGTGGGGATTGGCTGGCTTGAAACTTTAAATTTTTTTTAAATTTTTATTAATTATTTTATTTAAAACTTTTTTTTTTTTTTTTACACTGTCTCTTTATTTTTTTATTTTTTTAATCAACTGTATTGCTATCACAGGGGATGAACAAAATCCCTTGTGATAGCATGGGCAGTGACAGATACACTTTACTGAGAGGTCTGGGATCTATTGGACCCCGGATTTCTCCTTTGTCCCCAAAAACCAAGATCAGTTTGATCAGATGTTTTACAAGCCAGTTTCTTAATTGGTTTGGTTCCTTCCGTGGCCTATAGAAGGGATCAGGCGACTGTAGAGCTGCTCAGATTACTTCCACAAGAAAGCCCATCCAAGGTAAGTTACTCAAGGGGTAAAGGTTCACATATACTTTAAACCCCCCCACCCTGCATTGGTGCTCAATGATTGGCAGTGAAAATACAAACCAAACCCCCCCCCCCCCCCCCGCTTTGATGGTCATGACAGTAAATGTTAACCCCCTATCCCCCTTACCTGCATTGGTGGTGTAAGGGCTTTAAAGACATCGCCACTCGCTTTTCCTTTGTTTAACCTCCCTGGCAGTATTCCCGAGTCTGGCTTGGGGTGAGATTTCAGTACCATAAGCGGTATGCCCGAGCCGCTGTGATCAGTAAGCCGCCACGTCTCGCTCGATCTGTGACAGCACCGGGCTCCATTCCCTGCGAGCGTTGCGACGCACTGGGATGTAGTTCGGCGCCAAATTCAAAAAGTAAAAAAGACAGTATAGATACAGTATACTGTAATCTTACAGATTACAGTACTGTATCAAATAATTACACATCCCCTTTGTCCCTAGTGGTTTGTCCAGTGTCCTGCATGAAGTTTTATATTATAAATACTGTCCATAGCAACCAAAACATGTCAGTTTACATCAATAGTGGTTATAGACCAGCTAGAAAACAGCGATAATAAATTAGAATCACTTGCAGAATTGAGCGATAGTGATTTGTGGGGAAATTCGTCATCAAACACTAAAAGTAATGACAGCGACAATTCTGCAACTCAACATATTTTAGTGTTTTTGATTTGATTACATTATTGAATAATTGTTATTATTATTATATTATTATTTGTTATAATTATTTATAGTTATATATATATATTATATTATATTATATTATAATTTATGATTTCATATTTCTAATTTTATCATACCTGGGATATCTATTAGACTCTTGTTTGTCTGGATTTAAGTGAATTATTTCTAAGAATTACAGACCTACAATATAAAACACTAAATTTCCATGCAAAATAATGGAACCGCTTTCAGCACCTAAAATCTGAAATAATCATACCGCCAGGGAGGTTAAGGGCTGGTTTTGCCCATTTTTAAAAATAAAGTTAAATATAGTAGATTCCCTTGCAGGGGTATTCAGCATTCCAATTCTGCTACAGAAATAAACAACATTCAGCCCACTTGGCTAATAACCGCAGCTCTCCTGCTCAGGCCTTGTGCTTTATGCCTTGGTCTGTCTTCCACAGATCGGACTCTCAGCAACTCTGTGCTTATCGCTAGCAGCCTCATGCTGCAATGGCTTCCACCTCTCATCTAGGTGAAGCCCTCCTGACTCCTGGGCCAGACTTCCTATCTGCCGGGGGTGGAGCCGTCTCCAACTGGGAGCCTAGAGCCTTGGTCTGGTTATTACTTAAAGCCCAGAACACAGCTGACCAATTAGTGTACTGGCTGTTCACTAGACCTGGAACCTGGCAGGGTACCGCCCTGCTACAGTGGTCAAGGCAGTGTAAGTTACCCTGCCCTGCACTGGTGGTCATGGGAATGACAAATAACCTCCACCCATTAAATAAATAATAAAACAAAAGCAATTATGTCATATAAATATGTTTACACTATCACTTGCCTTAGCGCACATGTATAAATAAAAATTGTAATACGAGTAGTGGCTACTAATGTATTTCACATAAAACCATACAATGTGCTTTGTCTACCAAAATAGAAAAAGCTTTAGCAGTGCTGCAATAATAAATCTCAAACACAAAGTTGTATGATTTCTTTCATCCGAGTGAGGCCAAAAAGTTAATTTCAACTCTCATATATGGCAGGAAACGATCATAGTTGCTTCAAAGATACCATCACCACACCTCGAGGGGGTTCCACTACCTATAGATACTACACTCACTAGATCTAAGTATAAATCACGCATTAGAATCAACCACTTTGTCCAGCTGAAATCCTCAGCTGCAACTGGTATCCACTACACTTTAAGCATAGGGAACCTCTCCCACAAGAGTTCGTAGAGTACACAGCAACAATCTGTCTCATTGCGCAATTCTGTAAGTTTATTGATCCAACGATTCCCCCTCAAGTAATGAACTTACAATGTTAATATTCTTTAAAAGCATATAAAAAAGCATGTAACACTTTGGATCATTGCTCAGTCTGAGTGTGTGGCTCTCAACACTCGTAGGGTGACTTCTCGTGGTAATCCAGGGTTGAATGACACTCTCATTGACTGACACTGTAGACCCTAAAGCTTATCATCATAGACTTCATCAGATTGGCCCTCTGATGAAGTCTGTGACGATACACGTTAGGGCGTGACCACGCGGCTACAGTTTGGTCAACAGTTATAAATAGGTAATTCTATATTAGTAAAGCCTAGTACACACAATAAAATTATCGGATGAATGATCGTCCATTTATTTTTGCATGCTGGTCTCCATTTCGAATGCGAATAGGTTACTAAAGTATGACCTAAAAAAAATTCAGAAGTGTTGTAATGTAATTGTATTGTATTTTTGGACGAAAGCTGTACTGATTAAACGAAAATTGCACTATCTGGTATCATACAAGAAATTTTTTTGTGTTTGTCCCTTTGTAAAATTTCAGATGACAGCTGTGTAGTAATGATCAGATTATCGTATGATCGCTTAGAATGTTGAATTTTTTTGTACGCTTTTCTCATTGTGTTTTTTATTTGCGCTCACTAACTCTCGGGGCTATTTAAAAGGTGAGATAACCGAATGCCTGGATGAAAATTAGAGCAACTTAGCAAGCAGAATATGCCTTTTGTCAGCAAATTCATGTTTGATTGGAGTGTTTCTTTAAAACATTGTATATAGTGTGATGATTGCTGTCCATGGGTACACATATTTAAAAATCACTTGGCTCTTTGCTGAGTTGTGTGTTGCAATCTGGAAAGACAGTGATATAACCACCATATGTAGACCACTGCTATCAGTCTGTAGTTTTTACAAAAGGGAAAAATAATTTCCTCCTCTGGAATAAATTCTCCTTTCCTGTATAGTTTCAGATTCCAGTAATTGGACGCCGCAAACTTAAACCACTTGGCTTTCCAACCTACACATCTGGAGATGCTGTTGCATGTCTAGTCATTTCTGAGCAATTAATCCATGTAGACTTTTCTCCCGTAAACTCCTGTTCAGGAAAGACTTTTAAAGCTAGTTAAATAAGCAGGTGATCCCTATGTGTTGCCGTTTGGTAAAAGTAGGATTAGGTTTCCTTTGTGGAAGTGTGTGTGCTATTCTGTTTGACACATGAAACACCCAGTCTAAAAATACCACACGAGATCACATATGGTCTCAAAGTTTGACATTACCGGAGCTGTGTGCTCGTTACAGGTCCACAGTTGGTCTTGTATTGGTTATATACCAGATACATAGCATCAGGGGAAATCAATCTCAGTGTAAAGTCTTCATGGTTAAGAGTTGTAAGATTAGAAGAAGGAGCATGTGGACAATTATTGCACATCTGCACAAGCTTTTAAAAGAACTCTATGATTATTTTGCCTTTGTTGATCATCTGTTTTCATTGCTCTGCTCCATAGATTTTTTAAAGGATATTACTTAATATGTTGGAGCTCTATGTATAAAAAGACAAAACAAAGTAGAGATTAGTTAAAAAGGGTCAACCACATATAACATAATCATCTAATGCATTTGAATCCTGGTCTATAGCAAATTAGCTACCCAGCAGCCTTCGACATTAATGCTTCACTTGCTGCGCATACATGATGGTGGTGGGGGGGGGTCCTGTGTAGGCATGTGATTCTGATTAATTGCTTAACTATTTTGACTGATCTTAGTATGCTGCCAGTCAGTCCGATTTTTTCTCATTTGCGAACTGTTAATTAACACCTATGTTTCAGCTGTTCTCTTGCACTTTAATCAGTATAAACGTAGAGAACTAGTCAATAGTGTGCATCTGTGATAATCATAATCTCTATTCTACTTAAATTATTTTAACAGTGCAGCCTTAGCTATCAAGGATTACTTGATTTTTTGTAAAGTGTTCATGTTTCCTTCTCAGAGTAGGAGTGGCAGAGCAGGGTGGCAAAATGTCATAACACATGTGCCATAAAAGATTATGTGAAACAACATTTGTTAATGTTGAGCTTACGTTAAAAAAAAAAAAATGCAAGCAAGAAGGCTTTTCATTACAAATGTAGCGCTGACCCCACATTTCCAGGGGCCTGGTGGTGACCCCCCCAGACACAGGGAGGGCCGACATTCCTCCTCAGGGTGCAGGTTTCTAGGCATTGTGGGTGATGTACAAAGGTAGAAAGATGGGCGCCTGTCACTTATAACAAAGAGAAGTTTATTTCTCACAACAAGCAAAATGTGGGAGAGAGGAGTAAGGCACAGGACCCCCTTAGTCAACATTAGTAATGATCAGCAGACAGGCAGACGCCTTAGACAAAAAGATAAGGCAGACAGCGGTACAGGAAAAGAGCTGTTAAGCTGAACCAGCACTTTGTAGAATAGTCTCCTATAGTAATTGAACTTTACTCACAGCATCATACGTAGTTTCCTTTGAATGAGTTCTCTATTGAAGTACATATCCAAGAATTTACAGTCTGGCAAGATCTTCCTTTGTCACTGTCAGAAACTGCTCTGCGGTAAGTGACATGTTCATCCCTTCCAGCAAGCATGGACAGTAGGATTGCACCAATACCACTTTTTTAAGACTCAGTACAGTAACAATACTTTTTTTCAAGTACTCGCCGATACCGATACCTTTTTTAATGTCATGTGACAGTGGCACTAATATGCAACACTGATAGGCACTGATTGGTGGCACTGATGTCAGTAGATTTTTTATTTTTATTGTTACCGTATATACTCGAGTATAAGCCGAGATTTTCAGCCTCTTTTTTGAGGCTGAAAGTGCCCCCCTCGGCTTATACTCGAGTCATCGCCGTCTGCCTGCCCGATCAGCGCGTTGAGCAGACAGACGGCGGCCATTCTACTATTCAAAAGCCGCGCCTCCGTCTGTGATAGGCGGAACACTCAATTTCCCAGCAGTCAGTGGTCCGCCTATCACGGACATCCGCTCATCCTCATACTACGGACGAGGATGAGAGGATGTCCGTGATAGGCGGAACACAGACTGCTGGGAAATTGAGTGTTCCGCCTATCACAGACGGAGGCGCGGCTTTTGAACAGTGGAATGGCCGCCGAGGCGCCGACGAGCGGCGATCCTGGCATGGCAGAAGGACGGAGGCTCGGGACGGGACGGAGGCTCGGGACGGGACGGAGGCTCGGGACACAGGTAGGCTGGACACACAAGGCTGCACGGACACACACACAGGGATGGATGGACACACACACAGGCATGTATGGACACACACACAGGCATGGATGGACACACACACAGGCATGGATGGACACACACACAGGCATGGATGGATGGACACACACACAGGGATGGATGGACACACACACAGGGATGGATGGACACACACACAGGGATGGATGGACACACACACAGGGATGGACGGACACACACACAGGGATGGACGGACACACAGGGATGGACGGACACACAGGGATGGACAGGCATGTCTCACCCTCGGCTTATACACGAGTCAATAAGTTTCCCAGTTTTTTTGGGGTAAATTGGGGGCCTCGGCTTATATTCGGGTCGGCCTATACTCGAGTATATACGGTATTTTATTTTTTACAATTCATGTTTTTAAATTGACATCTTCCCTTTGAGACAGGGAAAGGGACTGATGACACAGATACTCAGTCCCTTTCCCTGAAGATAAATGGACAGGAAACAGAGGCTCCTGTTTATTCATAAACTGAAGCATCGTAAACACTGTTTACAATGCTCAGTTATGAATGGACAGTCAGTGATCACTAACTCTGCTCATTCATAAAAGGAAGGAGCCGGTAAATTTCATATTTACCGGCTTCTTCCTCTGCTCTCCATCCTGACAGATCTTCGACGGGGGGCAACAGAGGAGGACAGGGAGGATCCGGGGAGCACAGAGGTGGACCCAGAGTATGATATAGAGGGGGACCCATAGGAAGATATGGAGGAGGACCCGAAGGAAGATACGGACAGGGACTGGAGGAGGACACAGAGGGAGACCGGAGGAGGACACAGAGGACCCAGGGTGTCGGAGGAGGATACAGGGGACAGTCCGGGGTGTGGCGGTGGGGGGAGCTACAATCACAAACTCCCTGTGTGGCTTTCAATAAAGCAGCTGAACGCTGCAGGAGGGAGAGGAGGAGAAGCAGCTGTCAGCTGCTTTACTGAAAGCAACACAGGGAGATCAGTGTTTGTAACTGCCCCACTACAACCAATCATCTCTGAGGCTGCCCAGGTATCGAATTAGGCACATTTTCACAAGTACAAGTACTCATGCAAATGCTCGTTAACAGTACCGATACTAGCATCTGTATCGGTGCAACCCTACTGGACAGATTATTGACTCTCAGCTTCGAGTTTAAGTAGCAGATGGGTTAATTGCCCAGGTAGCTTTACAGCCTGACACTGATCATGGTACACTCTGTGGTCCCTTTGGTTGGACAGCATAAGCTGCGGTTCCTGTATGTGTTTGCCTATTCTTCTGCATGTAGAAGGGAATATACTTAGTTTAGGAAGGACCAGAGGAGATGTTAGCTTAGTTTACAGCAGGGGTAGGCAACCTGGGGCCCTCCAACTGTTGTGAAACTACATTTCCCATGATGCATTGCAAGACAGGCAGTTATAATTACTCCCAGAGGCATGATGGGGATTGTAGTTCTGCAACAACTGGAGGACCCCAAGTTGCCTACCCCTGGTTTAAAGGAACTAAAATAGTTTCATAGTTCCATAGTAAGGTTGAATAAAGACACCAGTCCATCCAGTTCAACCTGAGTGAGTGTCTACAATTGTCCGTATCCCTGTACATTGCACACTCACATCGGTCCCTACCCTCACAGCCCACAATCCAAGGTCCCCATTCATATACTAGGGCCAATTTTGGACAGAAGCCAATTACCCTACCTGCATGTCTTTGGATTGTGGGAGGAAACAGGAGTACCCGGGAGAAACCCACACAGGCACAGGGAGAACATGCAAACTCCAGGCAGGTAGTGTCGTGGTTAGGATTCGAATCAGCGACCCTTCTTACTGCTAGGTGAGAGTGCTAACCACTACACCACTGTGCCACCTCTTAAAAAAACTAAAAAAAAATACTCAGTTTAGCAGTAAAATTACTCTGCACTTCTGTAGATCTTCATGAAATGTCAGCATCTATGGTATCATTTACTGCACTTGATGCATTCGTAGATGAAAATGAAAACCACTCATAGCAGTAAGGGTTTGAGCACTGAGTGAGTGTATGAATACATAAAAAGTTATTACTGCCCTTTCCCCTAATCCCAGTCCTTTTCTGCTCAAAATCTCCCATTTGATGACATTTGTGTAAAACTGTGGCCGTTATGTTTAAGTGAGCCTTTTGTTTTAGTATGTCCAGAATAAGCACACTAAAGTATTTACATTTAATCTGAACACACAGTAAAAGCACTTTGAAAAAGCCCTTATAGACTTCTCTAGATAAAAGCATTGTGGAGGAATTAGTCTTCAAATTTCAAAACAGAAACACTGAAATCTTTGTTTCCTATTACTTTTTTTGCACCAGAACCTTGACAGCCTCACAGCCATCTAATCTAAATACACAGCAGGTATTTCTAAACATGATTTTAGAGTCCTTGTTATGATTTTTGTAACTGTAAAATGAATGAATTATTGTACATTACAAACTGCCAAAGAGGTGAGAAATGGCTTGTTTTAAAGCCTTTTTACTGCTTGTTAAAAATATGTAAATAATCAAGTGTCCATGATTTGAGCACAGATGCACTTTAAGTTCAAGTATCAGAATTGCTCCACCAAAACCAGGTTGGGGGAGCGGTAATATATTCAGGTTTCGTAAATCTTTTAGTACATCTACCACGAAAGAGGAATGATACATTATTTCAGCTAATTCATTTTTGTGATGTTAATTTTTGTTACCTTTTATCTTCACTTCTAGGTATCATGGTCTGACATTGGAGGGCTAGAAAATGTTAAGCTTAAGTTAAAGCAAGCAGTAGAGTGGCCTCTTAAGCATCCTGAATCTTTTATTCGTATGGGGATACAGCCACCAAAAGGCATCTTACTCTATGGTCCTCCAGGCTGCTCCAAAACCATGATTGCAAAAGCATTAGCAAATGAAAGCGGCTTGAATTTCTTGACAGTAAAGGTAAGGGCTATGTACAGTTCTTCATGTTAGTAATGTTTATTTTTCATATTGCCAGTAGCCTGGCTTAATCAGGGGTATAAAGGTGGTGGTCCATAAGCCAGGTGCCAGTCTTCAGGAGCTTAGTTATGGCCTCAATTTTCTTTGAAAGTTACATAGACCATCTAGTTTAACCAGTAGAAACAAAAACAAATCGAAAACCTCCATGTACAAAATCCTATACCCACTGTTGATCCGGAAAAAGACATAGAAGAAATCTTGACATGAGTGCTTGTTTAAGTTTGTCTTTATATTACATGGTTTAAATAAATCTAAAGGCAATTGTGCAAAAACTCTGCAATTTGATTGTATAGTGTATGATAATCTTTACATAAATTGTATCTCCCTGTTTCCTAAATTAAGGATTAATGTTAGAGACTGTGTATTAAAAGGAGATCTTTAATGAGAAGGACAAACAATAATTGTCATGTTTTACTTAGATGAGAACAGGTTATGCAATTTGAAAGTATGACCAGTTATTATATCCTTGTCTAAGTTTTATTTATGTCATGATTTCCATCAATGGGTCAAGCATGGTGTTACCCGCTTTACTATGGATTTCTTATAGAAATGTAACAGGACTTTGGGACTCTAAAATTACTGTATTAACTTCATTTAAAGCCCCAAACACGGGCTGAATATTGAGTGTGTGTACAGCAGTCGGTTCAATAGAAGCCGGCCGAACTTCAAGCTTCTGTCGAAGGGGCATGACCGAAACAGGACTGCCGATTAGCATTTGATCAGCGCTTCCAGCCAGTGGGTGAGAGCGCTGACTGGTGTGTTCTGGCAAGGTGCCACCCCCCTGTCAGAATAAAATAGCTCAGTGGGGAGATTGCTGTACTAACATTGGATTGTTAGTACATGATCTCCACCCCAGCTCTTCATTTTTTTTGTTCAGCCCACGAAAAGAACTGAAGAGAACTAAGCAATTAAACACTGCCAATCACTCAGTTCTCAGGGCTCCCGAGGATAGAGCTGTAGACTGTCAGTCACCTCTGTCTGCACTGCCCCCTCCTCGCTCACTGGAGCACAGGGCGGTGGAGGGGGTGGGAGCGGCCAGGTCAGGATCTCAGTGGTATGCTTAAAGGCTGAGCCAGGTGCCAGTCCAGGCATATGGGCAGATCTCGACTTCATTGTCGGGATCTTGCCCCAGCCTGTACTGACTCTGTGACGTCAGCCCCCTGTCTGCTGAAAATGGGTCACAGGAATGCAGAACGAACTGCACTCCTGTGAGCCACATGAGAATTACGGCCAAACAAACTTTGGCTGTACTTCTCATTTGAGACTTAGATATTCTAAATAATATACTCTTATGGATGGGGTGTTAATTAAAAATTACTATGACTGAAAAGCAGACATTCATAGGTTTTAAAACAATTTCTCATAATTATCCCTCGCTACTTGAATCTAAAACTTCTCCTGTGGCTAAACTTTTTGAGATCTGTTCAATGGAAAGAGGCCACTTTTTTTTTATAATGTGAAAGTGCATAAAATGGGGAAAATAGTTAAATTATTATCAGGTCTAAAAAATACAATACAAAGTTAATTTCATCAGGTAAATCTGAAATATTAAATATCAATGTTTCATATTTTTATTTACAACCTACGGGTGAAGCTGTTTTATTTTTAATTTTTGTGTGTTTAGTAGCCAATTCTTAACAAGTTCTTTGTTAGCAGAGCTCAGTAGTTACAAATAATCCATAATCTTCTGTGATTAAATATGTAATTCTCTCTGTGACACTATTACGGAAATCTTTCCTTACTTCCTGTTCCGTTGAAGCCCATACAAAAAATATGGGGTGTAGTTGTCACTGGAAATTGTTAGAAACCAAAACATAGCCAGAAGTTCTAATGCCCCGTACACGCGATCGGATTTTCCGACAACAAATATTGGATGTGAGCATGTTGGCTGAAAGTCCGACTGTGTGTATGCTCCATCGAACATTTGTTGTCGGACTTTCCACCAACAGATGTTGGCTAGCAGGTTCTCAGATTTTCTGCCAACAATACGTTGTTGTTGGAATTTCCGATCATGTGTACACAAGTACGACGCACAAAAGTTCACGCATGCTCGGAATCAAACAGAAGGAGCCGTACTGGCTATTGAACTTCCTTTTTCTCGGATCGTCATACGTCTTATAGGTCACCACATTCCCACGTTTGTAATTGTTGGCCAACATTTGTGTGCCCGTCTGTATGCAAGACAAGTTGGAGCCAACAACATTTGAACAAAATTCCGTGGTTTTGTTGTTGAAAAGCCTGATCGTGTGTACGGGGCAAAATGTGTTTTGTTTGTGTCATCTTTGGAGATTTGTGTTAATAATAAAAATGTATAATTAATAAATATGACTGAAACTATTGTATTTCTCTTTAAAGTACTAATGCAAAATATGTTAAATATGTTAAAAAAAGTGTGTTTTTCCAATGACAAGGTGTTCTCTAAGTTGTGAATTTGTGTCCACAGACAGTATATACATACATTAGAACACAGCCCCTGTTTTCACACGTTACCAACTAAAGTAAAAATATGTTTATTTTTTAAACTGTGTATTTTTCATCTGGATGTTTAGTTGTATGTTTCCTGTGATGATTTTTAGCTGCATATTTATTAAAAGCTGTACTGGCATTAGATCAAAGTACTTCTGGATATCAGTGTCCACATCTGGTCCTGCAATGACATCTCTGCAGGTATCCTCCTACAATGACCAGACCAGTAATTATAGTAGCTTTTCATTGTGTTGCACCTGGAACTTCCCATGCAAGTTTGGTTGTATCCACCTGTTAGACAGTATTTACCCCTGGTAATGATAGCTGCACAGAGCTGTATATTGGTGTCCCTATTCTACAAGAACATTTGGAAAACACATTTCAGAGTATTAGGTGACCATTTTTCTGTATGCTCATTCAAACTAGCTCATTTTTGGGTAGAAGACACTGGAGAGCATTCACCGCTAATTAAAAATGCACACTAAGACCAATTTTTTGGTGCTTGTATGAGTGACCAGTTATGATCTGGAAAAAAAAAAAGATTTACATAGATGGAATGCCAGAGTGTCACATGATTATGTTTTAAGCGTTTCCTCCTCCTGTTCTCTTATAGCTCACTGTCTTCCCTCTGGACTTTGTATCATAAAATTCCCGATATGCTTGAAGCTTTTGCAGTAACTGAATTTGGTACTGGTTTAAACTATTGTACAGGAATCTTTAGTTGTACTTTGAAAAAGAGGACAAAGGTTTCATTCCTCTCGGTTTCACACCCTAGCAAGTACAACGGATCCTCCAAATAGTTTTATTTTCGTTCAAGTTGGCAAGACTTATCTATCAACTAATCCACCCTGGCCTAGATTTTAGGTTGAATCGGATGTTTTGCTAGCAGAATTAATTACTAAAGCTGGCCATGATATGATTTTGGTTGCAGAAAAGAAGATCGCCGCTCTTCTCTCCCGCTGAGCTTTTGTGTTCTCAAGGCAAGGTGGGGTGCAGCAAGCTGTCCCTGCTGGGAGAACACATTGATTATTGTTAGCAGCTATAGCCACTGGCAATAATCGCAGCTGAAAAATCCAACATGCTGATTGTAACTAATCAATTAAAGTGGTTGTAAACCCTTACAACACACTTTGACCTACAGGTAAGCCTAGATTAAGGCTTACCTGTAGGTCCAAGAAATATCTCCTAAACCTATATGGTTTAGGAGATATTTGCCCGAAGACAGGCACCACTGTCTACGGTGCATAGGTGCACTAAGCGTGGCATCATCAACGACGAAGATGCCGTGCGTGTTGGCTCCCGTGCGCATGCGCGGGAGTGGCGTCATCGTGGCTTCGTCGAATGACAGCGGCGGAGCTGCGAGACCCCACCGAGAAGATGGATGCGCCGGACTACAGGGGACAGCGGTGACTTCGCTGGCTCCTGTGTCAGGTAAGTGACACATAATGGACTACTATGCGATGCATAGTAGTCCATTATGCTTTGCCTTTGCAGGCAATGAAAGAGGAAGTAAACCCATCAGGGTTTACTTCCTCTTTAATGGATCAACTTGGGTTAGAGCTGCACAATAAATCGTCAAGAATCGTTATCGCAATCTGCAATCTTGACTAAAGTGTTTCACAATTCTTTCTATGCAAAGAATTCTCTCTACTCTTCTGAACCCACAGCCGTCAAAAGAAAGGAAGAGAAAAACTGGGCAGTCTGCCAAGAATCAAAACATTCTTTCTCAGTTGAAGTATAAACATTGTAACAATTTGTCAATGGAATAGACTTCTTGCGTAAGTGAAAAAAGTTTAACCACTTAAACATTAAACCTTTTTTCAGACTTTTGTTGGTTTTAAGTTAAAATATTTTTTTTTTTTGCTAGAAAATTCCTTAGAACCCCCAAACATTATATATATACGCCCTATAAAAGCCCTAGAGAATAAAATGGTGGTTGTTGCAATATTTTATTTCACACTGTATTTGCGCAGCAGTCTTTCAAATGCAATTTAAAAAAAAAAAAATTACTTTAATGAATAATAAAAACAAAACTACCAAGCAAAGTTAAACCATTTTTTTGTATAATGTGAAAGATTTTACATCGTGAGAATCATGATCTTTTTATCCTAAACAATAAAGTCACGATTCTCATTTTGGCCAGAATTGTGCAGCTCTAACTTGGGTACAATCAGCCTGCCCACACATGGATCGACTCTCAGCTTTAAAGTTTGCTTCTCATTGTTCATTGATGTTTCAGCCTCTGCACTCTTAATCTTTGAGAAGTAAATAGACATGCACATACATATGGTATTGTTAATGTTCTGTTCTGAACTGTTACAAAGTAATGCTTAAAAACCTAAAAAGGCCATATCTTCAACCAAAATAAAGAGTTATGGTGATAGCTTTCTTTAGAATTATGGCCGGTTGTACGCCCTTTTCATAGTGACCTGGTGGAACATGTTGAAGGCGCTGACCAAAGAACACTTACATTTCCTTTGAGGTTTTAAAATATCTTCTAAAATAGATGTGTATTATGCAAGATAGCCATCAAAGCCTTTCCAAACTAACCCAGATTTTACATTTTGAACTGGGGGTTGTTAAAGATAATAAGTAAAAACATTGCATAGCGGAAAAGATAAGAAGCAGACTGAAGCCCCATGCCAGATATACAGAACAGCTGCACAAATATTGTCTAACTATGAAACTTTGTTTTGACATTTTTTGTAAACTCCCGATGTATGAGACTTTGATAAAAAGACCAAACAATTTTCAAGACCTAAAGGAAGAGAAATGGATTGGTTTGATGAGTTTTGCTATCTGACACCTTCCTTTAATTTACACGATTTGCAATAAAATAAAATGGAGTCTGGGCATTCAATTACCTGTGCTAATATTATAAAGTCTTCCAAGATGGTATGTTAACAGTCATAAAACTGCTGTCCAGTACATGGCTGAATGACTTTGGATCACAGCAACTGAAACTGCAAAAAGTGTGACCCTCTTGCAAAATAGTAAAAAAAGAAAAGTGCAAAGTGGGCATTAAACAGTCAACTCCAGACATATGTGTAGGGACACAGATATATATAAAATTTGAATATTTATCATAAACCACAACAGGTATACAAAGGAAAATATATATCATATGTCATATGTATACTTAAAAAGGGGGAAAATGAATCCCCAAAAAATACAATACACATACAGTATATATTGCATAAGAGCAAATAATGGCTGAAATGTTTGGTGGTTGTCATCTATAGCCGCTTCATCAAGGCTTGGTTACTGTATATTCAGTGTCTTTTTAGGCTGAATTGAATGGTACCCAGGCCTCGTGGTGGGAAGAAACGAGGTTTAGCCCCTACCGCTTCTCTTTTTAGAGAGCTGGACCCGGGGATCCAGAACTTTTTTTTTTCAGCCATAAGTTTTTTCTGACGGGGTGCTTTTATGGGTCCAGGAGTGCGTATCCCCCGATAAAAGGGGGCCCCAGTTCCTGAAGGTTTTTTAAACGGAGCCCGCCGTGAGAGGTGAAGATTGGGTCTGTTGGTTTTACCACAGAAATCCCTGCGGCTGGAGAGGTAAGTGGAGACTTCAAAAGAAATATAAAGTTTCTGATGAATTGTCTCCTTTAAAAAGTAAATGTTGTCGTGCCTAAAAGTCACCACTGGGGGTTGTATAGAGCACATACCTTGTCATGCTTTCTCAGATCATGCCTCTTCAGACTGTGCATGCTTTTTCCTGTCCATTTATTGTCGGAAAGCCTTTTTTGTATCTGCGAAGATCTCCCAGATAAATGTTATTTTCCTCCTAAGAAAGTTTTTATACTTTATCCTATGGTGGAGGAAATTTACTAAGTACGGTATACTAGCAATTAACGCAGTATACCCTCTGTGAATAAGAGCTGTTTTTGGCAGACAATACTCAAATGCTTAGGCATCCAACGAATAAAGTTGGAATTCCTGTGAAAAATCACACACAAAAATACCCACTTTTTTCTCTGGCAGATTGAGCAGCCTGCTGACAACAATTGCTTAATCGTTGTGAGGCCAGTTTAACAGGTGTTCTAGGTGTCCTGCTCAGCAGGCCTAGAGTTCCGGCAGCTTTATTCTTGCAATAATTGTTTGTGAGTTCCTTTTATAGAACTTGCACAAGGTACTCATGCAGGTGCTGGCTTATAAATGAGTCAAATGCACAACTGCTGAGATGCCTACGGCGGTTTGTACCTATATAGACAGATGCTATACACAGTTCTGTGCACATTGTAGTTAAACACAAGCAGCTAAAATGCATGAGTGCAGGAACGCACATGAGCGGAGGATAAACTTCCTTTTACCATGCAAATACTCCTGGCTAGTCTTCCTTTGCGGTGGAACAGCTATTTGAGGATGTTTGGATAATTCATCCAAAGAAATTCCAGTGGGAAAAGTACCCTGTTTTTTTCTATTTAACCACTTTCAGACCGGACCATTTTGCTGGTAAATGACCAGAGGTCTTTTTACACTTTGGCACTGCGCTGCTTTAACTGGTAATTGCGC
This sequence comes from Lithobates pipiens, assembly GCF_037356315.1. Lineage (NCBI taxonomy): Eukaryota > Metazoa > Chordata > Amphibia > Anura > Ranidae > Lithobates > Lithobates pipiens. Next base: position 302,686,440 of record NW_027507718.1, read on the forward strand.
GGTCATGCAATGTTGTACCCAAACAAAATTTGCGTCCTTTTCTTCCCACAAATAGAGCTTTCTTTTGATGGTATTTGATTGCCTCTGCGATTTTTATTTTTTGCGATATAAGCGTAAAAAGACCGCAAATTTTGAAAAAAAATGATATTTTCTACTTTTTGTTATTAGAAAAATCCAATAAACTCAATTTTAGTCATACATTTAGGCCAAAATGTATTCAGCCACATGTCTTTGGTAAAAAAAAAGTCAATAACTGTATATTTATTGGTTTGCGCAAAAGTTGTCACATCTACAAACTAAGGTACATTTTCTGGAATTTACGCAGCTTTTAGTTTATGACTGCCTATCTCATTTCTTGAGGTGCTAAAATGGCAGGGCAGTAGAAAACCCCCCCAAATGACCCCATTTTGGAAAGTAGACACCCTAAGGAAATTGATAAGAGGCATGTTGAGCCCATTGAATATTTTATTTTTTTGCCGCAAGCGATTGAATAATGACAAAAAAAAAAATTTTTTTTTTTTTTACACAAAGTTGTCACTAAATGATATATTGCTCACACATGCCATGGTTATATGTGGAATTTTACCCCAAAATACATTCTGCTGCTTCTCCTGAGTACGGGGATACCACATGTGGTCGACTTTTTGGAAGCCTAGCCGCGTACGGGGCCCCGAAAGCCAAGCACCGCCTTCAGGATTTCTAAGGGCATACATATGTCATTTTACTCCTCACTACCTATCACAGTTTTGAAGGCCATAAAATGCCAAGATGGCACAAAACCCCCACAAATGACCCCATTTTAGAAAGTAGACACCCCAAGCTATTTGCTGAGAGGCATGTTGAGTCCATGGAATAATTTATATTTTGCCACAAGTTGCGGGAAAATGACAAACTTTATAAATTTTTCACAAAGTTGTCACTAAATGATATATTGCTCACACATGCCATGGGCATATGTGAAATGACACCCCAAAATAAATTCTGCTGCTTCTCCTGAGTACGGGGATACCACATATGTGGGACTTTTTGGGAGCCTAGCCGCGTACGGGGCCCCGAAAACCAAGCACCGCCTTCAGGCTTTCTAAGGGCGTAAATTTTTAATTTCACGCCTCACTACCTATTACAGTTTTGAAGGCCATAAAATGCCAAGATGGCACAAAACCCCCACAAATGACCCCATTTTAGAAAGTAGACACCCCAAGCTATTTGGTGAGAGGCATGTTGAGTCCATGGAATATTTTATATTTTGCCGCAAGTTGCGGGAAAATTACAAACTTTTTTTATTTTATTTTTTTTTTCACAAAGTTGTCACTAAATGATATATTGCTCACGCATGCCATGGGCATATGTGAAATGACACCCCAAAATAAATTCTGCTGCTTCTCCTGAGTACGGGGATACCACATATGTGGGACTTTTTGGGAGCCTAGCTGCGTACGGGGCCCCAAAAGCCAAGAACCGCCTTCAGGCTTTCTAAGGGCGTAAATCTTTGATTTCACGCCTCACTACCTATCACAGTTTTGAAGGCCATAAAATGCCAAGATGGCACAAAACCCCCACAAATGACCCCATTTTAGAAAGTAGACACCCCAAGCTATTTGGTGAGAGGCATGTTGAGTCCATGGAATATTTTATATTTTGCCGCAAGTTGCGGGAAAATTACAAACTTTTTTTTTTTTATTTTTTTTTTCACAAAGTTGTCACTAAATGATATATTGCTCACGCATGCCATGGGCATATGTAAAATGACACCCCAAAATAAATTCTGCTGCTTCTCCTGAGTACGGGGATACCACATGTGTGGGATTTTTGGGGAGCCTAGCTGCGTACGGGGCCCCGAAAGCCAAGAACCGCCTTCAGGCTTTCTAAGGGCGTACATTTTTGATTTCACGCCTCACTACCTATTACAGTTTTGAAGGCCATAAAATGCCAAGATGGCACAAAACCCCCACAAATGACCCCATTTTAGAAAGTAGACACCCCAAGCTATTTGCTGAGAGGCATGTTGAGTCCATGGAATATTTTATATTTTGCCACAAGTTGCGGGAAAATTACAAACTTTTATTTTTTTTTATTTTTTTTTCACAAAGTTGTCACTAAATGATATATTGCTCACACATGCCAGGGACATATGTGAAATGATACCCCAAAATAAATTCTGCTGCTTCTCCTGAGTACGGGGATACCACATGTGTGGGACTTTTTGGGAGCCTAGTCGCGTACGGGGCCCCGAAAACCAAGAACCGCCTTCAGGATTTCTAAGGGTGTAAATTTTTGATTTTACACCTCACTACCTATCACAGTTTTGAAGGCCGTAAAATGCCAAAATAGCACAAAACCCCCCAAAATGACCCCATTTTGGAAAGTAGACACCCCAAGCTATTTGCCGAGAGGCATGGTGAGTATTTTGCAGCTCTCATTTGTTTTTGAAAATGAAGAAAAAAAAAAATAATGTATATTTTTTTTCTTTTTTTCAATTTTCAAAACTTTGTGACAAAAATGAAGGTCTGCAAAATACTAACCATACCTCTCGGCAAATAGCTTGGGGTGTCTCCTTTCCAAAATGGGGTCACTTGGGGGGATTTTGTGCTATCTGGGCATTCCATGGCCTCCGAAACTGTGATAGGCAGTGAGGAATGAAATCTAAAATTTACACCCTTAGAAATCCTGAAGGTGGTGCTTGGATTTTGGGGTACCGTACGCGGCTAGGCTCCCAAAAGGTCTCACACTTGTGGTATCCCCGTACTCAGGAGAAGCAACAGAATGTATTTTGGGGTGTAATTTTACATATAACCATGGCATGTTTGAGCAATATATCATTTACTGACAACTTTGTGCAAAAAAAAAAAAAAAAAATAATAATAATGTATTTTTTCCACAACTTTTGTCAAAATATAAAATATTCCATGGACTCGACCTGCCTCTCAGCAAATAGCTTGGGGTGTCTACTTTCTAAAATGGGGTCATTTGGGGAGGTTTTGAACTGTCCTGGCATTTTATGCACAACATTTAGAAGCTTATGTCACACATCACCCACTCTTCTAACCACTTGAAGAAAAAGCCCTTTCTGACACTTTTTGTTTACATGAAAAAATATTTTTTTTTGCAAGAAAATTACTTTGAACCCCCAAACATGAAGTGTTTTTTTAAAGCAAAAGCCCTACCGATTAAAATGGTGGGTGTTTCATTTTTTTTTTTCACACGGTATTTGCGCAGCGATTTTTCAAACGCATTTTTTGGGGAAAAAACACACTTTTTTTTATTTTAATGCACTAAAAATCACTATATTGCCCAAATGTTTGATGAAATAAAAAATATGATCTTAGGCCGAGTACATGGATACCAAACATGACATGCTTTAAAATTGCGCAGAAACGTGCAGCAGCGACAAACTACGTACATTTTTAAAAGCCTTTAAATGCCTTTACAGGTGACCACTTTAGATTTACGGAGGAGGTCTACTGCTAAAATTAGTACCCTCGATCTGACCTTCGTGGTGATACCTCACATGCATGGTGCAATTGCTGTTTACATATGCCACCAGACCAACGCTTGCGTTCCGCGTTGCGCCTTAGCAGGGGGGGACAGGGGTGTTTTTTTTATTTATTTTTTTTTTATTATTTATTTTGCTTTTTTTATTTTTTTTTAAACTGTTCCTTTCATTTATATATATTTTTTTATGATTTTTATTGTTATCTCAGGGAATGTAAATATCCCCTATGATTGCAATAGGTAGTGACAGGTACTCTTTTTTAAAAAAATTAGGGTCTATCAGACCCTAGATCTCTCCTCTGTCCTCAAAGCATCTGACCACACCAAGATCGGTGTGATAAAATGCTTTCCCAATTTCCCAATGGCGCTGTTTACATCCCGCAAAATCTAAGTCATGAAATGTTCGTAGCTTCCGGTGTCTTAGGCCATAGAGATGATTGGAGCCATTCTGATCTCTGATCAGCTCTATGGTCAGCTGGCGGAACCACCGGCTGCATTCTCAGGTTTCCTGTTGGGACAGGAGAGCCTGAGAAAACCATGGAAGATGGTGCGGGGGGGGGGGGACATTCCCTCCCACTGCTTGTAAAAGTAGTCTAGAGGCTAATTAGCCGCTAGGATTGCTTTTACATAAAAGCCGACCGCTGGCTGAAAAGAATGATACCAAGATGATACCTAAACCTGCAGGCATCATTCTGGTATAAGCACTCAAAGTCCCGCAACATACCAGTATGTTGCTGGAACTGGTTGGGCATATATTGTAATTTTTTTTTCATGCAGCCTGTGGGCTGAACGAAAAAAAAATATTGATCGGTGGGTATGCCCACCATTAGATACCACCCTTCATCCACCCACTTTCTAATGGTGGGCATACATGCACCATTTATATATGCCGAAGCATGGGGGCATCCTCCCGCAAAAGGTAGGAGCAGATCGCTCCTCCACCCCTTATGCCCCCATGCTTCGGCATATATGCTCTTTTTTAACTGTGGTGGTGAAATCACCCCCGACAGTGCTGGAATCGCGGCTTTATGTATCATGGGAGCAAACGCTGTTGCTGTCAAGATAAATAAATCCGCTCTGCAGCAGAATGGCGTACCTGCTAAGCAAATGATGGTTAACAATAAAACAAAGTAACATTACAGTATAACAGTAGGACTTACCATACCTGCAAAGCAAATACAAAAAAAAAATCGCAAAAAATAACACATTTAACACAATCTGTGCCTAAAATATATATATGCCGAAGCATGGGGGCATCCTCCCGCAAAAAAGTTATGCCGCGTACATACATTCAAACTTTTCCACGGGCAAGCCCTCCGTCGGAATTTTGACTGTATGTACGCGGCATTAGGAGCAAAATCGCTCCTCCACCCCTTATGCCCCCATGCTTCGGCATATATGCTCTTTTTTAACTGTGGTGGTGAAATCACCTCCGACAGCGATGGAGTCGTGGCTTTACATATCGTGGGAGCAAACGCTGTTGCTGTCAAGATAAATAAATCCACGCTACAGCTGAATGGCGTACCTGAAAACAAAAAATGGTTAACAATAAAACATTGCAGAATAGAATACAGTACAAAGGAGCAGAACAATAGAGAGAGAATAGAGAGAGAGAGAACAATAAAACGACAACTATTTTTGGTTTTTTTATTTTATATTTTTTTTGTTTTTACTTTTTTTTTTTTTAACACTTTTTTTTTTTTTTTTAACACTTTTTCTGTTGTAACGGTTCCAGCGGTTTGGGTCTCTCAAAATGCAATGGCATCTTGGGAGACCCTGTGAACGTGTGCCTAGCCTGTGCAATGCTGTACCCTACGCTAATACTCAACTAGTGAATGGTAGCGTTCAAAACACTCACCCTGACAAAGACCAGGCTGGTCAGGACAGCGGGGACAATAAGAACGGGTGTCACGCCTAAATCCGCGCTTTCTGCAGACACGACATTTTCTTTGGGGGGCTCGTTGGGTAGGGGTACTCGGGATGACATAAGAATAATGCCTCTCATGCAGCCGGCTTACTGCATCTGGTAGGGGAAGGTGAGGTGGAGCACCGCCTGGATACAGAAGGGCTCTGACGATATCCTCCTGGAATTTGAGGAAGGATCCAGTCCGTCCTGAAGCTTTGTGTAGTACATAAGCATTCAGTATAGCCAATTGGAATAAATAAACAGACACTTTTTTGTACCAGCGTCTGGACTTACGGGCAACTAGATACGGCGCCAACAACTGGTCATTGAGGTCCACCCCTCCCATGTTAAGGTTATATTTGTGGACACAGAGGGGTTTCTCCACAATACCAGTCGCCGTAGGAATTTGGACCGTCGTGTCTGCATGAAGGGAGGTAAGAACGAAAACATTCTTATTATCCCTCCACTTCATAGCGAGCAAATTATTACTGCGCAAGCAGGCTCTCTCCCCCAGCCTAAGACGGGACTCTACAAGCCGCTGGGGAAAGCCCCGGCGATTAGGTCGCACGGTGCCACATGCTCCAATCTGCTGATCAAACAAGTGACTAAACAGTGGCACGCTTGTGTAATAATTGTCCACGTACAAGTGGTACCCCTTTCCGAATAAGGGTGACACCATGTCCCACACTATCTTGCCAGCGCTTCCTATGTAGTCAGGGCAGTTCTCCGGCTCTACGTGACTATCTTTACCCTCATAAACCATAAAACTACGTGTATAGCCTGTGGCCCTGTCACAGAGCTTATACATCTTGACCCCGTATCTGGAACGCTTGTTGGGGACGTATTGTTTGAATGACAAGCGACCAGAAAACTTAATCAGGGACTCATCAACGCAGACAACTTGATCGGGAGTAAACAAGTCTGCAAAACGTTGGTTGAAGTGGTTTATGAGGGGCCGAATTTTGTAGAGCCGATCGTACTCAGGGTCTCCACGAGGACGACAGAGTTCATTGTCGCTGAAGTGCATGAACCGCAAAATCATCTCGTATCGTGCCCTGGACATGGAAGCAGAGAACACGCGCATATGGTGAATTGGGTCAGTGGACCAATATGACCGCAACTCACTCTTTTTGGTTATGCCCATGTTGAGGGAGAGGCCCAGAAAGATTTTAAATTCAGAAACCGTAACTGGTTTCCATTGTTTGGCAAGGGCGGACTGGGGAATAGTGGCGATGTGTTGAGCAGCGTACAAATTGGTTTGGTCCACAATAGATCTAAAGAGATCTTCGGTGAAAAACAGTGAGTAAAAGTCAAGTGTCGTAAAATCAACTGTTTCCACCTTAATGCCAGGTTGGCCAGTGAATGGGGGAAGTACGGGTTCTGCAGAAGTGGTGGGCACCCAAATAGGATTGGCGAATTCTGCAGGAAGGGCACTATGGGTACGACGGGCCTGTCTTTGTCTTCTTGGTGACACTACTTGTGCTTGCCACCTCGCCAGCTTGAACTGCACTTATGGGACTCGCCACGTCACCACGTGTTACTGCAGTGCTGGATGTAGGTCCAGGGTGTACTAGGCCGCTGGTGCTTGCCAGTTCACCAGAAGGATGAGCGGCTCTAGTACGTCTCTGCTCCATACGAGTGGCCTGCGGTTTATGCACCTCAACAACAGAATACATTCGGGATCGGGCACACCTGTCCCTAACAGAGGCCTCATCTCCGTCGTCAGAGCTATCTGTCATGGAGCCGCTGTCCTCTACAGGATCGTATTCTGAGCCTGAATCTGACAGATGAGTGACGTCCTCTTCACTATCTGTCATGCTCAGAAACGTGTAGGCCTCTTCACTAGTGTACCTTCGCTTTGCCATTTTGGGCTCTAAATTTAGGGGTACACTAGTGAGACTCACAGGTAAAAAAGCACCTAGCCTGTCAGCGACTGTTTCAAAACGCTACAAAAAAAACTGTTAGCGATCGCAGGGATCAAGCCTGACTCTGCGAACGCTGCAGTTATGTGTGTTGTGTTTTGTAAGTGACAGTGATCGATCGATACTGCACTTGGGTGGGCTGGGCTGGGCTTGGCGGAGGGGCTAAACGCAGGTGCTAGCGGGTATCTGGGCTGATCCCGCTAACAATGCGTTTTGGGAAACCTAAAATGCAGGCAATGCTAATATAGATCTGATCAGATACTATATTACTAAGGGAGGTGTATGCTTTACGCGTGGGTGTTAGCGGTACTGGCACTAACCTGACGCTGGGGCGACGCAGGCCTTATCTGACCCTCAAACTTATATCACCCGCCGGGTGATCAGGGGGTTAAACCTTTATTAGGTAATAAATGGCGGGTGCCCTGAAACAAAAAAAAAATAACTAACCAACCAGCGTCACCTGTAACAGTTATATGGTGATCACTGGTGAAAGGGTTAACTGGGGGGCAATCAGGGGGCTATGCGGTAGTATATGGGGGTCCCTGACGCTATAAAAAGCTGCGGCGAACCCAAATACTTACCTGCCTAACTAGCGTCACCTGTGACACTAATACAGCGATCAGAAAAAAATCGCTTATTAGTGACACTGGCGACGGGGGGTGATCACGGGGTTAAACCTTTATTGGGGGGGTTAGGGGGGCACCCTAGAGCTAAAGGGGGCTAACCCTAACTGCCCTAACAGTTATTACAGTCACAAATGACACCAATGCAAAAAAAAAAAAAAAAAAAAAAAAAAAAAAAAAATGCACTTGGTGTCACTGTGACTGGGGGGGGCAGGGGTGATTGGGGGGTGATTGGGGGGTGATCGGGGGGGTGAAAAGTGTGCCTGGCGTGTTCTACTGTTAGTGTAGTGTGTTGGTGCAACTCACCGATCCTCTCTCCTCCGTGCCGGAACGAAAAAGACCGACACGAGGAGAGATTACATCATTTCCTCTCCTGTGTTTACATTACAGGAGAGGAAGTGATGTCACGAAGACTTTCTATTCGTCGGGAGCGATCGCGAGGGGGTGGCCATGAATGAATGGCCGCCCCCTCATCCCGGATCGGTCCCGAACGAATACCGACCGCCGCAGGCACCGGTCGGGGGCCCGACCCGGGGCAAGGCAGGGACGTACATGTACGCCAATATGCCTGCCCGTGCCATGCTGTCGACGTACATCGTCGTGCGGCGGTCGGCAACTGGTTAAGTAAAGGAGTAAATATATTTTTATTTTTAAAAAGCTCCTTCTGTTTGTGCCAGAGGCATCAGCCTCCAGGCAGTCACGATGGCTTCTGCCATCAGGTTCAATAGGTAATCCTCAGATTTAACCCTAGGGGTTACTGTAGCCTCCTTATCAGGAGGCGCCCTGCTAGCTCAATAGGGGGAATTCTTCTGCAGTTCTCATAGATCTGTCATGAAGGCGAATGGGGGACTTCCTCAATAGCTCCAATCTGGAGTTCCAAGAGTCCCTGTCTCCTCGTTTTTTCTCAGATCAAACATTCCTAAGGATCCAGAGAAAAATAAGTCTTTCTCTCTGCATGGAATTTATCCAATCGGTAGTCTCCTTCCTACAAGGGGAGAACTTTGGGCGTCTATCGACATCCTGGATGCTTATCTCCATGTGCCGATCTTCCCCGCTCATCAGAAATTTCTATGGTTCAAGGTAGAAAATCTTTATTCCCAGTTTGTAGCTATACCTTTTCGAGCTAGCTACTGCAACTCGAGTGTGTATAAAGATCCTGGCCCCTCCTTTAGCCCGGTTAAGGGCTCTAAGTATAACGATACTAGCCTACTTTGATGATTTACTCTTGATAGGTCAATCGGTAGCCCATTTAAACCAAGGTCTAATTACCACAGTCAGCTACCTGAAATACTTGGGTTGGCTCCTCAACCTAGTAAGATCCTTCAGACATCAGGGAGATTGCAGTAGTTAGGGTTGATCATAGATACAGTCCACTAAAAGGTATTTTTACCCCAGGAAACAAAGAAGTATCCTTCTATTTATCTTTGCATGTGATTAGGAAAGATGGTGGCTTCTTCAAGACAGTTCCTTATGCGCAGTTCCATTCAAGACTGCTGCAAAACAGTATCCTGTCAACTTGGAACAAGAAGATCCAAACTCTGGACTTCCCGTTGTGTTTATCCGCCAAAGTGTGTCAGAGCCTCAATTGATGGTCGATAACCAAAAATCTTCTAAAAGGAAGATCCTCTCTACCAGTTACCTGGAAAGTGGTAACAAAAGCCAGCCCTTTCGGCTGGGGAGCAGTCTTGGAAGAAACATCTGTCCAAGGGAAATGGTCCAGATCAGAAATGACCTTGCCCATCAATATTCTAGAGATTCGGGCAGTACGCCTGGCCCTGGAAGCCTGGACACTCAGACTATTGTCCTTTCTGGATTCAGCCTACGGCCATATCACCCTGAATGCGTCCGATCTCGTCTGATCTCGGAGGCTAAGCAGTGTCGGGCCTGGTTAGTACTTGTATGGGAGACCACCTGGGAATATCAGGCGCCGTAGGCTCAATCCAACAATGCCACAGCGGTGGCTTATCTCAATCACCAAGGGGGCACGAGAAGTCATGTGGTCCAGAAAGAGGTGAATTTTTTTTCTGTCTTAGGCAGAAAGCAACATTCCTTGCCTATCAGCAATTTCATTCCAGGAATGAAGAATTGGCAGGCGGACTACTTGAGTGCTATTTTTTCCGGGAGAATCGTTCCTTCTTCCTGGCATCATTTTGTCAATATACCCAGGGGAGTTCCGGATGTGGGTCTATTGACATCCGAGTTCAACAACAAGATCGACAACTTTGTGTCAAGGACAAAGGATCCGATGACATCCAAAACAGATGCCTTGTTGTCTCCTTTGGATCAGTTTTTCACTGATCTATGCTTCCCCTCCTGTTCTGCTTCCACGCCTTTTTCACAGGAGCAAGCAAGAAGGGAAGGAGGTGATTCTTGTGACCCAGTGTGGCCCAGGAGTTCTTGGTTTGCCGCAATCGTAAAGATGGTGGCGGGTGACCCTTGGTTCCTACCACTGTGGATAGACCTTCTTTTGCAAAAGTCCAGTATTCCATTCTTCCTTAAAAACGCAAAATTTAATCTAAAATAAGGCGTGGGCTGTCAGATTCAGTAGTTTCTTTGCCGGCCTCCAATGTCATATACTAATGAGTCTGGAAGGCATGTCTACTGGTGTGAATCCAGGGGTTGGCACCCCAGGAAATATGTCATAGGTAGGAACCTTCGAATTCTTACGGATGGGATTCGAAATTTAAGCTGGCCCTGAGTACTTTCAAAGGCCAAGTATCGGCCTTTATCTGTGTTTTTTCAAGGACCATTTACTTTTCACTCTCTGGTTCATAACTTATTCAGGGAGAACCGGGGATTAAATCCTCCAGTTAGGTCACCCCTGAACCCTTGGGATTTAAGATTAGTCCTGTCGGTTTTACAAAAACAGTCTTTTTGAGTCAATTCAGGATTCTTCCCTTGGTCCTCTTGACGAAGAACATCATTTTCCTGGTGTCCATATCTTCTGCAAGAAGAGTATCAGGGTTGGCTGCTCTTTCTTGTAAAGAGTCATATTGGATTATTCTTAAGGATAAGGTTGGATTGCGGCCTCATCCTAATTTCCTTCCGGAGCTAGTGTCAGTTTTTTTTTAATTAAATCAAGATATTGCTCTGCCTTCGTTTTTTTCAGAACTTCATTCTCTGAAAGAAAGGTCACTACATTCTCTTGATGTGGTGAGAGCGGTCAAGGTGCATTTAAAGGTGACCGCTGTGATGCATAAACACAGATGTTTTTTGTTTATGTTGCCTGACGGTCCTAAAAGAGGACAGACAGCATTGGAATCTATGATTTCTAGATCGTTTCGTCAAGTGATTGTTCAAGCTTTTTGGCTTAAAAGAAGAGAATTCCTCCTTTTTTATGTTAAAGGCACTCCGCCAGGGCCGTTAGTGCTTCTTGGGCAGTGCATCACCAAGCCTCCATGGCTCAGATCTGCAAGGCCGCAACTTGGTCTTCAATCCATACATTTACTATATTCTATCAAGTAGATGTAAAAGGTCATGAAGATTTCGCCTTTTGGGCGCAGTATACTGCAGGCTGCAGTATGAGTCCTCTAGTCTCTTGGTGCCCTACTATTGTTGTGTCTCCTTCCCTTCAGTTGGCATTGCTATGGGACATCCCACATAGTAACTGTGTCCCCTGATGTATGAAAAGGAAACATGATTTTTATAAACAGCTTACCTGTAAAATCCTTTTCTTTGAAGTACATCAGAGGTCCCTCCCTTCTTTGGTGTACACGTGTATTGCTTTGCTACAAAACTGAGGTACTCCCAGTAGTGGGAGGGGTTATATAGGGAGTGCACATTTTAATTTAGGGCGTGCCAGTGTCCATCACCTGAAGGTGGCCTATAACCCACATAGTAACTACTATGGCTCTGTGTCCCCTGATGTACTTCAAAGAAAAGGATTTTACAGGTAAGCTGTTTATAAAAATCCTGTTTTTCAGTTTGTAGCTTTGCCTTTCGGTCTAGCTACTGCACCTCGAATATTACAAAGGTCCTGGCCCCTCCTGTAGCTGGATTAAGGACGCCCTAAGTATAATGATTATAGCTTACCTGGATGATCTGCTCTTGATAGACCAATTAGTAGCCCGTTTAGACCATGATCTACAGTCAATTACTTGGAATACCTAGGTTGAAATCTCAACCTAGAGAAATCCTCCTTAAAAAACTATCAAGGAGATTAGAATACCTGGGTATGATTATTGATACAGCCCATAAAAAGGTATTCTTGCCCCAGGCAAAGATCATGGCCATAAAGGAACTGATTCAGGTGGTCAAGGCAATGAAGAATCCTTCTATTCGACTTTGCATGAGGTTGTTGGGAAAGATGGTGGCTTCACTCGAGGCTGTTCCTTATGCGCAGTTTCATTTGAGGCTGCTGCAAAACAGTATATTTTCGGCTTGGAACAAGAAGATCCAAGCTCTAGATTTCCCAATGTATCTGCCTCCATGGTGCGCCGAAGCCTCGGTGGTTGATAACTAAGAATCTGCAGAAGGGAAAATCTTCCCTACCAGTTACCTGGAAGATGGTAACAATGACCATCAACGTTCTAAAGATCTGGTCAGCGAGCTTGGCCCTGAGGGCCTAGATGTTCAGGTTACGGAATTGTCCTGTCATGATCCGATCCGATAATACCACAGTAGTGGCCTATATCAATCACCAAGGGGGGCCTGAGAAGTCGTGTGGCCCAGAGAGAGATGAATCATATCTTAAATTGGGCAGAAAATAGTGTACCTTGCCTATCGGCAGTCTTTATTCCGGGAATAGAAAATTGGCATGCAGACTACTCAAGTCTCCAGCAGTTGTTCCTGGGGGAATGTTCCCTTCACCCCGATATCTTCCTGGCAATGCGCCAAAGATGGGGGATCCCAGACTTACTGTTTGCGTCCAGGTTCAACAAGGAAATTGACAACTTTGTGTCAAGAACAAGGGATCTGCTAGCATGCGGAACAGATGCCTTAGTATTCCAGGGGAACAGGTTCTCACTGATTTATGCTTTTCCTCCTATTTTGCTGCTTTCACAACTGCTTCGCAGGATCAAGCATGAAGGAAAATTGGTGATTCTTGTGGCCCAGAAGAGCTTTAGTATGCAGAGATCATAAAGATGGCGGTAGGGGACTCATGGATCCTACCACCACGTCCAGACCTTCTTTCACAAGGTCCGGTATTTCATCCTAACTTACAAGCGCTAAATTTAATGGTTTGGCTATTGAGGCCCTACTGGTATCATTCCAACAACCATTTGCTTTGCGTTCTTTGGTTTGTAGCTTATTCAGGGGCTAACACGGCTTAATCCTCCAGTTAAGTCACTCCTGAACCCTTGGAACTTGAATTTAGTTCTGTCGGCATTGCTGAAACAGCCTTTTTTGAACTGATAGAATATTCCCTTCGTCCTTTTGAGAAGAAAACTAATTTTCTGTTATGCCGCGTACAGACGACCGGACTTTTCGACAGCAAAGGTCCGACAGAACGAATCCGGCGGACAATTCGATCGTATGTGGGCTCCATCGGACCTTTGCTGTCCAAAAATCTGATGGACTTTAGAACTAGAACATGTTTCAAATATTTCATATCGAGAAATCCGCTCGTGTGTATGCTAGTCCGACAGACAGAAACTGACGCTAGGGCAGCTATTGGCTACTGGCTATGAACTTCCATATTCTAGTCCGGTCGTACGTCATCACGTTCGAATCTGCCAGACTTTGGTGTGATTGTGTGTGGCCAAGTCCGTTCATTCGGAAAGTCCGTCGGAAACTCTGCTGAAAGTCAGTCGGAAAGACGGTTGGACCTTGTCCGTCGAAAAGTCCGCTCGTGTGTACGCGGCATTAGCTATATCTTCTGCAAGAAGGGTATCAGGGTTGGCTACTCTTTCTTGTAAAGAGCCATATTTGATTATTGAAAAAATAGAAAAATCTGCGCTAAGTAAAAACTAATAAAAACGAATAAAAAATCAGCAGCTGAACACCATAACCAGGATACTGGGCACAAAGAAAACAAAAGAAATTAAGTGCAGCGCTTGGCCACTAAATGTAAATGTGGCCTAACAAAAATATAAACCAAAAAAACTGTGAAGTCAAATACACAAATATTATGAAAAAATCTTAATAAAAAATACTTCTGAAACTCAAGTGTCCAATGAGATCAAAAACCAACTGTGAATTCAAATGACCATGTATAAATTGATGCAGCAAAATAATATAAATAATGTCCCGTGTGAATATGAAGCAAAAGTAGCTGAAACTTGTTCATTCAAAAATAATACTTGACCACGTGGACCCTTCACCTCTAAACACCACTAATAGATGGAGGCTTACCAGATCCTCAGTGACCCCCTGTTAGGGGAGGTCAAACTGCGCAGATTCGATCATGAATCACATAGACGTCTCGATGCCGGAGATCGTCCCAATCGTTTGGATGTCACGTGATCTTCAGATCCGCTCGGATACTCACAGCACGCCTCTAAAGGACGTATCACCATAGAAAAACAAAATGTGCCAAATCGTGTGATATAGTTTCAACAGGATTTATTAAAACCGAATAAACAAGCGCTTAAAATGACTCCACCGAGTCATAAGAAGATACAGATAACGTTTAAAAAAACGAACGAAATGCTAGCAAGGTAAAAAAACTCATCAACATGAGTTAATAATGCGAACGCAGATGCACAATGGGTGTGGTCATCAGGGGTACGCCCACACCATTGTGCCAAAGCTTTTTATAGCCTACTGGTAAGGAAAGGAGCCATGCCATAGGTTAAAACGAACGCCCCATCACGGGCTTAATATACTAACCACCGGAAGTATTAAACATTCAAACGGGGTCAGTGTCACAAAATAATCAAATTAATAAAACGGCCGTATAACAATACAAACCGATCGGGATATTTAAATATCCAAATCTCCATTTATGAAAAACTTTGCTATAGCTTGAAAATGGAAATTAAATAAAAAATAAAAAATAAATACTAAAAGATAAAAAGTGGAAAATAAAAGATGCCGCCATCTAGTGGTTAGAAAAATAACTACAATTAAACAGTAGTTATATGTATAAACCAGCTGCCCATCATTACCAATAGTCTATTTACAAAATAGCCTTGTAGATAAACAAATAAAAAAAGAAACAATGACATTTCTTCCAATGATGAGGTACAGTTGATATTCCAAAAAGACATAATAACCAAATTCAGTACAACATATCTATCAAAGTACTTACATTTTGTATCGCCAATCAGCATTTGATAGAAGTGACCACTGGAACGGGCCAAGGAGAGGGACATCAACCGTGGCCTCAACTTGGTCTTCAGTCCATACATTTACCAGATTTTATCAGGTGAATGTAAAAAGGCATGAGGATATCGCGTTGGGCGTAGTGTGCTGCAGGCAGCAGTATAAGTCCTATAGTCTCATGTTGCCCTAATTCTGTTGTGTCTCCCTCCCCTCAGTTGGCATTGCTCTGGGACATCTCACATAGTAATTACTATGACTCTGTGTCCCGTGATGTACGATTAAGAAAATAGAATTTTCTTAAGGATAGAACTGTAAAATCCTGTAAAATTAAGCTTACCTGTAAAATCCTTTTCTTTGAAGTACATCACGGGACACAGAGGTCCCCCCCTCACTAAAATCTAGTGGAACCAATTGCCTTCAGTAGTAACCTATTAGTAAATAGAGTCCACCTGTGTGTAATTTAATCTTAGTATAAATACAGCTGTTCTGTAAAGCTCTCAAAGGTTTGTTAGAGAATCTTAGTGAGCAAACAGCATCATGAAGGCCAAGAAACACACCAGGTCAGGGATAAAGTTGTGGAGAAATTTAAAGCAGGGTTAGGTTCTAAAAAAAAAAAAAAAGCTTTGAATATCTCACGCAGCACTGTTTAATTCATCATCCGAAATGGAAAGAGTATGGCACAACTTCAAAATTACCAAGACATGGCCATCCACCCAAACTGATAGTCCGGGCAAGGAGAGCATTAATCAGAGAAGCAGCTAAAAGGCCCATGGTAACTCTGGAGGAGCTGCAGAGATCCACAGCTCAGGTGGGAGAATCTGTCCACAGGATAACTATTAGTCGTGCACTCCACAAATCTGGCCTTTATGGAAGAGTGGCAAGAAGAAATCCATTGTTGAAAGAAAGTTATAAGAAGTCCCATTTGCAGTTTTCAAGAAGCCACATGGGAGACACAGCAAACGTGGAAGAAGGAGCTCTGGTCAGATGAGACCAAAATTTAACTTTTTGGCCTAAAAGCAAACGCCATATGTGGCAGAAAGTTAACACTGCACATCACCCTGAACACACCATCCCCACCGTGAAACATAGTGGTGGCAGCATCATGCTGTGGTGATTCTTTTCTTCAGTGGGGCCAGGAAATCTAGTCAAGTTTGAGGGGAAGATGGATGGAGCCAAATACAGGGCAATCTTAGAAGAAAACCTATTAGTCTGCAAAAGACTTGGGACTGGGGCGGAGGTTCACCTTTCAGCAGGACAACGACCCTAAACATACAGTCAGAGCTACAATGGAATGGTTTATATCAAAGCATATTCATGTGTTATAATGGCCCAATTAAAGTCCAGACCTAAATCCAACTGAGAATCTGTGCCAAGAGTTGAAAATTGCTGTTCACAGACGCTCTCCATCCAATCTGACAGAGCTTGAACTATTATGCAAAGAAGAATGGGGAAAAATTTCACTCTCTAGATGTGCAAAGCTGGTAGAGACATCCCCAAAAAGACTTGCAGCTGTAATTGCAGCAAAAGGTGGTTCTACAAAGTATTGACTCAGAGGGGCTGAATATAAATGCACGCCACACTTTTCAGGTATTTATTTGTAAGAAATTTTGAAAAGCATTTATCATTTTCCTTCCACTTCACAATTATATGCCACTTTGTGTTGGTCTATCACAGTGATGGGGAACCTTGGCACCCCAGAGGTTGTGGAACTACATTTCCCAAGATATCAAAAAAGCAAGATGAAGAGATCAAACTACAGATACCACATCCCAAGTATGCAAAATAGAACAAACAGAGGGGGTCTAAGAGGTAACAACGGTATCAGGTGCATGGATCAAAATGCCAGAAATAGAAGTATAAAAAACAAGGATTTTTAATAAATTACAGAATAATAAAAACAAAAGGAAAACAATACATCCATACAACAGGAGATATAAGTTAATTGGATATAAACATATAAAGCGCTACCACTCTCGACATGTTTCACTCGTTAGAGTTTCTTCAGGAGATTGATGGTAAAGCTCTTTTGTATGCTGCAATAACAAAGCATAATTGATGATTTTCTCCTTCCCCATGTCGAAAGATTAGCTTCCTATTTGCAGGATACTCTTGATCTTCTGAGGGTGTTGGATGGTATTTCGATCCCTGAGGGCTCCTGGCTCGTTGCTGTCGATGTTGAGGCCCTCTACAACTCTATTCCCCACAATTGGGGTGTTAGAGTTGTGGAGGGCTTCATTTCCGAGAGCCATTGGAATATAACAAATTCATTTTGAATTTGCTTCAATTCATCCTGACTAACAACATCTTCCTGTTTGGTCGCTCCCACTACCTCCAGATGCAGGGGGTGGCTATGGGGACCAAGTGTGCCCCTTCCTACGCCAACCTGTATCTGGAGGGGGGGAGGGGTGGAAGTGACACCCTCTTTATAGAGAGGATATGCAAATATTTTTATACCAGATTCCCATCTGGAGACGCTACATTCATGATATCTTCTTCATTTGGACAGGGACTGAAAAAGATCTTCTGCCATTCTTTGAAAGTTTGAAGATTAATTCTTTCAACCTTAAATTTACCATGGAGAGAAGTCAATCACACCTCACTTTCTTGGATTTACACATTTTTGTTGACCCCAATGGCAACATTGGATCTACTCTGTTTCGTAAATCTTCGGCAGCCAACACCTTGCTACATGCAACTAGTTCACATCCAGCACCACTAATAGCCGGTGTACCTTATGGTCAGTACCTCCGACTTAAAAGAAATTGCAGTGAGGAAGCTCACTTTGAATTGGAGGCTAAGCAACTCCAATCGCGTTCGCGTCAATGGGGGCACAGCAATAAATGTCTGAAAAGGTCATACCTCAGAGCGAAGAAACAGAGTAGATTGGCCCTTATCCATGGCAAGAAGATGCCCAAATCTGATCTTGGGATCAGGATTATTACCCACTTCTCAGGACAACACCTTCAAGTACACAATATTTTCCATAAGTACTGGTATCTTAAAGCGGATCCCAATGTATCTAAACATTTGGGGGACTGCCCAGAGATTACATTTAGAAGAACTCAATCTCTTAGAGATACTTTGGTACGGAGTCACTATGCCCCTTTGGCATCTGTTGGGACCAAACAGTTTGGTACCAAACCCTGCCATAAATGCAATTTTTGTTGTTTCATCCATGCATCCAAACACATTATGTTGCCCAATGGCCGACTTTTCAGGCCTACGTTTTTGGCTACATGTCAATCGATAGGTATAGTGTACATCATGGTGTGTGATTGTAATGCTTTTTATATTGGCAAGACCAAACACCCTTTCTTCCACCGCATCAGGGACCATGTTTCTCTGGTGCGTGCAAAGAAGATGGAAACACCAATTAGTTGCCACATGGGCTTATATCACGGTTTTGATGAAACCAATATGCATTTTTACGCACTTGAATTTGTACCCTTGGGGGGGGGGGTGATAATGACCATTTTTTATTACAACGGGAGGCACGTGGATTTTTAACCTGGGAGCCACTAGTTTCCCTGGCTTGAATGATGCCCTGAGTTTCAAACCTTTTCTTTAGTCCCCCCCCCCCTTTTTTCTTTCTTCTTTTCCTATTTTTTCTAATTTTGCCCTATCAGTTGATTAATTCTATATCTAGACTTAATTAAATTTAATTTAATATTTGTATTATGTAATTAAACAGGTGGTCAAATAGATGGGAATCAGTATTAATTTTCACCACTGCCAGATGACTTATATTTGATAGGGTCATTTTATTATATTACTCCAAATCTTAAGGATCGAGATGGGCGCTAGATTGTTTTTAGTCCTTTTATTTTGCCAGGTATTTACCGCGTGTCTGCTTGTATGGGTGCCTGGGGCATCCTGCCGACCGAGATGTCAATCAATCATCTCCGCCAGTGGTCTGCCCTTTTTATTTGGGCTCTGCTGTGTGTTCTCTGGAGCACTCTGGATTCCTCCCCAGATGATGTGGGATGGGTTGGGCTTTGGTCCGCCCACCCTCTTGTCTCAGTGTATGCCCTCTCTCTATGTACTGAGGTCATTGGTTTTCAAAGATAGCCGCGGTGTTCCGATGACACGATTTGCGCCATCGGCGCATGCACGCTAGACACTCCCGGATTCTTTACATAGCGGTGGCGCCTGATTTCTGCCCGCGACTCGGTGGTGAGGTCAGACGCCGCCGAGTCGGAGAGGGCTTCATAAGGCAGCGGTATTCTATTGTGCCTTACCTTCTGTGTGAGATGGCCGCTTGAGGGACACGTTAGTTTGCTTCCCTCCTCTCGGGTTCCCTTTATCCTCTTATATGCTTGGGTAAGACATTCTGATTACAACAATTTTTATTCTGGGCTAATATATATATTTTTCAGCCTATGAATCGATGGCTCTTTATAATTCCTTTGGCTATAACTTTTTACCCTTTTTACTTGTATGCCTGATTCAGCCAGCATCTGGCTTTTGTGTCTGCTTTTGGGCCACCAGCAATCTAGCTAATTTTCCTTTGCATTGATTCTACACCAACCACATAGCTTTTCAAAGATAATGTTACTGTTAATGAGGGTTACATTTTTGTTTCCCGGTGGATGTGTAAATTATTTAATTTATATATTTTTTTTACATACCTTAGACCTATATAATTTGAGTGTCCCTCTCTGCAAGCATTATCAACGCGGTATCCCTGTGCCTTATGTGGCTATCTCCAACTCTCTATATCTTAATATACTTATTTTTTGGAATTCAAACATATGTGGTGAGACCTGTTTTCCTACTTTTTGATCATTTGTTTTTTATGCCCTTGTAATTTTGATATTTTGTTATTGCTCTTAGAATTTTTGCTTGGTCCTTGATACAGTCACTAAGCCTAATCAATATATACGTGGTGTATCTATGCTATATGCACTCCAAAAGTCTGTTTCTTATTTATGCTTTGTTATTGCAGCATATAAAATAACTTTACCATCAATCTCCTGAAGAAACTCTAACGAGTGAAACATATCGAGAGTGGTAGCGCTTTATATGTTTATATCCAATTAACTTGTATATCCTGTTTTATGGATGTATTATTGTTTTCCTATTGTTTTTATTATTCTGTAATTTAATAAAAATCCTTGTTTTTATACTTCTATTTCTGGCATTTTGATCCATGCACCTGATACCGTTAAAATCCCGAGGTTTGTTACCTCTCAGCCCCCCTCTCTTTGTTCTATTTTACATTTCCCATTATGCTCATGCACTCTGCAGTGTAGTGGAGTATCATGGGAAATGTAGTTCCAAAACATCTGGGGTGCCAAGGTTCGCCATCACTGGTCTATCACATATAATCCCAATAAAATATATTTATATTTTTGGTTGTAACATGACAAGATTTGGAAAATTTCAAGGGGTATGAATACTTTTTCAAAGCACTGTATGTCTAGCCAGTTTCTCAATAGTTAATCAAATATTAAAGCCTGCTTTTAGCCTTCGAATTTTCATTTTTTTAATATAGTGCCGGGATGAGGGGGTTAGAACCACTTCCAGGATTTTTTATTGATTTTTTTGCAGTTGGAGTCCACACAGTTTCCTGGTGTCACCACAGAGAAAAAGAGTAATTTTCCTTATTGGAACAATAATAAATAATCGGCTTTCCACTCTGCCACTTGAAGTTGGTGGATCATTAAAGAAGGAGATTGAGCTATGTTTTTATTGCCTCGCCTACACACATGACCTTGATGCTTTTCATAGATGCCCAACAAAAGTTATTACTCCTATTGTGTTCGGCTGACAGTGCTTCCAGTCATAGGCCACCCATTGAAGCAAATAGGGCTGCAAACCAACTATCTTGCAACCATGTGTAATGTACCGGCTGGCTTTTAGGGGCTAAAACAGGCTGTAGCAAGATGTATTGCTGTTCAGAGGGCTACTGCAAGTGTAAACAATCCCTTACTGTTTCAGGGACTACACAGGTAGTGAGAGAAGTGATGGAAACACAGACAACAATGAACAAATCATAGAAGAAATTCTAACTCATCCTCTTTTAAATAAAAGTGCCTATATTATTGTATTCCTAATGGGAAGATTTCCCTTCACTTCCTGTTTTATTATTACTAACTACTATGTTATTAGAACTGTTGGGCACCTTCATTATCCCATTTTTTTTCTGTTGATCTCAATGAAAAGGATCTAAATACTGAGTAATTGAGTGCTTGCTGCCACCTACAGTGACCTGGTCATCTTTGGCCATTTACATCTGCCCTCTGCAGGTGTTTCATGAGCACTAATTGTGAAGCAGTGCAATATGTAGGATCCCAAGCACAAGGGGAGCAGTCCCCCTTTCTTTTGGGTCTCTACAGCTCATTCACCAACAATTCTGGGGCAGTCTGCAGCGCTCCTTTTTTGGGCCTGACACTGACAGCCAGGACCGCTGTTCTCTGCCTGAGTCTCTACATTACTCAGAGTCTTCCTCCTCTGCTTTACCCTGGTACAAGTTCTCCACAGTTATGATTCATGAGTTTATGGACCACATCGCAACCTTGTTCACTGACTCCAAATGCAGAGAACGTAAGCTAAGGATGTAAGAGACGTTATACTATACTACATTATACTTATCTAGGTGTATGCAGCATTGGACCTCTATGGCTGTAAGGCAGAGAACCGAGCAATCAGACACTGCCGATCACTCGGTTCTCAGAGCTCCCTGAGCAGAGAGCTGATGACTGCCGGTCACTGCTGTCTGCTCCCCCAACCCACCCACGCCAGACTCATTCACAACCAAGCTTTGGCTGTACTTCTTCTTTATCTACAAACCCTGAGCTTCTAAATCCCTAAGTGTCGGTTCACACTGAGGCAGCACGACTTGCAGCGCGACTGCCTCAGGCGACCTGGACATGACAGCTGCGGCAACTTGCAAAACAACTTCTTTATAGAAGTCAATGCAAGTCACCCCCAAAGTTAAACAGGAACCTTTTTCAAAGTCAGAGCGACTTGCGTCGCTCAGATTAGAACGGTTTCGTTGTACAGAACTGGACGCAACTTGTCAGGCAGCTAAGTCGCCTGACAAGTTGTCCCAGTGTGAACCGGCACTAAACCTGCAGAGAAGCCCCCTTTGGCCTGAAGGGACGCCTCTGCTTTCCAGAGTGGGGGGTGTCTGTTAGTCTTTGTAGATACCTGGACAGAATGCATCTGAGATGGCTGTGCAAGAGATGTTTTTAGGAGGTACAAGTTCGAGTTCTGCTCTCTGCCTTCTCCCCACTTTATGTTGTCAAACCTGCCTGTGCCTTGGCACAAACAAACAGAATATCATGCTCTTCTTGCAGATCTTTTTGCCCTAGCTTCATTGGTGTAAAGGTTTTCGAGTTTTTACTTCAGCCTTTCCATGGTTTCCAAAAGCAATATTCACCCCATCTTAAATCTGAAGCCTTTAAATCTCTTCAATTGAGTCCAAAAATTTTGCATATATGCTATATTTGTCATAGCTTCCCTTCTTTAGGAGGACTCTCTTGCCTCTGTGAAAATCAAGGATGCATACTTGTGTGTCTTCACATTTCTGAGGCAGTCCCATTTGCTCAGTTTTACTCCAAATCCCTATAACTCAATATTCTGCCATTGTGGAAAAAATCAGTTCAGTTTCTACATAAACCACCTCACCTGACACTGAAGACCAAAGTATTGCTGGCTCAGGGATCCAGCTCTGTAATTGGGGAAATGCTTCCTCCCAATATCCTAGTAGATCCTCACATTGGATACCAGCCTGAAGGGCTAAGTAAGAGTCCTAGACACCTGGTGAGTGCAGGGAATCTGGTCACCAGGGCAATCCCAGGTTGCTTGACCTCCTGGCTGGAGGGTCATCCACCAGCTCCCGTTCCTGGGAGTATGGTCCGAACACCCTAAAGAGTTTCAGGACCTATGTCACGGGTCAGGGATGCTGGATGTGAACCTTTTGAGCTGTAGGATAAACAACAAACTACACATTTTGGAGGTAAGCAGTGGATGCTCTGGTGACTCTGTGGGATCAGTACAGCCTGATCTACAACATTCCTCATCCATAGTTCCTTCCTTGTCTGCTCCACAAAATCAGCATTCTAGTGATACTTATTTACTTTATATATTTGGACAGGCACAGGTGAATGTGGTACTCTGACCTAACCAGTCTGCTGGTAAATACCTCATAGTCTCTTCCAGATCACCTGATACTGTAAACAATAATTGCCTCATTCCTTTATTAAGGTGGTTTCAGCCTTTTCTCTTCAACCAGGACATTGTTCTCCCATGTCTGTCTAGCTCCAGTACATCAAAAGTAAATTTCTCTACACTACCTGGATGTAGTTAATGCTATGGGGGTTTACCTCACAGCCACAGTTTCCTTTTTTCAGAAAGACTAACTCTCTTTTTGTCTTTCCTGGTGGTCCTGTAAAGGGGAGCCAATTTCTCATGCCATCATTTCTTATGGCTCATACAGATTGATGTTTAAACCCATAGTCTTAAGGATTGGTTCCTCCCTTTCAGGGCCAGTGCAAGGATTTGTACCTACCCAGACAAAGGTGCATTTTGGTGCCTCCCCTCCCCAACCGTCCTAACGAGAATGTGTCCCCATCAGAGTGCCCTCATAGTGCAGGTGTCCCCATCAGAGTGCCCCCATAGAGCAGGTGTCCCCATCAGAGTGCCTCCATAGATCAGGTGTCCCCATCAGAATTCCCCTTTCATAGAGCAGGTGCCCCCATTCAAGTGCCCCTATACAGCGGGTGTCCCCATCAGAGTGCCCCCACCAGAGAGCAGGTGTTCCCATCAGAGTGTCCACATCAGAGAGCAGATGTCCCCAACAGAATGTCCCTAACAGTGAGTAGGTGTCCCCATCATAGTGTCCCCATAGATCAGGTGTCCCCATCAGAATTCCCCTTGCATCAGGTGCCCCCATTAGTGTGCACCCTTAGAGCATGTGTCCCCATTCAAGTGCCCCTATACAGCAGGTGTCCCCATCAGAGTGCCTTCACCAGAGAACAGGTGTCCCCATCAGGGTCCCCCCATCAGAGAGCAGGTGTCCCCCATTGGCATGCCCCCATAGATCTGGTGTCCCCATTAGAGTGCCCCCATAGAGCAGATGTCCCCTTCAGAGTGCCCCCATAGATCAGGTATCCCAATCAGAGTGCAGGTGTCCTCATCAGAGTGTCCCCATAAAGCAGGTGCTCCCATAGTATCTCCACAGAGAAGATGTCCCCATCAGAGTGCCCCCATAAAGCAGGTGCCCTAGGTGATGCCATTGGTTAGTAGAATGTGTTCCTATTAGAGTGCTTCCATAGTGCAGGCGTCCCCATCAGAGTGCCCCCATAGAGCAGGTGTCCCCATCAGAGTGCCCCCATAGAGCAGGTGTCCCCATCATAGTGCCCCCATAGATCAGGTGTCCAAATAAGAATTCCCCTTACATCAGGTGCCCCCATTAAACTACCCCTATACAGCAAATGTGCGCATCAGAGAGCAGGTTTCTCCAACAGAGTGTCCCTAA
This sequence comes from Lithobates pipiens, assembly GCF_037356315.1. Classification (NCBI taxonomy): domain Eukaryota; kingdom Metazoa; phylum Chordata; class Amphibia; order Anura; family Ranidae; genus Lithobates; species Lithobates pipiens. The sequence continues at coordinate 302,711,073 of NW_027507718.1, forward strand.
CAGATAGCTGGTGTCCCCATCAGAGTGCCCCCATAGATTAGGTGTCCCCATCAGTGTGCCCCAAAAGAGCAGCTGTCTCCATCAAAGTGCCCCCCATAGAACAGCTGTCCCCATCAAAGTGCCTCCACCAGAGAACAGGTGTCCCCATCAAAGTGCCTCCACCAGAGAACAGGTGTCCCCATCAGAGTACCTCCATCAGAGAGCAGGTGTCCCCATTGGAGTGCCCCCATAGAGCAGATGTCCCCTTCGAGTGACCCCATAGATCAGGTATCCTAGGTGTCCTCATCAGAGTGTCTCTATAGAGTAGGTGTCCCCATCAGAGTGCCCCCATAAAGCAGGTGTTCCCACAGTGTCTCCACAGGTCCCCATCAGAGCGCCTCTATTATGCAGGTGTCCTAGGTGATGTCATTGGTTACAAGAATGTAAAGAAAAATATATAAGGGGCCAAAAAGGGGCTGGGGAATCACCAACCCTCGGGACTTTAAGGGTATCAAATCACAAAATTGACAAAAAGATTAAAATAAAATAATACAATTTTATTCATATTTATGCAAAAAAACAATATAGCTTAAACATTCATAAAAAACGACAATTTAGCCCATTGGTGCATAGACAGGCGTTTATCAAAATTGACCAAGATTTCACTTAACCATACAGGGAAAACGAAGAAAGAAAGCTGCAGTTATTCAACATGTTTCGCCCAGATCAGGGCTTCTTTAGGAAAATTATTTAGGCAGCCAAAGAGTTAGCACTACAATGATAAGAGTATAGCATGAATGTTACAAATCAATGCATGAGATAAAAATATTATTATTGCAATAATCACAAGGGGAAATGAAAATATAATGATCTGTGATATTATAGAACAGTTGATAAATACATATATTGAATCCAATATTGACTATAAAGTAAATACAATATATTATAGTATCTCACCAAAGTCACCAAAAACTCCATATTATCAGTACCGAATTTTGATAGCGGCATTACAAGGGGCAGTTGAAAAGCAACATAAAGTCTGTTATTCGCTCATAGCTAAGATCAGGAAGAAAAATTGAAAGGGATGTGTGTCGCCAAAAGGGTCTGTAGAGAGGAATAAAGATAAGCAATAAATGGTGGGAACATATGGCCCTAGACACTAGGGGCCAATATTAAGGGGAAAAGATATTTATTATATGTAATGAGAGAAAGCTATATAGAATCTGTAATAAGTATTACCTGAGTAGGTTCATTGAATCAATAAGATTGGTTCAAAGTTCTGAAGGAATTCAGTAAGTGTGTCAGGATAATCCATAAGCTGAGATATTCTAGTGGCAGTAAGAGAAATTGGAAATTTGTACTGAAAAGAAAAATACAGATACAAAGGGGGGACTTAGATAAATAAGAATGACCCGCATGTCCCCCAATTTTTGGGTTTTTGGCTTCTATGGGTTTTTCTGGTTTGAAGGGACTTATGTAGTGACTTAAAATTCCTGACTTGGAATGCTTCTTTATAAGTAACTTGGGTGCCGCTCTGCACTAGATGTTTTTCTCTTTAATGTCAGTTACAAGAATGTGTTACCATCAGAGTGCTCCCATAGTGCAGGTGTCCCCATCAGAGTGCCCTCATAGAGCAGGTGTCCCCATCAGAGTGCCCCCATAGATCAGGTGTCTCCATCAGAATTCCCCTTACATCAGGTGACCCCCCTTAGATTGCCCCCATAGAGCAGGTGTCCACATTGAAGTGCCCCTATACAGCAGGTGTGCCCATCAGAGTGCCCCCACCAGAGAGCAGGTGTCCCCATCAGAGAGCAGGTTTCCCCAACAGAGTGTCCCTAATAGATAGCAGGTGTCTCCATCAGTGCCCCAAAAGAGCAGCTGTCCCCATCAGAGTACAACCCAAAAGAGCAGCTGTCCCCATCAGAGTGCCCCCCCCCCCCCCAAAGAGCAGCTGTCCCCATCAGAGTGCCTCCATCAGAGAGCAAGTGTCCCCATTAGAGAGCAGGTGTCCCCATTGGAGTACCCTCATAGATCAGGTGTCCCCATTGGAGCACCCCCATAGATCAGATGTCCCAATCAGAGTGATGGTGTCCTCAGCAGAGTGTCTCCATAGAGCAGGTGTCCACATAAAGCAGGTGTCCCTACGGAACAGGTGTCCCCAGGTGACATCATTGGTTGCTAGGACGCTGGCGGTCCAAGCAATCAATGACTGTAGTGCAAAGAAGGCTGACACAGCCAGGTGAGGACTGCGGCTCAACACACTGAAACAGGAATTGAATGCAACCAGCAGACTACGATCTGGGGAAGGACCGGACCTTTCGGACTGAAGAAACTCTCATGCTTAGTGCTGAGTGATGAAAGGAGTTGAGCCGACTCCCTCACCTGTGCAAGTGGCTGGGGATTTTACTGTCTCCCCCCCACCATCATGGTGAGGTAAGGCAGCTGCCTAAGCTGTCTACTGCTAGCATCGACCCTGCTCCCTTTCACGTTAAAACTAATTTTAGTAGATCTACTGTGATGAGTGCCTCTTGGGCTTTCAGCATCAGGCATATGGTATGGTTCCAAGATTTGCAAGGCTACCTCCTGGTGTTCTGTTCAAAGGTTTGCCAGGTAGATATTTAGGTCTCATCTGATGCCAGTTTCAAGTCTTACAGGAAATTTGTATCACAACAGAAAATAGAGGCAAAAAAACACAATAAGAAACAATTTCATGGAAAATAGATTACTGGACCATTAAGTAATGGATGTATATTGACTGTGATTGGAGAACAAGTTTATCATTTTGTATCACTTTAAGTGTAAGGTGCTGTAAATTATGGTAACCTTAATATTAAATTTGATACATATAAGAGTTCCATATGAAACAAAAATTCTGTTGGCATAGGTTCTAAGGTTATGTAAAATATGGATATTAAAAGGGGTTAATTGTTACCCTGAAACATTTGAGAAAATTGTAATATAAATAGGTTTGGGAGCAAAGCAATGAATTCGTTTGAATAAAGCATGATCTGTATAAAAGCCTGCTTTAGTTTTGAGTTTGCCTTTGTTTAATCTAATAACCTGAATTAGCAGTTCAGTTGCCAGTGCAAAAAGCACCAGTGACATTGGGCTATTCTGCCTTGTATTGTTACCTATGCTTCTTCCCAGTCACTTCTTCTTACTTATAACATGCTACTGGAAAGTAATATAAAGCTTTGATCACAAGCACTGGGCTTAGGATGGCAGCTATATGGAGCATCTGAAAAAAGATAAAGATTTTACATTATGACATATCTTCTCTGGTCAAAATTAAAGCTATCACAGGAGCCATAGTGGTATTAGCATGATGTACCATATTGACTGTACAGTGCAGATATTGACTGTTGAATGACCCACAATAAATATTATTTGAACTGGGAGGAATAAAGGAGAAATATATTCAAGCATTAAATCAATATTTTGGTGACAATCTTTATATCAGTAATTACATATATATTGGCCTGTGCTTCTTGTACTATAAAAACTCATGTACTCATGGGCCCTCTAAGATAGGAGAATCCTGGACATCTTCCAGATATGAAACAAAGTAAATAGAGAGCAAACCTGAGCCAGGTAAAGTGTTATTTTTAAAATTTGAATGTATTCTTTTGAAAATAGGATTACCGTTTATACTCTAGTATAAGCCGACCCAAATATGAGCCGAGGCACCTAATTTTACCACAAAAAAAACTGGGAAAATGCATTGACTCAAGTATAAGCCTAGGGTGTGTTAGGTGTGACTACAGCAAGTCACCTACTCATCAAGTTATGTTACCGTTTCCCAATTATTATTAGAGTTCTTATCTAAGCAAAGAGACACGGAAAGAGGTTCTCAGTATTTCTGCTCAGAAGGCTGCACCCAACTCTCTGAGTCTCTTTATTAACACAGCTCTTATATACACAAAAGACAGGCTTCAGGAATGTTGAAACACAACAACAAGTTTCCATAAAAGGCAATTCTCTAGGCGTCTTCTGCTTTTAGAGCTGATGTGGCAGATGGTCTTTAAGATAAGGTTTCTTCTTATGTGTACGTGACTTAAGGATGAGGTGTCTTTAAGATACTAAGAATGAAACAGACAAGATAAACATTTAGTGAAACATACTGTCAACCATCTTGGTTTTCTTATACCTTGATCCTCACAATTTCCCCCTTTGACATCACCCTTCCCTCTTACCCTGGGTCCACCTGAACAAGTTCTAGTCGGCCTATGTCCAAAGTACTCTCCCTGACCGCGAGTTGTCAGAGGGGTATACACCCATCCCCCTGGATAGTACCAACATCTAAAATTCAGGAAGAGTGGCCTTTCTGAAAGATGGGTGATGTCAAGAAACTAAATCCACCTATCTCATCCAACTTATCAACTTACAAAAGTTCCATCTTTTCTACAGCATTTACCTTGGCTTTCTTGCAAAAACACATAAACAACTTAAAACACAAATAAATGAGAAATATGAATATAAGCACTACTATAATCATCATTGCTGCCTTCTTGAACCAAGAAAATAACCCTGAGAAACTAAAAGTTCCACCAAAAGGATCCCAGTCACGGCCAATATTACGGGCCTTCTCCTGTAGATCCTTTACTTCCGTGCGGTGTTGTGCAATGATGTCATAATAATCGGGTACTTCGATGCTGGTGTTATGTATCCAAGTACAACATTCATAGTCTTCTGTGGTCTCACAGAGTCCTGTTAATGCTGCACTCATACTTTCAATCGCTAACTCATGTAATTCTATTTGTTTTGTGATGGCTCTGGTTTCTAGATTTAACTTAGTAATGTCATCAGAGTTTTTCTCCAAAATATCATTAATTATTCCAGTATAGTTATTTAGTCGCTTCATTAAGTCTATACCCCATCCTGTCCAGGACGGGAACCAAGCCCATGCCATGTCCTGCTCTAAAAATATTTCTCTTTTGCTACGATATCTGAGGGGATATCTGGGGTGCATACTAGCTTCCAGTAGGTGATCACCTCGTTCATCACCCACTACTCCCATTACTGGTACCAAACTTGCGAGGTAGCACCATCCCTGAGCCCTTCTAGGTATCCAGGTATAACACTTATCCCCACAACAGATGTATATATTGTTTCCTAAGGCTACTGGACTTGAACTGATATTACGTCTATAACGAGAGGTGTATCCATAGAGGGAAAGGTTGGACACTAACCACCTAACCTTATTATCCACAATGTTAGTGAGGAAGTCAGATAATGTCTGGTGTGTACTGGTATTACTGGGGTAGAAGCTTCCATTTAATACGACAATGGACAAGTTAAACTTGCTGTCTTGGCATTCTCTATTTCCACCCGTTGTGTTCCCTAGGTTGAAACACCAATCAGGGGGAAAGGCGAGGCCATTCGATTTAAACATTACTGTCTTGCTGGTATTTGTTCCAATTATGTTAATGCTACTGTTAGCAAGATCAGTATAATTTATAGGAACTGCCATCAGTGGTATTTTAGCCGTGCTGGGGTGTAATTTACTGCAAACCCAACATTTCTCATATCCTGACTTCCGAGCATAAGCATATTTAAACTTCAGTAATAACATTTTTTTAGAAAATCCTTCATCCTTGTGAATTTCATTCTGTGAGGTAACCAAACTATTGGTCAGGATTACTGAAACAAAAAGAATAAAAAGATACATGTTGTCATTTGCCAACTGGCTCCTTTTTACAGTGTGAAGCGTGGATCCAGGTAGGTTTCCCTTCCAATTTCACTGAGGTTGCTGTAGTCAATAGCACCTGGAAAGGACCCTCGAACCTTGGTTCCAGTGTCTTCCTGGTATGTTTTTTTACATACACATAGTCTCCCGGTTGTAAGTCGTGAGTACCTGTGACAGAATTAGGGTCTGGAAGAGAAGAATACACACTCTTGTGGATTTTAGTTAGACGCTGTTGCAATTGTATCACATATGTAGTTAAACTATCACATTGCAATTGCATACTTTGAGGAAAATATAAACCTAATCTGGGTACACTCCCAAAAAGTATTTCATATGGGGATAACCCGGTTTTTCCTGTTGGAGTGTACCTAATAGAGAACAAAGCTAAGGGTAGACACTCAGGCCATGGTTTATTTAACTCTTGCATGGCTTTTTGTATTTTTAGCTTTATTGTCCCATTTACTCTTTCTACTGATCCTGAACTCTGTGGGTGGTAAGGGGTGTGAAAACTTTGTTGAACCCCTAACATTGCCATCACATTTTGCATTATTTCTCCCGTGAAATGTGTCCCCCTATCCGATTCTATTGTTTCTGGGAGACCAAACCTAGGTATCAGCTCAGTAATCAGTTTCTTGGCGGTGGCTTTTGCCGTAGCTGATTTCACAGGATAACTTTCTGGCCAGCCTGAAAATAGGCAGATGCACACGAGAACAAATTCAAAAGGGCCGCTCTTAGGCATTTGTATGTAGTCAATTTGCAGTCTCTGAAAGGGATATTGGGCCCGGACCTGATGTTTACGTGGGGTTTTCACTCTCTGTCCTGGGTTATTTAACAGACAGATTTGGCATGCAGCACAGTAGTTCCTTGCAGTACTACTGAATCCAGGGGCTAGCCATCCTTGGCTTACAATCCTATACATAGAATTGGAGCTGACATGAGTGGGCAAGTGGACAGCTGCTGCCATTGCGGGGTATAGAGAGGCGGGTAGACATATTTTTCCTCCCTCTCTCCATACATTGTCAAGGCCTGGTGCAGCTCCCTCCTTAACCCAACGGTCCTTCTCAGTAGTCCCTGCTTGTTCCTGTAGTTCGATCAGCTGCTGCCATGTGGTTTCGGGCATACTCACCTGTACCGTGGCTAAGGTCTCAGGGCTTACTTCCCCTAGAGCTGCCTTCTTTGCAGCTAAATCTGCAAATGCGTTTCCTTTTGCCTCAGTTGTTTTTGCGCCCGTGTGTGCCGCTATCTTCATAATGGCTACTCTTTTAACTTTTTGAAGATTGTTCAGGACTCTTTTGATTCCTTCACCATGTTTAACAGGTGTGCCTGCTGCTGTAAGGTAACCTCTAGCTTTCCATATGTGGCCATAATCATGTGCCACACCGTAGGCGTATGCAGAATCAGTGTAAACGTTCCCTTCTTGTCCCTCTAAGTGTTCTAAGGCTTTTTCTAAAGCTGTTAGTTCCGCTTCTTGTGCAGACATGTGTGCTGGTAGTGACTTTGCCTCAATTACCTGTGTGTCCGTTACCACAGCATAACCTATGTGATATTTACCTTTGTCATCGGCAAATCTACTACCATCTATGTACAGTGTGTGTTCTGCATTTGCAATGGGTGTGTCTGTGACATGTGGGAACCCCGTGGTCTCTTGTTCCATAAGTTGAAAACAATCGTGTTCATCAGATGTTATGTCATGAAATGAAAGTGTGTCAGAATCCTGAGTTTCTTGTGCTGTGCCTTCACCATTACTCCCCCCTGTCAAATCTGTCTGTAAGGGTAAAAGTTGTGCTAAGTTAAAAGAAGTGCATCGCTGGAAGGTAACATTGGGAGGTAGGAGCAAGGTGCATTGCAGACGCAGCTGCCTCGCCATTGATATGTGTTTTGGCTGAACCTGTGACAAGATGGCGTGTATGTCATGTGTGGTATGTACCACTACAGGATTGTCTAAGACAATTTCTGAGGATTTGTCAATGATAATTGACACTGCTGCGACTGCCCGTACACAGGACGGTGATCCTCTAGAGACAGGATCGAGAGCCGCTGAGAAATATGCTACCGGCCTTTGTTTGATGTGTTGTTGTGTCAACACCCCTGTTGCGTGTCCCGTGATTTCAGCAATGTACAAATGAAATGTTTTGGTATAGTCAGGAATCCCGATCGCAGGTGCCGAAATTAGTAACTTTTTTAAGGTGCTAAAAGATTTATGACCTGCTTCTGTGAGTACATAGGGTACTATTTTCAAGCAATCATATAATGGCTGCATCAGAGAACTGGCATGTGGTATCCATTGTCTACAATATGACACTATTCCCAGAAACATACGAAGTTGCTTAAAGTTGCGTGGGACATTCATTTGTCTTATGGCCTGGACTCGTTCTTCAGTGAGGTGTCGAGTACCCTGGGATATACAGTGGCCCAAAAAGACAACCTTTTTCTGGCATACCTGTAACTTAGTTCTATTCACTTTGCACCCTTTTTCAGCCAGGAATTGTAACAATGATAGAGTGGCTTTTAAACAAGTATCGTTATCCGGACAACATAACAATAGGTCATCTACATATTGCAACAATACACAAGTGTCAGGTGGTTGCCATTCCCCCAACACTGTCTGTAGGGCTTGCGAGTATAGAGTTGGCGAATGCGCCATTCCTTGCGGTAGGCGTGTCCAGGTCAACTGGCGGTTTTTGAGACGGAACGCAAACCATGGTTGACATTCCTCCGCCAGGAGTACAGAAAAGAAAGCATTAGCCAAGTCTATAACTGTAAATGAGGAGCTATCTGATGGTACTTCTGAAAGTAAAGTATGCGGGTTTGGTACTAGTGGCGTTATTGGGGCCAATATTTTGTTTACTGCCCTTAGGTCTTGTACCATTCTATACTTTACTGGGCCATCCCCCAATGTCTTTTTCTTGACTGGATACAATGGGGTATTGGCTGGTGACTGTATTTCTTTTAATGCTCCACTTTTGAGTAGAGCCTCCACTTGTAGTTCTATAGCTGCTTCCTGGGGCGCACTGAGTGGGTACTGTTTCTGCTGAGGGAGAACTGCTCCTGGAATCAGCTGTAGAGTAACCGGGGGTATGGGCAGAAGCCCAACGTCCGCTGGATGTGTTTCCCATAGCCCTTCCGGAAGACTAGACAGAATTTGATCTATTTCCGGCGAGGGCGTATTGGACGGTTCTGGTTCTTCTTCCAAACATTGTATTTTATTACAGATTTCTATACCCTCTGGGTCATCTCCTATTGCTAGGGTGACCATACCATCTGGATGATAAGTAATGTTTGCTCCTATTTTCTGAAGAATGTCTGCTCCTAATAAATTAGTAGGGGCTCCTCTAGAAATCAAAAAGCGTGATAAAAACATGTGATTCCCTATTTTTACCTTTAAAGATTTAGTCAGTGGGGCATCGGACAAAAGACCGTCATAACCACTTATGGGTATGGTGTCACGGGATGTCATGTGTGGAGGGACTACTGAATCAGATAATAAGCTGCGTGATGCTCCTGTGTCAACTAAACAAGGAATATGTTTACCTTCCACCTTCATCAACATGTGGAGCATTTTATTCTCTGATTCAGCTAGGACTGGGGCAAGTCATGCTGTCGGATCGTCCCTATCGTCGGTACGCCTCTGTCTGTTGTCCCTCGTGTCTCTGTCCGTATTTCCTTCCTGTTCGTCCTTTATTCTTTTCCTACAGTTTCTTCTTATATGTCCCACCTTGTTGCAGTAATAACAGGTAAGAGGTTTACGGGAGGAATTCCCTCCTTCATTGACCCGGGCAACAGTGTTAACTCCCGGTGTCCTTCTGTGTTTAGCTTCTGCTAAATCAGCCTCTATGCCTTGTGCTTTCTGCAACAATGTTCCTCTGTCCCGTATGGCTCTCCATTCGGGAGTACATGCCTTCAATTTGTCACCTATTTGGGGTACTAGTCCTTCCATAAACTGTCGATTGAAAGCCCTAATGGTGACGGGTAAGGCTAAATCTAGACCTTCGTCAGCCATCATGCTTTCCATGTTGAGGTAAAATTCTGTAACAGTCTGACCTGGGGCCTGTTTTATGGGCGCTGTCGAACCCCTTTCCTGCTGTTTCCCTTGGCAAAATTCTCGTAACTGATTAATAAACAGGGGTCTAGAGTCTATGTGACGGGGGTGTATTCCTGGTGGATCTGCCGCTGGATCCCCTTGTGGTCTATGTGGAGCAATTTCATTCATAAATTGATTAAACATCGTCAGTGTCATTTTATGTCTACACAAATCTTCCCCATCTTGCCAAGCTGCTTCATGTGTGTCTAGTAATTGTGTCACGAATCTACAGAATGCGGCAGGTTTTGCTACGGGATCAGGAGCATTCTGTATTAATGCCATAAGAGTGTCAGCCGACCAAGGTGCCCATGTCCTCAGAACGACTTGTCGAGTCACTGTAGGTGGCTGTCCTGCTTGACCCGCATTTGGATTATTTACTTGTATTACCCTAGTCCGACTGTGGACTGGAGCTACGGGCTCTGGTCTTTGAGCTCCGCAATGTACACATTCCTGTGCCCAGTCTGTATTCTGGGTACCGCATACTCGGCATACCCATCCTCTTCCTCTTAAGGAAGGATAAAGTTTTGGTCTTTCATTACCCGGTTTGGTAGTGCTATAAGGAGGTGGAGTACCTTCCGTTTCTACTCCATCCTCGGGAGCTGAAGGGAGACTCTTGCGTCGGACCTTCATGTCCCATCCACCCTGTTCATGACAATACTTCCATCCCTCCTCTTTAGCCCTGTTGGAAACCTTAATTAAACATTGTATTTGTGATACCCATCTGTTCTGCAGGACCTCTCCCTGTCTGTCTCTCTTTATATTCTCCCAACCTTCTACACTTAGCCCATTTTCTCCATCCATTCCAAATTTCTTGAGAACTCTATTCGTGCCCTGTGCCTTGTCCTTCCCATACAACATTGTAATTATGTCTTTAACAGCATAACATTTCTGAGATTCCTCCTGGGGTTTACCATGTGTCTGGCCCATTTTGACAGTCTTGCCTAGGTGACGTTTGGATCACTTACTAAGTGTCTCGTTGCCTTCTCCTCCTAGGGTGCCAAAATACTAAAAACCTCTCCTAGATGAGATTTCTGAAATCAAATTACTTTATATGCTAGCCAACTGACAAATATTTATGACCAGACTGACGGCTACAACATATACAAGCATTCCTTTTGGTGGCCAAACACATATAACTAGATCTCCGGACTTTGTGGAGACCTTATTCCCTTCCCATTACCATGCAATCTCTCAGCATTCGTTTCTTATTCCTGCTTTATCGAGGCAGTCAGGACTTATACTTTCAACCCGTTTTTAGGCTCATGAATCAAAAAGCGTATATCAAACTTAAGTGTCGGACCCCCAAAGTACTCTTACGAGTTAAAGGCGCATTCCGTTACTCATTGGGATGATATATGTTTCAATTCACACCATACAAACAGGGCTTATCTCAGTCACAACAGACAGATGACAAGGAGACAGACAAGAAACAACGGTAACATAAGTCAAATATTAAATTCAAGACTCGCTTACTACAGAGGTTGGTTTTACCTGAAGAACAATTCAGACAGATCAGGTGGGCACAAATCTAAGAAGCACAGAGTTTATAAGAAAATAAAGCTTTTCTTACCTGCGCAGGTTTTGTCTGTGGTTCCTGATGTGCCCGACCTCTTCGTTCCGTCCTTATGTTCGTTCGCCTCTTGTAGTTTCTTCAGCGAGTCCCTGTTCGGGCGCCAAAAATGTTAGGTGTGACTACAGCAAGTCACCTACTCATCAAGTTATGTTACCGTTTCCCAATTATTATTAGAGTTCTTATCTAAGCAAAGAGACACGGAAAGAGGTTCTCAGTATTTCTGCTCAGAAGGCTGCACCCAACTCTCTGAGTCTCTTTATTAACACAGCTCTTATATACACAAAAGACAGGCTTCAGGAATGTTGAAACACAACAACAAGTTTCCATAAAAGGCAATTCTCTAGGCGTCTTCTGCTTTTAGAGCTGATGTGGCAGATGGTCTTTAAGATAAGGTTTCTTCTTATGTGTACGTGACTTAAGGATGAGGTGTCTTTAAGATACTAAGAATGAAACAGACAAGATAAACATTTAGTGAAACATACTGTCAACCATCTTGGTTTTCTTATACCTTGATCCTCACAGGTGGGAAATGCAGCAGCTACTGGCTAAACAATGCCCATCTGCGCCTCATTGTGCCCATTTGCAGCCTCACTGTGCCCACCTGCAGCCTCACTGTGCCCACCTGTATCATAAGTGCCCATCTGCAGCCTCACTGTGCCCATCTGCAGCCTCACTGTGCCCACCTGTATCATCAGTGCCCATCTGCAGCCTCACTGTGCCCATCAGCAGCCTCACTGTGCCCATCAGCAGCCTCACTGTGCCCATCTGCAGTCTTACTGTGCCCATTTGCAGCCTCACTGTGCCCATCTGCAGATGTACCTTTGGTATCCAAAACAGCTGGTGTCTCCCACTGTGTCATACAGTCTGTTTGGCAGCCGTCCACTATAACAAAGCCCTGCCTCCTCCTCATACATGATAGACAGAACACTGATAGGGAAACTGTATCAGTGTTCTATCATGGACAAAGAGGAGGCGGGGCTTTGTTACAGCAGGATACACCCGCTGTTTTGGATATCAAAGGTACATCTGCAGATGGGCACAGTGAGGCTGCACTCTCACTCGAGTATAAGCCAAGGGGGGCTTTTTCAGCATAAAAGATGTGCTGAAAAAGTCAGTTTATACTCAAGTATATACAGTAATTAAATTCACAAGCAGTTCTAAGGTCAGAGATGGGAAGTTACAGTTTACAAGAACCTGCCAATATTCATTGTCAGATGCACTGCAGAATTGATTGCTCCAGGAGAGGGAGTAATACAACATATTTACAATGTCTTTAGGGTTAGCGCAAAGTTGACCTTGTTTATCTTTAAGAATGTGAATAAGAATGCCTGTTGTAAACCCACTAGATCTTATCTTTAAGGTAAAAGCAGTTTTTAATACAGATTACCTTTTCAGTGTTTGTCAATTGGAGGTTTAGAATTTTGTATTGGTCCTCATAAATCTTTGCTTTGTGGGAATCAGTGTGTTGCATTAACTAAATCCAAGCCAACTTGGCCAAGAGATGTTTGGTAGGAGATTCTTGACCTTATAGTCCTTTTTTCCTGCCAGATTAAAAGGAAATGAAATAATCCCTGATGGCTATTTTAAATGCTTGCCCTAAGAAGTGGCAAAATATCTGTTTTGATGTTTAATAAAAAATAGTCCTGTATGTATTTAGCAGTTTTGTTACAGATTTCATGGAGAATAAGAAGAGAACATTTAATGTCTTTTAGCAAGAAAGTACCGGCTTTAAGCTTCTTATTACATTTAAAATGTATTTTATTTGGGTTCCATTATTGGTATCTTAACCGCTTCACCCCCGGAAGATTTGGCTGCTCAATCACCAGGCCATTTTTTGCGATTCAGCACTGCGTCGCTTTAACTGACAATTGCGCGGTCGTGCAACGCTGTACCCAAACTAAATTGACGTCATTTTTTTTCCCACGAATAGAGATTTCTTTTGGTGATATTTGATCTCCTCTGCGTTTTTTCTTTTTTCGCTATAAACAAAAGAAGAGCCCTTTCAAGTGCAGTTGCTGTAGATCTGAGGGGGACATGCAAGGAAAATAAAAAACAGCATTCTACCTTGCACATGATTGGATGATAAAATCAGCAGAGCTTCTCCTCATTTCAGATCTACCCCTCAAATCTACAGTGACTGCACTTTCAAGTGTATTTGTAGTGCAAAATGGATTTGCCTTTTGTAAATAACCACCACTATCTTTTACTTCTTGCTATAATAAATATCCCACATTTTTTGTAAAAAAACAAAAAACTGATTTTTTTCCTCAGTTTAGGCCGATATGTATTCTTCTATATATTTTTGGTAAAAAAAAACCTGCAGTAAACGTATATTGATTGGTTTGGGCAAAAGTTGTAGCGTCTACAAAATAGGGGATAAATTTATGGCATTTTTATTATTATAATTTTTTTTACTAGTAATGGCGGTGATCTGCGATTTTTATCGGGACTGCGACATTATGACGGACACATCGGACACTTTTGACACATTTTTGAAACCATTGAAAATTATACAGCGATCAATGCTATAAAAATGCACTGATTACTGTGTGAATGTCACCGGCAGGGGGGCGATCAAGGGGTTAATAGTGTTCCCTAGTGTGTGTTCTAACTGTGGGGGGCATGGGACTGACTAGGGGGAGACAGAGATTGGTGTTCATACATAGTATGAACACATGATCTGTCTCCTCTCCCCTGAAAGAACCAGGATCTGTGTGTTTGCGCAAAAGTTATAGCGTCTACAAAATAGGGGATAGTTTTTGGCTTTTTTATTAATTATTATTTATTACTAATAATGGCGGCGATCAGCAATTTTTATTGTGACTGCGACATTATGGCGGACACGTCAGACAATTTTGACACATTTTTGGGACCATTGGCATTAATACAGCGATCAGTGCGATTAAAAATGCATTGATTACTGTAAAAATGTCATTGGCAGTGAAGGGGTTAACACTAGGGGCAGTGTTGGGGTTAAGTATGACCTAATGTATGTTTTTTTTACTGTAGGGGGCGTGGCTTGGCATATGACGTCACTGATCGTCGTTCCCTATGACAGGGAACAGACGATCAGTGACAAACTCACTAGGAAGCACGGGGAGAGGTTTGTTTACACTTACCTCTCGTTCTTCAGCTCTGTGACTTAATCACAGGACACCGGCGGCGATCGGGTCAGCGGGTCCCACAGCCACGGTCATGGAGCTCAGGACCGGGTCGCGAGTGCACCGGCGCACACGACCCACGGCTGGGCTCTTAAAGGGCAACGTACCTGTACGTTTTGTGTCCAGCCGTGCCATTTTGCTGACGCATATCAGCGTGAGGCGGTCCTTAAGTGGTTAAAAATGCAAAAAAAAAAAAGTGTTTTTTTCTGCTCCTAGAAGTTAGAGCTTGAAAAACTTTCTAGCATACAATAGTGTGCATGGATACATAGTATAAGTAAACACTCAAAGTAGCTGCTAGCTGCTAGGAGCTTAAAAATAAGCATGCACAAAGCCTATAGAGGCAGAGAAATAAATGCCCAAATGCCTGTAAAAGCAGCTTTTTTTTGAACTGCAGTGTACATGAGCCCTAAAGCCTTGTACACACGGTCAGAGAATCCGTCGGAATGCGTCTTATCGGACCGTGACGTCAGATAATCCGACTGTGTGTGGTATGCATTGGACTGATTCCGTCCGAATCTCCGTCGAACCCAATTTTCCAACATGTTGGAAATATTTCCCGACCAACTGGTTTGATCGGACATACTCCGATCATGTGTAGCAAATTTTGATCGGACCAAGTGCCACGCATGCTCAGATCAAATTCCTACATCAAAACTATTGGCTACTAGCCTGAATGTAGTCCCATCGTAACAAAATTACGTCATCACGTTCTGAAAGATCGGACTTTTCGACAACTTAGTCCGACCGTGTGTATGCAACAGTTTCGGACACAATCCGTCAGACTAAATCCGACGGACAAAATCCGACGGATTTGGTTGGCAGAATCTCCGACGGTGTGTACAGGGGCTAAGGGTGATTTATTCTTCCAAAGCAAATACACCTTTTGCACCCTGGTGCTGACTAGTATTCCAATGTTTCTTTTTTCCCCTAGTTTCTCTCCTTCACTTGGCAGTGGAGGGGCAAATAAGCATGCTGTGTGGGCGCTGATCATTCTTTTTATCAATTAGTTGTTAGGACACCAATGGCTAGAAGGTTGTAATGGTGAAAAATTAAAACTGTGGCTTTGAGTAATTAAAAGGCAGGCTTGAGCCACCCACTGGCTTGTATACAATTTTGGGGCCATTTTGGCAAGGGACCTCTGAAGAAACCTGAAGGCACCCCAGCCTGGTTGAAAAAGACTGGCATACATAGAGCACGGTGTTACCTGATATCTGAGAGCTGATTGGAGGAAAAGGAAAAACTGTTAGTAAGTGTCTCCTGCAGAGAGAGGAGCGATCAGAGAGGAACCAGACTCTTTGCTTTTGGATTCAGGCTAGTACACATTATAGAAGGATGTGCTTTGTTTATTTTTCATGTCTGAGGGTTACAAGCACTTTAATGTGTGAATAAATGTGTATTAATCCATGTGCATTAATGTAATGGCCAAGAATGCTGAGGCCAAATTGGGCCCTAAAGATTTACATTTATTTACAATTTTTAGCATTTCAGAGCCCAAATCTGGAGGCATTTAAAACTCATATATGTTTTTTTTTTTTTTTTTTTTTTGCATAACGCTTTTAATTTTTTTTTCAGGGGCCTGAGCTCATGAATAAATATGTTGGTGAATCTGAAAGGGCAGTACGGGAGGTAAGTGAAAGCATTGTTATAATGTTGATTGCAGTGGACACATGCTGTGATTTGCAATCATTTATGTTATTTCTGTTATCTTTGAGGTTTGGCCCTCATATACATAATTACACCTGTGTATGCTGAAAGCAATCTACTAACATTGCACGTAATGAGCTGACATTAGATTAATCTTTTGGGACTCATGGACAGCATCCAGCACATCAGTGGAGTGGTGCCCAGTGTTAATTTAGTCAACTAAAACAACTAAACATTTTAGTCAACTAAATTAATACAATTTTAGACTAAAATACGACTAAAATGAAAACAATTGAGATGACTAAAATACGACTAAAACTAAAAGGCCATTGTAGTCAAAAGACTAAAATGGAACTAAAACTAAAATGGCATTTTAGTCAAAAGACTAAGACTAAAACTAAATTGAAATTTGACTTCAAAATTAACATTGGTCTGTATTGCATGTTCATACCTCTAACCCAAAAATAATAACATATGAGATTTTTCACTCCAACAGTATATGAGTTTGGAAATGGTAGAGAAATGTTAACTAAGGCATTACAATTTAATTACACCCATTTGATTTTAGACAACTAAAATGAGATTGTCGACTAAAATGTACTGCAGATTTTAGTCAACTAAAACTTAGGACATTTAGTCGACTAAAATGTACTGGAGATTTAGTCGACTAAATACGACTAAAACTAAAACAATTGCAGAAGACTAAAATGGAACTAAAACTAAAATTCCATTTTAGTCCTAAGACTAAAACTAAATCGAAATGTGCTGCCAAAATGAACACTGGTGGTGCCCAGGGGGTTACTATTATTGTATATACACTGAGCAAAATTATAAACGCAACATTTTTGTCTTTGCCCCTATTTATCATGAGCTGATCGCAAAGATCTACACATTTTTCTATGTACACAAAAGGCCTATTTCTCTTGAATATTGTTCACAAAATCTGTCTAAATTTGTGTTAGTGAGCGCTTCTCCTTTGCAGAGATAATCCATCCTCCTCACAGGTGTGGCATATCAAGATGCTGATTAGACAGCATGATTATTGCACAGGTGTGCCTAATGACTCTCCCACAGGGGACGGATCAGTGATGATGCGCCCTGTGGACATCCGCTTGCTCAGCGGGGATCGCTCCGTCAATCTGAGGATGAAGATGACAGGTCCCCTATGGGAGATCGCATGAGCTTATATTTATGTACAGACAGCCCTTTTCTGCATAGGCAGTTTTTTTGTAAATGTGATCTAACCCTTTAACGCATACTTTCCTACACTGCGTCACACTGAAAAAATTTAAATGGGCCCATACTGAAGTCCTCGTGGTATGATGAAACTGCAAATGATACTGAAATCTAAACCTATACTTATTATATCAATTGTCATCTTAAAGCTGAACATCTGACAAATAGCTAGATAAACTTTTTGAAAGAAATGATTTGTATTTCTGTCCAATTAGTCCTGCAATATAGACAGCTCAGTGACATAGCACAGCCAGCCTGAGGATCGGACTTGTATGCTGCAGTTAATCACTTCAGCCCCGAAAGAATTTACCCCCTTCCTGACCAGAGCACTCTTTGCGATACGGCACTGCGTCGCTTTAACTGCCATTTGTGAAGTTGTGCGACATTGCACCCAAGCAAAATTGATGTCCTTTTTTCCCCATAAATAGAGCTTTCTTTTGGTGGTATTTGATCACCTCTGCGGTTTTTATTTTTTGCGCTATAAACAAAGAGCGACAATTTTGAAAAAAAAAGCAATATTTTTTGCTATAATAAATATCCCCAAAAAATATATAAAAAACTAATTTTTTCCTCAGTTTAGGCCGATATGTATGCTACATATTTTTGGTAAAAAAATCGCAATAAGCCTATATTGATTGGTTTTCACAAAAGTTATAGCGTTTACAAAATAGGGGTTAGATTTATGGCATGTTTTTTATTATTATTTTTTTATTAGTAATGATGGGAATATGCTATTTTTATCGTGACTGCAACATTATGGTGGACACATTGGACACTTTTGACTCTATTTTGTGACAATTGTCATTTATTCAGCGATCAGTGCTATAAAAATGCACTGATTAATGTGTAAATGACACTGGCAGAGAAGGGGTTAAACACTAGGGGGGCGATTAAGGGGTTAAGTGTGTCCTAGGGAGTGATTCTTACTGTGGGGGGGGGGGGGGTGGGCTACCTAGGACATGACAGCGATCACTGCGCCCGATGACAGGAAGCAGTAGATCTCTGTCTTGTCACTAGGCAGAACGGGGAATTGCCTTGTTTGCATAGGCATCTCCCCATTCTGCCGCTCTGTGACACAATCGCGGGACACCGGCGGACATCGAGTCCGTGGCTCCCGCTGGCACAATCATGGAGAACACGGTGGGCGTGGGCCAACATTGCAGCTTCTTAAAGGGAGTGTACCTGTACGCCCATTTGCACAGCCGTGCCATTGTGCCAAAGTATGTCGTCGCACACTGGTCGGCAATTGGTTAAGTAACCAGCTAGATTTACCTACCTGCCTCCAGCCTGTGATTACAGTGAATGAGCAAAAATAGACTGGTGAGGACATATTTTAGCCTTTTCTTGACAGCATGTTACTTGTTCCAGTCTGGAGAGCTGGTGTACGGTGGGTTAAGGCTTTATTTGCAAATTGGACTGAAGTTTGGTCTCCATTATTTTTAAGCTGTTTTTTCATAACATCTTTTAAATAAAATAGGGCAAGTAGATATTTAAAAATAGGACAAAAGTACAAAATACTAAAATTTTAGCCACATAATTTCTTTAACCACCTCAATACAGTGCAGTTACACCCCCTTCCTGACCAGACCAATTTTCAGCTTTCAGCGCTCTCACAGTTTGAATGACAATTACTCAGTCATCCAACACTGTATCCATATGAAACTTGCGTCCTTTTTTCCACACAAATAGAGCTTTCTTTTAGTGGTATTTAATCACTAGTGGTTTTTTTTTTTTTGTGCTATAAATAAAATAAAACGTAAATTTTGTGAAAAAAATGCCTTTTTCTTAGTTTCTGTCATAAATTATTGCTAATTAGTAATTTTTCTTCATAAATTTTGGCCAAAATTTATACTGCTACATATCTTTGGTAAAAATAACCCACATTAGTATATATTATTTGGTCTTTGTGAAAGTTATAGAGTCTACAAACTATGGTGCCAATCACTGAAAATTGATCACTTCTGATCAGGCCTTCAGTACATCAGGTGTATCTCATTTCTTGAGACACTAACAAGTCAGGAAAGTACAAATACCCCCCAAATGACCCCTTTTTACAAAGTAGACATCCCATGGTATTAAGTAAGTAGCATGGTGAGTTTTTTTAAGTTGTCATTTTTTCCCACAATTCTTTGCAAAATGAAGATTTTTTTTTTTTTTTTTTTTTTTTTTTTACTAAATTGTCATATTATCAGGTTATTTCTCACACACAGCATATGCATACAACAAATTACACCCCAAAATACATTCCGCTACTCTTCCCGAGTACGGCGATACCACATGTGTGAGACTTTTACACAGCCTGGCCACATACAGAGGCCCAACATTGATGTAATACCTTCAGACGTTCTACGAGCAAAAATGACGCATCTCATTTCTCAACCACCTATTACACTTTTGAAGTCCCTGGAGTACCAGGACAATGGATTTTCCCATAAAATGACCCCATTTTGGAAAGCAAACACCCCAACGTATAATCTGTGAGGCATAATGAGTCTTTTGAATGGTTATTTATTTTCCAGAAGTTTTTGGAATATGTGGAAAAAAATTAAAACGCATTTTTTTTTACACAAAATTGTCAATTTATAAGATATTTCTAACACATAGCATGTATATAGCAAAAATTACACCCCAAAATACATTCTGCTACTCCTCCCGAGTATGGCAATACCACATGTGTGTGACTTTTACACAGCCTGGCCACATAGAGAGGCCGAACATTGAAGTAGTACGTTCAGGCGTTCTAGGAGCATAAATTACACATCTTATTTCATTCCTACCCATCACACTTTTGAAGGTCCTGGACCACCAGGACAGTGCAATTACCCACAAAATGACCCCATTTTGGAAAGCAAACACCCCAACGTATATTCTATGAGACATGGGCTGCAAATAGGTACTCGGGTACTCGGATGGGCTGGAGATAGGTACTCGGGTACTCTGATGGCCTGGTGATAGGTACTCGGGTACTCTGATGGCCTGGTGACAAGTACTCAGGTACTCTGATGGCCTGGTGACAGGTACTCGGGTACTCTGATGGCCTGGTGACAGGTACTCGGGTACTCTGATGGCCTGGTGACAGGTACTCGGGTACTCCGATGGCCTGGTGACAGGTACTCGCGTACTCTGATGGCCTGGTGACAGGTACTCGGGTACTCTGATGGCCTGGTGACAGGTACTCGAGTACTCTGATGGTCTGGTGACAGGTACTCGGGTACTCTGATGGCCTGGTGATAGGTACTCAGGTACTCTGATGGCCTGGTGACAGGTACTCGGGTACTCTGATGGCCTGGTGACAAGTACTCGGGTACTCTGATGGCCTGGTGACAAGTACTCAGGTACTCTGATGGCCTGGTGACAAGTACTCAGGTACTCTGATGGCCTGGTGACAAGTACTCAGGTACTCTGATGGCCTGGTGACAAGTACTCAGGTACTCTGATGGCCTGGTGACAAGTACTCTGATGGTTTGGTGACTGGTATTTGGGTACTCTGAAGGGCGGTGACAGGTACTCATATGGGCTGTGACAGGTACTCGGGTACTCAGATGAACTGTGACAGGTACTCGGGTACTCAGATGAACTGTGACAGGTACTCGGGTACTCTGATGGGCCGGGACAGGTACTCGGGTACTCAGATGGGCCGGGACAGGTACTCGGGTACTCTGATGGGCCGGCACAGGTACTCCGGTACTCTGATGAGCCGGGACAGGTACTCGGGTACCCTGATGTGCCGTGACAGGTACTCGGGTACCCTGATGTGCCGTGACAGGTACTCGGGTACCCTGATGTGCCGTGACAGGTACTCGGGTACCCTGATGTGCAGTGACAGGTACTCGGGTACTCTGATGTGCCGTGACAGGTACTCGGGTACCCTGATGTGCCGTGACAGGTACTCGGGTACCCTGATGTGCCGTGACAGGTACTCGGGTACCCTGATGTGCCGTGACAGGTACTCGGGTACCCTGATGTGCCGTGACAGGTACTCGGGTACCCTGATGTGCCGTGACAGGTACTCGGGTACCCTGATGTGCCGTGACAGGTACTCGGGTACTCTGATGGGCCGGGACAGGTACTCGGGTACTCTGATGGGCCGGGACAGGTACTCGGGTACTCTGATGGGCCGGGACAGGTACTCGGGTACTCTGATGGGCCGTGACAGGTACTCGGGTACTCTGATGGGCCGGGACAGGTACTCGGGTACTCTGATGGGCCGGGACAGGTACTCGGGTACTCTGATGGGCCGGGACAGGTACTCGGGTACTCTGATGGGCTGTGACAGGTACTCAAATACTCTGATGGGCTGTGACAGGTACTCTGATGGACTGTGATTGACAGGTACTATGAGGGGTGGTGACAGGTCCTCTTTATTGGGGGGGGCAATCAGTATGTTTGGTGTACACTGTATGCGGTAACGAGATGTTACCGCAATCTCCTCCTCACACACGATCGGTGTGTGAGGAGGAGAACCCGGTAACATCCCGTTACCACGGTTTGTTTACATTTGAGTGATCGGCTGTGAAAGGATCACAGCCGATCACGTGGGTAAACAGCCGGCCAATGGCTGTTTACCAGCGTCGGTGACGAGCAGTGTTCCCGGGGAACATGCCGCCACCGACGTGCACGCGCAGCGCGCTCGCGATCGCGCGCATGCGCCGTGCACGTTCGGGGTGTTACCATCTGTGATCGGCCGTGACTTCATCACGGCCGATCACGTGGTAAACAGCCATAACGAATGGCTGTTCACCCCCTTCGGTGGCGAGCGGTGTCTCCGTGACACGCCGCCACCGAAGAAACAGGGATGCGCGCATTCCCTGTTTAAACGGGAGGCCGTCATATGACGGCCTCCCGCCACAATAGGTGCGCCGCCTGGCCGTCATTTGACGGTCGGCGGTCAGCAACTAGTTAAAGCAGATGTAAACCCCCACAAATACCTAGTGAAGTTAACAGCTTTAGATGATACACATGGATGAAAAAAATCTCTCTACATACGTTTTACATTTATATCTGCTGCACATCATGTTAGAAATTTTCTTGCTGTTTCAGCAGTGGGAGGGGAGTCTGGGCTTATACTGCGTGAGAGCTGATTGGAGGAACCCCACCCCCACATAGACAGAGGAACAAAGAAACTTGAAGGGCTCTGCTGTGAATAGACAAGCTCTCTGCTAATCTGTCTCTAAGTTCCCTCCCTGACAGAAATTCCCAGCTGCTTTTATCTCCTGTGTTGGAAAACTTGTCAGAAGTTATCATGCTGATAACAGAAGAACAGAGCAGCAGCAAGACACAGGACTTAGGGCTTTAGAGAGGGATAAATAAACACTACAGATATATGTGCCAATGTCAGATTTCATGAATCGGGTTTACATGCACTTTAAGGTGAACCTATGGCCAGACTTTGGGAGTTCAAGTAAGTAAATTATTTAGGAAACAAATGACTACTGTAGTTGCCGACACTGTAAAGCAATTCATCCTCAAATTTTATAGCCAACACTTTGTAGATGTTCTAGTACTTCTCTCAACAGCTCAGATCCCACAAAAAGACTAATGTAAAATAATATTAATTTTTCATGCCACCAATCTGATCAGTTTCAAACCTGTCCTGGATACAATCAAGCAGAGAGGTCCTTTGGGAAGTACATTCCTTGTGTCAAGTTACTAAGCTCATTAACACCAATGACTGGGAGTCGCATTGCTCATGTTACTGCACAGCACTGCACGTTAAATGCATCTGTGCAATTCTGTGCCATTCAATCACAATACACCTTGCCACTGGATGTGTGTTGCTGCATACTGCCCAGACCAACAACACACTGGCATGCATTGTAGTACGCTGCCAGAAAATGGTGCATGGCTTATGTCACAACACACATTGACATGCACTGCAATGCATGTCTGTTGATATTCAGATGAATGACACCATAACTTTTATTATAGATTCAACATTCTGACTTTAGCTCAGTTGCTTTGTTTATGGGATAGCAAGGGTTGCTCAGTGAATACTTTTAGCTATTGCCTTGACTTGTTCCTAGTTAAATTTCTAATGCAATGCTTTGTGTCTTTTTCATAGATATTCAGAAAAGCAAGAGCTGTCTCGCCATCAGTTCTTTTTTTTGATGAAATTGATGCTTTGGCTGTTGAGAGAGGGAGGTAAGATATCAACTATTGAATAACGGAAATGTATGTTCTGAAATGCTCACAAATCAAGGATGTTAGTAATTTAGGCATTCGTTCAAAACATCATGCATTCCAAGATTCTTCTTAAAATATTTAAAAAAAATGTCAAATAATATTAGAATAACAAATGTGTGCCATTTTATAGTTATTCTTTTTTGCAAAGTGAAATTATGAAGCACACAAAATAAGTTAACAAGATAAAAAAATAAGTTGCTTACACTAATAACTTTTACTACATGATCTACTTGCCTATTAACCCTCCTGACGGTATTCCTGAGTGTGGCTCAGGGTTACATTTCAGTACCATTAGCGGAAACCCCGAGCCATACTCGGGATTGCATTGCAGAATCCTGGTACAACATGCTTACCTTCCATCACCAGGAGCCTGCGATGTCCCTCCGCTGGGTCTTCCGCCCGTTGCTCTGTGTTCTGGGCTCTGTTCCCTACGAGAATCACAACGCATGGGGGCGGTGCCCAGCGGCAAATTCAAAAAGTTCTAAAATACATAACAAATACAGTACACTGTAATATTACATGTTATATTACTGTATCAAATCATTTCACCTTCCTTTTGTCCCTAGTGCTTTGTCCAGTGCCCTGCATGCACTTTTATATTATATACTGTATACAGTTTTTTCTGCCTGGAAACTTGAGATTGTCCATGGCAACTAAAAAGTGTCCCTTTATGTCAAAAGTGGTTTTAGACCAGCTAGAAAACAGCGATAGTAAATTAGAACACTTGCAGAATTGAGTGATAGTGAATCATGGGGAAATTAATTTTATTATTATTTATATTATTATTTTTTATGATTGTTTATAGTTATTTATTATATTATAATTCATGATTTTGTTTTTCAAACTTTATCATACCTGGGATGTATATTTAACTCTTGTTTGGGCATATTTAAATGTGTTATCACTAAGAATTATAGGTCTACAATATAAAATGCCGAATTTCTATGCAAAACAATGTACTGCTTTGAGATGCAAAAATCTGACATAATCATACCACCAAGGAGGCTGCAGTGGTTGTAAGCCTCAGACAAGAAATATGAACAAAGCATATCCCTCCATAGTGTGTGCTTGTCTCAATTAAGAGCACTAAGGGGGAGATTTACTAAAACTGGTGCACATCGTCGAATTTCGAACAAATTTTCTTTTCAAAATCAGAAAGTTCGTTTTTTTTGTGATCCAATGGTGCCACCATTTATTTTTGAAATTTAGCCGACCAAGCCTTTAATTTCACTTCATGTTGCTACAGAAAAGAATTTTCGTGACCGGAAATCTCCTTTTCTCTCCGTAAATTTTATTTTCTTATTACATTTCTTGCATGTTTCTCCCATCATTGATTTGAATATCGTTCGTTTTTCAAAAAATGTCCAAAATGTCCAATTCCTCAAATTTAATTTCCGCACGAAAATCGTCTGTTGCTGCAGTCCACTAATGGTGCGAAATTCATATGAAAATTCTTAGATACGATTTTCGAATTCTTTCGAAATTCGAACCGTCTATGGCCGGCATTACTTCAGCTTGTTCATTTCAGCTTTTGACTATAAGGCCTCATGCACACTGGATGTTTTTGGGCGTTTTTACAGCAGCTGTTTTTGGCTTCAGACATTTTTTTCACAGTCAATAAACTCCCCATCATGGTATCCTATGTGTCCATGCACACATAGGCTGTTATCAGCAGTTTTTGGCTGGGGCATCTTTTTGGCTTTAAAAAAGTCCCAAAACTAGTGGGTTCTGAGAGGACTTTTTCAAACGCTAAAAAACATTGAAAAACGTTGAAAAACTTACTGCAAAGCTACTGGCGTTTTTAGAACATTATTTAATGTCCAGTGTGCATGAGGCCTAAAACCTAGGAGCTGATTGGTTTTATGAACAGCTGCACCAGATTTTGTGTGCACTCGTTTTAATAAATCTCCCCCAAGTGTCATTTCCGTCTGCTGCTTTGTTCATCTGCTATCAGCATGACTCACTTGTGACAAGTTTTCCTGACACCAAGAGAAAAAAAGGTGACGGGGGAGCTCCAGCTGATAGATGGCGTCAGCTCTGTTCCTGCATAGTGTGTGAAGGGAGGGGTGTCACTTCCCTCCAATCAGCTGTCAGTCCTCTCCTCGCTCTGCAAAGTGTGACTTCAGATGTCCACCCCCTTTTTTTCTGACACCTCAGACATGCTTTAAAAATTTGGGACTTTGATCGGATGTAAAGAAAAAAAGACAGCACCTAAACAGATACAAATTATGTAGGAGGATTTACTTCATCTCTGTGTATCACCTGAGGCCTGTCACTTTACTGGGTATATGTAAGGGTTTACAACCACTTTAAGTAATATATATGGAAAACAGAGCACAAAGATGTTGAACTATACAGGCCAGAGAAGGAGCAAGGCAATCAATGCTATAACATATTACAGTTTATTCCATAGAGAAAATAAAAACATTGCATAATATATATGCATCTGAATAATTAAAAGCAATTGTGCTTAAAGGGTTTCACTGTTTGTACACTTAGAAGGTGAATACTGGTACATTAGGTCTTCATACGCCAATGCGTTTCGTAAAGATTTGCTTCATCATGGCTATGAAAACCATACAGCACTCATCTAGAAAAAATAATAGCATTTACATATTGATCATACATCAATTTACATAGTATATACATCCAGCATTTGCTATAGTCATGTGTTTATTGTGTGGTATCTACCTCAGTGTGGGGTATCATTAGCACATTATCTCCCTGGGCAGGCGCTGGAGCACATAGGAAAACTCAGATCATGGAGGGGAGTCACTTGGTATAAAAGAATTGGATATGACAACATTTATATCGGTACATCTTTGTTTGGAGAAACATACATAGATATATATTGATTGCAAAAAATACCTACTAAGGGAGTATATACAGGGGTAAAATTAGTATTGAACATATCACCATTTTTCTATCTATGTTAATTCCAGGTTGTGAGGCAACAAAACTCGAAAAATGCCAAGGGGGTGAATACTTTTGCAAGGCACTGTAGCACACTTGTGCTTGGACTCTCCGCAATGTATTCCTTTTATGCAGGGATTGTTCCTGATTTTAATCGCCAAGGGTTCCAGGGCCAATGAAAATAGAATAGGAGATAGAGGGCACCCTTGCGGAGTTCCTCTATGGATATCTATTTGGGGCAAAACCCATCCCTTTACCTGACTTCTTGCCGTAGTTTGCTATAAAGAGTCTGCAACACCCCCAAAAATTTTGGCCCGCACCCGTAGCCTTTCAATGCATAAAATAGACCCATGTCAAGGAATCAAAGGCCTTGCATAGGTCTAATGACAACAGCATGGCCTTCCTGGGTCCGCAGTTATCCCAATTGGACTGGACCGCTGATATGATATCTATTAATCATTGGGTCTGATCCGGAGCCTGATGATTGGGCACAAACCCCACCTGGTCCACATGGATGTAATTGAATAGGAAAGTATTCATTCGATTTGCCAAAACTTTGGTCATCAGTTTGAGATCTACGTTCATTCGCAAAATCGGCAATAGATAGCACAGTCCCCATAATCCTTCCCAGGTTTAGGAATGACGTGGATAAAGGCAGCATATTCGTGCGTTGCCAATGCTGAACTCATTTTCAGGTCATTGAAAAAGAAGCAAAGGTGTGGTACCAACAACTCTGAATACTTCTTGTAGTAGTGACCCGAGAATCCATCGGGGCCAGGTGCCTTTGAGGGGTGCAGACTCTTGATGACCTCTTTGATTTCACCCTCTGTAAAATCTCCCTCCATCAGTTCCATATGATCGTTTGCCACCTTAGCTAAGGGTATGTCCTTAAAGTGCGTATCGCCAAAGCTGTGGGAAAAGCATTTGATGAAGCATATCATTTTGAGTAAAAGGAACAGAATTCCTGTACCACCAAATTTGGATTTTGGGTCGATTTGCCATCACGCAAGCGTAGGTTTTGGTAAAGCCAGATTGTAGATGGCCAGGGTGTGAGTTTCCTAGCTACCGAGGTGTTCGCCTTGTCTCCCAAGATGTAGAATCGGTGTCTAGACCAGCGAAGATACTTCTCTGCTTTGGTAGTAAGGCTAAGGTTTAGTGCCCTATGAGCCGCATCGATTTTGTGTCTCATCTCAAGCTGGGGGTTTTTCTTTTGTTCCTGCATAAGGGCCTGTAGGTCGGTCTCCGGTTGTTGTATTGTTTGTGTGTGTATGCGTTTGGTCCTAGAGGCCAGTTGAATCAACTGACTGCGAATTGTGGCTTTGTGCGCTGCCCAATTGAAGTTCGGGGTCGTGTCAGTGGCTCGATTTTCAGTAAAGTATTGGCTTATTGCCTTTTCAATTTTGGTGAATATAATATGATCATTGAGTAAGGAGGCGTTGAGTAGTAGGTTTTGTTTTGTCCCCAGATCTGATAAACAAATTTGCACCAGGGAATGATCAGAACATGTCGTGGTCAGTATTTTTACTAATTTGATTGAGGGGAGCAGATTGAACACATGATGGATTCGGGAGTAGGTTTTATGTACTTGTGAATAATGGGTATAATCCCTAGTGGTTGGGTGGAGATCTCTCCAAATATCTATTGGGAAGTGTAGCAGCCGAGCCAATTTACAGCCCTGTTTCGATATGTGTCAAGACCGGATTATATGGATTAGACCTATCCAGGGTTTGGTCCAGGGGTACATTACTGTCTCCTCCTAGTATGAGCTTATCCTTTGCATGTGGAAGCCGTGTCGCTAGCATAGTTTTGAAGAATTTTACCTGTCCCCCATTAGGGACATAGTAGGAGACTAATGTGATGGCCTGTTCGTTAATTCTCCCAGTCCCCTCTTTATCTTTCAGGACCATATCCGAGGTAAAGGGAAAGCGTTTAGCAATACATATCGCGACTCCTCCTTTTTTCTCTGGGTCATTTGAAAAGTAAGATGTGGTATATCGTGCATTAAGTTATTTAGGTGCTGAGGCCCAGGAGAAATGGGTTTCCTGTAAGAGCACTATATCCGCTCCCCATTTATGATATTGGTGAAAAGCCTTTGCCCTTTTAATTGGAGAATTTATGCCCTGCACATTATGGGTTAGAACTGTGAATTTGATTGCATGGGTACTCAACATGGTGGTTCGATAGACTGCACTTGCCTGTTATCGTTTTCCATCATCTCGTCCGAGATCCTGGCGCTCTGAGGATAGACTGCTAGGTTTGGCGCGTGGAGTGCATTTAGGTAAGGAGCTGGAAAAAAAGAGAAGACAAGGTAGGGAGTTAGAGTAATGTACCGACACAGTGATTATCCATGTGTCCAAAAACACAAAATATATAAGCAACATGATTTCACACAAAGTGAATGTATAGTGAGGTTGTCACTCTCTGACGAGACAGGACAAGCTCACCAAGAAGTGGCATGCATTTTGGCCCTTGTGTCTTTCCAGTCCTGTTACTTTGAGGAAAAGAAGTGTCCGAGATTCATATCTTCAACATACGTATAACCAAGTTAGTTTAGTGGATACAATGGAATAGACAGCCACTATCCGACAAGAACAATCATCTGTTTCAGCTTTGGACCAGGATGGAAAAAGTGTACCGCCCTGTGGGAAAACAACATGAAAGAAAGGTGTGTGTGTGTGTGTGTGTGGGGGGGGGGGGTCATTTTGAGTCAAGGAGGGGCAAAGTCTCCATCAACTGGAAGGAATTTTACTAAACTTCTATCAAGTCTGAGTTTTGTCAGGCAAGATTACAGGAGGCTGGAGATCAGTTTTCGATTCATCCATACGTTCCCATGGCTGGATTGGACCATTTGGATAAGGAACGGCCTTGTTGAGACCATATGGGCGAAATTGGTTAATCCCTGGCTTGTCGAAGAAAAGGAGATGAAGGTTCTCAAGTGATCAGTCCAAGGTCTAGCAGAATGTTCTCTTATCACGAAAATTGGCAAAAGAATGCGTCTCACCCTTATAGGCAAATGAGAGGCGGAAGATCATTGATATTTTATGTAGAGATTGATTAGGTACGTCAGTAGAGGCTTCAATAACGTCTCTTCTGGATGGTTAGTTGAGAGATATCCACAAATATTTGGACGGGGTTGCCTAATAAAGTTATGTCTCCCTTGCTCCTGGCTTCCGACATAATTTTTTTCCTTGATCCTATAAAAATGCGGCTTCACTAACACATCTCTGGTAAGGCTATCTGTTCTTGGGGCAGTCAAGGCTCAATGCACCCTGTCAAGCTCCAGATGGTGAGGAGAAATTCCTGGAATCAAGTCCTGCATCAGGGTGTGTACTGCAGCCTCTAGATCGGTGATACATTCTGGCAATCCGCGCAGCCTAAAATTATATTGTCTAGATCTATTTTCAAGTTTTCGATTTTTGCATTAGCTTGGTCATGGAGAGAAGAGATCATCTTAGGCCGCGTACACACGGGCGGACTGTTCGCCCAACTTTGTCCGCTGAACAGTGTTTGGGCGGACAGTCCGCTCGTGTGTGGGCTTTCAGCGGACAGTTTCAGCAGACAGTTGGACGGACAAGGTTTTTCGGAAATTCCGAAAAACTGTCCGCTGAAACCTTGTTTGAGCGAACAGTCCGCCCGTGTGTAGGCTTGTTCGTCAAACAAAGTTGCGCGCATGCTCAGAAAGGATTTTCACGCCGAAAGCTATAATGCAGTGTATAGGACGTCGTATTTTTCGTCCCGTCGTACGTGGCGTTCACGTCATCGCGCACGGTTTCAGCAAACTGTTCGTTCGTCGTGTGTGGGCATGTCCGTCCATGCTAAGTTTGAGCGGACTGTTTGCCGAAACTGTTGGACGGACAAAGTTGGGCGAACAGTCCGCGCATGTGTACGCGGCCTTAGTGTTTTTGTTAACCCTGCCCACCATGCCATCCACCTTAGATTCAATCATGTCTAGCCTCTCCCCAATGCAGTGGAAATCTCCCCTTACTCTGCTGCTGCAGAGTGAGGCGAGACCGGCTGTAAGGTGACTGAGCTGCCTGTCCCTTCTTCGGATCCGGTGCCATCTTGAAAGAGAGGGTCTGGTATGCTGCTGGTGAAGGGTGCCCCTGGTCGGGTCATGTTTTGGTAGCATGGTGGATTCTTTTTAGCTAATCCCGCTGTCCTCCACTGCATAGTATGGTCCGATGCCCAGGTAAGTGTTCACTGCACCCAGATCGCTGTTTATATGCTCGGAAAGCCCTGCAGCAAGCGGTGCTTGGGCAGAACATGTCCACTCCTGGAGCCGGGAGCATGCGCTCCGTGAAATTATGCTCTTTCCACTGCCTGATTATGGCCCCAACAGTGTTAACTGGAACATTTCGAAGTTTAGAAATTCTTCTTTCTGTAACCAATGCTATCGGTATGTTTTGCAATAAGGCTGCAAAGGTCTTGAGAGAGCTCTTTGCTTTTACCCATCATGAGATGCTTCTTGTGTGACACCATTGTAATGAGACACATTTTTAGTAGGCTATCAGTTGAGGCTGAACAACTGATATTAATTTGCACTAACAAAGGAACAGGATTGCTTTCTAATTACTGATAGATTTCAGCTGGTGCCTTGGCTTTCCATGTCTTTTTGCACCTCCCTTTCTTCATGTGTTCAATACTTTTTGCCTGCGTCATTCCATTTTATTACACATAACTTAATTTCTGAACTTATTCATTTTTTTTTGTATGTATGGATTGCAGGGGTTGTTACCAAAATGTGGTGAAAATGTTATGTTAATAGCACCTTTATAAATATATTTACCTAGAAAAATGGTGATGTGTTCAATACTTATTTACCCACTATACACTGACGCAATCCAATTCAAGAAAAATATCCCATTTCTCATCTAAAGATATATAGAAGTGTTTGATCTATAGCAAGGGGGATAGGGGAGTGATACATTGACCAAATAAGATTATATAAGGGATGGCGGCGGCTCCATCACTGCCGCACCACCCGGTGAACTGGACGCTTGCACCATCCTTCTGAGACGGTACGTGTTTACTGGTTTGTGGAACTAGAGTATTGGTAGATGCATAGCTAGTGAGTACAGAGGAACAAATCCTCAGCAAAGACACGGATGTTCATATCCATATAGAAGGACTTGTTACTATCCCATTGGGACCCATGAGTGCGTTTATCCACCTATATGTAAAGAGAGGCTATAGCATATTGTGGGTGTTTTTGAAGACATAAATATATATATATATGGGCATATCTTTATAATATATTGCAGGTCTCTTATTCCTTTGATTTGTCTTTCCTGAGTGGATTGTTTCCTATGGATTTGGATTTAAAATGCTAGGATTTAAAATGCTATCTCAATATATATGAAAAATTATTTGGTCAATGCATCACTCCCCTTGTTATAGATCAAACATCAAACACTTCCATATATCTTTGGATGAGGACTGATATTTTTTATTTGGATATATATCTAGATTGCAAAAAATACCTACTAGGGGTAATATATATATATATATATATATATATATATATATTACCCCTAGTAGGTATTTTTTTGCAATCTAGATACTGTATATAGATTTCTCCAAACAGTACTGTATGTAGCTCCAAACAGAGATGTACAGATATGAGTATTGTCATATCCAATTATTTTATACCTAGTGACCCCCCATGATCCGAGTTTTCCTATGTGCTCCAGTGCCCACCTAGGAAGATAATGTGCTAGTGATACCCCACACCGAGGAGGGCCCCACACGGTAAACACATGACTATAGAAAATGCTAGATGTATATACTATGTAAATTGATGTATGATCAATATGTAAATGCTATTATTATTTTTTCTTGATGAGTGTGGTATGCTTTTCATAGCCCTGATGAAGCAAATCTTTGCAAAATGTGTGCCAGTATTCACCTTCTAAGTGTACAAACAAAAACAGTGACACTTTTGAGCACAATAGCTTTTAAACATTCAGATTTGTGGCCTGTATAGCCTAACATCTTTGTGCTATTTTTCCCATATTTTTTATATATTTAAACTGCCCCTGAACTCAATGTTATCCTATGTGACCATGTACACAGTCTCATTTATTGACGTTTTTAGGCAGCTGTGTTTAACAGCGTTTCTTTTTTTTTTTTAAAGCAAAATAATGGGTTCAGACGCTGAAGATTTCCATGTTTCAGACGCCAAATGCGACTAAAGGCATTGAAACGCGGTACCCGCACTTAGAAACGTTTTTGTTTATAAGCGCTTTTAAAGGTACCCTATATTTTTGACCTGAAAAGACAAAAATATGATGGAAAACAATGAAAAAAACATAAAAAAAAAGTTTAAAATGTTTTAATTATGATTGCGATGATTCATAGACCATATATAGCCCTTGATGCAATGCAATACACCACTAGCATTGCTGTATCCAAATTTTAATTGGAATTTGACCCATATGTTCAGATTTAGTCGTACTTTTTCTAGTAGGTCAAATGTGGCAATGGTCATGCGGGTGAAATTAAAAAAAATTGTTGGGGGGAGGTATGCAGCTGTACGTACATGTTGGAAAAAATATCCTACCAACATTCTCTGCGTATTCA
Source organism: Lithobates pipiens (assembly GCF_037356315.1). Classification (NCBI taxonomy): domain Eukaryota; kingdom Metazoa; phylum Chordata; class Amphibia; order Anura; family Ranidae; genus Lithobates; species Lithobates pipiens. The sequence continues at coordinate 302,744,108 of NW_027507718.1, forward strand.
ATGGATGGGTCCAGTAGCGACGAACTCTGACTCTGGACCTCGCACGCAATTTTCGATGTCGTTCTAGCCTCATCAAGAGCAATGTTAGGAGCATTTCCTCACATATGCTCATTATGGGATCCATTGCAAAAACCCACAGAAATAGAGGCAAATACAAGTATCCAGCTTCTCTCTCTGCTGCTGCTACTCACTCTGGTCAAAATGGCTGAAATAGTTAAATAACAATCTTTTTTGAGCTTGGGGAGGGTCTTAATAAACACTTCTAGACACGAATGCAGTAAAAACGCCGCTAAATGCGGTTAGCAAACGCGGCAAACCGGGCGTTTCTAAATGCCGGTTTCAAGTTCGTTCGGAGGAGTTTGCCCCTGTGTCCCGCGTACATGGAGCCTTATATGGATAATGGCCAAGAGTGTCACAATATTCTATGCACTGCTCCACATTCCTCTACTGATGCTCGGTTTGCCGTCACATGAGCTTCTCCATTAAAGAAAAACAAGATTGATCGCACACCATGGAAGGAAGAACTTCTGTAGAATAGTTAGTTACTTTATTGTCAAGGTGCCAAAGGACGTAGACAGGACGTTACAGGAACATTGGTAGACCGGTTTCATACGGATAACTCGTGCTTGATCACAACAAAAATGTAGCCCCAAACCTGAGCTATTTAAATGCTCCACCCAAAAGAGATGCAACAAAAAAAAGCCTTGTTTGATTGACTGACCAACATGTATAGCAACTAAACACACCAGATAAAATCACAAAGTGTAAAAACTAGACTTTACAAAACGAACATAACGAAGATAAAATGAAGAGTACAGTACAGCATGATGAGAAATATACATAATCATATATATATATATATATATATATATATATATATATATATAAAAGACTCCCAAAAAATACCTACAAAAATTCAAGAATAAAACTAAAACAAAATGAATATAAAATAATATACATTGGTTAGTTAAACCTGAACAGAGGACACAAGAATAAACCACTGAATCTAAAGAATGGCAAAGATGTTTTTATTACAAATTATGTGAGCAGACTGCAGTCCTCTTTAGGGCAAGCAAAGGGTCTTAGTTTGGAGATCACTTATATAGGACAATAAAGGAAAATAAATGGGTTGCTACACTGGTAGGTTGAATAGTATAGTTTTCCATCAATTAAAAATTGTTTTATATTCAAACACCACAGTCATCATGTTTTAAGAGAACACATCTGTTCTTCTAGCCTGGTACTCAAGTTGGGAAGTACAAATATTTAATTGTCAAATAGGAACGTTGTAGGAGGTAAAAGAGTAGAACATTTCTCATTAGAGTCATCTGAAATAAAATGGTACAGGAGCCTAGACAAGGCACTTGTTATTAAAGACCTATTTTTACAAGCTGATTTTGCACAGTAGGAATTTGAAAATGCATTAGAGATACTAACAATTTGCTGCCTCTGGAGATCAATTTCCTGTAGTGCTAGTGCTAGCCATTCTGATGTTTTTAGGGAAACACCTGTCTGTTTTGTCTCTGCCATTCCTTCTCTCGTGCCTCCTGCTACTCTCTATTGTGAAATAGGTTTTCAACAAGTTTGCTGCAATATGTAGGGAATTATCTGAAAATGAATGTGCATTCAATTGAAACACTAATAAAAAAAAGGGGGGATTCTTGTATAAAAACAACAGAATCAATCCTCCTGGCTTCTGAATTAATAGAAAACTGTGTAGTTATTTGGACAAAAAGACAGCACAAAGGTATGCTTTTACTAATAATAGGCAGTGGGAATTTTGTTTTATGCCATTTTTTCATAGGCAAAATAATGGGAATTTATAATGGTTTTGAAAAGCACAACACACATACAGTGTATCAGTATATATATATATATATATATACACATACAATATCTCTCAAAAGTTAGTACACCCATCACATTTTTGTAAATATTTTATTATATCTTTTCATGTGACAACACTAAAGAAATGACACTTTGCTACAATGTAAAGTAGTGGGTGTACAGCTTGTATAACAGTGTAAATTTGCTGTCCCCACAAAATAAGACAACACACAGCCATTAATATCTAAACCCCTGGCAATTGAGTACACCCCTAAGTGAAAATGTCCAAATTTAGCCCAATTAGCTGTTTTCTTTCCCCAGTGTCATGTGACTCATTATTGTTACAAGGTTTCAGGTGTGAATGGGGAGCAGGTGTGTTAAATTTGGTGTTATCACTCTCACTCTCTTACTGGTCACTGGAAGTTCAACATGGCACCTCATGGCAAAGAACTCTCTGAGGATCTCAAAAAAATTGTTGTTCTACATAAAGTTGGCCTAGGCTATAAGAAGATTGCCAAGACTCTGAAACTGAGCTTCAGCACATTTGCCAAGACCATACAGAGGTTTAAAAGGACAGGTTCCACTCAGAACAGGCCTCGCCATGGTCAACCAAAGACGTTGAGTGCACATGCTCAGCATCTTATCCAGAGGTTGTCTTTGGAATATATAGACGCATGAGTGCTGCCAGCATTGCTGCAGAGGTTGAAGGGGTGGGGGCTCAGCTTGTCGGTGATCAGATCATACACCCGACACTGCATCAAATTGGTCTGCATGGCTGTCATCCCAGAAGGAACCCCCTTCTAAAGATGATGCACAAGAAAGCCCACAAACAGTTTGCTGAAGACATGCAGACTAAGGACATGGATATCTGGAACCATGTTCTGTGGTCTGATGAGACCAAGATAAACGTATTTGGTTCAGATGGTGTCAAGCATGTGTCGCGGCAACCAGATGAGGAGTACAAAGACAAGTGTGTCTTGCCTACAGTCAACCATGGTGGTGGGAGTCTGGTCTGGGGCTGCATGAGTCCTGCCGGCACTGGGGAGCCAGTTCATGGAGGGAACCATGAATGCCAACATGTACTATGACATCCTGAAGCAGAGCATGATCCTCTCCCTTCAGAGACTGGGCCACAGGACAGCATAATGAGCCCAAACACACCTCCAAGGTGACCACTGCCTTGCTAAAGATGCTAAGGGTAAAGGTGACTGACCCTTAAGACCCTTTAAGGGTAAAGGTGACAGACCTCAACCCTATTGAGCATCTGTGGGACATTCTCAAACTGAAGGTGGAGGAGCGCAAGGTCTCTAACATCCACCAGCTCTGTGATGTCGCCATGGAGGAGTGGAAGAGGACTCCAGTGGCAACCTGTGAAGCTCTGGTGAACTCCATGCCCAAGAGGGTTAAGGCAGTGGTTGGAAATAAAGGTGACCACACAAAATATTGACACTTTGACACTAAATCCATACCAGACCCTTATCTGAGCACGCTTCCCGGCAAGTCAGGAAAGGGGGTGAGGACAAGCCAGGCCACCCTACCTTAACCATACCAGGCCACATTCCCTCAACATGGGAGGTGGGTGATTTGGGGCAACATGGAGACAAGCACCTTGATGAGGACAAGGACCTCTTCCTGACAACCCTGGCTGGTGGTTGTCGGGGTCTGCAGGGGGCTTATCAGAATCTTGAAGCCTACTTTTTAAAAAGGGGGCCCCCATGGTATTGTACCCCTACCCATTCACCTAAAAAAAAAAGTGTCAAGCATAAATACAGTACACAAGTTTTTAAAGTATTTTACTAAGGCAGCTGCGACTTCTCTTCTGATTTCTTCTCCCCTCTCCGGCGATTCTCCCTCCTCTGGCGTCTTCTAGCCCTCTCTGGTTCTTCTCCTCTGTCTGCTATCTTCTGCCTCTGTCAGGCCTCCTCTCCCCGCTGTCCTCACCGCTGTATTCTCCGTCTGTTCTTCCTTTGTTCTTCCTCCGATATTGACTCAACGCTCTCTCCCGCTCTAATGCTGGGGCTGCTGTGTGCCAATACTTATATTGGCATGGAGCGGGGCCACTCGATGATGTCCACGGAGGCCCCACCCCCTTGTGATGTGCGGTGACGTCATCAGGGGCAGGGCCTCTGGATGACGTCACCCCATGCCAATAGAAGTAGTGGCACACCACGCACCTAGGATTAGAGCTAGAATATTTTATTTTGGCTGGGGTTCCTCTTCAAGATCATAAGAGCACAAGTCACATGCCAAAGTCGGATTAGTTAAGACTGTGATCCAACTTTGATCCAACTTCAGTGATATTTAATGGGCTGAAGTAGGATCAAAGTTGGACCAAAGTAGTGCAGGACCAGTTAAGAGGGCTCTCATAGGGAAATATTGATTTTCACACATCATGCGACATGAGCTCCCAATGTTGGAGGGTTTGTTGTACAAGTGTGAACCCGGCCTTAGATATACACAGCATGGCTGTCCCCCACCCCCTCCTCACTGGATATAATTGACAGCAGCAGGAGCCAGTGGCTGCTGTTGTATCTCCAGTAAGGAGAGAATGTGGAGAAAAGCCACTGCAAGTGGGCACAGTGCTGAATCAAGATCGGGCTCAAGTAAGTATTTAACCACTAGCCAACCAGCTCACACAGATATACTGCGGTAGGTTGGTGCTCCTGCACGAATCAATGTACCTGTACATTGGTCCCTGCAAGGAGGATAGCAGGTGCCCACGCGACTCGATGTCCGCCGGCGACCCACGATCGTGAAGAGGAGAGGCAAAACAGGGAACTGTGTATGTAAATAAGGTGATTCCCTACTGTTCCCAGTGAACATGAACGGTGGTCTCTGTCTTTTTCCAGTGAGCCCATCCCCCCTACAGTTAGAACACACCCAGGGAACACAACCCCTTGATTGCCCCCTAGTGTTAACCCCATTCCCTACCAGTGTAATTTTTACATTAATCAGTGCATTTTTATAGCATCAATCAATGTAATCATTCCTGGTCCCCAAAAAGTGTAATTTGGTGTCAGATTTGTCTGCCGCATTGTCGCAGTCCTGCTAAAAGGCGCAGATCGCCGCCATTACCAGTAAAAACAATAAAAAATAAATCTAAGTCCCTAAATCTGTTCCGTAGTTTGTAGGCGCAATAATTTTTGTGCAAACCAATCAATACATGCTTATTTTTTTTAACCGAAAATATGTAGAAGAATATATATCGGCCTAAAGATGAATAAATTCGTTTATAGACTTTTTTTTGGATATGTATTATAGCAGAAAGTTTGTAAAATCTTTTTTTTTCTCATAGTGCAAAAAATAAAAACCGCCAAGGTGATCAAATACCACCAAAAGAAAGCTCTATTTCTGCGAAAAAAAAGGACATCAATTTTGTTTGGGTACAGAGTCACACGACTGCGCAATTGCCAGTTAAAGCGACGCAGTGCCGTATTGCAAAAAATGGCCTGGTCGTTAAGGGGGCAAATCCTTCTGGGGCTGAAATTGTTACGGATGGGGGGAGGGGGCACAGGCACATGAAGGTTTTTTTACCTTAATGCAGAGGATGCATTAAGATAGAAAAAAACCCTTTTTGACTTTAGAACCACCTTAAAAAAAAGGGAAAAACTTACAATTGGTTTGCATAAATATACACACCCTTAAACTAATGCTTTATTGATACACCTTTTGATTTTTGACAGCATTTTTTTTTGCTTGTTTTTTTTTGTATGGATATCTCTCCCCCACCACTTACCCTTTTTTGTGTAAATGTTAGTTTTGCTTTAGTAGGTTGTTTACATTTCACAGATGCACCACTTCACAGGCAGGGTCAGGGCATCCCTTAGGCATATTATTTAAGGGAAGTTTTACATTTGTAAACTGATTGTTTTGTTTTAAATAGCAAACATGTTTTTCAGTTCCCGACCAGCGCACGCCGATGTATGTCGGCAGAATGGCACGGGCAGGCATATTGGCGTACAGGTACGTTCAATCTTTAATGCCGCCCTGCCATCACGACCACGCTGGCGCGCTCATGTGCTGGTCGGGACCCCCGTGAGTCCGGTCGCGGGTCCCGCGGACTCGATTGCCGTGGGCATACCCGCGATTGTCTCACGGGGCAGCTGAACGGAGAGATGCCATTGTAAACAGCATCTCCCCATTCTGCCTAGCAACTAGTGACACTGATCTCTGCTTCATGTGATTGGAGCAGAGATCAGTGTTCACTAAATGAAAGCCCAGCCCCCAACAGTTAGTAACACACTCCTAGGAACACTTAACCCCTACACTACCACCCACTGGTTAACCCCTTCACTGCCAGAGTCATTTACACAGGAATCACTGCATTTATATAGCACTGATTGCTGTATAAATGACCATGGTCCCAAAAATGTGTCAAAAATGTCTGATGTGTCCGCAATAATGTTGCCGTCACAATAAAAATCGCTGATCGCCGCCATTACTAGTAAAAAAAAAGTTATTAATAAGAATGCCATAAAACTATCCCCTATTTTGTAAACGCTATAACTTTTGCGCAAACCAATCAATAATTGCTTATTGTGATTATTTTTACCAAAAATATGTAGAAGAATACGTATCGGCCTAAACTGAGGGAAGAAAATGTTTTTTAATATATTTTTGGGGGATATTTATTATAACAAAAAGTAAAAAATAATGTGTTTTTTTCAAAATTGTAGGCTCTATTTTTGTTTATAGCGCAAAAAATAAAAACCGCAGGGGTGATCAAATACCACCAAAATAAAACTCTATTTGTAGGAAAAAAAAGGGCGTCAATTTTGTTTGGGAGCCATGTCTCATGACCGCGCAATTGTCAGTTAAAGCGACGCAGTGCCGAATCGCAAAAAGTGGTCTGGTCTTTGGCCAGCAAAATGGTCCGGGGCTGAAGTGGTTAAACTATATGGTTTTGCATAGAGCAGCCCCGACCCTCCACTTCTGGGGTCCCCGGCAGGTGCACCTGGCTTCATCTCCCCGCCGAGTACCCCCATAGCAATCCGATTCCTATAGGCGCATACTCGTATCATGAGCAAGAGACCCAGGAGAGCCTCAGCTCTTGTGCACATCGCTGGATCGAGATCAAGCTCAGATATATATTTAGGAAGGGCTGCATGGGGAGCTGCGTGCAGAAGGTTTTTTTTTTATTATCCTACTGCAATGGATGCAGTAAGGTAAAGAACCTTCTGACTTTACAGACACTTTAATGTTTCACTTTAAGCATTACTACAAATTGCTGCTCCCATCAAACTGAATTTTTACAAACATTTGTTTTTGCTTTGGTCCATGTTCCCCAGGGCAGTGTCGACCCTCATGCCATTAGTTTGATAATCCTTTGTTAGCCTAGAAAATGACTAGAACTGATCTTTAGCATCTGACTCTTGATTTCAAAGGGGTTCAGTTTCGGCACCCACACTTTACTTACGTTTGCCGAACCCTGCTCAAACCGAACACTGGTGTGTTTGGCTCATCGCTACTAGTCACAACCCTTCATGTTCTATTTACAAAGAGGGAGAACATTTTTAAAATGATCTGATACATTCTTATGACAATTCCACACAATACTTTATGACATACTTTGGAGACTTTAAATACATTTTAAACGGTTTTAGGAAAACTATTCTAATACATTCTTATTTTTTATATGTAAAATCATTTGGAAACTATTAAAATAGTTCTGATCCTTCATCCCTACTTTACAGAGACCAGATTGGTATGCCAGCATGCAACTTGGCAAAACGTTTGCAATCTATAATAAGAATGCAGTCAAATGTTTCCTGTTAATGGTTGAATTTAAAGGAAAACACAGCCTATTTATAAATGTGTTACCAGTTGAAAGCATTAAAGCATAAGGATAGTCAACTGTATGTTGGGAAAATGGCACACCTACATAGAGTGCCTTGAAAAAGTATTAATTCGCCTTGAAGGTGCTTCTACAAAGTATTGACTCAGGGGGGCTGAATACAATTGCACGCCACACTTTTCACATATTTGTTTGTAAAAAAAAATTGAAAACCATTTAAAATACAGTATCTCACAAAATGAGTACACCCCTCACATTTTTGTAAATATTTTATATCTTTTCATGTGACAACACTGAAAAAATTACACTTTTCTACAATGTAAAGTAGTGATTGTACAGCTTGCATAACAGTGTACATTTTCTGTCCCCTCAAAATAACTCAGCACACAGCCATTAATGTCTAAACCACTGGCAACAAAAGTGAGTACACCCCTAAGTGAAAAAGTCCAAATTGGGCCCAGAGTGTCAATATTGTGTGTGGACATCATTATTCTCCAGCACCGTCTTATCCCTCTTGGGCATGGAGTTCACCAGAGCTTCACAGGTTGCCACTGGAGTTCTCTTCCACTACTCCATAACGACATCACAGAGCTGGTGGATGTTAGAGACCTTGCGCTCCTCCACCTTCTGTTTGAGGATGCCCCACATATGCATCCTCAGCATACATTAACAGTTTGGTTGTAACATGACAATGTGGAAAACTTCAAGGGGTATGATTACTTTTTCAAGGCACTGCATTTTTGACAATCATATAGTGCTTAGTATAAATGAGTACACCCTTTTTGAAAAGTAAGATTTTAATTAATATCCTAATGAACACAAGAACAATTTCCAAAATTTTGACAAAACTGAGTTCTATAGAACATTTGTTTAGCTCATTACATAAAAGTAAGGTTAACCACTTCGCGCCCGCCCTATAGCCGAAAGACTGCTACAGAGCGGACGCTAACTGCCGGGAGGCTGTCCCTGGATGTCCTCCTGTTTACTTCCCCACTGCGCGCCACTGCGGGCGCGCATCGGGAAAGTTCTGTGCTGGCCGTGTCCCCCGGACGCAGCCAGTCACAGATCGCTGTAAACGGCCAATCACAGCGGCCGTTTACAGCGCGATCGGCGGGCCCAATGAGAGATGATCTCATATGTAAACATATGAGATCATCTGTCATCACCGCTCTCCCTCCTCACACAGACAGCGAGTGAGGAGGGAGAGATGAACCGCTGTGAGATCTCACAGCGGTTAGTGTAAAAAAATAAAAAAGGAAAATAAAGTGCCCATCTGTCCCCACTGCCACCTGTCCCCACTGCCCCCACTGTCATTTGCCCCCACTGCCACCTGTCAGTGCCATCTGCCCCCACTGCCACCTGTCATCAGTGCCACCTGTCCCTAGTGCCACCTGTCATCAGTGCCACCTGTCCCCAGTGCCACCTGTCCCCATCTGTCTATAAGTGCCATCTGTCATCAGTGCCACCTGTCATCAGTGCCACATAGTGCCATCTGTCATCAGTGCCACATAGTGCCATCTGTCATCAGTGCCATATCAGTGTCACATGTCATCAGTGCCACATATTAGTGCCATCTGTCATCAGTGCCACATATCAGTGCCATCTGTCAGTGCCACCTGTCAGTGTCACATGCCATCTGTTATCAGTGTCACGTGTCATCAATGCCAGGTATCAGTGTCATCTGTCATCAGTACCATGTATTAGTGCCACGTGTCAGTGCCACGTATAAGTGCCATCTGTCATCAGTGCCACATATTAGTGCCATCTGTCAGTGTCACGTGTCATCAGTGCCACGTATTAGTGGCATCTGTCATCAGTGCCATGTATCAGTGCCATCTGTCATCAGTGCCACGTCGGTGTCACGTGTCATTGTCCTGGTGCTCCAGGGCCTTCAAAAGTGTTATAGGTAGTCAACAAGTTAGATGTGTAATTTATGCTCCTAGAACACGTGACGGTGCTCCCTGCATGTTGGGCCTCTCTATGTGGCCAGGCTGTGGAAAAGTCCCACACATGTGGTATCATAATACCCAGGAGGAGTAGCAGAATTTATTTTGGGGCATTATTTGTGGTATACACATCCCATGTGAGAGAAATAACCTATTATGCCGCGTACACACGAGCGGACTGTATGGCGTACTTAGTCAGTTGAAACACATTTCAGCGGACAATCCGCTCGTGTGTGGGCTTCAGCGGACTTTTTCAGCGTGCAGTCCAGCGTACTAAGTATTTAGGTTTTTTCGAAATTCTGTCCGTCGTACTTTGGTTTCAGCGGACAGTACGGTCGTCAGTATGCTAGTTCGACGGACTAAGGATGGCGCATGCCCAGAAAGGATTTACACGGCGGAAGGGTGCTTTGCTGTGTCTTGGACTTCCTATTTCTAGTCCCGTCGTACGTTCTGTACACGTCATCGCGCAAGCTTTCGACGGACTGTTTGTGCATCCGTGTGTGGTCAAGTCCATTCAGTGGAAAGTACGACGGACTGCCCGTCGGATTGTATGACGAACTAAGTATGCCATACAGTCCGCTCGTGTGTACGCGGCATTACAATGACAATTTTGTGGAAAAAATTAAAATAAAATAAAAAAATCTTAATTTTGCAAAGAATTGTGGGAAAAAATGACAACATCAAAAAGCTCACCATTCCTCTTACTAAATACCTTGGAATGTCTACTTTCAAAAAAGGGCTCATTTGGGGGGTATTTTTACTTTCCTGGCTTGTTCGGGACTCAAGAAATGAGATAGACCACCAGTACATCAGATGTGATTTTTTTCAAAATTTTCTGTCTTTTTTCATTTATAGCGCAAAAAATAAAAACCGCAGAGGTGATCAAATACCACCAAAAGAAAGCTCTATTTGTGGGAAAAAAAGGACAAAAATTTCATTTGGGTACAGTGTTGCATGACTGAGTAATTGTCATTCATAGTGTGAGAGCACCGAAAATTGGTCTGGGCAGGAGGGGTGTTTAAGTGCCCAGTAGGCAAGTGGTTAATAATATAACTTAGATTACAAAATCTTCAGTTTGACTCAAATTAGTTGATGCAAAAATAATACACCCCACAACAAAACCTACAACATATAGTATACTGTATGACCTTCATGATTTGTAAGGAAAGCACAAAGTCTTCTAGGCATGGAATGAACAAGTTGGCGACATATTGCAACATTTATCTTTTTCCATTTTTCAAGAACGACCCCTTTTAGAGCCTGGATGCTCGATGAAGAGTGATGCCTCTTCAGAGTTCCCCATAGGTGGTCAATTAGGTTCCAAACATACTTGGCCACTGAATCACTTTCACGATGTTCTTCTTCAGAAATGCAACAGTGGCCTTAGATGTGTGTTTTGGATCATTGTCATGTTGGAAAAGTGCACGACAACCAAGGGCACAGAGTGATGGTAGCAACTTCTCTTTCAATATAGAGCAGTACATCTGTGAATTTATGATACCATCAATGAAATGCACATCCCCCACACCAGCAGCACTCATGCAGCCCCACAGAAAGACACTGCCACCACCATGTTTCATTGTAGGCACCATGCACTTTTCTTTGTACTCCTCACCTTTGTGACACCATACAGTTTTTAAGCCATCAGTTCCAAAAACATTTATCCTGGTCTCATCACTGCGGAGTACAGAGTCCCAGTAGTCTTATTTTTCAGCATGAACCTGGCAAATTCTGGGTGAGCTTTTTTGTGCATGGCTTTAGAAGAGGCTTCCTTCATGGACGACACCCATGCATGTCATTCCTCTGCAATGTACGCCATATTGTGTCAAGGAAAACAATCACTCCAGTTTGGCTTTTTACTTCTTTCTTTTCAATATTTTTATTCAAAATGTTTACAAAAAAAAGCTTACAAAAGTATTTACAAAGAACATGTATATTATAAAATATATGCTAAATGGATGGATACATGGATGGATGGATACATGGATGGAACATTTTTAAGCAGAATATTACACCTATAGTAGGCATTCTTCCAAATGGAAATCTTTGAGGGTGATATTGTTTATATTAACTGTGTCTCCATGGGGGAACCCCCCCACTCGTTTAATATTCCTCATGCAACATTGCCAAAATGCATCTCAATTACCATTTACCATTAGCGATAATACCTCCACCTTTAACAAAGTCAAAGTAAATATCAACTCATAACTCTTAGTAGATTGTAGGTGGATTTATGATTTACTGTGCGTGTGAAAGAAGGGGATCCACATCTCCTTAGAGAGTGCACCCCCTCCCTCGCCGAATCAGACTCCATCCTACCTGGAGATAATCCCCATTCAAGATTGTTAGGGACTAGGCCTAAAAACCCTCTGTATACTGCACAAAGACTAAAAAGAAAAGACAGAGAGATTAAAGAAAGAGAGAGAAGAGAGGTTGGAAGAAGAGAGTCGGAATCCCACAGCCCCAAGGCCACTCTAATCAGGCATACATCTAGGATCTCAAGACAAATAGCTGACCCAGGGGTCCCTGACTTTCTCGAACATCTTCATTCTATCATTTAAGATCTCTGTCATACACTCATTAGGCATAATCCAGTAAAGTTTGTGTTTAAACTGTTCTAAAGGCACTACGGCCGATTTACAAGATTTTGCGATTATAATTTTGGCCAATATCAATATAAATCTTATACGGCGTCTCTGGGATTTTTACACTGTCTCCACCTTGCAGCCTAGCAGCGGCTATCTTGGAGATTTGACAAAGTTTACTTGGGTGAGAGTGTACATGAAGTTATATACCCTAATCCAATACCTCCTTACCTTAGGGCATCACCACCATACATGATAAACTGTTGCCTCCTGTCCGCATCCACGGAAACACAAGGGAGACACAAGGGAGACGCTTCCGGTACCTAGCTGGGACCATGTACCCCCTCAGAAGTACTTTATAATTTGCTTCTATAATAGAAGTATTTATGAGTGACCGCTAGGCTCCCTGGGCTATTGTGTGCTACTCGTCCAACTTAATACTTTCCTGGAGGTCCACTTCCTGTTTTTCCATGTATCCCTGTTTAATAGGGGAGCTAGTTAAATTTCAGAGATATGCCCTCCGATTTTATTGAACTTCTGACACAAATATTACATAGAGGACATGGTCGCTATTTCGGAGTTCTGCGATATAGTGTTTAAAAAATGCTTTATCTTTGTATAGCGGAAGTACTCTGACATCAGCATTTGTTATTTCTCTTCTAGGAACTTACATGTCAATACTCCCTTATGATCACATAAATCAGCTATACGTAGTTAACCTTTGTTAGTCCACCATTCAAATATCCTGGGGGTGAGGCCTGGGGTGAAGTTCCTATTTCCAAATATAAGGACCAATGGGGTATGCTGGGATTTAAACTTAAGTTTTAGTTAACCTATCCCAAATATTTAATGTGACGGAGACTGCTGGGCATAAAATTGGGGGTCGTTCCTTAGGTGGCAGCCAAAGGATATGATAAATCGACCGTCCCCGACATACATAGGCCTCCACCTGCATTCAACTTGGATGAGTAGAGTGAAATACAGTGGGGCAAAAAAGTATTTAGTCAGCCACCAATTGTGCAAGTTCTCCCACTTATAAAGATGAGAGAGGCCTGTAATTGTCATCATAGTTATACCTCAACTATGAGAGGCAAAATGTGGAAACAAATCCACACAATCAGATTGTCTGATTTTTGAAAGAATTTATTTGCAAATTGTGGTGGAAAATAAGTATTTTGTCAATATCCAAAGTTAATCTCAATACTTTGTTATATATCCTTTGTTGGCAATGACAGAGGTCAAACGTTTTCTGTAAGTCTTTACAAGGTTGTCACACACTGTTGCTGGTATGTTGGCCCATTCCTCCATGTGATTCTCCTCAAGAGTAGTGATGTTTTGGGTCTGTCGCTGGGCAACAAGGACTTTCAACTCCCTCCAAAGGTTTGCTATGGGGTGGAGATCTGGAGACTGGCTAGGCCACTCCAGGACCTTGAAATGCTTCTTACAAAGCCACTCCTTCGTTGCCCGGGCGGTGTGTTTGGGATCATTGTCATGCTGAAAAACCCAGCCACGTTTCATCTTCAATGCCCTTGCTGATGGGAGGAGGTTTGCACTCAATATCTCACGGATACATGGCCCCATTCATTCTTTCATGTACACGGATCAGTCGTCCTGTTCCCTTTGCAGAGAAACAGCCCCAAAACATGATGTTGCCATCCCCACCATATGGTGTTCTTTGGTTGCAACTCAGCATTCTCTCTCCTACAAACAGGACGAGTTGTGTTTCTACCAAACAGTTCTACTTGGCTTCATCTGACCATATGCCATTCTCCCAATCCTCTTCTAGATCATCCAAATGCTCTCTAGCAAACCTCAGACGGGCCTAGACATGTTCTGGCTTAAGCAGGGGGACACACGCCTGGCACTGCAGGATCTGAGTCCCTGGCGGAGTAGTGTGTTACTGATGGTAGCCTTTGTTACGTTGGTCCCAGCTCTCTGCAGGTCATCCATTAGGTCCCCCCATGTGGTTCTCGGATTTTTGCTCACCGTGCGATCATTTTGACCCCACGGGGTGAGATCTTGCGTGGAGTCTTGCATGTCTTCCATTTTCTAATTATTGCTCCCACAGTTGATTTCTTCACACTAATCTGCTTGCCTATTGCAGATTCAGTCTTCCCAGCCTGGTGCAGGTCTACAATTTTGGTTTCTTCTGTCCCTCGACAGCTCTTTGGTCTTCACCATAGTGGAGTTTGGAGTGTGACTGAGGTTGTGGACAGGTGTCTTTTATACTGATAAGTTCAAACCGGTGCCATTAATACAGGTAATGATTGGAGGACAGAGGAGCCTCTTAAAGAAGATAGAGGTCTGTGAGAGCCAGAAATCTTGCTTGTTTGTAGATGACCAAATACTTATTTTCCACCATATTTTTCAAATAAATTCTTTCCAAAATCAAACATTGTGATTGTCTGGATTTGTTTCCACATTTTGTCTCTCGTAGTTGAGGTATATATGATGACAATTACAGGCCTCTCTCATCTTTTTAAGTGGGAGAACTTGCACAATTGGTGGCTGACTAAATACTTTTTTGCCCCACTGTATGACTAGCTGGGCCAACTATGCCACATAATATTTTTATTAAGTTGTCTAAAATTTAGCTTTGCTCCTAAGGACCCTTTCACATGGGGTGACATGTCCGCTGACCTCCGCCAATATCCAATCCGATCCTGTTACCAGCTTTGCGCTACCACTCCTGTTTTACCTTGATATGTCATAAATGTTTTATTTGCGGTAGAAAAGCAAAAAAAATGATTTATTTTCTATGCACTTGTTGAAGTTACCCAGCTCTGCTGCTGTGCGTACTGCCACAAGGTCATAGAGGAGATAATCATTTATTATCATTTTTAAATGGTTAGTAAATAAATAAAGAAGCCACTTTTTTCTGCAGAATGGTAAATGTGTTTCCTGTGATGGATTCACTGACATTCAGCATGCATTCACCGCACATCTGCCACATATCCACTGCCAGCATTTACTATTTTTATAAGTTGCTATATGTAATGTCAGTAAATGTTTAAGGGAACTTTTCAAAAGAAGACTGTGCTATCGATATAATCATTATAATTATTATCATTATTGAGATGCAGTGAGAAATTTTAATTGGACATAGTGTTGTTTGTGCATGTGGGAATGGGAGGGATTATGTTGGACAATGTCAAGCTTTGATACTTGCCAGTGTCCAATCATCTGGAGGTGGAGAATAACACAATAGTTTAAGCCCTTGTACGCACGGTCGGAGATTCCGACAACCAAATCCGTCAGAGTAATTCCGACGGATTAATTCCGGAAGAGGTCCCGAAGTGATGTTGCATACACACGGTCGGACAAAGTTGACGGAAAATCCGATTGTACATAACGTAATGACGTTATTTCGTTATGATGGGACTATGTTCAGGCTAGTAGCCAATAGCTTTGGTCTAGGAATTTGATCTGAGCATGCGATGCACTTTGTCCGTCGGAGTAGGCTACACATGATCGGAGTATGTCCGATCTGAGCATTTTGTCGGAAAATTTTACAGGCAAGTTGGAAAAGTTGGTCCGTCGGATATTCCGATGGAAACAGTCTGATGGAGACCACACACAGTCGGAATATCTGACAAAACGGTCCGACAGGACACATTCCGTCGGAATCTCCAACCGTGTGTACAAGGGCTAAGAGTTAATTCTCCAATGTCCTGTGATGCTCCAAGAAAGAGATTTTACAGGTAAATCAAAAATCCCGTTATTTTCCCTTTCCCCAATTCCCCTTTCTTCTTTCACCTCATGCTAATGAAATTGTAGAATAAAATCTTTCTGTTTTTATTACTTACCTTATTGTAGGCCCACTTATATCATTGATGAGTTTTTGAGCTTCTCTATGTATTTCAGACAGATTATGGCTGATGAGAGGTGCAGCATAGTACTGTGTACTGTACATAGCTTCCCGAAAACATCACTCCTCTTAGGAGTCCCCATAATTATTTCACACAGTGCGCTGGCTTCTTGGAGAAGTTATGGAAATGAATAATATTATCACTGTTCGGATGTCCATATAGAGACGTGGGCATTCATTGACAGACTGAATTTGCATGCAGTTTGCTGCTGTTAAAGCCCATATGTGATGCTTAGCCTCCATGTTTGACAGAATGAAGATCAAATGAATGAAATGGGTGTGTCTGGACAGTTGAGCTGGGGATGAAAGGGAATAGGTGATGCTGGACATCTTCAAGCAAGCAAGCATCTTCAAGCAAGGAAATTAATCTCTATATGGCTTGCTGCAGCTTCTAATGAACATCGTGAGGAGCTCTGCTTTAAACTTTATGACTGGAATCTCTCCAGTCACAAAGAAAGGAAAGAAATACACTGATTATGAAGCAGATAACTAGATAAGGGCTAAAATCACCGAGGATTAACAAGAAGTTTTACCATACCAGCCAAACTGTTACTTATTTTAGTGAATCTTACATGGGGTGAGAGTTTTCTCATTTTTGCATTTTCTAGTCTTCTACAAAATCACATATATTGTATTTATTACATAATTACACTACATTATTTTACTTTAAAGCGGAGCTCTGCCCAAAATGGGAATCTCTGCTTGTCTGTCTCCTCTCCTCCCTACTGCCGCATTTGTCAATTTTTGGGGGAGCTGGGACCTGGTTTTGACAGGTACCCGCTTCACTTCCATCTCAGTATGCCTCAGCGAATTGAGCTGGAAGTTCGGATCCCCCTCCTTCCCCCACAGCCTTTTGGGACACTTCACAAATCCCAGAAGACTGCGGCCCATTCACAAAGTGCAGCTCACTTTGCACATGCGCAGTAGGAAACTGTCTATGAAGCCGAAAGACTTCACTGCCGGTTTCCCTTAGTCAAGATGGCGGCGCTGCGACCCAATAGCTGATTGAAGAATTGGCTTCGGTGAGGACACCGCTGGATGCCTAGACAGGTAAGTGCACGAACATTAAAAGTCAGCAGCTACAGCATTTGTAGCTGCTGACTTTTTTTTTTATGAGCCAATAATGCACCAATAACAATGCTCTATTCAAGGAAACTAATAAAAATAGCAAAGTCTAAACTTTAGAGATCATTATAATCCACGTAATAGTCAAGTCTGTATAAAAACTTGAACAGCATATCAGATTGTTTCCAATATTCAACATGATGCTGCAGACAATTAGTCCTGTGTGCAACAATACATTTACTTAGCCCCTTAATCAAACACCATACTGATAGTGACCCACAACAAAAATTACAGTTATCGATCACCGATCTGTTGGGTCCTCTTGCATGACAGACCAATAAGAGTTGGGAAAAAAAGTCCTAAAAGGTGCACATCACAGCAAAACCCTGTAAGAAGGCATAAAGAGAGCCCCCTAGGGTTGGGACTTTGGAGGCACCACTACACAAACGAACAATGTTAGAAAAATATAAAATATTTATTGTAGAACACATATGAAATATTGCACATAAACGTGGATGTACATATACAAAAAATGCAAAGAAAAAAAATAGCGTCCTACGTGGATATGTACAGGTGTATACATACATCCATGGCATTGTGCAATATTTCAATTGTGTTCTACAATAAATATTTTATATTTTTCTAACATTGTTCGTACATGTGGTAGTGCCTTCAAAGTCCCACCCCTAGGGGGCTCTCTTTGTTTCTTGGTATATTTGGGATGTGGCACACCTCTTGAGTTCTCCTTATCAGAAACTTTTTTTCCTGTAAGAAGGTATATGACAGCCTCAGCCCGGGTTCCAACCAGGCCACACCCAGTTGGAACTTGGGCTGAGGCTGTCATATACCTCCACGCAGGGTTTTGCTGTGATGTGCAACTTTTAGGACTTCCTTTCCCTACCATACTAATAGCATGTATGCAATAAATGCACAGCTCCCTGAAAGTGCTGTTTATGGGATCAGAGTTCAAACATATAGATATTTAAACCTTGTAGGAAAATAAATGAATGCCTAGCATATATGGCGCTTACCTGGAGCTTATGCTTGTTTAAACCATTTCAGCTCCGAATTATAATTTCATATTTTTTTTTTCTATTGGGCACCTCATTTTCAACAGTGCACACTTTCTGGGCTTAAACCAAAAGCAGACTTATTGAATAAACATATTTATACATACACTGCATGTACAGTGGTTATAAAAAGTGTACAGACCCCTGTTAAAATGTCCAAGATAAATTATTTCAGATTTTTTTCCCACCTTTAATTTGACCTATAAACTGTACAACTCAGTTGAACAACAAACTGAAATCTTTTAGGTGGAGGGAAGTAAAAATAAAATAATATAGTTGCATAAGTGTGCACACCCTTTCACTAATACTTTGTTGAAGCACCTTTTGATTTTATTACAGCACTTAATCTTTTTGGGTATGCGTCTATCAGCATGGCACATGTTGACTTGGCAATATTTGCCCACTCTTCTTTGCAAAAACATTCCAAATATGTCAGATTGCGAGGGCATCTCCTGTGCACAGCCGTCTTTAGATCACCCCACAGATTTTCAATCAGATTCAGGTCTGGGCTCTGGCCGGGCTATTCCAAAACTTAAATCTTCTTCTGATGAAGCCATGCCCTTATTGATATGGATGTATGTTTTGGGTCGTTCTAATGCCCCTGTTCCAGCTGAACAAAAACAGTCCCACAGCATGATGCTGCCACCACCATGCTTCATTGTGGGTATGGTGTTCTTTTGGTTATGTGCAGTGTTGTTTTTGCTTCCAAACCTATGTTTTGGAATTATAACCAAACAAGTTCAACCTTGGTTTCATCAGACCCTAACTTATTTTTCCACATGCTTTTGGGAGACTTCACATGTGTTTTTGCAAAATTTAGCCAGGCTTGGATGTTTTTCTTCATTAAAAAAAGCTTCCGTCTTGCCACTCTACCCCATAGCCCAGACATATGAAGAATATCGGAGATTGTTGTCACATGTACCACACAGCCAATACTTGCCAGATATTTCTGCAGCTCCTTGAGTCTGGGTTCACACATGTGCGGTGCGAATTGAAGCTCAGGTTTCCCTGCGAAGAGAAAACTCAGTTGTGCAGCGTTTCATGTCAGTTTTTGATCAGTATCAGCTCAGCGTTGCTTCAGTATCAGCTCAGGATTGCATCAGAATTTTATCCTGTTCACAACGGAACACATCTGCGAATCAGATGCGTGCCTATAGAAGATAATGGGCCTGAATTCGCACCTGAGCCGGACCGCACTGCCTAGAAAACGCACACTTTTTTGTGCAATGCGGAGTGCAAATGCACCACAGATATGTGAACCAGCCTCATTAAAATGAATGTATTTTGAAATGTCCTGCGAATTGGATGCGGTGTAAGCCGCATCTAATTCGCATAGGTGCGAACAGGGCCTTAATGTTTTTGTAGGCCTTTTGGCAGCCTCCCTGAACAGTTTTCTTCTCGTCTTTTCATCAATTTAGGAGGGGTGTCCAGTTCTTGGTAATGTCACTGTTGTGCCATATTTTCTCCACTTGATGATGACTGTCTTCACTGTATACTGTGGTATATCTAATGCCTTGGAAATTCTTTTGTATCCTTCTTCTGACTGAAACCTTTAAACAATGAGACCCCTCTGATGCTTTGGAAGCTCTCTTAGGACCATGGCTTTTGCTGTAGGATGTGACTAAGAAAAAGCCAGGAAAGACCTACTAAAACAGCTGAACTTTATTTGTGGTTAATCAGAGGCACACTAAATGATGGCAGGTGTGTACTGACTCCTATTTAACATCAGTTTGAATGTGATTGCTTAGTTCTGAACACAGCTACATCCCCAGTTATAAGAGGGTGTGCATACTTATGCAGCCAAATTATTTTATTTTTTTATTTTTACTTCCCCTCCCTAGAAGATTTCATTTTGTTTTTCAATTGAGTTGTACAGTTTATAGGTCACATTAACCACCTCGCGCCCGCCCTATAGCCGAATGACGGCCGTAGAGCAGGCGCGTTCGTCCCTGGACGTCCTTATGTTTACTTCCGCAATGCGTGCCGCCGCGGGCACGCATCGAGGAAGTCCTGTGTTCGCCGTGTCCCCCGGGCCGTTTACAGCGTGATCGGCGTGTCCAATGGGAGATGATCTCATATGTAAACATATGAGATCATCTCTCAGCACCGCTCTCCCTCCTCACACAGACAGTGTGAGAGGGGAGAGATGAACGGCTGCAGCAGCAGCCGTTCTGCCTGGAGTTGATAAAAAAAAAAAGTGCCATCCTCCCCCAGCAGTGCCATCCTCCCCCCCAGTGCCATCCTACCCCAGCAGTGCCATCCTCCCCCAGCAGTGCCATCCACCCCAGTGCCATCCACCCCAGTGCTACCTGCCCCCAGTGCAATCCACCCCAGTGCTACCTGCCCCCAGTGCCATCCACCCCAGTGCTACCTGCCCCCAGTGCCACCTGCCCCCAAAGCCACCAGCCCCCAGTGCCACCGGTTGTCAGTGCAATTTGTCCCCAGTGCCATCTGTCATCAGTGCCACGTATAAGTGCCATCTGTCATCAGTGCCATCTGTCATCAGTGCCACATAGTGCCATCTGTCATCAGTGCCACGTATTAGTGCCATCTGTCATCAGTGCCACGTATCAGTGCCATTTGTCATCAGTGCCACCTGTCAGTGTCACGTGCCATCTGTTGTCAGTGTCATGTGTCATCAATGCCACTTATCAGTGCCATCTGTCATCAGTGTCACGCGTCATCGGTGCCATGTATTAGTGCCATCTGTCATCGGTGGCACGTATTAGTGCCACGCATTAGTGCCATCTGTCATCAGTGCCACGTATTAGTGCCACGTGTCTTCAGTGCCACGTATAAGTGCCACGTGTCATCAGTGCCACATATTAGTGCCATCTGTCATCAGTGCCACATATTAGTGCCATCTGTCATCAGTGCCACGTGTCATCAGTGCCATGTCTAAGTGTCATCATTGCCACGTATCAGTGCCATCTGTCATCAGTGTCACGTGTCATTGTCCTGGTGCTTCAAAAGTGTAATAAATAGTCAACAAGTTAGATGTGTAATTTATGTTCCTAGAACACATGATGGCGCTACCTGCATGTTGGGCCTCTCTATGTGGCCAGGCTGTGAAAAAGTCCCACACATGTGGTATTGTAATACTCAGGAGGAGTAGCAGAATTTTTTGGGGGGTGTCATTTGTGGTATACACATGCCACATGAGAGAAATAACCTATTACAATGACAATTTTGTGGAGAAAAAAAAAATGAAAAATCTTAATTTTGCAAAGAATTGTGGGAAAAAAATGACAACATCAAAACCTCACTATGCCTCTTACTAAATACCTTGGAATGTCTACTTTCCAAAAAGGGGTCATTTGGGGGGTATTTGTACTTTCCTGACTTGTTCGGGTCACAAGAAGTGAGATAGGCCACCAGTACATCAGATGTGATCAATTTTGTGCGATTCGCACCACAGCTTGTAGACTCTCTAACTTTCACAAAGACCAAATAATATCCACTAATTTGGGTTATTTTTACCAAAGATATGTAGCAGTATAAATGTGGCCAAAATTTATGAAGAAAAATTAATAATTAGCATAATTCTGTCACAGAAACAAAGAAATATGCGTTTTTTTTTCTACATTTTCGGTCTTTTTTCATTTATAGCGCAAAAAATAAAAACCTCAGAGGTGATCAAATACCACCAAATGAAAGCTCTATTTGTGGGAAAAAAAGGACAAAAAAATTCATTTGGGTACAGTGTTGCATGACTGAGTAATTGTCATTCAAAATGTGAGAGCGCCGAAAGCTGAAAATTGGTCTGGGCAGGAAGGGTGTTTAAGTGCCCAGTAAGCAAGTGGTTAAAGGTGGAAAAGGATCTGAAATAATTTATATTTGTCTCATTTTTTTTTACATCACAGAAACCTGACATTTTAACGGGTGTGTAGAATTTTTATATCCACTGTATACTTTTGGCAGTATGTATAATGAGTGTTTTGTGATTGCCTAAAAGCTTCCCATATTTCACAGCGTATCTGTACCCCTGTAAATTACTTTCACATCACATCACTCTATTTAAGAAGATAAATTAGCCCATTTTATCCTTTAATTACACACTTTTTTTTACAAGCTTCCTTAGATTTCCCCCACAGTTGTCGTAATTATGGGATACTTTTGCTATAAATAACCAGAAAGTGTTTAGTCTCGGCACTCCGTGATTAAGCTTTTCTCAAGCATGAAACATGTAGGAGTTGTTTCCTTAATCACTATTTCCGTTGTTCACGCTGCACGGTTTCTGTGAATTCTGCTTACTAAATTTCTAGCCAATATTTGGTTTTTGGTATGGCTAACATCCATTCAGTGTTTATACTCAAAATACTCTTCACTAATACTTTTATTTTTTTCTTATAATTGGATGAAACAATTGTTGCAAAGCCATTGCAAATAATACACATTTGTAGACCATAAGAAGGAACCTGCCATGAGAAAAACATGGAGGCTGCCATAGGATTGATTCTTCTCTGATTTTGCAGACCCGTACACTTTCTCAATTGGTTAAAATATTGAAGACAGTGACTTAGTGTGACAGTGACAGTTTCAGGATGAGGGCAGCAACAACAGGTGCCATATTTCTATCATGACAGATTTACATTGAACTTGCTGCTGGACTTTCTGAGTATTAACAAGAAGTATACTGGAGACATTTTTAGGTGGTTGATCAGGATTTTAAAGTGGTTGTAAATAATGAAGGTTTTTTACCTTCATGAATTTTATGCAAGAAGGTAAAAAACTTTCTGTGTGCAGCAGTCCCCCCAATACTTATCTGAGCCCCATCATGATCCAGTGATGTGCATGGGAACCTTACCGTCCTTATTGACTGAGACCACCAGCGGGAGCCATGGGGGGGGGGGCAGGCCTGAGCTGCGCTGTGTCTTAATGAACATGCAGACCAGCGGCTTAAGAGCCGCCATAGTATGCTGCTTGCTGTAGGGAGGGTTCAGGAGTGTCAGCGGGGGATGCTGGCAAGTATAACATATTTATTACTTTTTTTTTTAAATGCCTTTTAATACCACTTTAATTTCATTATTGAATCGCATGCTTTCAAGGGCTGTTGTCTCATTTCTTTCCCGGAATCCAACCTGCAAGTAAAAACCTGGGATCTCATTGTTTTAATTCAGAAATAATGATGTTCTCTGTGCCCTGCTAGACCTGGAGGTTTGGCCTGGATATTAGAAGCAAAGATCAAACTACATTGTATAATCCAGCCTGGAAATCCCAGTAAAAAAGTAATCCACCACAAAGCCATAATTTAGTTTTTTTTTAGGAGAGCTAAATTACCTGAAATGTTTTATTAAAGGTATCCCAAGTTTTTGATCCCAGGTTTGCACATCTGCCATGGATGCCAGTGTTCCATTCTCTGTTGGATTCTTAATATTTTTTGTTTATGGAGAATAGAAGAGAAGATGCGGGAAAGGTGGTTACAAACACTCAACAGCCCAAAGTGGTCAGGAGCATTGCTGGGAACTTTGATAGGGAAACATTATGACTAGAGTTTGCAAGAGATATAAAAAAACAGTAGATGTAGTATGGACAGTGAGGGAAAAATATTTGATTGCCCACTGACAAAGAAATGATCAGTCTATATTTTTAATGGTAGCTTTATTTTAACAGTGAGAGACAGAATGACAACAAAAAATACAGAAAAACGCATTTCAAAAAAGTTATACATTGATTTGCATTTTAGTGAAATAAGTATTTGATCCCCTATCAATCAGCAAGATTTCTGTCTCCCAGGTGTCTTCTTTACAGGTAACGAGCTTAAATTAGGAGCACTCTCTTAAAGGGAGGGCTCCTTATATCAGTTTGTTACCTGTAAAAAAATACATTTGTCCACGGAAGCAATTAATCAGATTCCAATCTCTCCACCATGGCCAAGACCAAAGAGCTGTCCAAGGATGTCAGGGACAAGATTTTAGACCTACACAAGGCTGGAATGGGCTACAAGACTATCACCAAGAAGCTTGGTGAAGGGATGGCAATAGTTGATTCGCAAATGGAAGAAACACAAAATAACTCTCAATCTTCCTCGGTCTGGGGCTCCATGCAAGATCTCATCTCGTGTAGTTTCAATGATTGTCAGGGGATAAAATACTTTTTTCCCTCACTGTATGTTGACAGAAGGAGAGAAGTCAGCTGGATAGACTCTGTCCCAGGGAAAAGGATTGTCCCATTTATGGACCTGCTGAGTTGACAGTGCAGTTCTAATATGTTATCTTGCAGTGCACAGATCTGTACAATAAGCTCCATCTGGGTGAGGAAAGTGATGTTTCTGCACAACTCTGCAAGTTAGTGAGAATTGACTAACACCAATAACATTTTTCTCTTTCATACATTACGGGACACAGAGCATAACTACCTGGGCTATGTGCCACCTATAGGTGAATGGACACTGGCACAAAAATTTGACAGGAAAACATAACCCCTCCTACTCGGGAATATCCTCAGTTTTTTCACCAATGTCTGAAAGGTGATGGTCAGTGAAGTACAGCTCTGTATGCTAAATACCAGATTCTCAAGTAAATTCAGTAGAGATCCGGAGATTGGGCACCTGGATCAATTCCTACAGCTGGAACACTAATGCCGCTTACACACAATCAGACTATCCGGCTGACTTAGTCTGGTGGACAAACTGCCGTAAAGTCCACCGGACTGTCCGAACAAGCGGACCTGCCCACACACGGGACTTTTCCGGCGGACTATCCGCCGTACTTTCGAAACGAATGGACTTGCCCACACACTTATCCGAGCATGCTACACGGCCGGTCAGGAGAGGGGGCGGGGACGAGCGAGTGCCCCCCCTCTGAGCCATATCAGGCCGTGTGCCCTCAATATGGGGGGTGCCCCCCCACCCCAAAGCACCTTGTCCCCATGTTGATGAGGACAAGGGCCTCTTCCCAACAACCCTGGCCGTTGGTTGTTGGTGTCTGCGGGCGGGGGGCTTATCAGAATCTGGGAGCCCCCTTTAATAAGGGGCTCCCGGATACCGGCCTCCCACCCTATGTGAATGAGTATGGGGTACAATGTACCCCTACCCATTCACCTGTGAAAAAAATTTAAATAAAACACAACACACAAGGGTTAAAAATCGTTTATTGCACAGCTCCGGGTCTTCTTCCGTCTTGGGGACTCCTCTGCTATTTTCTGCTCGTTTGCTAGCTCTTTTACTAGCGGAGGAGCCCGGCTTGCTTCTTTGCTGCTGTCCGGGGGTCTTCTTCCGACTTCGGGGGTCTTGTCTCCCTCTTCAGTTCTTCTTGCCGGGCCTCCACGCCTTCTTCTAGCTCTTTTACAAGCGGTGGCCCGGTGTTCTATCGCCAAAGGATGCTGGGACTGTGACATCATAATGAGCGGGAACATCACCCGGCGATGTCCCTATATAAGTCGCCGCACACCGCGTCCCTGTCATTGTGGCCAGAGACAGTGACGAGTCAACAGCTCAAGAAGAGAAGAACAGAAGGCGGCGAAGACAGTGGCGATAGAAGACCGGGCCACCGCTTGTAAAAGAGCTAGAAGAAGGCGCGGAGGTCCAGCAAGAAGAACCGAAGAGGGGGACAAGACCCCCAAAGAGGGAAACAAGACCCCCGAAGTCGGAAGAAGAGCCCCGGATGGCGGCGAAGAAGAAAGCTGGGCTCCTCCGCTAGTAAAAGAGCTAGCAAAAGAGCAGAAGATAGCAGAGGAGTCCGACGAGAAGACCCCCCAAGACAGAAGAAGACCCCCGGAGCTGTGCAATAAACTATTTTAACCCTTGTGTGTTGTGTTTTATTTACATTTTTTTCACAGGTGAATGGGTAGGGGTACATTGTACCCCATACTCATTCACATAGGGTGGGGGGCCGGTATCGGGGGCCCCCTTATTAAAGGGGGTTCCCGGATTCCGATAAGCCCCCCGGCCGCAGACCTTGTCCTCATCAACATGGGGACAAGGTGCTTTGGGGTGGGGGGGGCGCTTGCTCGTACGGCTCAGGAGGGGACGCGCTTGCTCGTCCCCACCCCCTTTCCTGACCGGTCGCTTAGTGTGCTCAGATAAGGGTCTGATATGGACCTGGGGCTTCCCCTTTAAGTCCATACCAGGTGACGGGGCCAGCGACACTTCCTTCACTAGTCCCGGCTACCTGGAGCCGTGCTCAAAATGAACAGACTTTTCTCCATGCGTAGGAAAGTCCATTCATTTCAAAAGTACGGTGGACTAGCACACACACGCCTGTGTTGTCCGCTGGACTGCGAGTCCGGCGGACAAATTTTGGTGCAAAACTACTTTTGAAGTTCGCCGGACTTTTGGGTAAAAAAAGTCCACCGGAGCCCACACACGGACGGATTGTCCGGCGGGCTCGAGTCCGCTGGACTTTTCCACCAGATTGTTTGATCATGTGTACGCGGCATAAGATGGATGGTACCAAGCCCTGCTTCGATGCAAATGGATGTTTTAGTGGTCTTGCCTGTTATTCAACTGGTCGGCGCTAGACCCTGCAGGTATAGAACCCTATGCAGTTCTTTAACTGACTAAGGTGTTTTTGGTAGGGTGCTATACAAGTCCAGGGAAGTGGATCCCAAGAGTAAGAGGGATTAAGTACCTGATGGTCTGATGGACACAGCCCACTGGAAGGTCCAGGTTTTGGCCAGTAGGGACAGTGATGGTGGAACATATGTCGCTAGGGTTGGCTGCAGCTATGTGTACAAAAGTGGGGTTTAGGTTTTTTATGTGCCGTTTTTTGTTTGGAGAAAAACAGCACGTAACAGCTAAAATGGTTTGTTCTACAGCCATGAGTGATTTGTGAATGCAGACTCCTGGGACATCTTACTGCCTACCCAGGGACAACAAGGTATATTGTTTACTCAGTTAACCTCCTCTGCCACTGCATGGGGAGATTGCGGTCGGTTCTAGTTGCTGAAGGTCTGTTGAATGGATACCACCTGAAACCTTATGCCCGATACTGTAAAGAGGGTGAGTCTCCATTTTTATACAGGCAGAAAATCACAGCCTGCTTTACAATTTTCTTGTGCTGTATTCATTTTAATCATTTTTTGACTGTGACTGTTGTAGTATCCCCTTTGGGCCACCTGTCTCTACACCCACGTCTGATACTTTTCTGGATCCCTCAGGTGTGGTTTTGACAAATGTATCTGGTTCCTCATAAGTATAATAATAAATTGTTATTTAGGATGATCTTCAGAGATAGGGTACAATGGACACTACGTCAATGAAGACTCTAGCTGCATTAATTAGGTGTTTCAATAATGTATTTTGTATTTTTTACTTTTTTTTATTTTTTTATATATAGATATGGACATAAAGTGATAGAAAGCCTGACAAAACATTTGCAGAAATCTATGTAGGTCAGCTATTATAGTTTTCACCATGCATCAAAACTCCTGGAGTTTTAGGCAGCCCCAAAAAAGATGTGGAGGAGCAGGGGCGTTGCTAGGTCTACATTTGATCTGGGGCTAGAACCCATAGCAGCGAAGTAAAGAAAGTCATAGCCTTGCGTGGG
Source organism: Lithobates pipiens (assembly GCF_037356315.1). Lineage (NCBI taxonomy): Eukaryota > Metazoa > Chordata > Amphibia > Anura > Ranidae > Lithobates > Lithobates pipiens. Next base: position 302,771,751 of record NW_027507718.1, read on the forward strand.
CATACACATGTATATAATATACGTGTGTGTATATAAACATTATATATTACATTATATATTATCATTACATTAGGGTCCCCAGAGAGCCCCCCCCACTTACATCAGGGTCCCCAGAGAGACTCCCGCTTAGATCAGGGTCCTCAGACAGCCTTCCCTTACATCATAATCCCCAGAAAGCCTCCCTCTTGCATCAGGGTCCCCAGAGAGCCCCTCCTTATATCAGGGTCCCCATAGAGCCCCCCCTTGCATCAGGGTATCCAGAGAGCTCCTTACTTACATTAGGGTCCCCAGAGTGCCCCCCATACATCAGGGTTACCAGAGAGCCCCCTTGCATCAGGGTCCCTAGAGAGCCCCTCATTTATATCAGGGTCTCCAGAGAGCTCCTCCTTACTTCAGGGTTCCCAGAGAGTCCGCCCCACATTAGGATCCCTAGAGAGCCCCCCACTTACATTAGGGTCCCCAGAGAGCCTCCCCCACTTACATCAGGGTCCCCAGAGAGCCCCCTTACATCAGGGTCCCCAGAGAGCCTCCCCCTTACATCAGGGTCCCCAAAGAGCCTCCCCTTACATCAGGGTCCCCAGAGAGCCCCCCTCTTACATCAGGGTCCCCAGAGAGCTGCCCCTCTTACAATAGGGTCCCCAGAAAGCCCCTCCTTGTATTAGGGTCCCCAGAGAGCCTCCCCCTTACATCAGGGTCCCCAGAGAGCCCCCCCACATCAGAATTCCCAGAGAGCCCCCTTCTTACATCAGGGTCCCCAGAGAGCTGCCCCCTCTTACATCAGGGTCCCCAGAAAGCCCCTCCTTGTATCAGGGTCCCCAGAGAGCCCCCCTTGCATCAGGGTACCCAGAGAGACCCTTACTTACATCAGGGTCCCCAGAGAGCCCCCTTACATCAGGGTCCCCAGAGAGCCCCCTTACATCAGGGTCACCAGAGAGCCCCTCTCTTACATCAGGGTTACCAGAGAGCCCCCTTACATCAGGGTCCCCAGAGAGCCTCCCCCTTTCATCAGAGTTCCCAGAGAGCCTCCCCCTTGCACCAGGGTCCCCAGAGAGCCCCCCATTTATATCAGGGTCCCCAGAGAGCTCCTCCTTACTTCAGAAATCCCAGAGAGCCCTCCCCCACATTAGGATCCCCAGGAAGCCTCCCCACTTACATCAGGGTCCCCAGAGATCCTCTCCCACTTACATCAGGGTCTCCAGAGAGCCCCTCCATACCTCAGAGTCCACAGAGAGCCCCCTTGCCTCAGGGTCCCTAGAGAGCCCCCTTGCCTCAGGGTCCCCAGAGAGACCCTTCCTTACATCATCACTGCTGCCCACAGCTGCACAACGAGAGCGTAACAGCAGGGATGCAGAGCGGGAGGTGAGAGGTGATGTAATCTCTCTGCTCTCTCGCCTATCTGGCTCTCCCGTGCTGCCTGCCTGCTCTCTGGTGCTGCCCACCACACTCGCGGCCACGCCCCTCTCTGAGGGACTCTGGGCTATGGGCCCCAGATTTGGGGCTATAGCCCCAAAAGCCACACCGAGCGTTGCCACTGTGGAGGAGTGTTTCCTGGTACCTCCACGCATGGGTAAAACTTTTGGGTGGATCCTGTGTAGTATAGTGGCAGTTTTGTACCAGCTATTCGGAAGTTTGTACCTGCTTTGATAATTATAGGCAATAGAAGCCTTATGAGCAAAAATAATTATGCGCTTCTTTTGTACCTGGGTGAAGTTAGTCTGTCCTTCTCCCACCTCATGAACAGAGGCCCCCATTGGCATCCCTCCCCAATAAGTATAGCACATAGAATGCAAAAGGAGTGGCACAATAGTGATTGGTCCAGACTTAATTGCTAGAATAGTGTGTTGGTTCCAAATGATTTCTGTATAATATGTATACCATCAAGTTTCTTTGGTAGTGAGCCCTTGTAGAAAGCCAGCTCGTGGTTCCCCAGGGTGCAGAGTCTTAAGCCCCAACTTCCTTCTTCTTCTTCAGGGCCCCTGATGGTGGGGATGGATTTGCAGCAAACTGTAACCAGGCTTTCAGGTATGCCTGGCTGACAACGTGGACACCACTCACATGTACAGAGCACAGATGATGGGAGACAGAAAAAGATCAGAGAAAACGAGCCAAACTCAAGGTTCCAGCTCTCTCAGCGGTTCACTTGCCCATAGTGGAAATCGAGCAGGCAATTCTTTCTCAGCCTTCCTCAGATAAGCACACAATCCTGTCTGCATGCCTGAACTGACAGCAAATGGGTTCCAGGAGGTAAATGCTATGTGAATCATCTGCCCTTACTCAAGATGGCCATCACTAGAAATTCTAAGGGGGTGTTTTGCAAAGTGATTTCTCAAAAAAATAAAGCATGGAGACATGGATGGATGGTTGAATCTGAATCTTAAAAATGAAATAAATAGCATTTTCAGTTTATGGAGCTCAGATACAGTTAATTTCAGCTTTAATGTTTACTTGGTTAAAAAAAAATGATCTTTTTAAAAATGTCTCAGTTAGTCATAGCTATAATAAAGAAACAAGTATAGAACCCCATACATTTCCTGTCTTTTATTTAATACTAATTATTTTTCTGCTTTGGATGTACATTTTCAGGAGAAAATGAGTTAAATGTAGCATCTGTTATTCTTTTAAATGCTATTGATATGAAATGAAAAAATAGCTTGGCTGGCCTTTGTGAAGAATGTGCAAAGGAAATAATGTCAAGTGTTTCATGCCAGATTCCTTTCAGTTTGAAATATGGAAATCTTAGGCCCTGGCAGGAATGGCCTCGTACACCCGGGGCCTCGAAATGATTACATCAGGAAGCAAGGGGAAAAAATGTGTTTTTCAGCACGTTTGGCACCAATTTACCAAGCCACATTGTCCAAGAAATGTTTAAATTAAACAAATGCCTGAAAGCTACGGCTTGTACTCCAAATGAAACTAGCTCTGGAAAAGAAGTATTGTCATTTCGAAGCCAGGACTGTTTATTAGGGAGCACTTCTACTGTGTTTCTATTCAGTTTTTTTTACACTAGTTCCTGCATTATAATGATTGGGAACCATGCTTTAAGTTTGAGGATTTTAACCACGCCCCCCCCCCCCCATTCCATATCAAAAAGATATAGTTAGAAATGGTTAAAAAGGGATAGTAGTGACCTTGTGGAGTTTCTACTGACATGTTTTATTTATAAAATGCATACAGTCCTAGAATGCAATGAGAATGTATATGTAATTTTAGAAGCCGAGAGATTAAAAAGAATAACTACATAGCTACACTAGAAAACTGGGACCAAACAAACCCCAGTGACAAAACACCTGACTAAAGGACCTAACCGAATAACAGAAATCTTAACTATCAAATTAACTATATACAATATATACAAATGGTGAACATGAAAAAGCAAGATAAACTGAAGGGAACATATAGGAAGGAGGAATCGTAGCTGGGGTCAGGAACAAGGAGACATAGGGACAAGGCAGCAGGGTTCAGGGTAAAGATTTTAGGCAGAGAGAGTGATGAAAGAGCAGAAACAAGATAATGGCTAGCAGTATCTGGCTGCAAGCAAAATACTGGAGCAAGGTGTAACAGCAGAACAGGGACCAAATACCCTCCCAGCAGCCACCACTAGGCGGAGCAGATTGCTGGGATCTGCTGGGAGATGCTCGCTGGTGGACACTGAAACTACAAACTTCCCTTTTGGGAAACACAGTGGCACCAACTGGGGATCCAGGTCCAAACACATGGTTTCCTTTCCATTCCTAGTATAAAGCTGTTGGATTCTTTTATAACATTATTCTGGCTTGACATATTACAAAAAATAAAAACACATCACAGAAGCCTTTATCTACAGTGTATGTGACATTACATACATGTGACTAAATTGTGGAATGTCACCTTATATGGCTGTGCATGAATGGGGCATGATAAATAGGTGAAATGTTTAACCATTTAGGCATTTAAAGATGAAGTAAACCCTGCTGAGTTTTACTTCCTTGTTTCCCTGCAAATGTAAAGCATAATGGGCTACTATGCAACACATAGTAGCCCATTATGTGTCACTTACCTGACACAGGAACCAGCGATGTCACCGCTGTCCCCTCTTCCACGAAGCATCCATCTTCCTTCCAGATAACGTGGCTCCGGCGCTGTGATTGGCCAGAGCCACGATGACGTCACTCCCACGCATGCACGCGGGAGCCGCCACTAACAGCATGATCCCTGTTAGCAGCAGCATGCTCAGTGCGCCTGCGTGCCGCTGTCTACGGCGCATGCGCCGTAGACAGCAGTGCCTGTCTTTTGCAAATATCTCCTAAACCGTGTAGGTTTAGGAGATATTTCTTGCACCTAAAGGTAAGCCTTAATCTAGGCTTACCTGTAGGTAAAAGTTGTCTGTAAGGGTTTACAACCACTTTAAGTCTTTCCACATACTTAAAGTGGAAGTCCATACTAAAACTAAAATACCTGCCTCTATAGCCACCAACATTCTAACACTAACCTATCTTGCCCTGTAAAAAAAAATGAGCATACATACCTTTTCTGAACCGATCCGACCCAATTTCCAGAGGCAGATCTCTGCTGAGTACACGTCCGACAATGGCTGTGAAATGAATGTGGAGAAACGTCACTCATAGAGCTACTATGGGGCTTCCGTTGTTGGACGTGTCCTCTGCACACGCCTCTACAGTGAAGCCGCGGCTGACAGCTTAGTGTGGGATCAGAGCTTCCACCACTGAAGATTGGGTCGGGTCATCTGCAGAAAAGTTATGTATTCAGAATTTTTCTTTACAGGGCTAGATAGGTTAGTGTTAGAATGTTGGTGGCTGTATATTTTAGTTTTAGTTTTAGCATGGACTTCCACTTTATTGGTTGGCATCCTTACTAGTTGGTGTGGGGAGCTTAAAGGAGAGCTTTCAGCGCATTTACAACCACAAGACAGTTTAGGTTGTATGATGCATGAACTTACCTCTTGAATCGGCCATAATCATACTGGTTGTGTTTAAGGGTGGTATTTCCTTAGCCCTTGTACACACGGTTGGACATTCCAATGGACAATGTCCGATAGAACCGTGTTGTCAGATAATGCGACAGTGTGTGGGTTTCATCGGACTGTTTCCGTCATAGTATCCGACTGACCAAGTTTTCCAGCTGGGCTATAAAATTTTCCGACAACATGATCCGATCGGATTTTGTCCGATCATGTGTAGAGAATTCCGATCGGACAAAGTGCCATGCATGCTCAGATCAAAATCCTAGACCAAATCTATTGGCTACCAGCCTGAACGTAGTCCCGTCCTAACGAAATAACGTCATCATGTTAAGTACGATCGGATTTTCTGACAACTTTGTCCGACTGCGTGTATGCAACAGTTTCAGACAAAATCTATCGGACAAAATCCGACAGATTTGGTTGTCGGAATGTCAGACCGTGTGTACAAGGGCTAAGATATCCATATATCATGTATGAGTCGTAGCAATATCGCTGATTAATTTCAGAAAGTTTAACAGGGAAACTTGAACTGTTCCATTTGGCACCCTTTTTGATTGATGTACCTTTTTTCAAGTACTTTTACTGGTAGCTGTAAACACATATTGATCTATCTCCGAGAACTCTAAGTGATGGTGACTGCAGTCCATCCAATTATCTAATAAATCTTGGCAGACACTTCAATGCCGTTCAGATAAAGCATGCTCTTGTTCTATAGGTGAACTGCAGGTAAACAAATTTTGTTCCATATAAATGGAAAAAGCATACCTATTGCTCTTCAATGTTTAACTATACATAGACAAGGAAGCAAATGGCAGCAAACCTGTTCACATTAGCTGCACACATTTCTAATCCATAAGAGGAAGCTAAAAGAATCCCTCCACATTTCTTCTTGCATTCTTATCCGGCATTGCAGTAAGCCCAAAAGCTCTGTTTTCCATAAACTCAAATCCTGCATTGCTTGTCTTAAGTTTTTGGCACAGCATGGACATATCTAAACAACGGGTGTCAGGCTGTTCATGCGTCACAAATTCTTAACATTTTGCTTGCTTGCGTTCATATCATATTTTGTGTTTGTGAAATGTATGGGAATGTGAGATGACATAATTTGTATATCTCAGCAACAGCTGCAGGGTTCATTTGCTATAGGGCAAGACATTTTGTAAGATTGGTCATTTACCCATTCATGTCACTGTGCCTAAAGTTCACTTCATGTTTGAATTTGGAAGTTGAAATTACAGAATGGCATCCTCAATTCAGGAATTGCTAAATTAAAGAATTACAGTGGCCTTTGTTTTTTTATTTTTAGCCTTTTTTTAAAAACAATGTTTTATGTTCAAAATTACTTTGGCAAAATTTTATGAAAATCTCATATATTTAGCACAAGTGATTGTATTTTTTTAATAAAGAGAAACTGGTGTTGTAGGAAATCCAGTGTTTTTAAGTGAATTCAGATATTAAAATTGAATAGATGTGACATTGTTTGCATAGACAGTAAATTAGAGATCTCCCAACCTAAACTAATAACTGGATATAGTTGTCAGGTTGGGGAAGCCTTGCAGATTTCCAGCTAGAAGTATATAAAATAATACATTTGGTTGAGGCATTAATATTGAGGTCTTGATTGGTTCTGTTCAGACCAATGATTATTTCAGTTTTTAGCAATTTTGTATGGTGTGATCAATGAAACGTGGGGAAATACTATATATCGTTTGACACACTGGCCACTTATGTTCCAGAATAGCAGAACTTTTCTAACTTTATTCTGTAAAGTCTAACCTTGTTCAGCCAGCTTCTCAGAGCTCCCTTGCTCTTGAGTCCAACGCTGAAAGCAGCCACACCTTGGGCTCCTCCTCCCTGCTCCTATTGACATCCTGTTGTTCTTAAAGGGATTGTAAATTGAATATTTTTTTTTAAAATAACAAACATGTTATAATTACCTCCACTGTGCAGCTCGTTTTGCACAGAGTGGCCCCGAACCTGCTCTTCTGGGGTCCCTCGGCAGCTGTCTCTGCTTCCTCCCGCAGGTGCTTCTCACGTTCATGCGAGCTCCCTCGCATGGTGAGAAGCATCTGCGGGCGGGCTCCCGTGATACAGCCGGCGGCTATAGCCGCTCGCTGTATCACACGGCCCCGCCCCTCGGGCGCTCCGCGTCAGTGGATGTGATTGACAGCAGCGCGAGCCAATGGCTGCGCTGCTTTCAATCCATCCGCTCCAGCCAATCAGCGGCCAGGCTGAACGGTGGAAAGGACGTCGGGGGACGAGCGCGGGACTTTCGAGGGGTGAGGTAAGTAAAACGGGGGGGCTGGGGGCGCCGGGACTGTCAGATGTTTTTTCACCTTAAAGGGGTTGTAAAGGTAATTTTTTTATTTTCTACATCGGTTCCTTTGAGCTAGTGCATTGTTGGTTCACTTACCTTTTCCTTTGATTTCCCTTCTAAATGTTTTTTTTCTTTGTCTGAATATCTCACTTCCTGTTTCTCCTCAGTAAACTTCTCACCATCATCCGAGCTGGTGGTTAGTCAGCCAGAACAGCTTACTGAACAGCTTACTGAGGAGGAACAGGAAGTGAGAAATTCAGACAAAGAAAACAAAGAAAAAAAAAACATTTAGAAGGGAAATCTAAGGAAAAGATAAGTGAACCAACAATGCACTAGCTTAAAGGAAGCTATGTAGAAAATAAAAAATTTACCTTTACAACCCCTTTAATGAATAGAATGCATTAAGGTGAAAAAACATTTACCTTTACAACCCCTTTAATATATGTAGTCTGGCATAAATAATATCAACAGTAAAAAAGTGCATCAATTCGATATATACCAACTGTTCAGATTTGCGTGTGTAAAAATATCATACAATCAATAAAGTGCAAACCAATACATATATGTATGTACAGTTGTGCTCATAAGTTTACACAACCTGGAAGAATTTATGATTTCCTTTCCATTTTTCAGAGAATATGAATGATAACACAACAACACTTCTTTTACTCATGGTTAGTGTTTGGCTGAAGCCATTTATTATCAATCAACTGTGTTTACTCTTTTTAAATCATAATCACAACAGAACTACCCAAATGACCCTGATCAAAATTTTACATACCCTGGTGATTTTGGCCTGATAACATGCACACAAGTTGACACAAAGGGGTTTGGATGGCTATTAAAGGTAACCATCCTCACCTGTGATCTGTTTGCTTTTAATTAGTGTGTGTGCATCTTTCATCCAGCGCTGCACTGATGTTTCTGGATTCTGGGTCTTGAGGAAAGCAAAATAATTGTGAAATGATCTGCAGGAAAAGGCAGTTGAACTGTATGAAACAGGAAAGGGATATAAAAAGATATCCAAGGAATTGAGAATGCCAATCAGCAGTGTTCAAACTCTAATCAAGAAGTGGAAAACAAGGGGTTCTGTTGAAACCAAACCACAGTCAGGTAGACCAACTAAAATTGCAGCCACAACTGCCAGGAAAATTGCTCAAAATTTCTCAAAAATCCACAAATAACTTCTGGTGAAATACAGGGCTCTCTGAAAACATGTGGTGTGGCTGTCTCAAGATGCACAATAAGGAGGCACTCGAAGAAAGATGGGCTGCATGGTCGAGTCGCCAGAAGAAAGCCATTACTAAGCATATGCCACAAAGTATCTCACTTATGTCAAACAGCACAGAGATAAGCCTCAAACCTTCTGGCACAACGTTATTTGGAGTGATGAGACCAAAATTTAGCTTTTTGGCCACAACCATAAATGCTACATTTGGAGAAGAGTCAACGAAGCCTGTGATGAAAGTTAAGGAGGTGGATCGCTGATGTTTTGGGGATGTGTGAGCCACAAAGGGCACAGGAAATGTGGTCAAAATTGTTGACAAGATGAATTCAGTATGTTATCAAAAAATACTGGAGGAACATTTGCATTCATCAGCCAGGAAGCTGCACATGGGACGTACTTGGACATTCCAACATGACAATGATCCAAAACACAAGGCCAAGTCGACCTGTCATTGGCTACAGCAGAGTAAAGTGAAGGTTCTGGAGTGGCCATCTCAGTTTCCTGACCTCAATATCATTGAGCCACTCTGGGGAGATCTCAAATGTGCAGTTCATGCAAGACAGCCCAAGAATTTACAGGAACTGGAGGCTTTTTTCCAAGAGGAATGGGCAGCTTTACCATCCGAGAAGATAAAGAGCCTCATCCACAAATACCACAAAAGACTTCAAGCTGTTATTGATGTTAAAGGGGGCAATAGACGTTATTAAGTACTGGGGTATGTAAACTTTTGATCAGAGTAATTTTGGTAGTTTCTGTTGCCATTATGATTTAAAAAGAGTAAACACAGTTGCTTGATAATAAATGTCTTGAGCCAAACTCATAAAAATGGCCAAGAAATTATAAATGCTGCCAAGGTATGCAAACTTATGAGCCCAACTTATGTGTGTGTGTGTATATATATATATATATATATATACAGTATCTCACAAAAGTGAGTACACCCTTACATTTTTGTAAATATTTTATTATATCTTTTCATGTGACAACACTGAAGAATTGATACTGCTGCAATGTAAAGTAGTGAGTGTACAGCTTGTATAACAGTGTAAATTTGCTGTCCCCTCAAAATAACTCAACACAGCCATTAATTGTCTAAACCGCTGGCAACAAAAGTAAGTACACCTCAAATGAAAATGTCCAAATTGGGCCCAATTAGCCATTTTCCCTCCCCGGTGTCATGTGACTCGTTATTGTTACAAGGTCTCAGGTGTGAATGGGGAGCAGGTGTGGTAAATTTGGTGTTATCGCTCTCACTCTCTCATACTGGTCAATGCAAGTTCAACGTGGCAACTCGTAGCAAAGGACTCTCTGAGGATCTGGAAAAAAATTATTATTGCTCTACTATAAGATGGCCTAGGCTATAAGGAGATTGCCAATTCCCCCCTGAAACTGAGCTGCAGCACAGTGGCCAAGACCGTACAGTGGTTTAACAGGACAGGTTCCACTCAGAACAGGCCTCCCCATTGTTGACCAAAGAAGTTTAGTGCACGTGCTCAGTGTCATATCCAGAGGTTGTCTTTGGGAAATAGACGTATGAGTGCTGCCAGCATTGCTGCAGAGGGTGAAGGGGTAAGGGGTCAGCCTGTCAGTGCTCAGATCATACGCCGCACACTGGATCTAATTGGTCTGCATGGCTGTCTTCCCAGAAGGAAGCCTCTTCTAAAGATGATTCCCCTAGAAAGCCCGCAAACAGTTTGCTAAAAACAAGCAGACTAAGGACATGGAGTACTGGAACCATGTCCAGTGGTCTGATGAGACCAATACAGACTTATTTGGTTCAGATGGTGTCAAGCGTGTGTGGTGGCAATCAAGTAAGGAGTACAAAGACAAGTGTTTCTTCCCTATAGTCAAGCATGGTGGTGGGAGTGTCAGGGTCTGGGGCTGCATGAGTGCTGCCAGCACTGGGGAGCTACAGTCCATTGAGGGAACCATGAATGCCAACATGTACCGTGACATACTGAAGCAGAGCATGATCCCCCTCTCTTCAGAGACTGGGCTGCAGGGCAGTATTCCACCATGATAATGACCCCAAACACACCTCCAAGATGACCACTGCCTTGCTAAAGAAGCTGAGGGTAAAGGTGATGGACTGGCCACGGATGTCTCCAGGCCTAAACCCTATTGAGCATCTGTGGGGCATCTTCAAACGGAAGATGGAGGATCACAAGGTCTCTAACATCCACCAGCTCCGTGATGTCATCATGGAGGAGTGGAAGAGGTCTCCAGTGGTAACCTGTAAAGCTCTGGTGAACTCCATGCCCAAGAGGGTTAAGGCAGTGCTGGAAATAAATGGTGGTCACACAAAATATTAACACTTTGGGGACAATTTGGACATTTTCACTTAGAGGTGTACTCACTTTTGTTGCCAGTGGTTTAGACATTATTGGCTGTGTGTTGAGTTATTTTGAGGGGACAGCAAATTTACACTGTTATACAAGCTGTACACCCACGACTTTACATTGTAGCAAAGTGTGATTTCTTCAGAGTTGTCACATAAAAAGATATATATATATCTATATATATATATATATATATATATATATATATATATATATATAGATATATAGATATATAGATATATATATCTATATATATATAGATATATATATTGAGTAAAAAAAAGTATTGAAATATATTTCTAAAGGTGCTTTTGACATGTAATTTTCACCTCATACCAGTAACAACCCATTCAATCCATTCATACAAAGAAACAAAATAGATTCAGAAATTAAAAAATGCAGTGACGCAGGAAAAAATATAGAACACGCTAACTGAAATGTATTAAATATTTAATTCAAAATCCTTTATTGGTAATGACAGCTTCATGAGGCCTCCTGTATGGAAAAAATAGTTGCAAGAGATAGGCCTGGAGCTGGAGGCACAGCTTAAAGGGGTTGTAAAGCCTCAAAGTTTTTCACCTTAATGCATACTATGAAAACCTTCTGCGCCAATCTAAATGCAGTATGTAAGAACAGTTGTAATGGAAATATACTAAAAGGTGGCCAAGTGGCTACTCACAACTTCTAAGTGAGTATCAGGCATGTAGGTACATATATGGAGAGATCCATGTTCACGTAATGTCATTTAATTTTTATTATATTATTGCATTGTAGTGTAAATATGAGATCTGAGGTCTTTTTGACCCCAGATCTCATATTTAAGAGGTCCAGTCATGCTTCTTCTCTATATCAAGGGATGTTTGTAAAAGGAATAAAAGTGACACATTTTTTTTTTTTTAAACATGCCCCGTCCCGCCTACTTCGCACGCAGAAGCAAACGCATACTTGGGTAGTGGCCGCATATGAAAACTGTGTTCAAACCACACATGTGAGGTATCACCGTGATCGTTCAAGCCTGAGCAATAATTCTAGCCCTAGACCTTCTCTGTAACTCAAAACATGCAACCTGTAGAATTTTTTCAACGTCGCCTATGGAGATTTTTAAGGGTAAAAGTTTGTCACCATTCCACGAGCGGGCACAATTTGGAAGCATGACATGTTGGGTATCTATTTACTCTGCGTAACATTATCTTTCACAGCATCACCAAAAATTCGGCTACTTTTACTGTTGTCTTATTTTTTAATTAAAAATTTTTCAAAAAAAAAGTACGCTTGTAAGACAACTGCACAAATACGGTGTTACAGAAAGTATTGCAATGACCACCATTTTTATTCTCTAGGGTATAAATATACAATGTTTGGGGGTTCTAAGTAATTTTCTAGCAAAACTTGTAATTACCAAATCTTTTTTTTAACATGTAAACACCAAATCTCAGAAAGAGGCCTGGTCCTTATGTGGTTAATAAATGACTGTTATGGCCTTTTCTTTTCCGATAATTTTTATTGAAAATTTACTATATATTATTAGTATATATTCATACCACTTTAACTTTTCCACATTTTGTCATGTTACAACCAAAAACGTAAATGCAATTTATAGCTATATGGTGAGTAAATCCCCATTTTTTGTCCAGGTTTTTTAAATAGCCTTGCAGGAGTTAAGTGTAGTTTTTGTATGTGTGCGCTTTAATATTTTGTTTTGTTTGTATGGTCTTATGGCTGCACCATTTTAATGCATTTTTTAGGGTGTGTCCCCCCCCAAGTATTTGTCAAGTATGTGTTTGTTTATTTCTTCAGTGTTGTCAGATATTATAACATGTTTACAAAAATGTGAGGGGTGTATTCACATTTGTGAGATACTGTGTGTGTGTGTGTGTGTGTGTGTGTATATATATATATATATATATATATATATATATATATATATATATATATATATACACACACAGTTGTTCTTCAGCTCCTCCCCCTTCATATTTTAATAAAACAGACACAGGGGTACATAGGATTATTCAACAGACAGGATAGGATAAAGTAGATAAAGTGGCTTAACCACTTTAGGTGGACCCCCAATATTTACCAGGTCAACAGCGCTTTTTCCTTTTTTTAGTCATAGAGTTTCTGTGTTGCTCTGTGTGCCTCCTTTGCCATCAGTATGGGTATTGGAAAGTTAAGAGTGGCAAGAAGAAATTCATTGTTGAAAGAAAGCCATAAGAAGTCCTATTTGCAGTTTGCAAGAAGCAATGGGGTTGGGGGGGTACAGCAAACATGTGAAAGAAGGTGCTCTGGTCAGATGAGACCAAAATGTAACTTTTAGCCTAAAAGCAAAACGCTATGTGTGGTGGAAAACTAACACTGCACATCGCCCTGCACACACTATCCCCACCGTGAAACATGGCAGTGGCCGCATCATGTTGTGGGGATGCTTTTCTTCAGCAGGGACATGGAAGCTGGTCAGAGTTGATGGGAAGATGGATAATGGGAAATCTTATGCCGCGTACACACGACTGGACTTTTCGGCGGACTGGAATCCGTCAGACAATTCGATCATGTGTGGGCTCCAGCGGACTTTTTCTTCCCAAAAGTCCGGCGGACCTAGAAATAAAACCTGCTTCAAATCTTTCCGACGGACTCGAATCCGGTCGTCTGTGTGCTAGTCCGACAGACTAAATCCGACGCTAGGGCAGCTATTGGCTACTGGCTATGAACTTCCTTATTCTACATCATCACGTTTGAATCCATCTGACTTTTGGAGTGATCGTGTGTGGCCAAGTCCGTTCGTTTGAAAATCTGGCGGACCTCAGCTGCAAAGTCGGTCGGATTGTCTGCCGGACCAAGTCAGTTGAAAAGTCCGGTCGTGTGTACGCGGCATTAGAAGAAAAACTGTTAGAGTCTGCAAAAAAGACTTGAGACTGGGGCAGAGGTACACCTTCCAGCAGGACGACAACCCTAAACATACAGCCAAAGCTACAATGGAATGGTTTAGATTAAAGCATATTCATGTGTTAGAATGGCCCAGCCAAAGTCCAGACCTAAATCCAATTGAGAATCTGTGACAAGACATGAAAATTGCTGTTCACAGAGGCTTTCCATCCCACCTGACAGAGCTTCAATTATTTTGCAAAGAAGAATGGGCAAAAATTTCACTCTTTAGATGTGCAAAGCTGGTAGAGACATGTCGAAAAAGACTTGCAGCTGTAATTGCAGCGAAAGGTGGTTCTACAAAGTATTGACTCAGGGGGCTGAATACAAATGCACTCCACACTTTTAAAATGTTGAAAACCGTTTATCATTTTCCTTCCACTTCACAATTATGTGCCACAATTAAATACATTTATGTTTTTGGTTGACACATGGCAAAATGTGGAAAATTTCAAGGGGTATGAATACGTTTTCAAGGCACTGTACCTAGATCTGATATTCTGAAGAGCATTAGTAAGATCAAAGAAAAACAATGTTTTAAATAGCTTAAAAAAAAAAAAAAAAATATATATATATATATATATATATATATATATATATATATATATATATATATATATATATATATATATATATTGAAATATATATTTAAATTTTCTTAAATTAAGCTTTGCATAAATTGGCTCTAGACCGCTCATGTCTGCTTGACATTAGACTAATAAACACACTGGAGCAGGGATGAATGTAATAGTTGTACATACGTTGTTATAAGCTGTAGAATTGGAGCACTTTAGAGCTGAAGACATTGAGAATATACTAATCAAGTATGGAAAACATTATTAGTAAGCGCTGCGTAAACTGTTGGCGCTATATAAAACCTGTATAATAATAATAATAATAATTAGTATATAAATTATTGCTATATGATGCAAAATCTTGTTTGTTTGTTTTTTTTGTTTTTTTCATATAACCCATTTTTTAAGCATGTTTTATGTTATAATATACATACGAAATAAGATATAATTCATAACCTCAAACAAAACCTTTTCCTAAAGCAGCAAAAGAAATGAAAAAAAAAAAATTCTTTGCATGGATCCTTGGACAAGAAATATGCAGGGGTGCAGAGTTTATCTTCACTGTTAAAGTTCAGGCTGTCATGCTTGAGATATTTCTAACTAGGAAAAGTTAATCAGCAATCTGATTTGTGCCTGTCTGCTGAGAGATGCCCCATGCTCCAGCTCCTAACAGCGTCAATGGTAAGCTGCTAAGAGCCGCTCAGCATTCCATGCTTCAGTGGAAAGAGGCTGGATTACTAACCCCAGCTTCCTGCCCTTCCATCTACACTGGATCACAGTGTCACAAACATCCTGATTCAACTATGATTCTTTTGGTTTATGAATGATGAAAACCTCTTGGATATTGACCAGCAAGCTTTCCAGACCTCCTTTCAAAAATTAAAGAACAAAAGGGAACACTGGAACAAACTCAAAGGATTTCAAATTTACTATGTTCCTGATATAGTGACCTAAAACAATGGCCACTAAAACAATAATCATTTTTTTTATACATTTAACTCTCGTGTGTTATCATATCTTACATTTTGCTCATTTCTTAAAAGCCAGGCTTGTTCATGCCAAAATCAGAACACATTCACAAGCAGTGCAATAAAGTTTTTATCTAAGCCCTAGATCAAACACCTAATATATTGCAGAATAACAGCCCTTACTGTATGTCAAAGCTGCATCTGTTTTCTTTTTTCAAGATCCTTTTACGTTTTCATTCACCTGGTTATTCTTCCAGTAATACACTTCCTGTGTTAGGATGACAACGCTCACTCACTGTACTGTGTCTGAGGAGCAGCTTTGTCACCCTAGGACAGGAAATGTGTTTGATCTCCCCCCCCCCCAACCTCCCTCCATAATATCATAGGGAGGTGTTCTGTAGTTAAGGTGAACAAGGAAGGGCTGACAACAATAATTGAGATAACACTGCTGCAGAGTGCAAAACACACAGGACAGTACTGGATTTCTGACAGGGTCGTATTTTTCCCTTTTTTTGCCCTTTTTGAACAAATATAAGAAAATGCTTTCATTAGTATATTTAACAGACCAAAAGGTAACAGATGTTTATTGTTAGGATTTACTTTAAAGGAGAAGTACAGTCAAAGCTCATTTAGCTGTACTTCTATAGATCACAGGAGTGCAGTTTGTTCTGCACTCCTGTGACCCGGTTTCGGACGACAGTGGGCATAAGGATCACAACCATATGGTCGGGATCCAGGCACGTCTGGACCAGCACCTGGCTTAGCCTCTCAGCGAGCCGCTGAGAGCCTGAGCTGGCCACTCCCGCCCCTCCACATCTCAGCACTCCAGTGAGCGTGGAGGGCAGAGCGGAAAGCCGGTGCTGACAGTTCTGCACTCCTGTGACTCGTTTTTGCAGACAACCAGCTGTAGGATTGCAATCGTATGGTCAGGACCCAGGCACAGGTTTGGACTGGCACCCAGCTCAGCCTCTCAGCGAGCCAGTGGGAGCCTGAGCTGGCCATTCCCGCCCCCTCCACAGCTCGGCGACCCAGTGAGTGTGGGGGGGGGGAGCAGAGAGTTCTGAGAACTGAGTAATCGGTGGTATTCGATCTCTCAGTGTTAGAGCTGGTGGGGGACAGATATAGCATCAGGACCGATGCTGCATCCACCTAAGTAAGTTTGATTAAATAAAAAAAAAGAAGCAAAACCCACACTTCTCTTTCAACTAAAGGATTCAGATAATTTTATCAGAACTTCAGAGCACAGTGCCTGTATCTAAATCCTTAGCCACTTCACCTCTAGAGAAATGTTTACATTTTTCACACACAAAGTTGCTTTTTACAACATTGCGATTTTGGCTAGAAAATTACTTAAAACCTCCAAATAGTTATATATTTTCTGAAAGCAGAGGCCCTGTTGAATAAAAAAAATGATAATTGCATTTTTTTATTTATGCAAATAATTTAATTTTAATGCACACATACACAATTTAATACCCAATTTTGCTGTACAGAATGAGATAAGCTTGTGTTGACTAAATAGGAACTAAATATGCTAAGCCTAAAAACTGCAAAATGGTTTAAAATTGTGTTACCTAAAATCATCAATAGTCAACATTTTATTTTTCTCAAAGAAGTTAAAGAAAAAGAAATTACAAACAGGTCATAGATCTAATTTTCAGGAAGTTTCAGTTTACAAACAATATACTTATCATCACTCCACTACACTACACTACACCAGTACATAATGCAGCGTACACACGACCGGACTTTCCGGCAGACTAGGTCCGACGGTCTTCCCGACTGACTTTTCAGCGGAGTTCCAATGGACATCCAAACGAACGGACTTGGACACACACGAACAGACTAAGTCCATTCAAAAGTCTGTTAATTTTGAACGTGATGACATAAAGCGAGACTAAAAAAAGAAGTTCAATAGGCAGTAGCTTCCCTTGAGTCGTATTTGGTCAGTCGGACCAGCATACAGACGAATGGTTTCCCGATAGCAATCGAGTCCGTTGGACAGATTTGAAACATGTTCTATTTCTAGGTCCGTCTGATTTTTTATAACAAAAAACGATCGGATTAGCCCTCACACGATCGGATTGACCGACAGACTGATCCTGTTGCACCTAGTCTGCCGGAAAGTCCGGTCGTGTGTATGCGGCCTTACATGTCATATTCTTAATGCAAACCCATCACACTGCCCATCGGGCCAGCCATGCTTTCCAGCAACAGGTAACAGTACAGGCTATATGCCTTTCACGACTTATCTAGAATAATAATCTGTCCAGTACTAGGTCCACCGGGGAAAGTCCCAGGGTATCCAGCCAGGATGACCACAATATATCAAATTTACCAGGACGCCTTCTAAGTTGGAAGATAAACCTCTCCAAGCGTAAAGTGTCTCCCATTTGTGTGATCCATTCCTTTAATGTGGGAGGGTTAACTGCCTTCCACTGTCTAAGAATGATCAAGCGAGCCTGAAAAAGGGCTTTAACTATAGCTGGTTTAGAGTTATCCTCAAGGGGGAGGTATGCATGGCTTGGAGTCTGTTGGGATATTAATGGAAAAAGCCTTATGAATCGTTTTCAAAACCACTGTCCAGAGTAGGTGTAGTTTGGGGCAACCCCACATCATGTGGATTAGGTCCACATGGTCTCTAGCACACCGAGGACAGTCAGAATCCATTCTCACTCCCATTCTGAATAACTTTGCGGGCGTGATATGTGAATGCAAGACGATGTATAACTGGGACAGACGTTGCACTACATTGAGGGAGGACATTTGGACAGCCTGTAGGACCTTTTCCCACTGTTCCTCCTCGAACATGTCTACATCATTTTACCACTTGCCCGCCACCCCTAAAGAGAATCCAGCCAAGAACACCGACAACTGGTGGAAATAAAGCCCTTGAAATAGTACACTTCATCCATATAATGAAATATGGCAGTTGGGGACAACACCCACAGAGTCTCGCTGGATTGAGCCCTGACAGCATGTTGCAGCTGCATATAATAAAAGTACATAGTCTGCGGGAGTTGAAATCACTCCCACAAATCAGAGAAAGAGCTCAATTTGCCATCTGCAAAAATGTGCTTCAGTTGCGTGACTCCATGTTTCCTCCACCAAGCCCCACATCTCAAGGACTGCAGCTCCGCAAAATATCCATTGTCCCAAATTGGACTATATCTATTAAAACCTTCAACAGCCTGTAAGTGTCTGACCTTGTTCCACACCTTTTGAATCGGGGCAAATGTAGGTAAAAATTTATTAGGCCTCCAATCCCTCTGCAACGTCCTTAACACCCGTTACTTGAAAAATCATATCCTCTCTCAAGCGTCTCTTCTCAGTGCTCGCAACCTTTCCTCATAACTAATACCATCTAGACCCTTTATTAGCTTTTTTTGCCCTTCTTTGTACTTGCTCCATTTCCAGTACATCCTTCCTGGACAGGGGTTCTGAAAACTATTCATAAGGCTTTTTCAGTTAATTCCGGTGCCCAGAACTGAACAGCATACTCTAGGTGCGGCCGGACTGGAGTCTTGTAGAGCGGAACAATTATTGTTTTATCTCTGGCATTGATCCCCTTTTTAATGCATGCCAATATTCTATTTTACTTTGTTAGCAGCAGCTTGACATTGCATACCATTGGTGATCCTATTATCTACTAGGACCCCCAGGTCCTTTTCCATCCTAGATTCCCCCAGAGGTTCTCCCCCCCAGTGTTTAGATCGCATTCATATTTTTGCCACTTAACCACTTACAGACCGGACCATTTTGCTGGTCAAAGACCAGACCACTTTTTGCGATTCGGCACTGCGTCGTTTTAACTGACAATTGCGCGGTCCAGCAACGTGGCTCCCAAACAAAATTGACGCCCTTTTTTTCCCACAAATAGAGCTTTCTTTTGGTGGTATTTGATCACCCCTGCGGTTTTTATTTTTTGCGCTATAAACAAAAATAGAGCGACAATTTTGAAAAAAACGCATTATTTTTTACTTTTTGTTATAATAAATATCCCCCAAAAATATATAAAAAAACATTTTTTTCCCTCAGTTTAGGCCGATACGTATTCTTCTACATATTTTTGGTAAAAAAATCGCAATAAGCGATTATTGATTGGTTTGTGCAAAAGTTATAGCATTTACAAAATAGGGATAGTTTTATAGCATTTTTATTAATAATTTTTTATTATTATTATTTTTTTTACTAGTAATGGCAGCGATCAGCGATTTTTATTGTGACTGCGACATTGTGGGGGACCCATCGGACATTTTTGACACATTTTTGGGACCATTGTCATTTATACAGTAATCACTGCTATATAAATGCAGTGATTCCCGTGTAAATGACACTGGCAGTGAAGGGGTTAACCAGTGGGTGGCAGTGTAGGGGTTAAGTGTTCCTAGGGGTGTGTTACTAACTGTGGGGGGGTTGGGCTTTCATTTAGTGAACATTGATCTCTGCTCAAAATCTCATGGAGCAGAGATCAGCGTCACTAGTTGCTAGGCAGAATGGAGAAATGCTGTTTACACGGCATTTCCTCCATTCAGCCGTCCCGTGAGACGATCGCGGGTATGCCCGCGGCGATCGAGTCCGCGGGTCCCGTGACCGGACTCACGGGGGTCCCGACCAGTGCGGGAGCGCGCCGCCGGCGGCGCGCTCTCGATGGCAGGGCGGCATTGAAGATTGGACGTACCTGTACGCCAATATGCCTGCCCGTGCCATTCTGTCGACGTACATCGTCATGCGCTGGTCGGGAACCGGTTAAATGCATTATTTTACATTTTTCCACATTGAACCTCATTTGTCATGTAGTTGCCCACCCCATTAATTTGTTCAAATCTTTTTGCAGGGTTTCCACATCCTGCGGAGAAGTTATTGCCCTGCTTAGCTTAGTATCATCCACAAATACAGAGATTTAACTGTTTACCCCATCTTCCAGGTGGTTTATGAACAAGTTAAATAGGATTGGTCCCAGCACAGAACCCTAGGGGACCCCACTACCCACCCCTGACTATTCCGAGTACTCCCCATTTATCACCACCCTCTGAACTCTCCCTTTTAGCCAGTTTTCAATCCATGTACTCACCCTATGGCCCATGCCAATGGGCCTTATTTTGTACAGTAAAGTTTATAGGGAACTGTGACAAATGCTTTTGCAAAATCCAGATACACCATGTCCATGGGCCTTCCTTTATCTAGATGGCAACTCACCTCCTCATAGAAGGTTAATAGATTGGTTTGGCAAGAACGATTCTTCATGAATCCATGCTGATTACTGCTAATGATACTGTTCTCATTACTAAAATCTTGTATATAGTCCCTTATCGTCCCCTCCAAGAGTTTACATACAAACGATGTTAGACTAACTGTAACTCCCAGGGATGTATTTTGGGCCCTTTTTAAATATTGGTGCTACATGCTGTAATTGACCTGCTAAATAGTAAAGGCACAGATTAGGTAAGGCCAGGCCTCCCACATTCTTGGCTTTCTGTAGTTGTTCCAGCTTAACTCAGTCATGCCATAAAAAGGACCTAAAGATGAAATTGACAATACGGAATATCTTGAGGGGAACTACCATTGGGGTATTATGTTAAATATATAGGAGTTGTGGCATAAAATCATTTTTGTTAGATTTACTTTGCCTACCAGGGACATTTTTAATCTTGACCATACTTTAATTCTATCCTGAATGCGACCCACCAGGGGTGACAGATTGAGTGAGATATAATCTCGTGTCTCAAGGGTGACATAGACTCCCAGATATTTAAAGCTCGAGGTCACTGACACATTGTGTAGTGTAGGACCCTGGCAGTCAGATACCGCATCTATTAGTATTTATTGAGGATTTGGTCCAGTTAATCACTAGGCCAGAGTATACTCCAAAGTTCACTATGACCTACATCGCTGTCCTCAGAGTCAGCAGTGTCTCCCAGAAGTAGAATAGTGTCGTTGGCATATAGCATATGTTTTTCGTGAAGTCCCCCATTTTAAAGAAACTGATAGATGGATTAGACCGGATCAGGACGGCCATGGGCTCAATAGGGACAGCAAAGAGTAATGGGGACAATGGACAGCCCTGTCGGGTACCCCTTTGGAGATGGAAAGGTAAGGAGATGTGGCCCGCTTCTCTTATAACTGCCTGTGGGGAGCTATACAGCAGCCGGACCCAGGACAAAAACGTGTCTCCAAAGCCGAACTTGCTCATAACCGCCCAGAGGTATTGCCACTATATGCTGTTGAAAGTTTTATGGGAATCTAGTGACAGCAGCGCCTTGTCACCCACATTATCCAACTGAGCATGTACGTTAAGGAAAAGTCTATGGGGATTTATGGCAGTAGATTTTTGGGGCATGAATCCAGACTGGTCCGAATGAATGATAGAGCATATGACTTTGTTGAGCATCAAGTCTAGGACCTTGGCTAGGATTTTAATATCACTCTGCAAGAGAGATATTGGTCTATACGATTTCAGCAGCTAATATGGATGTATTTCAATATTTGGAAAATAGAGAGGTTAAATTAAGTGATGTTTTTTCACGTACCCCTATTTCTGAACAAACCCCGGATGTGGTTTTGGCCTTTAGAAAACTTGGTCATGTTTTTGAGAAAAAGGTTAAAGCTTGGTGGGATATTGTCTCTTTCCAGCAATATATTTCAGCTAGACTAATACCACGTCGTTTAAGATGGGACGTTCCTCCTAACGATGGACTCCTGGATAGGGATTCCATGTTGGAATGGGAAAACTTTTTTCTTAATAAAGGTCTAGAATTAATGGAATTTTTGCTGAAACGTAAACAAAGAAAAATGACCATTCTAGATAGTCAGATCAATGAGATTAAACATTCCATTGAATCATTTAAAGACACTCCTGATTTCATTAGACTCTCTGTTGAACTAAAGGACAAAATGGCAAAGTGGGACTTTGAGGTCCAAAATAAGAAAAAGAAAAAGTTCATAAGAGACTCAGATGACTTCAATGGGGGTAATGTCTTTAAATGGCAAAAAATGAATCAAACCGAGGGAGATATCCACCATGATACTCCTATTGAGGTTGATGCTATGGCCCCTATACCACCACTTGGT
This sequence comes from Lithobates pipiens, assembly GCF_037356315.1. Taxonomy (NCBI): domain Eukaryota; kingdom Metazoa; phylum Chordata; class Amphibia; order Anura; family Ranidae; genus Lithobates; species Lithobates pipiens. Next base: position 302,794,131 of record NW_027507718.1, read on the forward strand.
TCCTTAGGCCCCTTTATTCCGGAAAATCTGGTGCCAGATCCCGTTAATACTAGGAGTAGTGCTCCGAGGGGAGGTACTTATAATAGGGGACCCCGTAATAATTACGGAAAGAAAAGAGGTAGAGGTAATGGTAACCGTGACAGGAATTCTGACTCCAGGGCAGGCCCTGTTAATGAGTCTCAATACTATTATGGTTACCATTCTCCTAGCAGACAGGGTGGGTATCAGTCTGATTATGGTTCCCATCAGAGGGTTCCTTATGGTGGTCAACCGAGATACACTCTACCTGTGTCTAATAGGTATGCACCATTACAATATGGAGGAGCCGGTGAGGGAGGGGATTTTTTGGGTGCACAGAGTGGACCCGGAAGGGGCCCTTATGTGCAGCCCCCTATCCACCAGCCCATCCATCCACCATTTGCACCTCCACCTGTCCATCAGGAGTGGTGGAGACAGCAACCGTACGGAACCCCCCAGTCGGGCAATCAGGTCCGAAAAAGAAAAGAGAGAGAGGAAGGAGAGGGGGCAGGAGAATTCAAAAAACAAAAACCCCAATAGGGGCAGGCATATACAACTTAAGTGGATGTCCATTAAGCGATAATGAGTTAAAAGTTTTAGATAGGGGTCTAAAATTCGCTCCGGTTAGGAATTTTAGTAAATTCCATACATATGTTAACATCCAAAAGTTTGTTAGGAATTTGAACATGAAAAAATATTTTCTATCCAACCCTGCTAGACAGGTGAAAATATTTGAGGATCATCACTCAAATCTCCGTAATAAATCCACGTTTAACCCCCTAAACACCGATAACAAGTTTTTGGAGGTTTTTAAGAATGTTGTTATAAATGATCTAGACAATCTTAAAGTACGCAAAGTAAAGGACCCCCAGTTTATTAAATTGGGAATTGAATCCCTTAGGAGCAGGGATGACATAGTCATACGCCCCGCGGATAAAGGGGGGGGATTGGTGATCTTGAATAGAACTAATTATATGTCCGAAATGAATAAACTTGTCAGTGATACTGACACATATCATATCTTGAACAAAGATCCTATGTTACAGTATAAGGATGAATTACATTGGCTAATAGAAGAAGGGAAACATAAAAATATTCTCAATAAAAAAGAGGGATCTTATCTTGACCCATTATTTTGCCGTACCCCCATTATATACAGCCTGCCAAAAATCCATAAGGATTGTGTTAATCCGCCTGGCAGGCCTATTGTTAACGGTATTGACTCTATCTCCTCTAGAGTGGGTCAGTACATTGACACTTTTCTACAACCCCTGGTATTTAAAACCAAAGCATTCCTTAAAGACACTAAACACATTATTCAAACTCTTGAGTCATTGGATATCACTGCCTCCTGTTTTCTTGCGACTGCCGATGTCGGCTCACTGTATACTATTATAGGACACAGTGATGCGCGAGCCTCAGTTCAGTGGGCTATGTCCACTTACTCCGATCTATCGGAGTGTCATAAAAAATATATTCTCAAATGCTTGAATTTCTGTTTATCTAGGAATTATTTTTGGTTCAATCATCAGTTTTATTTACAAGTAAGGGGGGTTGCCATGGGGGCTAAGTTTGCTCCCAGTGTGGCCAATTTATTTATGGCCCACTGGGAGGAGGAAGTTGTTTTTCGGAATCGCCCCAAGGAATTAATCTGCTACAATAGATTCATTGATGATCTCATTTTAATATGGGATGGTGATCGGCGAGGATTGGATGAATTTGTCAGTACTATGAATGTTAACGACAAAAACATCCAGTTATCGTGGAATATCAGCCAAGAACGGTTGGTGTTTCTTGACCTAGAGATCACCAAAGTAAATGATGGGCTAGTATTGAAAAATCACTTTAAGCCAACTGATCGGAATTCGTACATTCCCCTGGGGAGTTGCCACCATAAGTCTTGGTTGTGCAATATCCCCAGGGGACAGTACGTTAGACTAAGGCGTAATTGTTCCTATATGGATGATTTTGTGGATCAGGCCCACACATTGTCCTCTAGGTTCCGGGAAAAGGGTTATGATCCATCTACTCTTGAACATGAAATATCTAGGGTTCAGCAGATGGATAGGTCCCTTCTGATTAAAGATAAGGCAAAAGAATCAGGTGTGGAAGGGGTTAAATTTCGAATGGTCCTTGATTATAACGTACAGTATAAAAAATTTGAAAAAGTTGTGGCCAAAAACTGGTTTATACTGAAACAAGATCGAGTGCTGGGTCCATTGTTACCCGCACGTCCTTCTTTCATATATAAAAAGGCTCCATCATTGCGTGACCAAATAGCACCGAGTGTTATTGATCCCCCTGTACAAACTGAAAGCAGGCTTTTCTCTTTTCTATCCGGCTTTTATGCGTGTGGTAGATGTACGGCATGTAGGCACTCTAGATGCAATATGAAAAGGAGAAAATCCTTCATAGCCACTAGTAATAATAAGGAATACAAGATCGATAAACTTATCACTTGTTCCACTATAGGGGTGGTATATATGTTACAATGTGGATGTGGTCTCCAATATATCGGTAGAACCTCCAGACCCCTACATGTGAGATTGGGTGAACACGTAAATAATATTAAAAAGGGCCTGAAGACTCATAATGTGTCTCGCCATTTTAAATTGGTACATTCCCAGAATCCCAGGAGTTTGAGCTTTTGGGGGATTGAGAAGGTCACCAAGCATTGGCGTGGAGGTAACTTCATACGCCAATTAAGCAAACGCGAATCCTATTGGATCCATGAAACACGGGTTCTTGCCCCGGGAGGTTTAAATGTGGAATTTGATTTAAATTGTTTCATTTCGGACAGATAATTGTTTTACTTTATAGTATCTGATTTTTTAATTATTCATTGTGATATTTTTTATTTTTATTTATTTTTTGTATATATTTTTTGATTTTTTCCTTACATGTATGGTATATGTTTAAGTTTAATTATAGTTATGTTTGTTTGTTTATTCTTCATGTATGGATCAGTGTAGCTTTCTGATGACGTCAGCGACATTTGCGGGTATATTCGTTAGTTCTTATCATTGGTCATGCGACCTACCGGAAGATTCGCTTAAGGCTTTCTGCTGTCCGTTTGGGCAACGTCTCATTAGTTTCTCTGCATGTTTTATGCGAGAACTCTTAGTGGGTGATTTTCTGTTGCCAATCAGCGGACTTGACGTGCGCTTCTCTCTGGTGTTGATTTTAATTTTGTTTTAAATATGTTTTTTTGGCGCTCATAAAGTTTTCTATATGCCCTTTCCTCTCCCCCTGTGTATGGAGCGATCACAGATGTATGTTCCGGTGTCACGCTAGTAGCGGCACTTGCCTTGCGCATAACTCCGCCGTTTATTGGTTTAAATTTAGTGTGTTGGTATAAAGCGGCCGTCCGACGTCATTCCGTCACCGCTGATGAAGTCCCGCCCACTCCCTGGGACGCAACGCGTACGGACCACGTGACTCGCGGCGTGACGTCATCCGCCGGCTGACACACTGATCCATGCATGTTATTTCCTGCTTTGCACTCGGCACTGGAGATCAGTGCCTAGAAATGTGAGTGGAAATTTGTTTTTTATTTATTTATTTTAATAAATCGTTATCAAACGGAGAGCACTAGATCTGCTTGTTCTTTTTCATATATGACATCTTCCTGACCTGATGACATTGAGGAGATTCTATCTGGAAATACTTCCGTTTGGTTTGCTGTAGCCTTATACTTCACCCTTGATGGGAACATGTGTTTTTGACCTATCTGATTTATCAGGGGTCCATTCGATGAGGTGAGAGTCCAACTAGTTCATTGGTGAAGGGATCACATCGTCACTGGATATATTGATTAAAGACACACTGCACAAGTGGACTCTTTTTGATCTTTCCTGATCACTGTATATTGTATCATTCACTAATATGGACTTTTATTTATGCATTTAGCATTTCACTGTAAAGAGTTTTATGTATTTGCGCTGTACTGAGATATTTTATTTTGATATGTGGGATTTGGTAATTTGACCTACAGTATTCTAGCTGCATTTTTTCTATCTGTATTTACTTTTACGGTTTCAATTTTTTTAGCGCTGGTTGATTTTTTCACTATATTGGTCTATACGAACCCGGATCCAGCAGGTCCTTACCAGGTTTCAGTATAAGTACACTAGTGGGCCTAGTCATAGATACAGGCAGACAATGACAGTCCCTGGCTGAATTAAGTACTTAAAGTAGATGTGGTAGAATAGGTCCCCCATATTGCTTATACATTTCCATTGGGAGGCCATCATCCCTTGGGGCCTCAGAATTAGGTGAGAGGCTAATCGCCTCCTGTAATTCCCCTATTTTTATGGGAGTTTTCAGAAGCGCTCGTTGGGATGCGGAGAGACAGGGCAGCTCTATGGCTTGTAGGTAGGTCTGCAATTCCGTCTCAGAGTAGCCCGCACGAGGCTGGTAGAGATCAGAACTATACTCCACCAGCTCTTCACCACTCTCCCCTGTTTGGTGTACAGAGCACCTATAGATGATGAGGTCTGGGAACTTTACAATTTTTGCAAGCAGGCAGCCTGTCTGCTCCCCCTCCTCTTAAAAAACTAGTATATTTAAAAAAGTGTTTTCTGTCAGGTGCTGAGCTGGTAATGCGATCAACTGCTTCTTGTGCGGCAAACCAGACCTGCCTACTAGAATCGCTGGGGCTATGAATAAACTGTGCCTCTATCCGGGTCACCAACTGCTCAACCTGCTCTTACTTTGCTTTAACCACTTGCCTGCCACTGCACGATGATATACGTTGGTAGAATGGCACAGGTAAGCAAATGTGCATACCTGTACGTTCCTCCATCATAGCAGGATAGTGGGCGTGCACACCGGCCGCTCGCGGCGGGAGTGTGCCCATGGGTCCAGCGGACACGGTGTCCGCCAAAGGGCTCGCCATCAGGGCAAGGAGAGGCAGAACGGGGAAATGTAAGCAAGGCATTTCCCTGTTCTATCTAGTGACATGACAGGGATCTACTGTTCCCTGTCATCAGGAACATCGATCTCTGTCATGTCTTAGGTAACACAGTTAACCCCTTGATCATCCCCTAGATTTTAACCCCTTCCCTGCCAGTGACATTTATTCAGTAATCAGTGGCTATTTTTAGCTTTGATCGTTGTATAAATGTCACTGGTCCCAAAATAGTGTCAAAAGTGTCCGATCTGTCCGCTGCAATATCGCAGTCCAGATAAAAATCACCGCCATTACTAATAAACAAACAATAATAAAAATACGGTAATATAAATCTATCCCCTATTTTGTAGACGTTATAACTTTTACACAAACCAATCAATGTACACTTATTGCGATTTTTTTATATCAAAAATATGTAGAAGAATACATATTGACCTAAACTGAATAAGACATTTTTTTTTATATATTTTTGGGGGATATTTATTATAGCAAAAAGTAAACAATATTGCTTTTTTTTCAAAATTGTCATTATTTATTTGTTTACATTTGTCGTGGTCCTGGGCTCCAAAAATGATCAGATGCCCAGATCACTTTTTTTTACTTAAAAGCCAGAAGCCTGGTGATCAGAATAGAAACCCACTCACAGCTGCTACTGCAGCCTGTTTTAACCCTGGGCATTCGTGACATACCCAAAGACCCCAAAAATTTAAGTAGAGATATGGGAATTAGTTTACTAAAGGCCAACAGACTGTGCACGTTTGCAAATGCAGTTGCACTAAGTTTTCCCAGAGATTAGTGAATGCAGTGAAGCTTCATTTTGTTAAGATTACCCAATCAGGTGCAAGTAAAATAAAGTCAACCGTATTTTTGCTTGCACATGATTGGATGATGGAAATAAGCTTCATCGTATTTACTAAGCTTTGGGGGCAATTAGTGTAACTGCACTTAAAAAGTGCAGCATCTATTTGCCTTTAGTAAATCACCCCAATAACCTCTCATTAATAAAAATGTTCTGCAGCGTATGTGCATATGTCTTTACAGTTTTCTGTCCATTTCTAGCAACGTCCATCAAATACCAAATGATCCATACAGGGAAGCCCAACATATTGCAGCTTCCAGTGAACATATGGCAATATTAGCTGCACTTCAGAGCAGAGTTGCCTCTCTCATGTAGGCTGTTCCTGCTTGCACTGCAGTGGGATAAATCAAATGACTATCAGCATTGTCATAGCTGATTCACAAAGCTGTAGCTTGTCAAAAAGCACAAGTCCTGCCTACTGCCCTCTGGATTAACAGCACTGCCTCTCTTGCTGAAACTTTCTCACTGTGAGCTGCAGTCAATAGGAGGTGATCATGTGACAATCAAAAGAAGAAGGACTTGACGAAAGCCTGGTACACACTGGCTGAATGGCTGAATATCGACACTGCTGACATTGGGCCCGTGTGCACATCAGTCTGCCTGAATTGCCGGTTTCTGACGAACGGACATGCTAGAAAACCAGCATCTGATCAATGGCTGCCAGGTATGATCTGGCGCACGGGGGTGGGAGGCAGTCCTCCTGTTAGAACACAATAGCTCAGCAGATCGCTGTACTAACATTGCATAGTTAGTGCAGCGAGCCCCTCCCGAGCGCCTCCGTTTTTTCTTCTTCAGCCCGCTGGGTTGAATGAAACAAAAAATATTAAAACGTGTACCAGGCTTTAGCAAAGGAAGTTGTATTTGGTAATCTTCTAGGTCCTGTGACATGTCCCAGAAGATTGCAGAGAGGGAGAGGCTGCCTAGGGGGAGAGGAGGAGTCACCTAGGTGTTGAGAGGACCAGGTACCCCCCCCCCAAATAAAAATGACATGCCAAATGGGGTATGTATGGAGGCAAGGAGTGCATAAAGCAGAAGTTCCACTTTTGGGTGGAACTCCGCTTTAAAGTAATGTAAAGAACATGATATATATATTAAGCCTTAGAAACAAATAACATTTTAACTTAGCCAAGTCAGAACAGTGACATGGCTTCACAGCTTGGTGCGTACTGTGCATGCGCTCCTCTAGTGGCCAGGCAATCTTCTGGGACCTGTGACGTGTTCCAGATGATTGCCGAGAGGGAGGGGCCGCCTAGAGGGAGAGGAGGAGTCACCTAGGCGGTGAGAGGATGCCACCAGGAAGTGGGACAGGAAGTACCTGTCAAAACCAGGTACCCACTCCCCCTCAAAAAAATTACATGCCAAATGGGGCATGTAAGGGGCGAGGACTGCTTAAAGCAGAAGTTCCACTTTTGGGTGGAACTCCGCTTTAAAGTAATGTAAAGAATGTGATGTATAGTAAGCCTAAGAAACAAATAATATTTTAGCTTTGCCAAGTCAGAACAGTGAAAAGTCTGATTTGTTGATATGGGTTAACTCTCTTTGAGTATTGCTTTTGCCTTCTTGAATAAAGCATGTATGCATTCATTTTTGTTCAGTTGTTTCTAGTATTTGGATGTACCCCCATGAATGAAATGTCAGATCTGCTTTTGATCTGCTCTGATCAACCTATGGCTCCAATGAAACAATAAAAACTTTGCTCAACATTCCAACTTATATGTGTTTAACCCTGCCTCTATCAGTAATCTAAAATATGTTTGATCTTACTTTGGGTGGCCTATGGGTAAAGTTATTTTTATAGTACTGTATATATTGCAATAAAGTGATTCTAAAGGATATTTTTTTTAACTAACACACATTCTACTTACCTGCTCTGTGCAAGGATTTAGCACAGAACAGCCCCCACCCCCCTCTCCTGGGGTCCCCCGCTCGCGCTCTTTTGCTCCTCCCCACTGCCAAGTGCCCACCAATGTAAGCTGCTTGCTACGTGGGCTCTCATATGAGCTGAATCCTGAGCTGCGCTCTCTGTGTGCCCTGTCCTCCACTCTCTGCTCACTGGCTTTGATTGACAGTAGAAGGAGCCAATGGCTTCCACTGCTGCCTCTTGTCCAGTGAGGAAAGAAAGAGCCACTGCTGTGGTGCAGTAATGAGGGAAGATGCTTGACAGGTGGCTGTTAACTCGGACTTTTACTGTAAGTGTAGAGTGTAATGCTAGGATGGAATTTAACATGTGATTTGGGATGCCAGGTACTTTGAGGGCTTCTGTCATGTAGTTCCAGGCCACTCCGTCGAACGCTTAAACAGGCTAAAAAAATAAAGTCCCTCTAACAAGCCTGCTTAAATTAAAGTTACTGTGAGCACATATAAGAACATGAGCATAGATACCTTTAACTCAGCTGTGACCTAACACCAGGACATAGACGCAAGGCCGTTGTAGTGGTAAAAAAACTCAATGTATTGGTACGGGTTAGAATAAATAGTGGTTTTAACATAAATAGGCACACCGAAGGTAGGTCTAGTCACAGTCCCCTAGACAGTGTAACCACTATGATAAGGTAACTTAGAAGAGTTCTGTACCAATAGACTAGAATTAACTAATGAATCAGCAAAGTCATCAATAAACCATGCGTATAAGCATTAACTGCAATGTTAATAATAATACTACAACTAGTCCAGATTGTTTAGTTTGCTGACTAGTGTAGTAAATATTTTTTGCACATTATAGAGCATTGTTCCCTTCTATCTTTGTGTTCTACAAAACACTTTTCCCTGTTATGGGGAAGAGAAGGCAGTCTTACAGGTCTGTGCAGCCTAACACACGCTCCTTCCTAAGGTGATAGCACTTATCAGTATGGTTGTCATGCTAGGACGGGAAGTGTGTTAATGGCAGGACTTCCAGTTATGAATAAAGGAAAAAGGTGTGAAACCAATGCAGCCACACATCTAAGAACATGTGAGCTGCAAAACTATCAGTAATTGTTCTTGAGTTTAGATACGCTTGAAGAATGAGTTTTTTTTAATGCTCATAGAACTGCATTTATTGGTGTTGTTATATTTTCCAGGAGTTCAGCTTTAGAGAGAAATGATAGTAGATCAGTAGAAAAGTGACATCACTTGCATAGATTCTTTTTTAGAATCTGAATACACTAATTGCCTGGCCTGGACCATGTATAAAGAGGAAGAAGAGATGGGCTCTGGGAAGAAAGTCTTATGGGATACTAGTAGGAGACTTTCTTAGCCCATATATGTTTTTTTTTTTTTTTGCTCAACCAGCAGGTTGAATGAAAAAATGACTTGATTTCCCCATCCACACACTTAGACCCCTTTCAGACATACGACCGTTCGTCCGTTTTTCATCCATCCATTGATGGATGAAAAATGGACATCAGTGCATTCCTATGGAAAAATGGGTGATCATTCATTTGCATCCATTTTCACTTGCTTCCGCCAACATCAGTTTTTTTGACCGGATGAAAGCCCTATTTTTCATCTGTCAAAAAAATGGAAATTTATGTTAGCGGACAACATCAGCTTACATCCGATCCGCTGATATCTGTTATTAAACCTCCCCCCCCCCCCCCATGTATATTAGTCAGTTGCTAAGGAGGAGGCTGGGAAGCCAGCCGTTGCATCTTTAACAACCAATGAGTCCTCAGCTGTCAGCCGGGAACACCGCTGACAGCTGATGACTCATCGGTTGTTAAGGACATGGCGGCGGGCTTCCCGACTCCCTCCTTAGCAACCATCTATATACAGTGTTTGAAGTTCAGTTCAGTAACTTTTTTTGTTATAAAACGGATGAAAAACAGATGAATACTTCATCCGTTTTGACGTGACTGAACTGATGAAATGATGATGTGTGAAAGGGGCCTTAAGGTGGATGGGAGTATCCTCCCCACTGAGCCTTTCTATTCTGAAGTCGGGGAGACTTCCCTGCCATCAGAATATACTGATCAGTGCTGCCAGCCATAGTTGGCAGCATTTTATCAAGCGATGTATTCCAAGAGATATTTGGCTCCAGTATAACCACCTTGCCCATTCAAAATATTGATGAATGTATAGCTGACTTTAATGGACATAGGTATCTTTATTTGTTTGAAGTTGAACAAAGTGCTCTTTTTCTGTTCCTTTCTTTTCTTTTTTTGTAACTTAGCCAGGCAACTATTTGACCTATGTACTTTAGTAAGTCTCTTACAAACTTTAATTCAACAACAGTGTTAGTACTATTGTAAGATAATCTGTTATTCCTTGTAATTTCTTATATAAAATGTATGTTTTTCTTCAATAGTTCGGGGTCTGGGAATGTAGCTGACCGTGTTCTAGCACAGCTGTTGACAGAAATGGATGGAATAGAACAACTAAAAGATGTGGTAATATTGGCAGCTACCAATCGTCCCGACTTGATAGACAAGGTAAGTCTTTTCTAATAGTATAATATTGAAGAAAGTGTGCAATAATACAGGTAATGGTATTTAATGTGAATTATTTTTTGCATTTCACATTCTGTAGATTTATTTGGATTTTCACCACATTTACATGCAGAGCAAGGTGTCCAACAAAAGTGATAATGTCTCGGGTTGGGACAATATAACACTGCCAGGGGTGCTTGAGGAGTTGCAGCAAGCTTTCTTTAAAAAGAAGATTTAAATCATACACATAAATAATAACCATTGTAGAGACTGTTGGCAGTTTTATTGTTTGTCCCAACCTTTGTCATTGACCTTTTTGCTGGACAGCTTGGTCTGCATATAAATGTGGAGCAAAGTTTAATAAAAGCATAAAAAATAAGAAATAAAGAAACATGTAAAATTATAATCCTTTAAAACCTAGGGTTTCAGTTTACAATTTTGAACATGCACAACACCTTTGCCAGTTTAGATTAAATTATAAGTCAAATACTTTAACCAGTTGCCGACCGCCGCACGCCGATGTACGTCGGTACAATGGCACGGGCAGGCATAAGGACATACATGTACGTCCCTTGCCTCCCGCGGGTCGGGGGCCCGATCGGGCCCCCGCCCGGTGCCTGCGGCGGTCGGAATTCGTACGGGAGCGATCCCGGACGAGGGGACGGCCATTCATTCATGGCCACCCCCTCGCGATCGCTCCCGACGAATAGAAATCCCCGGTGACATCACTTCCTCTCCTGTAATGTAAACACAGGAGAGGAAGTGATGTATTCTCTCCTCCGTGTCGGTATTTTTCGTTCCGACACGGAGGAGAACGGATCAGTAAGTTGCACCAACACTCACACACACAGTAGAACATGCCAGGCACACTCACACCCCCCCTTTACCCCCCGATCACCCCCCCAATTACCCCTGCCCCCCAGTCACAGTGACACCAATGTCATTTTTTTTTTTTTTTTTTTTTTTTTTGCATTGGTGTCATTTGTGACTGTAATAACTGTTAGGGCAGTTAGAGTTAGCCCCCTTTAGTTCTAATGTACCCCCCTAACCCCCCCAATAAAGGTTTAACCCCGTGATCACCCCCCGTCGCCAGTGTCACTAAGGCTGGGTTCACATTGCAGCGGTTTATGAGAACGAATGTGATTCGCACCGCACTGCAGTGCAAATCACATCCGATCTCTGTGCGATTCGAGTTCAGCCATTCGCCGCACCCGCCGCACCCGCCACACCCGCCGCACCCGCCGCAAATTCGCACGGGACCCTTTTTTTGGCCCGCAGCAGAATCGGATCGCATGGGTGTTCACACCATGCGATCCGAGTTTGCAGATCGCACTGCGATATGCGAACTGATCTGGGGGTGTCAGTAACATTTCACTGACACTCCCAGCAGTTCGCATAGGGCAGTGTGAACTGCCGCCGGGAGGCATGCGATGCGGGAACCCGCCGCGGATTCGCGGCGTTTCCGCATCGCTCCAGTGTGAACCCAGCCTAATAAGCGATCATTTTTCTGATCGCCGTATTAGTGTCACAGGTGACGCTAGTTAGGCAGGTAGGTATTTAGGTTCGCCGCAGCTTTTTATAGCGCCAGGGACCCCCATATACTACCGCATAAAGCCCCCTGATTGCCCCCTAGTTAACCCTTTCACCAGTGATCACCATATAACTGTTACAGGTGACGCTGGTTGGTTAGTTATTTTTTTATAGTTTCAGGGCACCCGCCATTTATTACCTAATAAAGGTTTAACCCCCTGATCACCCGGCGGGTGTCATTTGTGACTAATAACTGTTAGGGCAGTTAGGGTTAGCCCCCTTTAGTTATAAGGTACCCCCCTAACCCCCCCAATAAAGGTTTAACCCCGTGATCACCCCCCGTCGCCAGTGTCACTAAGGCTGGGTTCACATTGCAGCGGTTTATGAGAACGGATGTGATTCGCACCGCACTGCAGTGCAAATCACATCCGATCTCTGTGCGATTCGAGTTCAGCCATTCGCCGCACCCGCCGCAAATTCGCACGGGACCCTTTTTTTGGCCCGCAGCAGAATCGGATCGCATGGGTGTTCACACCATGCGATCCGAGTTTGCAGATCGCACTGCGATATGCGAACTGATCTGGGGGTGTCAGTAACATTTCACTGACACTCCCAGCAGTTCGCATAGGGCAGTGTGAACTGCCGCCGGGAGGCATGCGATGCGGGAACCCGCCGCGCATTCGTGGCGTTCCCGCATCGCTCCAGTGTGAACCCAGCCTAATAAGCGATCGTTTTTCTGATCGCTGTATTAGTGTCACAGGTGACGCTAGTTAGGCAGGTAGGTATTTAGGTTCGCTGCAGCTTTTTATAGCGCCAGGGACCCCCATATACTACCGCATAAAGCCCCCTGATTGCCCCCTAGTTAACCCTTTCACCAGTGATCACCATATAACTGTTACAGGTGACGCTGGTTGGTTAGTTATTTTTTTATAGTTTCAGGGCACCCGCCATTTATTACCTAGTCTCACTAGTGTACCCCTAAATTTAGGGGTGTCTACTTTCCAAAATGGGGTCATTTGGGGGGGGTTTGTGCCATCTTGGCATTTTATGGCCTTCAAAACTGTAACGCCCTTAGAAAGCCTGAAGGCGGTGCTTGGTTTTCGGGGCCCCGTACGCGGCTAGGCTCCCAAAAAGTCCCACATATGTGGTATCCCCATACTCAGGAGAAGCAGCAGAATTTATTTTGGGGTGTCATTTCACATATGCCCATGGCATGCGTGAGCAATATATCATTTAGTGACAACTTTGTGAAAAAAAAAAAAAAAAAAAAAAGTTTGTAATTTTCCCGCAACTTGTGGCAAAATATAAAATATTCCATGGACTCAACATGCCTCTCAGCAAATAGCTTGGGGTGTCTACTTTCTAAAATGGGGTCATTTGTGGGGGTTTTGTGCCATCTTGGCATTTTATGGCCTTCAAAACTGTAATAGGTAGTGAGGAGTAAAATCAAAAAATTACGCCCTTAGAAAGCCTGAAGGCGGTGCTTGGTTTTCGGGGCCCCGTACGCGGCTAGGCTCCCAAAAAGTCCCACATATGTGGTATCCCCGTACTCAGGAGAAGCAGCAGAATTTATTTTGGGGTGTCATTTCACATATGCCCATGGCATGCATGAGCAATATATCATTTAGTGACAACTTTGTTAAAAAAAAAAAAAAAAAAAAAAAGTTTGTAATTTTCCCGCAACTTGTGGCAAAATATAAAATATTCCATGAACTCAACATGCCTCTCAGCAAATAGCTTGGGGTGTCTACTTTCTAAAATGGGGTCATTTGTGGGGGTTTTGTGCCATCTTGGCATTTTATGGCCTTCAAAACTGTAATAGGTAGTGAGAAGTGAACTCAAAAATTTACGCCCTTAGAAAGCCTGAAGGCGGTGCTTGGTTTTCGGGGCCCCGTACGCGGCTAGGCTCCCAAAAAGTCCCACACATGTGGTATCCCCATACTCAGGAGAAGCAGCAGAATTTATTTTGGGGTGTCATTTCACATACGCCCATAGCATGTGTGAGCAATATATCATTTAGTGACAACTTTGTGTAAAAAAAAAAAAAAATTTTTTTTTTGTCATTATTCAATCGCTTGAGGCAAAAAAATAAAATATTCAATGGGCTCAACATGCCTCTTATCAATTTCCTTAGGGGGTCTACTTTCCAAAATGGGGTCATTTGGGGGGGTTTTGTACTGCCCTGCCATTTTAGCACCTCAAGAAATGAGATAGGCAGTCGTAAACTAAAAGCTGCGTAAATTCCAGAAAACGTACCTTAGTTTGTAGATGTGACAACTTTTGCGCAAACCAATAAATATACAATTATTGACTTTTTTTTTACCAAAGACATGTGGCTGAATACATTTTGGCCTAAATGTATGACTAAAATTGAGTTTATTGGATTTTTCTAATAACAAAAAGTAGAAAATATCATTTTTTTTCAAAATTTGCGGTCTTTTTACGTTTATATCGCAAAAAATAAAAATCGCAGAGGCAATCAAATACCATCAAAAGAAAGCTCTATTTGTGGGAAGAAAAGGACGCAAATTTTGTTTGGGTACAACATTGCATGACCGCGCAATTACCAGTTAAAGCAGCGCAGTGCCAAAGTGTAAAAAGACCTCTGGTCATTTACCAGCAAAATGGTCCGGTCTGAAAGTGGTTAAACAAATGACAGTTTATATGCAGCAGTTCTGTGCCTTGTTTTTTGTGGTTTTCCCAACCAATATTTTTGTAAATAAATGTGATATATGAAAAATGTAATCATCTTTGCTGTTCCAGAGTCTCAATAATCACTCCTATTGTAAAATTAAACTGAAATAATACCGCTTATATACTCTGATATATTTAGACAGAAATATTTTTTTTTACTTGAGTCTGTATAACAGATCCATATTTTAATGCTGTTGTAGATGCAATTTTCGATTTTATTTTTAATTTTTTGTTTTGTTTTTTTATTTAGAAAAAGCATCTGATAAATTTACAGTGTATCTAATTGTATATATATAAATGTACATTTTTTGGGATTACATTTAAACCAACCATGGGTTGAAAATAGCCAGTTGCCTATGTGTTTACATAATCTGCAAGACTACCTAAATCTCATGTGTACATGGTTCTTATTCTTGTATTTTGGGAGCTAATTTTAGCAGTCCGGACTCTGAAGATAATGAAAGTGTCATATCCACAGAGTACTTACAGCCTCAATGCAGGAAGCAGTGAGAGCTGAGAAATAGGATTACTTTGTCTCCCATTGAGCTGGATGTAAATGTCAGACACATTAGCCTGGATGCAAAGGACAAGGCACAAAATAAACGCAGAGGCTATGGTCTGTGATGGCACCCTGGGGCCCTTGACAGCCTTTCTCCACCTTATCATGGAGTGTAGAAAAGATGCATCCTCAAGTGTCCAATTTACATAAGAATGACAGGATGTGATTGGACAAATGAAGATGAATGAAAGGCAGTGATGTCAGCCAGGGATATTGTCTGAAGATGGATGGGGGGCCTGAGTTCCATCAAGCTTCAGGGGCTTCCTCATAGCTCAGAATAGCAGCAGAAAGGACACTAGTACACAAAGGAGCTCATTGAATGCCAGACAGATGGGAGTTTATATTTTCTTAGTAGCTGTCATTCGTTGTGATCTTGTAGAGCTAGATTGTCTTCATTAAAATAAACATTTGCGTGACAGGATCATGAAAGATTTCTTGGGTACGTGAATAAAGGGTAGAAAAACACAAATTCTCTTGCTGTCAGTTTAAGGTAAAATCTTATGTCTTAATCAGGTGAATGCACTGTACTGAATGCTTGCCAATGCCCTCTTGACGTTCCTAGACAGTACTGTGGTGGATACAAGCTGAACTCTATGCAGATGCTAAAATGCCATGGACCAGGAAAAAAAATACATTTGTAATACCTGAATTTGGCCTGAAGTCAGGCTCTTCTAATCCCCTGTACAGTAGCGTTCAGTCTAGTGAAAGGGAGGGGCAACCCTTGGGGCATTCAGGTGTAATGGATTCATCAAGCTGCTGCTGATCTATTACTATCTTGCCATTGTCTGGGTGGCAGGGAAGTGACTGTGTGTAGTATAAGTATAGTATAAGCTGGAACTATCAAGTTTGCCAAACTTAGAGGGACAACCTCACATATCATATGTCAGTTTATAATTAGGAAATACATAATTGATAAGTTGAGTAAGTAAATAGATATGTAAGGGGATTTTTTTTCCAGAATGATCAGAATAGCTTTACCAGCATAAAATAACAATACCTTAAAAAAAAAAAACTCATGCATGAGTTAGCTGTGTAAATAATATAGAAGCAACCAGAGCAGGGAACTCCAACTTAAGCTGGGTATACTGGGATTAAAATTTGACCGGTTCAGCTGAAACTGGCTGAATTTTGATCTGTGTGTAGCCTTCCCTGTTCAACAGAAGCCATTCGTTAGACCTGCTTTAGTTGAATGGTCCTGCTGGAAAACCTACATTTGATCAGCCAATGCAACTAATGGCTGCAGTTGTGATCAGTGTATTCTGACAGGGGAGAAGTCCCCACTGTCAGAATACAATAGCACAGAGGGGGTGATCCCTACTTCCATATCAGAAATCAGAGTTTTTTTGTTCAGCCCACTGGTAGAGTGAAAAAAAAAAACTCAAAGTGTGATAAGTGTGTACTCAGCTTTAGTTTTCAGGAAAGTATTAATCTGTGATCAGTAAAGATTAAGATGAGGACAGGATCAAAACACGTGGAAGAGGTCAGCAGGTGTGTTCATGTATCCTATTACTATTCAAAGAGAATAACCATTCTGTTTTTTGTACTAATTTGATGACAGTAAATGAATGCAACTTTTTTGATTGTAATTTGTCTTTCTAATGCCCTGTACACACGGTCAGACATTACAACGACAAAATCTGTCAGATTTTTTCTTATGGATTTTGGCCCAAACTTTTCTTGCAAACACACGGTCGCACAAAGTTGTCGGAAAATCTGATCGTTCAAAACAAGGTGACGTACAACGGGACTATAAAGAGGGCAGTAGCCAATAGCTTTCGTCTCGTAATTTATTCTGAGCATGCGTGGCACTTTGTTCGTCGGAATTGTTTACACACGATCGGAATTTAAATGATTGGATTTTGCTGTTGGAAAATTTTAGATCCAGCTCTCAAACTTTGTGTGTCGGAAATTCCGATGAAAAAAGTCAGATGGAGCTCACACACGATCTGATTTTCCGACAACAGGATCTGATTGCACATTTTCCGTTGGAAAGTCCGACCGTGTTTACAGGGCATAATAGTAAATTGTACATACACAGGCAGATTTATAATCTTGAAAAGCTATTACATGATTGGTGGGAATAATAAAAATTAAAAGTACTAAACAGCAGACAAAATATTCTTACTTGTAAAGTCCTGTCAACTGGTATTTCTTCATCTTTTTGCCCATAAGTACTGGTTTTAATAGTTTGAATACCATTTATCACCCCTGCAAGACATACTATTGTAAATTGTTTAAATATGGTCACATTTATGGGTAGCTGTAACTGCAAAGACATCTCCTGTGGCTAGTCAGTAACTAATAAGATGACTGATGCTGGCATATAATCAATCGTGTATTGTCATATAAAGTCGACCATATATGGATCGATATCTGGCAGGTTTAGCAGGGACTGGCTGAATTTCGATCAATGTATGGGCACACGAAGTTGATCTTCTGTACAACCAGCATGTTGGGTTTTTCCCACTCAATCAGTGCCGCTGGCTATAGCCAGGAGCACTGACCATTGTATTCTGTCTGCAGGAAAGTGTAACACCTACTAGCATAAGGAATTTTGTCCAGAAAATGGGTGCTGAGGCTGGCTGATGCCTAAATAACGATAGCAGTCGGCTTCCAATGAGAGGAATACTAAGATCTGTGAGAAATGTAATACCTGTAAGAATTAAACTTATAGGAGAGAAAAAGATCTGCTGTATATAAATTGCTGGTAACCAAATCTGGGCCAATTTCTCAGCATTTCCTTCCTGCCCGTTACATACACTCTGATAGATATAGATGCCTTATGATCTGAATATCACATCCATCTGCCATTTGGTGTCTATTGGCCACTCAAGGGGAAGTGGAAGTTCTGGATAAAGGTCTTTAACCTTTGACAAGGATTCATTGGTCAAGCCTAATGGCATTGGTTCAGCAACTCTCCAAGAGGTACTCCAAGCAGTGTGAGCAACTCAACTAAAAAAAATCCCAAAATAAACAAGTAAAAAGAGCGGCAAACAGTCATCTTGAGAGGCCATAATCCTTTAATAATAACATGAGTAACAATAGTGAAACAAAAGGCAGCCAATTCTTTTTGGGCCCAAATACTCCTTCACCAGGGTTAGATTCTGGTAGGAAGAATGTATTGCAAGTGGTGGTGCCTGAATCACACGTGATTATGCCTGTCTTCACAGGTGATTGTGCCAGTATGACAGCTACATATTTTTTTTTCACTTAGTCATCATTACTGGCACAACCGCATGTACACACAAGCATAGCCACCGTCAATACAGGCATCACTACTTGTGATGCATTTTTTCTGCCAAACTAACGTATTATTAAAGGACTTTAGACTCTTGAGATGGTGATTTGGCACTCTTTTGACTTGTTTATATTGAACACTAAAATCTGTTTTCAATCTTGCCTTGACACATTTCATCATCAATATATGCAAAACATGATTATGTATTGTTAATGTTTGATATTGCTTTTTGGTGCTAACTCTTTGATTAGATCATAGATTTATTTTCTAACAATCAACTACTTGCTTTTAAAAAGACCCTGTCATTCAAATAAAAAGTAACAAATAGATATACATGGGAAAGAGAACTGAAAACGTATCTTCCCCTCTGCCCACAAAGAAATCAACACTACCTGGGCCCACACTAATCCGGGGGTCAGCAACCCGTTCATCACAATCTACCTGTTGATCGTGAGCCGGTGACGGGTAAACCATAATCCTTCCTTGCCGAGTCCCAGAACCTGGGCAGGAGGGGTGGCGTTAAGTGGATCTGATCTGTATTTTACTCCTGCAGCCACTGAAAGTCTGCTTCTCCTCCTCTCCCTCTTGTCATCATTCAGCGTCAGTAGGAGGAAAATACAGAGGGTCAGAACCAGTATATGCCATCCCCACTGCTCCTACTGTCCCTATTCCTCTTCTTTTTTTCAATACCAATCACTCAACATGTTCATTCATAACTGAAGCATAGTAAACTGTGTTTTGAAGGCTTAATTTTGTGAATGAACAGGAAGTTGCTCAGCACAGAGCAATTCCCATTCATTCACTGTCCAGTGCAGCTGAGGCTGCAGAGAAAGTGACTGGGAAATATCTGTCCTCGATCCCTTTCATTGTCTCAAAAGTGAAACATCATGGGTCTGTTTAGACCCCTTATATTTCACCAAAGCCCCCAATGTGGCTCCTAAAAAAGTTGTAAAAATAGTACTGTAAAAAATGTAAAAAAAAAAATTGTAACAAATATTTTTAAAAAATATAAAAAATTAAAAACTACTGACACAATCCACTGCCTTACTGACACCAACCACTGCCCTGCTGACTGACACCGTCCACTGCCCCAATGACACGTCCATGTTTTAATGCATTTGAAAATGTTTGTTTACATTTATTTATAAGAGTGTGTTTTTTTTCATGCACACGCATGTGTGTTTGAGCTCTGGGGTGCACACCCTAAGACCCCTTTCACACCAGGGCGTTTTGCAGGCGCTATAGTGTTAGAAATAGCGCCTGCAAAACGCCCTAAAGAAGCTGCACCATTGTGTGTAGTGTGAAAGCCCCGAGGGCTTTCACACTACAGCGGTGCGCTGGCAGGACGTCAGAAAAAAGTCCTGCCAGCAGCTTCTTTGGAGCGGTGAAGGAGCGGTGTGTTTACCGCTCCTCCACCGCTGCTGCCCATTGAAATCAATGGGGCAGCGCTCTAATGCCGCCGGCAAAACGCCGCTATTGCGGCGTATTGGCGGCGGTTTTAACCCTTTCACGGCCGCAAGCGGGGGTAAAAGCGCCCCGCTAGCGGCCGAAATGCGCCGCAAATCCGGCGGTAAAACGCTGCTAAAAATAGCGGCGTTTTACCGCCGACGCAAGGTGCGGTGTGGTGTGAAGGGGGTCTAATGCAATAGGCTGTGCACACCTATGGTATGTCAATTTAAAGTTTTTTCATTTATAGACAGGGATGCTTTATATAATAGAGTGCTGTTTTCTTATTTAAAGGTTGAGAAGATATTACTCTGATATGCCGAAACAAAAAAAAATATTTAACAGTGTAAAATCTCAATCTGTCATACTATATGAATCCTAAAAAAGCCTTGTAAATATTCAGTTAGTACATACTAGCTGACAGTAGGTGACATTGCTGGAAGTCAGCCAAGATTCCGTTGCTCACATCACTGAACACTTGAAGGACAACATCCTTCTAACACTCAGCAGAGGGATTTTTATTGCAGCTTCCACAAAATGGTGTTCCTATAATATTTTTTAAAGTTTTTGGCAAAGATTTTTTCTTACAATGTGCATGTTAGTTACTGTAGATCTTAAAAATAATAGTGTAAAGGTAACTATACGGTCTCAGGATGGCAAAAACATCTATTGTATATATTTTTCGGAGTAGTAGTGTATAGTTTTCCTCTGTGTAGCAGAATGGATAGCACATTTTATGGTAAGAAAATTGTTAATATTTCTTGGGACATTTTCCAAAAATGTTTTAATTTATTGTAAACCCCAAAACGCATTGTAAAATGAATCTTTCTACATCTCCCAAGTTTAGCATTGCCAATGAAGTATATTTTTACATGCTGTAACAAAGTTTTGCAGACCAACTTAAGAATAAGTGCCCATTTTGTTATTTATTTTATTTTGTTTGACCTGATGGCATATGTCATCAGCACATAAATCCAAAGCATTCATGCATGTAGCCCATTTGGATAACAGTCACACATAAGGTTTAAAGAAGGAAAATAAACTTTAGTTCACAGGAAGTTACCAGTACACATTTCTGGCAAGATCAATATGTATTTTCTGTACATGGTAGAAATATTCTTAGCATTAAAAAAGGAAAGTAATGCAATCGCCACATCTAAGGTAAGTTGCAATATATTACACTTTTAATCTTGGGTTTAGTTTCTCTTGATGCATTTACTTTGTTAAATTTGTGCTTTGCTGTGCTGAGTTGTATGTAGTGACCTTTTTGGTAGCTCAGTGGACAATCCAGAATGGTCCCATTGAAATTTACCTGCCAAATGGACCATATCATATTTCTTATTCTTTAAATTTCACTTATGTACTTTACAGCCGATTAGTTTGCAAATTCATCTTCTACAGAATAATTGTTAACCATTTGGTAACCATTTGCTTTATATTATTTAATGTGATATTAAAGGTAATTATTTTTTTTTTTTAAATAACAAACATGTTATACGTACCTGCTTTGTGCAGTGGTTTTGCACAGAGCAGCCCAGATCCTCCTCTTACTGGGTCCCCCAGCGGCGCTCCAGGCCCCTCCCTTCTGCCGAGTGCCCCCAGAGCATATGCCGTCACCTAAGCAGGCTCGCTCCCAAGCCGCTGTTCTGCATGTCCATTCACACGCAGAGCTGCAGCTCAGCCCCACCCCTCTCTCCTCATTGGCTCACTGGCTGTTTTTTTTTTTAGACAGCAGAGGTAGCCAGTGGCTCCAGCTGTTGTCTCGGCCAATGAGGAGGAAGAGTCCCTGGAGAGCCGTGGCTCTGGTGCACATTATTGGATCTCGATGGGGTTCGGGTAAGCATTAGGGGGGATGGGGGGGGGTGCTGCACAGAAAAGTTTTTTTTACCTTCATGCATAGAATGTATGAAGGTAAAAAACCTTGAGACTTTAAAATCACTTTAAGGGTACAGTATTAATAATATATATAATCGTTGGAATATGCTAAATAAACAAACTGGTCTCAGATAAGCATAACATTTGCCATGTTGTTATCAATGGTATAGGAGGAAATGTGACATAACCAGAGTGTAAAGTGTTTCTACCAGCAGGGTGATGGAACATAGATGGCTTTGTCTGGTAATTTCCATTTCCCTGTCATCACTGTAGTTGGGTTTTTACTTGTTCAAAACTTATTACAGTGCTCTAGAAAACAGAGGGCTTTTCCCAAAGTATAGCTAATAAATTTTTCCCAGGTGTTCAGCAGTGATTTTTTTAACTGCTTGATTGTCAGAGCTTTAAAGAAGAGCAGTAAATCAGTGGCACAATCCTGCAGGCCCAGGTATAATAAAACAGGGTGGTGACAGCTGAAGAACACTGCCACTTTTTTGGAGATTTATTGCAGAGAGAAAAGAGCTTGCCTATGGAAATCATTCAACTTCATTAGAGGAGAACTGAAAGGCTAAATTATATGTTTTCTTTAAGAAGTATGTATACATAACTTTTATATTGTATACGGACATCAGGAAAGGAAACACCAGCATAAGACATGGCTTATTTAATAAGGCAAAATGGCTGCCAAGCAAACATTTTTTAGCTAGGCATATTATATACGTTTGTGAAGACTAAACACCCCCCAGATGGTCTGCACAAAGGTATTTAAGTATGCCTGTCCCCCCCCCACCGACCCCTATTAATCTGGCTGAAAAGGCCAATTTAGGAGGATGCTATCTATTATTTATGGGCCCCTTGAAGGGAATCACCAGCGACCCAGCAGTTTATAGATTCGGTGTCTTGAAAAAGTACCAACACAAAGTGGCACATAATTGTGAAGTGGATGAAAAATTATAAATGATTTTCAAAATTTTTTACAAATACAGTGCCTTGAAAAATATTTATATCCCTTGACATTTTCCACATTTTGTCATGTTACACTCAAAAACTTAAATGTAGTTTATTGGGATTTCATGTGATGGACCAACATAAAGTGACACATAATTGTGAAGTGGAAGGAAAATGATAAACGGTTTTCCAAATGTTTTACAAATAAATGTCTAAAAAGTGTGGCACTCATTTCTATTCAGTCCCCTTTACTCTGATAGTGGAACCAGTTGCCTTTAGAAGTCACCTACATAGTAAATAGAGTCTACCTGTTTATAATTTAATTTCAGTATAAATACAGTTGTTCTGTGAAGCCCCCAGAGGTTTGTTAGAGAATCTTCGTGAACAAATAGCATCACGAAAGCCAAGGAACACACCAGACAGGTCAGGGATAAAGTTGTGGAGAAGCTTAAAGCAGGGTAAGGTTATAAAAAAATATCCCAAGCTTTGAACATCTCACAGATCACTGTTCAATCTATCATCCAAAAATTTAAAGAGTATGGTACAACTACAAACCTACCATGGCCATCCACCTAAACTGACAGGCTGGGCAAGGAGAGCATTAATCAGAGAAGCAACCAAGAGGCCCATGGTAACTCTGGAGGAGCTGCAGAGATCCACAGCTCAGCTCAGCTCCATAGGACAACTGTTAGTTGTGCACTCTACAAATCTGGCCTTTATGGAATAGTAGCAAGAAGAAAGTCATTATTGAAAGAAAGCCATAAGAAGTCCCAGTTTCAGAAAACTAATACTGCACATCACCCTGAACAAACCATCCCCACTGTGAAACATGTTGGTGGCAGCATCATGTTATGGGGATGCTTTTCTTCAGCAGGGACAGGGAAGCTGGTCAGAGTTGATGGGAAAATGGATGGAGCCAAATACAGGGCAATCTTAGAAGAAAACCTGTTAGCCCTTGTACACACGGTCGGAGATTCCGACAACCAAATCCGTCGGAGTAATTCCAACTGATTAATTCTGGAAGAGGTCCGGAAGTGATGTTACATACACATGGTCGGACTAAGTTGTCTGAAAATCCGATTGTACATAACGTGATGACGTTATTTCGTTAGGACGGGACCACTTTCAGGCTAGTAGCCAATAGCTTTGGTCTAGGAATTTGATCTGAGCATGCATGGCACTTTGTCCATCGGAGTAGGCTACACATGATCGGAGTATGTCCGATCGGAGCATTTTGTTGGAAAATTTTACCGGCAAGTTGGAAAAGTTGGTCCGTTGGATATTCCGACGGAAACAGTCCGATGCAGACCACACACAGTCGGAATATCCGACAAGACAGTCCGATAGGAAACATTCCGTCTGAATCTCCGACCGTGTGTACAAGGGCTTAGAGTCTGCAAAGAGACTTAAGCCTGGGGCGGAGGCTCACGTTCCAGCAGGACAACGTTCCTAAACTTACAGCCAGAGCTACACTGGAATGGAATGGTTTAGATCAAAGCATATTTATGTGTTAGAATGGCTCAGTCAAAGACCAGACCTTTATCTATTTCAGAATCTGTGGCAAGACTTGAAAATTCGCAGATGCTCTCCATCCAATCTGACAGAGCTTGAGCTATTTTACAAAGAAGAATGGGCAAAAAAAATTCTCTCTAGATGTGCAAAGCTGGTAGAGACATCCCCAAAAGACTTACAGCTGTAATTGCAGCCAAAGGTGGTTCTACAAAGTACAGCGGAACCTTGGATTATGAGCATAATCCGTTCCAGGAGAATGCTTGTAATCCAAAACACTCGCATATCAAAGCGAGTTTCCCCATAGAAGTCAATGGAAACGAACATAATTCGTTCCACATTGAGTTCTATTGCATGCAATACTGCATGTGGCCAGAGGTGTTGGGGGGCGGAGAGACTCGGAAATACTCAGAGACCGCTCGGCTTCACTCAGAAAGATTCGGAAACAGAGTGTTTTCAAGCATTTCTGAGTATTTCCGAGTGTCACTAGCGCCCCTGCACATCTGGCCAAATGTGGTACTGCACACCACAGAGGCTTGAATCCTGCTTATTTTGCGAGACAACACTCGCAAACCGAGTCAGGATTTAAAAAAAATAATAACTCGTATTGTGAAATGCTCGTTAACTGCTCGCAATCCGAGGTTCCACTGTATCAACTCAGTGGGGCTGAATACAAATTCACGCCACACTTTTCAGATATTTATTTGTAAAAAAAAAATTGAAAACCATTTATCGTTTTCCTACCACTTCACAATTATGTACCACTTTGTGTTGGTCTATCACATAAAATCCCAATAAAATACAGTTTTTGGTTGTAACATGACAAAATGTTTAAAATTTCAAAGGATATGAACACTTTTTCAAAGCACTGTACCTCCCCTTCACTCGTCAACTGGGAGCATAGAGAAGTATCCAGTACTTAGGAGCATGGAGAGCGTGCGACTTATTCCTCTTACTGCTGCATGATAACATTGGTGATTGGCTGCTCAGATGAATAAATTACACAGGGCTAAATCTCTTCACCAGTGCCCCTGCACATTAAGTTTAATTGACAAGGTTGTGACCCACTGTTTAATGTGGCCACAGCATTAGGATGGCCCCAAGCTCAGCTAGTGTGTAGCTAGCCAAGTCATTACACACAGATATGCACCCGTAGAGCTGCTGGAAGTGCAAAGTAGAAAG
Source organism: Lithobates pipiens (assembly GCF_037356315.1). Lineage (NCBI taxonomy): Eukaryota > Metazoa > Chordata > Amphibia > Anura > Ranidae > Lithobates > Lithobates pipiens. The sequence continues at coordinate 302,819,304 of NW_027507718.1, forward strand.
CAAGCCCTAAAAAGCCACAGCTCTGTGCACAGCATTAATTATGATAATATCAAAGCACGTTTAAAGAGGATTTAAATCCAAAACATTTTTTTTTATATTTCAATAGCTTTTTTTTATATACATATTTTTATTTGGTTAAATACACTTAATATAGGTCTTTGCATTACATACAATAGTTTCTTGCATATTTAAAGGAGGAAACTGCAAACTGTTGGCACATTTCAATCTTCTTATGAAGAATGTAATAGTAGGCGTAATGCCCTGTACACACGACCGGTTTTCCTGTCGGAATAAACTATGAAGGTTTTTCCGATGGAATTCAGCTCAAGCTGTCTTGCATACACATGATCACACCAAATTCCGACCGTCAAGAACGCAGTGACGTACAACACGTATGACGGGACTATAAAACAGAAGTTCAGTAGCCAGTGCGCCACCCTTTGGGCTCCTTCTGCTAATCCCGTGTTTATCTCGTGTTAGTAGAAGTTTGGTGAGAGACGATCCGTGCTTTTCAGACTCGTGCTTTTCACAAAAGGGACACCAACCTACTTGAGGTTAAAGAATACAAGATAATTATTAGTTATTGTGGTAACTTGACACACAAAAAAAAAATTATTATATATGGAGATCACTAGAAAATATTTTTTCAATAATCCAAAAAAAAAGGAGATCTTGATAAAATAAAAAAATAAAGAGTATTCATGAGATCACGAGAAATAATAAAGAAATACATTTGTGAGAACTCTGTGTGAATATGAGCAGCAAAACAACTTCATTATTTTAGCATTATAAAGAACAAAAGAATGCACTGCATTATAAGATCACAAATATTGCAGCGTGAGGAATGTGCTATCTCCATTATGAACACTAGTTTTACCACATCGAGCGCTTCCGTCTCGCACCTGCTTCAGAGAATGCGTCATTTTTGGTACGTCGGAACAGCATACAGACGAGCGGTTTTCCCTATAGGAATTTATTCCTTCGGAAAAATATAGAACATGTTCTCTGACTAAGTCCGTCTGAATTTTTTACGTAAAAAGTCAGATGGGGCATACACACGGTCAGAATATACGAGATGAAAAGCTCCTATCGGACTTTTTCTGTCGGAAATTCCGACTGTGTGTACACGGCATAAGACTATCTGTGGACATTTGGAACACTAAACTCCAGTCAGTTCTCTCAGCAGTAGCCAGGAACTACTTTAGAGAGATCTCATCATGGCTGGATTTCTGAAGAAGAATACTCTACTAAAATCACTTTTGGGTGGAATTGGCTAATAAAACATGGTATTAGCTTTGGACATCTTTAAAAAAAAATTACATTTATTTTCTTACTAGAATATATGCTATCTCCTATTAATGTCAGACATAACTCATAGCCTTTATATCTCCAGGCGTATGCTGCACAATGTAACAGCTTATTACCTTTCCCAAGTTTATCAGTGGGATGTTATCTTGTGCATTAGAAAGATTGAATGCACCCAGTGCACCTTTTATCTTTATCTTCTACAGGATGTGTGCAGTAAGTGCTAACTCAGACTGTAATCAGCCAGAAGACGTGTCCTTTATATACAGTGTGCCTGTGTTGGTATAATACCTGTCAATGGTATGTTGTTGTGCAGAACAACACCTATGTGTGTTTATATCACTAGAGTGCACTAGAGTACAAAAGTATGAGTTATAGCTGGTAACTTTTTTTATTTTTTCTGAATTTCTGACCTTTGTTTTTAAACTGAAAATATTTTATTATCAATAAGTTTAGATTGCACCTATACATAAATGTTATCAGTTTGACAATTGACATAGCTTTTCTTAACATTGGAATATGGGTACACTTTAAGGTGCCCAAGCACTGGCCTGTTTTTGAGCCACCTTTGAATTTTGAGACCAAGAGATATCTAATTAGATTCAAATTGCTGTGAAAGAATAAAAAGCTATACTATGACCACAGGGTTATGTGTATACAGTTTTTGTATATCCACTTTGATTGTCAAAGCTTGACATGGCCATTAAGCAAGATTGGGTAAACTTGTGGCTGTTTGGGTTAGTTGCATCTGAGATTATAATTTGCTTATATATGGTTTACATTCAGCCACATGCTAGTATGCAGTTACCTATTCCGGCAGGACCTGCTCATACAGCTCTCTGTCTGCAGGGCAACCCACTTGCTTATCCCACTAAAGTGGTGCATATGACCGATCAACCTGTATCTGACCCATCACTACAGCTCATCCTGGGCTTGTGAAGCCCTGGCTCTGGTTGAAGGTGATCTACTTTTCCTTTTTTTTCTTCGGACATTCAGCAGAGGTGGATGATGTCACCATGGAGGTTTACCAACAGAACCAGGGGAATTGTCTTCCCTGGGAGGATTGCAGTGAAAATAAACACAGGCAGTGACGTCCCTAAGGTTGGTTCCACCCAGTGCAATAAAACAGGGTGTCATCCCCCTCCACCAGCTATAGTCGCCCCTCAATACAAGCTCCCCTCCCATAGTACAGATCCCACTCTCCACTAAGTATTGACCCCCATCATCAATACTGACCCTCCCCTCCCTAAGTACAGACCCCCTTCTTTAATAAGTATAGCCTCCCTCAGTACAGACCCCCTTTCACCAAGCATAGACCCCCTCATTACAAACCCCCCTCCCTTCAGTATAGACCCCCCACTAATTATAGACTCCCTCCCTCAGTATAGACCCCCTCCCTCAGTATAGATCCCCCTCCATCAATATAGACCCCCCCCCCCTCAGTACAGACCCTCTCCATCAATATAGACCCCCCTCCCTCAGTACAGACCCCCCTCCCTCAGTACAGATCCCCCTCCATCAGTATAGACTCGCTTCCCTCAGTATAGACCCCCCTCAGTATTGGCCCTCCTTCCCCAGTATAGACCCCCTCCCTCTGAATAGACGCCCTTCCCTCAGTACAGACCCCTTCCATCAGTGTAGACCCTCCCGTCATCCCTCAGTATAGCCCCCCACTCCTCGCACCCCCATAGCAACACCACCAAACAAAGGGGTTGGGAATAGCAGTGATGTCATTAACGAAATATGCTAGCCACTATATTTGGGAAATTGCTACTGGGTGTGTGGAGCCTGAAGGAGAAATGAGAGACTAGTTCCCCACCTGGTCTGCGGCACTTTTGTCTGACAGTAGACGGCAGTGAGCAGATTTGAAAGACTCTATTTGACTGAATAGCGGCCATGGCTCTGCCCACTGCCATGCACTGTCAGTCAACAGCAAGGCAGGCCTGATAAGGAAGTAATCGCTCAGTTCCCCTTTAGGCCCCACCCACCACAGTACAAAACTCCTCAGTCATTCGTCTCTCAGTGTGATGGATGCAGTGGCTAGGGAGGAATGGAGCACCTTGAGGAAGGTGTGTAGTGATCACTGTAAATTAACATATTAAAGTGGCACTAAACCCTTCTATCCTTTACGGCAAAGAAAGCTGCCTTGAATAAAACTTTTGGGAAACTGTTAAATCAATGAGTTTACTTCCATTTTAAGGCACTGTTGCTGGTGCTTAGAGAACATTCATTTACATTCCATTTTGGAACAAGGCACATGCATCAGTCTAATGCTAATAAATGAAAAACAAACATGATTCCGGATCATGTGATCATTGTGTTAGCCAACCTGCCTTTTGCAAGCCTGCCAGCTGTCGTTCTGCCTCACACAGCGGCACATTGACAGTTAAAGTGACAGACTGCAGCTGTCACAGTACAATACAGTGTGTAATACAGTATGAATCCATTTTAAAAATAGAAAAAGTGATCAAAATCCTATCAAACCTTAAAAATAAAAAAAACATCATTTAAGTGGGTAAATTAGTTCTAGAGTTATTGTCTGGTTGTCTGGTATGATATAGTTTAGTGCCCATATATGGATAGATGAAAAAATTGCCTCCTTTGAGAAATTCATAACAGAACAATTCGCTGTCCTTTGAAGTGTTGCATAGGAAGGAAAACAAAAAATAAGATACAATGCACCCCAAAGCACCTGTAGCAGCTCACCCCAGGGCTAAGTAATACAGGGACCATGCATTGTCCATGGTGTACCTCCGATTTTCTTTATACATTGTGGTGTGTTGGAATCCTATTTAAATGAAAAGGCTGTCTTAAAGCAGCACATATTAAAAGGCAAGATAACAATTAAATACTGTTCTTTAACATGTCGCAATGTTTAGATCTGAATAGACCCTTAGGCCGCGTACACACGGGCGGACTGTTCGCCCAACTTAGTCCGCTGAACAGTGTTTCAGCGGACAATCCGCTCGTGTGTAGGCTTCAGCGGACAGTTTCAGCGGACAGTCTGACGAACAAAGTCTTACGGAATTTCCGTAAGACAGTCCGTCCAAACTTGGTTTCAGCGGACAGTCCGCTCGTGTGTAGGCTAGTTCGACAGACTAAGTTTGGCGCATGCTCAGAAAGGATTTACACGGCGAAGGTTGCATTGCAGTGTATTGGACGTCGAATTTCTCGTCCCGTCGTACGTGCCGTTCACGTCATCGCGCACGCTTTCAGCGGACTGTCTGCTCATCGTGTGTGGTCAAGTCCGTTCATGCAAATTTTGAACGGACTGTTTGTCGGATTGTCTGACGAACTTAGTTGGGCGAACAGTCCGCCCGTGTGTACGCGGCCTTAAGCTTCACAGCTCTGCATTTCCACAACATGTTCATATCAACTCACCTGCACTACCACGAAAAGATAGTGCAGGTCTCATTCTAGGTCATTCGTGGTGCATTGACAGCCCATATTTAAATAGGTAGTATCAACAAATGCATCAGCCAACATTAGACCACAGGTGTGAATGAGACCTAAAATATAAAGTACTACACTGTGTATAAATGTACACAAAGTACTATATTGAAAGATGCATATACTGTACTGTGTTATAATTACTATAACAGTTAAGTTGAGAATTCATCTGATACACCTTGATGCAGCTGGCTAGCTCAGCATTTACTGTAGTGTATGGAAAAACAATCCTTGATTCTGTATTGTGTTTTGTAGATTTTCTTTTTTATGGGTACACATAGAATTAATAGTAATATGTATTTTATATGGCAATACACTTTAAGCTGCTTCAATAGATTACTTAATCCTTCCCCTTTTCATTACATTAGCAGAAAAGGTTCAGTTAATTCCTCCGTTCTTTTAGCCATTATAATTTGTTCACAGCAGTATTCCAAAATGTCTCAGCTATTTATCTGCACAACCTCCAGCTGTGCCTCATAATGATGAATTCCTGCTGTCACTTCTTCCTGTTTGTATACCATTCTCCCAGTTCCCTCTTTTACTTTTTTTTTTGTTTCTGTTCTGTTTCTTCTTTTTTTATTTTAACTTTGCGCTTGGACCTGATTTGCAAATAATACTTTTGTGTGTTTATTGCCTACATCTTTTGCAATTGCAAGTGTATGTGGTTACAGTATTGCAAACAATTCTATTTTTTATTTTTTTAAATCTTTTGTTGGGTCCAGAAATGTAAAACAGGTAAACCTTGTGCTGAGGTGAGTAGACTTATCTTAGCATGTTTGGTCTTTATGAGATATAGCTTCACAGATTTGCTTTCCTAAAATGGTTGTAAAGCCTAAACATATTATACCTTAATTCATTCCCTGCATTAAGGTAAAAAATGTTTCAGCATGTGTGTCCCCAGGGCAGGACTTGGGTGGTGGGGGCCCCTGGGCTTGAGTCACTTTTGGGCCCTAACTTCTATACATTACCGTATTTATCAGTATACACACCCCAAGCAGCCTTGTCAGTGTCCATCTGCAGCCTTGTCCGGTGTCATTGCAGCCTTGTCAGTGTCATTTGCAGCCTTGTCAGTGTAGCCTTGTCATTTGCAGCCTTGCCCCAGTGTCATTTGCAGCTTTGTCATTGCAGTCTTGAAGTTTAAAAATGGCGCCGCCGAGATACAGAGTCCTGTGTATCTCGGCGACTCTCGGTTCCTTTCAGCGGCTCTTGGGTCCTCTCATAGACCTGAGTGGAGCCGAGAGTAGCCGAGTGTACTCGGCTCAGCTCACACTCACGCCCAGTCCCTTTGTTATGTCCATGATAGGGCGGGACTGGGCGTGACTGTGAGCCGAGCCGAGTACACTCGGCTATGTTTCTCGGCGGGCCCATGGGCTTGAGCCCAGTCAAGCCCAATGGTATGTCCGGCCCTAGTGTCGCCCCCTCACCCCCCCATTATACTAACTTGAGCCCAACCTCGATCAAGCAATGTTCCTGTCTCCAGCAGCTCTCTCCTTTGTTCCCCACATTCACAGGCTTGCTTTGCTGAGAACAATGGGAGCCGTTGACTCCTGCTGCTGTCAGTCAAATCCTGAGGCAAGGGAGCAGGGCGGGGGGGAAGCCTCCCTGTCTGTGTCTATAGACGCTGGCAGCGCCGCCACAGGTTTGTCACCATGGAAAGCTGCTTCCTATGGTGGTGCTCAGAGAAGAGGAGGAGCCAGGAGCGCTGGCCAGGGCACTACAGAAGAGGAGGTTCTGGCAGCTCTGTGCAATACCATTATACAGAGCAATTAAGTATAACATGTTTGTTATTTAAAAACAAAATCTAACTTTACAAATGCTTTAAAGGTGGCCATACATGTATCGAATGTTGTCCGGTTGAGCAGGGACTGATTGTACAGAAGTCGATCTACTGACCAACACATCAGTATATTTTAAAGATATATATATATATATATATATATATATATATATATATACCGTATGTAAAATTGATGAGTAGTAAAGTCAGATATGGTAGAATTTGATGGGCCCTTAAATAATTTGTGCTGGTCTATTTGAGAAGTGTCAACATTGAATAGGCAATAATAGTAGACTATTGATGACGTAAAGTATGTCAGAGATTTTTGCACTTTGCACCATGTTAGCACAGCACAACCACTGATGAAGTCTTGTTTAAACATGTTGGGTATTGAGGCACATTCTACTTTGTCAGAGGTTTACTGAATTATTTATGGAGAACTAGTGAGAGTTACTTTGGAGGAGTTGTAGTATAAGCCATTGTAGGTGTAATATACTATAAAGAAAGTGATAGACGTATGCAGCAGAAAATTGATATGGAGAAAGGAATTTGTATGTAGTTAGTACAGTTAGAGCACCTCCACAAGTCCTGTTTATTCTCTGCAGGTTATACGTTTGGGATTCTTTTGAGAAAGACTTTTACTCATATGGAATAAAAAAACTGAAGTTTTATGTACTGGTGGGTGAGATGTTCGGTGGTATAAGCACATCACCTCCACGTGTAATAATTATTGTTAATTTTCCATAAAAAGGACACACTTATATACTGTATTTCAGGACCTTCCCCCTCCAATTTTCAGCCTCTCTCATCAGACTTCCTTTGTTTTGCTCCAATCTTCTATTTCCCTTATACCCATTTCTCTGTCACCCTTGAACACACCCCTCCACACAATGTCAGGGCTATGTTTCATCCACCTCAGTCACTTGATTTTAAGCAGGTATAGGGAAGAGGAATTTGTCTTTTTATTTATGATTATCAGGTCACTATCTGCCACACACCCCACATCAGCTTTTACCTCTGTTTTCAAAAGGTCTCTTCCAGTGATTTTAAGACTGCCATGCTGTCTTGGGGGTCCCTACCCCCAGCACACCCTCACTCTGTCTGTCTTTATTCTCAACTCCATTCTTATCTGTTCCACTTTCATTCTTGCCCCCCTGGCCACTATTGCACAAATTTCCCTTTGTGAAACTCTACTCGTTCAAGGCTCCCCACCACACTCCCTTTATCTGTAGCTCTCCTTAAGCTATTGCTTCCCCCTCCAATTTTCAGCCTCTCTCATCAGACTTCCTTTGTTTTGCTCCAATCTTCTATTTCCCTTATACCCATTTCTCTGTCACCCTTGAACAAACCCCTCCACACAATGTCAGGGCTATGTTTTATCCACCTCAGTCACTTGATTATTTAGGGCATCTGCCAAAGTACAAGCCATGGAATTTTTGTTCTTAGTGGACATAACCAAGCCCTCAACTAGTAATGATTGACCCAGTAAGTGACTCCTGTTTCTGAAGACCAGAGGCATGCACTGCTGTATAGGGTAATTTCTCTGAGTTGATCCCTCAAGTCTCCAGTCTCTGCTTGTACTTGTAAAATAATGAGTTGCTGGTACACTATTCTGAGTTGCTGGAACACTATACTAGTCCTATCAGATATATAAAAGCAACCTACCTGTCATTGTTTGAGGATCAAGTTTTTTCTTTGCTGCTGAAGGATCAGATTCACATTGCTAAGTGGCTTCACACTGCTGATCAGGGAGTGTTGGCAGGTGGGCAAATGGGGGCTGAGATTTTATTGCTTATTGCAGTATTTGTATTTAGCCCATCTTGCTTATTACCTTTTAAAATATTCTGTACATGTAACATTAGATCTTTACAATATTTTGTTGGACTGGTAGTTTTGTTAACTTTTTTCCCCTGGAATCTCTGGTTTTGACTAATTCAAACCTGGGATTTTAAATCTCATATGCAGTATATCTTGCTGGTGAAATTGAGATGTTAGCTTGTCTACTTAATAATAGTGGCACTCTAGATCTCATTCTTTTAAGTATTGTAAGACAGCGGGATGTGGCTTCCACTCTTGCTGGCAAGGAGAATGTGATGGCATTAAAAGCAGCATCTGGTAAACATTGGCTATTATAAAGGGCTACATCATTTAATGGAGTTGATGAACACATGTGTCTTCACTAGGATGGTAACCATTATTTATATAGTGATCAAATGGTCACATTAAGTTAATAAATGGAATTGTACCTTGCAGACATGTAATATTTGGTTGGCTCACTTGACTGATCTTCATCTGTATAATACATCTGTGGATTATTTAGATTTCTTTTAGCACATAATAAATCTATTGTTGACAAAAGTATGAGGCTAGCCCTGTGCAAGAACTAAATGTGTATTAAATATGGATGATTATGAGAACTCAGTGTACTGGGAAATGACAGAGTTCTTTTCTTTTTATAGTGTGATATTTATCCAGTCCAAGACCCCTAACCACATGACACAGCCTTGCCGTTTTAATGTTTTTCCTAGAATCCTAGTTACAAGAAAACTATGAAGAAAAAAAAAAGTATATTATGTGAAATTCGGCATCCTGTAATAAACATTTGTAATGGCTAAGGAGGCTTGTATACATTTCTGTTGTTACAGCTTTAGGCTGTGCAAGATTGTTATTTCTTTAACTGCTCTCCATGTTAATACTTATAAAGAATCAATTCAGCACAGTGGCTAAATGGTTAGCACTTCTGCCTGGCAGCTCTAGGGACATCAGTTTCAACATGTATGGAGTTTGCATGTTCTCCCTGTGCTTACATCCTTTGGGTACTACGGTTTCCTCCCACACTCCAAAAACATGCTGGTAGGTTAATTGGCTCTTGTCTAAATTGGCCCTAGTATGTGTATGTATGAATGTGAGTTAGGGACCTTACGTTGTAAACTCACTGAGGGCAGGGACTGATGTGAATGTATGATAAATATGCAAAGAACTGCTTAAATTGATGGGGCTATAAAGCACCTGTAATAAATAATAATAAACAAATAATAAATCCCAAACTGATAATTTAGTTGTAAATAGGCTGGTAAGAATAATCAGTGAATCTACTGCTTTCACCTTAGCTTCCTTTCACCTTACTAGGCAGGTTTTGTGCATCTGAATTCCTGTTTGTCCCACTTGTATTCAGTATTTAATATTGTTATCTGTTTGGGACTGGGTTTTGCACTTATTTTATTGAGAGAGTTGAGGGAGGAATAACTTTTGGCTGAGGGGAGAAGAAACAGAACTTGAAAACCAGGTGGGAGATCTCATTGTTGAAATCCCTGTGCGATACAAGGCTTTTGCTTTTGACCCATAAGTCCTTGTACACACGGTCGGAGATTCCGATGGAATGTGTCCTATCGGACCATTTTGACGGATAATCCGACTATGTGTGGTCTCCATCAGACTGTTTCCATCGGAGTATGTGACGGACCAAGTTTTCCAACTTGTCCATAAAATTTTCCGACAAAATGCTCCGATCGGACATACTCCGATCATGTGTAGCCTACTCCGATGGACAAAGTGCCACGCATGGTCAGATCAAATTCCTAGACCAAAGCTATTGGCTACTAGTCTGAACGTAGTCCCGTCGTAAAGAAATAACGTCATCACCGTTATGTACAATCAGTTTTTCCGACAACTTTGTCCGACCGTGTGTATGCAACAGTTTCGGACAAAATCCGTCGGACAAAATCCAACGAATTTGGTTGTCAGAATGTCCAACCGTGTGTACAAGGGCTAAGTGTCCCTCTTACCTATTGGATTGGACTTCAGTTTCCTAGTTACTGTAAACATTAACTAAAATCTTAATGCAGCACAGTTAGAGTTTCCTACTGGATGCAAAAATTGTAGCCATCAATGGTGTATTATTCCACAAATTAACTCTCTTTATAATGATCATTGAGAGCTTCCACCTGTTTCTAGCTAATAATCCTAGATGTTGTTGCTGCAAAGTATGATTGTGCCTTAATAAAACCATAGTTATTATTAATAAGAAAGGAATTCAATTACCTATGGATTTGCAGAACATTGAGCCACTCATATACCAAAAGCTCTTGATCAACGTGTATCTAAATATCCATTTGACCACCTTTTGAAAAAAATATGCAAATTCAGTAGTCCTTTGCCAATACCTTATCTGTTACAACTGATTGTCTTTTGTTCTTATGTTTGGGGGCTTGAGGAATTGTGTTATTTTTGTAGCCCTAGAACCTGAAGTTTTCTTAGTAAAGTTTCCTTACTAAATCAACCCCATAATGGGGTTGATTTACTAAAACTGGAGAGTGCAAAATCTGGTATAGCTCTGCATAGAAACCAATCAGCTTCCTGATTTTTTTTTGTTGTCAAAGCTTAATTGAACAAGATTTTGCACTCTCTAGTTTTAGTAAATCAACCCCAATGTCTCTATTGTGTGTTAACTGCGCATTCTGGCAGGAATAATGTACAGGAGGGTCTCCCTGATCTTTCTACAAGGATTTCTGAATGTTCAGTCTTATTCTTGTAGAATATTGTTAGTAATTTACTCTGTTGTTAAATAAAGTTCGATAAATGTAGTGCAGGTAATTGTGTGCAGGAAAGGAGTTTACAAAGGAGCCACATTTTTTATAGCACTACTATATGTATGAGATGTGAGTTGGCTGGATTGGGCTATGATCATATTTCTCTAATGGCAGGCAGAAGCCTACTAATTGACAGCTGAGTGCAAGAACACATGGACAGGTTAAAAAACTTGTCCTGATCACTGTCATTCTCACTTAAGATAAGCGGCACCAACATTGTCTGCCAGCCCTGCTCATCTCCTTCTTTTCCCGCAACTACACAAAACGGCTGTCTGAGCAGAGACAACCTTGCTGGACTCATTAGACCATCCTACCACCATATAACACCAGCCTTTGATGATAGTTTTGTTAGAATAATATACTGTAGTTCATTATCACCACTTGGACGGTTGCAGATGAAATACTGACTCTATGCTAGATTTTAGGCCTATGCCTATGCTCATACGGTAACATGCTTAAAAAAATGTGTTCTTTGTTCATGCATTATGCAAACTTATGTGAAACCTTTTAAAAAGGATGTCTAATTGCCTATAAATAGGTTTACCTTCACAGCCTGGAACTGTTAGGCAACACATGATATAGGGAATGAGTGCATCCATCAGTACCTTCTAACTCAGGTATCTCCTTTAGATGGAGTTCTTCAGACATTATCAAATTGCATATTTTTTTTTTTTTTTTTTTGCTGGCACTTGGTGGCACTGTATGCCCTTTCAAGTCCCACACACAGCTCTTTTAAGTCAGCAGGAGATGCCTTCATTCTTTTTTTTTTCTGAAAGTTGCGTGCACGGAGTAGCCCACTGTGTTATTTCAAACAGTGTCTACAATCATAATAATCACCCATTTCCGAAAAGCTGTGGAGAATGTTACGAATGTACACAGCTAGGAAAAGAAAGTCAGAGAAGGGGGGGTGAGTGAGTGCGGATGGGGAGGAAGCAGGAACACATAATACAGAGCTTTATCAGATTGCCAAGTGCCCGTATCTGCTCAATTCACTTCCATATTACTGACTTAAAGCTTTGGTTTATTTTTGCTTGGTGGAAATATTTGTCTGTTGATAAACTGAGCAGACAGTAAACATTTTCTGCCCCACACGCATTCCTTGCAGCAGAGATATAATGAGAAAAGGAATTACCAACACAGGCAGGTCTCTCATTGATTTTGTGGAAAGATCTGTCCATTCTCACTGACTGACGAGTGCCCGAAGCCAATGTAACTTCTCTCTTACGTCTGATCTTCTTTTTTTCCCTTTCACCTTTACTTGGTATTGATATTAAAGTGAAACTGTAAAAAGAAAAAAAAAAGTCCTTTTTTAGAGTCAACCCACCATATGCTTCCTTTAGCCAGAAAGATCATTTGTGCCTTTTCTAAATTTAGTTTTACTTTGTTACTTTGCCTGACTTTTGATTACTTCATAGCTACACTGCATCGGCTACATCCCCTTGTCCAGCGAGACTTCTCTTACTGGCCACTAAGTCAGTCAGGACATGAAAAGTCAGGCCCCAGTGACAATAGGGAATTTAAATTAATGAGGGACAAAGAAGAGTCTTTTCTATCTTTTTGGAGTAATGGTAGGAATTTTCTGTCCTAGGCAACAAGATTAAATGGAGTACAGGTCCACTTAAAATAATATACCATATTAGTGTTACCTATTGTGCTGCATCTTTCTAATCTATAAGTGCAAATGATTTTAACAGACTGAAAAAAAAACTAAATATGACATTTGCAAGCATTTGTGGCCCCTTTCAGTCAGTGCTGATGACCAAATCTGCTGGGTACCCTCTTCCAGACAGGGCAGCCATCAGAAATTTTGGGGCCCCTTACACACATTTAGGCCTGCCCACCCCCTCCCCTGGGTCTGACCACCAACATTTTCTAGGGCCCACCCACCAAATCTGCCCACTGGTCATCCCACTGAGTCCCCATCCATGCCCAGCATCATCCATCCCTCTCCACAATGTATGCATTGTGGAGAGGGATGGATGGGGATGCATTGTGGCGAGGGATGGATGGATGGTACTGGGTGGGGATGGGGATGCATCATGGAGAGGGTTGGATGGATGGATGGTGCTAGGCGGGGATGGGGGTGCTTTGTGGAGAGGGATGGATGGTGCTGGGTGGGGATGGGGGTGCATTGTGGAGAGGGATGGATGGATGGTCATGGACGAGGATGCTGATGTATTGTGGAGATGGATGGATGGATGGTGCTGGGCGAGGATGGGGATGCATTGTGGAGAGGGATGGATGGTGCTGGGCGAGGATGGGGATGCATTGTGGAGAGGGATGGAGGGATGGTGCTGGGCGAGGATAGGGATGCATTGTGGAGAGAGATGGATGGTACTGGGTGGGGGATGGGGATGCATCATGGAGAGGGTTGGATGAATGGATGGATGGTGCTGGGCGGGGATGGGGGTGCATTGTGGAGAGGGATGGATGGATGGTGCTGGGTGAGGATGGGGATGCATTGGGGAGAGGGATGGATGGTGCTGGGCGAGGATGGGGAAGCATTGTGGAAAGGGATGGATGGGTGGATGGTGCTGAGCGAGGATGGGGACGCATTGTGGAGAGGAATGGATGATGCTGGGTGGGGATGAAGATTATAGAGTTGCAGAGTTGACTCTGGGTGGGGATGATAGTTACAAAGTGAATAGGGGCTCTCCACCCATTCTCATACATTTTCCACAATGCAACTTCATCATGCCACTGATGCCAGCTTGTCAGGCTTGGCCCTCAGGTGTCCCATCCAAGGAGGAGGATATTAAATAAATTCTAAATATACAGGCAGCATATTGGGCATAGCAGCACACACTAAACTTTTGAGACTTACCCTTCAGGCTGCTCTCTGGTATTTATCTGCATGCACCTGATAGGGCAGGTTTCATGCAGATAGATGCTGGCAAGCTGACCACACCCCCTGCCCGTGTCCCAGCCAATCACATTGTAAAGCAGCCTAGCAGTAGCCAGCAGGCTCTGCCTCAACAGGGAAGAAAGATGAGCGAGTGCTGCCGTGATGACCTGCTGAGGGGGGGCGGAGTCTCGGGCTGCATGTAAAGTTTCTCTCCACTCCTCTATACCGGGGGGGGGGGGGTGCTAGTGAAAGGAGGCTATATGGCGGCCACAGGTAATCGATTTCATGTGCTGCTGTATGGGAAGCGGGCCCTGGCAAGCCGGGCCCCTTTGGACGGCTCGGGCCCCTTACTTGAGTACTGCCTGTACCCCCCTGATGGCGCCCCTGCTTCCAGATGTCTTCTTGTATTTAGTTCCTTAGTGTAGAAGGCATCTATAATTAAGGTACCCAAATATATGAGATGATTGTTGTACAACCCAGTTAAACACATTTGGAATAGGCAACAATACCTTGTTTCTTGGTAGCCCCATCTAAAATATATGGTTAAATCTTACTTATTTTTTCTTTCCCCAATATTTAAGAGGTGCTCCAGGCTCCCCCTAAAAAAAATATGTCAGCAGCAACAAATACTGTAGCTGCTGACTTTTAATATAAGGACACTTACTTGCCCAGGGTTCCAGCGATGTCCTCACCCAAGCCAATTCTTCAATCACATTCGGGTGCAGGCACCGGCATCTTACGCAAGGGAAACCGGAAGTGAAGGTTTGTAGCTCTATAGCCAGTTTCCTACTACACATAAAGGTAAACAACATGGTGTGCATTCCAGACACCAGTCTGACCACCATAACAATGCCATTCGTGGGTCAATCACTACACCTAGCGGCTGTACACCTAAATATGGATCAACATATACCCCGGATGGTAAGACCCAGACCCTGATAGCGCTATTAATCATTATCTTTAGATGGCTCTCAAAACACATCCATTTCTGTAAGCACCAGATCTGCTCCTGCTCTTGCATTGGCTATGGGGACCTGTGATGTCAAATTATGGGCGTGCATAGATAATCAACTGTGCTATACAATGGGAACCTGGTATTATTGTGTGTGTATGCATATATGTGTGTATATATATATATATATATATATATCAGCTGTCACTCTAGCCCTGCCTATCCATTGGACCACCCACAATAGTGGGTGGTGCCCAGGGGCCTCTCTGGGATGTGTTCTATGTATGCGCATATGTATATAAGAAGCTGAAGGAGGTAGCACTGCTAGGCTCCGAGGAAAAAGGTATCCCTTCGAAGCGCTTCAGCCAGCAGTGGTCCTCATATCCTCTCCTTCATCACCTGGAGACTGCTATTATCAGACCTCTTGCCACAAGTTAAAGGCTTTTACATTGCAGTTTCTTTCACATGCTTGTGAGTAATTTTTATTCATTCTTTTAATAAACTTATCAAAGGATAATGCACAAGGCTGGTGCACCCTCTTTTATTTATTCCTTTTTTGATTGCTAGGATACCCCTATCATGGAGGGCAGCAAGGCCTGAGACATTTTCCACCCTGAACTTTAGATCCCCTGATCAGCACACTTGTGCGCAAGAGTATTTGTTTGCTCCTACTGCACATGCCTGAGCTGCACTGTGCTTTGTTAATGGTCATGCAATTTTCTGGGACCTGTGATGTGTCCCAGACAGCTGTGGGGGAAGGAGGGGAGCCGAACTTCTGGCTTAGGTTGCCACTGCGTATCTGACCAGAAGTGGGAGTAGGTACATGTCAAAAACAGGTACCCCCCCTCCCCCAAAGAGTGCCAAATGTGGTAGTGGGGGGGGGGGGTGCAAACAAGCTGAACTTTCCCTTTTGGGTGAAGTTCTGCTTGAAGCTGGCACAAAGTTGTTTGTACAGTGCACTCTCAGCTGATTGTAAATCGCTGTGCAAGCTGTTGGTGCTATATAAATCCTGTATACTAATAATATACAGTAAGTACGGATGTGTGATTTTATGTCTATGGGTACCTACCATATAGTACCTAGTGTACCATTATGCCTATGGTCTTTAGGACAGTGCTAAGTAAGGTATACCTAAGATTTTTTTTCATTCGTTTTTGATACAGCAGGAATAGGGTTAGAACCTCAGACAGGGTTTTTATTGCCGTATTAAGTAAAATTAAATCTGAAGGTTACACATTTTGCTTTTGGCGCTGTCTTTCTTTCACACCCAATCCCTACTTATGCAAAGAGCCAAACTTTGGCCACCACTCCTGGAAACGCTGCGTAAGGAGAAATATTTCATCTATGCTGCTTAAGACCTCACTGAAAAAACCTACTGCTTTAAGGGATCCAACATCCCATACCTCTTCTTTGCTTCTCAAAGATTTTAATGCCATCATTGTGCCTGGGTAGATTCACCTTTCTCATTTGTCCTGTGACCATACCCTGGAATGAAAGTGATAAGAAATCCAAACTTTTACAGTTGTCACTAGAACAGGAAGTTAGGAAAGGCTTTCTAAGAGGGTATTTACCCCTTACCTGATTTTCTCTCTCTTTCTCAATTTGTGTCTACAAGACAAGCACTTAAAGTGCTACTAAACCCACACCAGTAAAATCAGTCTGTATATGCAGTAAAGCATTCTTGTTATACTAACTGTGGAATCTAAAGGGTTAATCCTCATTGTGTAAAAAGGCTGCTTGATCCTATCTACTCTGATTCTCCCCCTCTTCCACTGTGCCCAATCCATCTCCTGATGCGAAAGAGTCTTTGGAGTCACTCTGCACATACTCAGTTTGGTGTGTATTGCTAGTAGGCTTTTTTTTCCTGGGAGGGTGCATGTGATAAGCACTGGGCCAATCAGCACTGTCCAATCAGAGGATCAGGGGTCCTATAGCCTCATAGGACAGTCAGAGCAGAATGAATACTCCTCCTACAAGCTTTAACCAGACACTGATAAAAGTCACAAGACTGCTATATACTGCTGATGAGAAAAAGTATTTAGCAGTTTATATTTACTAAAATAATTGCATTTCCATGTTCTGTGTACTGTGGGTGACCAGATATAGTGAACACAGGGTCCTGGGTTTAAGTGAAATCTTCCCAATGGGACACAGACAGAAAAAAAACCCGTACTGCTCTTTAAGCAATTTCCTACTGTATCCTATTTACTGTGTGTATATCTATGTATATATAACTTCCCTAGTTCCTAAACTTTTGTTTGATTTCCCAGTTGTTTCTTTAGTCTTTTGTGTTAGCTAACCTTAAAGTGGTTCTAAATGCTAAATGCTTCTCTGCATTACGGTAAAGAATGCAACGCTAACTGTCCCTCTCTTTATCCCTAAACACTTATGTGGCTCTTCTCACTAATCCAGCGCTGCTCCAGGCTGCACCACTACTCCTCCACTTGCTGCTCTAACAGGAGACACTGAGGGCAGTGGGAGCCATAGGTTGCTGCTGTCAGTTAGACTCCTGTGAGGAGGGATTGGGCTTGCCAATGCTGTGTGTGGCTGTGAACACTTACAGCCCAGCTCGGAAGTGTGTCTGCTGGGGTGCCCCAATAGCACATGGTTTGCTAGGTGGGCACTTTGAAGTAGAAGGAGCAGACAATGCCAGTGGGGGACTGCCAAGGAGACCTCTCTGTGCTTACCCATAGGCATTGGAAGGGGCCTGAAATACAAGACAGGGCCTACTGAGTGATAGAATCTGAAAGCAACTTTATTATAGGGGGAAAAGCTTTCCTAGGCCATATACTCTTCTCCTTGTCCCATAACTGGGTGTCTCTCACTCTTGTGTCTGCATTTCTTTATTTCCTTGTCTCTGCGCCAATACATGGACTACCCTTTTATCATTGCTATCAGTTACTGCCCATAATCCTGACCATTATGTTTTCCTCTAGATTACCAAGGTACGTGTTACATGTCAAACTGGTAAAATATAGTTCTAGGCATAGACTTCTGTTTTGGTATTTTTGTTTGTTTTGTATACTCTCTTCCCAACACCCCTAAAGCTGAGCAAGTAATCCCACAATACGTTATGTAAGTCTATAGATTTTACTTTTATATTACCAAATATGTACACAGTACTTTGCAGAAGATACATAGGAACAGCGGGAGTCACAATACAATACAGGGATAAGTGCAACCAAGCATAAAGACAAACACAGAGGAGAAGGAAGCTTACTGTCTGAGTGCTATATTGGAAGGCACACAGAGAAACTTGGAGTATGTATAAGTGCGTTGGTTTGTAGTGTTTGATCAGTCTGGTAAGAATATTATGAAGACGTTTGTTGAGTCTTGATCTAAAGTAACTGAAATACTTTTGTTAACAAGCTGTGTTTTCAGTAGGTGAGGTCGGTTACCTACCCTGTAATATTCAAAAGTAGTAAAATGAATATTGCCTGGGGATAGATGGCATTATAATTGACTCTGCAGTATATGTCTACCCTAAAGTAAAGTAACATGAAATTATGAAAATATATAGCACAAATTGATATTTCAGTTGTTTGATCAATACATCAAGATGAATCTGATATGCCTTAATGCTTTCAAGATGTAAACTTTTGAGTTTGGGGGAAATCTCAGCTATTTACTGTAACACATTGATGGATTGCATAGCCCTGTGTTGTATTTATAGTGCTAGCATGTAATCATCAATTACCAGGGGTAAGGCGTATTAGAATGCGCATATAATGCAGATAGACCCTATTTTCAAGTAAAAATCTGTTAAAATCATAACATACCAACAGAATAGGACTGTAAAGAGAAAAAAAAAGTGTCCGTCTTTAATTGGGCTTTAAACTTAAACAGTTTCTTTCAGTTATTATGGTTGTGCTTCCTTTTATCATTTTACAATTTGATACAAAAAATAATAGAGAGAATTCATTTTCAAACATTTTAAACTTTGTTTTTAGAAAAAGTAGGTATGTGATTCCCTAAGGAAGTACTGTAAAATATTAACATTTTTGTGTGTGGCCCCGGGTAGAACAAATGTGAACCATTGTTGAGTTGTGTGATCCAAAACTGCCACATTTTACTTAAAGTGTAAGTAAACTCCCCTATCGTTTTCAGCCAAGGAAGCTGCCATCTTTGCCTCTGTTTAATCTTCAACTGCTATGGTGCTGCACATGTGATTCGTTATGACACCAGCCATTGGGTGGTTTGATAGTTTGGCTGAGAGCACAGCCAATGTGCAGTTAGCATTCCCGGCATGCCTTTTTTTTTAACTGTTTAAATCCATGGGTTTACTTCCACTTTAAGTTTGACATGTCCGCTGTAGATTCACTGCACTGGAATTTATTGCATTATTTCAATCTGTGGAATCCTTACCTAACCAAATTTCCTTATAACTCAACATGTAGCCTATAATAGTAGCTTTGTTACATTAACAATCATTAAAAACAATTTTGCATAAAATGCCATTTTTTTACATTTTTTAATTTGTCGTCTTGTAATTCACATTGAGCATTTAGCATGTTAAATTCATTACCCGAAAAAGCTAAAATACAAGTACCATATTTCAGGATGATGCACTCAGTGTGTCAGGTGGACCCAAAATCAGACATGCAAATAATGTCTGCAGACCAGACATATTATACTTCTTGTATGGGATTGTCAAATAAGCACTTTTTAAGTCAGTCCTTGAAACTGGAATGCTTGCTCTCTACAAAGTAATATATTTCTATGAGCAAATAATAAGACAGAACATACAACTGATCCACCCCGTGATTTTAACACTCATTTATTAATATGTAGCTTTTATGGTTTGTGTTTTTTTTTGTTCTTCTACCTGTCGGTTACTCCGACTGACTTCTAACCAACTTGTCCCTAGAGTTTTCATGAGTATTACTGTAGTAGGGAATGTAGAAAAAAAGATCTATTTGGAACATAGGCTGATCTAAATGGCTCTATGTCCAGTGTAAATTGGTATATAATAGAAATACTGATGCCTTTTTATGCTAGGCACAGCATAAAAGATATGTTATGGTGTGTCTCAGCACTATGGTTAAAGACTAACTTCATCTTTTCCACACAATAGATTATGCAGTGAAGGGGCTCCAGTAGATATTGACCACTTCAGCCCCGGAAGATTTTACCCCCTTTCTGACCAAAGCACTTTTTAAAATTTGGCACTGTGTCACTTTAACTGACAGTTGTGCGGTCATGCAATGCTGTACCAAAACAAATTTGCGTCCTTTTTTTCCCACAAATAGAGCTTTCTTTTGGTGGTATTTGATCAGTATCAATGAAAGGTACAGTGTAAAAAGAAAATAAAAAAGCAAACTAAATGATTAAAAACAAACAAAACAAAAGCACCCCTGTTCCCCCATGCTCGCGTGCAAAAGTGAATGCAAGCGTCAGTCTCGTGTAATATGTAAACAGCAATTACACCATGCATGTGAGGTATCACCGCAAACGCCAGATCAAGGGCAGTCATTTTAGCAGTATACCTCCTCTGTAAATCTAAAGTGGTAACCTGTAAAGGCTTTTAAAAATGTATGTAGTTTGTCGCCGCTGCACGGTTGTGCGCAATTTTAAAGCATGTCGCATTTAGTATCTATGTACTCGGCATAAGATCATCTTTTATATTTTACCAAACATCTGGGCAATATAGTGTGTTTTAGTGCATTCAAATTTAAATTGTTTTTTTTCTTTAAAAAAATTGCGTTGCTGCGCAAATACTCTGTGAAAATAAAAATTGCAACACCCACCATTTTAATCTGTAGGGCCTTTGCTTTAAGAGAAAGGGCTTTATCTTCAAGTGGTTAGAAGAGTGGGTGATGTGTGGCATAAGCTTCTAATGTTGTACAGAAAATACCAGGACAGTTCAAACACCCCCCCCCCGCCCGTGACCCTGTTTTGGAAAGTAGACACCCCAAGCTATTTGCTGAGAGGCATGTTGAGTCCATGGAATATTTTATATTTTGCCACAAGTTTCAGGAAAATTACAATACTTTTTTCACAAAGTTGTCACTAAGCGATATATTGCTCAAACATGCCATGGGCATTTGTAAAACTACACCCCAAAAAACTTTCTGCTGCATATCCTGAGTATGGGGATACCACATGTGTAGACACCCCAGGGTATTTTCTGACTTCCTCTTCACTCTCTATCATGCTCAGAAATGTGTAGGCCTCTTCACTAGTTTACCTTCGATTGGACATTGTAGCCTCTAAATTTACTACCAAAAAACCTGTTAGCGTTCACAGGGATCAGGCCTGACTCTGCGAACGCTGCAGTTATGTGTGTTGTGTTTTGTAAGTGACAGTGATCGATTGATACTACACTTGGGTGTGCTGGGCAAAGGGGCTAAACGCAGGTGTTAGCAGGTATCTGGGCTGATCCCGCTAATGCTGCATTTTTGGGAACCCTAAACTACTGGGGACGCTAGTATAGATCTGATCAGATTAGATATTGATCCATTCAGACACTATAATACTAAGGGAGTCGTATGGTGCGTGCGTGGGTGTTAGCGCTACTGGCACTAATTTGACGCTGCCTGGGGCTGACGCAGACCTTAACTGGTGCTAAAATCGAACTGATGTCACCGGCTGGGTGATCAGGGGATTAAGATCTGATCAGATCAGATATTGATCCATTCAGACACTATACTACTAAGGGAGGTGTATGATGTGTGTGTGGATGTTAGCGCTACTGACACTAATCTGATGCTGCTTGGGGCTGACGCAGACCCTTACTGATGCTAAAACCTAACTGATGTCACCCGCTGGGTGATCAGGGGTTAAACCCTTATTAGGTAATATACGGCAGGTACCCTGAAGCTATAAAAAAAATAACTAACTAGTGTCACCTGTGACACTAATACAGTGATCAGAAAATAGATCTACGAGTGACACTGGTGAAAGGGGGTGAAAGGGTTAACTGGGGGCTAAACCTTTTATTTATGGGGTACCCTAGACCTACCTGGGCCTACTACTACCTGCCCTAACGCTGATTAGTGTCACAAGTGACACCAATGCAGTGATCAGGAAAAATCTGAAAACTGCAATTGGTGACACAGTGACAGGGAGTGAAGGGGTTAACTGGGGAGGCAATCGGGTGCGGGGTGAAATGTGTGTCTACGTGTACTGTGTCAGTGTAGTGTTGGTGCAACTCACTTTTAGATGTCCTCTCAGCTCTCTCTGGAACTGAAAAGAATTCCAAGAGGGGAGATGACATCACTTTCCCTGCCTGTGTTTACACTTACAGACAGGGGAAGCCTTTCATTGGTCAGAACCGATCAGCAGGTCCAGGCCATAAATCATTGGTCTGGACCTGAAGACTGATCGAATCTGCAACGAATCCGATGGCCGCGGGCACAGTGGGGGCACCCGCCATTCTGCCAGTCAGACAGTCAAACTGCACAAGGTAGTTATACGACATCATGAAGGTCTCTCCCAGGCAAAATTTCAAAGCAGACTGGGGTTTCAAGATGTGCTGTTTAAGCACTTTGAAAGAAGAACAAGAAGCATGCAACATTAAGAACCAAAGACGCAGCAGTTGGCCAAGGAAACTTATTGCAGGAAACGAAAGTGACATCACTTCCCTTGGACATCGGAAGGTGTCATCAGCACAGAACTGGTGGAAACCAGAGGGGCCCAGGTACACCCATCTACTGTCCATGGAAGTCTGGCCAGAAGTGGTCTTCATAGCTTCATAGTAGTATTGCAGCCAAAAAAACATACTTCTGAAACAAGGCTAGGAGACTCAACTATGCACAAAAACATAGGAACTGGTGTGCAGAAAAATGGCATCAGGTGCTCTGAACTAATGAGTGAAATATTTGACTGTAGTAGAAGGTAGTTTGTTTTTGAAGGGCTGGAGAGCGGTAAAATTTTGATTGACCACAGGCAACAGTGAAGCATGGTGGAGGTTCCTTGCAAGTTTTGGCCTGCATTTCTGCAAATAGAGTTGGAGATTTGTTCAGGTTCGATGGTGTCCTCAGTGCTGAAAAATACAGACAGATATTTATCCATCATTCCCTACCATCAGGGAGGCATGTGATTGGCCCCAAATTTGTTCTGCAGGAGCCAAAACACCGCCAATATCATTAAGAACTATCTTCGGTGTAAAGAAGTTCAAAGGGGTCCTGGCAGTGATGGTTTGGCCCCCACAGAGCCCTGATCTCAACACCATCAAGTCTGTCTGGGATTACATGAAGAGACAGGAGAGTTTAAAGCAGCTTACATGCACAGAAGATGTGTGGTTAGTTCTGTTTGGAGCTACCTACCTGCTGAGTTCCTTTAAAAATCGTGTGCAAGTATACTTAGAAGAATTGATGCTGTTTTGAAGGAAAAGGTGGTCACACCAAATATTGATTTAAATTCCTCTTCTGTTTATTCACTCTTTTTACTCATTTTGTTAAGATAAAAAATAAACTATTAACACTTCTATTTCTGTAAATGTTCTTAATTTACGGCTTTTTTTCCACACCAGTCTAAAACGTTTGCACAGTTCTTTGTCTCTCAATTCTTTTGCTTGTATAGTATCACAAAGGCCTTCCATCTTCTTAAAGATTCAATGTTTTACAAAAAATAAAGATTTGACAATTTGCCTGCAAAACATGCAATCTGACATTTGCTCAGGGAGTATATTTCATTAGGTGGGGAGTTCTTAAATGTGTCTGATTTTACTTAAAGTGAACTTTTCAAGCAAAAAAGTACTCAAAAGAAAGTAAAAAAAAACAATACTGGTAAAATGCAAGCATTTTGTATGGACTGTTGGCACCATTGCGTCACTCGATGTCACTGCCAGTTAACTTTAATATCCGCCCCTTTCTTTCTCTAAGACCTGCAAACTTTATATATTTTGGTGAGTTGTAGGTGTGATGCATTACAGGTGCATTATCCAATTTTACTACATCCTTATGTAATGCATGCTGTTCTGGAAACTGCACCAAAGATCCAGCAAGCAGCACTTTTTCAAATGCACCACACACACAACGCAATTAAAATACACAGGTGTGAATAAGGCCCTAAGTCCTAATGGCATTTTGCATTTGAATTATGGCAGTTGGCTTAAGACCAGGAGGAATGGAGCTTAGGTTGGCCATACACATACAGTTAAGAGGGGTAGTAGAAAGTACCTCTCTTAAGTGGCCTTTTTCGACTTTTTTACTGTAGAGGAATCTTTAAAATAAGTATATCCTTAGTTCACAGTACAGTTGTGTAAGTTATAGATATAATAGATAATGAATCATTTGGAGTAGCTAGCATATTTGACAGCCATGGTGGATAATAATTTCTAAAGAAAGAACACAGTGAAATGTTAGTCTCATCTTATATTGGCAGTTGATGGTGACCTCTCGCCTTATCTTGGAAATCAGTGAGAGAAATGTCACCATACATTGGTGTTTAGTGGAGAAGGGCCTCCTTACATTGGTGGTCAATGGAAGAATGACCTTTTTTCTTTTAACCACTACAGCCCCGAAAGATTTGGCTGCTCAATGACCAGGCCATTTTTTTGCAATACGGCACTGTATCGCTTTAACTGACAATTGCGTGGTCATGCGATGATGTACCCAAAAAAATTGACATCCTTTTTTTCCCCACAAATAGAGCTTTCATTTGGTGGTATTTGATCACCTCTGCAGTTTTTATCTTTTGCGCTATAACAAAAGAAGAGCGTCAATTTTGAAAAAAACACAGTATCTTTTACGTATTGCTAAAATAAATATCCCACATTTTGTATCAAAAAACATTTTTTTTCCCCGATATGTATTCTTCTACATATTTTTGGTAAAAAAAAAAAAAAAATCGCAATAAGCATATATTGATTGGTTTGTGCAAAAGTTATAGCACCTACAAAATAGGGGATAGATTTATGGCATTTTTATTATTATTATTTTTTTTTACTAGTAATGGCAGCGATCTGCGATTTTTATTGGGACTGTGATTTTGCGGCAGACAAATTGGACACTTTTGACACATTTTTGGGACCATTGACAATTATACAGCGATCAGTCCTATAAAAAATGCACTGATTACTATATAAATGTCACTGGCAGGGAAGGGGTTAACAGTAGGGGGCAATCATGGGGTTAACTGGGTTCCCTAGGTGTGTTCTAACTGTAGGGGAGATGGGACTGTCTAGGAGGAGAGAGAGATCGTGTTCATACTTAGTATGGACACACGATCTGTCTCTACTCCCCTGAAAGAATGAGGATCTGTGCGTTTACACACACAGATCCCGGTTCTCGCTCTGTCACGAGCAACCGTAGGGGCCCGGCAGTCATTGCGCCCGCCGGGCACACACATCGGCTCTGGGCACACGCTGCTGTGCTCTCGCCCCAAGTGGCCAAAAGGTAATGCAAGGTAACGCTGTTTCGCCCCTCCATTCTGCCGCAGTAAAACTGCAACAGCTGGTCAGCAAGCAGTTAATGGTCAGTGATAGAAGTGCCTTTTTACATTGGTAGTCAGTGAGAGACGTCCCTCTTTACATTGGTAGTCAGTGAGAGACGTGCCTCTTTACATTGGTAGTCAGTGGGAGAAGTGCCTATTTACATTGGTAGTCAGTGAGAGATGTGCTTCTTTGCATTGGTAGTAAGTGGAAGAGGTGCCTCTTTACACTGGTAGTCAGTGAGAGACGTGCCTCTTTACATTGGCAGTAAGTGTAAGAGGTGCCTCTTTACATTGGTAGTCAGTGAGAGACGTGCCTCTTTACATTGGCAGTAAGTGGAAGAGGTGCCTCTTTACATTGGTAGTCAGTTAGAGACGTGCCTTTTTACATTGGTAGTCGGTGAGAGATGTGCATCTTTAGATTGGTAGTAAGTGGGAGAGGTGCCTCTTTACATTGGTAGTAAGTGGAAGAGGTGCCTCTTTACATTGGTAGTCAGAGAGAGACGTGCCTCTTTACATTGGTAATCAGTGAGAGACGTGCCTCTTTACATTGGTAGTCAGTGAGAGACGTGCCTTTTTACATTGGTAGTCAGTGAGCGATGTGCCTCTTTACATTGGTAGTCAGTGAGTGATGTGCCTGTTTACATTGGTAGTAAGTGGAAGAGGTGCCTCTCTACATTGGTAGTCAGTGAGAGACGTGCCTCTTTACATTGGTAGTAAGTAGGAGAGGTGCCTCTTTACATTGGTAGTAAGTAGGAGAGGTGCCTCTTTACATTGGTGGTCAGTGGGAGAAATGTATTCTTACATTGGTGGTAAATGGTAATGTGCTCTTTTTTATTGGTGCTCAATGGGAGAAGAATGTCCCAGAGTGACATCAGCTCTGGAACTAGGTGGACACCATCAGGTCAAACCACCAGTGTTCAAGGATCTCCTTTGCAACCTCTGAATGAACCGTATGGGTTACATGTCTCCCTGGTTGTGAAAGACTATCTGGAAAGTAGCAGATGAGGAACCTTTATCGAACTTAAAATGTTTATTTACTGCTATATTGATATGAGTGCAATCAATTATAGCCATAATTAAAGAAAATATCTCACTAGAGTTTATTTTTCAGTCCATTTTTAAAACAGATGCACCAAGACGAATCGCTGCAATTTTAACAGGAGAAAGGAAGTCTAAGAAGAAAAAAATAAAATAAAGCATTGTAAAGAATTTAGTGACAGTCTTGTGCCTGTGAAGCCTATTCCCTTGGGGATAGTACAGCTGAACTGCCTGTAAGCTTGGCAGCTTTTCCACTTGCTTTCCCTCTTCCTTCCTCTACTAAGTCCATCAGTAATAGGTTCTTTGTTCCTGTAGAACAAAAACAGAACTTAACAGCCATTCGGGAGGGGGGGATTTATTAAAAGCAGGATCAGGGTAATTGTATACGGATGGCCCTTCCACTGTACCTTAGGGCACATAAGGCACATGTTCTGTGGCACAGTTATGCAGACGAGGGAGAGGAAAACAAAATGATACACAACAGACCTGGATGGACATAATCCTTTATGTTACATAGGAAGAAAAAGAAAATTGCCATTTGTTGACTTTAACCAGCTGCTTGAGTTTAAAAACCAAGCCAGGAAGTTCAGTTATAAATAAGCATCCTGTAAGGTATCCTGCTTCAGACGTATGGTTTTTCACATAGTGATCAAATTATTATCCTGATATAATTTACCCTTCCATAAAAAAAAAACTATGTGATATATACATTATTATTATTAGTCACGATTTATATAGCACCAACAGTTTACCTAGCGCTTTACAATGTATAAGGGGGACAACACAATTACAGTACAATACAAAGGGTACAGGAGGGCCTTGCTCCTAGAGCTTACATTCTAAAGGGAAGGGGTGGTGGTACAAAAGGTAATAGCTGCAGAGAATGATTTGATGGGGGCGGCATTAAGTATATACATAAATACTGTTGTAGGTACACTCTATAATATTTTATTGAACATCTTCTTGTTACATGTGTGAATAATTATACAAATTCATTGCAAAGTTATCCGGTTTGTATTTATGACACAACTAACAGATAGTATATTACGACAGCCTTAAAAAATTGCCCTTACACGGTCACCTGTTTATTACTCTGAACTAACTGATCCCATTCAGGATATATAAGTGATAGATTAGACCTTGAGCTGTATTAGTGCAGAGGCGGTAAATAATTCCATAGATATGTGCAGATAAGTAAAATTCCTCACAGAGCTCATTAAACCTCAGATTCACTAGGAAGTCATATTCTGTTATCATCAGCTGCCAAGGAACCTCATACCTCTTAACAAATCAAAACTTTATTGCATTTGTACATGTCCAAATTTCCCGGCCATAAACTCTGTAATAATTTCTAATTGAACAGATGTTGACGGAATAAATCAGGAAATAGCTTTTGTGGTTATGGAAGGATAGGAAAGGATTATGGTGATGCCAGAGGCAGGAGCTCATGATTGCACAATTGTGCCCTGCAAGGTCACAATTTAATGTATCTCTTGTCATAAGTTAAAGTTTGGTTGTATTTCAGGTTGCTTCTGCTCACTTGTCAGAATTTTATCTAGCTTCAGAAAAAGCCATAGCTTTCTGAACACCTCCATACATCAAGAACTGGCAAGCTTAGGCCTGGTTTATAGTATCCAGAGTGCCTGGTTTGTGTTTACAGTTACAGTGGAGTATGTAAGAAGAGAATATACAGGTTGTGCAAGTTATGAGTTTTGTTTTGAAGGATGGGATCATCTTATTGCCTTCCCTCACGTGTTTTGTTAAGAATTCAATAATATCAACATTCCTTTGACTGTCCATCAACCATGTGTTTAGCCGATCCAAGCATCGGTACTGATAGGTAGTACAAGAGTTGAAGTAGATACAGTATCAAACAAAAATGAGTACACCCCTCACATTTTTGTAAATATTTTATCATATATTTTCATGTGACAACACTGAAGAAAGAGTGTCATGGTCTGGGGCTGCATTAGTGCTGCAGCTACAGTTCATTGAGGGAACCATGAATACCACTGTGACATACTGAAGCAGAGCATGACCCACTCCCTTCGGAGACTGGACTGCAGAGCAGTATTCCAACATGATAACGACCCCAAACACACCTGCAAGAGGACCACTGCCTTGCTAAAGAGGGTAAAGGTGATGGACTGGCCAAGTATGTCTCCAGACCTAAACCATATTGAGCTTCTGTGGGACATCCTCAAACGGAAGGTGGAGGAGCGCAAGGTCTCTAACATCCTCCAGCTCTGTGATGTTGTCATGGAGGAGTGGAAGCGGACTCCAGTGGAAACCTGTGAAGCTGTGGTGAACTCCATGCCCAAGAGGGTTAAGGCAGTGCTGCAAAATAATGGTGGCCACACTAAATATTGACACTTTGGGCCCAATTTGGACATATTCACTTTTGTTGCCAGTGGTTTAGACATTATTAGCTTTGTGTCGAGTTATTTTGAGGGGACAGCAAATTTACATTGTTATACAAGCTCTACACTCGCTACTTTACATTGTAGCAAAGTGTAATTTCTTCATTGTCATATGAAAAGATATAATAAAATATTTACAAAAATGTGTGGGGTGTACTCACTTTTGTGAGATTCCATATAATTCCTAACTGAATGACATTGATTTGTTAACCGACCGCTGCAGGCTAATATATGTCGGCACAATGCCAGCATTGGGCAAATGGGCGTACCTGTATGTCCCCTTTAATTGGCGGGGCTAGCGGGTGCGCACACACCGCCTGCCACATACAGGGGGACCGTGCCCATGGGACCAGCGGACTCAATGGCCGCCGGTCTCCGGTCGATTGTGCCACGGAGCCGCAGAATGGGGAAGTGCCTATGTAAACAAGGCATTTCCCCGTTCTGCCTTGTGTTATGACAGAGATCACTGCTCCCTGTCATCGGGAGCAGTATTCGTTGTCGTGTGAGTTGTAGCCCATCCCCCCCCCCCCCCACAGTTAGAATCACTCCCTAGGACACACTTAACCCCTTCATCGCCCTCTAGTGGTTAACTCCTTCCCTGCCAGTGTCATTTACACAGTAATCAGTGAAGTGTTTATAGCAAAATTGTGCCAAAAGTGTCCGATATGTCCGCCATAATGTCGCAGTCACAATAAAAATCGCAGATCACCGCCATTACTAGTAAAAAAATAAAATAAAAATGATATAAAACTATCCCCTATTTTGTAGACACTATAGACGCAAACCAATCAATATACGCTTATTGTGATTTTTTTTTACCAAAAATATGTCGAAGAATACACATCGGCCTAAACTGAGGAAAAAAATAGTTTTTTATATATTTTGGGGGGATATTTATTATAGCAAAAAGTTAAAAATATTGTTTTTTTCCCCCCAAATTGTCGCTATTTTTTTGTCTATAGCACAAAAAATAAAAACCGCAGAGCTGATCAAATACCACCAAAAGAAAGCTTTACTTGTGGAAAAAAAAGGACGTAAATTTTGTTTGGGTGCAATGTTGCCCAACTGTGCAATTGTCAGTTAAAGCAACGCAGTGCCGAATCGCAAAAAGTGCTCTGTCGGGAAGGGGGTAAAATGTTTCGGGGCTGAAGCGGTTAAAGCACTGCGCATCAAAGGTGAGAATTTGTATAATCCAGGTCAGGCAGTATGAAAAAAAAGGTGCAAATTCGAACATCTTTACCCTTTTAGGTTGTACTTTATACCATAGTGAAAAGAATAACCCAAAATAATAATTCACATATCGCTCTTTATCGTTTTGTCTGTTCATACCATGGCTGAGTAACTTGGGTTCAACACCGTGTTTTATCACACCCTGCTCTTCGCATGTTTTTTTTTTTTGTTTTGTTTTTTAGTGCAGTCTTTTTTTTTTTGTTTCATGAACAATAAGAGACCAAAATTTAGGCTGGCCATGCACGGTGCAAATTTATTTATTAATGCAGTTGTCTTCTCCCGGCGGGGGTGGGCAGGGGAAGGATATAGCAGCCTCCAGCGATAATCACAAGAGAATTGGGCAGGCTGGTTGTTCTCAATTTGATCGATCGATAAACATGGTACATTCAACTTGCCCATTAACGGTTAGAATCTCGGCCTGCTGAACTGGCAAAAATTAGAACCATGTATAGCCGGCCTTACAGTTTTTGAATTAGGTTTTTAAACAGTGACACCTTCTGCCATTAGATCATGGGTGGAGCTTGATCAACCAACCAGCTTGATCAATCAGCCTTTTATGAAGATTTAAATTTCATAAATGATCTCAGGGCACAGTTGTGCTGAGGGTCACATCTGCATGACTTTTAAGATGGGAACATACATATTTGTCGCTCAGGAGTCGATGCGCATGCCCAGCGGTCACGATGATCCACGTCCTGTCAGGGGACTAGAGACAGATTGTGTGTTCCTAGTATATAGGAACACCGATCGGTCTCCTCCCCTAGTCAGTCCCCTCCCCCCACAGCTAGAATCATTCTTTTATAGCACCGATCGCTGTATAAGTGTCACTGGTCCCAAAATAGTGTCAAAAGTGTCCGATTTGTCTGTCCCAATGTCGCAGTCATGATAAATATCACAGATCGCCGTCATTACTAGTAAAAAAAAAAAAATGCCATAAATCTATCCCCCAGTTTTGTAGGTGCAAAAACTTTTGCGCAAACCAATCAATATATGCTTATTGCGATTTTTTTTTTTTTTTTTAACAAAATATGTAGAAGAATACATATTGATCTAAACTGAGGAAAAAAAATGTATATATATATATATATTTTTTTTTTTTTTTTTTATTGGAATATTTATTTTAGCAAAAGGTAAAAAATATTTAGTTTTTTTCCAAATTTGTCAATTTTTTTGTTTATAGTGCAAAAAATAAAAACTGCAGAGGTGATCAAATACCACCAAAAGAAAGCTCTATTTGTGGGGAAAAAATTATAAAAATTTCATTTGGGTACAGTGTTGCATGACCATGCAATTGTCATTCAAAATGTTACAGCGCTGAAAGGTGGCTTGGGCAGGAAGGGGGTGGAAATGCTCTGTATTGAAGTGGTTAAGATCGGGCATTATCAACCATTGTGTTGACCCGCCAAACTCATCACAGCGTTCTGTATTTCTTTTTTCATTCTGTAATGGCTAGAGAGCTCTTGATGACTTTGCAGCTAAGTAGATGGTGAATATAGATTTTATTTCCTGTGGCAAGCCACTGTAAATGCCTGTAATTGGATGGTTCCTGATGGAAGCTTTATGGTTTCATAATTAAACATGATTGGAGTTATGGGATGGTAAGCCTCAGGCAACTGCATGGAACAAAACCCAAGGTTAATTTAGGCCTACAGGAGACTGCTCAAAAGTGCTGCAATTAGAGACAGTCAAGTGCTCCTGGTTGCATGTCAAAGGAAACAAATGTTTTTGTTTCATTTATGTGACACATAAAGCATGTTTTATTTATCTTTATGACTTCATCTTAAATGACCGAATGCATTAAATGATATGATACAGCAACATATCTTGGTATAATTTGATGTACTCATACATATAAATTGACTCCTAAAACCATATCCAGCAATAAGTAAATCAAACGAATCCCTTTCATGACTAAGCCTATTTTTGACATTTGGTGTTTACAAGTTAAAATCCGTATTTTTAGCTAGAAAATTACTTGGAACCACCAAACATTATATATATATATATATATTGTGAGGGGTTAGCTTGGCAGCGGGTGTGTGTGACCCCCTGGATGGGTTCACAACACAAAACCAGGCACAGCAGACAGCGTTGTAGGTGCAAAAAACAAAAGATGCGGTTTATTTATGCTACATGCAGTGATACATATAACAGCCAAACAAAAATAAAACATGAAAATAAATCCTGGTCAGCTTGACCTCTAACTACACACTTAGATTCCCTGTCTAACAACTGAGTGCAGCCTTGTGCTGCACCAGTCCCTGTCACTGTTGTAGAGGTTTGCCACACAGGCATTAACTCACCGCACAGAACAGAACAGATATCACACTCCCCAGTCTATACAACACAAAACTGGTTCCAGGATGGAGCATCTCCCTAAGCATGCTGGGGTTTTTTGTAGAGGTCTTAATGAGCCCACTTACTTCAGCTGGGCTCATTAACTCTTCCTCTCTAATTGTAAAAGTCTGCATAAAGCCTGAATCTAGGGCACACATATTTCCCATCCTGGATACAACCAGGTGACTTTACCTGCGTGCTGCCACAATATATATATATTTTTTAGCAGAGAATCTAAAGAATAAAATGGAGATTGTTGCAATATTTTATGTCACACGGTATTTGAGCAGCAGTGTTTTAAACACAACTTTTTGGGAAAAGGGACACTTTTATGAATAAAAAAAAAAAAAAGTAAAATTAGCCCAATTTTTTTGCACAATGTGAAAGATAATGTTACACTGAGTAAATAGATACCAAACATGTTGCGCTTTATAATTGGGATCCCTCCTTTGCACTTCAAAGTATTCAGATTGGCGTTTTCGATGATTCTGAATACTGTATTTTTTTTAAACTGGCGCCATTGGCAGCCGAGTAAACGGGAAGTGACGTCATGGCGTTGCTTCCGTGTTTACGATTAGGAGGCTGGAATGAAGCCACTTACGGCTTCATTCCAGTCCCTCCCTACCCTCCAAAAGCGGCGGATTGTTCATCGGTGCTCCCCATTGAACAGGAGCCCCGGTAAGAGCGGCGGGAGGGGGGTCTTCCCCTCCCGCTCCTCCGGCATAACAGCCGAGCAGCTTTTAGCCGCATCGGTTGTTATGGCTGTTAAGCCGATCGCCCGTCCTGAAAAACAAAAGCGGGATGATGCCTGCAGCTGCGGGCATCATCCCGGTATAACCCCTGGAATCCGAGTACGCACATCTGCGTATGCTCAGCAGAAAGGGGTTAAGTTTCTTTTTACAAATTCTGTGGTCTTTGGGGGTTTTATGTCAGAGATGATGAAATCTTTTTTTATTTTTTTGTTTTGGATAGAGTGTGCAAGAGTTAGTGAATTTTTTGTTGGATTTTTATTGCTGTTTCTGTTTGACCTTGGGAGGTTCAAGCTCTGTTTATTGGGGAATCCAAACCTTTGCAGTTGTTACTGAAGGTGAGAAAAAACTCTAGATGGAAACACCTGTTCTAAGCATGAATTTCCCCTCAATTTAGAGTGATTTCCACTCTTTTCCTTTTGAAAAAACAATACCCTTGCTCAACTGGTCAATTACTGCATGGATTATTGGGGTCGGTGCTCGTAGCTAGAACGTGTGCTCCCAAAACAACAGTCCATAAGAGATGGTAGCCGGCAGTTGCTGGCTACTATCTCTTATGGACTGTTGTTTTGGCAGCACACACACTTTTCCTTTTGCTTCCTTAAGGAAAGGAAGTGGCCCCTTTCACACAGATGCTCCAATCATGTCCTCCTATTTGTTATTGCAGGCTAACCCAATCTGAACCTCTATTCTTCTCTATGGAATGGCGGGTGTAAACAGATGTGTCCATTTACACCCGTCTACATCCAGTCTGATCTGATCTGCCAAAAAGAGACAGCTGGGGATCCTCTTCTGTCCAGTGGTTTGGATCGAATGGCAGTTGGGTATAAACAGGCAGGCAGTCCGTTTACAACAGGCTGCCCATAGAGGAGAGTGGGCTGTCATCCACCTGCTCAGTGGGGATTAGCGGGCACTGGGTAGTTTCCCGTCTGAGCAAGTGAATCACAGCTGGTGTCCACCCCATGTGAAAGGGGCCTTGAAAAGAACAAAAATCCAAAAAGTGTTTTGGCTACAGATATACTTTAAATAGTATCCGCCAGTTTTGACCTTATTGCAGGAGTACACAATAGCTGCCTGTTACTGTGTAATCTAGATAAAGCCTTTTTCTTCAATATATTAACCTCTTCTCGACCTGTGTAAGACCCCTTTCACACTGAGGCACTTTGCAGGCGCTATAGTGCTAAAAATAGCACCTGCAAAGCGCCCTGAAACAGCGGCTCCATTCACTCTGCCCATGGCCTTTCACACTGGAGCGGTGCACTGGCAGGGTGTCAGAAAAAGTCCTGCCAGCAGCTTCTTTGGAGCGCATTAGAGGTGGTGAACTCACCCTTGCCCATTGAAAACAATGGGGCGGTGCTGCTATACCACCGGGAAAGTGCCGCTGCAGCAGCATTTTTTGGGCGGATTTAACCCCTTTTCAGCGACCGAATAGTGCTGCTAAAACGATGGTAAAGCGGCGCTAAAAATGGCGCCACTTTACAGCTGACGCCCGGGGCAGCTCAGTGTGAAAGGGGTCTAAATGTGGCCAGCATCAGTTGTTGTTAGCGATCTGTGAAGCATCTGACACTACATGTATTCAGCTTCAGTTAGGGTCTGTGTTGATCAGCTTTTGTTGATGTCAAGAGGGTTTTGCATACCCATACAAGTATATAGAAATGCAAAAATCTACTTAAGGGCTGGTTAACGAGGGTTTTGCACAGAGAAGCCTTGATTTTCCTCTTCTGGGGTGTCCCACCATCGCTCCGGACCCCTCTCCTTCATCGGTGCCCCCACGGAGAGCTGCTTTCCCAGGGGGCACCCGTGCGGGCACGCTCCCGAGTCCCACTGCTGCGTCCATTGACACAGACAGCGGGACTTGGTCCCTCCCCCCTGCTTCTTTGTCACTGGATTTGATTGACAGCAGCAGGAGCCAATGGCTATCAATCTGTCCAATAAAGAGAGAGACAGCAGCTGAAGCTGCTGGGCTCATGCCCATCGCTGAAACAGATCGGGCTCAGGTAAATAATAGGGGGGGGCTCTGGGGGGCAGCTGCAGCAAAAGAGGTTTTTCACCTTAATGCGTAGAACAAACCTTGAGCCTTTACAAGCCATTTAATAGTAGGTGTGAACAGGTTGTGGCGTCACATGGCAGGGCTGAATTTTTTTGTTTTGCAAGTGTACTTTCAAACATATGCTCATAAACTTTCAATTATTCTGACATTTTTATTTGTATGTACGTGTTTTTGTGCTGATGAGTACGTTGTCTATGTTATCAGCCATTTTAGGCTGCAGGTGACAATCCTACTAAGAGTCCATTCACACAGGGGCAACACGAC
The DNA here is from genome assembly GCF_037356315.1 of Lithobates pipiens. Classification (NCBI taxonomy): domain Eukaryota; kingdom Metazoa; phylum Chordata; class Amphibia; order Anura; family Ranidae; genus Lithobates; species Lithobates pipiens. Next base: position 302,854,687 of record NW_027507718.1, read on the forward strand.
TTCCAGTGAGACTGGGAGGTAACTTGGACATGACTTGTTTATGAATCACAGCACGACTTGAAGCAACTTACAAGGCAACTTGAAGTTGCCTCCAGGACAGGGAACTTTGCCAGTGGCCAATCACATAATAATCAGCTCTGTGGGAGGGAGGGGTTTGCCTAGAAAACTATTTTTACTTCCTGGAAAGTTGCTTCAGTTAAGACAGGGGATCAGACTTGGAGGCAAATTCCATTGAAATCAATGGGTACAAGTTGGCTAGAAGTCAGATTGAAGTAGTACAGGAACCTTTGGCACTGCTCCTGGTTTTACATTAAGACGGCTCTCATTCACTTACACTGATTTTATCATGTTGCATGACTTGAGGCAACTTGGGACGACTTCAAGTCGGATCCAAAGTTGCCCCTGTGTGAATGGGCTCTAAGGGTGGAGAGAACAGGACACAATCCTAAATTACTGCATGAAAAGTCAACTGTGTATAAAAAATAAATGTTATACACAAGTTACCAGAATATGTTCCTGTTCTGATTCACGTTTCCTATAGGCACCAGAGGATAGGTGAATATGTAGTCAGGATATTGCGTATTTATAATCATTGTCACCATATTGTGTGTACTTTGATATGCATGTTTAGTTGAATGGATTAGGATGGAGGCAGTTTATCTCAGGAATAGGGCTGCAACTAACGATTATTTTCATAATCGATTAGTTGGCCGATTATTGTTTCGATTTTATCGGTTACTAACCTTTAAAAAAAAACGTAATTTTGCTGCAATTTGCATTTTTACATATTTTTTTGCCCAATTTGTTATTGGGCAGATTAAAAAACACAAATTGTGTTATTACATGCTTTTCTGCAGCTTCTCCATTGAAGTATATTGAACCAAAAAAACAAAATAGCACCATCTTGCGTTAAAAAAAAAGTCCTTGTCTTTTCCAAATACGCAGCAGCTGAAAAAATCATGGATGTGAACACGTCCCATAGGAAACCATGTAAATGAACTGTGTTTCTGCCAAAAAGCACCAAAAAACACAGAAGTGTGACCCAGGCCTAACATAATGGGGTTAAAAAAAACAAAAATTAGTACAAAAAGTATCTGTAAGGGGTTCATTTTTTACTATGGGACAGTGAAAGTAATAATGTTAGTGGCCGATTAATCGATTATGAAAATTGTAATCGATTATTTTCATAATCGATTCGTTGTCGATTAATCGATTAGTTGTTTCGGCCCTACTCAGGATGCATAATACCTATTAATCAGTTTTACATATATCTTTGTAAATATTATTCACTGCTTTTTATATTGCATCATATACATTTTTTTTTTTCAAATTCAGATTTACTGACTCTTTAAATCACAGGGGTGGTATAACTAAAGCTGTGTAACCTTTTCCCCTTTCAATCACTGGTCATGGGGAAGTCCTCTTCAGCGTCTGGTTTCGCTTAATTGATGTTAGAGCATGTTTGAAAATGTGCCATCCAGCCAAGTATTCCAGCCTGGGTATTATGACTGTGCAAAATGAAAACTAAGTCAAGCAGTGTATTGTAACAAACATTTCTGTGTCATGTAATTAGCTGCAAAAATAGTGGTTGGTCGGCACACATTCCAAGGGAGTCACAGCTGCCGCACTAATGTATGTGTATGCATGCAACCTTTATGTGAGTGTTAAGTTTTATGTCTGCAGACCGTAGCAAATATATGTTTGTATCTTTGCAATTTAGTCAGCACAGCTGGCAGGCCTATGGTACAGAACACCTGCTCACTTTAGTGCTACTGATGAGGACCATTACACACTTGCCCAGTTTTGCAAGTGTGGCTGTAAACTGAGATATTTGTGACTCGCTTGTGTATGAACTCCATTTTTAAAGAACGGTTTTACTTTACAGGGAAGTAAAAGAAAATAAGTCATTTTCAATGCATGTGTTACTTTTTTATCATCCTACCTAACAGGTTATATACACTTGAACATCGGCTGGCAAGGAAGTATCTTGGAGTCCTGTTTTTTTAATAGACCTAGTTCACAATACTATGCATTATGGATAATTGCACTGTTCACAATTTTTCAGGCCAGCCAGAAAACGTATAGAATGCTACAGTTTTGTTGAAGTTTCCTGTAGTTCTAGACATTTATAGGAGGAAAAAGAAAGGATAATGTAGCACACAGTGCACTTTCTGAACTCTAAAAAGAGATATGTTTAACTTTAATCCATTATAGAAGTATAGGCATACCCAGCTTTACATACCCTCACTTTACGTACACTCGCTAGCACGGACACATTAACGTCTATGGGAAATCTCGATCAGCTTGACATGGCACTGCTCCTGGTTTTTAACATTGGCGTCTTTGGGAAATCTTGGTCAGCTTGACATGGCACTGCTCCTGGTTTTTAACATTGGCGTCTATGGGAAACCTTGGTCAGCTTGACATGGCACTGCTCCTGGTTTTTAACATTGGCGTCTATGGGAAATCTTGGTCAGCTTGACATGGCACTGCTCCTGGTTTTTAACATTGGGGTCCATGGGAAAACTTGGTCAGTTTGACATGGCACTGCTCCTGGTTTTTAACATTGGTGTCTATGGGAAATCTTGGTCAGTTTGGCATGGCACTGCTCCTGGTTTTTAAAGTGGTTATAAACCCACCAAAAAAACAAACAAAAAAAAACTGCAAGACAAAGGCATAATGAGCTAGTATGCATAGCATACTAGCTCATGATGAAATACATACCTTAGATCGAAGCCCCGTGCATGGGTCCCAGAACGCTTCTCTGGCCGGGGCTTCTATCTAAGGTAAGTATTTCATAATGAGCTAGAATGCTATGTATACTAGCTCATTATGTCTTTGTCTTGCAGGTTTGTTTGTTTTTTTGAGTTTACAACCACTTTTAAAACCAGGAGCAGTGCAATGTCAAGCTGACTAAGATTTCCCATAGACGCCAATGTTAAAAACCAGGAGCAGTGCCATGTCAAGCTGACCAAGATTTCCCAAGATTTTGACCAAGATTTCCGAGGTATCGCGGACTCTGGTGCTGTGATTGGCCAGAGCTGCTATGATGTCACTCCTACACATACGCATTGGGAGCCGACGGTAACAGCACATCCTTTGAAGAAACAGCATGCTTGGTCTGTTTCTTCAGTGCGCATGTGCCGATGACATTGCACATGCTGATACAGTGGATATCTCTTAAAACGTGCAGGTTTAGGAGATATCCACAGTACCCACAGGTAAGCCTTATTATAGGCTTACCTATAGTCAAAAGTGGTCTGTAAATGTTTACAACCAATCTAACATTGGCATCTATGGGAAATCTTGTCCGCTTGACTTGGCACTGCTCTCGATCCATAAGTGACAGGGACACCAAACTTGGGGAGCACCAAGAGGGGACCCAGGACTACAACATATCCAATTTTGGGGTCTATCAGCATGGCTAGGTAATCAGTCATGCCTGTAATTCACTATTGCAATGCAGTACATGCATTGAGAAGTAATAAAAGGTATTTCTTCACTTTAACTACATTTTTGTTTTTACATACATGCTCTGGTCCAATTGTGTGCTTAAAAGTGTTGAAAAAATCACAAAAGGAGCATACTTTGGACTTTTCAGGTGCTGAATGGACTAATGCCCTGTAGACACGGTCAGATTTTCAGACGGAAAATGATTGATCAGATTGTGTTGTCGGAAATTCTGATCGTGTGTGGGCTCCATCAGATTTTTTCTGTCAGAATTTCCAACACACAAAGTTTGAGATCTGGATCTAAAATTTTCCGACAACAAAATGTGATTGTTTAAATTCCGATCGTGTATAGACACTTCCAACGCACAAAGTACCACACATGCTCAGAATAAATTACGAGATGAAAGCTATTGGCTACTGGCCTCTTTATAGTCCTGTCGTACTTGTTGTTCGTCACCTCATTCTGAACGATTGGATTTTCCGACAACTTTGTGCGAGCATGTGTATGCAAGACAAGTTTGGGCCAAAATCAGTTCGGAAGAAATCCGACTGAATGTCTGACCGTGTCTACAGGGCATAACAGTTGAAATCTTTTTTAGATTCTTTATTAACATACAATTAAAAAAAATATATAGATATGCATTATTTGTTAAAATACAACAATAATAAAAAAAATCCAGAATTCCATACACAGTGGACTCCCATATATTTTAGTTCTTTTCATGTACAGTATCTAATAAATAAAGGGAGTCCTAAGACCACCTTCTTGATTCCTCAATGTGTCCTGTGGGATTGACCTGCTTCCTCCCTAGGACTCCAAGTCTGCGGGGGAGCGTACTGGATGAAGAAGATGGAAGCAAGAGCTATGCAACTAAGGCATAGCTCCTCCTAGTGAATAGCATACAGCAATGGTATACTCAAGTTAGAAAAAGAATCTCCACAATATGACCCCTGACTAAAAAAGGGAGACAAACTGTCAGTCCAAGATACACCAGGAGAGAAAAAGAGATGACAAAAGGTGGGGTGAAAGTAAGAATATATAGATTAGAATGTTCCAATCTGAATATTAAAAGGATGCAAGACCACTCCCCTCACAAATTATAGGGTCTACCCATAGCTGGTCCATATGATCCCTTTTGTAATGTATGCCTCTGCCCCTGTCTCAATCACACATTGCACAAGGGATCATCTGGACTGGCTATGGGTAGACCCTATCATTTTTGTGGAGAGCTGTCTTATGCCGCGTACACACGACAGGACTTAAGTCCGGCAGACTTTCGACGGAGTTCTGACAGAGTTCTGACGGACTTTCCGAATGAACGGACTTGGCCACACACAATCACACCAAAGTCCGACGGATTCGAACGTGATGACGTATGACTGGACTAGAATAAGGAAGTTCATAGCCAGTAGCTGCCCTAGCGTCGGTTTTAGTCCGTCAGACTAGCACACACACGAGCGGATTTCTGGGTCCGGCAGAGTTCTGTCGGAAAAATTTGAAGCATGTTCCATTTCTAAAGTCTGTCAGACTTTTGCGAATCAAAAGTCCGTTGCAGCTCACACACGATCGAATAGTCTGCCGGAATCATTCCGTCAGACTTTGGATGTTGAAAAGTCCGCTCGTGTGAACGGGGCTTTAGACCTGCCTACTGTCAGGATTCATCTTTTCCTGTTCTATGATGAGAAAATATATAAGCAACACCGCGCTTAGTGGTTAACGCTAAAGTCACCAGTTCAAATTCCAAGTATGACACTGCCTGCATGGAGTTTGCATGTTCTCCCTGTGCCATGCGTCGATTTCCACTGGGCACTCCAGTTTCCTCACATACTCCGAAGACATGCTGGCAGGTTAATGGGCTTCTGTCCAGACTGTCCCTAGTATGCATGTGTATGAATGAGAATGACCTGAGATTGTAAGCTCTTTAACCACTTCACGCAAAACGACGTACCCGCACGTCTCTTCTTTAACGCTACAGTAAATACCAGGGTTATGGCAGTTAAAACCACACATGTGAGGTATTGCTGCGATTGTTAGAGCGAGAGTAATAATTATAGCTCTAGACCTCCTCTGTAACACAAAACTGGTAACCTGTAGACATTTTTAAACGTTGCCTATGGAGATTTTTTATGGTAAAAGTTTGTCGCCATTCCACCAGCAGGCGCAATTTTGAAGCATGACATGTTGTTTTATTTTTTAATTCAAAAAAGTTCATTTTTTCCAAAAAAAGTGGGCTTGTAAGACCACTGAGGAAATATGGTGTGACATAAAGTATTGCAATGACCGCCATTTTATTCTCTAGGGTGTTAGAAAAAATATATATAATGTTTGGGGGTTCTAAGTAATTTTATATTAAAAAATAATAATTTTAACTTATAAACAACTAATGTAAAAAAGAGGCTTGGTCCTTAAGTGGTTAAGGGCAGAAACTGATGTGAATGTATAATATATAAATTGTTGGCACTACATATAGTAAGTATTGTACGTTAAATAAATAAAAAATAAAACTTCAACCACAACAAGAATCTGATGGGGTCTAACCCTCCTCTCTCTAGCCAAAAAAAAAAATGCTTTGATTAAAATTCTACTATAAAATATCTTTTTTAACCACTTGAGGACCGCCGTATTGCCATTGTACGTCAGCACAATGGCACAGGCAGGCACAATCACGTACATCTACGTGATTGCCTTCCAGCGGGTGGGGGGTCCGATCGGACCCCCTCCCGCTGTTTACGGCGGTCCGATTCGGTCCAGGAGCGCTCCGTGATGAGGGGATGGCCGTTGGTTTTCGGCCACCCCCTCTGGATCGCTCCTGGCCAATGAGAAGCTTCCTCCCCTGTGTATTGTTTACACAGGAAGGAGGAAGTGATGTCATTCTCCTCGGGGTGGTCTTTTTGACCGGACTACGAGGAGAAGAGTAAAAGTAAGTGTGCACCAACACTACACTGACATGTAGGTACACACAGGCACACAAACCCCCCCCCCGATCCCCCCCCCCCCGATCGCCCCCCGATCCCCCCTCCCCCCCCAGTCACAGTGTCACTGATTGCATTGATCATTTCTTTACTGATCAATGCATTCAGTGTCAGTTGTGACAGTAAAAACTGTCAGGACAGTTAGTGTTAGGTCCAGGGTAGCCCCCTATCACCCCCCAATAAAGATTTAACCCCCTGATTGCCCCTAGAGTTAACCCTTTCACCCCCTTTTGCCAGTGTCACTAAGCGATCATTTTTCTGATCGCTGCATGTGTCGCTAGGTAGCTAGTTATTTTTTTAGGTTCACCGCCAGGTTTTTATATCGCTAGGTACCCCGATATACTACCCAATAATGTTTTTAACCCCCTGATTGCCGCTAGTTAACCCTTTCACCCCCTTTTGCCAGTGTCACTAAGCGATCGTTTTTCTGATCGCTGCATTAGTGTCGCTACAGTCGCTAGGTAGCTAGTTATTTTTTTAGGTTCACCGCCAGGTTTTTATAGCGCTAGGTACCCCGATATACTACCCAATAATGTTTTTAACCCCCTGATTGCCGCTAGTTAACCCTTTCACCCCCTTTTGCCAGTGTCACTAAGCGATCATTTTTCTGATCGCTGCATGTGTCGCTAGGTAGCTAGTTATTTTTTTAGGTTCACCGCCAGGTTTTTATATCGCTAGGTACCCCGATATACTACCCAATAATGGTTTTAACCCCCTGATTGCCGCTAGTTAACCCTTTCACCCCCTTTTGCCAGTGTCACTAAGCGATCGTTTTTCTGATCGCTGCATTAGTGTCGCTACAGTCGCTAGGTAGCTAGTTATTTTTTTAGGTTCACCGCCAGGTTTTTATAGCGCTAGGTACCCCGATATACTACCCAATAATGGTTTTAACCCCCTGATTTCCGCTAGTTAACCCTTTCACCCCCTTTTGCCAGTGTCACTAAGCGATAATTTTTCTGAACGCTGCATCAGTGTCGCTAGTGTCGCTAGGTAGCTAGTTATTTTTTTAGGTTCACCGCCAGGTTTTTATAGCGCTAGGTACCCCGATATACTACCCAATAATGGTTTTAACCCCCTGATTGCTGCTAGTTAACCCTTTCACCCCCTTTCACCAGCGATCACAGTATAAGTGTCACTGGTGACGCTGGTTAGCCAGTTAGTTATTTAGGTTCCCCGTCAGGTTTTTATATAGCGCCAGGGACCCCCATATACTACCTAATAAAAATTTGAACCCCCTGATTGCCCCTAGTTAACCCTTTCACCACTGATCACCGTATAAGTGTTACGGGTGACTCTGGTTAGTTTGTTTTTTATAGCATTTTATATTCAAATCCGGAAGGCAGTGCTTGGTTTTCGGGGTCCCGTACGTGGCTAGGCTCCCAAAAAGTCCCCCACATGTGGTATCCCCGTACTCGGGAGAAGCAGCAGAATTTATTTTGGGGTGTAATTTGACTTCTGCCCATAGCATGTGTGAGCAATATATCATTTAGTGACAACTTTGTGCAAAAAAAAAAAAGTTTGTAATATTCCCGCAACTTTTGGCAAAATATAAAATATTCCATGGACTCAACATGCCTCTCAGTAAATAGCTTGGGGTGTCTACTTTCCAAAATGGGGTCATTTGGGGGGGTTTTGTGCTATTTTGGCATTTTATGGCCTTCGAAACTGTGATAGGTAGTGAGGAGTTAAATCAAAAATTTGCACCCTTAGAAATCCTGAAGGTGGTGATTGGTTTTCGGGGTGCCGTGCGCGACTAGACTCCCAAAAAGTCCCACACATGTGGTATCCCCGTACTCGGGAGAAGCAGCAGAATGTATTTTGGGGTGTCATTTCACATATGCCCATAGCATGTGTGAGCAATATATCATTTAGTGACAACTTGGTGCAAAAAAAAAAAAGTTTGTAATATTCCCGCAACTTGTGGCAAAATATAAAATATTCCATGGACTCAACATGCCTCTCAGTAAATAGCTTGGGGTGTCTACTTTCCAAAATGGGGTCATTTTGGGGGGTTTTGTGCTATTTTGGCATTTTTTTTTTTTAAACTTAGAGTTTTATTGACATTTTTCATAATACAGAGTTGTATACATGCAGTACAAGAAAGAGGGTGTAGTTGCAAATCTTCGTGTAAAAGAGAAAAAGAAAAAACAGAGGAGAAGAGTTTGGATACATCATCGTTTTCGTTAATAGCGATTGATAGTAGGTCTAACAGCAACAGTGCTAATATATCAAGTAAACATAAGATAACAGAGATACAACTGCTCTTGGTAGGCCTAGTGGCCAACTCATTTGGGTATAACACAAGATACATACGTTATGTAAAACAGTTATAAAGATTGTGATTAATCGGTTTTATCGTATAGTAAACAGTTAGAGTATAACACATATCAGAATTATACGTTAAACAGGTTTGGTGCCAAGGGTTATGATAGTCGAGTACTTCTCGGATCAGTGATCCAAGGTTCCCAGTCCCTGAGGAATTTATTCTTTGAGAGGTGAGCTTTGGAGAAATTGTGTTCCAGTTCGAAATTGGAGTTTAGAATGGAGATCACTTCCCGGAATTCCGGAGGTTGTATGGACTTCCACTTACGAGCGATAGCCAATCTTGCGGCTATTAACATGTGGGTGGCTATCGTTTGTAGCTTTTTGGGCCAAGATGGTATCGTTAGACCTAGAAGGATATCTAAGGGTGTCAGATTAGAGGTAGCACCGTTAAGTATTTGGAGAGCGTTTCGAACATGGGACCAAAAGTCTTTAAGTGATGGGCAATCCCACCAGATATGGAAAGGCGTTCCTATGGATCCGCATCCCCTCCAGCACAGAGGGGATACATCTGGAAAGAACCGTGCAAGTCTGTCGGGCGTGTAATACCAGTGATGGAATATTTTTTGTAGTGTTTCCCAGTGTGTTGTACAGCGAGAGAGCTTAGCAGGAAGAGAGAGAGCTTGGAGCCATACATGGTTAGGTGGGCTGCTTGGAACGTGTTTATACCACTTTAAAATACTGGTTTGTAGCGGGTCATCTGAGGATCGGGAAAGCTCTTTGTAAAAGTACGATATGCCCTTGCATGTGAGATCGTTCGAGGTGAAATATGCTACCGTGGCATGCAATATTCCGCGGTGGTGAGACCATTTAATTTTGTTAAGTAAGGATCTAACCCTTAAATATATATAGAAGGACTTGTGAGAGATTAGATGAGTAGATTGGAGCTCTGCAAAAGATTTTAGCCGTGAGGCGGAAAATAATTTCCCTAGATCCGAGATGCCCGCTTCAATCCAGGGTTGTATGGGAAGGTCAGGTAGTAGGAGGGTCAGCGATTGAGTAGGAATACGGGGCAATAAAGAATGTGGTATGCCTGTCGATATTTGTGAAAGGGATGACCATACTCTGATGGAGGCAGATACAGTGTCTAATGCGAAATGTCGAATTCCAGGTGCAAGAATATAGGCAGATAAAAGTAGTTTGGGTTTGGTAGGTAGTACTTCTGCTTCTATCTGTGCCCAGTTAGATGCGCTAGGTGTATGCCACCAAACCTTAAGTTGTTCTAGAACAACCGCTTTGTAGTATAAAGTGACATTGGGAACTCCCATACCTCCTTTACAGATGGGAGTTGTGAGGATTTTCCTATTAATCCTGGGTTTTTTACCTTGCCAGATAAAGGCATGGAGAATGGCTTGAAGAGATCTCAAGTGCACCGGTAGGAAGGGTATCGGGAGAGTGCGGAAGAGGTATAAGATGTGGGGGAGCAGAAACATCTTAGCTAGCGCAACCCTGCCAGCCCATGAGACAAACGGATGGTTCATCTCACGCGATAATTGATGGAGCTTCTCTGTGAGGGCCGAGTAATTAGATCGTAGAAGTTGTGTACTGGAGGAAGTTAATTTGATTCCCAAATATGTCAGAGACGCAGAAGTAGACCAGGAGAAGGGTGAGATTGTGGATATATGTTGGACCGTCGATTTGTCAAGGCCTAGGGCTAGCATCAGAGATTTGCTGTGGTTCACCTTATAAAGCGAGATAGCACTAAATTGATCTAGTATTTGTTGAACTACTCCCAAGGACTGTTGTGGATCGGAGAGCGAGATTATTACATCGTCTGCGTATAGTCCTATTTTATGTTCTACTTGTCCTATTGTGACCCCTTTGACGTCCGTGTTGGAGCGAATGTGCTGGGCTAGTGGTTCCATGATCATAGCGAAAATTAGAGGGGAAAGAGGGCATCCCTGACGGGTACCATTAGTAATAGAAAAGGGATCCGAGATGACTCCAGATGTCCATACCCGTGCACTAGGGGACGAATAAAGGCATAAGATGGCTTGCAGTAATTTGTCGGATATGCCAAATTTACGTAGGACAGCTTCTAGATATAGCCAATGAACTCTGTCAAACGCCTTCTCTGCATCCAAGGAAAGGAGCAGAGAAGGCGTTTTGTTGTGTTCTGTCCACTGAATAATGTCAATAAAGCGACGAGTGCCGTCCGAGGTTTGCCTTCCAGGGATGAAGCCCACCTGATCTATATGGATCAGTTGAGTCATCACCGTGGAGAGTCTAAGAGCCAGCAGTTTAGCGTATAATTTGGTGTCTGTATTTAAGAGTGAAATAGGTCTAAAGTTTCCCGGAGTATCCGAGGGTTTACCCGGTTTGGGTAGGGTCACTATAAGGGCATTCAGACACTCTGTAGGCATTGTGCCAGAGGAAGCATATTGATTAAATGCGTTACAGAGATGAGGGGAGAGGATGTCATTGTAGTGCTTATAATATTCATTAACAAAGCCGTCAGGGCCTGGTGCTTTATGTAGTGGGAGCGATTTAATAGCTGCTTGTACTTCGGTGAGCGAAAAGGGGGTGGATAGGTCTTTCAGTTGAGTCGGTGTAAGTGCTGGTAGTTGAACTGAAGAAAGGAAGGCGTTAATAGAGTCGGTAGTTATCGGGGGGTCTGATATCGTCGTTTGGAGGTTGTATAAGTCCGAATAGAAAGCTGCAAATGTGTTGGCTATATCTAGGGGATTGGTCATACGTGCACCTTTGGAGTTTAGGAGGTATGGTATTTTGGCCTTGCGTTGTTGTTTTTTTATTTGTTTAGCTAAAAAGGCTCCAGATTTGTTGCTGAAGGCATATGAGTTCAATTTTAGTCGTTTGATGTAATAGTCAAATTTGTGGTTCAATAATTCAGTAAGTTGTTTTCTATAGTCACGAAGGGAATCTAGCAGTGTAGTGGTGGGATTGGTTTTATGGGCTAGTTCCAGGGATTTAATGCGATGTAATAACTGGTCTACTTCTGCGTTTCGTCTTTTGCGTTCTCTAGCTCCCAGTTTCATAAAAAGCCCTCGTAATGAGGCTTTGTGCGCCAACCAAATTGTAGCTTGGTTGTCTACCGATGCACAGTTGTGCTCGAAGTAACTCCTAATCTCGGATTCTATTTCCTTTTCGTAAGTAATATTGGTTAACAGGGATGCATTCATTCGCCACACCGAGTGGTTAGTGGGGCATTGGGGCGGGAACAGGGTCAACGAAATTGGTGCGTGATCTGACCATGTAATCGTGCCAATATGGGCTTCTGAGGTGGACAATAGAGCTTTTTTGTTTGTGAGGAAGAGGTCGATCCGAGAGTAGGAGTTGCCTGGGTAGGAGTAAAAAGTGTAATCACGCTCAACATCGTGTGTGCACCTCCACGGGTCGTATAGATTTTCGTTGGTCATAAACGCGGAAAGGGCGGAGGAGTCCTTCCTACTTGGATTGGTTGTGTCTAGCAAAGGGTCAGGGATGTCATTAAAGTCTCCGCATATGATTAGGGAGTCATGCTGAACCAGCTGTAATTTGGACCTGAGACGTTTGAAAAACTTCTTTTGAGAGGTGTTGGGCGCGTATACATTAACTAATGTTAAGACTTGGTTATCAATCGTTGCAGTTAGAACGATAAACCTTCCCTCCTCATCCGTGTCAACGTGATGTGGGTTGAAAGAAATGTTGGAGCTAACAGCTATCATTACCCCACATTTCTTTTTAGTGTGGTTAGAGAAAAAGTAGTGTGAATAATTTTTTTGTGTACATTTGGGTGGATTATGTTGCGTAAAGTGCGTTTCTTGCACACATACAATGTCAGCTTTTTGTTTACACGCTTCCTTCCAGAGGAGGTTTCTTTTGAAGGGGGAATTAAGACCTTTGGCGTTGAGGGAAACTATTTTAATTGGCATGGCGGTCAATTATGAAATAGAGTTGCACAGATGTTGAGCGCGACCACAGGTAGAATAAGACAGTGTATTATAATCCTATACAGTACAATAATTTATGATGATAGTTATGACTTACATCTTGTAAAAACTATGAGCATTAAGATTACAATAAAAGAGACAGTTCAAATGGGTTTAGAGATGTCGGTATGTTGAAGAAGCGAACGGCATCAGGGACTGGTAGGTCTTACAAGAGTCGTTGGGCACCAGTAGTTAACAAAGTGGTGAGACAGGGGTCGGGGGGAAAAATGGGACTCAAAACAATAAGAAAATAAAAGAAAAAAAAAAAAAAAAAGGGAAAAAAAAACTGGTAAGTCAAAAAAAATATCCAGGTGACAACAGAGCAGGTTACCTTCAAGGAAACAAAGGTTTAGGAAGGCACCTAAACAGAGTGTGCTTGGCACACTGTAATTCAGCGGGGGGGGTGAAACTGAAGAAGACGCCCATGCAGGCTTCATGTAGCTGGGACAGTGCTTGACGTAGAGGGCCTCAGGTTTTGTTGGACTTGTTTAATGGTCGCCGAGAAGGAGGTGGGGAGTCCTTCGAGTGATTTGTTGAATTGTGTGACTTCGGTCGGAGAGGAAGTAGGCCCCAGTTAGTTAGCTTCTTGTACCCGTCCTTGGGTGACAGGATAGGAACCACTTTTTGTTGGTAGGTGACTAGGAGCTTGGTGGGGAATCCCCAGCGATAAACAATATTATGCTCTTGGAGTAGGGACGTGACCGGTGAGAACGCTCTGCGGAACTCCATGGTTGCGGGGGACAGGTCCGCGAAAAGCGATACTTTACTGTAAGGAGCTGGAAGGGGTCTCAGGTTCCTGGCCGCACGGAGGAGTTGTTCCTTGACCTGATAAAAGTGGATTCTTGCTAGAACATCTCGGGGTGTATCATCTGGGAGATGGTCCGGTTTCGCAATTCTATGCGCTCGGTCGATGGTCATATCATGAGGAGTAAGGTCAGGAAGGAGAGTGAGGAAAAGGTGGTGCAAGTACTTTGGCAGCTCGTTAGGCAATACGGTTTCAGGGATCCCTCTAAATTTTATATTGTTACGTCTGGACCTGTCCTCGAGGTCTGCGAGCTTCAGCTTTATCTTTTGTATCTCATCCGTGTGGTGGTCGTGTGCGTTGAGGAGTTCATTGTGAGCTTTGCCCATGTCTGAAAGGTGATCTTCCATTATGTCTGCTCTGTCTTCCAGGCAGTCTAGCCTGTCATGTGCTTGAGAGAGGGAGAGCTGCAGCTCCCTGTGGAGGTCTTTCTGCAGAGTGAGCAGCATAGATTTTAACATGCTTTCAGACACAGGGTTGTCAGTCACTGGAATGGTAGCCAGGGTAGACAAAGGGGTTGAGGTGGTATGAGTAGGTCCAGAGTCAGGGCCATGGTGCTTCTTAGCAGTGGGTGCTTTGTGAGGAGAATTACAGGGGGAAGAGGCCAGTCTCTTACCTCTCTCTTGCGGAGTGTCCCCTGCGTATAGCGGTGTATGGGGGAGGCTGTCCATCTCCTCAAGATCTCCTCTGCCATCCCTGTCTGTGCCAGGCCGGTCTCCCTGTGGATCGAGCGGCTGCGAATTGTGCGGCGCGGGGCCCGTGTGCAGAGCGGCCTGGTCGGCGCCATCTTGGCTCCCTCCGTTCTCCATGCGGCCGAAGAATTCGGTCATTCGGCGCGGTTGCGGCGGAGGATGGCGGCGTCCGGGCATGCCGCCGAGTGTCCCACGACTTCCCCGCTCTGTTGTGCGAGAGAGAGTCGATCAGTTGCGCTGGTGTAGCTGCGGAAGCCTGCTGTGGAGCGGAGCTCTGTGATCAAGCTTCCATCTTGCTCCGCGGCTAGCCACGCCCCGCTATTTTGGCATTTTATGGCCTTCGAAACTGTGATAGGTAGTGAGGAGTTAAATCAAAAATTTGCACCCTTAGAAATCCTGAAGGTGGTGATTGGTTTTCGGGGTGCCGTGCGCGACTAGACTCCCAAAAAGTCCCACACACGTGGTATCGCCATACTCGGGAGAAGTAGCGGAATATATTTTGGGGTGCAATTCCACATATAACCATGGCATGTGTGAGCAATATATCATTTAGTGACAACTTTTTGTAAAAAATTTTTTTTTTTTTTTTTTTGTCATTATTCAATCCCTTAGGACAAAAAAAATAAATATTCAATGGGCTCAACATACCCATCAGCAATTTCCTTGGGGTGTCTACTTTCCAAAATGGGGTCATTTGGGGGGGATTTGTACTGCCCTGCCATTTTAGCACCTCAAGAAATGAGATCGGCAGTCATAAATTAAAAGCTGTGTAAATTCCAGAAAATGTACTCTAGTTTGTAGACGCTATAACTTTTGCGCAAACCAAAAAATATACGCTTATTGACATTTTTTTTACTAAAGACATGTGGCTGAATAAATTTTGCCCTCAATGTATGACTAAAATTTAGTTTATTCGATTTTTCTTATAACAAAAAGAAGAAAATATCTTTTTTTTTCAAAATTTTCGCTCTTTTTCCATTTATATCGCAAAAAAAAAAAATCGCAGAGGCAATCAAATACCATCAAAAGAAAGCTCTATTTGTGGGAAGAAAAGGACGCAAATTTCGTTTGGGTGCAATATTGCATGACCGCGCAATTACCAGTTAAAGCAGCGCAGTGCGAAATTGCAAAAAGACCTCTGGTCCTTAAGGTGTTTATTGGTCCGGAGCTGAAGTGGTTAACCACTCACCTTAAGTTGCTGATGTCTCCATCAGTTCTTAGTATATCTATCTTCCTGTCTATATTGCAGATTGCATTGGAAGACTAAAAGAATGATAACAAGAGACACATTTCTTCTGTTATATTTGCGCAATTGTCGCTTCTCTGCCTTTTGGCTAAGATAAAGTGTAGTATCTGTTCTTATCAGTTGCCAGGAGGTGACGCTTGCTTCCGTCCCTGCTCTATGGCAAGGTGGTACAGGGGTGGCGATTGCTATGCAAAACCTGCTGGCGTGAAGGTAACCTGGAGCGGTTCGTAGCCGAAAGGGAAGCCTTCTGATGAGGATGGAGAACCACTGGTCGGCGCCAAGGGAGGGGACCCTGGCCTTCTGGCCTGGATTGGGGCAGCTTTAGCTCCGGTCAGTTTTTCGGGAGGGAACGCTAGTTCCCCTTTTTCTCCCAGCGGGGGAACGGCCGATACTTCCCGAAAGTAATTAGGTAGGAGTGATGGGAGCGAGGGTGAGGCCTGATGGCAAAGGGCTCTCACTAAGCTCCTGGATCTCCATGCCTTTCTGACTGGGGTGGGGGCTGCTGTGGTCTGGGCTGGGGGGTCGGGGATGCTTTTGAAAAGCCTGTGGTGATGTGCCCCTGAAGTGGTAGTTCAGGGGTGCCTTACTTTCACTGTGATTTATCACTTTGATGTTTGGCACCATGGCCACCTCACCATAACACAGGCCTTTTCACACCTGCCTCTAGGGCTGGGCCTTTTGGCTAGGACCAGAGGAATTTTTTGATTCCTGGCTGGAGGGCCTGGTCATTGTGTTACACAATGGCCACTCCTTTCACTCTCCTCTTCACTATCCCTTCCCCACTTTGTTTATTTTTATGTGTGTTGTTTGTCACGTTTTTTGTTTGTCACTGCACGTGTGGCGAGTAGGGTGTCGGTCCTCGGGCCAACCCTGAAAGTCTTGTGGGAGGATGGACATAGACCTTCTGGCTTGGTTCGCCCTATCTCTCTGGGAGTCTCCCTTCGGGGGAGCCCCTACCCAAGTACCTGGATGGGTCTATTTTGGCAGACCTTCCGGAGAAAGGCGGTCGTCCGGTTTCGGCCAGGTGGGCCATGTATGGTACCTCAGTCCCCGTCTGGAGCCTAACGCCCCGGGGGATCAGGGTAAGGTCCTTCCTAGTGGAGGACAGTCGTACACCCGTTGCACGTTTTTGCGTTCACTCTTGATGTGTGTGCACTTTTTTTGGCACCGGGTGGAAGTTTTTGGGTGTGTTTTGCACGCCACAGGCTTTTCAATAGAAAATGTGTGCAATTGTCTGATTCCAGATCCAGGGCATATGTTAGCTAGTATTTCTGCCTCCTTGGTGTGCTAGGTCATCTAGATGTAAATAATCTTATCAATGTATTGTAATTCTCTTGGAGCGAGTTAACAAAGAGTGGTGCAAACGTTATGCCTGCACCACTCTTTTAAGCTGAGGAAATGTTGCAGATTTTGCTCCTATTTAACAATAGGTGCACAATCTGCTTAATGTTCTATATCATGTCTGTGACAGACACAGCACAAAAGTTCAGCTGGAGCTGCATGCTTCAGATACCCCTGCCTGCACTTCTCTCCCCACCCTGCCCACTCAGCTGAGATCATGAGGGAGGAGGTGGGTTGGGACAGCTCACACCCCCTATGCCAACCTGGGGAGGATCTAAGATCATTTTCTATACTGAAAACTGCCACAATCCCTCTGGTAAGTTAGTACAGAATCTGTACAAGTTTTTTTTTATTCCTAAATAGTAACTGGGGTGGGTGGTGCAGATATATAAATTGTAATAGTGTTTGTGCCACAGGTCTTGTGTTTGACAAATGTGCTTTACATACATTCTAATAAAGGGGTCAGTGAGTTAAAGAGTTTGGAGACCCCTGTTTTAAAGTATAATACACCGATCTCCTGTATAAATCCAACAGAATAACAAAAATATGCAAATTTGTGAAATGCATCTCAAAACTTTGTTTAACTGCTTGCTGATCCATGCTGCCACAGGTCGGCTCATACAGGCACAATCACGTACCTCCACATTCGGCTTTCTTCTGTATCTGCTTGCACATGCGTGTGGACCTGGAATACTGTGCTGTCATTCTCTGCAGCACAGGCTGATCAGTGGATCCCGGCCAATGATTTATGACCGGCACCTAGTGATCGGCTCAGCGAATGACAGGTAAACAACATATATATGCCGTTTTTTTTTCAACATTGTTAGGCACACATTTAACCCCTTGATCACCCTACATGTTAACCCCTAGTGTCATTAGTACAGTGACAGTGTATGTTTTTAGCACCACTCACTGTATTAGTGTCACTGGCTGTTAGTCAGTTCCCCCCAGCATCAGTTAAGCCCTATACACACTAACACTTTTTCTGCTGAGTTTTTCCTTCAGATTTACCAAAACAATATAATATGAGGTCAAACCTTAGGAGTTTCCATTTGTATGCAATCAGGCAGGCCCTTGCACTACATGGTTTTGGTAAATCCGAATACAAAAATCATCAGAAAAACTGATAGTGTGTATGGGGCTTAACTGATGCTGGGGAGGACACTATCACAGTCCCACTATAAGTCGCTGATTACCACCATTACTACCCCGTTTCCTCGAAAATAAGACCTAGCGTGATTGTCGATGATGGCTGCAATATAAGCCCTACCCCCCAAATAAGCCCTACCCTGTTTCCCTGAAAATAAGCCCTACCCTGAATATAAGACCTACAAGGACTTTAACTAGGGCTTATTTGGGGGTAGGGCTTATATTGCAGCCATCACCGACAATCACGCTAGGTTTTATATTCGGGGAAACAGGGTAGTATAGCAAAAATAAAAATTCCAGGGATATGCAATTAGCAGACCTCCAGCTGTTGCAAAACTACAAGTCCCATCATGCTCTGCCTCTGGGTGTCATGCTTGTGGCTTTCAGAGTCTTGCTATGCCACATGAGAGTTGTAGTTCTGCAACAGCTGGAGGTCCGCTAATTACATATCCCTGATCTATACCATAGTTTGTAAATGCTATAACTTTCACACAAACCCATCAATCTACACTTGTGATTATTTTTTTACCAAAACCATGTGGCAGAATAAATTTTGAACAAAATTTATAAAAAAAAAATCAGATTTTTTTTTTCAATTGGAATGTTTGAATGCAGAAAATAGAAAATATTGTTTTGCGTTTTCTAAATATTGGGTCTATTTTTGTTTTTATCACAAAAAAAAAAAAAAAAAAAGTGGTGATCAAATACTACCAAAAGAAAGCTTTGTTTATGTGAAAAAAATGAATCAAAATTATTCGATTAATCGATTAAAAAGAAATCGATTAATCAAACACGAACATTTTAATCAGTAACAGCTCTAAAAAAATGATATAAATTTGCATGACCGCACAATCGCCATGTTAAAGTAGTGCAGTGCCAAACTGCAAAAAAATGGCCTGGTCAGGAAGGGGGGTGGTAAAACCTCAAAAATCTAAAGAGCTTTGAAGCACCGTGCTCTGTAACATCAGGCATACTCCTCAGCTGCAGTTTTTTATTTTATTTTTTTGAAGTATATGCCTTTCATACAAAATGAATGTAGCACTTACATTTGTTGGTCATCTGTTTGACTTTGTACAATTGCAGTTATCTAGATTTTGAAGACACTTTATCAAAGGAAGGAAAATACTAATTTTCGAAACAAAAGCCTGCCATAATTATAAATACAAGCTTGCTTTTGAAGTGGCAAGTGTATAATACATTTGCTCCTGTGTTCCTTTGTTCCGTCATTACTGATCTTAAAAGTGTTGTTTTATAAACAGTGTGTAGCACTGTGTGCCAGACTCTTAAGAGGCAGGGGGATAAAGTTACGTTTGCAAGGAAAAAGCATCACATTAAGTGAGAATAAATAACGTGTGAACCTGGGGATGTGTATCAACTGTAAACCACAATGTGATGATAAAGCAGAGCAGAGTAATTACGCAGAGTAGTGCGTTCTGCCCTTTGAAGACTTCTCCGAGTTAGTGTTTGTTTTGAAGTAGACTAAAAATAATCCACAGCCGGAAATTTCAGAACAAAAGAAGAAACTTTTTTTTTTATAGGAGCCATTTATAAAGTCTTAAATGGGGTTTAAAGGGAATTAATGCCAGATACATTTTCTTTTTACAAAGAAAATATGATTTGCATTGCTTGTTTTACGTTATTTGTTGACAAAATGAAAATGAGTCCACTATGTCTTCTGTGGATTTAAACTAAAATGTTAAGAAAAAAGTTGTGAAACTTGCTAGGTTGGATAAGTTGAGAGTGATAGAGGGATTGTTTTTTGATCAGCCTTATTAACCACTTTTGCTCTGGAAAGGTTTACCCCCCCCCCCCCCCCTTCGCGGCCAGGCCTTTTTTGCGACACGGCACTGCCTTACTTTAACCAACAATTGCGCGGGCGTGCGACACTGTACCCAAATAAAATGTGTGCCCTTTTTTTTCCCAATAAAGAGAGCTTTTTTTTGTCTTTTTTTTTGTGCACTATAAACAAAAAAGACTTTTAATTTTGGGAGAAAAGAAAAACAACAATATTTTTTGCTTTCTGCTATAAAACACGCCTGATAATTTTTTTTACAAAAATCACATTTTTTTCATCAATTTAGGCCAATATGTATTTTGCTAAATGTTTTTGGTCAAAAAAATCCCAATAAGCGTATATTGATTAGTTTGTGCAACTGTTATAGCGTCTACACACTATGGGATATTTTCATTTGTATTTATTTATTTTTTACTAGTAATGGTGGCGATCAGCGACTTATAGCAGGACTGCGACATTGCGGTGGACAAATCAGACACCAAGTGACACTTTTTTGGGGACCAGTGACACCAATACAGTGATCAGTGCTAAAAAATATATGCACTGTCCCTGTACTAATGACACTGGTATGGAAAAGGTTAACACCAGGGGCGGTCAAATTGTTAAATGTGTCACTAGAGAGTGCTTGCTAACTGTGTGGGGGATGCTTGTACTGTGGGAAGAAAGAGATCCATGTTCCCGCTTAGCAGAAAGACAGGATTCCTGTCTTCCCTTGTCACAGAATGGCAGTCTGCCTTGTTACATAGGCAGATCGCCTTTTGCCTCAGGAATTATCGTGGTGGATTGGATTGGCTGCCGCTGTGTCCAATCACAGCAGGAGGTGGTCACCGGCGGCACTCGTGTGCCACAAACCCGGAAGTAGCAGAAGGTGGACTGGTACGTGATTCTGCCTGTAAGAGCCACCGCCCCACAGTACATGTATGTGGGGCAGTCGGCAAGCAGTTAAACAAGCTCTGGAGAAAATGCTAGTCCAAGCTCCCTTCAGTACTGGCCATATGTCGGAAAACCTAGGCACCAGGGCACATGATCCCTGCTGAGACTCTTATCCTCCCCTTTTCCAGGGGCTACATGACTACATTCCACACTGGTGGCCAGCATTTATAAGGCAACATTTTCTCCCTTTGATAACTCTTTTATTCATGCCAGCAATACTCTTCACATTTGCTAAGATTTGACAGTAGATGCACTTGACTTGACTGTACTAACCTAGGCCCTGTATAAACACATATTTTGCTGACATGTAAAAAATACTTGTTCCACTGATACATTTTTTTTTCAAATCGTCATTCCTCTTATGTTATAAAACAATGGTAGAGAACGCGCGGGTAGTTATAAACAAAAAGCTGCTGGAAAAAATAGACAAACTATATAATACAAGTGTTAATGTGTAAACGCTAGATGTGATGATATACAAACAAATAAAGGTGAATCAAAATAATGTGAAATATACCATATAAACTACACATATGTGCATGTGTGTTGTAAAATCATAAAGAAAAGTCCAATCTGGGTCGTCAAAGCACCACTGTGATACCTTGCAAGAAACCAATGTTCAATCCACTTTGGCGATCACCATGTGAACAATCACCAGCCATAAAAAATGGACTCTTACCAGAGTGCAAGGACTCCACTACAGAGTCAAATCAGCCTTTATATGGCAATCCCATCAAACAGAAAACTGGCTCATGCCACTTAGCTGGAATTCCACAGTATATCTCATTCCCAATAGATAGTAGCATTAATGACAACCATATGTTACACTAAGTTCCACATAAAATCAAAATGGAAGACTCTACATAGTGTAAATCCAACCAAAAAGCTTGATTGTACTTCAAAGTATGAATACTACTCACATGGATAAAACAGATATGTGCTTTGTATAAAACATTACCAGGATGCATAGTACAAAATTTCAGAAAATGCTTCACAAACACGTTTCGTCATAGGTGGCATCATCAGGGGCTTTTAACAGCAGAAAAATATAGTAGTATATTGCAAACCACTGCATGATGACATTTTTTTTTTTTTTTACAGTTGTGTGGACTTCAGTAGGTTGTTGAAATATAATGTTCAGTTCTCTTTAGCTGTGGCTGACAGCTCTGAACAGAGCAGCGGACCTGGACCTGTCATCCGCCTGCTTAGTGGGGCCAGCAGACAGATCCCCCACTGAGCAAGCAGATTTTGCTTTAGTAAATCTATATCAACCATTACAGTCAGTCTCCTGTCAAACATTTTTTATTTTGCTCTGAATAGAGTGGGGAAGATTTAGAATCGCTCCGATTTGTATTGCTGCCTGTGCCTTCTTCTACTTGGCAACCCATGTTTCCCTTATTTGTGTCCTGGTTTTACAAAAATACAGTGGGATTCATTTACTAAGGCTGGCCATACATGGTCTAATTTCCGAAATAATTTTCTTTTGAAAATCAGAAAATGAATGTGTTTTGTGACAGTGCCATTATTGATTTCAAAATTTGACCAACCAAGCCTTCAATTTCACCCCATGTTGCTACAGAAAAGAATTCTGGGAATCTTTTCTTTCCGGGAACTTTCTTTTCTTGCACATGCACATTTCTTTTTGCGATTAAATTTCTCGCACGATTCTCCCATTATTGGTTCAAAAATCGTTTGTTAAAAAAAAAAAAAAAATTCCAACATGTCCGATTACTCAAATTCGATGGCTGTTGCTGCAGCACACTAATGGTGCAAAATACGAAGGAAAATTCTTGGATAAGATTTTCGAAAGAAAATTCTTTCGAAAATCGACCTATGTATGGACTGCATAAAAGTGGAGAGTAGTAAATCTGGTGCAGCTGTGCATGGTAGCCAATCAGTTTCTAACTTCAGCTTGTTCAATTAAGCTTTGACAAAAAAAAAAACTGGAAGCTGATTGGTTTCTATGCAGAGTTGCACCAGATTTTGCACTCTCCAGTTTTACCAAATCAACCCCAGTGGGTGGGAACACTCCCTAGTTGGTTTACAGACAGCAAAAAAAACCCTGGCTGTCCTCTACCCCTGTTCGGAACCAAAAAATATATATATATATTTTAGCTGGAGTCTGGCGTTAAACCTGCCTACAGTTAAACTATGCCTACTCATTACTGCGTTATGGCTTTGACTTTGTGACTTTATCCCTTCCTCTTACAATTAGCCCGTGCCTGTGACCTCTCTGCTTCCTAACAGTGGATTGTAAAGGAAAACACATGTATGGAGCAGAGCTCTTTCAAAGGCTGACTCAGGTGACTGGACCTCACATGCGTGTGTCTTGCAATTTGTTTATCACAACATCCTTCATCTCTTCCTGCCTTCCTTCCTCTGAAACTGGATCCTCCGGATAACAAAGAGGCACAGTGCTCGCATTGGTAGGGCTTATCCGTGAGCACTGAATGAATTCTGCAGGCACATTTATCAAGGCTCTGTCCTGTGTTTACATAGTGGTTACAGTTATGGATAGCACACCAGCAATATAAACAGGCCCGAATAGTGGAAACTGGGAACCTAGCCATAGGAGCAGAAAGAAACACATTTCTAGAGGAGGAAGAAAGAAACACAATAATATGCTAATAAAATCGAGATCATGCCCTCGTGTTTAGGAGTACTTCATATATTGCACAGAGCTTACTAAGAAAATGTGTATGTGTTCATGCGTCTTTGTTTCAGAAACAGGAAGTCAGGACGTAGCGTCTTGAATTTTGTTGTGGTTAAAATCCGAAATTGTATAAATTATTGTCTATGTGTACTTCCCATTCAACTGTCAGTTTGCAGCAGCTGGAACATGTTTAGAAACATAGAAAGAATTTGCCATATGACAAAGCTGGCAATACACTATACAAGTTTTGTTTAGCTCCTGATGAGCTGTCCAAAATCCGCTTTGTTGGGTGTCCCTGTCACCGTCCTTCCACCCAGCATCCTTCCATTGAAAAATTCAAATACTTTGGGCTGAATAGCGACAGCATCTAATCATATTCAGACACTGAAATGTAACAAAAAGTGCAACGCTATAAATTAAAATTAGTGTTAGTTGATACAGATGTGCATGTACCAAAACGGGATATTAACCACTATCCGACAAGCTGCCGCAGTTGTACTGCGGCAGCATTACTTG
Organism: Lithobates pipiens; assembly: GCF_037356315.1. Taxonomy (NCBI): domain Eukaryota; kingdom Metazoa; phylum Chordata; class Amphibia; order Anura; family Ranidae; genus Lithobates; species Lithobates pipiens. The sequence continues at coordinate 302,878,490 of NW_027507718.1, forward strand.
GCTGCGTGAATCGCCATTATGCTACGTCGGTAGTATAAACGGCCACTAGGGGGCACTTGCGTGGCCGTGGTGCGCGCGCCCTGCCGCTCACTCCCCGAGCCGATGCGAGTGCCCGACGTTCTCGATCGCTGCCGGGCTCCCGCGATCCCTCGGGGCACATGAAGAACCGGTGTGTGTAGCCAGTTCTCTAAGCAGTGAACTGACAGATCATCTGTGCATACAGAGTATGGACAGCGATCTGTTCGTTTCCCTGCACAGTCCCATCCCCCCTTTAGTTAGAACACAAACTAGGATATATATTAACCCCTCCCCTGCTCCCTAGTGTTAAATGGAACAAATTCCCCCACAAAGGTGTTTTTAGGCATCAAAACAATAAATGTATGACAATATAGTATAAAAGATTTCCAATATTTATTAGCATAAAAAAACAATATAGCACATGGGTAAAAACATGAGCTCCACCGAACAGTTGAAAAACTCAAAACAATAGCACAAAGACTGTATGGAAAATACAATAACAACAATGGATGTGCAAAAACAGACACGACTATTGCTAACACTGTACAAATACAACAACAGTTGCCCCCTAGTGTTAACCTCTTCGCTGCCCGTGACATTTTTACAGTAATCAATGCAATTTTAATCCCACTGATTGCTGTATTAATGCCAATGGTCCCAAAAATGTGTCAAAATTGTCCGTCGTGTCTGCCATAATGTCGCAGTCACGATAAAAATCGCTGATTGCTGCCATTACTAGTAATAAAAAAAAATTATTACTAAAAATGCCATAAATCTATCCCCTATTTTGTAGACGCTATAACTTTTGCGCAAACCATCAATATACGCTTATTCTGTTTTTTTTTTTTTTTTACCAAAAATATGTAGAATACGTACCGGCCTAAACTGAGGAAAAATATATTTTTTATATATTTTTGGGGGATATTTATTATAGCAAAAAGTTAAAAATAATGCGTTTTTTTCAAAATTGTCGCTCTTTTTTTGTTTATAGCGCAAAAAATAAAAATGCAGAGGTGATCAAATACCACCAAAAGAAAGCTCTATTTGTGAGAAAAAAAGAATGTCAATTTTGTTTGGAAGCCACGTCGCATGACCGCGCAATTGTCAGTTAAAGCAACGCAGTGCTGAATCGCAAAAAACTGGTCTGGTTTTTGGTCAGCCAAATGGTCCAGGGCTTAAGTGGTTAAAGTGCAAAAGTGCAAATATTAACTGTGATTATTAAACATGAAAAAATCAATACAGTGCACAGCAACACTTTTTAGGCAAATTAAATGCACTGTATTGATTTTTTCATGGTTAATGTTTAATAATCACGGTTAATATTTGCACTTTTGCACTTTATTATCCAGTTTTGGTACATGCATATCTGTATCAACTAAAGCCCCATACACACAATCAGATTTTCTGCTGATTTTTGTCTTCAGATTTACCAAAACCATGTAGTGCAAGGGCCTGCCTGATTGCATACACATTGAAACTCCTAAGGTTTGACCTCATATTATATGGTTTTGGTAAATCTGAAGGAAAAACTCAGCAGAAAACCTGAGAGTGTGTATGGGGCTTCACACTAATTTTAATTTATTGTGCTGTCCTTTTTGTTACTTTTCTGTTTCTGTGCCTACTATCTGGGTTATAGTGCTTAGCTGCTGTATGATATTGTTATTTTACCATAGCACAGATATTTCTTTTATTTTTATATTCAGACACTGTTTGAAAATTCTGACAGCTGCTGGGCAGGGTCATCAAATTAGTAAATTTACAAACAGTTTATAAAAATCTTAAAATTATGCATCTGTCTGTGAATGTCTGTACGGATTTTACCAACTGTTTGTAAATTTACTGACAGTTGGTAACCCTACTACTGGGAGTGCAGTTGGAGATTCGTAGATCTGAGGTGTATAGCGTGAATAGAAGAATCCGTTTTTTTTGTTCAGCCTCAGGGTGTCAGTCTGGAGGAGTGGGTATTACTAGGCATTGACTGCATTTTTATGCACATTCATCAATCTGTCCTGCACTTTTGCTCATGGCCAGTATGGAAGTATGCTCAGCCAACGGAGGCACAGCATAAGTTCAAAGTCAGAAAATAGCCAACATTTTCAAAATGCAGAAAAGCAAAATAGAAGGTTTCAAAGGCACACAGACCTCCTTTATCAAGGTATTAGGACAGAGCAGCAACTACAGAGAAATACACATTTACTGAGAAGCCTGTGGGCTGAATGAAAAAAAAAGAGAGACATTCCTCCATCCACACTAAACATCATGGATGGACGAATCTGCTGCTGCGGATTTTGTATTTTGACAGCCGCTGCTGCCAATCAGTTACTGCATTTGTTTGAATACAGGCAATTCTCTGCCGATAATTTTACAATGCGATTTTTCAGTTGTAGGATATCAGGCCAGGGTTGGTGCCATCAGGGTCACCCACAGAGCAAATTGTGGACAGTTCATCAGGAACCAGCTGAAATTTGCTTCCTGCCAGCTTAGAGTGGTTGTAAACCCTTACATATATATACCCAGTGAAGTGCCTGGCCTCAGGTGATATATGGAGATGAAACAAACCTCCTAAATATGTTGTACCTGTCTATCTGCAGCCTTCTCTTCTCTTCATTCCTTCAAAGTGCTGAATTTATAAGCTTGCCTGAGAGTTCAGAAAAAAGGGGGTGGAGATCTGAAGTTACATTCTACAGAGCTCAGTGAGAAGAGCTCTAAGAGCTGATTGGATGGAAGGGACACACCCCCTTCACACAGCACACAAGAAAAGAGCTGAGGCTATTAATCTCCTGGAGATCTCTCCCCATCACCTTTTTTCTCTTGGTGTCAGGAAAAATTATCAAAAGTGACTGATAGCAGAAAAATGAAGCAGCCGACAGAAATGGCACTCAGTGCTTTTAATTGACAAACTATAGAGGGATATGTTTTATTCATATATCATGTCTGAAGTTTACAACCACTTTTATTATCAACTCAGATATGGTCTGAAGGTATGTAATAAATATACGGTTTTGAAACATATAAAAGAACGGCGATATATCCAGTAAAGGTTGATGCTTCAGTCTTGTCTTTGGATCCTGGAAGGGCATATGTAAATACTCATCCTAGTCAGAGGTACCAGAAAGACTAGTGGAAATTGGTATTTGTTTACCCTAGTGAAGCCTGGGTGATTAGCAGTTAGTGATGATCTGATGTGCACTGATAATGTGGAGAATGGCTTTAGTAACTGTCCTGTTGTTGTCTGTGCCTGAGGAAGAGGTGTGTCTGTCTCTTGCCCGCAGTAAAACTGATGACACAGTCTGATAGACAAGTGCTACACAAAGACAGAGGAATTTATGGGCACCTGAAGGCAATACAAGTCAATGATGAAAGGCGTTCTCAATGTTAGACACTAATTCATAGTGAAAAGAAATCCTTACAAGCGCTTTGTGTCTGCTGTGCAGCTTGTGAGGATGAAAGCCATCGCTAAACTCTTAAATGCTAGGAGGTCATAACTCAAGTGAGGTTCGGTGCCACTGTGAAGTTTATAGTGGACACTCAAGTACTAATTAGAATACAGAAAGATGGTTTCATGCTGCGAAACATCCGTTTTTTGTTTTTAATGACAAAACTGTTTATCCCATATGCTACTATGTCTTATGTAAAAAAATAATAATAACAGTAAGCACCAATAGGACTTTGTACATTATTTGTTAAACGCCAACATAGCCCTGGAAAGAACAGACATTGTTTTTTTAGGATGTTACATGGTTATCACAGATCTGCTTATGTCAACATGACTTACAGAACTCTACACTATAGGGATCAGCATTGTTTTGCCATTTCTAGTGATCTTTTTGAAACTGTGACTCTGTCCCAGCTTGATTTTTCCTGATTCAGTGGTACCATGTTGCTTGGCTTTTAGGGTCCAATCAATTAATAGGTTCATGTCTTTACCCAGCATCTCTCCTTGTTTGCAGTGTCAGTGGTTAAAAAAAAACAAAAAACCACGCACACGTGATAAAAGAGAACTATAGGGATCAGCATTGTTTTGCCATTTCCAGTGATCTTTTTGAAACTGTGACTCTGTCCCAGCTTGATTTTCCCTGATTCAGTGGTACCATGTTGCTTGGCTTTTAGGGTCCAATCAATTAATAGGTTCATGTCTTTACCCAGCATCTCTCCTTGTTTGCAGTGTCCGTGGTTAAAAAAAATAAAAAACCACGCACACGTGATAAAAGAGAACGTCGCGCCATGGATCTAAATTTTACTCACATTTTTACCATATTGGTGAAACCGTATGCCCATTGTGACAGCTCTTGCCTTTTTAGAACCTGGTGGTGGCAACCCTGCCAATGTTGTAATAGCAGAAACAGAGGGTATAGCTGAAGGTTTGCTAAAAAAGGCATTTTTTACAAAGTTAAGGCCCGTACACACGGTCGGACTTTTTGACAACAAACATGCAAATTAGCTGTTTTGGAGCAACATCCGACTGTGTGTACGCTCCATCGGACAAATTTTTTCTGTTTTCATCTGACTTTTGTTGGCTGTGCGAACGGACAAACTTTCTGGCAACAAAAGTCCAATGGAGCAAAGTCCGACCGTGTGTACGCAAAAGCATCGGACTTTTGTACAAGGTACAAACACGCATGCTCAGAACCAATGCAAAAGATCAGACTACAATACAGAAGTTGACCAAAGGTGGCGCGGGAGTCATTGAAGTCCTCTTTTGAAGTGGCGTCAGTACGTTGTGACGTCACTACGTTCGTGTTTGTTGTCAAAAAGTCAGACCGTGTGTATGCAATACAAACTTGTGGACCACGCCTTTGTACAAAAGTCCACGGAAAAGTTTGTACAAAGTCTGACCGTGTGTATGAGGCTTTAGACTCTTTTTCTTCTTCCCTTTACAAATGAAAGATAAATTAAAATCCACCCACATAAGCTTTTCTAGAAGGCACTTCCACAGGATCAGTAAAGCAATAAAAAGGGCTATATTAGGCCATCCATCGACCTGCATGCATGATCTGACTGGCCTCAGGCATCGGGATTGGGTTGCGTGGCCATGAACAGAATTGTTATGCTCAACTGAATGTTTCTGAATATGAAAATGCAGACAGAGGTATGAAAGCCACAGATAAGCAGATGTTGATGGATTTTCTTATTTTAGGGAAACCATAGTAATCAGGACAAGATTTATTATGGCTGGATTTGTTGATTGTCACCTCATGTTAATGGGATTATTAATATGCCTAATAGATCTGGTGGATCATTAGTTCCCACTGTTAGGATCCTGGCACTAAGAGATCTGAGCACTAGTATCTTCTCTCACTGGCATGCCTTGTGCCTGATTAGGTAAGTATATTCCTTTAGGCCTAAATTTAATATTCAAATGTATTTCCACTTTTGCAGTCAAATCTGAGCACCCCCACTATATGTTAATGTGTTTCCATTCACACAGCTTCTCTTGTTTATAATAGCTTGCAATGTGCATTCATTATTATTTTTTTTAGGTTAAGCTATATAAATAAGAACAGTTAACAAATATAAAGTAAGTGTTATCCCTATTTGGCTGCAAAAGTGGAAATACACTTTAAGGTCAAGGGTTTGCAAGTTCAGGGTTAGAATTCAGAATACAGTTTGGGGTAGATAGGTTAAGTATTAGATGGTTTGCAGTTTACAGTATTAACAGTTTATATAGGATTACAGTATGTGGTTGTATGAAGCCTAGTACACACGTTCAGAAAATCAGATGAAAAATACCACTTACAAAGAGATCATACCATAATCTGATCGTTAATACACAGCTTTCGAGACAAAAGTTTGTCCAAAAATATCTAAATAGAACAAACACAAAAAAATGTCTTCATTTAATCAGTACAGTTCATCTGAAAAAAAAATCTGAAGAACAAGACTATGCATGATCGGAAATAAAAGAATACATTACCATACAATAGAATACATTACATCACTTCCGAAGTTGTATTCTGTCATACTAGAATTTCCGTAAGTTTAGTAACCTCTCCATTTTTGATGTGAGACTAGCATGCAAAATAAAAACAGACGATCGTTTGTCTGATATTCTCATCGTGTGTAAGGGCCTTTAGTATAAGGGTTTTTTTTTGTTCAAAAAGTTTTTATTTATTATAAATCAGAAGATATAAGATCCACCAGTACAGTAGCACATGTAAAAAATGTGGTTGAATACAAAGAGTAAGGACCAAGCTTTAAGGTGTAAATTTGGGGTTTGCAGAAAGGATTTAAGGTTGTGTTGGCATTTCAGTTAGGCCCCTTTCACACTGGAGTGGTGCGGACGTCGGCGGTAAAGCTCTGTTTTTTTTAGCTGCGCTTTACTGTCATTTTAGCGGCAGTATGCAGCCGCTAGCGGGGCGGTTTTAACCCCCGCTAGCGGCCGAAAAAGGGTTAAAACCGCCCGCAAAGCGACGCTGAAGCGGCACTTTGCCGGCGGTATAGCCGCGCTGCCCCATTGATTTCAATGGGTAGGAGCGGTGAATACACCACTCCTTCATCGCTCCAAAGATGCGGCTAGCAGGACTTTTTTCACCGTCCTGCCAGAGCACCGCTCCAGTGTGAAAGGGGCCAGTATTGTTAGCGCTGTAGTGCCTGAAAATCGCCTCAGTGTGAAAGGGGCCTTAGGGCTAGGAAAAAGGAAGACGTCAAGGACATATTTTGACAGTTTTTTAAGTGTCAAAAGCCCCATAGACCTGGTGCTCATTGGTTAAGAAAGGTTGTATGTGTACATGCTGCTTATCATTTCTGTCTGTTAGGCTGGCCATACAAATAAAGATTTTTCTCATTCAGTCAATTGATTCAACCCCTCTGTTAGTTTGGATGAATCTTTCCTGATTGCTATTGTATTTTAAACAGCTGGCATCTGTGGTAGTTAGAATACCTAAACACACAAATACCTTCCTTTGATTGGATGCAGCCATTGTTTGGCCACAGGTTTTCCACCCAGCTCCCTCAATTTTCAGGTCCATTTTTAGATCCAAGGATATCGGGCAGGAAGATGTCAACAGGTATAAAGTGAGTTAGAAAAAATAATAATGGAACTTTAAATATACTGTCGGGAGCAAAAACATAGATAAAAGGATAAAATACTGTTTAAAAATAATTTTTTTAAATTTTTTGTCCATAAAATTGCAAAGAGGCTAGTACAATACAATCTAGAACATGTTTATATAGGTGTTATAATAAGCAATCACAATAGCATGTATAATCTATGCATTTCATGGACCTTGTATGCCTTGTGTGTGCTTGACCAAAAGTTGTAAACTTGTAGTGGAATGTAAACAAAACAAATAACTTAATAGCACAACAATACAAAAAATAATATCAAGGTATATAAATACAACCTAACAAATCAAACGCAAATTTGTCCATAACAATGGGAAAGAAAGAGAAAAAAAATGGAAAAGGGGAAACGGGGAAAGGAAATGTAATAAATTGTTCAGGGATCCTCACACTCACCCTCGCCATAATATGGACACACTTTCTCACCTGGGGGTAAACGGAAGCACACACCGGCCCTTTTATCTATGTATTTGCTCCTGGCGGTATATTTAAAGTCCCATTATTTTTCCTTACTCTGTTTATTGATATTGTGACATGATATCCCATATCATGATCATATTGCAATATTGTTCATAAGTTCCACCACTTCACATATATTCCTTGTAGAAGATGCCAACCGTGCCATCCATTCGACATGTTCATCAGGTACTGAACCTATTATGCAGAGTTTTTTTTCCCTGTTATTAAAAAAAAAAAAAAAGCTGAATGATTAATTAGTCCATGACTGATACTAATGACTGACTGCTAGAAAATATTTTTTTCTCCTGGTCATTTCACATATTGTTACAGTCACAGCCTATCCCTTTCAGTGAGAAATGTGTGGTAACCAATGAAAAGTTGGCCAATTATGCATATATCCATTTATACTGTAAAATGGATACCTGTTAAAGCTGTGCTAGCATACTCCATATTTAATTTTTGGCTCATAAAGTGTCAGCATCTTCCACACCACTGTCGAAAGTGATTCTGTACATAGAGCGGCACTAAAACTATTAATTCTAAAATAGACTACTTTAATGCTACCCATATGTGATTTTTACCGGTAGAAAGAGCGTTCTATGGTATCTATAGTTATTGAATAGTAGCAGCAGTAAAAATTAACATGTGTGCTCTCTAGGTCCCTTGTTACCTTTTCCCATGCTCGCCTCCAGGACTTCTTCAGAGCCTCTCCCATCCTCTGGAACTCCCTGTCCCAGTATGTCCCATCAGCCCCTACCCAGTCTACCTTTTGGCAATCCCTGAAAGCTCACTTATTCATGGAAGCCTACCCCGCCTCCACCTAAGAACTGTTACCTTCATCAGATCATCCACTACAGCTATTACCTTTTGTACCACCTCCTCCCTTTTGGATTGTAAGCTCCAGAAGCAGGGCCCTCCTATGCCTATTGTAATGAACTGTATTGTAATTGTACTGTCCCCACTCTACATTGTAAAGCACTGCACAAACTGTTGGAGCTATACAAATCCTGTATAATAATGTGTAAAAAAAAAGGGTTTTAGTGGTACGATAAATGTTTTAGCATAAAAAAGAGCCTTTGGTAAACCATGGCAGAAACAGTTTATAAACGTACAAATTTCTCCATCCTTACTACTAGTGCAGATGGCTAAATCTCCTGTGTGGGCTATCATATTCTGTCAGAATGCCTAAACAGTGTCTGTGCCTGACTGGGTGCAGGCACTCCACTTTTATTGATGCGGATATTGCCAACAGGGCAACCTGTGGAGGATAATTTAGACAATTAAGCTGAATCATCCAACATTTTATGCATGTATGGCTAGCTTAACAGTGTATGTAATAAAGGATATTTATACACAGATGTAGCCACCACCTGTTTGGATGCAGGTGACCCAATCTACAAAGAGATTGGTCATCCACAGGGATGGTCATTATTGACAGAAATAAGAATTCCACAAAGGCACCAAATGCTAGGGGGAAGGCAGCCATCAAAGGCATGTGCTGACCCTGTTGCTTTAAAGAATTACATCTTTCATCCTTCATTTTTTTTAAACCAACAAGGATATTTGTTGCCTGAAAGGCTTTTGGAGGTTAGTACATGGGCAAAAAAAACTTAAAGTAATGCCAGAAAAATAGATGACTTGGGTCCCACCAAAGAACATTTCAGTTCTAGGCTTTTTCCGTCTGTTGTTTGGGGATATAGCAGTAGTAACAAAGAACGGAGATCTAGCCAGAGTGTACACAGGCTACTGGGAGATCAGCAAGTGTACAGTGTGTATGTACTTCTTTTGTGAAAGTGCCAATCATTTCCACACAAACTGAAGCATCCTAGTTGAGACCAGTTATTACTTAATTGATCTGTATTCAAGTATATTTAATTTATTTCAATAAAAATAAAAATGTTAAGCAGTGTTATGATATTACTCAGAATTGTCAACCAAAACTTGAAACAGTTGTAGATCAAAGAGCTGATTTATCTTTGTTGAGTTCCCGTTACAAACATGTACTTTATGTCCAAAAGCCTGTCTGAAGCCCCAACCCCCCAGCCTATATCCCAGTAAACAGACCCTGTTTTGTAATGTTTGTTTGGGCTGTGGACAGATGTTCCCGCTTGAACTTGAAAAATGGGACAAGTTCATTATGTGGACTATACAGCAGAGTGATACCCTTTAATTGTCCATGTACCTTCCCTTCTCTTTAGCTTTATTTGATAGAGTTGTTCCATTGATTGTCCAAGTATCTTCTTTTTAGCTTTGTTTGATAGAGCGTTACCATTGATTGTCCAAGTATCTTCTTTTTAGCATTATTTGATAGAGTTTTTCCATTGATTGTCCAAGTATCTTCTTTTTAGCTTTTTTTGATAGAGCTTTTCCATTCTTTGTCCAAGTATCTTCTTTTTAGCTTTTTTTGATAGAGATTTTCGATTGTTTGTCCATGTGTCTTATTTTTGGCTTTTACTTAATGGAGCTTTTTCATTGATTATCCATGTGCCTTCTTTTTAGCTTTTATTGCATCTAATTTTACTTAAAGATGTTTACTGACAACTGAGGGATGTGAAGATAATACTGTATTTTAAATAGGGCAATAACTTACTTGCTATGTACAAACTGACACCCATTTTTATGAAAGCAAAGTGTTTTGTTTGATAAATGTACAAAGCTTTTTGTATTATTATAGTTTGCCCATTAAAAGTCAACCACTATAATGACATTAAGGCTTGTTTACACCAGATACAGTCAAGTGCATTTTTAAATGCAGTATGAATGCATATGCAAGATGAATGTATTCCAATGAACCTAGTTTACACCATGAATGTGTATTTAAAAAAGTACAGCATGCTGAATTTCTCTGGACCGGCACGCACCACAAATGCACATAAACACACGTAGTTGCACATGAATGCATGCAAATGCACATGAACACATGCAAACGCAACTAAGTAAAGAAAATACATTGAAATAAAAAAATTGAGGCACTGCAAATGCACTAAAAATGCATGCAAATTTGCATGCAGGAATTTAGAATGAATGCAAAGACTGTGGTGTAAATCTTAACATTGGCTTGATGTAAGTGTCCATATCTGATATCCTGAGGGCTGCTGGGGATGCTGTAGCACTATATAGAGCAAGAGATGCAATCCTCCAGGTTCTATGCAAATGGCTCCCACTCTGCACACTGAGCACAGGGGGGGGGGGGGTGCTCTCTTGGCACCTTTGTCACTTTTAGAATGCCTTGCTTTTTTTTCAGTTAATTTAGATATTCCCTGAATCGATCATGGAAATGATGTCACTCAACTTCTCCACCACAACCCTTCAAAGGTCCTCACCACCTTATCTAATCAGAGAATTCATTGTGCGGAGGAGGTGACGCCACTCACAAAGTAGAAGATCACAGTAATCAATGTATGTAGGACTAGTACATCAGTGCTTGTTAGCTTTCCCAGGGGCCCTACGGATATAAGATATGTAGACTTACTCCGAGGCAACCTGGCCCAATGTAACTATGCGAGTTCAGCTTTAAGCCTCAGGATATAGTTAAAACAAATATCCAGCCCAAGATTGTTTCAATCCTGTACTAGATGTCAGTGCAAGGTAGAGGTAGTATTGCTCTACAATAAATAGGAATCATTTGGAAAATGCAATGAATTAAAAAATTAAAAGTATATATTATAGAAACAAAAATTTAACATAATGGGCTGTAATATGTAATGTAGAGTTTTATCTTAAACCAAAATGATGGTATCATAAAATAGTTTTTTTTTTCCTCTAATATACCTTTTTAGGTGTAGCATTTAGTAGAATTATCCTTAAATAAATATTATGCAATTATCAATTGTATTTCTTTTCTATTTTTTTTAAAAGTGCATTGATAACTATCTGAGAACGACTACATTCCCAAGGTAGCCTTGTTTATATTACTTGTATTACTTAATATTAAATGGGTGGATCTTGGTTAGCTTGGCACTTCAGTGAATGCTAATAATAATGTGGTGTTGATGTTTATCTGGGAAAATCTAGTTTGCAAAGATCTCTGATGGCTGGTAGCTACCAGTAGAGGGCAACAATACCTAGAGACATCTCACTCACTAACTTCATAAATCTTCATTGAGAAGCTGCCGGCTTTAGCAATCATGATTATTTCATATGTGCAAACATCTAGTACTGTATTTAAAAACCTAAACCTAATCATATAAAATTGCAAATGGTTAATTTAGCAGTTTTTTTTTACTAAAAGCATTTGTCCTTCAGTTTTGATTTTGCCATGTTTATATAATTTTCTTCTTACAGTAATTGAAAGCAGCCATTGATTACTTTAATTTGTCCACTAGCAATAACTATTGGTTTTCTAGGAAAACCTACAGTGCATCCGGGAAAGTATTCACAGCGCTTCACTTTTTCCACATTTTCTTATTTTACAGCCTTATTCCAAAATTGATTGAATTCATTATTTTTCCCAAAATTCTACAAACAATACCCCATAATGACAGTTTGAAAGAAGTTTGTTTTGAAATCTTTGCAAATTTATTAAAAATAAAAAATCACTTCTAAATAAGTATTCATAGACTTTGCCATGACACTCAAAATTGAGCTCGGGTGCATCCTGTTTCCACTGATCTTCCTTACGATGTCCCACAGTACATGTAAGACACAAACCAAGCCATGAAGTCCAAGGAATTGTCTGTACACCTCTGAGACAGTATTGTATCAAGGCACAGGTCTAGGGGAAGGGTACAGAAAAAATTCTGCAGCACAGTGGCCTCCATCATCCATAAATGGAAGACGTTTGGAACCACCAGAACTGAGCGATCGGGGGAGAATTGCCTTACTCAGAGTGGAGACCAAGAACCCAATGGTCACTCTGACAGAGCTCCAGTGTTTCTCTGTGAAGAGAAGAGAACCTTCCAGAAAAAAACAACTTTTCCCCTGTATACATGAGCAGATTTTCCGTCTGAAAAAACGTGTAGGTTTTTTCCATCTGAATTCCGCTCAAGCTTGGCTTGCATACACACAGTCACACAAACGTTCTCTGAACTTTCGACCGCCATGAACGCGGTGATGTACAACACTATGACGAGCCGAGAAAATTAAGTTCACTGCTTCCTCGCATGTGTAGGAATTTTGCACGTCGGAATTTGTACAGACGATTGGAATTTCCGATCGGAACTTTTTCTGACCAAAAAATAGAGAACCTGCTCTCAATCTTTTGCTAGCTGGAATTCTGCCAGCAAAAGGCCGATGGAGCATACACACTGTCGGAATTTCTGACCAAAAGCTTACATCCAACTTTTGCTGGCAGAATTTCTGATTGTGTGTATGGGGCTTAAGATTTCGAACAACCTTCTTTTACACTGTCATTATTGGGTATTGTTTGTAGAATTTTGAAGAAAATAATGAATTGAATCCATTTTGGAATAAGGCTGTAACATACCAAAATGTGGAAAACGTGAATACTTTCCAGATGCACTGTATACTGGGAGCAATGGCAATCTAAATATTCTTCTCAGGCCAGTTTTCTTTTAAAGCTGAATTTTAGGGGGGAAAAAAAATAAAACATCCCTTGTAAATGGAATGAATGCTAGGTAATGCCTAGGGTACCAGTAAAAAAAAATAACTATCTTAACTGTACAGTACAGGACACAGGTTGGTTATTTATAGACCTTTGCTACCTATGACCCTCGGTCTATGAATACCCAGCCTTTGTCCTGTACTGGACTCCAAGATATGAAATTTACAGGTAAGTCAAAACTCCATTTTACTTATCTTTTCCCTCACTCCCACAGGCTACCTCAATGATATAAAACCAACTGCCACAGCCTTATTTTACTAAGGTACTCTGGCTGGCACTCTGATGTCATAAAGTACAATATATGTGAGAACACACAATCCCAAGGCATCAGGGAGAAGAGTCACATACTTCTCTTTTAATGGTTCATTTTTTTTATCATATAACAAAATGGAGCGTAAATAAACAGAAGAGAAATCCAAATGAAATTAATATTTGGATTGACCACCGCTTCCCTTCCCAATTATTCTAGGTGTACTTGAACACAGTTTGTGAAGGAACTCCACAGGTTGGTTGTTCCTAAAATCTTGGGGAAATAATCACAGATCTTCTGTGGATGCAGTCTGCCTCAATTTTGATTGGACAACGTTGAGGACCATAGACGCAGTAGATCAAAGTTTAGCCGATCCCTGCTGAACCAGCCAAATTTTGATTCATGTATGGCTGGCTTTACTCGTTCTGCGCTGTGTCTTTGTATGAATCTTGATAGATATCTTCTATGCTATCTTGATAGAGGACAGGGCTTTGTTATCTCACCCCTCTGGTGACTAGTGATATGATATCTGATAATATTCAAGAAGCTGCAGGAGAGTAGGAGAAGAAAGCAGTCACAAGCACAGTGCCTCTCACACTTTATCTATACAGTTATGGGGCTATAAGAACAGTGTCATGAGTGTATAGTGCTCTTGATCCTTGATAGCTGCTGGTCTCATTATAGCTTCCTGGTTTTGACTGTGTTACATTCTCCCTGCCTGTTTGTCTACCTGCAAGGTGATTTAGTAGTTAGTTTCTGGGTTGGGACCAAACCTGATTTAAGCCAGCCAAGCCTGCAGTCTCATGCTTGTTATATTGCGTTTGCAACATGTGCTCCAAGCTCCCTATTTGTCTGCTCTCCTGATTGGATTTTCCTGTTTATGACCTCAGATCAGATGTCGACTATGCTCTAAACTCTGTCTGCCTTTTGACTATGGAAAATAACAGTATATGAACTACTGGTTGGGAGGAGCACAATGTAAATAGCAATGCTGGGGTTTAATACTCTTTAAATTAGACAGACCACTACAATATCTTAGTTTATGGGGGGAACAAGGTATAGCTTTTATATCGCTATAATCGTTTTTATTTTTTTAATATGCATTCTAGGCTCATTGCAATATTAATATTGTTTTGTAAAAAAGGTGCAGATGCCCTTCCAACTCGATTTAACTATGAAAGTATCTGAGGCATGCTATAAAGGCAGGAGCAGTGCTTGTGACCAGATAATACCATTGCTACTTCCTGATTAATATTTAGGTGGGGGAGTGTGGTCTGGTGGGGCCTAAATAAGGCATTATACATGGATAATTTTGTCACTGATGACCTTATTGTTAACAGCACTGGTAAATGTTTACTATGGTTCAGTTGGTTTTATATTGGACAACACAGCCATTTCTGATTTCAGACTCCATGCTAAATAATGTCCTGAGCATTCAAAGACTGGTGGAAAATTTGAATGTATTCCAGGTCCCAGGCCACGCCATTAAATACATTACACAACATGCAATAGACTTATAAACACATAAAAGTGTACTGGATTACAGTAATAATCCACAGTTCCTTAAAGTTGCACAGAGAATTCAGTTCTCCCATCCATGCTAAACAGCATAAATGGAGGAATCTTCCCTGCTAGCAATTGTATTCTGACAGATTCTTCTCTCACCACTTTCAGATTACCCAAACAGTGACTGTATCTGGTTGGGTGCAGTCACTGTTTGGCTGGGAGTTTTCTGCATAGCGCCTTTGATTTTCAGATCAAAGTATTTCAAGCTGGGTGGTGCCAGCGGGGCCATCTATGGCAACGTTTGAGCAATGTATGGCCAGGATAAGCAGAGAGTCTGTCATACCAGATACATGGAAAGCAACACTAATACACCAACTAAAGAAAGATACTTTATAGGGCAGTGTTTCTTTCTTAACCTGCGGTAATAATGTTTTGTAACCTCCCATCTGTTATGCAATTTTAGTCTGGCATCTTACTCCACACTGTTTTCCTGGACTTGTGCCTTGTGTTTTGAGCACAGTCATTTTAAGAGTTGGAATAATTAGCGAATAAACAGTTTGCAACTGAATAGGTCCAATTAGTGTCCCTTGGCCCTTGAAAAGAAAAACAGGTATATTGTGATAGGCACTAGACTATAGCCCTGATAATAACAAAACAAAGTTACCAACATAGAGCCTGACATACAGAATCATAATTGCTGACATGCATTATATATAAGTGAATGTGTATAATTTTTTAACCAAAGTGCAGGTGTCTGTAAGTACTTTGAAAAGAACAATCTCATATTCTGAATTTATAGTGAAGTGTTTGCCTTAACCCTGGTACACGAGGGCCAAAAATAGGCTAGTTCCTGCTGAACCGTCCGAATTTCGGTCCATGTGTACAGCTGTCTGTTCAGCAGAAGCTGGTCTGATGACTGGCCTCTGTTGAACAGACTTGCTGGAAAACCAGCAATCGATCAGCGCTTGCAGCCAATGGCTTCAGGCGGAGAGTGGGTCAGAATACAATGTATCAGTGGGAGAATTCCCTGCATGCACCATCATATGTGTTGATGCAGGGATCTGACAGTTTTCTTTTTTTTTTCATTTAAGACATCCATGCTATGGCCGAATGATGGCCACAGCACGGATGTGAGCTCCCTGCACGCACCCTACGATCACCGAGTCACTGAGACTCAGGTGATCACCGATCTGAGTAAGGGGCCGGTCCCGGCCCCTAACCATGTGATCAGCTGTCAGCCAATGACAGCTGTTCACATGATCAAAACAAAAGCTCGGTGATCGCTTTTTTTTTTTTCTCCTCATGCTGACAGCGGAGGAGCAAAAAAAAGCTGATTACTGGCTTATCTTAAAGGGACATTGGTCCCAAAACGGAAGAGGCAATTATGCCTCATTTATGCCATCGGAAAGTGCCCACTTATCAATGCCCACCAGAGGTGACAAGCAGTGTAACCGATCAGTGCCCATCGCTGCCACCCATCAGTGCCCATCACTGCCACTTATCAGTGCCGCCTCATCAGCATACATCAATGACAGACAAAAATTGCCGTTTTAAAATTTTATAACAGAATAAAAAAATTAATACTTTTTTTTTTAACAAAAAATAAAAATCGCACAGGTGATCAAATACCACCAAAAGAAAGCTCTATTTGGGGGAAAAAAAATTATAAAAATTGAATTTGGGTACAGTGTTGTATGACCGCACAATTGTCATTCAAATTGCATCAGCGCTGAAAGCTGAAAATTGGTATGGTTAGGAGGGGGGTTTAAGTGCCCAGTAAGCAAGTGGTTAACCTGCTGGTTGAAAAAAAAAAGATGTGTGTGTGCCCAGCTTAAAAGATGAATTTCAGGCATAGTATTTTCCAGCTTGAACCAATGTAACTATGTATATACCATACTGGCTAATCCCCCTGGAAGCTGAAAATCACTGAAATAGATGCCGCTAAATCAGTGATCTCCACTTGCTTCCAGGTCCTGTTCTGAAAGGCTGGTCTGATTCATTGTAGACACAGGAGATTGGCCACTAGGCACAGGCGCCATTCAATGCGTGTTTTGAACCATCTCAATAGATGCAAAGCGTTTTCTCATTGGATGAGGTGGCGAGGGTCACAATTGTATATGAGCACTAACTACAACAAAAAGTCCCAATTTGCATCTAATAGTATATCCAAAGGCAATGGTGTATCATCCATGTGTGCAGGGTGCTCACAGCACACGGGCACCCAAGGGGGGGGGCCCACTGTGACCCACCCTGCACACATGGATAA
Organism: Lithobates pipiens; assembly: GCF_037356315.1. NCBI lineage: Eukaryota > Metazoa > Chordata > Amphibia > Anura > Ranidae > Lithobates > Lithobates pipiens. The sequence continues at coordinate 302,895,614 of NW_027507718.1, forward strand.
TTGCTCCTTGAACGGGACGAAGATTGGTGCGGCAGGGGGGACAGTTGCGAGCACCAATTTCCCTGCATGGTTTTTCAGACAGCCGTATTTCCTCCCCCCCCCCCCCCCCCCCCCCCCCGGTGACAGCTGAAATGCCATACAGGGAGATCGGGGCTTGCAGCTTTTGCTCTGCCACACTGATCATCCCCACAATGTCCGCTGTGTCCTTCTCCTCTAGCCCCGTGTTCTCCGGACCCCTGTCCTCCTCCTCTGACCGCTGTGTGCTCCTCCTCCAGCCCGGTGTGCTCCTGCCCCCTGTCCTTCTCCTCCGCCCTCCCCCCTCATTTCCCCGCACCCGCCTCTCTCCCCTCCTCTCCCAGTTGCTATGGGGGATGTATCAGGATGGAGAGCGGAGGAAGGAGCCGGTAAATATGTAATTTACCTGCTCCTTCCTTTTCTGAATTGGACATAGAGAGCGATTGCTACTGAACACTCCATGTCCTGTAATAACTGGACAGAGTAACCTGTGTGTTTCTCTGCTTCAGTTTATGAATGAGCAGGAGCCTCTGTTTTCTGTCCATGCGTCTGCAATGCTGAGAAAGGGATTGTGAATCTGTGTCCTCAGTCTCTTTCTCTGTTTAGACCCCTGACATGTCACCAAAACCCCCAACTGATATTAAAAAAAAATCTAATAAATATGACTTTTTTTAAAAAAAAGATAAAAAATACAAATGAGTAAAAAAAGAATTTAAAATAAAAAAATACTAACACCAGCCCCCCTCCCGCCCTACCAACACAGTCCCAACCCCCAATACAAAAAATTTAAAAACGAATGACACCATCTGCTGCCCTACTGACACAGTCCACTGTCCCATAACCCCCCTCCCACCCCTTCTCCAGAAGCACTGTGAATTGTTTTTTTTTTAGAAGATAAAAAAAACACAATTGTAAAAAATAATATATAATAAAATATTAAAAACAAATAACTGCCCTACTGTCACTGTCCTGCCCCCCCCCCCCCCCCTGCATCATTGTGAAAAAAATAATACAAAAGTAAATTGTAAAAAGTAATAAAAAGAACAAAAAATTCTGACACTGTCTATTGTTCTACTGACACCATCCAGTGGACCCGAAAAACATTTTGAAAAAAAAAAAGATAAATTGTAAAAAATATTAAAGAAAAATAAAGAACTACTGACACTGTCCTACTGAAACATCCTGCACATACTACTCACTACTGTACACTCCACACTCCTCACCTACACATTCTACCCACCTCCGTACACTCCACACTCCTCTCCTGCACATATTACCACCACCATACACTCCACACTCCTCTCCTGCACATAATACCCACCTCCATACACTGCATACTCCTCTCCTGCACATCCTACCAACCTCCGTACACTCAGCACTCCTCTCCTGCACATAATACCTATCACCATACACTCCTCTCCTGCACATACTACCCACCTCCATACACGCCATACTCCTTTTCTGCACATACTACCCACCACCGTATACTACCCATTCCTCTCCTACACATACTACCCACCTCCATACACTCCGCACTCCTCTCCTACACATACTACCCACCGCCATACACTCCACAACCCTCTCCTGCATACTACCCACTGCCTTACACTCTGCACTGTACATTCCCTATTTAACATTATCACATTCTGCATTATGTAAGTAATCTCAGACTCTATTAAATAACACCCCTTTAAGCCAAGCCCTATATTTCATGCAATTTAAGCCACACCCACATTTTGTTGATGCCTTGGGCCCACTTTTTATCTTGCACAGCGGCCCACTCATTTCATGATACACCTCTGTCCAAATGAGTTACATTTTTTTTATCATTTATCTTAATAGGGGGCTTAATGAAGTTGCCCTGTATTGATTCAATGAATGCATCAGTAGCTGATATATTTTGATGGTGGTAATGACATGCAATAGAAGTTATTATGAACATATACTATTGTTTTATGGATATTAATTTGGAAACATTGACAAGCTTGTTCATGAACATGTCAAATCTCTGCTCTAAAATTTGCACTTTGCAACTGCTGAACTCTGTTAGTAAGGTATACATTTTTGAATGGTCTATACACATGGATGTGTATGTCATTGGAGGTAGAAGGGGGAAGCACAACCCAACTCCTTTGATGCTGGCTTATCCTAGGGAAAATTAATATCAATTGACCAAAGCATCTTTCACTTCCCTTAAAATTATCCCTGAACCCCCCTCCTCCAGACTGGTTTAGTTTGTAGGCACCCATAAATATGAGGGCCATCACCAACAATCAGCTTTCTAACACATATTAATAGTGTGTTTGAATGCTCCTTAGCAATCAGAATTAACATTGCCCTCAATGGTTTCTTAAGAAAAGGCACAAGAAGTCGAACATTAACACCTGGTCTTTGCCTTTCACAAATTCATTTTGAAATTTCCACTAATGACCTGACAGCCATATGCCGCGTAAACATTGTTGGATTTTCCAATGGAAAATGTTCGATGGGAGCTTTTTGTCAGGAATTCTGACCATGTGTAGGCTCCATCGGACATTTTCCATCGGAATTTCCGACACACAAGATTTGAGATCAGGTGTACACAATTCCGACGCACAAATTTCTATGCATGCTCGGAATCAGAAGAGCCGCACTGGCTATTGAACTTCAATTTTCTCGGCTCGTCGTACGTGTTGTACGTCACCGCGTTCTTGATGCTCGGAATTTCCGACAACAATTGTGTGACCATGTGTATGCAAGACAAGTTTGAGCCTAACATCCGTTGGAAAAAATCCCATTGATTTTGTTGTTGGAATGTCCGATCGTGTGGACACGGCAATAGTAATGAAAACTATACATTTATAAAGTAAAACAAAGGGAAATATATTTGATATGTTACTGCATTTGCACATTATTATCTTTGCTTATTGTCAAGAGCAAGGATAGCCATAGATGGCCAAGAGCAATGGGTAGGAAGTCATCTGCTTGTTATCTTTAGCAGTAGGATCTACCTCTCTTCCCAAGTTTTCTAACACACTAAAAGAGTGCACAGATTTTGAAACAAATTGAAAATGATCAGTGAGCAATTAAGATTGCTTATAACATATGGTAAGTGCCTTTTATCTCCTTTTTGGGGGGGGGGGGGGGCTGCACGTAAATGTCTGAGACCTCAACGCCTTATCGTCACATTTTGTGGCTAGTTTAAAATTATTTATTTTATTGTACCTCAACACTAAAATGTTATCTACTGTTTTGTTTTCCCCACAAATCCCCCCAAACATTATGTTTCCAGATATTGAAATTGTGTATGTGAATATATTTATATAACACCTCTTTAGTATTAATAGCTGATGAAATAACCTTTTGGCCAGAGAGTAGACCCGTGGGCAGTAGTAAAACATACATATTTTAATGAACACGCGTAACACAGGAAAAAAAAAAGCATTTATGAAATTTCCAAAATATTGCAGGTGGTGTACAAACCTATACATAGAACTGTTATAGTTTGCTAAGCGTGTTATTGAAATGTGTTCAGAAGTGTTTGTGGATTAGCAAATTTCAACTATGTCCGTTATTAGGCAGTGGATATAAATTTAATATTTATAAAATATAAGTAAATGAAGCTAGCTAAATGATTAGTGGAAATAAAAGGTGTATAAAATTTACATTTCCGTTATTGCCATAAGAAAAAAATATTGGTCTAGCATTAATGAATACGATAGTGTATGCTGAAATTTAATAAAAATGTTTAATTGAATAATAATATTTTATTGTATGCATATTGTGTTATGTGCTTCTCTCGGTGTATGAATCACGATTGCAGCATTTTACACAGCTCTCATGTATTTCTAATTAAACTAATAATGATTATATTCATTTCAGTATGATGTCATACTTTCAGGCACATGCTAAAAATGTATAGGCCGGTGTGCTTTCTTATTATTTCCATGAGAATGCAGCCTGTCATCTCATTACAACCTGATACTTAAGGCAAAATAAAATAGGATGCTTTATTTTCATAACTTATTTCTACTTCAGGAAATACCATTCGTTTATATGGACACACTAGGGTTGATGTGCAAAATCTGTTGGAGCTGTGCATGGTAGCCAATCATCTTCTAACTTTCGGCTTGCTCAATTAATGTGGTCGTAAAGGCTGAAGCTTTTTTACCTTCATGCATTCTGTGCATGAAGGTGACAAACGTTCTGTGTGAAGCTCTCCCCAGAGCCCCTCCCCCTTATACTCACCTGAGCCCCCCCCCCTCGCTCCAGCGATGTGCCCGGGAGCCTCAGCTGTCCCGAGTCTCTCTCTCATTGGCTGAGACATTGGATCCCACTGTTGTCAATCACAGCCAGTGAGCCAATGAGGAGAGAGCAGGGTGGGGCCGAGCCTCGGACCCGTAGAGTGGGGCTTGAGAGCGAGCACGTACCAGTGTCCCCATAGCCAGGGGCTTGTTATTGGAGGCACTGGTCAATGGGGAGGAGCCAGGGGCACCAGTGGAGGGCCAGAGAAGAGGAGGATTGGGGCTGCTCTGTGCAAAACCATCACCCCCCCTTCCTGACCAGGAATTTTTGTTGCGATACTGCACTGCAATGTTTTAACTGACAATTGCGTGGTCATGCGAGGTGGCATTTGATCACCTCTGTGTTTTTTTTTTGTTTGTTTTTTTTGCGCTGTAAAGAAAAAAAAGCATACATTTTGAAAAAAAGAAACAATAATTTTTTACTTTCTGCTATAAAACTTATCCAATAAAAAAATGTAAAAAATCTAATTTCTTCATCAATTTAGGTCAATATGTATTCTTCTACATGCTTTTGGCAAAAAAAAAAAATCACAATAAGCGTATATTGTTTGGTTTGCGCAAAAGTTATAGCGTCTACAAACTATGGGATAGATTTATGGGCTTTTTAATTTTTTTTTTACTAGTAAGGGCAGCAATCAGTGCTATTTAGTGGCACTGCGACATTGCGTCAGAAAAATCAGACCCCTAACTGACACTCGTGACACTTTTTGGTGATCGGTGATAAAAAAAATGAACTGCCAGTGTACTAATCACACTGGCAGGAAAGGGGCTAACATCATGGGTGATCAAAGGGTTAAATGTGTTCCCTGGGAATGCTTTGTTACTGTGTGGGGGATAGTTTAACTGGAGGAAGACAGAGATCCGTGTTCCTGCTTAGCAGAAACATAAGATCTCTGTCTTCTTTAGTAGCAGAACAGCGATCTGCCTTGTTTACATAGGCAGACTGCCGTTCTGCCTCTCTTGGAACGATTGTTCCTGGCGGACATCCGCTGAATTGCTCCCACTGTGTCCGATCACATCGGGAGCGGGACTCCAGTGACGGCATGCTTGTGCCCCAGTGCCAAACATAAAAAATCACGTACAGGTAGGGCCCTGCCATAGTATATGTATGTGGGTGGTCCTTAAGTGGTTAAAAAAAAACGTTTAAAATCATTATAACCACTTACGCCCACTGCAGTTTTATGGCGGCTGTTTGAAGAGGAATATCGTTGTTATGGCAGCAGCTAGCTGCCATAACCCCGGGAATCCCCTTCTTCAGCGGGTAGTCCGCTACAAGATAAAAGTGGTCCCTGTGGTGGATTCACCACAAGATAACTTTTATTGGTGGAGGGAGAGGGGCCCCCCACCGTGATCCAATGCCTTCCGCCGCTTACCAGAGCTGTTGGCAGTGTGGAGACAATCGCGTCCTGCTGCTGGCTCAGTATGGAGACGAGTGAGGGAAAGATGGCCCCCACCCGTCTCCATACAATTGCTGGGCGGAAGCGACGTCAAAACATCACTTCCACCCATAGCTCTTAAAGGGCCAATTTTTTAAAATTACAATTTTTTTTTTTTTTTTATTATTATTATTATTGCATTTTAGTCTAAATATGGGATCTGAGGACTTTTTGACCTCAGATCTCATATTTAAGAGGACCTGCCATGTTTTTTTTCTATTACAAGGGATGTTTACATTCCTTGTAATAGGAATAAAAGTGATTTTTTTTTAAATCGTGTAAAAATAAAAAATAAAAGGTAAAATAAATAATAATAATAATAATAAAGCATTTTTTTTTAAACGTGCCTCGTCCTGCCGAGCTCATGTGCAGAAGCGAACGCATATGTGAGTAGCGCCCGCATATGATAACGGTGTTCAAACCACACATGTGAGATATCGCAGTGATCAGTAGAGCGAGAGCAATAATTCTAGCCCTAGAACTCCTCTATAACGCAAAACATGCAACCTGTAGAATTTTTTTAATGTTGCCTATAGAGTTTTTTAAGGGTAAACATTTGTCGCCATTCCACAAGCGGGCGCAATTTTGAAGCATGACATGTTGGGTATCAATTTACTCAGCGTAACATTATCGTTCACAATATTTAAAAAAATGGGCTAATTTTACTGCTATCTTATTTTTTTATTCAAAAATTTACATTTTTTACAAAAAGTGCGCAAATGCGGTGTGAAAAAAAAGAGTTGCAACGGCCGCCATTTTATTCTCTAGGGTGTTAGGAAAAAAACAATATATAATGTTTGGGGTTCTGAGTAATTTTCTAGCAAAAAAAACTGTTTTAAACATGTAAACACCAAAATCTCAAAACGAGGCTGGTCAAAATCTGGTGCAGCTCTGCACAGAAAACAACCAGCTTCCAGGTTTTTCTTGTCAAATCTTGAAGGGGTTGTAAAGGTTCGTTTTTTATTTTCTAACTAGGTTCCTTTAAGCTAGTGCATTGTTGGTTCACTTACCTTTTCCTTCGATTTCCCTTCTAAATGTTTTTTTTCTTTGTCTGAATTTCTCACTTCTTGTTTCTCCTCAGTAAACTTCACACCATCATCCGAGCGGTGTTTAGTCAGCCAGAACAGCTTACTGAGGAGGAACAGGAAGTGAGAAATTCAGACAAAGAAAACAAAGAAAAAAAACATTTAGATCCTATTTAAGCTTTGACAAGAAAAACCTGGAAGCTGGTTGTTTTCTATGCAAAGCTGCACCAGAAGTTTACCCTGTCTAGTTTTAGTAAATCAACCCCACAGGGTCTAATGCTATCAAATCAGAGCAAAGAATAATAGTTGTTGCTCATAGCAGACAGTCTAATTCTGTCTTTCATTCTGTAACCGACAATGGCAAAATTAAAATGTGGTGGCTTTTAGCAACAGGTTTACTTTCATTTGCTTTCTTTTTTTTTTTATATCAGCATGTCAGACTTCATAATGATACATTTTTAAATTTGCCACACATGGGCACATGCAGCTCCTCTAAGAACCCATTCACACTTAGGTGGTTTTCAGGCATTTTAGCACTAGAAATGGCCTTTAAATAGGACCTGAAAACCACCCCCTATTCATTTCAGTGTGTCTTTTTACACTGGGGCGGTGCGCTTGCAGGACGTTAGGAAAAGTTCTGCAAGCAGCATCTTTGGGGCAGTTTGGGAGCGATGTATACACCAAAACGCCCTGCCCATTGAAATGAATCGACTGCACTTCCAAAGCGCCTGAAATCGGAAGTGCCGCAGCACAGGCCTTTTTATCCCCTTCTTTGGGGTTAAAAGTACTCCGCTAGCGGTCGAAAAGCGGCGCATAGGCACACTTTAAACAGCGGTAAAGTGCTGCTAAAACTAGCGGTTTTATCGATAATGGCTGGCGCTTTCAGTGTAAAAGCAGCCTAAATGTTCTCCTCTAAATCATATCTAAGCTTATGGCTGACTGTAAAATAACTGCACATACACTGCCTAAACCAGACTTCTAGGCTTTGCAGGTGAAGACTTTTTCTTATCGTACATCATGGGACACAGAGCCAAAGTAGTTACTATGTGGGTTATAGGTCACCTTCAGGTGATGGACACTGGCATGCCTTAAGACAAAAAGTGCACTCCCTATATAACCCCTCCCACTACTGGGAGTACCTCCGTTTTTTCACTAGTGTCTAAAATGTTGGTCACAAGTAAGGATATGCTGTGCTGAGCTCCACTGGAGCAATCCTTGCTGGGGATAGCCATGTAGCCGGATCCATTCAAAGTGTCTTTTAGGCCGAATTGAATGGTACCCGGGCCTCATGTTTGAAGAAACGTGGTCTTGCCTGTAAACACTTCTCTATTAGAGAGCTGGACCCCGGGATCCTGTACTTTTGGTAGTAAGGCCATAAAGTTTTACTGTCAGTGGTGCTATTACAGGTCCAGGATTGTGGTTTTCCCCTGAGAATCTCCATCTCCTGAAGGTTTAATGGAACCCAGGCTGCAGTAGAAGTCCTCTAGTCTCTTTGTGCCCTACTTTTGTTGTGTCTCCCCCCTTCAGTTGGCATTGCTATGGGACATCCTACATAGTAACTACTATGGCTCTGTGTCCCATGATGTACTTCAAAGAAAATGATTTTACAGGTAAGCTGTTTTAAAAATCCTATTTTTTGAGGAGGTGGGGGAGCGGGTACCTGGTTTAGACAGGTACCGACTCCCACTTATATGTGATATGCTTTTTGGTCTTAGCTGCTGGTTCTACAAATTGGTTATTGGTGTTGTTGGGTAGCTTTGTGGGGAAATATTTTATGTATTATTTTGATGTCACTGTTCTGCACATTTGGATCCGTGTTTTTATTCTTTTCTACAGCGTGCTTCTGTGAAGTGATCTGTAGGAAGATTGAAAGCCCAAAAACTGATTGTTTCTATTCCTGGCATTAGCGCTGGATCCTAGCTGTCACTGAATGAGTGTCAGAAGCCTCTGGTACCCAAAGGAGTCTGGCTGCCATTTTAAAATGGAATTGACAGCCTTTTGGTCTTTTGGAACATACAGTATGCAAGTTCACAGCAACAGCTTCCAAATGATTTTTAGCTAGCAGGAAAAAAAGACAATGGGAAAACATGAAAAAGGAGTCTAAATCAGATTTTAGTTATTTAGAGTTGGTAGCATTTCTAGGGAGGCCTCCCCTTCTTCCAAACTTTATATCTGTCACTTCAAAAAAATGTTGTAATGTAATTGTTTAGTTATTTTCATAATAAATTAATATGATATAATCAACGCTACTATACAGTACACTTACAGGAAAGCTTCATTGGTTTGGGTTCAGTTACATTTTTGGGAAAATGTATTTATTTTTATTATTATATAAAATATTTTACAAATCAACATTTAGTACAGGGTACTTCTATGACAGAGTGACCACAGTCTTTGATTTTCCTTTGAGATTGCTATTCTGTAGTTGTAACGCTGTAAGGAGCAATAAAGAAAATGGGAGATGGGATTGTAGGTAAAGGAGGCACATACCTTGGACACATCAGTAGGGTGAGATGCATCCTCATCTGCCCTGTATAAGAGGTGGGTCCATTGTGATACTTGTGCTTCGTGTTTGTTGCACCCATACTACTCTACGCTGTTGCATGATCACACTAAAGTAAATCTCCACAGGATTACTCTTGGAGATCTTGGTTCATCTTCAGTGAGGCTTTGTAATGTTGTTAAAGGAGGTAATAAAATGACTGACAATGAAGACTTGCTCATTGCTCTGAGAAAGAGAATGATGCAAATTAAAAACCACAAAAATAAAACAAATTAAAACCACATTGAAAAGTACAATGCAGTTACCAAGGGCTAACTGCAGGGGTTCTTATAATTTATTGCTGTGTGGGTGGCATTTGTAATGTATCCCTTCCTGGGAGCTTATTCTATAATCTATCTGAGGCTTTGTTATAATTTTTGGCTGTCTTTGACCACTTTTAAAACATAGCACTGCTTTCTAGGATTTATTATATTTTATTGCTGCCTGGGAAGTTTATTATAATTTATTGCTGGTCCCTGGGGTGAATATAACATTTTGTTGCTGTCTGTAGTGGGTAACAATTAGTACAGTATAATTTGTTGTGAACCGGGTGAGGATTTAATGTAATTAAGCTATTCCTGGACAGTGGAAATTGTTATAATTTGTTGATCTGTGATTTTTTTTAAGGTGGGTGTAAATTATCGCTTTGGGAGTTTTTATAGTTAATTTGCTGCTTGGTGGGATCACAGTAACCTTCTGGAAGTTATACACTCCTGGCTGGGGTATATATAATAATTCCAGCTGACATTTTAAAGTAACTGGGAATTTTTTATATGCTGGCTGGCTAATAATTAGCCACACCTCAAAAGATAAACCTTCATGGTAAAGCCAGCTATAGATGAATAGCAATTTGGTTGGTTCAACAGGAACCAGATGAATTTTGATCCAAATGTTGGCAGGTTGGGTGTTTTGAAGTCAAACTATTGATTAACTTCTGTACAACCAGCCTGTCTTTTTTTTCCATAGGATTACTGCCCCTGACAGCGGGAAAACCTCCTGCTATTTGAATACAATCAATACTGAATGTGTTGATGGGGGAATTCATCGATTTTCTTTCCTTCAACAATGGGTTGAAAGAAAGAAAATTGCTGAAAATAGAACCAAAGGTAAAACGTTTTTGCCATTTTGGAAAGAGTAAGGGAGGGTTATAACCCATGTAAGGTTTAGTTTTACAATCTGTATCCCATTGGGGACATGTCCCTTCACTTCCTGTCGAATAGTCAAAACAGGCAGTGAGAGAAAATCCCTCTAAAGGAAGGAAAGTCCTGGTGGTCACCTGGGCCACCAGAACTAGTTTCCCCATTGGAATATATCCCCACTATTACTGTTCTGGGGACAACCCAAAATTTAGGATTTTCTTTTACTTTCACTTTCATTGATATCAGTAAACAGGACCAATAGAGAGAGTGAATCTCCCTAACAGGGATACAGACAGCAATTAAAATTGACCAGTGTTCTAATTTCCTTCATTTCTATCCAAAATGAAAAAAAAAATGTTTTGCCCTTCATTACACTTTAATGCATGGCAAGCCTTAGGGCCATTTCACACGGGCTGTCGTATCAGAATCCAATTTTATACACATAGAATGTACCCATCTAGCCTAAAGGTGTACTTAGATCCTAAAGATATGCATACATGCATATGGGTGTGAACACACAACCAAAACTGATGTAACTGTAATCATGCCAAGACTCTTAATGAGGTTTTCAAAAAAAGGGTTGGGGTGGGACATCTTCATCTTGAGTGTTATCTTGGAGTGGCACTCCCTGAGCCACAACTCTCTCATAACATGTATGGGACAGTTCAGAATTTGTATAGAAAACACACATGAAGAATCATTAGGCTATTTTTCAAAAGGAGATCAAATTAGATTTGAAACAAGCATGGCAGCTGTGTTACAACATCATAAAAAGCATGAACTGAAGTGTTTTTATATAATTTAATTATTACTTTGGAGGTTGGGAAATATAAGAAAAATACAGTTCAGTAAGTGTCTAGTCAACAAATTGTAACTTCCACTGTTTAACTTAAAAACAATATTTCCAGTCTTTTATTAAAGTGTTAAATAATCATTTTTTAATTACTTTCTGGTCAGATGTTATAGCAGTTGTGAAAGTGGATATAAACCCTCACATATACCCAGTAAAGTGAACAGTCTCAGATGATACACAGAGATGAAACATATCTCCCAAATTAGATTTGCATGTATATCTGCTGTCTTTCCCGTTCTATATTCTTTAGAATTCTGACATTGTGTTAGAGATTTTCTCTTCCCGTTCAGCACTTGGAGTGGATTATTGGCATACAGCCAAGGCAGCTAGTTGGAGGAAAGGCACCCCTCCACACTCCACATAGGCAAAGACTTGCAGAGCTATACTCATAAAGCATCTCTGAACTGATCTATTTTTTTGCAACCTCCCACGACACAAACTTCAGGCTGCTTTTATCTCCAGTCTCTGAGAACTTGTCAGAGGTTATCAGGCTGAAAACAGGGCTACAGAACAGAAGAAACACTATGGCCTCAGTGCTTTGGAGAGAGATAAGAAAACAGTACAGATATATGTGCCCAGCTCCAATTTCATGAATCGGGTTTACATCCACTTTAAGGTTTATTCTACTTCTCTTTCACCTACTTTTTGTTTTATTTTCTCGTTACTCTAGAGCAGGCTTTCTCAACTGGGGTGCAGTCTGGCACGTGAACATGTCATCCAGGTACAGTGAAGCCGGTCATACATGGGTCAAAATTCAGCCGGTTCAGCAGGGATGAGACGAATTTTGATCCATGTATGGGCAGGGAGGTTGTACGGAAGTAAATTTACTGATTGACTTATGTACAACCACTCTATTGGAAAATATCCACTCATAGCAGCCGGCAGCACTGATCAGTGTATTCTGACTAAGGGGAAGTCGCTGTCAAAGTACAAAGGCTCATGAGGAGTCCAACCTAGCTTTTTTGGATGATTGTGCTTGAGCAGGTTGTTACTATAACATTTAGGCTTTAAATGCCATTTTGGTTCTAGTTAATGCAGGCAATATATGTCTGGTCATGGTGTGATCTGACTCATCTGCTTCGGTGTCCATAACTTGTCAAAACTTTTTCTAGTACTCACATTACTGCAGCCTGTTTTGTATAGTGACTGATCTAGTCCTTTTCCATTGTGAATCCTAGGTGTACCTTACCAAAAGACACTGAACATACATGTTGAGGACCCTTTGGAGTTTGGGGATACAGTTGAAAAGTGGTTGGAACCTTTTCTTAGTCCCTGTTTGTCCTGACAGACCCTGCTTTGCAACCAGTCAATACTGTCAAGGCCCAGGTTCATGGTCGCTGGTCTCCACAAAATGGCTGTTGAAGCCCAGGTTTTAAGGAATAATGGTATATCTGATTGCATTATTTATATGCTCCTGAAGACTAGGAAATTCACCTTCCACAAGGTCTACCATTGTACCTGGAAATGTACTTTGCATGGTGTAAGGCAAGGAAGTTTTAACCAAGAAAGTACTCAGTGGGATGTATTCTGACCATACAATCTGGTCTGGATCAACAGCTAGCCTTGGGTGCTGTTTAGGGTACTGTTTAAGGACAGATCCTGGCTCTAGAAGTTCTTTTCAAGAACCGCTTGCCTCTCATTTCTTGGTAAAGCATTCCTACAGGGTATTACTCGCATAGCTTTACCTTTGACTCCATGGGATCTTAAACTGGTCCTGTCAGCTTGTCAAGAAATACTCTTGAATTAATCACTGATATTCCCCTGTCCATTCTCATTTATGCGGTTGTCTTGTTGACATTACTTCTGCCATTGCAGCTAATATTTCAACATTGTAAGCTTAAGGATAACGTTCCACCTTTTCCCATTATGGTACACTCTGTTAGATCAGTATGTGCCTCTTGGGCTTTTTGGCATAATGCATCTGTTCCCAGACTGAAAGCCTGCCACCTGTTCTTCTGTTCACACGTTCGATAAGTTTTACCAAGTGAAAGTTCAGGCCTTTTCGTAAGCCAGCTTCAGACTTAAAGTCCTTTAGGCAGCTCAATGGGCTTTATTTAGCCCCCCCAATGTTAACGTGTTTTAGTAGCCTGTTAGCACCCTGTTGCCGAACCCTCAGTTAGACTGGGATGTGTTTCAAGAATTACTTCTCTCTGTGTCTCATAATGAACAATAAATTAGGTTTATGTTTTTGAGCTACTGAAAAATTATGAGTCCCTAAAGAAACAACTAATAGGACTTAAAAGGTACCACACCTTATATTTAAATTTCACATTTTTTATTTGTACAAAAATATTCTAAAAAAGGTCTAAAGACACAGACAACCTAACACATATGTATTTGATTGTGGAAAACTACAGTTACATATATTGTCAGTTAAAAGTAACCATAACTCAAGATGAAAATAGGGGGGTTTCCATGCAGGAAAGCTGACACGTTTCGCATGGACAAGGCCCGCTTCCTCAAGGAGAATTGGTAAAAGTCTCTAAAGATCACAAACAAATAATCAAAATGAGCATCATGTGAATACGTACATATAAGTAAATAAACACAGACCCAGCCTCATATGTATTAGGAATAGCAATGCTACCTGTTATAGATGCTCAGTGTACATGCGACTTGAACCAGAAGTGTGGAAAAATGACCACTGCGTATCAAGGGAAACCAGCTGCATAAAAATGTTGTATGTCACAATAGGAAAAGATTGAGTTGTTGCCTAAAGGACAGAAAAAAAAATAGAAAAAAGAAGGGTTATAATCACTATATAGAGGGGTATACAATGGAACCTACCAGGGTAGAGGGGTGCACTAACGTTTGTGAGATACTGTGTGTGTGTGTGTGTGTGTGTGTGTGTGTATATATATATATATATATATATATATATATATATATATATATATATATATATATATATATGTATATGTGTGTGTGTGTGTGTGTGTGTAAAAAAACATGACTGAAAACTAGGACCAAAGAGCTGAAAAATGAAAACATACCAAAAAAGAAAAACAAAAATCCCAAAGGTTTCCTCCATAGTGTGGCTCTAATAATCCCACATACGCTTTATGGAGTATCAATAAATTTGGAAAGATTTAAGTGTATGTATGGAGTTGCGAATCCTCTTCTATTAATTATCTTGTTGGCAGCTAAGCGACTGCTTATCCTGAACCTGACAGCTCAAGAGGACTTTTGGATTATTTGGGGTAGTAGCACTTTTTTTTATTTATTTAATTTCCCACATACATGGCTGCCTGGTGGAGCTGTTGCTTGGTGAATGAAAAAATAACCTGCTTTATATCTCTCAAAATGGCAGCAAAAAACAGTGTCCAGGGCATACCTCACATGCACGATGTCGCCGACATCTTAGTACTCGTAGTCAACAACAGAAAGGCAGCACAGCTCCTTGAGAGGCATTTGCAGAACAGCCATGATAGTACATCTAACTAAATAGACCCAAAAGGGCAAGACATTCAAAATAGTTGCCAATATAGAATGGTCAAAATCATGAAATGTATCATGTGGGTCCCCCTATGGCAGTGATCATAGTCCACAAAATTGGTCAAAAACTATTACAAAAAACACCAACATGTGTTAGTATAAACCTGAAAATATGTATTGTCAACTATCTATCACAAATGTCACACAATTTACTGTAAAAACCCTTTCTCTGAGTTCATTAATAGAAATAGGTCCCACCCCTTTGTCTTTATCATCCACTTTTACTATTGCTTTTCCGCAAAACCAAAGGATGATGGGAGTGGAAGAGGGTACAGCTTTGTTTGTCAGTGTCCAATCTCTTGTAAGCAGCAGTATAACCCTGGTTGTTTCAAGAATCATCTGTGTCTAATGAATTCAACTTCTGTTGAGCTGCCAGAAATTCAGTGTGCTCTTAACTTTATATTTGAGCTGACAACACAGTGCCTTTGCTGTACTGAAATCCCAAATATTGTTGTCAGCCCTGAGCTGTTCTTTCCTACACAACAACTCTCATCACCTCCATATCACTGGACATATTAATAAAGATCTTCTGGACTTACTTTGAAATATCTGTGTTGCATCACCCTTCCATATCTCAGACCTCTTGCATTCTGCAGGAGAACTGTTTCTTTATACAAACCTAAATTCTACATTTTTCAACTCTGAGAATATTTCCCCCAACCAGGGTCCAGCACTCCACCAATACCCTTTTTTCTTAATAGCGTATGGGAAGTTGTTCTGTAGGCCAGCAGAGGAATAGATTTGTAAGCTCTGACAGGATGCTTGGAGCTCACTGGATTTCTGGCCAAATCAAAAGGTATTTTTCAGTAGTTGCAGAGACAAAACATGTGGGAATATGCACAAATCACAGGGACGGATTGAATATATTTTTTTCCCCAGACGTACACTTCAAAGTATAACTGGAAGGAAATATATAAGCAGGCATTGCTGACCTCTCCTTTTGAAAATGCTAGTTCCTTGGCATTACTAGTTTCTGCGTCACTGACCCAGGTACAGGTATACAGATCACAATTTCTCAATTCTCCCTGGCTTCACTTGCTTTGTGTTTGTTCTGAGTCAGTGATTTAAAAAATATTCAGTCTGGAGGCAGCAAAGCAACTCACATTTCTACAGGGAGGTCATTAATGACATCCTCTATATTACTTCAGTACAGATTTCCTTTATCATGTGTCTTTGAAGGAGCTCAGTCATTTGACAAAAATAAAAAATAAATTAATTTTTGTGTATTTTTTTTTTGTTCTGAAAAAAAATGCAGCAAATGCAGTACTGGGCCATTGCATATAAACATTTACCTGAACTGTGGCAGACAATAGAATAACATTGATGTGTTTTCCTTTATGTTGTTGCAGTACCGTGCAATGTTTATATATCTTGTGAACAGTATAGAGCAATGCTATACAAGCCTGACCATAACATAAGATTAATGACTAGCTGAAGGGAGGAAACCCTTAATTTATTTCTGTTCATACTCTGAGTGAGCTACGCAGAGCCAGTCACTGCAGTGGCCCGTATTTCACAGCTGTGTCCCGTGTCATTTACTCGTACAAAATGTGGCATAACAGAGTCTGAAAAGTTATGCTGGTACATAGCTTGTTTGGTGTCCTTACATGACAGCTGCTGTTTTCTTTTTCTAATCTTTCCTAAAAATGTAGGCCTTACCCGTATGGAAAGAGCTTGTGTTATGATAGCATGCCTTAACTTGTTTAAATAAAACATGCCCGCCAGTTCGAAATGAGAACATTACCGGTAATATTTCTTGCAGTATCATGAAGTTGACTTTTAAATCACTAAGGGGAATAATATTTTCTTTATTGTTTATTGAGGGACACAGGACAGTTGTTCAGTGGGTATGGAAAAGAATCACCACCCTTTAAAATCATCACATTTTGTTGCAGCCTGAAATGAAGACAGACACAGTTTTTGTGTTTATGCAGCTGTATTTATTCAGTGCAAATTATAACATCCAAGTGAAAGATATAACACCAAATGTCAGACATTTTAATTACAGCCATTGGGATATGATGTCTCTACTAAGTTTGCACATTTAGACTTTGCAATGTTTGCCCACTCTTTGCAGAACTGCTCAAGTTCAGTAAAAATTGATAGTGAACATTTGTGGGCTGCAGTTTTCAAGTCATTCCACAGATTTTCAATGGGGTCTAAGTCTGGGCTCTGACTAAGCAATGCAAGGACATTTACCCCATTTCTCCTTCAACCACTGTGTGGTCATTTTTGCTTTGTGCTTTAGGTTATTGCCACATTGGAAGGTAAACCTTCTTCCCATTGACAACTTTCTGGCAGAGGGCAGCAGATTTTCCTCAAGAATTTGACGGTATTTGACCAACCCAGCTTTTTCCATGTGGCCTCAGAATCTTCAAATTGCACTTTAGCAAAGCTCAGTCATGACTGCATGTGACCTTTCTTGATGAGTGGCTTTTTTTAAACCCTCCCATACAAGTCACATTTGTGGAGAAAAAAATGTTGATACAGGAAAATGACATACCGTATTTGCCGGTGTATAAGGCGACCCGGCATATAAGACGACCCCCTAAACCTACAGGACAAAAACGCTTTTAAAACTGTACTTACCGTATAAGACGACCCAGCTTTCGAGGCTTCCGAGGCTTCATATTTCTTCCTTTTTCCTGCATTTGCTGGAGCCAATCACGGCGAGCGATGTATTCTATTAATGACTACAAAGCCTGCTTGGATTGGCAGAGGCTGTAACATCATCAGCCCGCGCCGCTCTGACTCTCCAAGCCAATCAGAGCAGGCTACAGAGTAGCCTGCTCGGATTGGCAGAGGTCGTTACTCCAATCCGAGCAGGCTTTGTATTCATTTGAATACATCGCTCACCAGGATTGGCTCAGCGGTATATACTGTATGTAGCCGAAGCTACATACAGTATTACCGAACACCCAGCCGGCATCCGAGGGGCTGACCCGGCGTATAAGACGACCCCTGCTTTTTGGCCAATTTTTTTACATGCAAAAGGTCGTCTTATACGCCGGAAAATACGGTATCTTCCTCAGGGATACTCCACCTGAGGAAGATACGTAATTTCACTGTATCAATGCGTTGGGGAGGGGACAGGATGGTGCAGTAGGCAGCTGATCTGTCTCACAGTCGAGAAACTTACGACCTCACAAGTTCCCAGAGTCTTAAATCTTTGAATAGATAAATTGTATAATAAATTGGTGTTATAAAACAATATCACACTATCGAGCCTTTTTTCCTACTGTTTACATATGGGGAGATAGCGTTATTGACCAGCTCGGGATCCCGCAGTTAACATAGAATCCAGAGGTGATTCATATCCAGGGTTGGCCAAACTTAAATGTGAGGTCACATTATCAGAGGTGAGCAGCTATTACCTAAGGATGGGGAGCACCAGAGTGTGTGACACTGCAACACGGTTTTTGATCACTTCTATCAATGGATTCACAGATTTATGTTTGATAAGGACTTGTTGTGCTATTTGTTTATACTGACTCATGTGATATATGGTCAGGACATCACAGTTTGTATGCACTATAGCACTTTATTTTTTACTTTTTTGTCACTTTTATTTATTCAGGATTCATTGTAATAAATCTGGTTTGAACAATTTTATTTTATTAGTTTGATGTGTGAGATCTTGAATGGTTTTATATATCACAAGCATATATTACTATAGTATTTTTTATCAATTTTCATGAATTTGATTTTGCACAGTTGAGTATCATATAGCACTGTTGACACTTTATTCATTCTTTATTACTGCTGTGATAGCTGAACAACAGGTAGATAACGCGGCACATATTTCTTTATTTTGTATGCTCAAAAACGGCTACATGAGACGTGATTAGTGGCAGCAGCTGTCCATATACATTTTTTACTCTCAGTAGGTAGCTTGCAAGACTTTTATATTCTGTTTCACATTTGTGGAGAATTTGTGATATTGTTGTCACATGCATAGAATGACTACTCTTTGTCATAAATTACTGCAACTGCTTCAGAGTTAAAGCGGGATTGCACTGTGGAAAAAAATATTAAAAGCCAGCAGCTACAAATACTGCAGCTGCTGACTTTTAATAAATGGACACTCACCTGTCCCGGGGTCCAGTGATGCTGGCAGCCGAGGCTGATCGATCGCTCGGCTCTTGGCTGCTGCCGTCACCATTCTAGGTGAGGGAATCAGGAAGTGAAGCGCTGCGGCTTCACTTCCCGGTTCCCTACTGCGCATGCGCGAGTCGCGCAGCGCAATAGGAATTGTCAGCGCTGTCTCTGGGACCCGTGTGCGTCCCAGCAGACAGCGTGCAGGGACAGGAAGAGGCATAGACTCCCGTGGGAGTCTATGCCCAGAAGTGGGTGTAAATACCTGTCTTTGACAGGTATCTGCACCCCCCTACCCCCTGAAAGGTGCCAATTGTGACACCGGAGGGGGGGAGGGTTCCGATCAGCGGAAGTTCCACTTTAGGGTGGAACCCCGCTTTAATGTAGGCCTCTTGGTAGCCTCTCTCTGACCAGTTTCCTCCTGGCTCTTTTATCTAGTTTGAAGGAACGTTCTGATCCAGGGAGGTTCTGTGTTGTACCAAATACCTTCCACTTCTTAATAATATACTCCACTGTGCTTCTAGGCATTGATAAAGCCTTTGACATTTTATGTATCCATCTCCTGACTTGTGACTGTCCATAACTTTATCCTGGAGATTTTTGGAGAGTGTCATGTCACCCATAGTTGATTGTTTGCTTTAGTTGCACTATCAGGGACTGAAATGCTCCAGGAAAACTTTTCATGCTGAGCTTATCAAAAATACCACAGTTAAAAGTCAAACAACTTTGTGTGCCATTGAGAAGGTGATTAGCTACACCTGATTGAGTTTACAAATCATTTTTAGGAGAGGAGTGATCATTTTTCCAACTCAGTGATTCTGTTTTTGAATTGTTTATATTTTTTCTGACTATGTTGGTGTTATATCTTTCACTTGGATGTTTTAAGTTGTACTGAGTAAATACAGATGGATAAAATAAAAACATTTCAGGCTTGCAAAGCAACAAAATGTGATTATTTTAAAGGGGGTGATTCTTTTCTATACCCACTGTAATTATTGGATGCATGGGTTTTACAGCTGCATAAAGGTTTGGACAATGGCAAGCAAATAAAACATTAAGCCAGTCCTTGTATAATCCGCTCCCAGCTATCATGCTTTCGTTTTTGAATAAGCAATTCATAAGGCCTAATAGTGCAGAGGGGCAGGACCAGTGTCCCTCAATGAAATCCAAGAAAAAAAAAATGTTTATAGAAAGTACAAACATCTCTTTTTCTTTACCATCCATTGAGGGACACAGGATCGTAGTAATTTTTGGACATGTGAGACATCCAAATGCAGTCCAACTGAGGGGTCGGCAAAGCCACTGAAAGATCCTACAGATGTGGAGTCTTACTGCAAGAGTAAAAGAAGAGATCAACACTTGAACGAAGGCTTGATGGAGATGAGTGAATCAATATGGAGATGGTCAGCACCAGGA
Organism: Lithobates pipiens; assembly: GCF_037356315.1. Lineage (NCBI taxonomy): Eukaryota > Metazoa > Chordata > Amphibia > Anura > Ranidae > Lithobates > Lithobates pipiens. Next base: position 302,915,913 of record NW_027507718.1, read on the forward strand.
TCAAGCTGGTTTTCCAGACAAGGACAAAAATCCTATAGGGGGAAACTATAACCTGAAGCAGCAATGGGCCTCAACCAGCCAAGTAGAGGACAACCAATCATCGACCTTAAGAGTGACAAACCATGGGGCCATAACTACTTAAATAGAAGAATAAATTAGACTAATAAGCAAGTTGGTCATCAAAAAAAAGAAAGTCCTAAGCACAGCATACCTAATCCTTGACTTCTGGGAAAGGAAGCATGGACACACAGGGAATATCCATAAAAAGCCAGCCAGTTAACTGTGGGAGGGAACACACTTAAACCCCCTTCACTGCAGTGAAAAGGAGGTCCAAACATGAAGAATGTCACCTGAGAAAAAAGTAATCTCTCAGGCAATCAATAGATTATGTGATTTTCTTTCCTGCAACCCGAAGGGGTTGGGGATGCAGGGAGTGGTCTCTGCTGGGGAAACACAGTGATTACTGCTAGCAACTATAGCCACTGGCAATAATTGCATGCTAGAAATCTGACTGATATGCTGGTTGTACCCAAGTCGATCAATGGATAAACTTGGAAACAGTGAGACTGCTCATATATGGATTAAATCCTGTGCAGTCCCTGTTGAACTGGCCAAGATTCGAACCATCTATGGCTGGCTTTAAAGCGACAAGTATGTATATTAGAACTGCTTGAGCGGGAATTCCTAAACAGCAAGCAAGGTAGTATATTGGATTCCCTTATAGTGGTGCCATAATCACACCACATCATAGCTATGTTTTATATCATTTAGTTACTCAACAGTGACAGATTTCACATTGAAAGAAAGATTTAAAAGAAAATTGTGAATCATTGCGATCACTCTTTGCCTCATAAGCTTTTACTCTGACTGTACTACAATCGTACTGAAATACATGTACATTACAACATGTATGAGTAGAAGCCAATCAACCTATTCGCATGCTTTTGAAATATGGAAGAAAATGGAAGCACCCATGGCAAACTCATTCAAGCATTAGCAGTCTCTTCAAACTTTTTGTAGATAGATGGTGCCCTTGGTGGGAACTGATCCCAGATCTCTTGTGCTACAAGGCCACAAAATACTGATAATGCATCTTTTAAACTTTTAAAAACATATCAATTTTTTTGTGCCTGACAGTTTTAGCCCAACAATTCTAATACCAAGCCAGTTTAATGCTGTGCGGGAGACTGAATTCTTTAGTGTTGTGATTTACATTATTGTAAGATTGAACTTGAAAGAGTAGTGGATGTAAAGATCATTATACAAATAGTGAAGTCATTCATTCTAATGCCTGTCATCTGTCTTTATCAAAAATAATCAACTGGTACTGTAAAGAACCAATAGTTGTATTTGTACAGTGATCAGGTACTTGTAGGTTGGATTACAGCTAGTGGCAATTTATGGTGCAACAAAACCACAGATGCAGCACTTTTCCTGGTGAAGGTCCATCTTGGGACTCACATTGATGATGTTGATTTATAAAATAATAACATTCCACTGATGTCTACCTGTGAGCTCCTATATCTTGTTACTCTCATATCATAAACCTGCAAACAAAGCCAAGGGTTTTAGTTTATTGCAGCCTCCAGTATCCCTCAGCAAATTGGACTCTTGGTTATGGTGCCTGACTGTCTGTCTCTACCTGGACACTAGACACTGCGGAGCTGAGAATTTCCTCTCAATATTTCTGCTCAATGTGGCATGTAAGCTTAAGTGGTCAGAGGTGTAACCCAAGGAAGGTTTACTCTTAGTAGAGAGCTAAGCCTCAGCTTTCAGCATTCTTTGAAAACCGACATGGAATTTGTTTTAAGATAAAAAAAGTATTTATGTTTAAGCACTTTTGCCATGGTATGCAATTCTATAGAAGAATACATACAGGCAGAAGACAGAGGCTCAACTCCTAGTACCACACATAAGGAGATGAAATGACTTGCACATAGTCACACACAGTGAGCAGCTGGATTAGTAATCCAGTCTAAGATGTAATATCTCCCAGCATCAAAAGTAAGAGAAAGTTCAAAGAGTTTGTAGTGTGTCAGTGACAACTATATTGTTTCTTGATCATCATTGTGTTTTCTCTTGGACTATGCATATAATGTGTACTAGTGCATTGACCTTTATACACCTACCAATTGTCAGCATTAAATAAAAAATAGCCATTGCTCTACCCATTTTGGGAACATTAATGAAAATGTTTTTAAAAACACCTTTAAAGTAACATGCACATATGGTAAATCCCCTGTTTACTGCAGCCTATAAAATCATCTTGGTCTATACATTTCTGAATTCCTTTGCGTGTAGCTTCTTCTTTTGTTAAACGCATTATTGCTGAGAAAAAGACTCCATTGATGCCTAAGACTAGCCATGAATGAATTAGTGTTTTCGGTTGAATGAAAAATAGTTGACCCGATTCCTCAATCTACATATTCAAGGTAGATGAATTCTGTTTAACTACAGTGGCCAAATATGCATGGAAATTTGGCCTGTCCCTGCCGAACTTGCCAAATTTTGATCCATGTATTGCCAGCTTTAGCTTGCTTTAGCAATTTGGAAACACGTCCAGCTACAATATCTCACAAAAGTGAATACACCCCTTACATTTTTGTAAATATTTTATTATATCTTTTAATGTTACAACACTGAAGAAATGACACTTTGCTACAGTGTAAAGTAGTGAGTGTACAGCTTTTTTAACAGTGTAAATTTGCTGTCCCCTCAAAATAACTCAACACACAGCCATGAATGTCTAAACTGCTGGCAACAAAATTGAGTACACCCTAAGTGAAAATGTCCAAATTAGGCACAATTAGCCATTTTCCCTCCCCAGCGTCATGTGAATCGTTAGTGTTACAAGGTCTCAAGTGTGAATGGGGAGCAGGGGTTTTAAATTTGGTGTCATCACTCTCACTCTCTCATACTGGCCACTGGAAGTTCAACTTGGCACCTCATGACAAAGAACTCTGTGAGGATCTGAAAAAATGAATTGTTGCTCTACATAAAGATGGCCAAGGCTATAAGAAGATTGCCAAGACCCAGAAACTGAGCTGCAGCACGGTGGCCAAGACCATACAGCGGTTTAACAGGATAGGTTCCACTCAGAACAGGCCTCGCCATGGTTGACCAAAGAAGTTGAGTGCACATACTCAGCGTTATATCCAGAGGTTGTCTTTGGGAAATTGACATATGAGTGCTGTCGGCATTTCTGGTTGAGGGGGGGGGGGGGTCAGCCTGTCAGTGCTCAGACCAAATGCCGCACACTGCATCAAATTGTTCTCAATGGCTGTCGTCCCAGAAGGAAGCCTCTTCTAAAGGTGATGCACAAGAAATCTTACAAACTGTTTGCTGAAGACAAGCAGACTAAGGACATGGATTACTGGAACCATGTCCTGTGGTCTGATGAGACCAAGATAAACGTATTTGGTTCAGATGGTGTCAAGCGTATGTGGTGGCAACCAGGTGAAGAGTACAAAGACAAGTGCGTCTTGCCTACAATCAAGCATGGTGGTGGGAGTGTCATGGTCTGGGGCTGAATGAGTGCTTCCGGCACTCGGGAACTACAGTTCATTGAGGGAACCATGAATGCCAACATGTACTGTGACATACTGAAGCAGAGCATGTCCCTTCCCTTCAGAGACTGGGCAGCATTCCAACATGATAACGACCCCAAACACACTTCCAAGGTGACCACTGCCTTATTAAAGAAGCTGAGGGTAAAGGTGATGGACTGGCCAAGCATTTCTCCAGACCTAAACCCTATTGAACATCTGTGGGGCATCCTCAAATGGAAGGTGGAGGAGCACGAGGTCTTTAACATCTAGTTCCGCAATGTCGTCATGGAGGAGTGGAAGAGGACTACAATGGAAACCTGTGAAGCTCTGGTGAACTCCATGCCCAAAATAGTTAAGGCAGTGCTGGAAAATAATGGTGGCCACACAAAATATTGACACTTTGGACCCAATTTGGACATTTTCACTTAGGGGTGTAATCACTTTTGTTGCCAGCAGTTTAGACATGTTGAGTTATTTTGAGGGGACAGCAAATATACACTGTTATACAAGCTGTACACTCACTACTTTACATTGTAGTAAAGTGTAATTTCTTCAGTGTTGTCGCATGAAAAGATATAATAAAATATTTACAAAAATCTGAGGGGTGTGCCTACTTTCGTGAGATACTGTATATCCAAAATGGAGTTCTGCTCTTTTAAGTACTTCTTTTCAAGTGCACCAATCAATTGCAACCAGCTGGCTGTAGTTGCCTAGCAACATCAGAGTGAATACTAAACTAGCTGTGATGAATTGCAACTCTATGGGGGAATTTAATAAAGCAGTTTTGACACTTGTCTGGTAGAATGGCTCCTTTAAATATCCAAATATTTAAATACCAACAAAATGTTACAGTCCTGAAAAAGCCTATTGATCATGAAAGTTACAGAAAGGAAGTGACTTTTAGAGAAATATTACAGCAATGTGTCATAAGACTTCCAAATCCTAATATTATATATCATTTAGCAAAATACCTGTAAAGTGAAACTATTACAAAAACAAAAATGATGTAGTACAACATATGTTATATAAATATAGTAATACTTTTGTCTTTGGTCCGGTATATATCCAGTTTTGTCTTTTGGTTTGGTATATCATGTATACTATGTATACTACCCTTTAGTTCTTCTTTAAGATTTTAGATCAGGCTTGATGATTTTACCACTTATTTACAAATGGGACTGGCTCCATAGTTATGTTTTCTGGGTTTGCAACACATTACTTTTTTCTAATATAGATCTTGTGTGCCGGGATGAGTGAACTCTTGCACAAGCACAGGAGTGATGTCATCCCACGCTGGCCAATATAGATAGCCATAGCCTGGCATCCATAAGAAGCAGGGTAGAAGATGCCAGCACCAGCAAGTGACCTTGGACCATTAAAGGAGAGATAAGACTGGGAATTTTAGTTCTGCTTTAAGCTGATCATACACGGGTAGAATTTCAAAATACAACAATTTACAAAGCCGTCCACAACTCGGCCCCCAGCTACATCATTAAACAAGTCTCCAACCTAATCGTTTTCTTCATTCCCTCCAAGACACCTCCTGCTTTCTAGCTCCCGCATCACCTCCTCCCATGCTTGCCTCCAGGACTTTTCCCAAGCATCTCCTATCCTGTGGAACTTCCTACTCCAGTCTGTCCGACCATCTCCTCCTCTGTTTGCTTTTAGATGGTCCCTGAAAACCCTTCTGTTCAATGAAGCCTATTCTGCTCACACTTCACCAACTGTACTTTTATTTTCTCCATCAGCTCATCCCCCACAGCTATTAACTTTTGTATCTCTTGACCCTCCCTCCTAGATTGTAAGCTCTAATGAGCAGGGCCCTCTGATTCCTCCTGCATTAAATTGTATTGTAACTGTACTGTCTGCCCTCATGTTGGAAAGCACTGGGCAAACTGTTGGTGCTTTACAAATCCTTCATAATAATAATAAATTCAGAATGTTTAATTTCCTAATAGTTAATAGAGTCAAATATATGATTGTTTTCAACTGTAGTGCTGAAAAAAAGTTGAGGGAGAAGGATGGAATTTTTTTTCTCGAGCAAATGATTTCTAACAGCGAATGGGTTTTTGTTTGAGAAATTCCATTAATTATAAATTCAAATGTTAAAAGCAAACAACCTTTTTAAGTACTTTTGAACGACATGAGTCTCAGATAGTGTGTACTGATGAGACTTTTTCAGGCAAACATTTGTATGAAAATCTACCAGTGTATTACCAGCTTTAGACTACGGGGGTGGGTCTGTACCTGAGTCAAATTGGGTAATTTTGCTGTCAGTTCAACAATGTGATCCTGTTGGAGAATTGACAAAAGGAGGAATAGCCTCAGCAACCTCTTTTAGCTATAGTCACTTATTAGGTGAGTATTATTACCACTGTTTCAGAGACAAAGGGTGTTAAACTCTGTGTCTGGCTCAGTGTTTCTCAACCTTTTTCCAGTCAAGGAACCCTTTAAAATTCTCGAGGCAACCCATTCTAAAAAGTAAAATACTAAACAAAAACTTTTACATAATGCAGCAACACCCACACATGTAGGACACCCCACATTAGAGATGATTTATTCTTCTACAGTGCAGCTCTCCAAACTTTTGACATAAAAGGGTCAGTTTACTGCCCTTGAAATATTAGAGGGCAGAACTGTGGCCAGTGGGAGAAGAAAATGACCTGGCATTGGTAGGAATAACCATTGCCATAGTCTTGGTGGTCAGTGGGGGGTAAAAAATTACATCATTGGTGTCAAATGGAGGACTAGTGCCTCATCTTTGGTGTCAGTGAAAGGATTAGTGCCATGTATTAGTGGAAGGATTAGTGCCCCAAGGGCATAAAGGCAAGCAAAGGGCCACATCCATGCCAACAGGTCAGAGTTTGGAGACCACTGTTCTAAAGCAAACACGCCTTTGTACACTGGTATTGACTAGTATTGCAATGTTTTTCTCTGTCATTTTCTCTGCCTCACTAAGCTAATGTGACTCCTTCATCCTTATCAACTGATGATGTCAGTGGTCATTAGGAGGTTGGCAGCTTGAAGGTGGTAATGGCGCATAATGAAAGCCTGTGGCTTTGTGTAACTAAAAGGCAGGCTTCATCCACCTGCTGGCTTGTATACTATTTTTTTACAATTTTTAGGCATTTTGCCAAGGCATCCCTAAAGAAATATGAAGACACCTCAGGGTGCCTGGGCACCCTGGTTGAAAAAGGCTGGTCTGGCTTTAATACAAATACATGTTTATTATGTAATTATTATCCAATATTAATAGTCTGGTTTGGTGTATCAAAAACATGGAATAGTAGAGGTTTTTATGTCAGAAAGACATGCCCCATTATATAACAATTCTGGATCAGAGACAAATAAGTTGCAAGGGCAACCCATTTAATGTAGATTTCTCTAGTTTTCCTGCACTAGAAATATGATAGCTGGAATCTTATTGGTTGCTACAAGCAGTGCCTTTAATCTAGTTTTCTGCAGGTTTCTTCTTGTGCATACATAAGTTTCTGTATACTTTAACCTCCATGAGATGTGTCAGTCATCACCAGTGGAATAGTATTAATGATTAGCACATTATAAATCACACCCTTCTTTAAATGGAAACTAGAAGATTTTGGTAATACTCCTGGAGACAGCTTGGTGGGATTATAGCTCTTGTCCTGTTTTGGCTTAAGAGCAGTGTTTGCTTTAAATAGCTCCGCTAATGTGATAGCTTTTCCAACTCTTAAGAAAGCAATTTTCAAGGAAATGTCAACAGTTTTGCTGAAAGTCTGTTAAACTGTGTGAATACTCCACTTGTTGACTGCTTACAGAAAGTCAACGTCTTCAACATACTGACTAGAATGTTCCTGGACACATTGATGAGGAATTCCACCTTTTATTTTTATATCTCTTTTTCAGTATTTCCGATCTGTCAAATTAAGAGATGTATGTAGCCTTACTAATACAATTAAAGCGGGAGTCCGCCGGGAGTACGCATTTTTTATTTTTTTTAAAAGGCAGCAGCTACAAATACTGCAGCTGCTGACTTTTAAAATAGTGACACTTACCTGTCCAGCGCGCCCGCGATGTCGGCACCCGAAGCCGATCTCTCGATCGTCTCTCGGGTGCTGCCGCCGCCATCTTGGGTATGGGAATCAGGAAGTGGAGCCTTTCGGCTTCATTTCCCGGTTCCCTACTGCGCATGTGTGAGTCGCGCTGCGCAATAAGGATGGACCCGCTGCCTCTGGGATCTGTGTGTTTCCCAGCAGGCAGCGGGGGACTTTCGGAAAGGGGCGTAATCTACGCCCCTTTCCGCAGAGAGCTATCCCGGAAATGGGTGCAGATACCTGTACTGTACAGGTACCTGCACCCCCTCCCCCCTGAAAGGTGCCAATTGTGGCGCCGGAGGGGGGAGGATTCCAATGAGCGGAAGGTCCACTTTAGGGTGGACCTCCGCTTTAAGTTCCCCAAGGACACCTAGAGAAGACCTTTTGTCTTTTTAATGTTTTAATTTTGGTACTGATGTGACAAGATCAGTCAAGTGTAACTAATGTTATCGCAGTGTGTATTAATTAAAACCTTATTTGTATGAATATTTTTTTAATTACATATTATGTAGATTGAACAGACATAATTGCTAATTACTTAGGCAAGGTTTGCTACCTGCTCATACTTTTTGAATAAATTTGCTCTCTTCACAGTGAAAATGATGGGAAAGACCCATAATGCACCCTATAGGCCAAGACCTCGTCATTTTTGTCTAGGGTGTGACATAATTGAGCTCAGAGCAACATCTTGGATTTAGGACTAGGTAAGACCTGTATAGTGATGGAATTGCCAAGTCACGATGGTATGGCTGTAGGATCTATGCCTCAGTGAAGACATTGGAAGGCCACTATACAGTATGTCATGTCCAGGCAGGTTCTTTGGAGCCATCAGAAAGTGAAGTGGTTTGTGACAGGGAACTGGCTGATGTAATTTGGAGGAACAGAATAGGAATGGCTTATTAGAATAATGACACTGGTGGGCACAGTGTTTGGCAGAACTGCCAGCAGGAAAATATTATGCAGACAAGAATGGTATCTGGATCGCATGTCTACACGTTTCAGCTGCCCACTGTTAACAATTCAAGTAGTTCAACAGTTGGGTCCAAAGGGAAGTTAAAATAGCATTGGGTAGCCTGCCAAAGGTTGAAAAAAAAATCATAAACTGCTTAATAGTATTCACAGAGAAATGGCACACTCCAGGTCAAATACTGCTATCTGTAAATCTGTCTATTCATTTCTAATGATACAGTCATGTATATAAAACCGTTGTTGTGTATAATACCAATTTTTTTTTATATGTATAAAAAATATATTAGATATTAGGAACAAAATTATCACTTCCGCTACACAACTTTAACAGTGCAATAAAAAGGAGATCATTGCTCACCAAAGGAAGGCTTTGGTAATTCAGTAAAAGAAGCGCCTGTGTAATAGAAGTGACATTAGCTGCTGGCTCTTAATCTAAAACTCTGATTCTATTATTGAAGGGCATCAGTATAAGTGATGGACATATGCTTTCCTACTTCCTGTTCACAATAGACAGACCAGATGTGGCCCTTGGCTAAAAAAGACAGTTGGTTTTCACAGGAAATGCTCAGGGTGCAGTAATGATATAAAATCCGTATGTTTCCACCAGCTTCTGAGCCAAACAACAATTTAGGAGAGATCTATGTTAAACTAATACATGCACGCTGATGGAAAATTTGCTATGTACTTTTGCCTATGACAGCCTTAGTAATAAACGAGTTGATTTATTTTGCAGAAAACCTTTATTCCCTGATGAGGGAAACATCTAATCATGTAGGTCTTTTGTACTGCATTTCTACGTTGGTCAGTAATTGATCCCTTTACTTGAGCTTTATATTAGTTATTTACTGTATGTTTTAAATTGATTGAACGGTCCCCCTCGTGTCCTGTAAAGCTCTGTAAAACCATTTTAAAATCAATTAATGACATAAACATTGTAACCATAGCTGAGGTTACATCTAAGTTACCATCAGGGTGGCTGCTTATGTGTGGAAGTGGAAGAGAGAGGGTTCTGTAGCGTCTGCTGTACTTGTGGAGTGAGGTCAACTGTCTAAGCCTAGACAGGGGAATGCTTTGTCTGTGCAGTCACTGGTTCATCTGTCTAGATTGTAGATCACTTGATATATGGGGCTTTCTGTAAAAATATGAGCAGTAAATGATTTAATGGAAATATCTGGGAACACTCTCTTTATCACCCTAGCTTTTCCTCTCTTGGGGCTTTAATGTGACTGAAGATTATCACCCACGTTTGTCAGGATCTTGACAATCTAATGTATGTATTTACTGATCAGAATACACGCACGAGGTCTCAAAGTAGAAGAAGAGGATATTATCCCTTTAATGGCCTTTAAAGTGAACCTGTGCTTTGCACAAAAAATTTAATCAAGCCCTCCCCATTAGCACATTCTTAACTTCTTTTTAACAGGCGGGGAAACCGCCATCGCCAGGAGAAAACGGTGATTATCGCTAGCAGCTATAGCAGCCACTTGCGATAATCGCAAGTGAATCCGACAGGCTGGCTTTACCCAAATTGATGGATATACCAACTGGGTACATTCAGCCTGCCCATTAATGGTTCAAATCTCGGCCGGTTCCTGTTGTATTTGAACCGTGTATAGCCAGCCTAAGGCCATACTTTCCAATACTGACTGGAGTGTAGCAATTAAAACCAACCTGTCTCCAGTCTGCCGATTGAATGAAGGAGCATCACCACACTGATGAGATCCTAAAGATAGACAAAACTGTGCAATGAGGAGTTGCTTAATTGTCTCACAGTGAGTGCCTCCTCCCAATTTGAGCCCTTCTTAACCACTTCAATACCAGGTACTTAAACACCTTCCTGCCCAGACCAATTTTGAGCTTTCAGCGCTGTCGCACTTTGAATGACAATTGCGCGGTCATGCTACACTGTACCCAAATGAAATTTTTATCATTTTTTCCCCACAAATAGAGCTTTCTTTTGGTGGTATTTGATCACCTCTGCGGTTTTTATTTTTTGCTAAACAAATAAAAAAATACCGAAAATTTTGAAAAAAAAAATGTTTTTTTTGTTTCAGTTTCAAAACTTTGCAAATAAGTACGTTTTCTCCTTCACTGATGGGCACTGATGGGGTTACACTGATAGGCAATGATAAGGCGGCACTGATGGGCACCGATGAGGTGGCACTGATGAGGTGGCATTGATGGACACCGATATGTGGCACTGATAGGCGGCACTGATGGGTGGCACTGATGGGCGACACGGATGGGCACTGATAGGTGGCACAAATTGGCACTGATAGCTGCCATGGATTGGCATGGATGGGCATGGATAGGTGGCACAGGTGGGCATGGGTTAGTCGGCACAGGTGGGCATGGGTAGGCGGCACAGGTGGGCATGGGTAGGCGGCACAGGTGGGCATGGGTAGGCGGCACAGGTGGGCATGGATGGGCACTGATAGGTGACATGGATGGGCACTGATAGGCGGCACAGATGGGAACTGATAGGCGGCATTGTATTATAATATATTGTACTAATGGATGCCAATCAGTGCCAATCAATAATGCATGCCAATCAGTGATTCCCATTGTGGGCACTGATTGGCATCCATTGTGGCACTGACTGGAATCCCTGGTGGTCTAGGGTGGCATACCTTGTCCTGGGCATCCCTGGTGGTCTGGTGGCGTCCCTGGTGGTCCAGTGTGGGCATCCTCGGGGGGCTGTGCTGATAATCGATCAGCACAGACCCCCCCTGTCAGAGGAGCAGCCGATCGGCTCTCCTCTACTCACGTCTGACAGACGCGAGCGAGGAAAAGCCGATCACCGGCTTTTCCTATTTACACTGTGATCAGCCGTGATTGGACACGGCTGATCACGTGGTAAAGAGTCTCCGTCGGAGACTCTTTACCGAGATCGTAGTTGCTGGGTGTCAGACTGACACCCCGCAACAACGATCGCCGCGATGCGCGCCCCCGGGGGCGTGCAGTGGCTCATAATCCCGATCACGTCACAGGACGTCCAGTCAGGATTATGCAACCACTTTGCCACCAACTATTTGTTATAGGGCGGGCGGCAAGTGGTTAATAGAGGAATGCAGGGCGCCAATATAAAGACAAATCAGAGTTAGGTACTTATATTTCCTGTGTATAAAATACATTTAAAAATATATATCCATAACTGTGTTCATGTATTTTAATATTTAAAGAAATCTTTTGGATGAATTAAAAATGAAAAATTAGCATCCTAAGGAGGTAAACGATACATGGTTAGTCCAACAGATTCTGCCATCCACACAAATATGGTAGATGTAGGAATCTGCCCCCTTTCAGGACATTGTATTCTGATAGGGGACTGGCTTTGTAAGCTATATGCAAACTGGAAGTATAGCTCAATGTAAAGGCCCATACACATGATCAGAATTTTTTACAACAAACATGCAAATTAGCTATTTTAGAGCAACAACCGACCGTGTGTACGCTCCATTGGAAAAACGTTTTCAGTTTTCATCAGACTTTTGTTGGCTGTGCAAACGGACAAACTTTTTGACAACATAAGTCCGATGGAGCAAAGTCCGATCGTTTGTACTCAAAACCATCGGACTTTTGTACAAAGTACAAACACGCATGCTCAGAACCAATGCAAAAGATCAGACAACAATACAGAAGTTGACCAAAGGTGGCGCTGGAGTAATTGAACGTCCTCTTTTAAAGTGTCATCAGTACGTTGAAACATCACTACATAAGTGTTTGTTGCCTAAAAAGTTCGATAGTGTGTACGCAATACAAACTTACGGCCAACGCCCTTTGTACAAAAGTCCACGGGAAAGTTTGTACAAAGTCTGATCGTGTGTATGGGGCTTAAGTGTTTTTTTTTTTTTAACCATACAGCATCTCTGCACTTGATCTTACCTGTAGGAGAAGCAGCTTCATTCCATCTACAGCAGCATTTAAGATGGCCATATGCCAGTAGAATTGGGTTCAAACTATTTAAAGGAAATTCAGAAAAATTGTGTGTCAGAGCATTTGATCTTGTCATCATTGAGTCAACTAATTTTGCACAAAAACTCTTTTATTTTGTGGCTAGAACATGTACATTGCAATATGTACAAAAATCATATTCACATTAGAATTGAATTTGATAGAAAAAAAATTCTATCCTGCTCCTTTATATTCTAATGTCACTACAGGCAAAAACATTTGTCGGTTTGACCCAATTGATTAGAAAATTGTTGCAAATGTTGCAAAAATTAATTTTTATATAACATTCTACTGAAGTACGGTCATCTTCAACTCCTGGCCTACATACTATTTCCAGGTAAATTAAGCTTTTCATCTTAATTCTGATGAGACCGACACTGACCTAGCATGTGATATGTTAGGATCAGAGCTGCTTCTTCCACAGGTTTGCTCCATGACAAAGTGACAAAATGCATGGCTACAGAAGGTTAAGAGAAATAATTTGCCAGTTCAAAGTACCTCTTTTTGAGATATTCATGTGCCCTAGATAGGTAAATATCTCCTGTTCTAGGCAAATACTGTACATTAGTTAAAATCAGTATTTACTTATCACATCAGCTGACACAATTAGCAGGGTAGGGAATAAAAAGAACAGGATCAATTTGTCTTTGGTCTCATCAACACCTACGCTGATGAGTCCTATTAACACTGTATATTGGATGCACAACTGACTACACCAATCTTCTTCTGGCACCCTGTAATAGCAGGCAGCTGCACTAGCTCAAAGTGTTGAGAAGAACAAGATAGCCGTTGGAGTCAGGTGCCAATGTGTGAACCATGTGTCCATCATTCTTAGAGAGTTTATGTCTGAAATTCGGCTCACACATGCATAGTGATCAGATTAGCGCTAACATTACCAGCTTTCACTTTACCAAGAATCACTGTTTTGTCCAGAACTGTATTGCTCAGTTAATATACAGTACTTTATGGAATCTTGACCATCATAGTAACTCAGATTTGAGCTCTGTTTTTGGTACTGGACTCTGGGTTTCATTATCACCAATGTGTAGCCTGTGTATACTAAGTATACAGTATGTGTACGTTTTTCCTGCCACCCAAAATAGGCCAATAGGCTTGGTATTTAAATTGACCTTAGAGCGGTGTTGTAATTGTGTGCACAAATTATGCTTTGTGATCTTTGCAGTCCTTTTTTTTTTGCACTTATAAAATACAGTATATCATGTTTTAGTTACTGGAAAATATGAACTATACATATTAATGCAGGCATGGATGCTGATCACACAAGAAAATTTGTATTCTTGTAATAGTATTTAGAATTGAAGACTACATTAAAAGATAACTGCACGGGTAACGCTACCTCCCTGGATCTGTCTGTTACCTCCTTTGCTGAGGAGGAAGCAGCTCCCAGGTTCCTCCAGAAGATGCTATTGGGAGCAAGATGAGAGGCTCTGCATTGGAATGAAAAATTATTTTTCAGAAACATACCATATAGTGTTTGGGCAAATTGTGTGTTGATCTGGGCAACAAAGAAGGGCTAAGCCTAGATAACTTAAGCCATTCAGCCCTAAGAAAGGGAGAGAAAATCTCTTGATTCCCCAATCCATGCACAGCACCTCTAAGGCAGACCATAAATTATGAAATTTTCTTTTCTACAATCACAGGTTGCAGGAAAGAGAATCTCTTGATTCCCCCATCAACACAATCACTGTTGATGGGGGATTCCCTCCCATGGAGCTATTATGTTCTTCCAGCAGGGAGGGGGGTGGTGCAGGGTGCTGTCACTGCCGGGAGAACGCAATGTTTATTGCTAGGGGCTATAGCCACTGGCAATAGTCACATCCCGAAAATCCGACATGCTTGTTGTACCCAAGTCGTCTGATGGATGGACTTGGGTACAATCAGCCTACCCATAGATGGTTTCCAATCTCAGCCTGTCTCTGCTGAACCGGCCAAGATGCGAACCGGCCAAGATTTGAACCATCTATGATTAGCTTAAGTCAGGACATTTACTAATTTTACCCTAAATCAGAATTGATGTATTTCAAATGCATCTGGATTCAGTGACTTAATTATAAGGTGGGACTGCATCTTCTGGTCACATAATTTTGTTCTGCACATGGAGCAGAGTCAACCTGACTTGCACCTGCAGGAGGGTAGGAAAATGGTGTTGCTAAAATCACATTGATGAGATTTGAACAATGGGTGGGTTTGGTACTTTATAGTAATATGCAGGTAGAATAATAGAACCCCTAGATAAATAAATCATATCCCATATATGCATTTCATTTTCAGTTTAAATTGATTGTATATATTCATTTTTCTTTATCGTACATCATGGGACACAAAGCCTTAAGTAATTAATGGGTTATGGGCCACCTTCAGGTGTTGACACTGGTATACCCAATCAAGGAAATTCACTCCCTATATAATCCCTCCTCCTTCCAGGAGCACGTCAGTTTTTTCGCCAGTGTCTAAGGTGTTGGTCACGAGTGAAGATGTGCTCTGAGGAGCTCCAGGAGGGATCCATGCTGGATTTAAAAAAACTCCACAACTGGATCCATCCACACCACTGCAGCCACAGGATGGTACCTGGAGCTCGCATAGAAGAACGAGGTTTTGCCTGTAACGCTTCTCTTTGAGGGCTGGACCCTAGGAACCAGGACTCTTTTTGGTCTTGCTACAATACCTAAAGTTGTCCTGAGGGGCGCTATACAGCTCCAAAGGAGTGGAACCCCTATTAAAAGGGACCCAGTCTTTGAAGGTTTAATAACGCTGCCACCGTGATGGGTGAAGTTTGGATCTGTCTGTTTTCAGCAGTATCCTCCAGTGAGGATAAGGTAAGGGAAGAAGCCTAGGAACTGTGAAAGGTCCACCTATGCTTTTCTTCCATATATTCAGACTTGTATGCCTCAAAAATCTCCACATAAAGGGAGTATATTACACATACCTTGGTACGTTGCATCTCAGCAGCTGTGCCCTGGCTGTAACAGTGTGTGTGGTCCCAGTAGTCAGCGGTCTCCTCTTCTGATGGAACTAAGTGGGGGGACAGCAGTAGTTTTTACATTTTTATGTATAAAAAAGCCTCTACAAACAGGTTACATATATATCCTGACGGCATAACATTCTGCTGATAAAACTCCCCTTCCACCCCCCCCCCCCATCCCCCAGAGAGGTGCGGTGGCAGCTTCACACATACTGCTTGTATATATTAAACATGCCTTTATGTGACATGTCCAGCAAGGGATTGTTAGTACAGGCTGCGCCGTTTCTTGTACTCAGACAGTGCACTCGCCGTTCTGCTAAAGCCAAATGGTGTTCACAGCCTCCTTCTTTGGGTCTGCAGTTGCAGACCCGAATGCCGTTTCACGTGTGCGGATTAGATTGGTTGTAAAAAAGGAGGGGGCAGGTATTAGAGAGGGTGTGGTCTAGCTAATAGCCGGCACCGTATGCGGGACTTAGCGCCCTCGTGGAACACATGGCACACACGCTGAGGGGGCAGAACGCTGACAAAAGCCAGATCAGGTTCACCTGAGGCTTTTTAAAAGGACAGACGCTCTCTTATCAGAAACTCCAAGAGCAATCCCTGCAGGAGAGTAAGTCTGACACACTAGAGGACAAAGGAGCACTGGATCACGTGAGGGGTTTATAAGGCATTTCCAGTACAGGAAACACAATTGTTATTCAGCATCAAAGCTGATTTTTATGGTAGCATTGTTTTTCTAAACTATTGCTCAACAAGTGATTTTCCTAAGTGCCTCTGGTTTTGTGCTTTGCACTATGACTTCCAGAACTACCGCTAAGGTACCAATAAATTCCATCCCTAGGCGCTGGGAACTCCAGTCATGCCTCCACATTGTTATCCTCTCCGGATATACCAGAAATGGCAAGCCAGGGTGAATTATTGGAACCTGCTGGTAGTGCAACTGCTTCTCACACTTCAGCCCATGTATACGTGACAGAAGATGCATTGTCCTCGACCCTGCAGGGCTTAGAAGGAATATTAGCGGCTTTAATCGCATCCTCCATCCAAGAGGATAGGAAGCGTGCTAGATCCCTCTCTCCCATTCCAAACCCTTTATAAAGGGAACAGTGGGGACAGGATAAGGTGTTACCCTCAGACAATTAAGAGGAAAAGAAAGCTGATTATTAAGCTGCGGAGGAAACAACAGTTGATGATTCAGCTTCACAATCCGAGGTACAAATCCTTACGGAGATGGTTCGCTCCACTTTCAGGCTACCCCTAACAGTCAGCTGAAAGTCTGTTTTTTTCTTTGGGTTCTTTGAAACCTTCACAACCTATGCATGCGTTTCCTATCCATGCATTACTAGAAAAGCTTATTTATGCTGAATGGGATCATCCGGATAAGCATTTTCTCCCTCCAAAGAGATTCTCAGTTCTCTATCCCATGGAGGAAAAATTCACCAGAAGATGGAAAGTTCCAGCAGTTGACGCTGCGATTTCCAGTGTGCATAATAGTTTTTACTTGTCCAGTAGACAATGTGCAAATGCTTAAGGATCCAACAGATAAAAAGTTGGAATTCCTGTTAAAATCCTCTTTTTCCTTGGCAGGGAATGTTAGGCATCTGTCTGCATGCGCCGTAGACAGTGGTGCCTGTCTTTCTGTAAATATCTCCTAAACCGTGTAGGTTTAGGAGATATTTCTTGGGCCTACAGGTAAGCCTTAATCTAGGCTTACCTGTAGGTCAAAGTGGTTTGTAAGGGTTTACAACCACTTTAAGGGGTAAGAGTCCCCCTTTTCAAGTTAAGCGAACTCTACCAGAGTGGTTAGTGCTTCTTGGGCAGTGCGTCACCAGGCCTCCATGGCTCAGATCTGTAAGACCGCAACTTGGTCTTCAGTGCATAAATTCACAAAAATGAGGTGGATGTAAGGAGGTTTGAGGAGATCGCCTTTGGGCGCAGTGTACTGCAGGCAGCAATATAAGTCCTCAAATCTGTGGGTATCCTGCGGGTTGTTTTTCCCTCCCCTTAAGTAGCATTGCTATGGGACGTCCCATTAAGTAATTACTTAAGGCTCTGTGTCCCATGATGTACAATAAAGAAAATAGAATTTTTATTACAGCTTACCTGTAAAATCCTTTTCTTGGAGTACATCATGGGACACAAAGATCCCATCCCTCTTTTATGGGGTTTAAGTATATGCCTTTGCTACAAAAACTGATGTGCTCCTGGAAGGAGGAGGGGTTATTTAGGGAGTGAACTTCCTTGATTGGGTATACCAGTGTCAACACCTGAAGTTGGCCAATAACCCACCCAGTAATTACTTAAGGCTCTGTGTCCCATGATGTACTCCAAGAAAAGGATTTTACAGGTAAGCTGTAATAAAAATCCTATTTTTTTTTTTTATTGAAAGGACTTGTTTATTCTTTACATTGCTGTTTGATACTCTGCAGGTTACTGTCGTTTTTGTAATTAGAATTCAACAGATTACATAATTGCAGCTTTTAATAGACCAGCGTTTCTTAGCTTTATTAAATTATGTAACCCTTTGTGAAAGCTACCAATCATACCTCCGTGTCAGTCACCTAGTCTGTAAAAACCCTTGACATGTGCATTTTTTACTTCTACCTTCCTGCTGTGTATTAATGTTTTCTAAATAACCCATTGTTTTTTTTTAAACTAAAATTATCTTGCTGATTCTTATTTTATATGAGACATATTTGTTGCTAAAGTTGCCCCATTTCACTTCAAACGTAGCTTATGTACCTTTTGGAGCTTAAAGGCATTGAGCTTACAAGCACCTGACCAGTTAAATGTGAACAAGGAAATTCTAAAACTATGGGATTTGGCTTGTTGAGTGTTTTGGAGCTTTGGAGCTTCAAGCTACAAAACCCTCAGATGTGAATAGGGGCCTAACTAAAGCTTGATACACACAAAACTGTCAGCTCTGGCCCCCGCCAGAACACTCTGATCAGCGCTCTCAACAATTGGCTGAGAGTGCTGACCTGGAGCAGGTCAGTTGCTGGTTTTCCATCATGCTTGTCCGACAGAAGCCGGCTAAACAGTGGCTGCTGTCGGCCTGGCTGCTTTACACACGGGCCAAATGTCAGATGTTTTTTATTGAACCGGCTGATGCCGCCCGACATTCAGCCCGTGCGTGTGGGGCTTTAAGTTGGCCATACATTATACAATTTTCTTTATTCGATTTAACTTCAACTATGTAGTGCAAGGGCCTGCCTGATTGCATACAAATTGAAAGTGTTTAGGTTATGGTTTTGTTAAATCTAAAGGAAAGTTGTACAAGAAAAACGTATACTGTATGGCCACCCTAAAACCTCATACACACGCTTTGATTTTTGGACGACAGAATGTCCGATTTTTGTGGCATGCTAATCTCATGTCGAAAGTGAAGAGGTTATTAACAATACGAGAGTTTTCGTTTAACAGAATACAATGTCAGAAGTGACGTAATGTGTTGAATAGTTTTGTATGTATTCTTTCCTTTCTGAGCATGCGTAGTCTTGCTCTTACGATTTCACAGCCGACCAAAATTTTATAGTCTGCACATCCAGCTTCTGTCTGACGAAAAAGTGAGCTCAACTGTCGAAAGCACTGTACTAATGGTAAGATTGCGGATGGTCGGTTGTCGTAACACAATTGACGTCTGAAAATCCAAGCCTGAGCATTTACACTTACAGGTCTTGTCCTTCCCCCCACTCTGACTGCACAATTAAAGAAGCAGCAGCAAACTGATGAGTTATTCTGTCTGTCACTTCGCTCTCTCCACCTATTGTTGCTTGTTGGGACATTAACCACATAGCCCTGGAAGAATTTACCCCCTTCCTAACCAGAGCACTTTTTGCGATTCGGCACTGCATCAATTTAACTGACAATTGCACGGTCATGCAATGTTGTACCCAAACAAAATTGATGTATTTTTTTTACCCACAAATAGATCTTTCTTTTGGTGGTATTTGATCGCCTCTGCGTTTTTAATTTTTTGCACTATAAACAAAAAAAGAGTGACAATTTTGAAAAAAACACAATATTTAGTACACTTTTTGCTGTAATAAATATCCCCAAAACGCAATAAGCATATATTGATTGGTTTGTGCAAAAGTTATATCGTCTACATCTATCGCAGATAGATTTATAGCATTTTTATTATTATTATTTTTTTTTTACTAGTAATGGTGGCGATCTGCAATTTTTATCATGACTGCGACATTATGACGGACACATCAGTCAATTTTGACACATTTTTGAGACCATTGGCATTAATACAGCGATCAATGCTATAAAAATGCATTGATTACTGTAAAAATGTCACTGGCAGTGAAGGGGTTAACACTAGGGGCGATCGAGGGGTTAATTGTGTTCCCTGGGAGGTGATTCTAACTGAAGGGGGAGGGGACTGATTAGAGGAAGTGACAGATCGTGGTTCCTAGCTAATAGGAACACACGATCTGTGTCTCCTGCTCACGATCGCTCGTGGCCGGCGGACATCGAGACCGCCGGCCACGAGCATCGGCACCCGCGCTGTGCAGCGGGCACGCGCCTGCTATCCCATCCCTCACGCAGGGGAGCCAGCCTGCTGCAGTATAACTGTGGTGGCTGATTGGGAAGAGGTTAAAATTTCATTCAAATCGTCAGTTTGCTGCTTCTGCCTCTCCGTGTCTGAGCTCTTCTGTACTCAAATTATACTAAGTCAAATTCAGGTGCTTTGTGCATAAAATTCAGTTGCTTGCATTTAAAAAAATGCATGTATTTAATGATATGTGAATGAATATGGAGCTGAATTAATTTGTGTTTTTTATACATGCCTGGAGCTTAAGAAATGTCTTATCTAGATTGCAGTTTCTTGGTCTGTCCAGGACGTGGACGTTAGCTGGCTGTCATCTGCACCTGGGTCCTCACCCCCATGTCACAATACACTACAAGATGAAGGAGCTTTTGTATGGTGAATTCATTCAGACCGGAACACCTTGATCTCTGTGGGTAGTTTCTTGTTTTGTTTACCATCTAAAGCTTAGAGCAGAAGCCAGGCAGCCTACCACTGCTTCATGTCTGTATGCAAAAGTACAACCAAATAGCAGTAGAAAAGTGAAAGGACTGTGCAAATACTAGATTTCCCCAATGAGACCACCTGTTGGAGATATTTCATTGTGTAGAAAGCTTTGCTTATGCTTTCAGGCCAACAAATAGCCTTCGTAGGCTATAAATACAAAGTATGAGACAATCTAATGGCAAACCTCGTGGGAACATTACTTGTGAAAACTGTAGAGCAAATCTGTATGTATCTCAAAGTTCCCAGCCAAATAAAATAGGATGGCAGCTTGCTTCGTGTGAAAACCAGCTATTTCATGCTAAGGAAGATAGAGCAGAGTCAGCCTGTAGTATACTTCATTGGATCTACTAAATCAAACTATAGACACATGGGGTTGATTTGCTTAAACCGGAGAGTGCAAAATCTGGTGCAGCTGTACACGGTAGCCAATCAGTTTCTAACTTCAGCTTCTTCAATTAAGCATTGGAAAAAAAAACCTGGAAGCTGATTGGTTTATATGCAGAGCTGCACTAGATTTTACAAACTCCAGTTTTATTAAATCGACGCCATGATGATTCCGAAAGCTGACACGATTCATTTATTTTTAATGCTCATTCCATTAACCTGCACTTTCTTATCATAAAGCTTTGTAAAGATCTCATTGTGATGGATAAGATCCAACAAATTGGCTCGAAAAACTTTCCTTGACAATATATTGCTTTTGCCATGTGCTTGTACTGATGACACTCGTAAATGCCTAGGCACTTGGTCATGCAATTATAAATACAAATACTGTATAACCTCTGGAAGATGATCTACTTGTAACCTTCCACTGGTGAGAAAGGAAAATTACAAGAACAGCCCGCCGGTGAGAGAGTCCCTAGTATGGCTCAGCGCAGTGGGGACATTGGCACCACCCCCACTGCCAGGTTCTTTCCATCCATGGATGCCGTAAGCTCCTCCTTGCTCTGAGGACCTTCCAGAATCACCGTAAGCCTTTATCTCCTACCCTTCTCAATATTATAAGTGCTTTGACATTTGGATTGCTGTTACCACATGATCCTTATCGAATAAACTGTTCATATTATTGCATCACTGCTTCATTTTAACCTATTGAGCGCTGGTATCTTTTGTTATAAATTTTGGTATCTATATCTTCCAGTTTTGGTTGGTTTCCAGCTGCACGGAGTTCAGTTCCCGCTGTACCACATGTGATTTTATTCATAGCCATATATGACCACAATTTAGCGCTGGTGACACCCACCATTCACAGCTCTGCCATGCAGCACAGTTTGTTCTGGTGGGGGAAAGGAGCTCATCTTTCTCTGCTGCAGTTTCACTTTTACTTACACGTCTCTTTCCCACCCTGTGACTGGACAGTGAAAGGAGAAGCAGGACACTGATAAGTTCATCTCTATGGTACTTTCCTCTCTTCTCCTATCAGCCAGTTCCTTGCACTGCAGCAGGCTTGATTGGCTCCTTCTACTGCCTCTCCCTCCTCCTATCTCTGAGCTCTGCTGTATAGGGACTGCAGGAGGCTAATACCCAGTAAAATGTTGAGGTACTTACAAAGCTTATAAAAAATAAATAAAAAATTATTGATATATTAACTACTTAAGGACCGCCTCCTGTATATATACGTCGGTACTTTGAAGAGGGATATCTCGGTAACGGCAGCAACTGCTGCTACAACCGAGATGTCCCTCTTTACAGGAGGCAATCCTGTTTACTATAATGATAACGGCGGGTTTGCTGCGAGATCACCGTTATCGGCGGCGGGAGAGGTGCCACCCCCCTCCCGCCGCTCTCCCGTGCCCTCCGCCGCTTACCGGAGCCGTCGGTAGCGGCGGAGGCGATCGGGTCCTTTCAGTGCCTGGGTATGGAGCCGAGTGAGGCTAAGATGGCCCCCACTCGTCTCTATACCATAGGAGGGTGGAAGACCTTTTTTATTTATTTATTTTTATTGCATTTTAGTCCAAATATGAGATCTGAGGACTTTTTGACCCCAGATCTCATATTTAAGAGGACCTGTTATGCTTTTTTCAATTTTTTTTTTAAAAACAGTGTAAAAATAAATAAAATCAACTAAAATAAATAAGAAAACTTTTTTTTTTAAAACACCCCATCCCGACGAGCTCGTGCGCAGAAGCGAACGAATACGTGAGTAGCGCCCGCATATGAAAACGGTAGTCAAACCACACATGTGAGGTATCACCGCGATCGGTAGAGCGAGATCAATAATTCTAGCCATAGACCTCCTCTGTAACCAAAACGTGCAACCTGTAGAATTTTTTAAATGTCGCTTATGGAGATTTTTGAGGGTAAAAGTTTGACGCCATTCCACGAGCGGGCGCAATTTTGGAGCATGACATGTTGGGTATCAATTTACTCGGCGTAACATTATCTTTCACAATATTAAAAAATTTGGGCTTATTTTACTGTTGTCTTATTTTTTTATTCAAAAAAGGGAATTATTCCCAAAAAAAGCGCGCTTGTAAGACCACTGCACAAATACGGTGTGAAAAAAAGTATTGCAATGACCACCATTTTATTCTCTAGGGTGTTAGAAAAAAAACCAATATATAATGTTTGGGGGTTCTAAGTAAACTTGCTTTGCCGGCGACTTTTAACCCTTTTTCAGCCACTAGTGGGGGTTAAAAGCATCCTGCTAGCAGGCGAAAACCTCAGCAAAAACTACGGCGACGCCTCAGTGTGAAAGCACCCTTATATAATAGTAATGTCTAAAGAAATCTCCCTCTACTGAGTCTGGCTGCAGCCATTTTAACTGTGGGCAGCTGAAGCTGCTGCCTGTTCACTTCCTGGATTTACACAGACACACAGAGGCACACCTCCAGCTCTGCAGCTCTCATTGGCCCTCTTATGACTCACCCCCCCCCCCCCCCCCCCTGGCAAACTCTCGCGAGAGTGAGCTGTGCATGATGTCATAGGCCTAGGCTAATGACCAGACAAGAAAGAGGAAGTGGGCTGTATAAGATATTTACTAGCAGAAAAAAATTATTTACTATCCAAAGTTAAAACAACAAGGGCAGAAGATTTTATAGATGGAAAGATGAAAAAATTACTGAAGTTCCGCATTAAATCTATATTGATGAGATGTAAATGTTTTAAGGCTGGATTCACACCTATGCAGTTTTAGTGGTTTTTGCATTTTGCAGATTTTCACTACAGTTCATTTAACATGGTTTCCTTTGGAAAACGTTCTGTAGGGCAAATCTGCAAAATGCAAAAAGCACAAAAAATGCATAGGTGTGAATCCAGCCTAAATACATTAACTTTGTGCAATTTGAGTATTGTAGTTTTTTGCTGTCTCATGAAAGCACATCAGTTTATGGACTGATATATTTGGTATTTATTTACTCAGCACAGACTTATCTTTTATATTTTGTAAAATAATTGGGGATTATATTGTGTTTTAAATAACTTTTTTTGCCTTCTTTTTATTCTTTAGTTCCTCTGCTTTCTGCAAATATATAATTTGGGGGTCCTAGTAAATTTTTAAAACAAGGAATGCACATTTATATTTGTATATACACACTTTAATGTCTATAAAAAGTTTGGAAAAAGTGGTCAGTGAAGGGGGTAAACCATTGGACCTTTTTTTGATTTGGTTCTGATTTTCTTAAAGCCCCATACACACTATCAGATTTTCTGCTGATTTTTGTCTTCAGATTTACCAAAACCATGTAGTGCAAGGGCCTGCCTGATTGCATACAGATTGAAACTTTTAAGGTTTGACCTCATATTATATGGTTTTGGTTAATCTGAAGGAAAAAATCAGCAGAAAATCTGATAGTGTGTATGGGGCTTAACTCTTCTTATGCTGGCCATACACTATATGAAAAATTGTCAGAAATTCGGTCATTTAGACAGTTAATTTTTAAGCAGTTAACCACTTTCAGACCAGATCATTTTGCTGGCTTAAGACCAGACCACTTTTTGCGATTCTTTCTTTTGGTGGTGTTTGACCACCTCTGCGGTTTTTATTTTTTGTGCTATAAACAAAAAAAGAGTGACAATTTTGAAAAAAAAAAACACATTATTTTTTACTTTTTGCTATAATAAAAAGCCCCCAAAAATATATATAAAAAATTATTTTCCTCAGTTTAGGCCAATACGCATTCTTCTACATATTTTTGGTAAAATAAACCGCAATAAGCGATTATTGATTGGTTTGCACAAAATTTATAGCGTTTACAAAATAGGGGATAGTTTTATGGCATTTTTATTAATATTTTCTTTTTACTAGTAATGGCGGCGATCAGCGTTTTTTTTATTGTGACTGCGACATTATGGCGGACGCATTGGACATTTTTTACACCTTTTTGGGACCATTGTCATTTATACAGCAATTCAATGCTATACAAATGCACTGATTTCTGTGTAAATGACACTGGCAGTGAAGGGGTTAACCAGGGGGTGACAGTGAAGGGGTTAACCAGGGGGTGACAGTGTAGGGGTTAAGTGTTTCCTAGGGGCGTGTTACTAACTGTGGGGGGCATGGCTGTGTGTTAGTGAACGCTGATCTCTGCTCCAATCACAGGGAGCAGAGATCAGTGTCACTTGTTGCTAGGCAGAACGGGGAGATGCTGTTTACTTCCGCATCTCCCCATTCAGCCTCCCTGTGAGATGATCCCGGGTATCCCCGTGGCAATCGAGTCCGTGGGACCCGCGACAGGACTCACGGAGGTCTTGGCCGGCTCGCATGCAATGGCATGGCGGCAATTTTAAATGGATGTACCTATACGCCAATTTGCCTGTCCATGCCATTCTTCTGACGTACATCGTCGTGCGCCGTTCGGCAAGAAGTTAATGGGCACAAAATCGATAATCGTTGGGATGTTTTTGAGCTGAAAAAATGAAGGACAAGTTTGGAAATTTTCTGCTGAACAAACGATAAATTTAAAGGTTAATGTGTTTCCCGTCCAAACTGTCTGCACTAGGTATATGTAAAAAAAATGCAATCATTATGTCCGCTGAACGATGTATCGGTCATTACATGATGGCACTATTGCTTGCACTCATGGCCGAATGTTCGTTTATTGAAAAGGGGTTCGGCTGATTTTTCGTATAGTGTATGGCCAGCATTAGTCCTGTCTCAGGTATAGTGTGTTTTTGTTTAAAGTCATTTTGAATACCAGTTGAAGTATTACCAGCCTGTATGACTTTGGGCCTCCAGATGAAAAACTACATCTGTAAAATGAAAAACCTGACTTCTGTGGGGCAATCCTGACAGTTCTTATTTTAGACACTTTAATAATCAAGGACAAAAATGGTGCAAGCCAGCCATATTCATTTATTGATCACCTTAATGGCACAATTAATCATAGGTTTGCTTTTGTGTGTATTCACAGGAGTATGTAGCGTGCAGGTCTGTATCCCCCTATGTGGTATTGAAGTGATTAGGTAGAGGGTGACTAATGCCTAAAGCAGTTTGTTCACTCTGCTCAGTTACTAGCACATGTCAATGCTACAGTTACAGAAAGCCCAAATAATACACATCGTTTTTGTGTTCTTCCATAGCATTGCTTTGGCATTTTACATTTCCTGCCTTTTTTCATACACCATAGGAAATGTTTCTCCAAAAACAACGTGTTGCC
Source organism: Lithobates pipiens (assembly GCF_037356315.1). NCBI lineage: Eukaryota > Metazoa > Chordata > Amphibia > Anura > Ranidae > Lithobates > Lithobates pipiens. Next base: position 302,942,081 of record NW_027507718.1, read on the forward strand.
TCAGGCAGCGAACAAAGTGTCAGGTGTACATTATTTATTTTTCCCCTTTTTTCCAGGACTGAGTCTGAGCCAGGACTTGCACAAGGGGCTGGAGAATATTAACAACCTCTACTTAGTTTGTAGCGTTAGGAAGTATATTTCACATAGCTTGGGCTAACTTTCTGGCAGGATGAACAATGGCCGTGGAATGCTTGAAAGACGAGAGACTGCTCACCTTTCATGAAACTTGTAAATTCAATTGCGAAAAAAAATTCCCATGGATGATCATACCCATACTTGAACTTCCATTTGAGAAATCAGTGGATATGGTTGATTTTAAAGGCTTTTTGAAGTGTCTCTGTATTGTAGTGCTACACAGATACAGGCAAGTGGCTATGGGGACTAGCATTTAACCCATTCACTGCCATGGGCCACCTACCATTTATCTCACAGGATGGTCAAGCAAGGTTCTGTTTTCTACATGCAGCAATAAAAAGTGCATTTGCCAGCTAGGAGCGCAGAAAAAAACAACCCCCTCACAGTATATTGTCCCCAACGCCTATTTGAACAAGACCTTAGACAAGTTTAGTGCAGACTTTACAAACTACATAGAGTGTAGCCCCTTAAGCCTGGTACACACGGGCCGGATGTCAGCCGGCATTGGCTGGTTCAATAGAAGCCGGCATTGGCTGGTTCAATAGAAGCCGGAATTGGCTGGTTCAATAGAAGCCGGCATCGGCTGGTTCAATAGAAGCCGACATCGGCTGGTTCAATAGAAGCCGGCCGACATTTGGCCCATTTGTATGTGGCAGCCGGTCAAAGGCTCGTGGCCGACAAATGTCTGCCGACCAGCTCCCGATCAGTGCTCTCAGCCAATGGCTAAGAGTGCTGACCGGAGCGTTCTGGCGGGAGGGGTCATCCCCCTGTCAGAACACAATAGCACAACAGGGGAGATCACGGTACTAACATCGGATTATTAGTACAACAGCTCTGATCTGAGCTGTCAGGTTTTTTTTTTTTTTTTTTCAACCTGCTGGGTTTGAACGAAAAAAAAAAAACTAGTAGTGTGTACCAGGCTTTACAGTACCAGATGCTACCTCCTATTTTGCACCTGGCTAAGGGAATTTTGCTGTATTCCACATACACATTACAGTCTTCTAATTAAATTAAACTCCCAACCCCAAAACAATAGGAGCTGTAGCATTTAACCCCCTCATGACAGAAGGTAAAACAAATGTTAATGCCTGAACACAATTCTGCAACTTTGACATGTATTAGTAAAACTGTACATGTTATTGCGACTACTACTAAACTGGTCCAAAATCGTAAAATACAGTATATATGTATGTATATTTATGTATGTTTATTTATTTTTTAAATCTAGCTGTATATTTCTTGTCATTACAATAACTTACCACCAAAGAACAACCAAAAATAAATTCTCCGACTCCTGATGATTGCATCGATACCACATATGTGTATTGTATGTGTATTATATGTGTATTATTTTTTTCTTTACTTTCTTTTATTTTTTTATAAAAGAAAGTATTTTTTAATTTTTTACGCATACTCTTGTTTGTTTACAACATATCTTTCTCTCCATTCAGAAGAGGAAAAAAAAAACACATGCGTGGTCTGAACAGTGACTGATCACTGGGATAGTCAATTCGAGGCTATCCCAGGATCAGGTGATTGAGAATGGGGCCTTCCGGTTCCCTATTGTTAGTATGAGACCTGAGAACTAAACTATACACCAAAAAGAGATTTGTTAATGTATCCCACAGGTTTTCACAAATGTTTATACTTTTGTGTACTCACTATATACCCTTTTAGGTTTTTGTTGAGATGGGAATATTAGAAGGCCCATTATGTGGCCCCCATGTTGTAAAACGCTGCACAAACTGTTGGCACTAAAAAAATCTTGAATAATAATAATAATCACAGGTACAAGGTCAGGTTCCCATAGACACTGCTTCCAGCTTTAGTGCCTGTACCTCTGTATGGGCTGTCAGAAAGCTGATGTACATTTCAGTGAACTACGGGGTTTCTCATTGAGAACTACAAGCCATCTACAGCAGTGGAAGATGGGGCTTGAAGTTTATTCATTCACAGATTTCTGTGAATGAATGACATGGCTGTGCATGCAGAGCCACCCGCAGTCATGCCAATTTTAAAATGTGATAGTGGGTGCGGGGGAGAGAAAACCCTGGCCAATATCACATGGGGGGTGAGGGGGAAGGGCATGCTGAATCAGGGGTAGGATGGGGAGGCAGGATCTGGAGTATGTTACATGGTACACTTTAAATATGGATGTAACATACTCCAAAAAGTAAACTCCATAGGTACCGATCAGCCACTGTTGTCCTCCTTATTGGGCAGATTGATAGCAGCGGGAACCATTGGCTCCCACTGCTGTCAATCAAAAGCTGTGACATGGGGAGCGGGGCTGAGTCCCGCTGTCTGTGTCAGTGGATGCAGCAGTGGGACTCGAAAGCGACCACGCATGGGTGCCCCCATGGAAAGCGGCTTTCCATGGGGGCACCCACAGAAGAGGAGAGGCCTGGAGCGCCAGCAGGGGACCCTAGAAAAAGAGGAAAAATTGCACAGAGCAGGTAAATATAGGCATGTTTTGTTATTTTAATCTAAAAAAAATTGCCTTTAGTAACACTTTAAACTCGGTGTTCCAACCACTATTCAAATTGGCCCTGAAGCAATGCATACTGGGCATATATATTAGATGACGTTGCAGTACAGAGACACATTAGAAAGACCATTCCTAGGGCTCTATTCCAAATGTATTTTACTATACTTTGGAACCCCCAACTTATGTACAATGGATAAGGCACATGGGTAATACTTTAAAGCATGAACATATCATATATCAGCATAGATGTTGCCCAACTGAATTTGAGAAACTATGGATAAACTGGTTGGATACCCCTGGTGTATGTCCGCTTGATCTTGTAATAAAAATAATTTTGTGACCCACACTGTGTGATCTAACTCAGGGAGTGATGTCATGAGTATGCTCCGCCCAATGCATTTCGTGCCAGGGACCACCCCTGACGACGTTCTCCGGCATAAGAAACAAGTTGGGAAAAGCTTACCAATTACATCATGATATACTCCACACAACTCCACTCTTTGCATTGCTCTTTGTAAAAAAAAAAAAAGAAAACACTGTGTGCCATGAAATATCAAAGAATGGCGACTAAATTTTGAAAAAGATCTGTAAGCTATGACGGGAATGCACTGGCAATCAGTGTCTAGGTCTATCTGCGTAAAGCGTGTGATCATAGGCACATACGTTGATAGGCACTGTACGCTTCTGGCAGCTGACGGCACAGGTAGATTTTTTTCCATTTTTTTTTTTGGTAGAAATGCTATCAACCTTTATAAACTTTATACAGCAATCATTGTTCTAAGCAAGATTAGTATTTGTAGCGGCAGAATGCTCTGTGCCGTGCTCTGTGTTACAGAGAAGTATTGACTTGGGCAGCAAAGTTTGTAGGTCTGCAGGCTTCAGCAATGTTAATACAGCTAATCTTCTGTTACTTACCTCTACTAATGGAATGCATTTCAATTGTACTCCTCCGAATTACTCATCATGGGCTCTACTGAATGCTGCTTATATAAGTTCTATATAACTATCATTTCATACCAGACTGTCTAATGCCAAATATCATGGCAACCCTCCAGCTGCTTTTGGCGTTTCCCTCTAATAGTTCTCGCTTATTTAAGTGATGTATTTTACAATACCAAGGGTTTGATTTGCCATCTGTGGTTTGATTTTTAGTTTATTTATTTGTTTAGTTGTTACCTTACTTGTAACCCTGGACTGCCTCTCTGCTAAATCTAGGTTGGAATTTAAGTTAAAGCTGAACCTTTTTCAGCAAAGAAAATGTTGGAAAAAATAGCTCTTAAATTTACATTTTCTTGAAGGTAATTGAATACAAATCCATGAAAAAGATATGTGTAGGCTACCACAACAATATGTTTCCTATTTTCTCATAAGTTTTGCATTTGCATAAATTATTTCTAAAGGTTTTATTTAGAATGCAATCACTGTGTAGTTGTGCTCTTAAAGAAAAAAAAAAGTAAATAAAGTTAAACATAGTTGCCAACATTTGAAAAAAGTTTTTTTGGACACTTTTTTTTTTTGTGTGGAGAGAAAGCCTCTGTAAATTAGCTTTAATTAGGGATGGGGCATTCAGCTGTCATGGGCATGGTTATACAAAAAGCAAGTATTAATGCTATGTGCTGTGCATGGTTTAAAATATGCTAAATATTGGGTGGGGCTTTTAAGGGTTGTGGTTAAATAGAGTCTGACTTGACTTGCAAAGTGCAGAATGTCAGTGAGTGTTATGTCAGGATAGTCAGTGCAGAGTATGTCAGAGCAGGGCAGGACAGGGAATTCAGTGAGGGTTATGTCAGGGCAGTCATTGAGCAGGGTGATCCATCAGTCATTTACCACATTTCTGCATTCAGAAGACTTCCCAGACTGCTGCACCTGCTCCTCCTTACATCTTCAGCTGCTACATAAGCCCCAATAAATCAGCTACGTGTGCTATGATGGGAAGAAATGGCCACAACCGTTGCCCCACCCACCCACTCTGGTGGCCCTAGCCTGTGTGCCCTGCCCTAATGTCTACCTGCCCTAGCTAATACCTTAGGCTCCCTCACGTTATCGCTCCCCAATTGCTCTCTCACAGCCTCACCCAGTGCACCTGAGATGACCCGCCTGGGCGCAATCACCTCCAAGGCTGGCAGCACCTCCTACCGTGCCCAAGTCCCACAGAAGGCTCCGCCTCCGAGAGTTTCTCTAAAAGGAGTTCCCCTGATCAGCTGCTGGGGGAGGAGGGATCAATGTTCCTAACAGGTGTTTTTGTGTGAGAGATCGTGCACCATGAGCCCAGCCTGGTGGCACATAGAGCTCCTGATGCATGCCCCGATGTTAGGTACTTTCTGTGATGTGTGCGGGCACCTGGGGCACTGTCTGACTGTCCGTGACAAGCATTGATTTCGAAGACTCAGCCCGGGACAACCTCATATTGGGACAGCTGATAAAAATTTGTGAGTGTCCTGGGAAAATCAGGACTGTTTGGAGCTATGAGTTAAGTGACCTAGTAGAGTGTGATAATAGGGACCGCTGGTGGTCCAAAACACTTGTTATCTCACTCACACAAAGCTTTTCCAGCTATGAGCTGGTACACATTTCTATTGAGGAGAGTGAAGGATCCAAAAAACAAGAAGTCATGGGTCTGAGGCCTTATGACTAAGCACTTCAGAGCAAAATGCCCCAAATGGAAATGGATGTGTTTTGCATCACTGAACAGTAGCATGTTCATCTCTACTTGATCCAAAGAAGAAGCCTTAGGCTAGGATTGTAGCAGGTCCTGGCACACTCATACAAGAAATGGCAATTTTCTCTTTGCCCTTTGCTGCAGTGGATGAACCTCCCTGTCTGTGACCAGCCTCAGCAATGGATGAAGGTGCTTGTTGTATTCCTAGAACTATACATTAGTGAGCACTTACAGTATCCTTAACATTTTTAAATGTGGCCCCCACTGTATGTACTACAAACTACAAAAAAAGACTCACTGATACTACACAGAGGTGGTAGCATCTTGATAAAGATGAGCAGAGCAGGGTTTGTGCAGGTCCATATTGTGTACGTACAACTTCTTTTTTTTGTTAGTCCCATTTTGAAAAATGATTGGTTAATAAGCACATCTTCATGTCAGCTGAAGTAGAAAAGGTGTAAGAAAAAAATGACATTGTACAGTTTAAACTTTAGCATTTTTTTTGTTGACCATATATTAAATAAAGTTTTTTTTTTAACTTGATTATGTTTTTTTTTTTTTTTTCAAAATAACTTAAAACTGTTGATTATTATTTTCTGGTAAATCAAAGTGTGAACCCATCAGCAGTGAATTGTTTGGAATTCATGTGGCCAGCCTGTACTGCATTTGAGGAATGAAAGGAGAGAGGAATTTAGGGGCATCTGACATGATGTAGGCTGCTGCCTTGTTTTTACAGGTGTTTCGGTTATAATCCTTGCTTTGTAGAAGAATAGAGGCAGCAAATCCTTGTATTATGCGAAAAGATAAGACGAAACACATGAAGGCAGTCAGCCATGTTTCAAAGCAAGTATTGCTCCTCATCTGTTCCCTGGTAATTAGACATGTTTAAAGATCTCCTGTCTAATGAAAAAATGATAGCGCTTGAAAATGAGGGAGCAACCAGCTTGTAATCCAGTACCTAGAGAAAAGTTATGGTGCTGGTCAGGATGTCCTGCTCCCCAGGCCCATTTAAACCTATTTCTCATTTGGGCAACCAGCTACAGTGGTGATATGGCTAGTTTATATTAAAAATACCATAAATAGTACTGCTAATGGGATAATAGGTCTAGAAAAAATGTGTATATCATCATATATTATGTGGAAGAGAAAGCATTTAAAAATGCAGTCACCGCCAATATGGATTTACCTAAAGTGCACCTGTGCCAAGACTATGTACATTAATATCTTACCTATTCTTAACAGACAGCTTTAAAATAACCAGTTATTGACCCCTGTAGCTGCTTGTACTGGCGGTACAATTTTTTTTTTTCGTTTTGGATAGAGTAAATAGGGCTTGGAACCCATCAGGTTTTTATTGCTGTCTCTACCCCTGGTAAAGAGATGCACTCTCTCTAGTTGTCATGTTTACCATTATCATTGAACATGAATGTAATAAAAAAAAAATCCACATTTTGGGTTATCCCCAGAAAAGTAAAAGATGGGAAATCTTTCAATTGGGACACTAGATCTAGTTAACCTTGTTGCAACCAGGGATTCCCTCACTTTGAAGGCATTTCCTACCATTTCCTGTTGTAGTTATTGGACAGGAAGTGAAGGGAAATCTCTCCAATGAAACACATATGGCAAAAATAAAAAAATAAAACAGGCAGATGTTATAACCCTCCCTTACTCTATCCACAATAAAATGACATTTTTTTTTTCTTTAGTTCTATTTAAAAGTCATAGGCTGTACATAGACCCTTGCCTTTTCTCCAAGTTGATAGTAAACAATACCCCTCCTGGCAAACCCCTTGTCATTCAACCATCAAATAGCAGCAACTCAAGAGGCAGTAGAGTCTGGGGTACAAAACAGATATCTACACATAGGCACAAAGAATCTTCTGATGACTTACACAGACTCTGCATTTTTTGAGGCCAGATCAGGTTCAGCCATTTATGACTGGACTTATGGAAGAATGTAAACATTAAGTCATTATTTTAATTATGCAGGCTTACTTATAAAAATATTCATATTTCTCTTTACATTACCTAAATCCAACACTTTAGCTGGAGTGTCTGGAGATCAGAGGTCATCTAAAATCTGACAGTCACTGCCTGTCAACCACTTGACCTCACCCATTGCACTGTTAGAAGACAGGACACAGTGTTTGAGAGCAGTCCGCTAACAGGTCAGCAACCCTTCGGCTAACATCGTATCTTCTGATTTTTTCGGCAATGGCAGATCCCATACATCTATCCTAAAGTTCATTGAAGCCAGAATCAGAAATGTTCTGTGTGCTTTGGGAGAGTACAACCTCTTGTTACTTGACTGGGCACTACATGTTGCAATCTCCTTGCTTTGTGTGTGAGTACCATTGATGCAACTCCTTGCAAACTCTAGTACAGAAAGTCTTAGGGGGTTTTACAAAAACTAGTGCACACAGAATCTGGATAGTAACCAATCAGCTTCTAAATTTACCTTTTTCTTTTAATCTTTGGCAATAAAACCCAGATGCTGATTGGTTAATAAGCACATCTTCACCAGATTCTGTGTGCACCAGTTTTATTAAATCTCTATTTTATCACAGATACCTGAGTTTGTTTTTGAGGCTGTATTCGATGTGTGCAAAGATAGAACTACTTATAAGTATAACATTTAATTAAGTAATTACAGATATCAAATATAATAATATTAGAAAAAAAATATAACAAGAATAATTAAAGTTTTACTAAACCCAGGACCCTGCATTCACTATATCCGCTCTCCCACAGTACACAGAACAATTAAATGCAATTACTGTATTTTAGTAAATATAAACTGCTAAATACCTTTTCTCATCAGCAGTTGGAGCAGTCTTTTGACTTCTATCAGTGTCTGGTTAAAGCTTGTAGGAGGAGTTTTCATTCTCACCTGATTGTCCAATGAGGCTGCAGGACCCCTGACCCTCTGTCTGGACAGGGCTGATTTGCCATGTGCTGATCACACACACTCTCCCTAGAAAAAAAAACTCTAGCAATACACACCAAACTGAGCATGTGCAGCTTGCCCCCAAGGCTCTGTTCTATCAGCAGATAGATTAGGGACTGTGGAAGAAGGGAAGGATCAGAGAAGACAGGATCTAACAGCCTTTTTACACAATGCAGAGGATTAACCCCTTAAGTTCCATAGTGAGTTTAACAGGCATGCTTTACTGCATATACAGATTGATTTTACTATTGTGGGTTTAATAACACTTTTACTAAAGATACTGTTCCACCATGGCGTACCACCCACTTTCGTGGCGTGGCCAGAGGATTGGACCCAGGCACATGCTTGCCCTGGTAGAGTCTGAATATTCCAAGTTATAGCTATAGTATATACGATATGTGTGTAAAGACATGGTCAACCCCTGGCTAACTCGCCTTGGAGAAACGTGACCTTTTAAGGACTTGGTCAGTATGTTATGACATTCCTTTAGCACAAAGTCATCTAAGGTAACTACACTTTAAAGGCTTTCTTAGATAGTGTAATGCCACGTACACACGATCAAAATTTAGCTGGCCGAATTCCCAGCCAGCAAATATTTGAGAACATGTTCTCAATTTTCCAGATGGAAAAATCCGATTGTGTGTATGCAATTCCGATGCACAAAAACTCACACATGCTCAGATTCAACTACGAGACGGAAGCTATTGGCTACTGGCTATTGAACTTCCTTTTTCTAGTCCCGTCGTACGTGTTGTACGTCACCGCGTTCTTGACGGATGGAATTTGGTGTGTAGGCAAGACAGCTTGAGCGGAATTCCGTCAGGAAAACAATCAGACCTTTTTCCGACCATAATTCCAATCGTGTGTACACGGCATTAGACAACGTTAAGGAAATATGAAATATGCAATTTCCCCATCAAATCTCCCCCCATCCAATTCCTAAGAATAGCTGTGGCATGACCCTCATGTATGAAAGTGGCAGTAGATTTTTTCCATTTATGGCATGGACTGCTTAGCTTTTTCTATAAAACCAAAGCCCTTTGACCACTGTGACAGAGCAGGTGCGGACAGTTAAAATGTAATTCTTGCTAATAGAAAAGCCTGTTCATGTGTTTGATCACTGATGGCCAGCCACTGACAGTGATACCATGCAGTGCAATGCTGTCCATGACACTGCCAAAGAAACAAGTATGTGCAGTTATAGTAAGGGAAATCTCTTTCCTTCAGCTTGTATTTGCTGCAGCACAGGAGCAGTTAACAGGAAAACGTACATGCACTGATCCACAATTTTCTGTTGGCTTAATTTCACGGTACGGTATTGATTATCTCAAGTTGAATGTTGTACATTGTGGTATCATATTGCTTTTTTTTATAAGTACACCTCTGACATCTATCTATACGTGTTTGTTTACAGTTAGGAGGCAAATTAAGGACAGAATCAAATCAACATTTCTGGGAAACAAGAACAAAGCCACTCATTCACCCAAGCTTCCCATATTACTGGAATATATTAAACCAGCGTAACATTTACTACATTGTCTTTTAGGATTTGTAGATTGGGAAGTAAGATATCACACAATAGAGCCATGTGTAGTATGGGCAAACTGCTTGAGTTTAGGGCTCGTATGAATTGTGATCTGTGTAAATGCTTTTAATCTGTGTTTAAAGAAGAAATTCAGGAATTGCAGCAGCTTTAAAAATATGCTGGTTTATAAGGGGCCAACAAAGTATATGCCATTCACTTTTTGGACTTGTTTTATTTATTATTTACATTTTTACTGAGCACCAGGAGTACAGCTATGACTATACTTCCAGCACTCAAACACTGGACCTGGGGTTTCTGATCCTCCAGCTGTCCTTCCCTCCCCTCAGCTCTGCTGTCCATTCACAGAATACTTTGCACATAATACAAAGCCTCTGTGAGTGGGAAAGGGGAGAGAGGAGGGGTGGGCAGAGTGGCTGCAAACTACTCTGTATTTATGGAGTCAGAGACCCGAAGGTCCTGTGTGTGGAAGTATAGCAATAGCTGTACTCCTGTGCTCAGTAAAATTGTAACCAAATGTAAATAGTAAAGGGATCTTCAAACTATGCCCCTCCAGCTGTTTGCGGAACTACATGTCCCATGAGACATTGTAAAATGCTGACATTCACAGACATGACTAGGCATGATGGGAATTGTAGTGCCTGGAAAAACTGGAGGGCCATAGTTTGGAGACCCGATAATAGTGATAAATCCACAGCACAAGGTGATATACCCCTCAGGATGGGCATACAGTATAAAAGGATTGCTATGATTGGCCATGCAATGGAATATTTCTAATTGAATGTTCATGGCTAAAGATCTTATTTTTGAAAAAGCATGCACCCTTAAGCTCCGTACACACGGGCAGAATGTTGGGAGATATTTGCCGGTACAAAAAATACATTCTGCCTATGTGTATGTCAGGCTGTTCGACAGAAACTCGGGCTTTCGGCCGGCTTCTGTTGGACGTGCATGCTGGAAAATCAGCAGCTGACCGCCTCCCAATCAGCACTCTCAGCCAATGGCAGAGAGCACTGATCGGAGTGTTCTGGAGGGGGAGCCACCCCCTTTCAGAACACAACAGCTCAGCGAGAGAGATCGCTGGACTAACCTCTCATGGTAAGTACAGTGGCTCCTGACTGGAGCTGATTTGTTTGTGCAATCTGCAGTGTAATGTGTACCAGGCTTCAGGATACATTATGCACTGGCTACTATCTTATCCTCGGCATGCAGATTAATCAGTGATCAGTCTCTGCATTGTGCTTGCATTGGAGAAACGATATAATGAGGGGAAGTCCATAAAGCTACTGTGCCACTTTTCTGGCGTTAATCCCTCTTGTTAAGCCTTGTACACACGGGATGAATATCAGCAGGTATTAGCTGGTTCAACAGAAATCGGCCAACATTCAGGCCATGTATACACCAGCCTGTCTGTCAGAAGCCGAACTGAATGGCCAGCTAGTCGTATGGGCATCATCCAATCAGCACTGGCAGCCAATGGCTGCCATCATTGACTCGTGTGTTCTGGTAGGTGGGAGGGGGCAGTCCCACAATAGCTAAGTGGGGAGATTGCTATACTAACATTGGATAGTTAGTACAGAGAGCTCCTCCCAAGCCCCTTAGTGTTTTTTCATCCAGTCCGCTGGGTTGAACGAAAAACATGATAGCGTGTTTACCAGGCTTTAACCACTTGCCCACTGGGCACTTAAACCCCCTTCTAACCAGATCAATTTTCAGCTTTCGGTGCTCTCACATTTTGAATGACAAATAGTCATGCAACACTATACCCATATGAAATTTTTGTCCTTTTTTTTTTTACACAAATAGAGCTTTCTTTTAGTGCTATTTAATCACCGCTGGGCTTTTTATTTTTTTGCGTTATAAAAGAAGAAAGACCAAAAATTTTGTAAAAAAATGAATTTTTCTTCGTTTCTGTTATAAAATGTAGCAAATTAGTAATTTTCTTCATACATGTTGCCCAAAATTTATACTGCTTCATATCTTTGGTAAAAATAACCCAAATTGGTGTATATTAATTGGTTTGTGTGAAATTTATAGTCTACAAGCTATGGTGCCAATCTCTGAAAATTGATCACACTTGAAGTACTGACAGCCTCTCATTTCCTGAGAAGCTAACAAGCCAGGAAATTACAAATACCCCCCAAATGACCTTATTTTTTGGAGAGTAGACATTCCAAGGTATTTAGTAAGAGGCATAGTGAGTTTTTTGAAGTTGTAATTTTTTCTCACAATTCTTTGTCAAATCTAATTTGACTAGCTATTACACTTTTGTGAGACACTGATGGGCACTGTAGTGGCATTAATGTTGCATGGATGAGTATGGTTGGGTATGACTGAGTATGTTTGGGTATGGCTGGGTTGCTGAGTATGGCTGGGTTTTGCTACGTATTGCTGGGTATTTCTAGGTGTGGCTGAGTATTGCTGGGTATGGCTGAGTATTACTGGGTATTGCTGAATATGGCTGGGTATTGCTTGATATGGCTGAGTATGGCTGGGTATGGCCGAGTATGGCTGGGTATTGCTGAGTATGGAAGGGGGTGGATGGGATGGCTCAGTATGGATGGATGGCTGAGTATGGATAGATGACAGAGCATGGCAGAGCATGGATAGATGGCTGAGTGTGGATGGGTGAATGAGTATAGATTGATGGCTGAGTATGACAGAGGGATGGCTGAGCATGGATGGATGGATGAGGCTGCAATGGGCATAGAGCAGCACTGTGGACAGATCCAGCCCACGGCGCTGCTGCATCCGATCTCTCCCCTCTCCGCTCATACTGTACTGATCGATCATTTGATGAAGCGATCATGTGGTAAACGGCCACTGTCAGGGGCCATTTCCCTTGATGTCCCGGATTCTCAGGACCCGGCAGTCACGGATACTCCCGTGTGCACGCACCAAGACGTCATAGTACACCCTCCCAGAGTTATCGAGCCACGCTGTAGCCATCATTCGGCTAAGTGGTTAATGTAGTGCACCAAATTCATGAAGAATCTGCAACACTTTTGGTCCTGACAGCAACTCAAGATTTAAATTCAGGTAGTCCTAAAATGCACCACTTTTACATTGTGGCACACTGAATGTACCAAATTCAGAATAAAATACTGACAGTTTTGTATCTTACAAAAGTGGAGCTAATTAAGTATAACTCTCTTTTGGCATACAGAGAGTGAAACTGGCTCAGACAGATTTTGTGAAAGTGTCTGTCCTGCATCCTAAAAGTAGCACAGTATGCGCCAAATTTAAGTGCAAGCTAGTCTAGACAGATATATGAATTTTGAACATGCTGCACCACTTTTAGAATGGATGAGTCAGTCTTTATGAATCCCAGGGAAAGTTGCTAAACCTTCTGTGATACCCTGAGGCCAAATGTATGGTAAAGAGCAGAGTGCCTACACATTCAGGCTCACTTACAGGGGGGTGGGTTTATATTGCGGCAGATCGGTCATCTTGTCAAAGTAAAACTGCTCCCACAGGGGCGGTGCTGGCGGGGGGGGGGAAGTTATTCCTGCCGGGAGAAGATAGTGATTATCTCTAGCGGATCTAGCAGAATCCAGCAGGCTGGTTGTACCCAAGTTGATTGATCGATCAACTTGGTACATTCACCCTACCCAGTAACGGTTCAAATTTTGGCCAGTTCCTGCTGAACTGGCCGAGAACCGGCCGAGGTTCGAACCGTGTATGACCGGCCTAGATGGACTGTGAGATTTAAATGGACGTTACATAGGTGACTAACAAATTAAAGCCTAACTCTAGTTAATATTTTAGAAGCAGTTACAAAAATCCTTTTGGGATAAAGGTTTCACATAAATGAATAAAAGCTCACCATTGTAAGTGTTAGATATTTTGTTTCAACCCTTTATCTTCCACTTTTGCTGGACAACTTGTTAAAGGAAGATGAAACATAACAGCAGGATCAACAGAGAAAACTGAAGCAGACCATAGATAAATCAAGATTTAGCTGGTTCAGCTGGGACCGGCTGACTTTGAGCCCATCCATGGCTGTTCCTGCGAGAGCTAACAATAGGAATGTTGGAAAATTTTCATTTGATCACCACATGTAGCCAATCAGCTGCAGCACTGAACACTATATTTTGACAGCAATGTCAACATACAATAGTGCAGTGAGGAGGATTTATTCATCTGCCTCGATTGAGTGGATAGGGCAATCTGTTAGTTTTTTTTTTAATTCAATCTGCTGGCTGATCAAAAACATAACAATTCATATATGGCCTTCTTAACTTACAGGGGGAAGCAGAAAAACAAAGACTGCTTTGGTAATGTCAGTGACACTGTATCATAAACGCCATTTCTGATTTTGCCTTTGAGCTGCTTTCACACTGCAGCCTCCCAAGTGTCAGTGGTAAAGCGCCACTCATTACTTTAGCGGCGCTTTACTGCTGTTATAGCGGCACTTTGTCACCGCTATTCGGGTGGTAGCAGGGTGCTTTTAACCCCCAAGAAGGGGTTAAAAAGCGAGCATGTTGCGGTGCTTCTAAAGCGCTTTTCAGACATTTGGAAGCACTCCCCATTCATTCCAGTGGGCAGGGGCAGTCAATTTATTCTGTTTAAAATAGAAATGGAAGGCAAAACATGTGTGCATATATATTTTGTCTCCAAATATCACCCAAACCATCCTCTCAGCTCCTCCCAATACCTCTTGCTCTCTAATTCCCTTGTCTCCTCCTCCCAGGCTCGTCTCCAGGACTCCTTCAGAGCCCCCCCATCCTCTGGAACTCACTACCCCAATCTGTCTGGCTATCTCCTACTCTGTCCACTTTTAGGCGACCCCTAAAAACTTGTCTCTTTAGGGAAGCCTATCCTGCCTTCAGCTAATAACCAAATGTTCTATGTTCTCCCATCAGTTCATCCTTCACAGTTATTATATATTATTATAAGCTAACAGGAGCAGGGCCTTCCTAACCCTCTTGCATTGAATTGTACTGTACTATATTGTAAACCACTGCACAAACTGTTGGCACTATATAAATCCTGCATAATAATAATATAATAATATTATATACAAAAAACATTATATATATTTACAAAATAAGTATAACTGATCACATGACCTCTGTTCTCAGTCCCATAAGGAGCAGTGAATGGCTGTGTGTGTGAAGGGGGGGGGGGGGGGGGGGTGTCAGCACAAGTCTTGGCCATTGGAGGACAGGGAGGCTGTTCTCCCAGCACAGCCAGAATACTGACCACACTAGAAGGAATGTGCTCTCATGTATGGGGCATGGTCAGTTTAAAAAAAGACATCCTGGTTAATTGGATCCTGTCTAAATTGGCCCTAGAATGTGTATGTATGAATGTGAGTTAGGGTCCTTAGATTGTAAGCTCCTTGAGGCCAGGGACTGATGTAAATGTACAGTTATGCTCATAAGTTTACATACCCCGGCAGAATTGATGATTTCTTGGCCATTTTTCAGAGAATATGAATGATAACAAAAACTTTTCTTTCACTCATGGTTAGTGTTTGGCTGAAGTCATTTATTATCAAACTGTGTGTTTACTTTTTTTAAATCATAATGACAATAGAAACTACCCAAATGACCGTGATCAAAAGTTTACATACCCCAGTTCCTAATACCGTGTACTGCCCCCTTTAACATCAATGACAGCTTGAAGTCTTTTGGGGTATTTATGGATGAGGCTCTTTATCTTCTCAGATGGTAACACTGCCCATTCCTCTTGGCAAAAAGCTTTCAGTTCCTGTAAATTCTTAGGCTGTCTTGCATTAACTGCATTTTGAGATCTCCCCAGAGTGGCTCAATGTTATTGAGATCAGAAGACTGAGATGACCACTCCAGAACCTTCATTTTATTCTGCTGTAGCCAATGGCAGGTCAACTTGCCCTTATGTTTTTGATCAGTATCATGTTGTAATGTCCAAGTACGTCCCATGCGCAGATTCCTGGCTGATGAATGGTTCCTCCAGTATTTTTGAGGTAACATTCATCTTGCCATCAATTTTGACCAAATTTCCTCTACCTTTATAGCTCACACGTGTGCAGCTTTACCATCTGATGTAATGGGCAGCTTTACCATCTGAGAAGATAAAGAGCCTCATCCACAAATACCACAAAAGACTTCAAGCTGTCATTGATTTTAAAGGGGCAATACACGGTATTAAGAACTGGGGTATGTAAACTTCTGATCAAGGTCATTTGGGTAATTTCTGTTGTCCTTATGATTTAAAGAGTAAACACAGATGACTGGTAATAAATGGCTTCAGCCAAACACTAACCATGAGTGAAAGAAAAGTTTTTGTGTTATCATTCATATCCTCTGAAAAATGGGAAAGAAATCATAAATTCTGCCAGTCTTTGTAATCTTATGAGCACAACTGTATATGTAAAGTGCTGTAAATTGATGGTGCTATATGAGTACCTAATAAGTAATAAATAATAATAAATAAAAATAATATATAATAATATATAAAATAATAAATAATAATAAATAAAAATAGGAGAGCAGGGGGATTTGCAGGATCACCACGTATTTCATACAAGGAAAGTAATGCAAAGAGAACAGGATACTTTTTAACACAAGTACATAGTATTATCTTACACGCATCAGGAATATGAAACGTTGGAGTAATATATTCTTTATGTCATACGTAAACTATGAATACCTTGTTTTCAGAATACTAGCTTTTCATATTGTGCTTCTGTCATTTATTGAATTAAATACACCTTATTTTAGGCCCGTACACATGATCCGAAAATAGTACAAAAAATACCACTTTCTCAGCAATCCTACTATAATCGGATCTAGATTTTCTAGATTAAAATTTTGGTCAAAATTGTGTTATCGGCAGAATGGCGTTAAAGAGGGATTCCACCTACAAAAAAATATTAAAAGCCAGCAGCTATAAATACTACAGCTGCTGACTTTTAGTAAATAGACACTCACCTGTCCCCAGCGATGTCGGCAGCCGAGACCGAACGATCGCTCGGGTCTCGGCTGCTGCTGCTGCCATTCTAGGTGAGGGAATCAGGAAGTGAAGCGTTGCGGCTTCATGTCCCGGTTCCCTACTGCACATGCGCGAGTTGCGCAGTGCACTAAGAATGGTCCCAGCAGACAGCGCGGCGGGACAGGAAACGGCATAGACTCCCATGGGAGTCTATGCCCAGAAGTGGGTGCAAATACCTGTCTTAGACAGGTATCTGCACCCCCCTTCCCCCTGAAAGGTGCCAAATGTGACACCGGAGGGGGGGAGGGTTCTGATGAGTGGAAGTTCCACTTTAGGGTGGAACCCCGCTTTAAGAGAAAAGGTGCCGATAATTGCACTGAAAATGCACTTAATTTTTACGTAAAATTTGTGCCAATTTTACCATGTTTACTGTACTTATGGAGTGTTTTTCATAGGTCATGTGACTCAAAAACTTAACATGGACACGTTAATGATGCATTCTTGCTACATTTTCAATGCATTTGAACTGGGAGGTGCGTTTTTTTTACCTGACCAAAAATGCAGCAACAAACCAGTGTGAAGACATACATAGAATTTAAAGGGATAAATTTTACTTGAGCTTTTTTCTTGCGCTAAAGTTGCCAATAATGGCCAACAATAAATCCATATTCATTTAAATTGACGATATTAATTAAAAAGGCGAATATAAAACAACACGAAAATGATTCTCGTACGATACCAGTGCGATTTTCATTTAGTTCAGTACAGTTGTCACAGTTTATTCTGTCGTACGAGGAAAAAAAACGGACGATCTGTCGTCAGACTTTCGGATCGTGTGTATTGCATTGTAAATGTGCTCTGAAGATTTTTAGGCTTTTACCGAACTAAAAATGCTTTGCTATATGTTGCTTTGACAAGTTTAAAAAAGGTATTAGTTGATTAGTCTGTTATATTTGTGTGTGCCTGACTCGGAATCCTCATGCTCACACTCCTCTGGCAGTATCAGTGGCGGCAGCTAGTCTGACCTGGGATGAAGTCTACACACTGGAGGTCTCCTTTAAACCCGGAAGTGTCAGTAATCCAGCGCTTTCCTACAAGCTGGCTCTGTTTATAAAGGATATCAAGTGGCTCCTTCACCTGATTCTACTGTCACCAAGTAGCCCGAGGCTCCAGCTTTGTGGTGCCTGTAGCTGATTGCCGTCTGGCCATTCACACCAATTTACCTCTTTTTGCTGGCTATGTCCATTTGTCTCTTCTGCACACATTCATCACCAGGGCTTGTCTTCATGCTTTGTTACCAATGCCGTAGTTGTTTAAATAGACTGTCAACCTTTTATTACTTCTTATTGACAGTATGATCCCTATAAAAAGGCAATTAGTTAAGTGCATTTCTGCAAGGGCTTTTTAGTTAGCTTCTAACCATTTTAAAAACTAGCCAGTAAATTAACAGCGACTGTTTTTCATAACCACAGATTTAAAAAATAGCTTTAAAAGCTAAAGGCTTTCTTTTCGTTCTTTTTATTTTATACTTTTGGTTGAAAGAATCCTTTATATGGAAATGCTACATCTTTAACCAAGGTGCTTTGAATGGTTTTCTGTATGTGTTTTAATGGATTTTACTTTGGCTTTAGTTTTAAAATATATAAAAAATGTGGAAACTACTATTATTTGAAGAAATAATTGCAAAGAACAGACTATCTATGCTCTAAACTTTTTTTTGTGTATGTTTTTATACAAATGGAAAGCAAAAATTCAACCCAATTGTTGTTTAGCTTACTGTTGGGTTTCTGTTGTTCCCGGTGTCCCCCTTTGGGAGACTTTCTCTCACACGTCTCAATTTTTCCCTACCCATACTCTGACATGGCATTCCTAGTACAACCAGCTCCCCAGCAAGGATAAAGAGAGCAATAAAACCCTGATGGAAGTTCTATCCCTTTTCTATCAAAAAATATTTTTTTTATCTTCCCTGAAAATCAGTGGTCTCCAAACTGTGGCCAGGTGCAGCTTGCCTTTATCTGGCCCTTAGGGTGCTGTTTTCCCACAGACATCAACAACGAGGCATCAATCCTTCTTTTGATGCCAACAATGGGACACTATTCCTCCTATTGACACCAACAGTGGGACATTATTCCTTCCACTGGCACCAACGATGGGGCACTATTCCTCCCACTGATACCAATGATGGGACACTATTACTCCCACTGACACCAATAATGGGGCACTTTTCCTCCCACAGACACAAATGATGAGGCATTATTACTCCCACTGATACCAATGATGGGGCACTATTCCTCCAACTGACACCAATGATGGTGTACTTTTCCTTCCACTGATACCAATGATGGGGCACTATTCCTCCCACTGACACCAATGATGGTGCAATTTTACTTCCACTGATACCAATGATGGGGCACTATTCCTCCCACTGACGCCAATGATGGTGCACTTTTCCTTCCACTGACAACAAGGATGGGGCACTATCCCTCCCACTAACACCAGTGATAGGGCACTCTTCCTCCTTCTATTGACCACAGGCACTATGTAATTTTTTACTCCTGCTGACCACCAAGCTTGATACATTGAGGTTTATTTACTAAAGGCAATTCCAATTTGCACTACAAGTGCACTCGCTGTAGATCTGAGGGGAAGATCTGAAATGAGGGGAAGCTCTGCTGATTTTATAATCCAATCATGTACAAGCAAAAATGCTGTTTTTAATTTTCCTCGTATGTCCCGCTCAGATCTACAAAGACTGCACTTCCAAGTGCACAGATTTGCCTTTAGTAAATAAACCCCATTGTCTATTCTCACGGATCACATTCTCGCTAACCTAATGTCTGAAGCAAGTTTACCCTTTGTTTAGAAAGTTTGGAGACCCCAGATTTAAATCATCACTGAAGTGTGGGACAACAGGTTTTCAGTCAGTTAACGAATTGTGGATTGTAAAATAAAATAAACAGATTCCTTTTTGTATTAGGGTGCCTATAGATTAGGGCTAGGCAACCTTAGAGGTAAAGCTCTACCTGAAAAACATGGAAGAAATCAAATATTACCAGGCATACATGTGTAGCACAGTGTCGCCTCCTCACACCTGATTTAAACCTCTAATTGTAGTATTCCCGTGTCGCAGTCACGTGCATGGAATGGCAATCATGGGTTTAAATCAGGCAGTGAGGAGGCAATATATCGCCTTCTCATCACCTGTCAGACACTCAGGTCACTTTTCAGAGGAGCAGCAGTGCCTACTGCATTTGTGAATGAGCCCTTAGTTGCAGTGGCACCCTTAGGGCTTGTTCACACGTGAAGTTGGAGGGTGTTAAAACCCTGCGGTTGCGTTCACTGCCCCCAATCCCTACCTCAGTCCCTGGTGTACACATGCCACAGCAGGAATTAACCCCCTGTTGCTTTTGGTGGGTGCTACCGCCTGCCAATCACGACCCATTCAAGTAAATGGGGCCACTCTGCAAGCGCCCTGCAACTGAATGCTTCTGCGATGTCCAAGGGGTTAAAGCAGGTGGTGAGAAAGCAACATAATGCTGCCTGCTTTAACCCCTTGTTTGCTATACTGCCCAAGGTTGCAGGGCATTTGCAGAGTGGCCTCATTCAATTGAATAGGTTATGTTTGGCAGTTGCTACACCCACCAACCATGACAGGATGTATAACTCTTGCTTCAGCTGCGACATGTGTACACCCCTGGCAACTGAAGCTATAGGGGGTGTGGTTGGGGCGGGGTGGTAAAAACATGTCCTAACTATGGGGTTTTACCACCTCCAAAATGCAAATGAATCCTTACTGTTCTGAGACCCCTATAATGTCGCGTACACACGTATCAGACTATCCAGCGGACTTAGTCTGGCGGACAAACCGCCGGACTGTCCGCCGGACTTTCCGAACGAGCTACCTGCCCACACACGGTACTTTTGCGGCGGACTAGGTACGGCAGACTAAGTCCGCCAGACTATCCGCCGTACTTTTGAAATGAACGGACTCGCCCGCACACACGGAGGAGGCGTCGCTGGCCCCGTCACCTGGTATGGATTTAAAGGGGAATCCCTACACTGAAAAAAACGGAGTGGGGGTCCCCCCTAGGTCCATATCAGACCCTTATCCGAGCACGCTACCCAGCCGGCCAGGAAGGGGGGGGATGAGCGAGCACCTGAGCCGTACCAGGCCGCGTGCCCTCAACATGGGGGGTGCCTTGAGGAAGGGGGGGCCACCCCAAAGCACCTTGTCCCCATGTTGATGAGGACAAGGGCCTCTTCCCGACAACCCTGGCCGTTGGTTGTCTGGGTCTGCAGGCGGGGGGCTTATCGGAATCCGGGAGCCCCCTTTAATAAGGGGGCCCCCCACCCTATGTGAATGAGTATGGGGTACAATGTACCCCTACCCATTCACCTGTGAAAAAAATGTAAAAAAAAAAACACAACACACGAGGGTTAAATTAGTTTATTGCACAGCTCCGGGGGTCTTCTTCCGTCTTTGGGGGTCTTCTCGCTGGACTCCTCCGCTATCTTCTGCTAGCTCTTTTACTAGCGGAGGAGCCTGGCTTTCTTCTTTTTTGCCACTGCCCTCTTCTTCTGACTTTGGGGGGCCTTCTCCCCCTCTTTGGTTCTTCTTGCCGGGCCACCACACCTTCTTCTAGCTCTTTTACAAGCGGTGGCCCGGTCTTCTGTCGCCGCTGCCGCTGTCGCCGTCTTCTGTTCTTCTCTTCTGGAGATGTTGCCTCATCGCTGTCTCCGGTCACTATGACAGGACATGCGGCGTGCGGCGACTTATATAGGGACATCACCGGATGATGTCCCCGCCCATTATGATGTCACAGTCCCAGAAGTCTATGGCTAAGAGCAGCAAATCTGTAGGAAAGCTGTAGGTACACTGCACTGCACTCGTGTGGGTAAACAGCAGGACATCAGTGTGAAAGCAGCCTTATACTATTATACCCAGTGTATTGCTTCACATTGACCTGAATATTTCTTATTTCCTTCTGCTGGCACCACTCTGGATACCACTAGCCTGGATAAGAGATGGAGTGCAGTTGGTATCACTCCACATGGGACAGGAGCCAGCACTACAGGGGAGGCATCGGCTTATGCGGCTCTTGCTCCCTACTACAGCTCAATTTTTACAAATACTCCCTCTGCATTGCACTCTGTTTTATGCTCTGAGATGGCGGGTCAGCAAGTCCAGTCCACGATCTACCAGTCACCTGTCCACCATCTACAGGTTGCTGACCCCCTGCTCAGGATCAAGAAGAGTACACACACACAGGTATAATCTGACTTTGCTCTGTCTTTTCCTGCAACACTGCTATTAATACAAATGCTCAGGCCAGTGGTTTATTTCTATGGAGAGGTGAGGATAGCCCCATAGGTGACACTGCCAGTTCTGCCTATCTGTGCAAGAACTGTAGTTACTATGAACAATGTTGCATGTCGCATTGACTTTTCATCATGGGAAAGGAACATACCCTACCCGTACTAGCATAAACACAACTACAAGTAGGGGTGCAGTAACTTACATAATGCTCCACAGGTTTGTACTGGTAAGTCTGTTCTATAACACACTGCAAAAAATGACCTGGAGATGTTTTGTGTTTATGAATAGATCCCAAGGTCTGTGATCCATTATTTGCAAGCCTGCTGCCTAGCAATACAGGAAGACAATCATTACTGCTGCTCTTCTATATAAAATTCATACTTGGAAATAATGGAACTTGTTTCCTCCAGTAATTGCACAGAGCATTGCTAATCAATTTAATTAAGATGGTGAAGCAAGAAGCAGTAGTAGAGGGTGGCAGGGGTCAGTTATGTAAGTATATTTTATTTTGTCTATAGTATTCAACACTTTAGGAAGATTCCTTATCTAGAAACCATCAGTTGCTTTTTAATCCAGATAATATTACCCATATTAGTACATTGAATAAGAAAAGAAGAGCTTGTATGTGGCATATCTATTATTCATTTTGTCATCATTTGGTGTTTATACAATACTTCTCCGATGCTGCAGCAGGCCCTGTGACAGTGAGAGATATTAATGATGTAAGAAACACTCTCCGGAGTATCCAGTTGCTCTCTTTCAGTTACAGTATAAACAGACACAGTGACAGAGTTTGTTTAAGGACAGAATTGACATGGCTACAATGGGACGTTCTTTTATTGAGATATGTCTTCTTCTCTTATTTACATGTTATGTATTTTTTAAAGCATTTCGAGTTCTTTGAATGCTGAAATTGTTTGTTTTCTACTTTTTCTAGTTTTTGCTGCTAGAACCTGAAGGCCACTGGAAGTCCTTCTTATGCATTAATAAATGGCAATAGATTTACTTTCTCATTCTTACACCTTAGAGCAGGTGTCTCCCAACTTTTCAGCCTGAGGGCCTCATCTTATATTTTACAAATAATTGGGGGCTGGAAGAAAATCAATTTTATAAATGAGCCCCCCCCCCCTTACATTGGGAGCCCAATCAGACTCCCCCTTACATCAGAGTCTCTATCAGGGTTCTCTTCAGAGTCTCTGTTACATCAGGTTCTCCATCAGAGTTCCACTTTACATCAGTGTCCCTATCAGAGTCCTCTTACCACCGTAAAGCTGGGTGCACACGGATCAAAATTTGTCCGGTTCAGCAGGAACTTTTGATCTTTGTGTAGTCCTCTCAGTTCGACAGAAGCCAATTGTTAGCCGGCAATCAGCTGCAGCGCTGATCAGTGTATTTTGACAGCGGAGAGTCCCTGCTGTCAGAATACAATGTCCTGGCGGGGGGGGGGGGGGGGGGGGTGACGGGGGGATCCCTGCAACCACCTCACTTGTAAGGGTGTAGAAATCTATAATTTTTTTTTCATTCAGCCAAACTGACAGTGTTTACTCAGTTTTAGGCTTATGGTTATGGCTGTAGCAACAGAACAGGAGGCAGAGCAGATCTGAACAGAGGAAGTTCTGTCCTCCTGTGAATTCTGGGTCAAAGGTTAGTACACCCAAGGCCCTAGCAAACAATGTTGGGGAGGATATAAGGGGGGGTTTGGGAGGGGGGTAAAACTGCACTGGAGACTGCGGGAGTTCTGGGGGGAGAAGCAGAGACCATAGGCATCCTCTACCTACCTGAATTCTCAATCTATGCAGGATATACCATTGTCCCTAGCTGTAGGCTGGACAAAATCAAGTTGTATGAGTTTTGAGAACCTGCCTTAGGCAGGTCATACTTGCTTTATTTTCTTTCGTTCAACCAGCGGGTTGAATAAAAGAAAGTGAATCGATTCCCCCATCCACACATTTGAAGTGGAAGGGGGAATCCCTCCAGTGGGGCTATTGTAGTCAGACAGTGGGGAGCCTTCCCTGCCATTGAAATACACTCATCAGCATGCCAGCTACAGCTGATGCTACTGACAGAATGAAAATTTTTCATCTGTCCATAGATGGATCAAAAAATTGGATCCCTGCTGAACCCGCAGAATTTCAAACCATCTATGGTCTGCTTTAGAGGAACTCTAATGACAGTCCTAACTGGAGCTACAGGCCCTTGCCCCATTTTCTTTACCATTACTAACGTACTTCTTTTCAGGCCTGTAAGAAAAAACCTTGGCTGCATGCTACCTTAGGTGTAGAGAATCAGGAGTTGCCATTTATGGTCTACTCTCTTTTGATTTTAGAGTTATAACATAAAGAAAAGTTTACAAAGGCTAAAATATGAAATGACTGTTTAGTGTGCAGGTTCTACTCTGCACTCCCTTGACAAGTAAAGACAAGTAAAGTCCAATACAGAACAGAAGCAGAAGATTGATCAGAAAGCACCATGTATGCTTGGGAGAAAAATAATTAAATTAAATGGTTAATTGTGACATATCCAAGTAGTAAATAAATACTTAATATCCCACATATAGTGCCAATGTATTATTACACTACACTTTTTGTAGTACACTATCTAATTTGCATTAGTCTTCTCCCCAGTGGAATTTACAGTCTAATGTCCCTACCACAGTCCCACAAGTGTACACAATTTACATCCGGCCTGGTTAACCTAATAGTAGTTTTTAGATTAGCACTGAGTACAGACAACATATGTCTTACCTCCTTGTTCTAGCTGATTGTAAACAGGCCTTAGCTAAAGTTTTTATCATGTTTAAATGTACTTGTAGTGTTTATAGAACATATGGATTATTTACACAGTACAAGCCTAGGATAATTACAAAGTATACTTTATTTATTTAGTGGCTTCCTTGCTGATGGGAAATGCAGAACATTTCAGTTGTTAGTTCAGAGAAAAGTAAATTGTTTAAAGTTTGTTTCCCGTTGTACCGAAATGTGACAAACATGCACATGATTTTGCAATCTGCAAAGCCCTGAGCATTTAGTATATGAGACTGTACATTTCCAATAGATACACAATATATTTTTTATTTATTTTTTTCAGGTACTTATATAGCGCCGTCAATTTACGCAGCACTTTACATATACATTGTACATTCACATCAGTCCCTACCCTCAAGGAGCTTACAATCTAAGGTCCCTAACTCACATTCATACATACTAAGGACAATTTAGACAGGATTCAATTAACCTACCAGCATGTCTTTGGAGTGTGGGAGGAAACCGGAGTACCCGGAGAAAACCCACGCAGGCACAGGGAGAACATGCAAGCTCCAGGTAGGTAGTGTCGTGGTTGGGATTCGAACCAGCGATCCTTCTCACTGCTAGGTGAAAGTGCTATTCACTACACCACTGTGGCACAATATATTCTAAGTTACATAATTTACAACCAGATTAATTACTTGAGGACCCGGCCTATTCTGACACTACTTGTAAAAATCTGTATTTTTTTGCTAGAAAATTACTTAAAAACTTCAAACATTATATATTTTTTAAAGCATTGGCCCTGGAGAATGAAATGGTGGGTTTTGCAACTTTTTATGACACAGTATTTGCGCAGCAGTTTTTCAAATGCAATTTCTGAAAAAATACACATAATTTTTAATTTCATAAAAGATGATGTTACACCAAGTAAACAGATACCAAACATGTCATGCTTTAAAATTGTGCATGGCTGTGGAACGGCGACAAACTAGGTACAATTTTTTATCCAATCCCAAGGGTAGTTACGGCACTCTCTAAACATTGACAATAAAAAAAAAACGCTGCTGTTTTGATCTACCTCCTCTGCAAGACCCATGAGTGCCTCTATATTACTTTTGAATTTAGATTATATTATCCATTTGCGATGCTTTAAAAGCCTTTACAGGTTACCACTTTAACCTCACCTCACATGTGTGGTTCGGTCGCTGTTTACCTACCAACGCGGGACCAATGCGTGCATTCGCCTTAACATTTTTTTACATTTTTTTATTTGTTTACATTTTATTTTTACATTGTACCTTTATTTATTTTTTTATCACTTTTATTGTTATCACAACAAATGTAAATATCTCTTATGATAGCAATAGGCAGTAACAGGTCCTGTTTACTAAGACATCTGGGTCTATTAGACCCCAGATCTATCCTCTGCCCTTAAAAGGTTTCTGTATGATCCAATGCTTTTTTTCAAACCAGTAATGTTTTTTTTACAACCAGCAAAATCGGAAGTGACAAAATACTCATGGCTTCCGGTTTCTTAGAACATAGAGATGCTATGGCCTCTTCTGATCCCCAATCAACTCTATAGTCAACCACAGCAACCAGTCATGGGTTCCCCTTTCAGACAGGAGAGCCTGGGAAGTTGGCAGGAGGGGGAGAGGCAGGACCTTTCTTGATGCTTGTAAATGCAATTCAGTGGCCATTAAGTGCTCTGCTGGCAAAAAAAAAATACCACTTAGACCCCTTTCACACCACACCGCTCTTTGCGTCGGCGGTAAAACTGCACTATTTTTAGCAGTGTTTTACCGCCGGATTTGCGGCGCATTTTGGCCGCTAGCGGGGTGCTTTTACCCCCGCTAGCGGCCACGAAAGGGTTAAAACCGCTGGCAATATGCCGCAATAGCGGCGTTTTGCCGGCGGCATTACAGCGCTGCCCCATTGATTTCAATGGGGACCAGCGGTGGAGGAGCGGTAAACACACCGCTCCTTCACCGTTCCAAAGAAGCTGCTGGCAGGACTTTTTTCTGACGTCCTGCCAGCGCACCGCTGTAGTGGGAAAGCCCTCAGTGCTTTTACACTACACACAATGGTGCAGCTTCTTTAGGGCGGTTTGCAGGCACTATTTCTAACGCTATAGCGCCTGCAAAACGCCCTGGTGTGAAAGGGGTGTTAAAGTCCCGTGGAGTACCGGTATATCGCAGGGTGGCAAGTGGTTAATAGTAACATAATGTTCATCCCTTTTATTGTGCAGAAGGTCGTGTAAATATATCTTTAAAATACAGCAGAGCACAAAAACTGAAGATTTTGTTATCGGGAACATTTCAAAGTGTTTATTGTATCTAAGCAATACCCAGGAAAATGTACCCTTTGTCCTGAATCTTTCATGAAAAATAGCAGTGCATACTCTGGTATGTGAGTGTGCCTAGGCACTCCTGTGCCTTCAGCCTCATAGCTGTATATCTGCATTGCGACATCAAAGGTACTATATCACTGATTACTAGTCTCAGAAGTTTTGAAGTGAGATTTGGTGATGTCACTACTGTGCTGCTAACTGTTCTCTGTGTTGGAGTCTCTGAATTGAAGAAGCAAAGCCCTGACCAAGAAGGCCATCTTCACACAGTGTAAACAGTATGGTAATGCTGTTGACTGGCTATTTGCCCTCTGTTTGCCTTTTTTCTTCACAACTTCCAAAATTCAGTTGCTCATCATCCCAGGGATCACTAGGTACAGAGCCAATTGGACCATCTCTGTACATTGTGTCTGTTATATGAACCTTCCAATGATGGCTCAGATCACAGTCATTCACAGACAAACTGGCTGCTTGTGTGTTTTCTGAAGTGCAATTTTTTAAACTGCACTTCAGATGGCCCTTGACTTTTTCTGAAGTTGTTATTCAGAAAGAATGACATGCAATACACCTTTTGTATATCTCCTGGGATTGCAATCATAACAAAAATGTGCAGCGTTTACGTAATGCATAAAGGCAGAAGAACCTACCTTGTGACATCATCATGCTACACAGGGCCGCTTCTTGTCTCCTCAGGGAGTCTGGTAAACGGTGATCTGCCTTTTGTCAGTGCCTTTAAGCCGATGTTAAGTGGGGAGGCTCATCCTTACATCACTGAAGCTGTGTACACGAGAGATCTGTGTTTAATCCTTTGAGCGCTATTATTGATTTGTTTTGTGTACAGTATGTTTGCTGCTTTTAGTTGATAAAATCCTTATACGGAGGGCATTCTTTTTTGTTCTGTGATCTATTCCATTGAGGGACCTATGGAAGGGAGATAATGAGGAATGCAGGGAGATACCTTTGGATCAATCGAGCTCTAACATCCTGGATTCTTTCAAGATTGAATGTGTATGGAATCATTTGCTGAGCTTTCTCCACTGAGCTTAACTTGACCTACTATAACCGAGATTTCTATATTTGGGTGAGAAGATATATATGAGAGCACAATTTGCAGTGGTATATTTTGAGAAGGTTGTTTTCCGACATAGTGTGCTATTGAAGAGGAGTGTACACGTTTGTTGATTGATTGGAGACCGTCCCAAGGATATATCTGAATGGCATCACATATCATAAACATCGGACTTTATTTTATTTTTATTTATTTCAGGTACTTATATAGCGCCGTAAATTTACGCAGCTCTTTACATATTCATTTTACATTCACATCCGTCCCTACTCTCAAGGAGCTTACAATCTAAGGTCCCTAACTCACATTCATACATATACTAGAGCCAATTTAGACAGGATCCAGTTAACCTACCGGCATGTCTTTGGAGTCTGGCAGGAAACCGGAGTACCCAGGGGAAACCCACACAGGCACAGGGAGAACATACAAACTCCAGGCAGGTACTTTAACTTTATTCATTTTTTGTGCTTCACTTTTAACGTATGCATATACGATCTTTAGGCTGGGTTCACACTATTGCGGATTGGATGCGGGTTCTCCGCATCTAATTCACAAAAGCAGGAGATTTTGACCGGCTCTCTATGGAGCTGGCTCACATATCTCCAGTGTGGCTCCAGTGCGAATTTGCACAGGAGTCCTGTGCCTCTCTTTTGGTCCGTTCAGGTCTGAATTTGCTCAAATATTCGGGCTGAAATCGGACCTGAAACTGTGAACGCTGATGCACCGGACCCTTGCTGTGGGCCGCATGTGAAGATAGTGTGAACCCAGCCTTAATGTTTTGTATTTTCACCAATGAGTATAATAAAAAGGCTTTATTTGTTGTATGAGATCTGTATTATCTTACATTTTTAAGTGCTGCACATTTTTGTTCTAATTGGTATTTATTATTTCTGTGGGTGAATCACAGTGTGTGTTGGCTTGCTTTCATTTTGAGAATTTATATATTGCTGCACAGTGATATTTTTTGCACAAATCTCCTGTGATTATCACCACTTTAGGAATCCTCCCTGGTTATCATAATGACTATACCAGCCCTAACTTCCTTGCAGGTGGTGTCTGGCGTGCTCCGCTGTCTATAATACAGGAGCTTGGATCATAGAACAATTTCCATGTGGATGTTCATTAATTACATATAAAGTAATTCTCTGACTCATTGCTATTCAGACGTGTTGTGCTTTGGTCTGGCTGTCCGTACAATTCATGCCAATTATTGTTGCATTTAGGTGGGAAGTTGGCTTATTTATATTAGTGTCTATCAGTGTTATACACTCTAAAATTTTGTATATAGTTTCCTTATTTGCCTTTTATTTTTTTGCCTCATAAAGCCTCCTGGCATGTGCCCTCTTTGTCAACAAGGCACCTTTCATCACTCAATCAACATTCACAAGCTTTTAATTGGTCTTTAGCCCTGTTTTCCCACCATTCAGCTTGTAAAAACTTTCAAAATACTGTTGCCAAAAGGCCTTTCCCTGAGTGAAACAGGATTATCATAAATACTGGTACTGAAAAGAGGGGGATTACTTCAGCCCACTTCATTTCAGAGTTCTGAGTAAAAAATATATGCCTTCTAATTATCTTCCCTCCTCTGAATAGCCTGCCTGACAGGAAAGTCTGCTTCATAAAGGTGTCTTAAGCCAGTATGCCCCAAGCACAAGTTCCCTGGAACTAAAGGCCTGTGGAGTAATGAGCATGTTAATTAATAGGTTATGGAAAGAGACTTATTGTTAGAGAGGAAAGTGTGAACCATTTTCATGTGAAAAGAAAGAGGCTAATGTTTCAGTTCTGCCCCCAAACGTTATGTGGTCACAGTAACAACAGGTACACTTAGTGGATAAAGCAATTCAAGCCTTCACAGCTTGTGAATACCAATAGCAGCGTGAACTGCTTTTTTGACTTGTAAGCTTGAACTAGCATCGTTGTATCCAGTGCAGCAAGCTGCCACTCAGCCGGTGTGGAATGCAGAAAAACAGTGCAGCATTCAGTCAAAGAAGGGTACAAAGAAGCTTCCAGGATTACCTCATTTAGTCATGTGGGTATAGTACTTACACTGAACAAATGTGTGGGAACACACAAAGCCTCACATGTGAACATTGGAGGTGGGGTAACATGGACGCCAATTAGGCACTAGCTTTCATTTTCTAACCTGGGTCAGTAGAATCTCATGTTAACGACATGAGGTGGCTATATGACAATAAGGAATGGACCCCTAGGGGACTTTATTAGCCAGAATATATAAACCACAAACTATATTTTTGGTTTATGAATTTTGGGTAATAAAGTCCCCTGGGGGTCCATTCCTTATTGTTGTACTATGCCTAGGATGACGGCCTAACACGTTCCTGACTATACCTCTATTTGTTATATTTTCATTTCCCTGGGCTTTGTATACTTATGTCGAACATGTGCTGATTAAAATATTATTTGGCATAGGACACACGTCTAAACAAGAATATTAAACATGGTCCTGGCTGTATAAAGTCCTGGTGTCCAACCTGTGGCCTAGGGGCTGCATATGGCCCTTTGCCACTTTTTGTGCAGCCCTATTGCCCTGTAATAACAGTGATCTCTAGCAAACTATTATCATCATAAGTGTGCACAGCCTATTGCCTTAGGGTGTTCACCCGAAGCTTGTGCGTGTGTATGTATGTGTATATGTATGTGTATATATACACATACACAATAAATGTAAATAAACATTTTAAAATGTATTAAAACATGGACGGTGTCAGAAGAGCAGTGAATGGTGTTAGTAGGGTAGAGGTTGGTGCCAGTAGGACAGTGGATGGTGTCAGTCAGTAGAGCAGTGAACTTTGTCAGTAAAACAGTGGGTGGTATCAGTAGGGTAGTGGAATTTGTCAGTAAAGCAGAGGATGGTGTCAGTAGAGCAGTGGATGTTGTCAGTCAGTAGGCCGGTGGAAAGTGTCAGTAGTGCAGGGGGGAATCTACACCACATATGATGATTAGGGTGTGCCCAGTCACACCCTGTGTGCACGCTTATGATTATCATGCAAGATTTATATAGTGCCAACATTTTGCACTGTACTTTACAATATCAAGGGTAATAGTAAATTTACAATACATTGCAGATGTTTTACAAGGGCCATGTTTGCGGAGCTCACAATGTAAAATGTATCCTTATTCTATGACTATCTGCTGAAGCATGTTTCCAGTCACCAACAACTCCTATAGCTTGTTAGCAGTCTCTGATCATCTCATGCAGCATATCTACATTCTATGACCACCTCTTGTAGCATGCCTGCAGTCGTTCATCATCTCCTGATGCATATATCAGCAGTCTGAAATATTTATGTAGCATTAGCTTCACTAAATATTATGTGTAGTCCTTTGGTTGTATTAGGGGCTGCACTCAAAGCGAAGTTCCAGTCATTTGTTTGTTTATTAAAAAGTCAGCAGCTACAAAAACTGTAGCTGCTGACTTTTAATCAAAACACACTCACCTGTCCCACGATCCAGCCGTGAACTTAGCCGCGTTCTCCTCGAGTCCTCCCTTTGCCGGTGCCTCTACTATGGGTACCCTGCTGTAACAGCTTGTGTCTCCACAGCCGGGTGCCCACAGCGCATTCACTTTGACTGGTCCCAAAGTCTTCTAGGACCTTTCATGTGTCACAGAAGAATTTGGGAAGGAGAACTTCTGCTTCTGATTGCCTAAGGTGACTGGAACGAAAGTGGGAGCAGGTACCTGTCAAAATCGGGTAACTCCTCCCCCCTCCTCCCCAGAAGCTGAGTTTCACAGACAGAAGTCAGGGAGGAGGCATTAAAGCAGAAGTTCCACTTTTGGGTGGAACTCCGCATTAAGGCCCCCATATCAGAAACATTTACCACCAATGGTACAAAGGGGCAAAGGTACCTAAAATTGCTGGGAGGTAAAACTTTTTGGTAGAAGAGATTTGTATGTTGCATGTTCAACTTGCACATTATGGCAAATGCGTCCACATCCCCACCATCTTTGGGGCCTGTATCACCAGGTTTTTGTTCACTTCAAACATACAAGTCTAAGGAAACGCAAAACCTTCTTAACCACTTCAATACTGGACACTTTCACCCCATTCCTGCCCAGGCCAATTTTCAGCTTTTGAATGACAATTGCGCGGTCATTCAATGCAATACCCAAACAAAATTTTTATCATTTTTTTAAGACAGATAGAGCTTTATTTTGGTGGTATTTAATCACCACTGAGTTTTTTTTTTTTTGCTAAACAAATGAAAAAAGAACATAAATTTTGAAAAAAAAAAGTTTTTCTTAGTTTGTTCCAAAATTAAGTATTTTTTCTCCTTCACTGATGTGACCTTATAGGCTGCACTGATGGGCACTGATGAGGAGGAAATAATATGTAGCACTAATATGCAGCACTCATTGGTACTTCTAGGTGGCACTGATATGGAGCACTGATGGGTACTGATAGGTAACACTAATGGGCACTGATAGACAGCATTGATATGTGCCACTGATTGGCATTACTAATGGGCACTGATTGGCATCACTGGTGGGCACTGATTGGCATACACTGGTGGGCATTGGCAGGCATCGCTGATGGGGCTGCACTGATAATCACTGCACTGATTTATCAGCGCAGACCCTACTGTCAGGAGAGCCGGTTACCAACTCTCCTCTACTCACGCACTGTCATTGTGAATAGAGGAATACTGATAAGCGGTCCTTCCTCTTTACATTGTGATTAGCTGTGCTTGGACACAGCTGAACACATGGTAAAGCACTTACGTCATAGGCTCTTTACTTTGATTGGAGATGCAGTGTGTGCGAGCAACACACCGCACCCGCATGCACGATCGGCATGTTGTGAAGGACGTCATATGACGCCCAGTCACAACAATTAAACCACCGCCCGGCCATCATTTTGCTATAGGCCAGGCGGGAAGCTATTAAAGAAGGTGAAATGGAGGTCAAATGCACTTGTCAAAAAGATTTGAATGGTCTCAGAAGTTTCTCAAACTGTTGACATCAACACAAGCCCAAAGCCTGACAAAAAATGCCTTTAGCCACTCAGGTCCCAGGCGCTGTATTGAACCGGAACAGGGACAGGGGCTATGTGTCACAGCACCCTTTTCACAATGCTCCACATGGAGGGAGTATATATTTCCTGCAGCCTGGGTGTCATAGACACATCCTATACAATTTTGGCATGGCTGAACTGATGTTAAGCTGTCCATAGACGGATAGAAATCCGCTTCAGCAGGGTCCTGCCTCATTTTGATCAGTGTGTAGCCACCCGTGCTCAAAAGAAGTCAATCATTTGATTACATCTGTAGAATAGGAAAGTTGGAAAACTTTACTCGATCAATGGCAGTCGCTGATCAGTGTATTCTTGTGGGTGGAGGAATCTGATGGGTAAATGAAAAAAAAACAAAAAAAAAAACTATAAAACTAATTTTTCTTGGGGTAACATTATCTTTCATATTAAACAAAACAATTGAGGTATATGTTTTTTTTTTTATTATTTCACTAAAGTTTTTACCAAAAAAAATTGTGTTTGAAAAAGCCGCGTGACATAAAAAAAATTGCAACCACCACCATTTTATTATCTTGGTTCTCTTTATTCTGCTAAAAGTGTAACGACAAATGCCCAGTCAGCAAGTAGATATTGGGGGTTATTTACGAAAAGGAAATTCCACTTTGCACTACAAGTGCAAACTACAAGTGCAAAGTGCACTTGGAAGTGTAGTCGCTTTAAATCTGAGGGTTAGATCTGAAATGAGGGGAAGCTCTTCTGATTTTATCATCCAATCATGTGTAAGCTAAAATGCTGTTTTTTTTCTCCTTGCATATCCCCCTCGGATCTACAGCGACTATACTTCCAAGTGCACTTTCAGTGCAATTTCAAGTGCACTTGTAGTGCAAAGTGGATTTGCCTTTCGTAAGTAACCCCCATAGGTGTCCGTTTATGAAGCAGTGATCAGTGGAGATCCAGAGGATCACCGCTGATCACAGCCCATTAACAGTTTATAAACCAGAGATAATCAGGGGGAGAAGTGTTTGAACTTGTTCTCCCGCCGATTATCTCCACACACTGAGAATACTCATTGAATGACACAGCAACAGCCAGTCTATGAAGCTGGGATCTCAGCGCTTCACTGGCGATCTGTGTCAGAATTCACACTCCCCGATTCACCAGCTCAGAGGTGGAGAATCGGGGAGTGAAGAGAGAATCTGGGGGGATCTGAGGAGGAAAGAGGAAGATAATTAACTTCCTTATGCCTCGTTCAGACCCCCCAACACTGTAACTATGTCCCCCTGTCATATTTATGTGTATACATTTATATACATATATATATATATATATAATGTGTATATATATATATATATATATATAATGTGTGTGTATATACATGTATACAGTGCCTTGCGAAAGTATTCGGCCCCCTTGAACTTTTCAAACTTTTGCCACATTTCAGGCTTCAAACATAAAGATATAAAATTTTAATTTTTTTGTGAAGAATCACCAACAAGTGGGACACAATTGTGAAGTGGAATGAAATCTATTGGATATTTTAAACTTTTTTAGCAAATAAAAAACTGAAAAGTGGTGCGTGCAAAATTATTCGGCCCCTTTACTTTCAGTGCAGCAAACTCACTCCAGAAGTGCAGTGAGGATCTCTGAATGATCCAATGTTGTCCTAAATGACTGATGGTGATAAATAGAATCCACCTGTGTGTAATCGAGTCTATGTATAAATGCACCTGCTCTGTGATAGTCTCAGGGTTCTGTTGAAAGCGCAGAGAGCATCATGAAGACCAAGGAACACACCAGGCAGATCCGTAATTCTGTTGTGGAGAAGTTTAAAGCCGGATTTGGATACAAAAAGATTTCCCAAGCTTTAAACATCCCAAGGAGCACTGTGCAAGCGATCATTTTCAAATGGAAGGAGTATCAGACCACTGCAAATCTACCAAGACCTGGCCGTCCCTCTAAACTTTCAGCTCATACAAGGAGAAGACTGATGAGAGATGCAGCCAAGAGGCCCATGATCACTCTGGATGAACTGCAGAGAACTACAGCTGAGGTGGGAGAGTCTGTCCATAGGACAACAATCACTGCACAAATCTGGCCTTTATGGAAGAGTGGCAAGAAGAAAGCCATTTCTCAAAGATATCCATAAAAAGTCTTGTCTAAAGTTTGCCACAAGCCACCTGGGAGACACACCAAACATGTGGAAGAAGGTGCTCTGGTCAGATGAAACCAAAATCGAACTTTTTGCCCACAATGCAAAACGATATGTTTGGCGTAAAAGCAACACAGCTCATCACCCTCAACACACCATCCCCACTGTCAAACATGGTGATGGCAGCATCATGGTTTGGGCCTGCTTTTCTTCAGCAGGGACAGGGAAGATGGTTAAAATTGAGGGGAAGATGGATGCAGCCAAATACAGGACCATTCTGGATGAAAACCTGTTGGAGTCTGCAAAAGACCTGAAACTGGGACGGAGATTTATCTTCCAACAAGACAATGATCCCAAACATACAGCAAAATCTACAAAGGAATGGTTCACAAATAAATGTATCCAGGTGTTAGAATGGCCAAGTCAAAGTCCAGACCTGAATCCAATCGAGAATCTGTGGAAAGAGCTGAAAACTGCTGTTCACAAACGCTCTCCATCCAACCTCACTGAGCTTGAGCTGTTTTGCAAGGAAGAATGGGCAAGAATTTCAGTCTCTCGATGTGCAAAACTGATAGACATACCCCAAGCGACTTACAGCTGTAATCGCAGCAAAAGGTGGCTCTACAAAATATTAACGCAAGGGGGCCGAATAATTTTGCACGCCCCACTTTTCATTTATTTATTAGTTTAAAAAGTTTCAAAATCCAATAGATTTCGTTCCACTTCACAATTGTGTCCCACTTGTTGGTGATTCTTCATAAAAAAAAATTTTTTTTTTATATCTTTATGTTTGAAGCCTAAAATGTGGCAAAAGGTTGAAAAGTTCAAGGGGGCCGAATACTTTCGCAAGGCACTGTATATAATGTCTGTGTGTGTATACATGTATATATTATGTAGGGGGACGCTTTATTTTACTAACATCAATCACACCGTGTGTCAGTGTATTGAGCTGTGATAATTTATCACTGCTTAATAAATTGA
Organism: Lithobates pipiens; assembly: GCF_037356315.1. NCBI lineage: Eukaryota > Metazoa > Chordata > Amphibia > Anura > Ranidae > Lithobates > Lithobates pipiens. The sequence goes on from NW_027507718.1 coordinate 302,978,369, forward strand.
CATCTCTGTGTAGGTGAATTTCCAGTACTGTAATCTCGTAAAGTCTCACGAGATTCCAGTATTAGGGGCCGTTCTCCAGTGTTAGAAGCGTTTGTAGATCGCTTCACTCCTCCAAGGGTGAAGCGATCTACTCCGCTTTATAAACTGACATACAGAGGAGAAAGATCTCCTCTGTGAATGCCGGAGAATGAAGCAGTGAATAGATTTCACTGCTTCATAAAAGGACACCATAGTGTCTAAAGTTTGCCCTTTGCTTCACATATATTGTAGAAACAAGCTGAAAAAACGTTACACATTTAAATTAAGTTCATCACTTTTTTATACTTGAAAACAATAAAAACACGTTTTAAAAGTAAAGCGAAGAAGAGAATACTGCCGTCATCCATGGAAAAGCCCTGCGCAGTTCTGTGGTTGTCTAAACTGGATGTAGTCGTTTTTCATTTATGCTTGGCATCATTGCTGGTCTATTTAAGAGGAAAGTTTTCACAAGCAGTGTCCTATCTCTGTGGGGAAGAGACAGATCAGGAGGGTTGTCTTGTGTGGTATCTTTCAACACAGCAAGCTTTAACGGAACAGAGGAAATAGCTAGAATCCTGTGTTACGGGTTCAGTGGTGCACACAGCACAGGAAGCCCTGTGTAATAACATCAAATGTTTGCATGTTACAGGGGCTGCTAGGGCTAGATATTTGAAGGCAGGTGTTTGCTGAAAAAATATTACACACCTGCACATTAACTGCAGTGTCACGTTTTCATTACAATCAGGCGATACTGCAAGCGTGGAAATAATCAACCTCTCCATAAATGAGCTTTGCATTATTTACTAGACACATTTCATAAAACAAAAAGGACAACCCACCTATGAAAAAAGCACTGTTTTGGGGGTATCCATATTTAACCTCCTCAATACCGGGCACTTTCATCTCCTTCTTGTCCAGGCCAATTTTCAGCTTTCAGCACTGTCACAATTTGAATGACAATTGCGCGGTCATTCAACACTGTACCCTTATGCATTTTTATGATTTTTTTTTTTTTAGCCAGATAGAGCTTTCTTTTTGTGGTATTTATTCACCACTGGGGTTTTTATTTCTTGCTAAGTATGGGAAAAACCACCAAAAATGACAAAAAAAATTGTATTGTAAAATATGGCAAAACATTTTCTTCACTGATGTGCGCTGATGAGGCTGCAGTGATAGGCACTGTGGTCTGATAAGGTGGCATTGATGGACACTGATAACCTGCACTGATGAGGAGGCTGCACTTGATGGACACTGATATGTGGCACTGATGGGCACTGGTAAGCTGCACTGATGGGGCTGCACTGATCATCGATGCCCTGATCTGGACATATGGGTGGGGTTTTAAGAGATATCTGGATAGCTTTAATAAGAATCCCACCTGGTACTGGAAGATTTATCATAATAAAAACAGAAACACAGCCAATAATGTGTTGTTCATTAATAAAATTATTTATGTATCTGTTTAGCTAGCTACAACTTTTTATTCTGTACAGCTGCACTGCTCTTGCAGTGGATATGATAATACATACCAATTACACTGCAAACACATTTGGCTTAAAATATTTAGAAAATATAATTTGACACTGACCTTTCTGCTGAACACTGCAACACCAACTGCTGATTGGTTGAAGGTTTTTTTTTGGTGACCAAAACACAGTGTGGATGTCAGGAATATAACGTACAACAGGAGTATAATATGGTTGTAAGGCGTATGTCATAAATAGCCCAGCATACAAACCGTAGCTGTCAGGTGTATTAAATGTACAATTTAGTGTCTCTTGTGTAGGGGTCAGGACTGCGTAATGCACAGGGTTCAGAGGTCACTAGTGTGTATCACTCAGAGTATTAGGCCAGGATTGCATAATGAAGGGAGTGCAGAGGCCATGAGTATATAATGCACACTGTGCAGGGCTCAGAAGTGAATACGGCACAGAGTACAGGGTTCAGGAATGTGAGGCAAGGAGTGCATAATGCATAACCAGTGTAGGAATAAGGAGGTTGTGACACACAGAATGCAGGGGTCAGGAGGAGTGCATAACACACAAAGTGCAGGGGTCAGTTGTACAGAGTACAGAAATCAAGTATGCATAACACATAGGGTTCAAGGGTCATTGCATAGCATTTGTGGGTCAGGTGTAGTTATCACACAGTGCAGGGGTCAGGAGTGAGTAATGCAGAAGTCAGAAATATGTGGGTTATATGCACAACACTACCAAGTACTACCAGAAACAACCCATATCCCCCACAATACATATCTTCCCCAACAGTCCCAGTTCCCCTCCTAGTATGTATTTTCCCCCAGTGTCCTAAACCCTCCTAAGCACAGACCCCCCTCCCTTCCTTCCATCCCACCTCCTTAGTACAGAACACCCCATTACAATTCCCCCACCCTGCCCTTCTCTGTACAGACCCTTTTCTTAACCTTAACATGTCTCACCAGATCCAAGGAAGACCTCACATGCCGCAGCAGCAGGTAGTCCACTCTTCGGCTGTGCTGTGACCACAGCCAAGGAAAATTCTCAGCTTTGCCTCTAAATGAGCCACAGCAACTCATTCATATCCAAATCTTGTTGCTTCCTCAATTATAATGCCATACAGCACCTTATTAATTTGCAAATATTGTGGTGATTTGCATAAGCTGTGCGCACACTATAGTGAGGCAGAGCCTTTGTGGGACAGAACCTATGTATATGGGACTCTGGGATTACGGTGAAAATGTGGGACATTACCGCACAACCTGGGACTGTTGGAAGGTATGGAAGTGATAAGCACAGAGACATTGTAATGGTGTCACCTCCTATGATTTATTGGCCACTTTTTGAGAATATGAATAACACAAAAATGTTTCTTTCACTCATAGTTAGTGTTTGGCTGAAGCCATTTATTATAAACTGTGTTCTTAATAGCGCGTATTGCCCCCTTTAACATCAATGACAGCTTGAAGTCTTTTGTGGTATTTGTGGATAAGGCTCTTTATCTTCTCAGATGGTAAAGCTGGCCATTCCTCTTGGCAAAAAGCCTCCAATTCCTGTAAATTCTTGGGCTGTCTTGCATGAACTGCACATTTGAGATCTCCCCAGAGTGTCTCAATGATATTGAGGTCAGAACACTGAGATGACCACTCCAGAACTTTCACTGAAAGATGCAAGTGTCTGTCAGGAGTCCAGAAACTCACTGACCTTTTATACACACACAAATGACAAACAAACAGATCACAGGTGGGGATGGTTACCTTTAACCACTTAAGCCCCGGACCAATTTGCAGCCAAAGGATCAGGCCCCTTTTTTGCGATTCGGCACTGCGTCAATTTAACTGACAATTGCGCAGTCGTGCAACGTGGCTCCCTAACAAAATTGGCATCCTTTTTTTCCCCACAAATAGAGCTTTCTTTTGGTGGTATTTGATCACCCCTACGGTTTTTATTTTTTGCGATATAAACAAAAATAGAACGACAATTTAGAAAAAAAATGCAATATTTTTTACTTTTTGCTATAATAAATATCCCCAAAAAATATTCGTCTGCATATTTTTGGTAAAAAAATCGCAATTAGCAATTATTGATTGGTTTGCGCAAAAGCTATAGCGTTTACAAAATAGGGGATAGTTTTATAGCATTTTTATTAATATTTTTTGTTTTTACTAGTAATGGCGGCGATCAGCTATTTTTTGTGTCTGCAACATTATGGCAGACACATCGGCCATTTTTGACACATTTTTGGGACCAATGTCATTTATACAGCAATCAGTGCTATTTAAATGCACTGATTCCTGTGTAAATGACACTGGCAGTGAAGGAGTTAACCACTAGGGGGTGGGGAGGGGTTAAGTGTGATGTGTGTGTTTTTTTTTTTTTTTTACTGTTGGGGGAGTGGCTTGGCATGTGACGTCACTAATCGTCTTTCTCTATAACAGGGAACAGACGATCAGTGACAGCCACACTAGGAAGCATGGGGAGATGTTTTTTTACATATACACTGCTTCCAACGTGCGTGCAGATACATCCACTGCACGCCAAAATACTCAAAGTGGCTTAAGACTTTTGAGTTCCCAGAGTTCCTCTTTACATCAGAGGACAGGGACCCCTAGCATGTCACTTGACAGAGCTCCTTTCCCATCATAGCACTGTATACAACTCCCCACCCCACACTACACAGGGCTGAAATCACATTCCTTTACACACAGTCTGTCAGTCTTCACAGAGTGTATTTGTCTTTTATGTTGCCTTTCTGACCTGTGAAATTCTCTCGTCAGAACAGCAGTGTAGTTGCAGTAGGCAGATACAGGCACACCCTATGCAAATCATGGCCTACTGGCTGTGTTGCGAAGAAATGTGATTTCAGTCCTGCGGAGGAGGAGCAGTATAGAGTGCTGTAAAGGAGCTCAGCAGCCGGACATAGCAGGGTTTTGGGTCAGTGGTCATGAGGCTTGGGGGGGGACTTATATCTGGGAGGGCAAAGCTATGTGACATATAATCTGGAGCCTGCAGTTCTTCAGGGGCCCCCCAAGGAGGTGTTAAGGGATTTGTTTTAGCAATTTCTGAAGATTTCTTTGTCAGTGTTGGCAGGTGGCGGGGGAAGGTCTCCTCCCAAAGGTGTGTGTCTTCTCCCCAGTTATCAGGGAAGTGGGGTAAGTAGACATCCCCGGGTAGGGGGGTACAGAGAATCCCAGCTGCTGACTAGGAGACACCGAGCAGTGTCATACCTCACCAGTGACATTGGTCCCATTGTGGCCACAGGACGGCACTCTCCTCCTCTTGCCTTGCTGAGCTCAGTTACCATTCCACACATCGCAGGCATTTCTCCATCCTGGGCTGTTCTCACATAGTGCTCCTCTCCATTCAGGAAATGGCTCACAGCTTCTTCCCACCCAATGGGAACAGAGGGGTGTGGACTGTGGAAGGCAAAATAGAAGCCCAATACTGGAGTGTGGCTGTGGGGCCCTAGGGCAGATCCAAGCTGGATTTTGTGGAGGATATGATAATATGACAGGGAGGCTGCAGGGGGCCCCTGGAGCTAGGGTCAGGTTCCAATTGTGGCCCCTGCAACCCTTTATGCTACGCCCATGACTCAGACTTTTGCTGTTCTATGGAAGTTATTACACCAAGGGCTAAAAATGATTCTAAGTCATTTAACCGTTTCCAGATATCAGCAATGAGGTACTCACCGAGGCCAAGATGCAGAGAACGGTGGCTGTTGCGACCTGGAGGTGATACAGGGAGTGGGTTGCAAAGGAAATGGTGCAGAATGGTGCTGGGCTCGGTAAACTGGGGGGATTCATCTGGGAGAGTGCATCTGCTTTGCCATTTCTGGACCTGGGATGGTAGGAAATGTGGAAGTTGAACCTAGAAAAAAAAAGTGCCCAACGGGCTTGTCGTGGTCTTAAGCGCTTGGCTGTTCTGAGATATTCTAGGTTCTTGTGGTCCGTAAAAATTGTAATAGAATGAGTTGCGCCCTCTAATGCCCCGTACACACGAGCGGACTTTTCAACATCCAAAGTCCGAAGGACCGAGTCCGTCAGACTATCCGATCGTGTGTGGGCTGCAACGGACTTTTGATTCGCCAAAGTCTGACGGACTTTAGAAATGAAGCATGCTTCAAATTTTCCCGAAGGAACTCCGCCGGACCCGGTCCCCTTCGAAAACTCCGCTCGTGTGTATGCTACTCCGACGGACTAAAACCGACGCTAGGGCAGCTATTGGCTACTGGCTATGAACTTCCTTATTCGAGTCGGGTCGTACGTCATCACGTTCGAATCCGTCGGAGTTTAGTGTGATCGTGTGTGGCCAAGTCCGTTCGGCCGAAAAGTCTGTCAGAACTCCGGCGGAACTCCTTTGGAAGTCTGTCGGACATAAGTCCTCTCGTGTGTACGGGGCATAAGAGATACCGCCATTCTTCTAGGGCAAACTTAATGGCCAATAGCTCTCAGTCACCGACATCATAATTCTTTTCTGGAGGATTTAGCTTTCGGGAGGCAAAAGCTACTGGATGCAAAAGGGCCTTGGGGCCCTGTCTTTGTGAAAGAATGGCTCCAGTGGCGGTTTTAGAAGCATCAACTTCCAACACGGATGGCAAAAGCGGGTCTGGATGCTGTACAATGGGTGCTGAAGTGAACAAAGATTTTAGTTTAATGAAGGCTTCCTGAGCTTCTTGGGACCACTGGAAGCACCCATGTTGACGGGTCAGCTGCGTAATTGGAGAAACAATGGCTGAGAAGCCGGCAATGAATCTTCAATAGAAGTTAGCAAACCCTATGAATCTTTGCACAGCTTTTTTGTCCCCTGGAGTGGGCCAATCAAGAATCGCCTTGACCTTTTGGGGGTCCATGGCGATCCCCTCAGTGGAAATGATGAATCCAAGAAATTTGACAATGGTCTTCTCGAATTCGCATTTTTCTGCCTTAAAGTATAGTTTATGTTTCCTAAGCCCCTATACACACGGTCGGAGATTCCGTTGGAATGTGTCCGATCGGAGCATTTTGTCGGATATTCCTGAGGTCTGCATCGGACTGTTTCCGTCGGAATATCCGTCGGACCAACTTTTCCAACTTGCCAGAAATATTTTCCGACAAAAGGCACCGATCGGACATACTCCGATCATGTGTAGAGAATTCTGATCGGACAAAGTGCCACGCATGCTCAGATCAAATTCCTACACCAAAGCTATTGGCTACTAGTGTGAACGTCGTAACGAAATAACGTCATCACGTCGGATTTTCCGACAACTTTGTCTGACCATGTGTATACAACAGTTTCGGACAAAATCTGACGGACAAAATCCCATGGATTTGGTTGTCGGAATCTCCGACCGCGTGTACAAGGTCTAAGAATGGTAAGGACCTTTCTGACATGGTCTCGGTGTAGTTCGATGGTGGCAGAAAAAATTAGAATGTCGTCTAAATATATGACTACAAAGTCATCAAGGTAGTCTTTGAAAATGTCATTCACCAGGTGTTGAAAGGTGGCCGGGGCATTGCACAGACCGAAGGGCATCACTAAATACTCAAAGTGCCCAAACCTGGACCCGAAGGCTGTTTTCCATTCGTCATTGGCACGAATCCGGACAAGGTTATAAGCACCTCGTAGGTCAAGTTTGGAGAAGATCTTGCCAGTCCGGAAGCACTGAAATAGTTCTGAGATGAGCGGGAGCGGGTATCGGTTTTTGATAGTTATTTTATTGAGTTCTCTATAATCGATGCAGAGTCTGAGGGAGCCATCTTTTTTCTCAACAAAGAAAATACCAGACCCGGCTGGAGATGAAGAAGGACGAATGAAGCCTTTTTTCAGGTTTTCATCGATGTAGGCTTTGAGAGCCTTTAGTTCAGTCTCGGATAGAGGGAATATGCGCCCAAAAGGAATTTCAGATCCTGGTAACAATTCGATGGGGCAGTCGTAAGACCAGTGAGGTGGTAGACAATCGGCCTTCTTGTTATCAAAAACATCCTTAAACTCAAGATATACTGGAGGGACATGCTGAAGACTGTCGGATGCAGGAACGACTGCCATACAGGGAGCTGGAATTTGAGGAAAACAGTGTTGAGAACAGTAGGAGGACGTAAAGAAGACCTTCTTCTTGCCCCAGTTAACTTGAGGGTCATGGACCTGCAACCAATGGAGTCCTAAAATAATAGGGAACATGGGAGAAGAAATCAAATCAAAGCATAGGAACTCCTGGTGGCCTGAGTCCGTGATGGTGAAAATCGGCTGGGTCTCTTGTGTAACTGGTCCGGAGCGAGGTAAAGACCCATCAGCCAAGTGGACAAGAAGATTTTTTTTTGTCATGGAGAGGGATGTGAAGTTTTTGAGCCACAGAGATGTCCAGGAAACAACTGCATGCTCCGGAGTCAATTACGGCCGGTAGTTGAACCCTCTCTTCCGCCAGCTGCAGAGAAACAGAAAGCGTAACATAAGACTGTGTGAGATTTGTGATAGATAACAAATTGCAGAGGTGGCTTACAGGGTCTCACTGGGCAGTTGCGAAGGTAATGGCCAACCTCTCTGCAGTACAGACATAGGTTGGTCTGTCATCTTCGTTGCCTTTCATCAGGGGAGAGACGAGGGCGAACAAGTCCCAGCTGCATCGGTTCCCCTTCCAGGGCAAGGGGCCGGCAGGGACTGGAATTGGAGGGTAAGGAGTGGTCGACTTGGGGAGCATCCAGCTGGGCCGAGGGGTCAGAAGGCGCTCAGAGCGCCGCTCTCACATGCGCCTGTCCAGCTTGGTGGCTAACTGAATCAGGTCCTCCAAAGAGGCGAGGGTCTCCACTCTTGCTAATTCATCCTTCAAAGTTTCAGAAAGACCTTGTCGGTATTGGTACCCGAGGGTGGCCTCATTCCAGCCGGTGTCAGCTGACCACTTGCGGAACTGGAGGGTATAGTCCTCCACTGGTCTCCTTCCTTGTGTTAAGGTGTGCAGAGTTGCTTCAGCTGTAGCAGCACGTTGTGGGTCGTCGTATAACTGACCCATGGAGTTAAATAAGGTTTCCACAGAGTTCAGGAGAGGACTTCTTTGTTCCATAAGGCTATGTGCCCATGCCTGGGGTTCTTTGGACAGTAGGGAGATGATGAATCTGACTTTCACTATTTCAGAAGAAAAAGTCCTTGGTTGCAGGGCCAGATATAAGGAGCAGGCATTTTAAAATGCCTTAACTTTTTTTCGGTCGCCCGAAAATTGCTCGGGCGTAGGTACCCTCGGTTCAGGAGTCAGCATCATCAGGGCAGGCGGTGAATGGGCCTGTGGCAGGGAGGCCCCACCGGGGGGGGGGGGCTGGTGCTGTTTTAACTGGTGCAGGTGTTCTGGCTAATTGCTGAAGACGGCTGTCAATTTGGGTGTACCCTTCTTGCAATTTCTGCACAGCGTCTACGAGTGCTGTAACTTGCTGGCACATCTCCAAAGTTGAAACCGCTCTGTTGGCCTCTGACATGGCTGGTTTGTACTATCAGCAAAGAGGTACTCACCGAGGCCAAGATGCAGAGAGCAGTGGCTGTTGCGACTCAGCGCACACCACCCCTGAAGGTGATACAGGGAGTGGGTTGCACCAAGAGGCACAAGCCTCCAGCGGGATACCTGACTTGTGTGAAAGTCTGTAGGAGGGCTCGTGCAGGATGGACCGGACCAGAAGGTAAGTAGCAAGCAAGTCTGTAAAACAGGTAAGAAAAGTGCAGATGCAGGCCGAGGGTCAAACACAAGTAATCAGTCCAGGAGCCAGCAAGGCTGAGTGCAGAGGATACTCCAGAGGCAGGCCGAGGGTCAAACACAGGTATCAGTCCGGGAGTCAGCAAGGCTAAGAGCAGGAAGTCCATTAACCACTTGAGGTCCGCGCTGTAGCCGGGACTACGTCTATTGAAGTCGTCCCGTGCACGAGTGGCCTGCGCGCCCCCTGAGGGGCAGGCGCGGCGCGCTCTGTGATCGGTGAGTCTATGAGACCCGCCTGATCACCGATCCGAGCAAGGGGTCGATCCCGACCCCTTATCACGTGATCAGCTGTCAGCCAATGACAGCTGATCATGTGATACAATGGAGCCGGTAATCGGCTATTATTCCTCCTCGCGCTGACAGCGCGAGGAGGAAAAAAAAGAGCCGATCACCGGCGGCCGTGATCTGGACATCAGTCCCGATCACGGCCAGCCCTGCCAGTGCCCACCTGCCCCCTGCCAGTGCCACCTCAATAAAAAATAAGTGCCCCCCCGTCAGTGCCACCCAGCAGTGCCCACAGTGCCACCCAGCAGTGCCCACAGTGCCACCCAGCAGTGCCCACATTGCCACCCAGCAGTGCCCACAATCTGCCTCAACAAAGGTGCTGCACCCCAGTGCCACATATCCGTGCCCATCAGTGTCATCTACCAGTGCCCATCAGTGCCGCCCAGCAGTGCCACCTATCAGAGCCACCTATCAGTGCCCATCAGTCCCATCTATCAGTGGTACCTATCAGTGCCCCTTAGTGCCACCCATCCATGCCACCCATCCGTGCCATCTTATCTGTGCCCACCTTTGCACATCAGTGCCGCCTTATCTGTGCCCATCGGTGCCGCCTTATCTGTGCCTATTAGTGCCGCCTTAACTATGCCTATCAGTGCCCACCAGTGCAGCCTATCAGTGCCGCCTCATCAGCGCACTTCAATGAAGGAGAAAAATGACCTGTTTGCAAAATTTTATAACAAACTATTAAACATGATTTTTTTTTTTTTGCATCTTTTTTTGTTTGTTTAGCAAAAAATAAAACTCCGAGCTGTAATTAAATACCACCAAAAGAAAGCTCTATTTGTGGGAGAAAAATGATAAAAATTTCATTTGGGTACAGTGTTGTATGCCCGCGCAATTGTCATTCAAAGTGCATCAGCGCTGAAAGCTGAAAATTGGTCTGGGCATGAGGGGGATTTAAGTGCCCAGTAAGCAAGTGGTTAAACAAGCCAGGAGTCAGGTCAGGAGAGAATCAGTGTAGTCTTCAGACAATACGGGTCACAACAGGAAGCGGTAAACAGGAACAGGAAGCAGAGGAACACAGGTGAGCTGAGACAAACCAGCAACTTGTCTGTCTGCTAAGGCTCCTTTTATAGGCTGGTCAGGGAATTCACGTTATGGGTGTTCTTGTGCGCACTCGCGGCCGCCGCTCAGTAGGGCCACGAATGTACGTGCGCTGGAGCGCTGATCCATAGCGAATTTGTGTTCGTCTTTGCGCAGGGAGATGGTGAGCTTGATCCAAATTACTTCCCTAAGACCAGATAAATAACTCTTAGTGCCCATTCACACTAATTGTTGTGGTCCATTAATGCACATGCATTATCATATGTTATGGCATGGTATGTGTGCTGTGATGCATTGTACTCTACCATACATTGTATTAAGGAGCAATTCACAATGAATGGCAATGCACAGAGCTGGTGCATTGCCATGTGTAGTGTTGCCACAGCTCACACGTGTGAATGGGCCCTTACATGCATATCATATAACTGAGCCCAAATGCAATTGCATACTGTATATGTCTTTGTAGTTACATTTGCTCCTCTCTATGCACAGTAAAATGGTTATGATTGGGCATAACGTTTCCTTTACCCCTGTACACACTGTCGGAGATTTCCACAACCAAATCCGTCGGATTTTGCCCGTCGGATTTTGTCCATCGGATCTTGTCCGAAACTGTTGCATACACACGGTTGGACAAAGTTGGCGAAAAAATCAGATCTTTCAGAACGTGATGACGTAATTTCGTTACGATGGGACTAGATTCAGGCTAGTAGCCAATAGCTTTGATGTAGGAATTTGATCTGAGCATGCGTGGCACTTGGTCCGATCAAAATTCTCTACACATGATCGGAGTATGTCCGATTGGCAAAGTTGGTCGGGAAATATTTCCAACATGTTGGAAAATTGGGTCCGACGGATATTCCGATGGAATCAGTCCGATGCATACCACACACAGTCGGATTATCCGACGACACGGTCTGATAGGACACATTCCGACGGATTCTCCGACTGTGTGTACAAGGGCTTTGAAGTATCTCATATTCTCCATCATTTCTACTACAGAAATGGGGTGTTCCAAGGGAAAATTAAAACTTGACTTTTTTTTAAACTCCACAAATATGTATTCGTTTTCTACTTTCTTACTATCTCTTTTAATTAGTCACAGAACTGTCACGATGGAATTTATGAGTCAATTAACTATAAATATCTCTTCTTCATAATGGGTAACTGTGTGCCATAGAAATAGTCTGTACTTTTGTCTAGACAGAAAATATTTGGGTCAATAGATGACATTATGACTGTATAGAAAAGTCCTGATGAATTCCCCCTATTGTGTTGTACAATCAAATGTTCTGTGCTACCAGTAGAGGCATTTCATATTTTGGCCAGTGGAATGTCTTTTGTATTAGAATAGAAAGCAGTGTAATAATGACAGCTAATAGGAGCATTAGATACTGCTGGGTGTTAAACTTGCATAATTTTAAAAATATTTTGGGACAAAGAAAACTTAACTAAATTCTATTGTGCTTACAAAAAAATACTAGTCCCTAGTTCAGAGACACAATTAAACAAGCTTTATGAATCTAACTTTTAAAATTCCATAAGCTGTCCTGTGGCCATCTCAACAAAAAGTAGAATCTAAGGAGCAATGTGATATTTACAACATTGTTTAATATCAGACAGGCTCCTTTTTCAGGAAATCCATAATAGCAGCCATTTTTGTTAATAAATGTATAATTGTACTCGTCACTACAGTAGTGCATACCTCCCAAATTCCTGAGAAGGGACAGAGGGGCACATTATAGCATAAAGTTTGTAGGCAAAGCACATGCCCTGCCACACCCTGTTACACGGAATCTTTTTTCACAACCACTTTTTCTTTATACTGGCTTCTCAAAATTGAAATGCAAATTTATGGGTTGGATGAAAGGATTTATGTAGTAGACCACTTCTGGCACGTTAAAGAAAAAGTATTGCCAAAGCTATTTTGGCTATACTTCTCCTGTGGATCGCAGGAGTGCAGTTAGTCCTGTGACCCGTTTTCAGTCAAAAGTGGGCTAAAGCCCACTGTCGGCTGACGACACTCAGCTCAGTCTGGATCGGCAGCTGGCTTAAAGGAGAAGTACAGCCAAAGCTCATTTTACTCTACTTCTCCTATGGATGACAGGATTGCAGTTCATTCTGCACTGCTGTGGCCCATCTTCAGCAGACAGCGGATGTCACCGAGCCGGTCCAGGCTCGGGAAGGATTGCGACCATATGGTTGGGATCCGCCCACATATCTAGATCTGCAGCTAGCCCAGCCTCTCAGCAAGCTGCTGAGAGCCTGAAATGGCTTCTCCCGCCCCCTCAACAGCCCAGCGTTCCAGGGAGTTCTGAGAACTGAGTGAATGGCACTGTTTGAACGCTCAGTACTCAGTGTTAGAGTCGGTGGGGGACAGAGGCAGCATCAGCTATGTATTTATGATTCAGAAAAAAAACCAAACCCTATACTTTTTTAAGCCTGGTACAAACGATCAGAAAATTGGACAAAAACTATCACTTTCTAAGCAAACGTACAATAATCTGATTGTTAGTACACAGCTTTCGAGAACCGATCACATACGATACAAGGCTGTACGATTTTCATTTACTTAGTACAGTTTTCTTCTGAAAAAAAAATTGGAAGAACAAGAGTACACATGCTCGGAAAGGAAAGAATACATTACTATACAATACAATACATTATATCACTTCTGAAGTAGTAGCTGTACGAGAATTTTTGCAAGTTGAGTAACCCCTTCATTTTCAAAATGATACTAGCATGCAAAAAAAAAAAATGGACATTCATTCGTCCAAGCCACTGAGAGCCTGAGCTAGCCACTCCCGCCCCCTTCAGTGAGTGCTGGAGGGGCAGAACAGAGAGTTGGTGAGTGACAGTCACTGGCTCTCTGCTCAGTGAAGACTGAGAACCAAACGATCAGAAGTCTTAGAAGCATTGGGGGACAGATGCAGCATCGGATCCATGCTGCATCCACCTAGGATGATTTTTTTTTTTTTTTTTTAAGAAACCTGAACTTCTCTTTTAATGGGCAACTTCAGGAAAATCTATCTTTGCAGTGTTCCCCCCCCCCCCGCACTGTAATAATTAAATGTTTGTTATGTCTAGGGGGTAGAAGAACAGGCATTAATACTTACCCAATTTCCCACTCCGCACAGCCTACTTCTAGCAGAAGCTCCGGCGCCTGCAGTTGGCCCCTTGATCTCTATTCTATGAGTATCTTTGAGAAGAGGCTGCAGACTCTGCTGAAGCACGGAATTAGGTAATTTCCCTAGATGTAAAGAGAATTTAACCCTTACATTGCGGTTGGCCCCACTGCTATGGAATTTTTTTGTTGGGCCTGGGAAAATTGAGGAGTAACAAGGGATACAGGTATTTGATTCCAAGAAAAAGGGCAGTTGCTCTAGAGTGGAGACAATTATAAGCTATTGTAGAGGAGCGGTACAAAGCTGAATGAACAGGAAGTTTATCTGCAAACTGCTGTCTGTGTAAAAGTTCAGAAAGAAAAGGGAGGATGGGTGGATTCTAGTACTTTCTTTGACGGAGAAACTGTCACCACACCATTCATTTCAAGAAATGTTTTATTTTTTATTAAATATGCAATTTTATGCGTATTAACATATTTAAACTTATTGTATGCATGTTATTTACCTATAAGGCCCTAAGATTGCTGCTGGGGGCCACTATCTAGATGTAATGCCAGCAGCCCCAGTAGATTCAGAGCTGTCACTCAAGTTATGCTGTATTTTATTCCTCTTTGTTCCTCCCTCTGCAGCTACATAAGACTTTATGTAGGGCAGGGCCGGGAAAAGGGGTGAGCAGGAGGGAAGCCTGCCATGGGCACTGTGGTATCATGAATGAATGAATAATTTGTATAGCGCACAATGCGAACTGAATCGCCTCAAGGCGCTGTGAAGAGCTTTGTTGTCCAGCTTCTAGAAGAGGAAGGTCTTGAGTTTTTTTCCTGAAGACCTGGTGGTTTTCTTCCAAGCGGATGTTGGTTGGTAGAGCGTTCCATAGCCGTGGTCCTTGGACAGCGAATCTCATGTGAGGATGATTGGGGGGAGGGGATTTGTATTGTAACGGGATTTTTCGGGGGGGGGGGGGGCGGGGGTAATAAATGCTCTAGGAGGGGACATTTTGGGGGGTGGTGCTAAGAGTTGTGAGGGAATTTGGGGGGAATTTCTGCTGGGATTTGAAGTGGGGGGGAGAAGATGTGTCTTAGGAGAGGAAATTTTAGGGGTAGAGGATTTGTGCTAGGAGAGTGAATTTTTTTTTGGGGGGGGGAGATCTGTGCTAAGAGGGGGGATTTCAGCAGGAGGGCAGATTTGTACTGGGAAGAGGGGGAATTTAGGCTTAGGGGGTAAGCATGCTGATTAGTGCTTTTGTGGGGGGGGGGGAATTTTGCTGGCACATAATGCTCTTACATCTCGGAGGGGTGCAGTTTGGCATGTTCGCCCTGGGCTCTAGACCCTGTACTGGCATTGATGTAGGGAGGCAAGTGGAGTAGCGGAAGAGTGGGTCAGCATAGAACATAATTGGACTCTGAAATGAGAGGGCTATAAAATGCCAGGAGTGAGGAGGGAGCTGTGCTAAGAGAATTGACTCTCCTCAAGTAGACAAATTCAAAGGCACATTCCAAGTGCCAAGACTCAAATGATCTTTTATGCAAAGGAAAACCCCTGCAAGCAAACATAAAGTTATATGATTTTTCTGTGCTTTTAAATGTAATTTTTAAGATGGGGACAGGGTCTCATAAAAGTGTTCTTAATGCTATCAGTTAGCAGGGACCAAGGAACACCACCTTGTTGAATTAATGCCAAAAAAGATTACAAGCTATTCTGAAGGTAAAGGGGGTCCTACCTAGAACTAGCTTGTTTCACCTAAAATAATGGTGACAGATTGTCAATTTATATATCTTTTTCTTAGGAAATACTTTGTTTATAGTCTGGCACATTTATGCTTTCTTTGTTCAGACAACAAGAGAACAGGTCTGATGTTTTTAGTCACTTGATAAAGGCCAACTTACTGGTAAACTTGATCTAATAATTACCATGTTTCTCGCTTTCAGCATTACCCCTAACTGAGTTCCTTTACTGAGGATTTTGAGCCTTCTCCAAGCAGCATGCTTCCTCTGTCTGTGATAGCTGGACCAGATAAGGAAACAAATAAAGCCTTGTCTCCTCAGCCCAACATCTGCATTTTAAACAGCCCCTTGCACATTACTTCTCCCTCAATCCAGCTTGTTTTCCTGGATGATTTTGTTTAATTATCCTTCTTCAGGAATTCTTCTTGTTCTCCTGAGAAGGCGGATTTTTTTTTCAGGCATGAAAACCACTAACACATGTTTGTATGCATACACAATGTTAAAAAGAGGTTTTTTTTCTTCTTCCTATATTTAAAAAGTTCCAGCCTTTTCACTGGAGACAGGATGAAGCTGGACAAGATGTTTCCTATTAGTAATGAGGTTAAATCTTGGATAACAATCACTCAGTATTGCTTGAAAGGCTGCGAATCAGACCAAGAAGTACCGTGCATACAAATTACCTAGTAATTCAAATGCATTATGATTTGCATACCAATGTCCTTCACGTATTATCTGCACATTGCTAGATAGAAAAAAAGTATACTCAAGATTTACACCAATAAAATACCAGTGTAGTATGAATTTGAAGTGAACAAGTCATGCCCCCCCCAAATGTGTATAAAGCAACATTACTGATGAAGTGCAATAATCTTGTGCCCCCCGAGGTAGCTATGGTTTTCTTAAAACCAGTTTCTCTGAGCCTAGGAAGGACTTTGAATCCTATGTCCTGGCTGCATAAAGGGTCTTTACTTCTCTTCTTGTCAGGATATGCCATCTTATGGTCCTAAATAAGCTTAGTCACCTGTCATTCAGCTGTCTAATAAAAGGGGCATAAACTGTCTGGCATTTGACAGCGGAATTAGGGGTGGAGCTTAGCAAAATGTATGGGCAGGGCTTAATCTAAATTCGGAGAACTTGAGGCACGCTTATAAGATCAAAGTCACACCATGTCACAAAGGAACTGTTTTAAAGAAAAATTGAGTTACCACAAGGTCTAAACTATACCAGGAGTGTTAGTTTGGCATTTTGATGAATAGGTTCCGTAGTTCCCCTAAAGTGGACCTAAGTCAAAAAAATTGAAGGTTTGCATTATTATAGGGAATATATAGAAATGTTAAACATTGCCCAATCAGTACCCTGAAATATGTACCTTTTTGTCTGGAATTCTTCCAGGGCACTTCTTGGTATGTGAGTGTGCCTAGAGCCTCATAGCTGTATAGAGAGAAGTAATGCTTCTCCTGACTGCTAATCTCGGGGGATTCGAGTGAACTTTGTTGATGTCACTTCTGTGTTGGAGGCTCTGACCTGAGGAAGCAAATCCCTGCCTTTACCAAGATGGCCACCTCCACCCAAAGGCAGTGCAGAAAAATGCATGGTAAATAGGTAATGGGGAAAGTTCAGCTGCAGGGAGACCACAGGTAGCAGTACGGTATTAACAATTCCTTTGCCCTCTGCCTTTTTGGCCACAGCTACTAGAGTTCAGTTCCACTATAAATGTTTTTCTTAATGCTACATAACAGGTTACATTTTTGTTATCCTGTGAGATAACTAAAGGCTTCAAAAACATCTTATAACATTTCTCAGAATAGGTAATGCAGTGGTTTCTAATAGCTGTTACAGACACTAGTGCAAAGATCTCTCTAAAGAGAACCTGAGTTCACCTTTCACCGCAGCTATAACTTATTTTCTTAGAGTTTCAGTTGAAATCCATACAAAACTGATGTTTTTATATGTGCAACTGAGAGTTGGATCAGTCACCAGCTTTATATATCTCTTAGGGACTTTGATCACGATTTCCTTTTTTCTGTACATATGTAGGACACCATTGATTGTCTTCTTCTGAAGATGTAAAATGACTGGCTGCTTAGATAATCAAAAAGCTGCTCTTTGAATCACAGATGTAAAACAAGCATGCAGCAAGTGGTTTGAACTCCTGATCTACATATGTTTTGTAGGTCAGTGACTGAGACAGTATTAAAGCTTAGGGATCAGCCTGACAGCCAAGCAAACAGTAAATGGATAGAAGGAGTGCTCAGCAATGCTATTCTTTATATTTCCCTCAGCGGAGCTTTCCTTTAAATGGGTCATTATATTTTTGTTATGCTCTTACAGTTAAGTTTCCCCCATGATTAATTCAGCCAACATTATGGAAGATCCAGCAGGGGGAGTGTGACACCATTACTTGACATTGTAAAGGCCGTGGCCATGAGACAAAACTGGAAAACTCTTACTGGAGATAAAAGAAGTCAGTAAGTGATCCAGTTAGTCAGCCACCATAAAATAATAGTTTTGGATGAACTTGACCTGGTGCACCCAGGGTTATTGAACAGAGTATTTCTAACAATAATCTATGGTTTCTAAGCTACTACTGGATAATTCTCCATGAAAGGTGGTGTCTAGCAGCCCACCTAAAACACACTACTGAACATAATTTGCTTACTCATTCTTCAGGATTTGGTGTAATTACATCATATTGATTGTAAAACCACAGTAGATCCAATTAAATGCACTAAATAACTAATCAGAGAAGGGGAAATTTAAGATTGCAGGAATCTTTTATGATTCCGTTGTACAATACTGCTATACTAAATTATCTTTGGAAAATAATTCAGTCATTACTTAATTGCTATCATGTTAATGTGGTATTGTTGGAGTGTGTTCCTCCAACGACACAGACCCTTATTTGTGTTGGGGGGGGGGGGGGGGGGGCTTTTGTAATTTATCTTCTTGAAGCACCTGCCAACCAGGGTGATGGTGATTAGTATGCTACTATATTTTTAGGGTTTTGTCCTTGTATGCCCTCTCCATCTTATGTTGAACTCTTTCTCCAAGCCTATATGGAATTTCTGACTGTTCTCTTCATGTATTATTTGCACCAAAAACATTGAAATTCAATTTCATATACTTTTCTCAGATTAACAATAATGTGCTACATATAATATTGTTATAACAAATAAAATAGTTTATCTTAGCTACAGTATCTCACAAAAGTATCTCACATTTTTATAAATATTTTATTCTAACTTTTCATGTGACAACACTGAAGAAATGACACTTTGCTACAATGTAAAATAGTGAGTGTACAGCTTGTAAAACAGTGTAAATTTGCTGTCCCCTCAAAATAACTCAACACTCAGCCATTAATGTCTAAACCGCTAGCAACAAAAGTGAATACACACCTAAGTGAAAATTTCTAAATTGGGCCCAAAATGTCAATATTTTGTGTGGCCACCATTATTTTCCAGCACTGCCTTAACCCTCTTGGGCATGGAGTTCACCAGAGCTTCACAGGTTGCCATTGGAGTCCTCTTCCTCTCCTCCATGATGACATCACGGAGCTGGTGGATGTTGGAGACCTTACTCCTCCAATTTCCATTTGAGGATGCTCCACAGATGCTCAATAGGGCTTTGGTCTGGAGACATGCTTGGCCAGTCCATCACCTTTACCCTCAGCTTCTTTACAAAGGCAGTGGTCATCTTGGAGGTGTGTTTGGGGTTGTTATCATATTGGAATACTGCCCTGCGGCCCAGTCTCTGAATGGAGGGGATCATGCTCTGCTTCAGTATGTCACAGTACATGTTGGCATTCATGGTTCCCTAAATGAACTGCAGCCCCAGACCATGACACTCCCACCACCATGCTTCACTGTAGGCGAGACACACTTGTCTTTGTATTCTTCACCTGGTTGCCACCACACACGCTTGACACCATATGAACCAAATAAGTTTATCCTGGTCTCATCAGACCACAGGACATGGTTCCAGTAATCCATGTCCTTAGTCTGCTTGTCTTCAGCAAACTGTTTGTGGGCTTTCTTGTGCATCATCTTTAGAAGAGGCTTCCTTCTGGGACAACAGCCATGCAGACCGATTTGATGCAGTATGCGGCATAGGATCTGAGCACTGACAGGTTGACCCCCCACCTCTTCAACCTTTGCAGCAATGCTGGCAGCACTCATACATCTATTTCCCAAACACAACCTCTGCATATGATGCCGAGCACGTGCACTCAACTTCTTTGGTTGACCATGGCGACGCCTGTTCTGAGTGGAACCTGTTCTGTTAAACCGCTGTATGGTCTTGTCCACTGTGCTGTAGCTCAGTTTTAGGGTCTTGGCAATCTTCCTTTAGCCTAGGCCATCTTTATGTAGAGCAATAATTCTTTTTTTTCAGATACTCAGAGAGTTCTTTGCCATGAGGTGCCATGTTGAACTTCCTGTGACCAGTATGAGAGAGTAAGAGCGATAACACCAAATTTAAGACACCTGCTCCCCAGTCACACCTGAGACCTTGTAACACTAATGATTCACATGCCAGCAGTTCAGACATTAATGGCTGTGTGTTGAGTTCTTTTGAGGGGATAGCACATTTACACTGTTATACAAGCTGTACACTCACTACTTTACATTGTAGCAAAGTGTAATTTCTTCAATGTTGTTGCATAAAAAGGTATAATTAAATATTTACAAAAATGTGAGGGGTGTACTCACTTTTGTGAGATACTGTATATAATTCTGCTTACAGAACTGATCACTTATTGAATGTATTAGCTGCATTAGGTCTAATCAGTCACACTCTCTTTTCCTTTACATTTCTTGGAATTTCAGAAAAAAAAAATCCCTATTTTAATGTTAATGAACTTGGGGGATTTTAAGTAATTGATATTTTCATTACATACAACATCTGTTATTTTGGGACAAGACTCAAGTTTTGAGGAATTTCATATGGTGGGGTCACATATCTGGATGATTAGAAAACCATGTGTGTAAACTGTTTGTTGCAGCCTCTGTGGGCTGGGTGGACATTGGCTGACATCTACTAATGTTATATGATAAGCTTAGTTACTCTAACAAGTATAGTTGCTGTATCTCATAAATTTGCATATGTATATATGTATGCCAACATTTCTATACTGTATAACATTTATATTAATTTTTGTACAACTTTGCCACATTTTCTGGTCTCGGCTTATGATGCTCCAGGAAACACTGTAGCTCCTTGTATTGTATGTATGTAGTTTCTAAACGTAAGTGAACTCTGCAAGTGTAGTTGCACATACAGTTGTGCTAATGAGTTTACATACCCTGGCAGAATTTTATTTCTTGCCCATTTTTCAGAGAATATGAATGATAACACAAAAACGTTTCTTTCACTCGTGGTTAGTGTTTGGCTGAAGCCATTTATCAATCATCTATGTTTACTCTTTTTAAATCATAATGGTAACAGAAACTACCAAAATGACCCTGATCAAAAGTTTACATACCCTGGTGATTCTGGCCTGATAACATGCACAAAGGGGTTTGAATAGCTATTGAAGGTAACCACTCTCATCTGTGATCTGTTTGCTTGTAATTAGTGTGTGTGTATAAAAGGTCAGTGAGTTTCTGGACTCCTGACAGACACTTGCATCCTTCATCCAATGCTGCGCTGACATTTCTGGATTCTGAGTCATGGGTAAAGCAAAAGAATTGCCAAAGTATCTGCGGTAAAAAGTAGTTGAACTGTATAAAAAAGCAAAAGGATATAAAAAGATATCCAATGAATTGAAAATGCCAATCAGCAGTGGTCAAACTCCAATAAAGAAGTTTCTGTTGAAACCAAACCACAGTCAGGTAAACCAACAGCCACAACTGCCCTGAAAATTGTTCTGGATGCAAAAAAAAACACAAATAACTTAAGATGAAACACAGGACTCTCTGAAAACATGTGGTGTGGCTGTCTCAAGATGCACAATAAGGAAGCACTTGAAGAAAGATGGGCTGCTTGGCATTTGGAGTGATGACACCAAAATTGAGCTTTTTGGCCACAACCATAAATGCTTCATTTGGAGAGAAGTCAACAAGGCCTATAACAAAAGGAAGGTGGATCACTGATGTTTTGGGGATGTGTGAGCTATAAAGGCACAGGAAATTTGGTCAAAATTGATGGCAAGATGAATGCAGTATGTTATCAAAAACATTTGCATTCATCAGCCGGAAAGCTGCACATGGGACGTACTTGGACATTCCAACATGACAATGATCCAAAACACAAGGCCATGGCAACCTGTCATTGGCTACAGCAGAATAAAATGAAGGTTCTGGAGTGGCCATCTCAGTCTCCTGACCTCAATATCATTGAGCCACTCTGGGGAAATTTCAAACGTGCAGTTCATGCAAGACAGCCTAAGAAGGAACTGGAGGCTTTTTGCCAAGAGGAATGTGCAGCTTTACCATCTGAGAAGCTAGAGAGCCTCATCCACAAATACCACAAAAGACTTCAAGCTATCATTGATGTTAAAGGGGGCAATACACGGTATTAAGAACCGGGGTATGTAAACTTTTGATCAGAGACATTTGGGTAGTTTCTCTTGTGATTATGATTTAAAAAAAAGAGTAAACACAGTTGATTGATAATAAATGGCTTCACTAACCATGAGTGAAAGAAACGTTTTTGTGTTATATTTTCTGTAAAATGGCCAAGAAATCATAAATTTTGCCAGGTTATGTAAACTTATGAGCACAACTATATTTTCTTATTTTTATTTTCAGAGCTTCTGCCAATTTCCATCATCCAATCATGTGCAAGCAAAAATGTTTCTTTTTAATTTTCCTTGCACCTGATTGGCATTCTTTACAAAGTGAAGCTTTTACCATATTTACATTTACCACGAAAAATGAGTGCAACTACACTTGCAAAGTCCATTTGCCTTTAGAAAATCCACCTTTATGTATTGGATGTATTCAGCATGTTCCCACTTTCACCACATACGCAGTTCCCGATTGTGATTTGGTGCAACACTCTGTGGGATATATATGCTTCATGTCTGTAAATTTGTTGTACTATTTGCACTTGAGATTTTCCCAGCAATTAATTGGAAGAGTTTGAGATTTTTTATTAACTATATTAAATATATATATATATATATATATATATATATATATATATATATATAGATATATACACATCATAATTAGAGTCCGATATGGGTTTTTCTCTGGTCGATGCTGATATTTAGAAATCGTGGTGGCCGATATATGATGCCGATTTTTTTGGGCCGATATGTTAGGCCAATTTTTTTTCCCTTCATCTCATAAAATCTAACAGACACCTTTCAAACGGGGGCGTTTTTCAGGTGCTTTTGGGCTAAAAATTGCGCCTGTAAAGTGCCTACAAAACGGCTCCCCTGCAGTCTGTGTGGAATCCTGAGTGCTTTAACACTGAGGCAATGCGCTGGCAGGATGTTAAAAAATGTCCTGCAAGCAGCATCTTTGTAGCAGTGTATACCGCTCCTCCACCACTCCTGCCCATTAAAATGAATGGGCACCGCTGCCGAAGCACCTGCAATGCGATTTGGCAGCGGCACTTCATGGACGCATTTAACTCCTTCCTCGGCCTCTAGCTGGATTATAAGTGCCCCGCTAGCAGCCAAATAGTGCCGCTAAAATGACGGTAAAGCGCAGTGTTTTAATGCCTGCCCACTCCAGTATGAAAGCAGCCTTAAGTAATACAGAAAAATTCTTACATTTAAACATTTATTAAACAAAACAAACCTCCAATCAGTTCATTTGTATGTATAATTTAGATTTAATTAGATTTAAAAAAAAATATATATATATATTATTTATGAAATACACAAAAACAGGTAATCAAAACTTTTGGATGAAAAAAATGGGCTAACTACTGTTTTTGTTTTTCATTAGTGTATTTTTTCCCCAAAAATTGCGTTTGAAAGACCTCTGCGCAAATGCCGTGTGACATCAAATATTGCAACAACTGCTATTTTATTCCCTGTGGTCTCTGCTAAAAAATATATATATATATAATTTTTGGGGGTTCTAAGTGATTTCTAGCAGAAAATACAGGATTTTTACTTGTAAGCAACAAGGGTCAGAAAAGATTTAGTCTTTAAAGGGTTAAACCGAGAACTCTACACACTGAGTTCAGTCCATTCATAAGTATAAACATTGTATCTCTTTGGTCTTTTCTTGGCCAACTGCCCAGAGAGAAGAAGTCTCCACAGAAGACTTCAGGCAACTTGCATTGACTTCTATTACAGAAGTCATTTGCAAGGCGCACTGAAGTTATAATTGGTCTTTTTTATCAGCACAATCGGCCAATGACGATTAATTAAAAAACGCCAAGTATCGGCCGGCCAATATATCGGTCGACCTCTAATCATGTTAATGCAGCATGGCAGCATGAAGAGCAAGTAATGAAGCTCAATGTGTAGCAGCTAATCTGATTTAGTTGACATGCATTTTGATTTGTTCCTTTGTCACTACACTTAGCACATCAGTACTGTGCTGCCCTAATAAACCCACATGAAATATTCTCAGACAATAAGAGCATACCTCCCAACTTTTTGAGATGGAAACGAGGGACTTCTATTGGCAAAAGTATGTAGGTATAGGACCCACACCCTGCCACGCCTCCTTAAAGAAGAATTATACAAAAAAGATTGATTAGTTAAATCCAAAAGTACTTTTTTTTTACCACTACTATTCTTTTATACTGTCTTTTGAAATTTACAAATGCAATTGAGAAATTAGATGAAAGGTTTAGAACCGTAAAACACCTTTGAAAAGATAAATAGTGCATTTTCTATACAACTATATAGATCAGACCAAAATGAGGGACAAATAAGGAGGAAAGAGGGACAGAGGGACAGTTGGGAGCTATGGCAAGAGGTACCTATAAGTTAGTACTGAAGCCAGCTCTAGTGATATTTTGTTAGTGCTCTTATTGACTTTCCTAACCCCCATGACTATGTAAATTGCAACCATTAGTGAATGGGGAAACTCATAAAAATGCAGCCGAAGTATAGTTGGTTGAGTTCTCATTATAAAGAACTCATTTGCATTCACTTGACTCACACCATGGCATCTTTTGTGGGAGAAAACTAAAAATGGATTTTACAATTCAGCCTTTTCCATCAGTAATGCGAGTCTCATTCTATGTTTCCCCTTCTATACATTCTATTTTGAAAGCGTGAGGCTGTTTTGCTATTTTTTGGCACTATTACCTATGTTTCGCATTCAAGGGGCTTCCTTGGTAACTGCATCTGGCTGTTCCTTAAGACTTTTTTTTTTTTTTTCTGAAGCTGAAAGGAAGGAGGTGATGAAAAGGATCTCCTCAACTCAATGGTCTGGTTCCAACGACTTGCTAGAGCTTGCCCTCCTCCTCCTCCTATACACTGGCTGGCTTTTGGCAGCCCTGTGCAAGGCATTACATAAGCATGTTTATTCTTATTCCCCACAGCTCTTCCTTCATTGTGAACATGAAAGTGAGAATTTCCTTAATGAAAACAAAGACAGAAATATCTTGATAAAGTTGTATGCCTCTTGCGTTTGCACGAAAATAGATTTCAGCATTTGTTCCATTTAAATGCTTTACAAATTATGCATGACATTTTATGTGAATTAAGTTTACGTTACGTTTTGTTTTTCATTATAGCTTATGGCTTTCCTTGCGTCTTTTTCATTTCTGCTTCTGCCCTGTAGGTAAGAGTAGCATTTGCATAGAGATCATTAATAACCATGAAAACACTGTAATCTTTATCCCCATGATTGCCGTTCAGAAATGGCTATAGTGAAAGAAATAATTACTGTACTATTATGAAAAAATCCAGTTTCTCTGTGCAAGGCCTGCTCTCTTTTTTTTGTGGCTAAAATAGAATGATGGCAATGAAACAACAATGCTTTGGTAAGCATAATGCTAAAAGACTCATGTGTATACATAGATTAGTGAAAAGAAGTTTGGGCCTAATAGCGATAAGCAGCAAATCCAAGTCAATAACCATAGGCTAACTTTTGGATACCTCTATCGTCCACGGTTTAAACTTTCCCAGCTTGTCGTGGAGCCTGAAACACAATACTAAGGTGATTGTGTTAAGCAAGGATTAAATATGATTATAATGTTATACAATAAACCTAAGCTGAGCAAGGTGATTCACTACCGGTTCTCTAAGGCCACTCAGCAGGTCTGAACCAGGAAAGTCAAGAGTTCTTGTTAATATACAGACTAGCTTTATTGGAACCCAGGCTACATATTCTCTGAGCTTGCTTTCTGTATCTTTACACAATTGCAACATTATCATCATGTTGTGATATTTAAAGTAGCACTAAAGGAAAAACTTTTTTTTATCTTGGATAGAGTAAGGTCCCTTCTGCTTTGATCAGCAGTGGATCTGTTCACTGATCCCCTGCTGATGTGGATCTGCAGAGTGGGAGAATGACAGATCTGTGTCCGCTCAGTTTATGCAGTGTGCACACAGACAGACCCCACTCTGCTCTATGGGCGGTAAGGTGTGTAAACATACTTTGCTGTCCATTTACACCCGACTACCCTCAGATCCAATCTGTCTACATGGAGGAGAACAGATCCCCTCTCGTTTGTTGTTAGCGGACTAGATTGGAGGTACTCGGGTGTAAAAGTCAGTTTACACCAGCCAGTCCAAAGGGGATGATTGGAGGGTCCGATCAGGTCCACCAGAAAAACTGACAGGCGGACCTTCTTGGAATGGTCGTTTGAAAGGGGCCTAAGGAAGGGTGATAACCTAGATTTATTTAGTTTTTTTTTGTCATCTGTCCCATTGGGGAGATTTCCCTTCACTTAGCTAAAACGTGACGTGTGGGAACATTCCTCTACAGTGAGGAATTCCTTGGTAGTCCCCACTGGAAGATTTCCCCCCTTTTCCCATTCTGGTGACAACCCAAAATTTTAAACTTTTATTTTCCTTTTGCTCTAAGGGATAACAGGTGGACAAATAAAGACGATGAATCTCCGTAATGTGAGGCACAGACAGCAATAAAAAAACTGACAGGTGTTCCAATCCTTCTACCCAAAAAAACACTTTCTTTAATTTTATACTTACCGTATATACTCGAGTATAAGCCGAGATTTTCAGCCTCTTTTTTGAGGCTGAAAGTGCCCCCCTCGGCTTATACTCGAGTCATCGCTGTCTGCCCGCTCGATCAGCGTGTCGAGCAGACAGACAGCGGCCATTCTATAGTTCAAAAGCCGCGCCTCCGGCTCCGCCTTCGCCTGTGATAGGCGGAACACTGAATTTCCCAGCAGCCTGTGTTCCGCCTATCACGGACATCGTATCATCCTCGTACTACGGACGAGGATGATACGATGTACGTGATAGGCGGAACACAGGCTGCTGGGAAATTCAGTGTTCCGCCTATCACAGGCGAAGGCGGCGGCGCAGCTTTTGAATTTTACAATGGCCGCCGAGGCGCCGACGAAGAGGGCACGGGACGGAGGCAAGGCAAGGCACGGGACGGGACGGGGCGGAGGCAAGGCACGGCGGCGAGGCAAGGAGGCAAGGCACGGGACGGAGGCTCGGGACAAAGGCTCGGGACACAGGTAGGCTGGACACACACACACACACACACACACACACACACACACACACACACACACACACACACACACGGATGGATACACACACACACAGGGATGGATGGATGGATGGAGACACACACACACAGGGATGGATGGATGGATGGATGGAGACACACACACACAGGGATGGATGGATGGATGGACACACACACACACAGGGATGGATGGACGGACACACAGGGATGGACGGACACACAGGGATGGACGGACACACAGGGATGGACGGACACACACACAGGGATGGACAGGCATGTCTTACCCTCGGCTTATACACGAGTCAATAAGTTTGCCAGTTTTTTTGGGGGTAAATTGGGGGCCTCGGCTTATATTCGGGTCGGCCTATACTCGAGTATATACGGTACTCATTTTCTAATTATTGATCCTGATTCTGTTTCATTCTGTTGAAAACTACACATTTCTGGTTCAGCAACATAAATACCTAAAATACCTATAGAGTGTAGATGTTGCAGGACCTTTCTTACTGGCTGTGCATCTCTAGAGAGCAAATGAGTGTAGAGCTCAGACATTCTGAGTCCATTAGGGATGCACGGGCGCCGCCCCCCCATCCATGCATCTGACCCCCGATCTACATGCAGGGCACCGGATGTATGGATTCCAATGGAAGGCGTGTGTTTTTTTTAAGCTTGTAATTAGAGCCAGAGGTTTTAATAGGCTTCAAAAAAGGGTGGTCTCGGTGCCCAGAGCACTGCGCTCCGAGCCCACCTAGTTGTGTGACAATAGTGAATTAATATTCACTATTTTCACACTGAGTCTTCTCCTGGCCAATCAGGAAGAGGGCCATGAGACCCATTGCCCAATTGGCTGAAAGAAGATGAGATCTGATTGGCCACCAGGAGGAGGGAGGAAACCCTGACGAACTGAGGGAGGAAACACACGCAGCCCTGAGAGAAGCCACTGGGAAACGTGGGAGGAAATGTCCACAGCCCGGAGAGAAGCTGTTGGGGAACCATGAGAGGAAACGTCTGCAGCCCAGAGAGAAGCTGCTGTGGAACTGAGGGAGGAAATGCCCGCAGCCTGGAGAGAAGCCGTTACGAAACCGAGGGAGGAAACGCCCATGAGATGGGATAAGTGCTGGCCCTGACTGACAGATGGGGGGTGGAACTGTGACGCCCGTGACCCTCGTAACTAGGCCGAGCAGATTGTTTTCTACTTTTTGCCACACCAAGTGGCACTCTTTCTGCAGTGCAGCTCTCTTGTATTGCAGATGGTTATTTTCTTTCCATGGCTGTAGTCATGTGGCTTTGTGGTTGATACTGCTGCCATGCCTTTCTGGAGGCCTGCTTTTTTATTCATCCAGATAGTGCATGGATTATGTCTGTTCATGATTGCTTGTGTGGCCTTGGGTAGTTTTATATGCTCCACAACCCAAAACATGCTGGAAATTTAGTTAGCTTCTGGTTATGTTAATTCTAGGGTAGTGGTGCCAATATAAAATAAATGTGTCTCCCAAAGCCCTGAAAGGGAATGCATTGTACACACAGATTGAATTTTCACCTGTATAGGATTGGGGATTAATCATGTCGTTTCATGGAGTCATGTGTTTCCCTGTACACATAGCCTATAGTAGAGACAATTTTTTTGTCAGAAGTTTCTGTTTGTGTTCAAACATGAGGCAAGGCACATGAAATTGCACAAGTTAATACATGACCACTGTCTGTAGTCTGAGAACTGACAATTTCTGTGAAGAGACTACACATTCCACAATCCCTGGGTCTCACAATCTAGTGCTCTGCAGGTGAGAGCTAAATAGTAATTAGAGCTAAAACAGAGACAAACGGGCAGATTTGAAGTCTATCTTGATTCCTATGTTATAGTGGCTGGTCCCAAGAGTGTTTTCTTTCTCACTTGACTGGAGTAGTGGTGTCTACTTCAGTGATTTTCAGCTTCCACAGCTTACCTATGTACAATGTTACGGCTGACTCTTTCCATCTGTACATTTTGCCATGTGAAAAAACGAGTGGCAAATGCTGAAAAACGCACAGAAAAAAACCTGCAACACGCAAAACGCCAAAATGTCCCATAAGCCACATATAGCACAGACCATTGAAATCAAAGGGCTGCCCTATGCCTGTAACAGGAAAAACAAGCCACAAAACATTCGCTCCCACTATGCTAGATGTGAATGGGTCCTGAAAGTGAAATTGGTGCGGTAACACAAGAACACTGAGGCTCCATTCACATCTGTGTTTTTCCTTGCATTTGATAAATGCACTGCACCAAAAATTGCAGTAAAAACAGCACCAAGCTCCGCTCTAAAAAAAATTCGGAAGCTTTTTTGGGGTGATTGCTTTGTGTAGGGTGGCCTATTCAGGTGTGATGAGTGAAAATGCTCCAAAACACCTCCCCCTCTCTAAAAAAAAGATGCATGTGGGAATGCGAGTACCCACTATGCAGAGATGTGAATGGGGCTTGACAGGTGAGTGTTTCTGTCCACTCCCTCCTATGTACGTGTATAAAGATGGCCACACACTATGCAATCTGATTGTATATTGTGTATTTAGTGAGAAGGGTGATTACTGATTGATTGCATTTCATCTAATAAAAAACATGCAGCTGGGAGTGGGTGGATGGATGATGCAGAGTGTGTGCTAATCAGGTCAGCTGGTCAACTCCATCCTGTGTCATGACCTACAGTCTGTAAGGAAGTTTGACAGAAGCAATAGATACGTTTGGAAACATGGATGGAGGACAGTAAGGTGACTGTCTGTAAATTTTATGGAATGCTTTGATATTTAAATGAATGCTATATTGGTATATAGGGGGGCTAGAATTTAGGGGAAAAAAAGTGAACAATGGTGAACTTAGCCTTTAAGGTGACAATTACAGAGATTTGAAACCACTCTCCGCACTCTGCATAATACTGCAGTCAATACTCCAAACTTTCATTAAAATAATAAATTTGTGGCATAATACTGCAGTGAACACCCTGTGATAGGCTGAGATGCAGGTGACGTGACCTGTCAAAATCATGTGAACAGTTTCTTCTTCCTCCTGGAACATTTATTTCTCCATTCATTAAGATGAATGGAGCTTCACTTGTTTCCAAGAAATCCATCACATTCCTGCATAGGCTAGCTCCCTGCTGTCTCAGAAACTGTGACCTGCTGGAACACTAAACTTTGTAGAGAGATCACTGATGGGAGTATGTCAGAGGGTCTACTACATCTTCTTGCCTGTAGCAAACATGCACTGTTTCTAATTTCAGCCAGTTCCTGATAAATTAGATTGGTAGGTGGTCTTGTTGGCTGCATCCCAACCAGCATCCCTTGATTGAAAAATTAAAGAAGCTGGGCAGAAAATGTTTGTCCGAATGGCTACATCCAATGAAACGCAGCTACTGTTTGGGTATATTGACAGCTGGCTAGGCCAGGAGATTCATCCATCTGCTCTGTGTATCACGGATGGAGAAATCTGTTAGATTAAAATTAAATGAGGCTTTGCTTGCTTCGGACTTCCGAAGCAAGGAAAGTGGAAGGCACATTTGTAAAGCACATAGTATGGATGTGGCTGCTTTATAACCCAGCTCCTAAGATGCTTGCTCTGAGGAAACACAGTTCTCCAAACCCCATTGCCTGCGTAACAGCCTTTATGTTATTTTCTGCGTATGCAAGTCTCGTACAGCTCAGTTGTGTGCTGCTTCTCACTCTGTGACTGGCCAGTGTAAAAATCCCTCACTTGCTCACAAAGACTAAATCCAGCCATATGCTAGTAGATTTCCCAACAAACATTCACACCAAAATTCTCACCATTACATTGAATAACTTGACAAATGTCGTTTGAAAGCACTTCAAAAACATTTGCTGAACAAAAACCACATTCACTGTTAGGAATTTGTTTGAGAAAAAATTTCCATCCTGCTCCTTCGATTTTTCTCGCCGCTCTGGTCAACAGTGATGTCAATTTGACCCCACTATCAATTAAAATATTGAACGTACATTCTTAAAATGAACATTTTTGCACAAAATTCTATTAGGCCCCATTCACATCTTAAACGTAGCGTTTTCAGGCAGAAAATTGTGCGATTTTGCTGCGGTTTTTGACGCGATTTTGTGCAGGGCAAAAGGTCACCAATGCAAAAAGAAGAAAAATGCCCAAATCTGCCCGATTTGAACGACAACAAAAGGTTCCAGAACTTTTTTGAGCTTCAGGCGTTCGGCTTCAGGCGACATGGAGTGGAGATGTGAACCATCTCCATTGAGAATAATAGATTTTTTCCCCTCCAGCGTTTTGTAACTTCAGGCTTCAAGCTACAAAACGCTCAGGTGTGAATGGAGCCTTAGCATATCACTAGTTAACCCTTTTCTGCTTCCTAACCTGTGACCTGGAACACTTGACTTAGTAGTGATTATCTATGGAGGGAAGACTATGGACCAGAGGGGGAGATTTACTAAAACTGAAGCACTCAGAGTCTGGTGCAGCTGTGCATGGTAGCCAATCAGTTTCTAACTTCAGCTTGTTCAATTAGCAGAATACATATTGGCCTAAATTTATGAAGAAATGTATTGTTTTACATTTTTTTAATGAATGCGTGTTATAGCAGAAAGTAAAATATATATATATATGGTGTATGTATATATATATATATATATTTCAAAATTGTTGGTCTTTTTTTGTTTACACCCCCCCATATCACATGACGAGGGGGGGGGGGGTAAATATGCCAGAGGCCAAGTGGCTAAGCTTTGGCAATAAAATCTGGAAGCTGATTTCTGGTTTCTATGCAGAGCTGCATCAGATTTTGCACTCTCCAGTTTCAGTAAATAATCCTGTTTCCTCCTGCAGTATATTGAGATAGCATCATTTCCATAGGATCTAAGGCAGAATGTAGGCACAGTCACTTGACTGGTGGTCAATAAGTACTAATAGGTCCGCTTTAAAATCTTTTAGTGTGCTGTGAATTACTTTATATGTATTGCAAAGCAAACATCAAAAACACAATTACATAAATTGCTTGCTCATACTACTTAAAATTCAAACTAATATAAATGCCAATATCAACTAAAATAAAGGTGCCAGCACAATTAAGTGTTTCAGTCTTCACATCTAAAAAAATAAAGAAAAAATCGCAGCTACTTTTTGTGTGAACTCATTAAAATGGTTCTAAAGGCTTAAGGTTTTTTACCTTCATGCTTGTTATGCATGAAGGTAAAAATCTTTCTGTGTACCATAGCACCTCCGATACTTACCTGAGCCCCATTCTGATCCAGCAATGTGCACAAGAGCCTCGGCTCTCCAGGAACTCTCCCTTCTCATTGGCTGAGACACAGCCAGTGAGCCAATGAGGAGGGGGCGTGGCTGAGCCATGGCTCTGTGTGTGAATGGACATGTAGAGCAGCGGCTCAGGAGCAAGCCTGCTTGTGTGCCCCATAGCAAGCTGCTTGCTCTGGGGCAGGAGGGAGGGGACAGGAGTGATCTCGGGAGACCCGAGAAGAGGAGGATCAAAACCACTGCACAGAGCAGGTACGTATAACATGTTTGTTTTTTTATTGCCTTTAATATCACTTTAAGTGAATTGTGCACCAGAAATCGCTAAAATCAAAAGGAAAAAAAATCTAAAAATATTCAGATATTCTTACAAATATATTAGTCAAATTTCTTAGTCCAAATGATGAACTTTTATATATATGTGTAGTCCAAATGTCCAAAGTGGTCAAATAGATCTGTGTCATAAAAACCCAAACATATTGGGCACTTTGGACATTTGGATTACATTTCTAAGTTCACAATTTTAAATTTATGAAAATATTTGAATCGTTTTGGATTTTTTCCATTGATTATAGTCATTTCTTGTGCATTATTCACTTAATTAGTTCACACAAAAAGTAGCACTGCACATTTTTTTTTATACATTATTATTATTATAATTATTATTATACAGGATTTATATAGCGCCAACAGTTTACGCATTGCTATACAATACAATATAAAAGGAGACAATACAGTTACAATACAATAAAATACAAGAGGATTAAGAGGGCCCTGTTCAGAAGAGTTTACAATCTAATAGGGTGGGGCAGGTGGTGCAAAAAGTTGTAACTGGGGGGATGAACTGATGTAAGTGGTGGAAAATTAGTTGGAGACATGGTACATCAAAAACATATAATAGTACTGTAAAGCCCCGTACACACAATCAAACAATCCTGGGGGAAAAAAAGTCAGCCGGAGCCCACACACGGGCGGATTGTCCGGCGGACTTTTTTCCCCCATTTTTTTACCCATATATCGCGCCGCGTCCCTGTCATTGTGACCAGAGACAGCGACGAGGCAACAGCTCAAATAGAGAAGAACAGAAGGCCAGAAGACAGCGGTGACAGAAGACCGGACCACCGCTTGTAAAAGAGCTAGAAGAAGGCGCGGTGGCCTGGCAAGAAGAACCGAAGAGGGGAACAAGACCCCCGAAGTCGGAAAAAGAGGGCGGCGGCGAGGAAGAAAGCCGGGCTCCTCCGCTAGTAAAAGAGCTAGCAGAAGATAGCGGAGGAGTCCGACGAGGAGACCCCCGAAGATGGAAGAAGACCCCCGGAGCTGTGCAATAAACAATTTTACCCCATTGTACCCCATACTCATTCACATAAAGGGGGCTCACGGATTCCAATAAGCCCCCCGTCCGCAGACCCCAACAACCAACGGCCAGGGTTGTTGGGAAGAGGCCCTTGTCCTCATCAACATGGGGACAAGGTGCTTTGGGGTGGGGGGGCCGCGTTGAGGGCACGTGGCCTGGTACGGCTCAGGAGGTGGGGGGCGCTCGCTCGTCCCCACCCCCTTTCCTGGCCGGCCGGGTAGTGTGCTCGGATAAGGGTCTTATATGGACCTGGGGGTGACCCCCACGCCATTTTTTCAGCGTAGGGATTCCCCTTTAAGTCCATACCAGGTAACGGGGCCAGCAACGCCTCCTTCGCTGGTCCCGGCTACCTGGAGCCGCGTTTAAAATGAACGGACTTTGTGTGTGGGCGAGTCCGTTCATTTCAAAAGTACGGCGGATAGTCCATGTGTGGGCAGGTAGCTCGTTCGGACAGTCCGGCGGAAAGTCCACCAGACTAAGTCCACTGGATAGTCTGATAAGTGTGTACGCGGCATAAGTAACAAGCCGCTTTTGTTGATAGCATGAAGTTAGTATGCATTTCTATACGTTTTTTTCTTCTTTTTTTCTAACAACTTTTATAGTATCTTGATTTTCAGCATACAAACAAACAAGCATGCATTTAGTGTGCAAGACAAGAAGTGATTTTGATTTTGACAGACGTAGTAGTTAAAAAAATGTACAGAGTTGGTGCTGACCTGTTTTCCTTTTATCTTGTACATCGGCTTTCTTAATATAACCCTGGTACTTTAATCGCCCATGGCAGTGCTAATCCGAAGGCACAAATTGTGCATGGAAAATACAGCAATGCGACACAGATGTTGCTACAATCTACAATGCCTTTTCAAAAAGAAATGGATATTTTTGGATGAGGCCCAACATATTTTTTTTTTCCCAATGTCATTTTGAGGTTATCCAGTAACATCTGTCCAAATTACAGTAAGCTCTGTCATCCATCTGTTGCAGCAGTGGCATTTTCATTCCAGGCTCCAGATCCACTCTCTTCTCCCCTTTTTTGGTCCCTCCTGCAAACATCTGCCCTATCTCCAAAGCTTTAAAAATTCAATGAGAAGAAAAAAAAAAAATATCAGGTGGAATGAAGTGGTTAGAAAAGCATCTATCAACACATGTGGAGCTTGCCAAGTCAAGTATTTGGGTTGGAAGTCATGCTTTCCCAACTGCTTGAAAACAGGAAGTATCTCTGCTAAGTGATAGATAGCCTTACTTCACGGTGCGCAGAAAGAAAAAAATAACTCTTACATATGTATAATTCAAGTATAGCATGTGCAACAGCTGATATAAAGTAATAGTTATTGTATTTAAACTTTGTGGTATAACTGTTTGTATGATTAATCCTCTTGTATTTTATTGTATTGTAACCGTATTGTCTCCTTTTTATATTGTAAAGTGCGTGTAAACTGTTGCCGCTATATAAATCCTGTATAATAATAATAATTATGCTGTGACAAAACTATCCTAAGAATTGGGACACACTTAATATATGCAGTATCTCACAAAAGTGAGTACACCCCACACATGTTTGTAAATGTTTTATTATATCTTTTCATGTGACAACACTGAAGAAATTACACTTTGCTATCATGTAAAGTAGTGAGCCTACAGCTTGTATAACAGTGTCAATTTGCTATCCCCTCAAAATAACTCAACACACAGCCATTAATGTCTTAACCGCTAGCAACAAAAGTGAGTACACCCCTAAGTAAAAATGACCAAATTGAGCCCAAAGTATCAATATTTTGTGTGGCCAACATTATTTTCCAGCACTGCCTTAACCCTCTTGGGCATGGAGTTCACCAGAGCTTCACAGGTTGTCATTGGAGTCCCCTTCCACTCCTCCATGACAATATCACAGAGATGGTGGATGTTAGAGACCTTGCGCTCCTCCACCTTCCGTTTGAGGATTCTCCACAGCTGCTCAATAGGGTTTAGGTCTGGAGACATGCTTGGCAGTCCAACACCTTTACCCTCAGCTTCTTTAGCAAGGCAGTGGTTGTCTAGGAGGTGTGTTTGGGGTCGTTATCATATTGGAATACTGCCCTGCGGCCCAGTCTCCGAAGGGAGGGGATCATGCTCTGCTTCAGTATGTCCCAGTACATGTTGGCATTCATGGTTCCCTCAATGAACTGTAGCTCCCCAGTGCCAGCCACACTCATGCAGCCCCCAGACCATGACAATCCCACCACCATGCTTGACTGTAGGCAAGACACACTTGTCTTTGTACTCTTCATCTGGTTGCTACCACACTCTTGACACCACTTGAAACAAATAGGTTTATTTTGGTCTCATCAGACCACAGGACATGGTTCCAGTAATCCATGTCCTTTGTCTGCTTGTCTTCAACAAACTGTTTGCGGGTTTTTTTTTGCATCATCTTTAGAAGAGGCTTCCTTCTGGGATGACAGCCATGTGGACCAATTTGATGCAGTATGCGGCATAGGGTCTGAGCACTGACAGGCTGACCCCCCCACTCCTTGAACCTCTGCAGCAATGCTAGCAGCACTCATACATCTATTTCCCAAAGACAACCTCTGGATATGTGTATGTGCACTCAACTTCTTTGGTTGACCATGGTGAGACTTGTTCTGAGTGGAACCTGTCCTGTTAATCCGCAGTATGGTCTTGGCTGCAGCTCAATTTCAGGGTCTTGGTAATCTTCTTAGAGCCAAGGCCATCTTTATGTAGAGCAGAAAAAAAACTTTGCCATGAGATGCCATGTTGAACTTCCAGTGACTAGTATTAGAGAGTAAGAGCGATAACACCAAATTTAACACACCTGCTCCCCATTCACACCTGAGACCTTGTAACACTAACAAGTCAATGACACCGGGGGGGGGGGGGGGGGTGGCTAGTTGGGGGCATTTTCACTTAGAGGTCTACTCACTTTTGTTGCCAGTGGTTTAGACATTAATGGCTGTGTGTTGAGTTATTTTGAGGGGACAGCAAATTTACACTGTTATACAAGCTGCACACTCACTACTTTACATTGTTGTCACATGAAAAAGCATAATAAAATATTTTCAAAAATTTGAGGGATGTACTCAATTTTGTGAGATACTGTAGCTTTCTATTAAACATTGCTAAAACTTAACATACACTATATTGTCAAAAGTATTGGGGTGCTCACCTTTACACGTACATGATGTTTAATGGCATCCTAGTCTAAGACCATAGGGTTCAATATTGAGTTGGCCCACCCTTTGCAGCTATAAGAGCTTCAACTCTTCTGGAAAGGCTGTACACAAGGTTTAGGAGTGTGTCTATGGGAATGTTTGACCATTCTTCCAGAAGCGCATTTGTGAGTTCAGGCTGATGTTGGACAAGAAGGCCTGATTCACGGTCTCCGCTCTAATTCACCCCAAAGGTG
This sequence comes from Lithobates pipiens, assembly GCF_037356315.1. Classification (NCBI taxonomy): domain Eukaryota; kingdom Metazoa; phylum Chordata; class Amphibia; order Anura; family Ranidae; genus Lithobates; species Lithobates pipiens. The sequence goes on from NW_027507718.1 coordinate 303,015,344, forward strand.
CTCTGTCCGGTTGCGGTCAGGACTTTGTGTAAGATAGTCAAGTTATGACAAGCTCTAACAAAACCAGGCTTTCTCAACCTTTTTTCCCTAGAGGAACCCTTGAAATAATGTTCGGGTCTCAGGAAACACCTGCTAAAACCAGTCACCCCTTAAGGGCCCCTTCACACTTCAATTCAGTGTGCAATGTAGTTCTTTGCGACTTCCCACACCACATTCTGATCACAATGCCTTTGTTATCCAGTGGGGGGGGTCAGTTAAAAGCTAACAACACCCCCCAAAGGCAGGTCGCAAATGCACAGCATTTGCCTACACCAGATTGCATTGTACAAAAGTACCATGCAATCAGGTTGCCGTACATTTAAAAAAGTAATGCACACTTTTGGTGCAGTGTGGTTCGGTTTCAGTTCATTCAAAATGAATAGGCTGAAATTGCACATGCCCTTCCTAGTGTGAATGGGCCCTAAATTGGTGGGAAGTAAGAAGACCCCCCCCCCCTTATGCCCCATACACACGGTCGGACATTTCGACCACAAAATCCATCGGATTTTTTTCTGACGGATTTTGGCTCAAACATGTCTTGCATACACATGGTCACACAAAGTTTTCGGAATTTCCGATCGTTCTGAACGAGGTGACATCAAACACATACGTTGGCACTATATAAGTACCTGAAATAAATAATAAACAGGGCAGTAGCCAATATCTTTCTTCTCTTAGTCTATTCTGAGCATGCGTGGCACTTTGTCTGTCGGAATTTATGCGATCGAATTTTGTTGTCGGAAAATTTTAGATCCTGCTCTCAAACTTTGTGCGTCCGAAAATCCGATGAGAAAAGTCAGATGGAGCTCACACACAGTCAGATTTTCCGACAACATGATCCAATCGCACATTTTCCGTCGGAAAATCCGACCGTGTGTATGGGGCATAACAGTGGAGATCAGAATTCCAACCATCTTTAGATCAACCAGCAAGTGTGTAGAGCAGGAATAAAGAATGTTTGGATAGATTAGGTAGGTCTTCATATTACACAGTTTTGGTAAATCTAAAGTTGTTTGTACAGATTGTACGGTGAGCCATACTGGCTAAAATTATCATTGGTGTCATGCTGCTGACTCGTAGTACCAAGTACCATCAAATGGCATTTCAGTCAGCCACAGCACATGGAACCCTGCAGTTCCTCTTCATGTTTTGGAAGTTGGCGGCGGTGAAAAAACAGCCCAGTTAATGACAGTGCTGGATCCCTAGCCTAGTAAATGTTTGTGTATTAAAGGTCAGCAGCTACAATATAATTTTTTTTAACTGACCAGAACTCCTCTATAACAATTGTGGAGATTTTATTCACAATGCAAAACTTTTGTGAGCAATGAGAAGCACACAATGCTTGTTTCCCCCCTCAAAGATGCCCCCTACATCCCAGAATATCTAAAAGTCTATCTAAACCCAAGAAAAAAAATGTAATACTTTGCAGCTTACTGGTGAATATTATTTTTTAAGGCTTGTTTTTCCCTTTTTTCCATGGTAGTTCTGTGAATAACACACTTTCTGTCCTAAGGTGGCAATTCTTACTCACTGCCGTGTATCTGTGGAGAAACCATGTTGTCACCCTAGGCTGCACTCAGATTTCAGTAGCATGCACAAGAAGTGACAAGGATACAATTTCTAACAGTATCCACAGGTATTTCTGCACTTGCAGGAAATGCACTTTACCTTAAAAAAAAAGTTTTGGGGTTTTTCTATAATTTAAGTAATGTTCGGATCTGTCACATCAATTAGGAAAAGCTGCAGATGTGTGGGCATGCTCAAGTCCAGTAGTTTGATCTTAGTGTTTACGGCTAACTTAAAGCTGACTTTGCACTTAAAATGCAAGGTCTGCTTTTTAAGTGCGCCCCTCTCCCATTTGCTCAAATGCAGTGGAAACTTTAAAAAAAAAACACCTGTAAGGGGAAAAAAGTTAGATAATATACTTGCCTCCCCACCGCTTAAGCCACTGGTCTCTAATCAAGGGTGACGTCATCCTCCTCCTGGCTAACATTCCATATTCCCATCACACATGTTCCTGGAATGGGCTCTCAAAAGTTCCAGGTGCTGCAGCGACCACCAGCTAGATATTGGAGCATACACGACATAATGTAAATATTCACCAGCAGACCATTGATCTTCACTTACGTCCAAGTTGTTTTTATTGAAGAAAGATCATATCACAAACAGTTTTAGTGCAACTTTTCAGAGCCACGCAGGACCCATTCGCCAGGCGTGTGATCATCAGGGGTCCTGAGGGGGTAAAAATAAAAAATGAAGATCAGAAGTTGGCAGCTTATGCAGATGATTTGATCTTTTTTGTAACGTCCCCAATTACATCTCTCCCATCTTTACTAATGGAGCTACGAGAATATGGGAAAATATCCAACTTTAGAATAAACTATGGAAAATCGGAGGCAATGGGAGTAGAGATGGATTCGCCTCAGTTGCAAGCAGTGTCCACGCAATTTGATTTTAGATGGACGAATTCATATATAAGTTACTTAGGAACAAAAATGTCAAAAAATCTAAATGAACTGTTCGAACTTAACTATATCCCACTGGTAAGACAGATCAAAAGTGATCTTCAAAAATGGGACAAAGAGATTTTTACATGGTTCGGGAGAACCAATATTATTAAGATGAATGTGATGCCCAGACTGTTATACATAATTCAAACTATACCAATTAAGATCCCTTCAAGTTTGTTTAAGGATCTTAGATCAAGATTTATGAAGTTCATCTGGGCTGGGAAACCAGCAAGAGTACGTCGAGATATTTTAGTACTCCCCAAAGGAAAAGGAGGGATAGGACTTCCAGATCCAATAAAATACCAGGAGGCTTCACACTTAACTAGAGTAGTGGAATGGTGTAGGCTTAAAAACGAAAAACCGTGGATACAGACAGAACAAGCAGCGACAGATATCCCATTGGAAGGATTAGTGTGGATTCCAGATACAGAAATACCAATGGGATTGAGAAAACATCCAATACTAGGGGAGACATTACGAATAACTAAAAGAGTATTCAGGAAAACATCTATTTCAAGAATTCCCAGTCCGCTCCTTCCTATCCTTGGTACCCCAGCATTTCTACCGGGAATGACAGATCCAAAGTTTAAAACAATACAAGATAGAGGTATGAGTAGAATTTGTCATTTCTCGGTAGGCAATCGGTTAATGACTAAAAAAAGATATTGAAAAAGGAATGACATTAGGACTAGACCCTTTCAGAATGAGGCAATTAGAAGCCTTTATTAGATCTAAATCAAAGGTATACGTAGAAATAAGGGCATTGACTGAGTTTGAAGAGATCTGTTTGAAAGGAGAGGAACTGAGACATCTGATGTCTTATTTTTATAGTATGTTAATAGAACAGGAGACTTCACAAGATCTGCCCTTTTTACAGGCTTGGGAAAGAGATTTAGGGACTACGTTTTCCCCAGAACAAAAGGATAAGATGTTGTTGTTTAATCAAAAGGCCTCGATGGCAAGCAGATATCAAGAAGGGGGATACAAGATCCTTACTAGGTGGTATAGAACACCAAAAGTGTTACATCAAATTTACCCCCAGATATCAGAGACATGTTGGAGATGTCATGGAGCAGAAGGAACATTAATACATATATTTTGGGAATGTCCAAAAATTAGAGTGTTCTGGGAGATGGTAGCCGATACTATTGTAAGGATTACAGGAATTGACCTGGGAGATAAACCGGCAACTTTTCTGCTGCTGGACATCCCAATGGCAATAGAAAGATTCAAAAATTCTTTGCTGAGACATTTATTGATAGCAGCAAGGGCATGTATCCCGGTTCTGTGGAAAAAAAGCAACCCTCCAGCTAGAGCACAGTGGTTTCAGAGAATTGCAGAAATCCAACAAATGGAAAATTTAACAATGACAATGAGAGATCAAGATGAGAAATATCAGAAGATCTGGGCTCCATATCTAAATTATAGAGAAAGTATGATGTAAAACATTTCGAAATATGATAGAGCAGGCGGGTGGTGGTGGTGGGGGGGGGGGGGGGGAGTGAGGGGGGGGGGATTATAGTGAAAATTCAAACATTTTTTTTTTTTTTTGTATATTTATTTATTTATTTTTCTGGGAGGGAAGGGTGAGGGAGGGGGGAGGATGACGTGGAATTGAGGTATGGATTGAAATATTGTAAGACTGTTATAGCTGTTAAAGAAGTTGTAGATGTATAACGAAATGTAATGTGAAATCTATGGAAAGAAAAGATGAAAAAATAAAGAATTTATAAAAAAATCAGGGGTCCTGCACGGCTCCGAAACGTTGCACTGCACTGTTTGTGATGTGATCTTTCTTCAATAAAAACTGTTTTAAAGTAATTGAAGATCCATAGTGTGCTGGAAAATATTTACGTTGTGTTCTCCTTCTGGCACCACCTGGGGAATGTAGAAGCCCAAATCTCACTGAGAAGAAACTCTCAGCATTATGGCGCAGTTTCTTTTTGCAAGATTTCTCAAGACCTCATCTGCAGGAGGATGACGTAACCCTCAACTAGGCAAGGTGTTTTACAGATGTTTTTTTTAAGCCTATCTCTGAGAAAAGGAAAAAAGGTTCCCTTGCAGTGTGGATTGCCCAGCACTGCAAGGATTTAAAGCCTGTTTAAGTCTGCGAGGCTGCAAAAAGCAGTTTTACATACCTGACCCTCCACTCCCCTGGCAGCCAGCGCTCTCCTTTACTTCCCCACGCCCCATAGTGGACTGTCCCTCTGCAACCTCACAGCCAGTGCAGGGCTATGGGATCTACATTGCACTTGATGATATAAGAGGACTGCAGATGCCAAAGCATAGAGGACAAGAGGATACAGGGACCGGACTTACAGTCTGGAGGAAGCCTGGAGTAGGATAAGGTAAGTGTTTTTTTTTGTAACCCCTAGACAAGCATTGAAACTTATGCAATGCAGGGCCAGCCCCACTGCAAGGGAGCATTTTTTCTTTCTCTAGAGTTCACCCTTAAGTCTGTATTCACACTTCAGCGTTTTGAATCACGGGCCGATTTGCCGTGAATCTGCCTGTGTTTTGAAAATGCTGATGTGTGAATGACAAATAGTGGGACTCGCATTTGAGATGACATTAATTTGAATGACACATCATATTGCAGCACGGGACTGCCATGATAAATCACACTGCAATCACGGCAACACGCATCACGAAGCCTGTCGCCCAAAAAAGTTCAGGAGCTACTTTTGGGGCAATATGGTTTCTCACGGTGCATGTTGCCGCAATTGCAGCACGATTTATTGTGCAACAATCGCAGCAGACCGGCACCGCGATTTGAGGTGTCATTCAAATGAATGGCATCTCAAATGCGAGTCCCGCGATTTGTCATTCACACATCAGTGCTTTCAAATTCCGCCCAGATTCATGGCAAATCTGAACGCGATTCAAAATGCTGAAGTGTGAATGCAGCCTAAATGTTTATACTGCATTTCAGCAAGGCACGGGTGGGGGGGAATCAAAAAGTGGATCTTAAACTGAGTGCTGCAAGGTCTGCTTTCATACATTTTTTTTTAGTTCGAGTTTTTAAACACAATTGCTGAAACACTTCCAAAATATAACTAAACTCTTAACCCTTTGGGCAGGAATTACGTTATCTCTTTCTATCTTTAAAACGTAAGCTAGAAAAAAGTAAATATGAAATAAAAAAAGCAAGTAAATTCTGGCAAGATGTTGCAGCCTGATGGAGTTTTAAGAGATGAGCTCAGTTTCAATAACCACTTGTAATGCAAATGTAGGTGCTGAAATCTGTTCCAGACCTGAAATAACCTTAGTAACAAGTTCCTGCAGAAATCAGAATGCTTCTTGAGAGGAAGCATTCCAAGATACTGCTTTACTTTCTGAACTTCGATGAGGAACATTGAACTTTACTTACAAGCCTTTGCAGCAACCTAGCCCTTTAGATTACACGCGTTTTCATTTTCAGTAACAAGAATGATTCAGCCTAAAATGTACCTCTCCATTCAATGTGTATGCTCTAGACAAGTATTTTACAGGGCTAAGGCAAGCCATATATGATTTTTTTTTTTCGTTCAACCAGCGGGTTGGAAAAAAATATGATTCAATTCCCTCATCAACACACTTGATGTTTATGAAGGAATCCTTCCAGTGGAGCTATTGTATTCTGACAGTGGGGAGAGTTCCCACTACATCAAAATACAATGATCAGTTTTGCCGACCCTAGCCAGCAGCACTGATCCGGCAGAAAAAAAAATGACAGGCTTGTGCAAAAGCTCATCAACAGATTGACTTTTGTACAACCAGCCTGCCCATAGATGGATCAAAAATGTGTCTGGTCCCTGCTGAACCGGCAAAGTTTTGATCCATCTATGGGCAGCTTAAGTAAATTCTGTAGTAACGTATTAAAATGGGTCCTTCTTAAAGCGGAAGTAAACCTATCAATAAAACAGTTTCATTTCCGGCACGTGCCTGAAATATAACACTCCCATTGGTTCTGCTCTCAAGCAAACTGTCAAACCATCCAATGGCTGTTGTCATAACTGATCACATGTGTAGCATTGTGGCAGTTGTAAATAAACAATGGCAAAGATGGCAGCTTCCTTGGCTGAAAACCATAGGGGGTTTTACTTACACTTTCATATGTAGCCTCCGGACATGTTTCTGCACTGACTCCCCCTCCTCCTGTTTTTGAATGGAAAACTATTCCTCCTGGGATATGTAATGTATATATCCCAGGAAGCACAGCTGGCAGTGTATGCATCATTCACCGAAGGCTAGTGACGTACATGGGGAGGCGCGGGGACTTAACATAAAAGAAAAAATACCTCAACAAAAAAAAATTATGCCTTATTCCAGAAGAGGAAAGCAGGAGAATTGGAAGGGGAATCGTCCTCCGGAGGGTGAGAGGCCGCGTTAATACATAACTGAATATGTACTGAACAGTTTGGAAAATGACCTCAGTATGTGGTCATCATATGGCGATTTGGGAATATATAAACTGGACACACAGAAGTTGATTTACTAAAACTGGGGAGTCCAAAATCTGTGCCTGGTAGCCAATCCGCTTCTCTTACTTCAGCTTGTTCAATTAAGCTTTGACACCTTCCAGTTTTAGTAAATCTTCCGCACAATATAATATTTTTTATTTGGTCATATTTGTTAAAGAATGAGACAACCCAAGATGGATTTTTTGGAGAGCTTGAGAGTTTACTAAAATTATCAACCCTGGAATGTGCATCCCATTATGCTCTCCTACATCGGGCATTACTAAAGGGCGGGCCGGATCCGGACCGAGCCACTGTCCCATCTGGACCCATGGTCCCATCATTTAGGAGCCACTTCTCTTCCTCAGCCGCTGTCGTTCTCTACATGTCAGGAGGCACCATGGTAATATCCCGGCTGTGGGAGGCACAGCTCTGCATTGGGGGAGGGCAATCAGCTGAATGCTGGTATTAAACGGACTTCGGGAGACACGGCTCTGCATTGGACAGGAACAGGAGCTACTGGCTGCTTTTCATATTAACCAGCAAGTGATTGGTGGCTAGGACTGCTCTGCATCCTAGCCACCAATCACTTGCTGGTTAATATGAAAAGCAGCTGGCAGCTCTTGTTCCCATCCAGTGCAGAGCCGTGTCTCCCGAATTCCGCTTAATAACAGCACTTAGCTGATTACCCTCCCCCAATGCAGAGCTGTGCCTCCCGCACCCAGGATATTACCATGGTGCCTCCTGACCTCTGCTCTAAGGTAGGAGAGTGAAGGGCAGAGGACACTACAGGAGGGTGGAGGGTGATGTGAGAGGAGGCATTGCTGGAGGGGGGAGGCTGGCTGGATATTCAGAGGGCAGATTACACTATTGTGGGGGGGCAAAGGGGGAGTGAGGTTAGTGCTGTGGGGGGCTGTGAAGAGGCAGGGTTGTGATTTGAGAGGGAGCAGTGATATAGGGGAGTGAAGAGGGCAGAGCAGATTACTGGGGGACAGGGCATTTCTGATGTAAGGGTGATGTAACGAGGGGAAGGTGATGTGAAGAGGGTAGATCCCACTACTGTGGGGGGATTTGTGATGTGAGGGTGCAGTGCTGTGGAAATGAGTAATATGAAGGGGACAGTGCTGTGTGTGTGTGTGAGGGGGTTGATGTAGAGGGGACTGGTGATGTAGTGGGGGGGTATGTAAAGAGAAGCAGTGATGTGGAGGGGGTGGGGGCAGTGCTGTGGGGGGGGGGGAGAGATGTGGATGGAAGTTGGGCAGGTGATGGGAAGGGGAGCAGATGATGTGAGTGTGGGAGGATATTGGTGATGTGAAGGGGAGTTAGTGGGGGAAGTTAGTGATGTGAAAGAGTCTTCGCACAAACGTGCGATTCGGACCTCTGCTGGCCGAAAATGTGGCTGAACGGACCTCCATAAAATTTAATTCAATACCCCTGCCCCACACAGTAAAAGAGATGAATAAGAAAAAAGTTCAGTGACAGTACAAAATCAGTGACCAAGTCTTTGCATTTTGCATTTCTTTTCTTCACATCTTTGTACTTATACCCCCATTCAAATTTCATAATAGCTATAATGTCTATGAAACAAGGTCACCCTCTCTTTTTACTGCTTTGTCACCTAAGTTTGCACCCATAAATACGTTTGTGTACAAGATAAGTTGTGTATCTTTACCCTGTCTTAGGCCCTTTTCACATGGGGAGGATCTGCTCAGTGGAGTCCGCCAGCTCTGCGGGAGATCGCTCCTTGATCTCCGCTGAGCTGGTGGATAACAGGTCCGTCTCTGCTCACTGAGCGGGGAGGGACCTATCAGAGCCCCACTGATTCCTATGAGGAGAGGACAAAAAGGGACAGGATGTCAGTTTTCATCAGATCTCACCCGATCCGCCAAGACGCATGGCAGACGTGTCTTGAGCGGGTCGGATGGCAGATGGGTGTCAGTGAGCACATCTCCGCTGACATCCGCCAGCCCCTAGGAGTCAATCGATGGCCCGCTCGGATATGCCTGAAAAACAGACAGCTGGCACCTGAGCAGGCTTATCGTATTAAAGGGGCCTTAGGTATACCAGAATAAACTTCAACTAGGACAACACAAACTGTTCTTCAATGTTACCTGTATGTACACATGAGGCATATGGTGCTCTAAGGTCAGAAAACATAATTTATGCTTTCAGATTCTGATGAGAGAAAAAATGCTGAGAGCACATTTTTTTAAGAAGACTACATTAACGTGTAGTGAGACAGTCAATGTATCAATCTTGTTTCCCAAGTGGGGCTGGTATTGTGTTTATAGGAACATTGTCTCTGGAGTATGTGAGGATAGACTAATATCAGATGCAATCATGTTCCAAGAACAATTTCAGCCATTTATCTCAGTTACCTGTAAAAGCAGAGAGCATGTTTTATGAAGACAATATGCAGACAGTATTTTTTGTGCAATGAAAAGAGGCCCAGAGAAGGACAGCTAGCTTAACTTACAATTATGTCTTTAGGGGATTAGAATAGTGAAGTTTGAATGGAATTTTCTGCCCTCTGGGTAAGACAGAGCTGCTAAATAGATGTATAATGTATGCCATATTTATTAATAAGGGTTATGCTTTATTTTTAAAAAAATGTTGTAGTTCCTCAGCGTAATCTAGCTCTTGTTCTGAACACATTTCCATTTGTTTTTGTTTAATCTTACAGTGTATGTAAACCGTAACAATGAACTTCACTTCTTTGCTCTCTTTTGGTCTGGTAATGGTATCACTGGAAGCATTTTGTTATATCTTTTCAATAAATGCAAACAAAAAAATACCTGACTTATGCCATGTACACAAGACCGGACTTTTCTATGGACTTTTCTATGGACTTTGCAGCTGAGGTCTGCCAGACTTTCAAACGAACAAACTTGGCCACACACGATCACTCCAAAAGTCTGACGGATTCGAACGTGATAACGTAAAATAAGGAAGTTCATAGCCAGTATCCAATAGCTGCCCTAGCGTCGGTTTTAGTCCACCGGACTAGCATACAGACGAACAGATCGTCCGCTAAAAGCCGAGTCCTGCGGACAAATTTGAAGCCAGTCTTATTTCTAGGTCCGCCGGACTTTTGGGAAGAAAAAGTCCGCTGGAGCCTACACAAGTTTGAATTGTCCGACGGACTCTGGTCCGGCATAAGCAACCCAGTGAAATCCTAAGACCCCATACACACTATTAGATTTTCTGTAGATTTTTGTCTTCAGATTTACCAAAACCATGTAGTGCAAGGGCCTGCCTGATTGCATACAAATTAAAACATTTAAGGTTTGACCTCATATTATATGGTTTTAATAAATCTGAAGACAAAAATCTGCAGAAAATCTAATAGTGTGTATGGGGTCTAACTTGTTGTAGTAAGCAGACAACACGTTGCCTTTGCGGCACTAAATCCCAAGTAGCCTTATTTGCCCCACCCAGTTTTTCTCTGTAAACTAAAGAACTTCACCTCCCTAGGATACAGAATGGGGGGGTATATGGTTGGTTGGTTCTGTAGTCCTAACACACTTACTGTCCTAGAGTGACAATGTAATATATTGCTTTCTCCAGTCCTCACTTCCTGTCCTAGAGATACTTATCCCACATTTCCTGTCCCAAGGTAACAACATTGCTTCCCCTATATATATACAGCATTGTGGGTGAGCATTTTCACCCTAGGACAGGAGTATGTTACTGACACAATCACCAGGGGAAAATAAAGATTAATTCTGCCAACACATCTAAAGACTGGTACCCTGTAATATATATTAAATATTTGTTCTTGGGTTTAGATTTACTTTCACAGGCATTTCATACTACATGTTGGACTATACTTTGATTCTAGGTCATGACATCACTTGAATGATATTTGCTTCCCGTGTCTTCCTTTTGAGAGGCATGACCCTTATTTTCTCTCTACTTTGCTCTTGTCAGAGCATGGCCACCGAAAACAGTCATGATTCACCCTGCTGTGAACCAAAAGCATTAAGGCTACTTGAAAGCCATTACCTAGAGTCCATTACAGACATTTGGCAGCAAAATTCTGGATATGTATAACGCTGGACTTGTACTCAAACAAATTCATATTGATGGAACAACATAGTAGTCAGGACATAGCTGCAGTGAATCCACCCTTTTTGGCCAAGACTTTAAAGCAGTAGTAATCTAAAAAGCTAAAGCAATGGTCCTCCCTGCTGGTTTAAGTCATAATGTACTTGTATGCAGCGCATACTAGCACATTATAAGAGACTTACCCTCCAGCTCAGTGCTGTCATGGCTCTCTGGCACTTCCATCTTCACCTGGTCTTCCTTGCAGGCTTGCAAGCTCTGGCTGTATGAGTGGCCGGGCCTCGATGACGTCACTCCCGCGCACATGCGTGGGCACCCTTGGCTCCAGCACAGAGCTCTGAAAATCCAGCACAGTATGCTGTGACTTCAGAGCGCATGCACTGGTGACGTCACTGGCTGCATGTTGTGTGAATATCTCCTAAACAGTGCAAGTTTAGGAGATATTCACTGTGCATACAGGTAACCCTTATCATAGGCTTACCTGTAGATACAAGTTCAAAAGTGTACTTTACTTCCACTATATAATGTCTTATAAATAGGGCAGGATTTCTGCATAGCCCATGTCCTAAGTATGCAGAGATACTAGGGGTGACACTTATGGCATAGGGGGATATTTATAAAGGCGCGAAAGTGAAATTCATCAAATAATTACTGCAAATGGATCAATCTCTGTATTTTAATACACATGCACCAACAGATTCACCTGCAGTGAATTTTGCGAAATGTCACATTCACTGCTTTATAAATATGCCCAACAGTCACGGTGCTGGCAGTGGCAACATATTAAAATAAGGCTCTAGACTGCTGTCCTTTCTGCACAATTTGTGTAGCTTGGCTGATAGAATGATTTATGGAGTTCACACACCTAGAATTGAACTTCAAGCAAAATAAAGTGACAGGTTATGTGTGCTCAGTGGTTGTAGCAAATATTAAAAAGAAAATATTTAAGGCCCTAATTAAGAATGATTATTGGCACATGATCTTCGTATCAGTTCCACATATATGCATTTTTCAAGGTTCTCTTAAAGTGGTGCTGTAGGCTGAAGGTTTTTACTTTCATGCATTCTATGTATGAAGGTAAAAAACCTTCAGTGTGCAGCTCCCCCTTGACTGAGCCCAATCCAGCAATGTGCATGAGAGCAGAAGCTCTCCTGGGTCTCTCCCTCTTCATTGGCTGAGGCACAGCAGCAAGAGCCATTGGCTCCCGCTGCTGTCAAACACAGCCAGTGAGGAGAGAGCGGGGGCAGAGCCCAACCACACAGAGGTGGCTTGGGATTGAGCACAAAGGAGTTTACCCAGAGCAAGCAGCTTGCTCTGGAGGCACTCAGCAGGGGGAGGAGCCAGGAGCGCTGGCCGGGAAACTCGCAAAGAGGAGGATCAGAGGGCTGCTCTGTTCAAAACCATTGCAGGTATGTATGACATGTTTGTTGTTTAAAAAAAAAATCTAAACCTTTATAACCCTTTCAGGAACTCCTGTATGTCTTTAGAAATCAGTTTTTGTATAAATTATTACAGTCTCTGCTCGCAGTGACTACAGTCCAGCTCTCCTAGGTTTGAAAGCTGGCTGTTTGTTTAAAAAGTTAAAGGACCTCTGCTTTACAGTATAACACCGCCCTACAAATAAAAAATATGGATTTGGAGTAGATTTATCTTTTAACAAATTTTATTTGAAGAAAGTTGTTCTAAAAAGTTAGAAAATTAAAGATGGTTCATGCTTGATTTACGTTATAATAAAAAAAACTGAAAAACTAATAGTAAAAAAGAACAGATAAAACATATAAAAATTGTGAATTAAACGTCATTCAACAATCCTAAAAACACTGTACTTATAGTACAGTAAATAGTGGTATTTGTGATAGCATTGACAAGTTTTGCAAGCCATCTGTGGGATGTTGAAATTCATATAACACTCCAAGCAGTTTACTGTAGCGACTCACAAGAGAGTATAGTTAATGCAATAGGCAGATGTGTGAGAGACCAATACATAGCTGGGGGATTTCCCTTATACTTAAGACAATTTTCTCTTTTGCATTTGGCCAATAGAGGCTTGTTAGTACTGAACCACTTGGCAAGAACTTGGTTTCCACTGTGGCTAAAAATCAGTCTAACTAACAAATGGCAGATGACTATGACTAGCAAAGCCCTAGGGTTCAATGTAGTTGAGGAATTAGTTTCTATCATTGTAACATAAGCCACAAGTAGTGACATCGAATTTTACTGGCATAAATGCGAGTGTTGTGGTTACTTTTCTACATATAGTATACTACATGACAATGTAACCCTAGGCCAAATATAAAACACAATATATATACAGACAGTCCCAAAGTTACGTGCAAGGTAGGGTCTGTAGGTTTGTTCTTATGTATGTGAGTTGGAACAGGTAAAATATTTTAAGTCTAATTCTAGCCCAAATCAAATTTTTACGTTCGAATAGCATGCACAGTAGGAAACTGGCTCTGAAGGCTTTAATGCTGGTTTTCCTTATTTACAATGCTGACACCTGTACCCGAGTGCAATTGACGAATAGGCCCGGGGTGCTGACATCACTGGACACGTAAGTCCTTATATTCTAAGTCAGCAGCTACAGTATTTGTAGCTGCTGACTTTTATTTTTTATTTTTTCCAGGCTGGAGCTCCCCTTTAAGTACAAATAACTGGCTTCCTGTGCTTCTTCTCCTTCCTCCAGTTTGAGCTCTGCTGTACATGGACCGCAAGAGGCCAATACCAAGTCAAAATATGTTCCTTATCTTGAATTCATAGAAGAACGCAGAGTTGCATTCATTTTTGTCTTTTAAATCTGCCTGGAGTTCAGTTTTTAAATGCTAAAATCTGTTAAAAAATAAAACTTCCTTTGAGCTGGGCTAAAGCCACTTTTTATACGATCTTGTGTTGGTCACTTTATTTGGATAAGCATGAAGTAAGGTCCGGGACAAGGTGGTGTTGGGGGCCTGTAACACAATGACTAGCATTTCAGTTAAACTATAGGGATTTAGCCGGCGAAATGAAAACCAGACCGAAATTGATGGCCAATCAGCAGGAAGATTTTTGCTCCCTAAGGCAGTGTAATTTCGGAGCTTTTGTATTTGACTTGATTGTACCTTTTATATACTGTTTTGTGTAGGCGATGGGTTTGCTGCAAAATATTTTTTTTTTTAATTGCTATGTGTTACTTTATTGTATTATAAGTTTCTACAATACCGCATGCCAACATTTTTTTTTTCACTAAATAATAGCAGAATGTAACTTGCCAGCAAAGAGATTGAAACATTTTACCAAGCTGACATAGTAGAAGTACTCACCCACAGGGTACATGCCAGGTTTTAGTAAGAGTACACGGAGTACAGAGTAAGCGATGAGGTCACTTGTGTTGTGCTAAGAACACAAGGATAGCTTTCACCTGCTTGGTTCAGATGTTTGTAGCATTAGAACCTACTACACTAGCGTCTAAAGCAGAGTGCCATGCTAAAAATGAAATGTACTGCTAAACATACACATAAATGTTTTACCTGCCAAGGGTCTTATGCCCTGTACACACGGTCGGATGTTCCAATGGAAAAGGTCCGATCGGATTATGTTGTCGGAAAATCCGATTGTGTGTGGGCTCTATCGGACTTTTTCCATCGGAAATCCTGACGGAAAAAGTTTGAGAGCTGGATCTAAAATTTTCCGACAACGAAATCTGATCAGACTTTTTCCGATAGTTTGTAGAGAATTCCGACGGACAAAGTGCCACGCATGCTCAGATTAAATTACGAGACCAAAGCTATTGGCTACTGGCCTCTACATAGTCACGTCGTACGCAACGAACGTCACCTCGTTCCGAACGATCAGATTTTCTGCCAACTTTGTCCGACCGTGTGTATGCAAGACAAGTTTGGCACAAAATCTGTCAGAAAAAATCTGATGGATTTTGTTGTCAGAATGTCCGACCCTGTGTATGGGGCATAACTCTGCCTTTTTTGTGAGGCACACGTTTGCCACATGTTTGCTGATTCAGCTTTGCATCTCCCATCATCACTTTTCCACCTCAGCCTGCTCAATGAACAATAATCAACAAACTGTGAAGGTAATGTAAGAAAAAGCACTGCAATCTTCCTGACTATGCAGTGTGGTAGAGGTATGTAAATCACAAGACTAGTTAAACAGTTACAGCATTTTTGGAAGGTTAAAGGTTCATACATAATTATCTCTGTTGTATGTACAGTAGTTGTTAGGCTGGAGTACTACTTTATTTGATTTTAATTATTTATTAGAGGTATTTATATAGTGCCGACAATTTATGCAGCACTTTACACATATATTGTACATGCCCATCAGTCCCTGCCCTTGAGAAGCTTACAATCCAAGATCCCTAATTCACTTTCATACATATACATACTAAGGCCATTTTTTTTAGACAGGATCCAGTTAACCTACCAGCATGTCTTTGACGTGTGGGGGGAAACCCACGCAAGCACAGGATTCAAACCGACACTCCTAGTGCTGCCAGGTGGAATTGCTAACCACCTAGCCACTGTGCTGCCCACAGCATGTTTTATAGACGGAAACTAATTTATGAAATTGTTTTTCATTTTAGTTTTTCTTTGCTTTTTTTGCACGTACCAATTTGTTTGATAAGCCCACACATGTTTTTGCATGCAGAAAGTATGGGATACACTACTAGGAAGTAATATAATTATTACCTGGAAGAATGGAATTTAGTACATCCTTAAATGCCACTTGAAAGCCAACAAAGCCCATGCCCATTTTGAGGGCTGCCAGTTGCCAGGCACCTTTGAACACACGTTGTGCTCCCTTAGGGCTTGTACAGTAGGGCTCTTCTAGGAATACTATTACATTACTATAGGAAAGCATACCTAAAGTGGTATTAAACGCCAAAAAAACAAAATGTAATATTTATATATGTAATGTATGGAAAACCTAGTCCTTAAATGTGATGGCTTCTTCCTTTATTTTCTCCTGGCCATCCAGCCAGTAATGCACTTCCTGTCTTGGGGTGTCTCCACTCTGGTTGAGGAAGCAATAGGGACCCCTTTTGAAAACAGCATTCATTGTCAATTCTGGGAAAGGATAGTGTTAGATGTACTAGCAGATTTGGATGAATTGATTAACAAATTAAAGGATAAGTTCACCTTTTGGAACATGTTACATGAATACAATCAGTGTCAAAAAGAGCACAAAACATAAAAAAACATAAATTACTGAGACCTCAAATGAAGTTTAAAAATAAGCTAACACAGGTAAGTGGCCCTGGTAGCTGAAAAGTCTGCTATCAGAGTGCTCATCACCTATTCTATGCCTCTTAAATGCGACACAATGGCATCAACAGCCCAATCCTAGCATATTTTGTTAGGCTGGTTATACATTATGCAATTGACTTATGAGGTCAAACCTAAACATTTTCAATGTGTATGCAGTCAGGCAGGCCCTTGCACTACATAATTGAAGGTAAATCTAAAGGAAATATAATGATAAAATTGTATAATTTATGGCCAGCTTTAGATGCTGGCATTCTTGCATTGCTTCCACCATTTATTCACACAATAAAAATCACTTTTCAACTCCCTCACCAAGGTGAAAAATAAGAAGCAATTTTTTTTCCAATGCAAACAGACTTACCTTAACCCACAAATAAAGATTGAACTAGAAGGAAAGTTTGCATAACAAATTTACCTTAAAAAAGAGAAAACATTTGTGAAATGAAAATGTGTCAAACAAACTATTGAATAGAGATCGATGAACTAGATACTCAATAGATACAGCATATATGAAAAAAAATATTTTCATGCAGCAGACCCCATGGCCTCTTTGTACTGTATGTTGAACAGTATAACACAGGTGGTGTAAGGAATATAGGATAAGATATATTTCTGCATGCCAGTAACCCCCAAGGGAACCTTTTTATTTTCACCTTCAAGATGAAATTCTGCAAGTAGGT
Organism: Lithobates pipiens; assembly: GCF_037356315.1. Classification (NCBI taxonomy): domain Eukaryota; kingdom Metazoa; phylum Chordata; class Amphibia; order Anura; family Ranidae; genus Lithobates; species Lithobates pipiens. Next base: position 303,032,335 of record NW_027507718.1, read on the forward strand.
AGATGAGCCTGACAAAGGAATCCACAAATGTTCAGGGATGTTTTACAATGTTGAAAATGAGTTCAAAGGCCCAAAGCTGACTTCTGCCTGCATGTGAAAAGATCCCTGTAAAAAGGAGCTCAAACTGTTTGTATGAATACAAGCGGAGCGAAACTTGGTGAAACCTGAGACATCTGCCTTTCAGACCTGTCAGAACGTATTCACAGTTCTAGCATACCAAAGATATGTAGGTGTCTCTAGGTTTGAGTGCACTCTGAGGATGCTCTAATTTCAGCCTCAGCCAATGCTAACAGCATGTGATGGGAACATTCAAGAACAAGGACAACATCTTCAGTGGCTAGATGCTTTCATGTTATTTATTGCATAGTTAAAAAGAGTTACAATAGGTCATAGCCGATAGTTTCCAGCACAACAGCCTTTATAAAGAATCATCAGGAAGGGTGTTAGCTCTATTGGTGTGTTACAGGAAGGAAGGCTCCTTCCTTCCATTTTTCTGCATGACTTTCACTGACATGATGAAGCTGGGAACACTCTCACTGGCCCAGAGCCCAAGGCAACCATGCACTGTTTGTAATCAACGGAAACTAAATGATGTTGCCCAGAGGGGACATTTCAAAAAATATGTTATCAGATGCTCTTGTGACTTATATAATGCATTTATTTCATTTAGAAAGTTGAAAAAATGTAATGTTTATGTAGCAAAACTCAGATACTCACTGGGTGGCCAAAGAGTATTTGGTCTCCTTTAAGTGGTGTACACACTATGATAAAAATTAGTAGAAAAATTCTGTATGAGGCACAATTGTTAAATTTTTGTACGGTGTGTACACAACTTTTGACATCCGATTCAGACTTTCCAAACGAAAATTTTTCCGACAAACTCCAAAAAAAGATTTTTGTCTAATATGTACTGTTTTCGTACGAGAAAAATCGAAGAAAAAAAGCGGATACTAAAGACTGCGCGTGATCAGCAACAATAAACAGCAATTGAGTTAACCAAAAAAAAGCCCTTGTCCAAGAATTTCTGACAATTCATTTTTTTTTTAAGGAAAACCAATTAGTACCATCTTCGGTTTCCATTTGCTGTTAAACGTCAAGGAAAACCAGAAAATCGTTCACCCAATTTTCTCTTTTTTTTCTTACAGTGTGTACCCCACTTTAATGCTGCAATGCAAAGATTACAGTATCAGTGCATTTACATCTTAAAAACTTTCCACAGTTCCTGGTTTGTCAACTTGAACTACTCTGGTTAGTAGCTAGTGAAGGCTTGAAGCCTATCTGGACTGGAGAGAGATATCACAATGGCATCACCTGGTCCAGATGGGTGCACTGAAACATATACATGTGTTTGGGATAGGGCTTCCAGAAATGGTGGCCTTAACTAGAGTCTGATGTCACTATCATAGTTGTACAGAAGCACAAGTGCAGGAGACCCTTTTGTTGGAGTCTGTTAACCTACCATAGTCAGTTTTTTTTAAAAAATGCCAGCACCTAGAGGAAAGCAATGGAAGCAGGAGCATAGGAACAGACAAACTCCAGGCAGGTATATTTGCCATGGGAAGGTCAACCCAGGATCCCAGTTTTGCAGTGCAGATTTTGTTTGGTTGTAACTTTTTCAGCAGTTAATCTGTGCATAAATGTGTAGATTTTTCACCTTCACATGTCATTTTTATTGCAGGCGCTGATGCGTCCAGGACGTATTGACAGAATCATTTATGTGCCATTGCCCGATGCCGCCACTCGAAGGGAAATTTTAAAACTTCGGTTCCAAAGCATGCCTGTAGACACTGAAGTCAGCCTAGAGGAGCTGGTGATGCGTACACAGCAGTATTCTGGAGCTGAGGTAAACATGAATGCTATATACTCATAATAACAGCAATGTCAAGCATGTACTTTTTTTGTCACCATGCCATTGTTCTCCTTGCAGGGCAAAAAGCAGGCTCAATTTAATGTCAACTTTTGCAGCTACTTACAATCGCCATCTTTGACAGTCCTTGCCCAGGGAAGAAAAATCATATATTTTGCATACCATTTGTTGTCAGTGACGGGCTGTAATATTAAACCTCACCCCAGCATTTGTGGTCAGTGGCTGGCTGAAACACCCCTCTCCCCCAGCATTGGTGGTTAGTAGCTGGCCGAATAATAATAACCAACCTCCAGCATTGGTGTTTAGTGTTTGCTTACCTGAACCCATGCTTCTCTTTCCCGGTTGAGACAGTTTCTGTGCTGGAACACAAAGGACTTTGCATGTTGCCAATAACTGCACTGGGGCACCCTCTAAGTGGCAGTGATGCAAATGGCCCTTCTTGCCCAGATATGCCACTACCTAGTACTGTCAAATAGGGGTGGAAAGGGAGTCATGTATGAATTTATGTTATACAGTAGTACATGGAATTACCAAAATAGTAAGAAATGATAGTGCAGGATCCTAGGGCAGTGTCTCCTTCTAACTTTGCTTTTGGGAAACATATTGAGGCAAGGGGAAAAAATGGAGGGGGAGTGAAGTTCCTCCTTAATAATACTCACAAGTCTTTTGATCCAGCTGTGTTCTCTGGGGAAAAGCATCTTCGCAGTAGCACCCCTGATTCTGTTCTGCCATCTTCTCTAGATGTCATAGGAGGTGGTTGCTGTCTCTTTTGGGTTGTGCAATGGCCCTGTGATGATGTACATGTGGGAGGCACAGCATCATCGGGGGGGGGGGGGGGGGGGACATCTGCGAAAAGCATGAATAGACAACCAAAATCCTAGTGACATAGTTCACGTACCAAGTACCCCTTGGGCACCTTGGACCCATGACATTGGTATCCCAGGAGGCTGTGGTTGCAGCATACGTCTTTATTGCCTGAACCAGAAATAAGAACATGGAAGAGTCTCTAAAAAAAGTGCCCCCCTCCAAAAAAAAATACAGTTCTATAGTGGAGGGTGCAGGAGAAGAATGATATAACGTTGATATGGAGGGCAAAGTTCAACTTTAACTTTAATACACTGAACCATTTTTGATTAATTGCTGTGGGCCACTGACCACTGCACATTGTACACAGGTATTTGCCTTTTGAATCTGTAATAAAGAAACCAGCTGAAATTCATTTAAATTATGGAGCTTCTTAGACATTGCTTTGGTCATGAGAAAGCAATGGTGTATATAGAAGAATACCTCAGTTGTCACAAACTCAGGTCTCAGGCTAATAATGATGCCAGGGTTACCCCCACCACTTGAGAGTATGGAGAAAAATGCTACAAGTATTCCTATGTAAATTTGTTCAGACAGGTTTTGGTTTCAAGCCTCACGTAAATTGGCAGACAGCTTATCCTTTACTACAATTAGCTAAAGGCGAACACAGGAAAGATGTTTATAGCAATAACAGCAGCATCCTCCAGAACAACCTGTGCTGCCTTGCCTTAGACTCTGACAGCATGCCAGACATATCTATTTGCTGGGAAGCCATGTTACATTCCATTCTGTCCAAAAAGCCACAGAAAACTACACAATAATATAACGTGCCCCAGATCTGTGTTGCTATCTGTTGAGATGGTGTCTCTCTGTCAGATAGTTCTCTGTTTGCACTTTGCAGAAGTGTATATGTATTGGATGTTGGCCATCCACAGTCAGTGAAAGCATTGTTTCTGTTGTGCATGTTCCAAATCCATTAATCTCAGCAGCTGACAAAATCAGCAGTTCTCGCATCTGATTGAAGCCATTCTGAGGATGGTGTTTGTGCATTGTGCTGAATGTCCAGCCTTCCATGTTTTAGTTATAAATGTTTTATTTGTGTGGGAGACCCATTGACTGCTATTCAGACATTCCTTTTCATGTCATTGTTCAGAAAAATTCCACACAAGCTTTTCAATATCATCTTCAAAACATCGTTTTAATAATTTAACAAACCGGATTTGAAATGCATTGACCTTCAATATGACACTGCATATACTTATTATAAAAGCCACCTGACTAGTTTATGTATCCAGTTGAAGTGGAACTTAACCCTCTTATCTTTACAGCCAAGGAAGCTGCCATCTTAAAGTGCTTCTAAAGCCTGAAGGTTTTTTACCTTACTTCATTCTCTACATTACGGTAAAATAACCTTCAGTGTGCTGCCTCCCCTAAATACTTACCTGAGCCCGATCTCGATCCAGCACTGTGCACAAGAGCAGCAGCTCTCTCAGCTCTCCCTCTCCCCAATGGACAGAGAGGCTATTGGCTCCTGCTGCTGTTAATCACAGACCATGAGGAGGGAGTCAGGGGTGTGGCCGAGTCATGCTCTATGTGTCTATGGATACACAGAGTGGGGCTCAGGAGGAAGCATGCAAAAGTTTTCCCTGAGCAAGCAGCTTGCAATGAGAGGCACTCAGCAGGGGGAAGGAGCTAGAAGTGCCAGCAGGAGACCCGAGAAGAGGAGGATCGGGGCTGCTCTGTGCAAAACCACTGCACAGAGCAGGTAAGTATGACATGTTTGTTTTTTGTTTTTTTTTGTTTTTAAAGGGAAGCTTTAACCACTTGCTGACCAGTGGCAACAGTTATACTGCAGCAGGGCAGCTCTATTGCACAAATTGCCATACCGGTATGGAGCTTTGTGCAATAAATACAGTGGGCACGCACACACAGCGCCATACCACCCACGATCGCTCCACAAAGAGGCAGAACGGGGATCTGCCTGTGTAAACAAAGCAGATCCTGGTTCTGTCAGGGGATTACAGTGTGATTGTCTTCCTAGTGATTAAGAAAAGCGATCTTTCTGTACTCCCAGTCAGTCCACTCCCCCTACAGTTACAAACACCTCCCTAGGACACACTTAACCCCTTGATCGCCTCCTAGTGTTAACCCCTTCCCTGCCCGTGTCATTTATACAGTAATCCATGCATTTTTATAGCACTGATCACTGTATAAATGTCACTGGATCCAAAATTGTCCAATCAGTCCGTATACACTTCCGTATACGTTTTCTTTGCTGCGCGAGCTCGCGGGGACAGGATCACTTTAAAAAAAGGGTTTATTATTTATTTTTATATTATTAAATTGTGTTTTAAAAAAAATAATAATAATTGATCACTTTTATTGATGTCACAAGGAATGTAAACATCCCTTGTGACAATAATAGGTGGTGACAGGTATTCTTTATGGAGGGATCGGGGGTCTAAAAGACCCCAAATCTCTCCTTTGCACTTCAGGGTATTCAGGTTGCCGAAAACGGCGACTCTGAATACTGTATATTTTTTTTAAATCTGGCGCCATTGGCAGCCGACTAAACCGGAAGTGACATTGTAAAGTTGTTTCTGTGTTTACATTCAGGAGACTGGAACGAAGCCCCTTCCGGCTTCGTGTCAGTCTCTCTCTAGCCGCCAGAAGTGGCGGATCGAGGATCGGGTCTACCGGTGGGACGGGAGGCCCGGTCAGAGCGGCGGGAGGGGGGACGTCCCCTCTCACTCCTCCGAGATAACAATCAAGCGTTTTTTATCCATATCAGTTTTTATCCCTGGAAAGCCGCTCGCCCGCTATAAAAAACGCTACCGGGATGATGCCTGCAGCTGCGGGCATCATCCCGGTATAACCCCCGAAATCCGAGGCCGCATATCTGCATACGCTCAGCGGGAAGGGGTTAAAGCAACGCAGTGACGTATCTCAAAAAATGGCCTGGCCATTAAGAGGGTAAATCCTTCCGGGGCAGAAATGTTTAACATCATTTTAAAGTGATTGTAATGTCTTGTTTTTTTTTTCTATAAAAATAACAGATATGTTATACTTACCTCCCCTGTTGCAGTGGATTTGCACAAAGCAGCCCTAATCCTCTGCTTCTTGGGTGCCTCTTCTGTGCTCCTGGCCCCTCCCTTCTGTTGAGTGCCCTCAGAGCAAGCAGCTTGCTATGGGGGCACCCAAGCCGAGCTGCCGCTCCATGTATCCATTCAGACACGGAGCTGTGGTTCGGCCCCACCTCATCCCTCCCCTTGTTGGCTAACTGACTTTGATTGACCGCAGCAGGAGTTAATGGCGCACTGCTGTGTCTCAGCCAATCAGGAGGGAGACGTCTGAAACACTCGCGGACATCTCTGGACAGAGATGGGGTTCCAGTAAGTATTCTGGAATCTGAATCTGGAATTAAATAGTGCTTTCTCATGGAGCCAATTTACTGAATTGTAATATATAGAAATGGCCCATATCCTGTTGCCGGGGCAGACATCCTTAAACTTTCACACAAAATCTTTCACCTATCTAACAAGAAGACGGGGGGGGCTCAACTTTGAATATTTCACCCATCGCCCCTCTCTGGCTTAATCTTCAATTAACCAAAGTAAACAAAATACCTGATGGAATGTGATGGGCTAATTATAGCATTAAATATGTACATCAACTGTTCTCTGAAGGGGTTTTTAAACTGTTTCGGGGGCCTTCAGTTAGAGTATAAGGTCCACAACAAGTATTTTTTATGGCTACTTGCACTTGAGGTATGCAATAACAGCGCAGTTTGGGTTGATGGGGTATCACTTCTCCCTTCCAAATTGGAGAAACTTATATCTGAGGACAACCATACTAAACTGATATCTAGATACTACTCTCTTCTCCTGCCCTCTGCATCCAAGAGAATGGAAAAAATAGCGGGCCTCTGACATCCCAACCCTGACTGATGAAGCATGGACGGAGGTGGTGGGGGGATCTACTGCCCTCGGTTATCTCTGCTAGGGACAAGGTAATACAATTTAACTTCCCACATAGAATTTACTATACCCCAGCTCGTCTATATCAGATGGGTAGAGCAGATGCCCCAGAATGTCATCGATGTCATGGAGAGGAGGGGAACTACTTTCACATGATATGGAGGTGTCCACGTGTAGCACAATTTTGAAAGGCAATCATGGTGTTCCTGAAAGGATCGATCCATCCCAAACATTTAATCCCCAGCGAGGTGCCTCCTTGGAGACTTTGAAGGGGAAAAAATGTCCAGTAATACGAAAACCCTATTACGTAGCTTTTTTTATGCCAAGAAGGCTCTAGCACTCAATTTCTCTCCTGCAACCCTTTGTGTATGGCCTGCTTTCGATAATCGGTGGATTTCGTTTTGCTTTAAGAAACTTTTCTAGATTTATTAGCCCACTTATAGGACCTGAACGCCTTAAATGGAAAATATCTTTGGACTTATGTCCTAAAAACAATATGCTGTACAGTAATCCATAGGTTGTCAACCTCGCTCTGCCTGCCCTAAACAAAATGCAAAGGTAAAAATCTGCACTCTGCACATCGCCATTGTTTTTTTATCAGCCTTATTAAATAGGCTCAGGAAAATACTGATGGCATTTTCAAGTATAGATATCGTGGATCAAATCAGGCATCATCAGGATATGAAACCCTATCCTGTTTACAACACAAAGTATACATTTAGAAAAGAAGTTGTTTCCCTTCATAGGTGCACATATTGAGCTCCTTGGCTCAGTGACTTGAGCAAACCATGTCACTGGATTACAGACAGCAAAGAAATCACTCACAAGTTGCGTGACAAGAGTAATGAAATGATTAACAGCTGCATATTTGTTCTTTTGCCTGGGGGGCTTCATATTTCCTATGCGATCCTATCTTTGTATTGTTAGAAGACGTCGTTTAATCCTCCTAAGTTCCGTCTCTCCTGTCTATCTGCCCTTCATGACTTTCTCACCTCCTTTCCTCTTGGGCTGGAGCAGAAATAAATAGCAAATTCTTCCATCTGCTTAAACTGCAAATACATATTTAATGCCTATATTAAAAAATACAAAAGACGTGAATAAGAAAATAAGGTTTTGTTTAAATATTATTTTTACACTGTTAAAAAAGATGTAGCTTATGTAATAATAATTAGAGCTGTATGCAATTTCAGGGACCCAAAGCAAGTAGTCATCTGTCCTTGTTCTAACTGCTGGTTGATAGAATTCTGCTGGTTAAAATCTTGTGTTTGGAACAGTTTCTTTTTTCTTTTTAAAGAAACCAGTTTTGTGGGCTGCCATGTTTGATCTCTTTATGAAAAAAATAGCTAGTTACTTATCTGTCATGCTGATCCAAGGGTTTCAATACTAACCTAAAGCAAGTACACAGATCAGGATTCCTGACTTGACTGATTAAAGTTGCTACATGTTTATTTTGGGTCATTAAAAACATTGAAATCAGAATCAGCCCCATATTTACGTATTTTTTGGTCTTCTTTTTGACAGTATGAGAGAGAGAGAGAGATCAATAACACCAAATTTAACACACCTGCTCCCCATTCACACCTGAGACCCTGTAACACTAACGAGTCACATGGCACCGGGGAGGGAAGATGGCTAATTGGACCCAATTTGGACATTTTCACTTAGAGGTGTACTCACTTAGGTTGCCAGTGGTTTAGACATTAATGGTTGTGTGTTGAGTTATTTTGAGGGGACAGAAAATTTACAGTTATACAAGCTGTACACTCACTACTTTACATTGTAGAAAAGTGTCAATCCTTCAGTGTTGTCACATGAAAAGATAGAATAAAATATTTACAAAAATGTGTTATAAGTACCAAACAATATTAAAAGAAAGGTAGAAAACCAAAACTAGGAGTAGCTAGAAGAGGGTAGAAAAAAAGGGGGGAAAGGAATGAGGTGTGGGGGGTTACAAGTGGTGATGCAATCCCAAATGAATAGAAAGTATAGTCAAGGCAATAATAATATGTCATCAAAGGTAAACATTGGAACCAAAAAAAGAAACAAAAAACTATGCACGTTTTTTGTTTTCTGCAGAATGTGAATTTATTTTATTTTATTTATTTATTTTCCAAAAGGTGGAGTAAGCCTTTAAGTGACTAGAACAGTCAAGTACTGTGATTTGATAATACCGTATATACTCGAGTATAAGCCGAGATTTTCAGCCTCTTTTTTGAGGCTGAAAGTGCCCCCCTCGGCTTATACTCGAGTCATCGCTGTCTGCCCGCTCGATCAGCGTGTCGAGCAGACAGACAGCGGCCATTCTATAATTCAAAAGCCGCGCCTCCGGCTCCGCCTTCGCCTGTGATAGGCGGAACACTGAATTTCCCAGCAGCCTGTGTTCCGCCTATCACGGACATCGTATCATCCTCGTACTACGGACGAGGATGATACGATGTACGTGATAGGCGGAACACAGGCTGCTGGGAAATTCAGTGTTCCGCCTATCACAGGCGAAGGCGGCGGCGCAGCTTTTGAATTTTACAATGGCCGCCGAGGCGCCGACGAAGAGGGCACGGGACGGAGGCAAGGCAAGGCACGGCACGGGACGGGACGGGACGGGACGGAGGCAAGGCACGGCGGCGAGGCACGGAGGCAAGGAGGCAAGGCACGGGACGGAGGCTCGGGACAAAGGCTCGGGACACAGGTAGGCTGGACACACACACACACACACACACACACACACACACACACACACACACACACACACACACACGGATGGATACACACACACACAGGGATGGATGGATGGATGGAGACACACACACACAGGGATGGATGGATGGATGGATGGAGACACACACACACAGGGATGGATGGATGGATGGACACACACACACACACAGGGATGGATGGACGGACACACAGGGATGGACGGACACACAGGGATGGACGGACACACAGGGATGGACGGACACACACACAGGGATGGACAGGCATGTCTTACCCTCGGCTTATACACGAGTCAATAAGTTTGCCAGTTTTTTTGGGGGTAAATTGGGGGCCTCGGCTTATATTCGGGTCGGCCTATACTCGAGTATATACGGTAGTTGTGTTTCAGCACATGGATTTCTAATACACACTACTTTTATTACATGTGTTTTTACATCCAAAAATATCATCACCAGAAAATTAAATCTATCATTCGCCAAAATAGTTGTTACATACTGACACTTAACCTAGACCTCAACCTACAGTAGATCTAAGCTCCCACAACAAAAAATACTTATTTATGTACTTTAGAGCAGTGGTCATCAACCCTGTCCTCAGGGCCCACTAACAGGCCAGGTTTTATGTATTACCTCGGGGAGAGCAGACTAGCATGCTGCAATCACTGAGCAGCAAATCATATCACCTGTGATGTATTTCAGTTATCTTGCAAACGTGGCCTGTTAGTGGGCCCTGAGGCCAGGGTTGATGACGTTGAAGTTAAACCGGATTGCATTATTTTTGAATTAAATAAAAGTTTTTTTTCCCCTTCCTTTTTTTTAACAGTTTTCCCTGTTCTGCGCAAATCCTGTAGTCTGTAGAAAATTGCTGTGGATGCTTCAGTGAAGGCTCAACAGTTTTAACGTGGTGACTAGGGTGCAATGTATCAGTGCTTTGGAATGGCTACTAGGATTAAAGTGGTTGTAAACCCTTACCAATACCCAGTAGAGTGGCTGGACTCTGATACACAGAGATGAAACAAATCTTCCAAAGTTCTGTAAATTGTACCTGTGTAACTACAGCTGTCTTTCCCTTATATCCATTCAAAGTGCAGAATTCACACAGGGTCTCTCAGCTCTGAAAAGGGGGGGGGGGGGGGGTGGAGCTGAAGTTATATCAGTGAGGAGAACTCTGAGAGCTGATTGGAGGGAAGGGACACCCCATTCCTCCCTTCACACAGCAGACAGGTTTCTCTTGGTGTCAGGAAAACTCATCCGGAGTGACTCATACAGATAGCAGAGAAAGGAGGCAGCAGACAGAAATGACACTTTGTGCTCTGGAGTAAGACAAGTACACACTATACAGGAATATGCTTTGTTCATATTTCATGTCTGAGATTTACAACTGCGTTAATCATTCAGCAATTATAGAAACATGTAGCTATATATATAGTTTAAGCCAAACTCCAGGCTCCATCTGAACACTTTTTTTCTAATGCCACATACACACGATCGGAATTCCGGCCAGAAAAAGACTGATGAGAGCTTTTCATCGGAAAATGCGACTGTGTGTATGTTCCATCGGAATTTAGCTGTCTGAATTTCTGCCAGCCAAAAATTGATAGCATGTTCTCAATTTTGCCGATGGAAAAACTTTCTATCGGTAATTCGATCGTGTGTATGCAATTCCATCACGCCAAAAATCACGCATGCTCAGATTCAACTACGAGACAGAAGCTATTGGCTACTGGCTATTGAACTTCCTTTTTCTAGTCCCGTCGTACGTGTTGTACGTCACCGCATTATAAACTCGGAATTTGATGTGACCGTGTGAAGGCAAGACAGCTTGAGCCGAATTCCGTCGGAATTCCGTTGGGAAAACCATCAGAGCTTTTTCCGACGAGAATTCCGATCGTGTGTACGTGGCATCAGTGTCTTCAATCTGGTCACAGATCCCCGTTAAGGCTCGGTTCACATTAGAAATTGCACAGGAACACGTTCCTGTTCGATTCACAAGTGATTCAGTACAGTGTGATTTGAGCCCATTGAAAATGAACTGCATGCACTACTTTTGGAAACACACTGCAACTGAATTGCGTGCTACATTTATACCAGGTGATCCGATGCTGGCAAATGTACTGCGTTTGCAGTGTTGTTAGCTTAACATTGACACCTGCTGCAGATCATATCCGCAGTGCGTTCTGAATGTGATGTGGGAAACACGTACGGATTGTAAGTTTTACACACCACATTCTATTGTGAACCAAGACTTTAGGGTATGCCCCTGGGGGCATGTCATCATTCCACCCAGCAATCACAGAGAATACTGCAAAAGAGTGGTGCTACATCATTGCATGTTGCCACTATCTGCACCATTCTTCTGTAATGCCAGGACAGATTGATAATGGGATTTTTATATACAGCTTACCTGTAAAATCCTTTTCTTGAGAGTACATCACGGGACACAGGAGCTTCATTACATAGTGGGTTATATAGGCACCTCTGGTGATTGGACACTGGTTGACCCCAATTAAGGAGAATTCCTCCCCTATATAACCCCTCCCATCCGGGAGGCACCTCAGTTTTGTAGCAAAGCAATAAGAAACCACGTAAAACCCAAGAGGGGCGGGAGCCCTGTGTCCCGTGATGTACTCTCAAGAAAAGGATTTTACAGGTAAGCTGTATATAAAAATCATACATCACGGGACACAGGAGCTTCATTACATAGTGGGATGTCCCATAGCAATGCTCAGATTGAGGGGAGGGAGACACAGATCATAATTATAGACCGCCAGGGACCGGAGGACCTAAACTGCAGCCTGCAGTACACTGCGCCCGAAGGCGATATCCTCTTGCCCTCTGACATCCACCTGATAGAATCTGGTGAATGTGTGGACTGATAACCAAGTTGCAGCCTTACAGATCTGAGCCAGGGAGGCCTGGTGATGCACTGCCCAAGAAGCACTAACAGCCCTAGTAGAGTGCGCTTTCACCCGAAAAGGAGGAATCTTCCCCTTTAAACCATAGGCCTGAGAAATAACTTGTCTGATCCACCTTGAGAGAGTGGATTTTGACGCCGCCTGGCCCTTTCTAGGGCCTTCCGGCAGAATAAATAAGCAATCAGTTTTCCTTATCTGAGTAGTTGCCTGAAGATAAATACTGATTGCTCTAACCACATCCAAAGTGTGTAAAGATTCTTCTTCTGTGGACTGAGGGTCCGGAAAAAAGGATGGTAGGATTACATCCTGATTCAAATGGAAACCCGAAACCACCTTAGGTAAAAAGGACCTGTTGGGACGCATGACCACCCGGTCCTTATGGATGATTAAATACGGCTCTTTGCTGGAAAGAGCTGCCAACTCTGATACTCTTCTAGCCGTAGATATGGCTACCAAGAAGACCAGCTTTTTAGTCCGAAGAACTAAAGAAGCCAGATGCAAAGGTTCAAATGGTTGCCCCTGTAAGGCCGAGAACCAAATTCAGATCCCATGGGCATACCGGAGGTTTAACTGGCGGTTTTGTCCGCATGACCCCCTGGATAAAAGCCCGTACTAGGGAATGTGATGCAAGCGGCTTTTGAAAAAATACTGACAGGGCCGAAATCTGCACCTTGATAGTGCTTATGGCCAAATTAATTTCTAGGCCTGACTGGAGAAAGGCCAAGATTCTGTTAATGACATACTTTCTAGGATGCCATCTCCTGAGTTCACACCAGGAAACATATGTCCTCCAGACCTTGTAATAAATAAGCCTGGAGGCCGGCTTTCTGGCATTGACCAGAGTAGAAAGGACTGGCCCCGAAAGGCCACGGTCTCTCAGAATGTGGGTCTCAGCAGCCAAACCGTCAATTCAGACTGCGTAAAGTGCTAGATTGGACCCTGTGAGAGCAGATCTGGCCGGAGAGGGAGGGTCCATGGCCTGCCTACTGCCAACTTCATGATTTCCGCGTACCATGGTCGCCTGGGCCAAGCCGAGGCCACCAAAAGGACCGACTTTGTCTCCCTCTTGACTCTTCCCAGGAACCGCGACAGAAGCGGGCTCGGGGGGAAGGCATAGATCAGATTGTACTGATCCCAGGGAACTGTCAGAGCATCTGACCCCTGAGCAAGTGCATCTCTTGTCCTTGACACAAACTTGTCCAGTTTCCTGTTGAACCTGGATGCAAACAGATTTACGTCCAGAGTACCCCCCTTGTGACATATGTTCTGAAACACGTCGGGGTGCAGAGCCCATTCTCCTGGGCCCAACCGCTGGCGGCTGAGAAAATCCGCCTGCCAATTTTCCACTCCTGGAATGAAGACTGCAGAAAGACATGAAACATGCTTTTCTGCCCAGACAAGTATGCGATTCACCTCTTTTTTGGGCCACCAGACTTCTGGTACCGCCCTGGTGATTGATATAAGCCACTGCTGTGGCATTGTCGGACTGAACCCGAACCGGGAAACCTCGCAGTCTGTAAGACCACTCTATGAGTGCCATGTAAACTGCCCGGATCTCCAAGATATTTATGGGCAGCAGTTTCTCGGTCGCAGACCATTTCCCCTGCGAGCATGTTTCCTCCAATACAGTTCCCCAGCCTGTCAGGCTGGCATCTGTTGTGATAATCTTCCATGGAAGAGGAAGAAAAGTTTTGCCCTTCAGCAAATTCTTGGTTTGTAACCACCAGACAAGACTCTTGCGTGTCCCTGGGGATACACGCATAGGAAGATCAAGGGATTGGGGCTTCCTGTTCCAAGCCGCAAGGATGCATCTTTGCAGAGGCCTTGAGTGGAACTGGGCGAATGGGACGGCCTCGAAGGAGGCGACCATTTTCCTTAACAGTCTCATGCACAACCGAATGGGGGAAGATCTTCTGCCCAGAATCAGGCACACCAGATCCCCAATGGCCAAGGCTTTTAGCCTTGGAAGAAAAACACCCTGCCCTGAGCGGTGTCGATGATCATACCCAGGTATTCCAACCTGGTGGCCGGTTGTAGGGACGACTTTTCTAGGTTTATGATCCAACCTAGGCGTTCTAGGTGTTCTAGCGTTTTGGTGACGCTGTGACTTAGGAACGCTGCTGTTTTCTCCATGAGAAGCAAGTCGTCTAGATAAGCCATGACGGCTATGCCCTGAGCTCTTAGGTTTGCTAAGAGAGGGTCCAGAATCTTTGAAGACTCGAGGGGCCGTAGCAAGCCCGAACGGTAAGGCCACAAATTGAAAATGGCGCCGCTCTACCGCGAACCTTAGAAATTTTTGGTGTGCGGAAAAAATTGGCACATGGAGATATGCATCCTTGATATCTATTGATGCCATGAATTCTCCCCCTTGCAGGGAGGAGACCACAGTGCGGATTGACTGCATTCGGAAGGACCGGATGTGTCCGGTTCAGATCCTTCAGATCCAGGATAGGTCTGACACTTCCATTTGGTTTTGGAACGGTGAAGAGATTTGAGTAAAACCCCGAACCCTGTTCTTTCGGATTCACTTTTACTATCACCCCCTGGAATAGTAACTGATCTAAGGCCAGAAATAGCGGTTTTGCTTTACCGGATCCCTGGGGATCCTTGACCTTAGGAAACGAGAAGGTGGAATCTCCTGAAACTCTAGCCTGTAGCCCAGAGATACTGAAGAGATCACCCACTTGTCCTGGATCTCTTCCCGTCAGGCTCCTGCAAACTGCAGGAGCCTTCCCCCCACTCTGCCGAGCGGGGGCGCCCCTTCACAAGGAAGCTTTTGGGCTCTGCTTGGCAGGCTTTCACCCCCAAGTCTTTTTCTACCCCTGGGCTCGGCCTTGAGCCTTTCTATTAGAGGAGGACTGAGAACGCCTGAATGAAGGACGCTTGCTCCTTTTGACTGGAAGGAGAGTAGATTTATCTAATTCTTCTCCAAACAAACGTTCCCCTTTAAACGGGAACCCAATCAAATGCTTCTTGCATGACAGCTCAGCTGCCCAATTCTTTAGCCATAGGGCCCTTCGCATGTGAACCAACATGAGAGACAAACGTGATGCTTGTTGGACGGAATCCAAAATCGCATCAATTATAAAACACAGAATGTGAGGCAATTCTGCATAATTTTCTACTTCCTCTTTGGGAAGGAGCCCAAGCATCTGCTTAACCTGTTCCTTGAGGAACTGACACAACCTCACGGCTGCGACTGTAGGTTGCACCACAGTGCCAGCCATGGAAAAGGAGGCTTTTAATAAGGTTTTCAGCTTTTTATCAGTTGGATCCTTGAATACCTGCGCATTATCCAATGGACAAGTCAGGTTTTTATTCACACAAGAAGCAGCCGCATCGACAGATGGGACCCCCCACTTCTTGGTGAAACTTTCCTCCACAGGATAATGCATAGAAAACGTTTTAGGAGGAGCAAACAGTTTATCGGGATGTCCCCAATCCTCATACATCAATTCATCCATTAAGGGATGAATTGGGAAGGAATAGGCAGTCTGTGGGGCTTTCCTGACTCCCAGGGAAGAAACAGAGGATGTAGCGACTTCAGCAGCAGGCATTCTGAATGTGGTACGCACCAATTCAGTATAATACTGCACCTGCTTTCTGAGCGCCTGGGAGGAGGGGGCTATCTCCTCTTCCTCTGACTCATCCGACTGCTCATGATCCCTATCCCAAGATAGGGATCCCTCCTCATTTTCAGAAGAATCACCTGAGAGAGGGATTTCAGCAGAGGGAGGGGATCTACCCCTTTTCCTGCTATCTTTCAGGGAAGCAGAAATAAAATTCATGATTCTCCCTTCAAAACCCTCCAATGTAGCCCTAAGGCAGTCCTCAGTGACATAAACCAGGGCTGAGACATTAGAAGAGGCTGCAAACCTGACAGGTGCACTGACTCGTTTTGAGAGCCTGGCTCCAGTCTTGCAGGGGGGGGTGGTAACTTACAGGCACTTTTGGAACCCCTGGACCTAGGCGGTGATTTACCAGTGCCTTTGCTACCTCCCCCTGAGACCCTCTTACGAGGAGACATAGTCCTAAGCTACAAAGCAGAGGTACTAGTACAAGTGCAATCACTGTTGTGCATAAAGTCTCACAATAATATATATGCTTAAACTGCACAACCTGATGCTGAGTAGGTGTCTTAGGTTTGCCTGGATCCAATCCCCACGGATGCTTACTGCCCACAGCTCCTGTGTCTCCAATTACAGCCCCCTGACGCTCTGGGCTTTTTAAAATTGCCGCCTGGTGCCTGCGCAGTACAGCGTCGTGCACACTGACGTGCACGGCTCGCAACCACACCCCCCCCCCTCCTCCATTAGGCCGGGCACGCGCCCGGCGCGCGTGCACGAGGACCGCGGGATCCAGGGGGGGAAGGAGAACCCAAACGGAGCTGCGTGGGACCCCCGAACTACGTGGGACCCCTGTTACCTTGTTGTGGCAGGGACTGCAATGGAGACGTGAGTCAGCTGGAGAACCAGGCTTCACTGAGCGTGTGTATTGAAAGGCATGTAAGTATGCATCAGGCTGCTCTTACTCCCTCTAGTGGTGGAAACCAGGTAAGACATACAACTACTCATAATGAAGAAATCCATTCATATATTTATATATACAGGATTAACTTCCCTTACCTGTCCTCGCCGCAGGAATTGCTGAACCAGACAAATTCCAGCCTTCACCCATCACGGCGGGTATTGTTAGCCAACCTTCAGGTTTATCTGGGGCTCTTTCTCGGAAGAACCTCCTACCTGGGCCATGTAGAAAGCTCTGCCAGAAACTTTCGTGCGCTCTGTATAAACAGTACACCAAGTCTGGTTTTCCCAGAGCCCAGTCTTCCAATGGAGAGGACTTACAGGCAAAACCTCGTTTCTTCGGCTGATGAGGCCCGGGTACCATACCATCTTTGGAGTCAAATATCGGCCCGAGGTATAGATCCGGTTTGTTGTAGCATTTAGGCCCTCGCAGGGACCTGCATAGAGCTAAAGTTTTACGTGACCACCACCATAGACACTGGCAAAAAAACTGAGGTGCCTCCCGGATGGGAGGGGTTATATAGGGGAGGAATTCTCCTTAATTGGGGTCAACCAGTGTCCAATCACCAGAGGTGCCTATATAACCCACTATGTAATAAAGCTCCTGTGTCCCGTGATGTATGATCAAGAAAATAGATTATTGATGCCCCAGGCTCAGTAGAAGTGCATGGCTTTAAGCGTTTAGGTGTAGATACATACGCTGTGTGCACAATTATTAGGCAAGTTGTATTTTTGAGGATTTGTTTCATTATTGAACAACTACAGTGCTCTTGGTCAATCCAAAATGTTAATGAATCTTAAAGAGGAAGTAAACCCTGATGAGTTTACTTCCTCTTTTTTTCCCTGCAAAGGTAAAGCATAATGGACTACTATGCATCGCATAGTAGCCCATTATGTGTCACTTACCTGACACAGGAGCCAGCGAAGTCGCGCTGTCCCCTGTAGTCCGCCGCATCCATCTTGCTGGTGGCGTCTCGCAGCTCCACCGCTGTCATTCGGCGAAGCCGCGATGACGTCACTCCCGCGCATGCGCACGGGAGTCGACAAATGCGGCAACTCCATTTTTGGAACTGCCGCGTTCAGTGCGCCTGCGCGCCGCTGTCTACGGCGCATGCGCCGTAGACAGTGGTGCCTGTTTTCGGGCAAATATCTCCTAAACCATATAGGTTTAGGAGATATTGCTTGGACCTACAGGTAAGCCTTAATCTAGGCTTACCTGTAGGTCAAAGTGGTTTGTAAGGGTTTACAACCACTTTAAACCTGAATATTTAAGAAAGTAAAAGTGAGGTTTTGGCTTTATTAGGAGAATATCTATGTGTGAACAATTATTGGGCCATGATCAGTGTGCACAATTATTATGCAGCTAAATAAAAAACAACAAATGTTCCATCTCACTTGTTTATTTTCTTCTGTTAAAGTGAGAATAATAAACTACTCAAAATTTACAAATAAACATTCTTGACATAAAAAAAAAACATCAGACCAATATAACCAGCATTTTTTTCAGTAACAGTCATAAGCCTTCCATTCATGGCATCTGTCAGTTTCCTGAACTGTTTACGATCCACTTTTTGTGCAGCAGCAACCACAGCCTCCCGGACACTGTTCAGAGAGGTGCACGGTCTTCCTTCATCCCCCATTTAAGAAGGGCCCACAAGTTCACAGCAGGGTTTAGGTCAGGTGAGGAATGGGGCCATGTCATTATTGTTTAATCTTTAAGGCCTTACTGGCTAGCCACGCAGTAGAGTACTTGGATGCATGCGATGGAGCATTGTCCTGAATAAATATCATGTCTTCTTGAAAGATGCAGACTTTTTTCTGTACCACTGCTTGAAGTAAGTTTCTTCTTAAAACTGGCAGTAGGTTTGGGAGTTGATTTTCAGTCCATCTTCAACCTGAAAAGGTCCACCTAGCTCATTTTTAATAATAATAGCCCATACCAGTACCCCTCCTCCACCTTGCTGGTGTCTGAATCAAAGTGGAGCTCTGTGCCCATGAGTCACTCTCATCTCATCTGTCCATAAAACCTTTGAAAAATCTGTCTTCAGATATTTCTTGGCCCAGTTTTGACGTTTCAACTTGTGTCTTGTTCAGTGGTGGTCGTGTTTCAGCTTTCCTTACCTTGGTCATGTCTCTGTGCACTGAACACCTTGTACTTATGGGCACTCCAGGTTGGTTGCAGTCCTGGAATATGACAGCACTGGAGAATAATGGGTTCCTGGTAGCTTCATGTTTGATTCTTCTCAAATCTTTTTTCTCAACACGTTTCTTGCAATCCTGTTGACTATTTGCAACAAAACATTTGATGGTTCTGTGATCATGCCCCAATATCTTACCAATTTCAAGAGTGCTGCATTTTTGCAATTTTTGAGAGTCAGTTGAATCTTTTTTTTTTTTTGGCCCATTTTGCCTGAGGAAAAGAAGCTGCCTAATAATTATGCACACCTTGATATAGGGTGTTGATCTCCTTAGGCCATACCCTCCCTCCATACACAAATACACATCACCATGCTTAAATCCAATAAGCATTCAGGTTTATACAGCTTGGAGTTGGACACCATGCATAAAAATTAGGGTTTGGTCAAAATACTCACTTGCCTAATAATTGTGCACACAGTGCATAACCTAATAAACTAAGGCCAGCTTTACATGTTTGGATTTCTCTTGTTCAGGGCCAAACCAGAAAAATCACTTGATTCACCCATCCACACTAAACAACATGAATGGGAAAATCTCCCCTGCCATATTTAGACAGCTGAAGCACCAAACAGTGACTGCATCTAATTGGCTGCAGTTCCTGCTCAACTGATAATTTTCCACCTGACTCCTGAAGTTAATTCAGCTGGGTGGGGCAACAGGGCCACCTACGGCTTTAAATTCATCCAATTCATCAGGAGCCCTATAAAGCCAGATTTATTGTTGAAGGAAGACTAAGCTTTGGTTTAAAAAGTAAATTACATTAAAATATTTATTTTTGACTCAAAAAAGTGCCTTCTGTTGATCTCAGCTTCCTTCATATTCCTTGTAATATTGCTGTGATTTGACTTCCTGTTAGAAGGTGCCTACGTTCATTCTCCATGACCCCACTGTATGTAGGAACGTAGATGACCTTGATTGCTCGCTCCAGAGATGGACTATGGGGATGTCAACATAGAGCAGTGCACAGGAACACAACTAATGTGCACTGCTCATTTCAAATGGGGTAAGGGGGGGGGGGGGCAGAGATTTGGCAGCATATAAAGGATGTGACAAATAGACAGAAAAACACAGTAAGAAACAATTTCATGAAAAATAGATTATAGAACCATTAGGTGGTGGATGAGTGCAGTTTTTTTTTGTTTTTTTCGAGAATGCGGAATTTGTTTAGTGTCACTTTAACCTGAATCTAAACAAAGTGTTACTAAACCCACAGCAGCAAAAGCATGCTTGTTATACTCACTGTGGAACTTAAGGGGTTAATCCTCTTAATTATGTAAAAAAGGCTGTTTGATCCTGGCTTCTCCGATCCTCCCCTTCTTCCACAGTCCCCAGTCCAACTCCTGATAAAACAGAGCCTTTGGAGTCACTCTGCACATGCTCAGTTTAGTGTGTATTGCTAGAGAAGGTACATGTGATCAGCACAGGGCCAATCAGCACTGTTCAGACAGAGGGTCGGGGTCCTGCAGCAACATAGGACAGTCAGAGTAGAATGAAAACTCCTCCTACAAGCTTCAACCAGACACTGATAGAAGTCACAAGACTGATATATACCGCTGCAGAGAAAAGGTATTTAGCACTTTATAATTACTAAAATAATTGCATTTTCATGTTCTTTGTGCTGTGGGAAACCAGACATAGTGAATGCAGGGTCCTGGGTTTTGTAACAATTTAAAGTTACCCATTAAGCTAAATATAAAATCTTGGCTCCAATTTACAATGCCTTAAGTCGTCAGCACCAGAAAGCTAGGCACTGAAATCATATGATCCACACATTACATTGCAGTGATATATTGTTTGCAGATATCATTGTTTCTGTTTTTTTTTTAATTATAATGCAAGTCCTATTAGAACAGTAAAAATTACTCCAACTTACCCACTCTAGTGAGCAGTGTCTCTACGATGGACGATGCAGGTGGATGGTAGCAAGCTCTCACATTGTACAGTATTACTGTCCCAATACCCAATCAGTGTTATATGGCTCAACACAGTGTGGTAATCATTATGAAATCCACTTTTTAGGACACATTCAAGTTTTTTTTTTTTTTTTATCTAAAATGAACAGGTCATGTTTCTGCATTGTGCCATGGTATGTATACTTGGGAAGATTTCCTGGAATAGAGAAACAAAATGTGTATGAATTATGACAGCCTCCTATACACATGTTCAGCAGTTTAAAAGCCCTTTATCACTTCTATTACAGAGCTGTCAAACCTCCCGCATTCTTCGTTTAATACACACCTTCCAATATCTCCTATGGACACAGCAGGGAGTACTTGAAGTGTATTTGAACCCAAGAACAAAAATGTAATATATTGCAGCTTACCAGTCCTTATGCCCCGTACACACGATCAGACTTTCGGACAACAAGACCGTGATTTTTGTTCAAAGGGTGTTGGCTCCAACTTGTCTTTCATACACACAGTCACATGAAAGTTGGTCATCAATTATGAATGTAGTGAATTACAAGATGTACGTGATATCTCCATTACGAATGCTAGTTTTACAAGACCGAGCTCTTTCGGCTCGTAATTGATTCCGAGCATGCGTGGACTTTTGTGTGACAGACTTGTGTACACATGACCGAAAAATCCGACAACAAACACTTGTTGGCGGAAAATTTGAGAACCTGCTAGCCAACACTTACCGCCAACAAGCTCACATCCAATATTTCCCGTTGGAAATTCTGATCATGTGTACACCGCATTAGACTTTTGTTCTTTTATTTTTACCAGGTGATCCTGCCAGTAACACATTTCCTATTTCAGAGTGACAACACTTACTGCACTGTATTTTATTCAACTTTTTCTTTAACCTCTTTGCTATCAGAACATTCTCTATTTTGCTCACACGTACTAAAGTTCACATTTTGTACATTATTATTATAATACATGACTTATATAGCACCAACAGTTTGTGCAACATGAGGGCAGACAGTACAGTTACAATACAATTAATTACAGTAAGAATCTGAAGGCCCTGCTTATTAGAGCTTACAATCTAGGAACATGAAAATACACTTAACACCCAAAAACATTATACATTTTCCGATAGCAGATATCCTGTAACATAAAATACTGGCAGAAAATCTACGTAAGAATCTATATTTTGGTTAAAAATACTCAAATTAATATGTAGTGCAAACAAACATAATATAATCCCCTATATACTGGTAAAATATAATAGATAAGGCGGTGTCATGTTAATAGATATCAAATATGCCAAGCCTCAACATTGTATAGGTTTATGAAAGTTAAAAACTAGAGTACTCAAAACTGTCCAAAGGTGACTCTTTAAAAGCCTTTAAAGCTCATCAGTTTAGAGGTAAAATGATTGTAAAGTCTTGTCCCCCTCATCTCGGGTGACTCTTCTGTCATCCTGGCCCCTTCCTCCTGTTCAGTGCCCCCACAGCAATCAAATCAGTGCCCCCACAGCAAGCAGCTTGCTATGGGGGCACCCGTGCTGAGTCATGGCTTCAGCCAATCAGAAAGGATAATCTCGAACAACTGAGACACTTGTGGACAGAGCGGGACCTCGGGTAAGTGTTAGGGGGGCTGCTGCACATAGAAGGCTTTTTATCTTAATGCATAGAATGCATTAAGATAAAAACATTCTGCTTTTACAACCCCTTTAACTGTAAATTACAGCACTAGAATGACTGCTCTCGCTCCAACATGCACTAGGCGGATTAGTCACAGACTGTGTTTGATCAGCTGCCTACCCGGCCAGAGAAGCTGAGATTTGACGGCTCTGAGCACGGCTCAGAGAGGGTGCATAGAGACCCTCTCTGTCCACAAGTGTCTCAGTTGTTCGAGATAATCCTTTCTGATTGGCTGAAGCCATGACTCAGCACGGGTGCCCCCAAAGCAAGCTGCTTGCTGTGGGGGCACTGATTTGATTTGATCAGCGGCCAGAGAAGCTGAGATTTGACGGCTCTGAACCCATAAGTGCTCAGAGCTGAGCGCTTCCAGGTTCATACCCCATTATAGTCCCAGGCACCTAGGAGGGACAGATAAAACTCAGACACATGTTGTGAGATGGAGGGGGTCAGTTAGGGGAGTGTAGCATGTTACAAACACTGTATAAGTAATTGAGCAGCTGTCTTACCTACTAGAAAACCATCAGTCTGGAGAAAAAAAAAAAAAACTCCCAGCTGCTGCAGTGAGAGCAAAGGGGTTTAATTAATTCCCCCCTCCTGAGTGCAGCCTGCTTTGGTAAATACTTCCTTCCTTAACATTGCAGCAAATTTTACTGAGGGGCACACCATACAGCCTTTCCTCTTCTTGAATAGGCTATGGCCCTATTTATTCCTATTAGTAAGCTGTATTCTCCTTAATAATGTGGTGAAATTCAGTGATGGTGCAGAGCTCATGACTAGAACAACATAGTTACACCATGCTAATTGTCACCATAGACTACATAAAAGGTAGATGGGGCTGTGTTCACATCTGAGCAGTTCTCAGTGGTATAACACAGTCAGCTCCTGCAGGGCAAACACAGAATTGTCATACTAATGAATCAGTTCTCACTTATCTATGGAAAATGCAGCCTGTATGACATAGACACGAACAATAATGCAGCAAAACACATATGTAATGCTTTTTAGTGCGGGATACCATCCAAATCTTTCTCTTTGTTCCTCCCAAGACCACCTTCTCCCTAGCTCGCCTGTCACCTCCTCCCGCGCTTGCTTCTAGGACTTCTCCCGAGCTTCTCCCATCCTATGGAACTCCCTACCCCAATATGTCCAGCTATCTCCTACTGTGTCCACTTTTAGACAATCCCTGAAAACTCTTCTCTTCAGAGAAACCTATCCCGCTTCCACCTAACAATTATATTTCCACTTTCTCTATCAGCTCATCCCCCACAGTTATGACCTTTTGTATCACTTGTCCCTCCCTTTTAGATTGTAAGCTCTAACGAGCAGGGCCCTCTGATTCCAACTGTATTGAATTGTAGAACTGCATTGCCTGCCTTCCTGTTGTAAAGCACTGTGCAAACGGTTTGCGCTATATAAATACTGTATAATAACAATAATAATAATACCATATTACCAACAAAGATTATTTACCAAGGCAAGAACATGCAAAATGCATTCAAGGTAATGCAGTAGAACGTCAGTTGTATTTCTAACATTCTACTGACTTGTGTTGTATGGCCAGTTTGGTTCCAAATGTTGCTTATCGAAACTATTCTTCAATTTGCAGGACAGTAAAACATATCCTTGTAAAGAAGAGTGTGCCTTCACAGATGTGCCTACTCTCATGATGTGGAGGTTATGAGCTAGTCAGGAAAATGTAGAAAACAGCTGGCAGTCTTTTTCTGTAAGAAATCTCGTATTTTACCACTCCAGCCTACCTGGAACATAATCTGATCTAGCCTTGAGGTGCCACAGGTTTACACATCCTGCTCCATGCACTCTGCTTTTCTACTCAGCTATCTCCGAACAATCGCTGAAGATCATAAGACCTTTACTCCTTTTCATCCTGTTCAACTTTTCCAGCTGTTTCATTGCTTCCTTCCTGCGGCTTTATGTAGTCTTTGTTACTTCATCAGCCATTCAAATACCACAGCTATATGTTCATGTTCCCCATCACCCATGCTTGTTTATCTCATTATTGGGATAAATGAGAGGATATCTCTGCTCCAGATCATACACAGTCTACCCCATGGCATTATGTGTCTGAAACCTAAACTGCCTCGTACACTCTTCAAAGAACTCCCTCTCAAGCCATTTCCTATATGAGTCAATGATATTCCATTACGTGTTATTATTTATACTCAAAGGAAGACTGCTGGAGTTAACTGCTACATTTTAGGCACAGATGGATTGATTTATAAAAATGTGAGACAAGGAAGAGCAGAGCTGTTGTTTGTAGCTACCAGTCTTTTCCTCATTTAACCACTTCAGTTCCGGACCAATAAACACCTTAAGGACCAGAGGTCTTTTTGCAATTTCGCACTGCGCTGCTTTAACTGGTAATTGCGCGGTCATGCAATATTGCACCCAAACGAAATTTGCGTCCTTTTCTTCCCACAAATAGAGCTTTCTTTTGATGGTATTTGATTGCCTCTGCGATTTTTTTTTTTTGCGATATAAATGAAAAAAGAGCGAAAATTTTGAAAAAAAAAAGATATTTTCTTCTTTTTGTTATAAGAAAAATCGAATAAACTAAATTTTAGTCATACATTGAGGGCAAAATTTATTCAGCCACATGTCTTTAGTAAAAAAAATGTCAATAAGCGTATATTTTTTGGTTTGCGCAAAAGTTATAGCGTCTACAAACTAGAGTACATTTTCTGAAATTTACACAGCTTTTAATTTATGACTGCCGATCTCATTTCTTGAGGTGCTAAAATGGCAGGGCAGTACAAATCCCCCCCAAATGACCCCATTTTGGAAAGTAGACACCCCAAGGAAATTGCTGATGGGTATGTTGAGCCCATTGAATATTTATTTTTTTTGTCCTAAGGGATTGAATAATGACAAAAAAAAAAAAAAAAATTTTTTTTTACAAAAAGTTGTCACTAAATGATATATTGCTCACACATGCCATGGTTATATGTGAAATGACACCCCAAAATACATTCTGCTGCTTCTCCCGAGTACGGGGATACCACATGTGTGGGACTTTTTGGGAGTCTAGTCGCGCACGGCACCCCGAAAACCAATCACCACCTTCAGGATTTCTAAGGGTGCAAATTTTTGATTTAACTCCTCACTACCTATCACAGTTTCGAAGGCCATAAAATGCCAAAATAGCACAAAACCCCCCCAAATGACCCCATTTTGGAAAGTAGACACCCCAAGCTATTTACTGAGAGGCATGTTGAGTCCATGGAATATTTTATATTTTGCCAAAAGTTGCGGGAATATTACAAACTTTTTTTTTTTTGCACAAAGTTGTCACTAAATGATATATTGCTCACACATGCTATGGGCAGAAGTCAAATTACACCCCAAAATAAATTCTGCTGCTTCTCCCGAGTACGGGGATACCACATGTGGGGGACTTTTTGGGAGCCTAGTTAACTAGCTACCTAGCGACACTAGCGACACTGATGCAGCGTTCAGAAAAATTATCGCTTAGTGACACTGGCAAAAGGGGGTGAAAGGGTTAACTAGCGGAAATCAGGGGGTTAAAACCATTATTGGGTAGTATATCGGGGTACCTAGCGCTATAAAAACCTGGCGGTGAACCTAAAAAAATAACTAGCTACCTAGCGACTGTAGCGACACTAATGCAGCGATCAGAAAAACGATTGCTTAGTGACACTGGCAAAAGGGGGTGAAAGGGTTAACTAGCGGCAATCAGGGGGTTAAAAACATTATTGGGTAGTATATCGGGGTACCTAGCGATATAAAAACCTGGCGGTGAACCTAAAAAAATAACTAGCTACCTAGCGACACATGCAGCGATCAGAAAAATGATCGCTTAGTGACACTGGCAAAAGGGGGTGAAAGGGTTAACTAGCGGCAATCAGGGGGTTAAAAACATTATTGGGTAGTATATCGGGGTACCTAGCGCTATAAAAACCTGGCGGTGAACCTAAAAAAATAACTAGCTACCTAGCGACTGTAGCGACACTAATGCAGCGATCAGAAAAACGATCGCTTAGTGACACTGGCAAAAGGGGGTGAAAGGGTTAACTAGCGGCAATCAGGGGGTTAAAAACATTATTGGGTAGTATATCGGGGTACCTAGCGATATAAAAACCTGGCGGTGAACCTAAAAAAATAACTAGCTACCTAGCGACACTAGCGACACATGCAGCGATCAGAAAAATGATCGCTTAGTGACACTGGCAAAAGGGGGTGAAAGGGTTAACTCTAGGGGCAATCAGGGGGTTAAATCTTTATTGGGGGGTGATAGGGGGCTACCCTGGACCTAACACTAACTGTCCTGACAGTTTTTACTGTCACAACTGACACTGAATGCATTGATCAGTAAAGAAATGATCAATGCAATCAGTGACACTGTGACTGGGGGGGGAGGGGGGGCGGGGGGCGATCGGGGGGGGTTTGTGTGCCTGTGTGTACCTACATGTCAGTGTAGTGTTCGTGCAGACTTACTTTTACTCTTCTCCTCGTAGTCCGGTCAAAAAGACCGCCCCGAGGAGAATGACATCACTTCCTCCTTCCTGTGTAAACAATACACAGGGGAGGAAGCTTCTCATTGGCCAGGAGCGATCCAGAGGGGGTGGCCGAAAACGAACGGCCATCCCCTCATCACGGAGCGCTCCTGGACCGAATCGGACCGCCGTATCCAGCGGGAGGGGGTCCGATGGGACCCCCCACCCGCTGGAAGGCAATCACGTAGATGTACGTGATTCTGCCTGCCTGTGCCATTGTGCTGACGTACAATGGCAATACGGCGGTCCTGAAGTGGTTAATAGGCTTTGTGCATGAGTGGGATGTAGAACATGTATATTAAAATGAAAAATTTGAATTGTATCTGGTGGACAGCAGGATTTTAGTAGGAATCAAGAAGTTGAAGGAGGGGTGGATTAGCTAAGTAGTGGTATTCAGATTATAGAAGGTTTGTTTAGTGGAAGACCACAGAGGAGCATCAGACACCACCGATGTTATGCCTAATACACACAATCAGAAAATCTGATGAAATATACTGCTTTCGAAGTGATCATTTGATAATCTGATGGCCGAATTTTGGTTGTTCGGACGTTCGGCGAACAACGAACATTATGCGGTGTTTGTGGCAAATTCGAAAGCCGCCAAACCCCGTTAAAGTCTATGGGACACTAATATAAAAAAACAAAAGTGCTCATTTTAAAGGCTTATATGCAAGTTAGTCATAAAAAGTGTTTGAGGACCCAGGTCCTACCCCAGAGGCCATGTATCAATGCAAAAGAAAGTTTTAAAAATGGCCGGTTTTTCAAGAGCAATGATTTTAATAATGCTTACATTGAAACAATAAAAATTTAATTTGCTTTTAAATATCGTGCCTGGGGGGGTTTCTATAGTATGCCTCTAAAGTGGCGTAGTTTTCCTGTGTTTAGAACAATACCACAGCAAAATTACATTTCTAAAGGAAAGAAGTAATTTAAAACTGATCGTGGCTGTAATGAATTGTCGGGTCTCGGCAATATAGATAAAACTAATTGGAAAAAAGAGCACGGTCCCCCCCCCCCCCCCCCCCCAGTCCATTACCAGGCCCTTTGGGTCTGGTATGAATATTGAGGGAAACTCAGAGCAAAAAAATGTAAATAAAATTGCGTGGGGATCCCCCCAATATCCATACCAGACCCTTCAGGTCTGGTATGCATATTAAGGGGAACCCTGCACCAAATTTTAAAAAAATGGCGTAGGGGTCCAAAATCCATACCAGGCCCTTATCCGAGCACGCAACCTGGCAGGCCGCAGGAAAAGAGGGGGGCGAGAGAGCGCCCAGGCCACATGCCCTCAACATGGGGAGGGTGCTTTGGAGTAGCCCCCCAAAGCATCTTGTCCCCATGTTGATGAGCACAAGGACATCATACCCACAACCCTTGCCCGGTGGTTGTGGGGGTCTGCGGGCGGGGGGCTTATCGGAATCTGGAAGCTCCCTTTAACAAGGGGGCCCCCAGATCCCGGCCTCCCCCCTATGTGAATTGGTAATGAGTATATTGTACCCCTACCATTTCACAAAAAAAATGTCAAAAATTATATAAAAGACAGTATTGACTGACAATATTACGTTGTCAATTTTACCTATAGGCCCTGACTTTTTTCATGTTTTCTCTACGTACCCATTATGTGTTGATTTATTACATTTTTACTATATTGGAAGATGTACACTTCTTGTGATGGCTTGACATAATGTATTGGAGAAGTTTTGCCATAACAAAAGAATTTTAAAAAGACATGATATGATTAGATTATCGAGGAACATGTGTTCATGCAGTAGAATAGGACAATTATTACACAATGTTTTAACCACAGCATCTCTTTTAGCAAAGGGATCAATAAAAACTAGTATGGCCACATTCTTCTTTAGTACTGGAGGAATTTACTGAGAATTAAAAGAATAATTAAAGAAAATTAGGTTGATACCTTTAGGAAAAGCCCTTTTGGGTATAAGCAAGGTAGCCTAGGGAACTGTCCACAAGGTATAAGCTATGTGCGCCACCGGAAACCCATGCCTCTGACGAAGTCCTGAATGACGTAGTGTATAGTAGTGGCACTATGGCTGTGAGAGATGGATCGGGAGTGACTGATCAGGTCTAGCCTGCTTTGAATAGGGTGTAACAGCCCAGTTTTTACATGCAGTTTTTCTCTGAGCGCTTATTTTATAAGCGTATTTTTGCATTCAGGTTTAGTAAAATGCTTTGCGGTTTTACGCTCTGTTGCAGTTGGGTTTATTTCTCTCTCTTTGAACATGCTGGCACACTGAGGCTTCTCTGGGGTGGGCAAGATCCTAAGCCATTGTAACCCTGGCTATGTGCAAAAAGCCTGTATGACCTGGCCAACATATCTTAGTTAAAGCGTTTGTTACCCCAACACTTCATATTCCTGATATGTGCCTGCTGTACAATCACTTTAAGGTCCAAAGCACAAGGTTGTGTGATCGGCAATTGGAATTACCATTTGGATTACTGCACAGCTGGGTGAAGGGAAAAGTCTAAACTTTTGTTGGATCTCAATTTGGCCGGTTCAGCAGGGACAGCTATTCCTGTGTCCACAGAAGTCAATCATTAGATCGACTTCTGTGGAACGGGAATGCTGGAAAACTTTTGTAAATCAGTGGAGAACACCTGATCAGGTGTCTCTCCACTGTCAGAATACTATGTCCCATTGGGGGTTGAGATTCCTCCATCCATCTCACTTGTGTGGATGGAGGAATCTGTTTGGTTTCTTTTTTCATTCAGCTCTCTGGCTGAAGTTAACAACACAGTTCCATCAAACAATAATTCATATTTACACTTGTTCCTATATAGAAAAGAGGGCATGATCTATCCATCTATCTATCTATTTAGATTAGCAGGATTGGTTCCCTCTTGTTCTTTATAAAAATGAACTCCATAGTGTTCTGTTCATCTCTACTGAAAGCTGTTTCTCATCACTATTATACTACATTTAACTCTTCTATATCCAATGACAGTATAATATTTGCACATACTTTATTTTATATGAGCTCTGCCTTTGGCTCCCATTTGAGGTTGAGGTTTTGTTTTTGTTCCTTGGCACATTTGGTTTAGTCTGCGGTGTTATAGAAAGGATCAGTCTGTTGTTGATTAATCAGTGTGTAGACGTGCTTTGGCTGCTAGCTTCATTTTCCTTTTTATGTACGATAAATAGACTATGCCTGCTGGAATAAGAGTCACGAGCCTTACGTATTTGTTCTTTCCTATTTTATCAAATACTAACACCGCCTCAGCTTTATTAGATGTTATGTAGTATTTCACCACAATGTCAGATTTTGCCTGTTTCTTCCAATTCTATATGGTTGCAGGAACTGGGATGGATCATCTGTTATACACAAAGTGGACCTGTGTTCACTTCGGACTTATTTAGTACTTGTAGCCCTGAAAGGTAGGCACATACAGTTCTTTGCCCCAGAATACAAGCAATTTGAAGTTGAGTATTTGCTTGTCCCTTCACTTCTGGCTCATATTAATGATAGAAGTGGCCATCTTTAAACCTATAGCCTAACGCTGCCCAAAAGGGCATCCAGCATTTATATATACAGCCCCTAAAGGAAAATGTATTTACTGTCTTAAACATCCAAACAACTTCCAATATTTTTACGTTATATGGTCAACAAGTATACATTTCATTTTGATAAGTGGTTCTTGGGCCTCACACAGTAAACCCTAATGGCCCCTAAGCCTTACCCCTTCACCCTTGGGCTAAAAATAGCTAAATGTGATTATGAAAAAGTACCACCGTATAACAACAAAGAAAAGTTGCATTCTGTTTCAACACCAAAAAATATCACATGAATAGCAACAGTAAGTACCACAATCTAAAATGAGCAATTATGTATGATACGTATGTATTAGATGTTGAGTACTTGAAAAGCTTGTTAACTACTTTGCGACTACAGTACAACTTTTTAACAAATGTAAAATGCCCCTTTTTGCAGTGAGACTGTATGGTAATTTACTAAAACTGGAGAGTACAAAGTCTGTTGCAGCTGTGCATGGCAACCAGTCTAACTTCATCTTGTTCAATTAAGCTTTTAACAATAAAACCTGGAAGCTGATTGGCTACTGTAGAGCTGCATCTGATTTTGCATGCTCCAGTTTTAGTAAACCAACCCCTGTGTGTGCTCCTACCTCTGCTGTCAGACAAATTACTCATAGAATTATTGTCAAGTGCACTGACACATACTGATGGTAGGTGGGGCCAGTTGATTGGTACCAGAGATGGAGTAAAGGTACACAAAGGCCAAGGAAGGTGTCACAATTGTTATTTGGAGCTCAGTTATCGTTCCAAACACTATGGCAATTGAGCCTCAATAGTACAGGCAATCTGGGTGTAACGGCTCTTAACGCTAGTACAAACGCAGTACTTTAACACAAGCTTTGTACTGAAGAGGGCACTTTGGTGGGCTATGTTACTGGAACAGCTTCTGATGAAGGGTGTGGATGACAAGCAGTATAGTGGTGGGTGCAGGCGCCTTTAGTAACCAGGTAGGC
This sequence comes from Lithobates pipiens, assembly GCF_037356315.1. NCBI lineage: Eukaryota > Metazoa > Chordata > Amphibia > Anura > Ranidae > Lithobates > Lithobates pipiens. The sequence goes on from NW_027507718.1 coordinate 303,063,970, forward strand.
AAGTCCTGGTCCCAACTTCTATGGTTCCCAGACGGCAGAGCCAGGTGGGGTGTCCCTGTACTGTTCCTCCTTGACTGGAACCTCTCCCTAGCAGTAAGTGCACTGTCCCTAGCCAGAGGGGATCATGTCCCTACACTATCCAATTTGCAAATGAGCGCCAACCGTAATGAGGCAGTGCTATTTATTAGCATTGCTCTCACTAAATATGGCTATGGTAGTCAGCCAAGGCAGCAGCACCCAATCAGACTTGCTGCTCCCCTGATGACACCTATGAAGGCTTCAGAGGAACAAAGACCCTCCAAACCTCCATTCCCCTCTGCACAGCGGCCAGTTAAACAACACCACCTACAGCGTGGAGGATAAACTGTTGCTAAACATGGTCTGGGCATCTAAGCTTCAAAAAACTGGTCATAATAGCCTTAAGAAAGAAAGGATACTTAATTTGTGAGGATGAAGCCTCTCTTGCTGTCTTGATATGATTGCTCTTACTGTCAGTATTGCATGATCTGTGGTCACACTGATCACGATTTCTCTCTGCACTAGTTACACCTCATGGTTTTTCATTTCCACTATCTACTGTTGACTCCATCTTCTGACCACAGCATCTTCTGTTGCACACTGTTCAAGCTCAGCCTACTTTCTTACGTTCACTGTTACTTAGTGCTTTGGTCATTGCACCTGGTGGACAACTGATCCTTTAGATGTTGGCCAGTGCGATACCTACAGATGCAACCATGCAGAGAAGGAACAGCACACTGCTTCAGGCATATGTACTCTACACAAGTTTAGAATGAGCACTATTGCCAGTCTGGCACTTTGAGTTGTGACACGAGAACAGAAGAAGAGAAGGCCCGGCGGTAACAGCTGTGGGGAGATCATGCAGCTCTTGTTCACCTACCCAGGAGAATGGACACACCTTACTTTAAACTTCATTGTGTTAAATTTTTTTCCCCACGCACACTAACACAGTACATTGGTTTGAACTGGGACCACTGAAAACAAGGCTATTTGCCTTGTGCTTTCATTTGAACTACATTAAGCAACACAGCTCAGTTTTATTACTTCTTAAGGCTCATGCACGTGTATTGAGGTATGCAACATAAAATACTGCTTTATTTCTTTACCCAGATGTGTTGTGTACAGCTGCCTGTAGAAATTAATTACAGATTACGGCTTTAAGCAGGTATACAAAGCTCTGAGTGTAAACACGTGTACATATCTACATGTGTGCTCCTGCATGCAAACAATCTGTGTCTAGGAGAATACAACCATATACATACACATTTACACTTAGGGCTGTATGTTCCTCCGTCCAGCCATATCCTGTAGTTCATTTGTACTAGCCGTCGTAGGCACACCTGTGGCTCCCTAGACTGAAATATGGCTGTATTTTACATTATATGCCTCAATATACCTTAGTAAGAGCGTTCATTTTGAAACCAAAATAAGAATGTAGATTATAATTACAATATGCAACATGCATTATTTCCCCAGATTACATGTACAAGGCTAGTTCCCCCCATAGTGTAAGAGTTAGCGGTATTAAAACAAAAATGTTACATATTGCAGTGTATTGGTCCTTTGGTCCTTAGATGTGATGGCTTCATTTGTTTTCCTTTTTTCTTCCCACATGGTGATCTGGCCAGTAACACACTTCCTGTCCTCGGGTGTGTCCGCTCTAGACAGAGGAGACACAGAGACACCCTTGCACAGCATCATTATCAGTTTGGAGAGAGGGTAGTGTACAGCCTGGTACACAATATCAGTTTTTGTTTTTTATTCGACCCAGCGGGCTGAAGGAAAAAAAACTGAAGAGTTTGGGAGAAGATACTGTACTAACAATATGATGTTAGTACAGCAATTTCCCTGCTGAGCTGTTGTGTTCTGACAGAGGGAACACACTGATCAGCCATTGGCTAAGAGCACTGATGGGATGCCAATTGGCAGACCTTTCTCGGTCATGCCCCTTCGACAGAAGGCGTACGTTCGCCCAGCTTCTGTCAGACTGGCTGCCGTATATACAGGCCAAATGTCGGCTGGTTTCTATTAAACTGGGTGATAATTCCCAATATTCAGCCGGGTGTATGGGGCTTTAGATGTACTTGCAGATTTAAATGGGCTTGATTAACAAATTGAAGCAAAACTCCAGCTAACACCCTTTAGGCAGTCACAGCAACATGTTTTTGTTTTGTTTTGGGATATATATTCTGAGTCATGGGGGAAGCAAAAGAATTGTCAAAGGATCTGAAGAAAAAGGTAGTTGAACTGTATAAAACAGAAAAGGGATATAAAAAGATACCCAAGGAATTGAGAATGCCAATCAGCAGTCTTTAAAACTTTAATGAAGAAGGGGAAAATGAGGGGTTCTGTTGAAACCAAACCATAGTCAGGTAGACCAACTAAGATTTTAGCCACAACTGCCAGGAAAATTGTTTGGGATGCAAAGGAAAAACCACAAATAACTTCACGTGAAATACAGGACTCTCTGAAAACATGTGGTGTAGCTGTTTCGAGTCGCCAGAAGAAAGCCATTACTACACAAAAACCACAAAGTATCCTGCTTACAATATGCCAAACAGCACAGAGACAAGCCTCAAACCTTCTGGCACAAAGTCATTTGGAGTGATGAGACCAAAATTTAGCTTTTTGGCCACAACCATAAACACTACATTTGGAGAGGAGTCAGCAAGGCCTATGATGAAAGGTAAACCATTCCTACGGTGAAACACGGAGGTGGATCCCTGATGTTTCGGGAATTTGTGAGCTACAAAGGCAGAGGAAATTTGGTCAAACTTTATGGCAAGATGAATGCAGTATGTTATCAAAAAATACTGGAGGAACATTTGCGTTCATCAGCCAGGAAGCTTCGCATGGGCATACTTGGACATTCCAACACGACAATGATCCAAAACACAAGGCCAAGCCGACCTGTCATTGGCTACAGCAGAATAAAGTGAAGGTTCTGGAGTGGCCATCTCAGTCTCCTGACCTTAATATCATTGAGCCACTCTGGGGAGTTCTCAAACGTGCAGTTCATACAAGACAGCCCAAGAATTTACAGGAACTGGAGGCTTTTTGCCAAGAGGAATGGGAGCCATCTGAGAAGATAAAGAGCCTCATCCACAAATACATCAAAAGACTTCAAGCTGTCATTAATGTTAAATTGGGAAATACATGGTATTAAGAACTGAGGTGTGTAATCTTTTTATCAGGGTCATTTGGGTAGTTTCTGTTGCCGTTATGATTTAAAAAGAGTAAAGACAGGTGATTGATAATACATGGCTTCAGCCAAACACTAACCATGAGTAAAAGAAAAGTTTTTGTGTTATTAATTTTCTCTGAAAAATTATAAATTATGCCAGGGTATGTAAACTTATGAGTACAACTGTATATTTAGCAGTAGGGCAATGGACAGTGTCAGTAGGGCAGAGATTGTGGTCAGTAGTTTATTTTTATTATTTTTTTTATTATTTTTACAATTTAATTTTTTATACATATATATATATATTTTAATTTAATAATTTTTTTTTTTCTAAACAGACCCCTGAGGTCTCACTTTTGAGAGCTAGATAGGGACTGAGGACAGTCCCTTCCTCTACAGCAAAGCAGCAGGAGGAATCTGCATAGCACAGGGTGATTAGGGTGTCCCCAGACACACCTGGCACCCCGTGCGCATGCCTATGGTTAACCACTTCAATACTGCACATAGTCAAATGACGTCCTTGACTTTGTGCGGGGATATCTGAATGATGCCTGCAGCTACAGGCGTCATTCAGATATCATTCTTTCCAGCTGGCAGTTCCGCAGCTTGAACGTTCTTATAGGCGACGGGAGTGGACATCAGCATGAGATCGGGGATTTTTTTTATCTCATGCTTTCCAGCACGGAGGAGAGATGCGGAGTCTTATTGACCCTGCATCTCTCCATAAAGAGGACCTCTCAGAATAGATTCCTATTACATGGGATGTTTACATTCGTTGTAATAGGAATAATAGTGATCAAAAAAAAAAAGTAAAAATTAAGTAAAATAAAGAATTTAAAATGCCCCGTCCCCGGTAGCTTGCGCTCAGAAGCGAACGCACACGAAAGCCCCGCCCACATATGTAACCATGCATGTGAGGTATCGCCGCGTGCGTTAGAGTGTGTGCAACAATACTAGCACTAGAACTCCTCTGTAACTCTAAACTGTAAAATTTTCAAAGCGTCGCCTACGGAGATTTTTAAGTACCGAAGTTTGGTGCCATTCCATGAGTGTGCACAATTTTAAAGCATGACATGTTAGGTATATATTTACTTGGCATAACATCATCTTTCACATTATACAAAAAAATTGGGCTAACTTTACCGTTTTGTTATTTTTTAATTCATGAAACCGTTTTATTTTTTCTAAAAAAAGGCGTTTGAAAAATGATTACCGTGTGAGATAAAAAGTTTTTATTCCCTAAGTTATTGGCTAAAAAAACATATATAATGTTTGGGGGTTCTAAGTAATTTTCTAGCAAAAAAAATATGATTTTTACATGTAGGAGAGAAGTGCCAGAATAGGCCCGGTATTGAAGTGGTTAAAGGTTTAGTTCACCCTTGACAAAAATAAAACTGCCTATGCAGGTTAGGGATGACTGTAGATAAAAACAAACTGTGCAGCTTTGACCAAAGTTAAGTAATGCCTTTGTTGTAGTGAAGGCCTTTTATGTACCTCCTAAAATGTCTGAAAAACTCCCAGAGATAGCATCATCCCATCCTGCCATGTTGGTAGGATGCGCCTAAGATACTGCAAGCAGGTTCAAAACCCCTTGAATGCACGTTTGGATCACACTTGGGGACCTTTGCTTGACAGATTGGTCTGAAGTTGAAAAATAGTAGACTTAATAGTTGGATCCCCAGGTGAAAAAAAGTGAAGAAAAAGAGAACGAATTCAGCCACCACATCTAAAAATTGTTAATATGTTTTTGTCTTAGGGTTAATACTGCTTTAACAATTGAACAAACTGCCGAGAAACTGAATATTATCCACATAAACATTCTTGTTTTTTTATGAGATGTTGGAAACCATCTTTAAAGCTTTCTCAAGGGGCACATTTAGTTCTCACTGTCTAAAACACAGTACAAAGGAAGAGTGAACAATATATTACCTTAAAACATTGGCTTTCCGGAATCAGACTAAAATTAATGTTATAATTCAAACCACATTGAAAATTTGAAAGTACCACTCTCTTTCCCTGTCTCTTTTATAGTATGCAGTCCATTGTTCGTTCTCTCTCTCTCTCTCTCTCTCTCTCTATATATATATATATATATATATATATATATATATATATATATATATATATATATATATGGTGTGTGTATATGTATATATATATATATATATATATATCTAGGGAAGTGAGGTGAATCTGAATTGTGCAGTATGGATGTCATCCGTCCCTGTGTGCCAAGGGCAGCTCCTAGCAAACAAACATCCCCAGTGATGTCCTCAGTGGAAATGTGTTCCTAGAAGTCTACATTGGGTACCACCATTTAGAGTGAGGTCGGACATCCATCGATCGCAATATACCCATTGATGATGGGCAGGTGACAGATGAATTGCAAACAACCTGCTGACCACATGCTGGTTACTGGTACCAACGCCTGAGGTGCAGAAGTGGGAGTGTACAAGCATTCCATTTTGTAATGGGAACTAAGGCCAGAGGAGCAGAAGTCTCACGGTACAGAGTGCACTGCTTAGACTGGAGTGTAGTAGTGTAGGGAGAGGATTGGGAGGCTACAGCACTAAACAGTGTGCGACAACAATTTTACTGACTTTCATTTTGAGGACCTTAATAGGCTACTTAACTGGAAAGAGCACAAACCTGTGTTAGGTGTTTAATTTCTGTCTGTATTCCCAATGTGGAGATAAGATTACTGCAAGTTTGCTCATCAATCTTTCCAAAAGGAATAAGGATGGACCGTTGTCCCCTTTAGAACCATGGAAAACGAAATGTGAGAAGGATATTTACAGCCTAACTCAAGCTTTAATTCACCTTAAATTAGTTCATTTGGACCAAACGGGTCCAAACAAACCATTTCTTCATGAATACATGGGCGTGCTTGGAGCACTGTATAAACTGTATGTATCATCAGCTACAAACAGTATAAATTGTTGTTTCGGCAGTGGTACACGGAACAAAATCAAGTGAGTGCTGTCCAGCCATTCACAGGAGGGTTTGTATTTTTAAGAATGAATATAAAGCTTCTTCTGATTGACTGAGCTGGAGAGGCAGGCAATTTACATTACCATCTCCACCTCAGCTCATCAGTGGAAGCTGTGTATTCATTCATAAAATACACAGCTACCTGTGAATGGTTGAGCAGTGCTCAGCTTTGCTTGATTTTATTCTGTTACCACTGCCAGAACACTGTGCTGTATACAGTATGTAGTTGATTCTACATGTAGTTTATATGGCACTGAAGCAGGCACGTGTATTGGTGAAGGAAATTGTTTGTTTTGGCCAGCTTGGTTCAAACAAACTATTTAAAGGGGATGTAAAGGTATGCTCTGAACAGAGGTAAAAAACCTGCACACAGCTTCTTCAGCCCCCCTTATAATTACCTGAGCCTGATCTCGATCCAGCAATGTGCATGAGAGCTGAGGCTCTCTCGGCTCAATGGCCCAGACACATCAGTGGGAGCCATTGGCTCCCATAGCTGTCAATCACAGCCAGTGAGGAGGAAGCGAGGGGTGGGATCAAGCTGCGCCCTGTCTGTCAATAATCACACAGAGCGGAGATCAGGAGCGAGCACGCATTAAAGTCGCCATAGCAAGCAGCTTGCTAGGAGGGCACTTGGCAGGAAGGGGGGAGCCAGGAGTGCCGGTGGTGACCTGAGAAGAGGTGGACCGAGGCTGCTCTGTGCAAAACCATTGCACAGATCAGGTAAGTATAATACCTTTGTTATTTTAATTTAAAAAAAGCATTTACAATCACTTTAAAGTTAAATGAAACCTGGAGTTAGCCTTTATGCATATCTAATTTGGGTTCCATGCATCTAGTGAAATTGTATATTCTAACATGCTATATACAGTTGTGTGGAAAAGTATTTGCCCCTTCCTGATTTTTTTATTTTTTGCATATTTCTCACACTTAAGCCCCATACCCACTATCAGATCTTCTGCTGTTTTTTTCCTTCAGATTTGCAAAAACCATATAATATGAGGTCAAATCTTAGGAGTTTCAATTTGTATGCAATAAGGCAGGCCCTTGCACTACATGGTTTTGGTAAATCTGAAGACAAAAATCAGCAGAAAATCTGATAGTGTGTATGGGGCTTTAAATTTGATTCAATTCAATGATTCAGATCATCAAACAAATTTTATTATTACACAAAGATAACCCGGAGTTAATCCAAGATACAGTTTTTAAATTATTATTTCATTTTTTAAGAGAAAAAAGCTGTTCAAGCCTGCCTGGCCCTGTGCGAAAAAGTAATTGCCCCCTCCCATGCTGAATCATGAATGAACTGTGATTAACCACATTTTTTTGGAAAGCTGAGTTAAATTTCACTTGCCATACCCAGACCTAATTACTGCCAGACCTGTTGAATCAAGAAATCACATAAATAGAAGCTGTCTTGTCTGACAAAGCTAACAGATCACAAAAAGAGTTCCTGGGCCAAATTCACTGCTGACCAAAGAGAACACAAAGGCTTATCTCACATTTACCAAAAACATCTTGGTTATCCACAAGACTTTTAGGCAAACATTCTGTGGGCTGAGGAGACAAAAATTTTACTTTTTGGAAGGTATGCACCCCTTTACATCTAGCATAAAACGAATACAGCATTTCATAACAAGAACATCATACCAACAGTCAGACATGGCGGTGGTAACGCAATGGTTTGGGGCTGCTTTGCAGCTTCAGGACCTGGACGACTTACCATAATTGATGGAACCATGAATTCTGAGCTTTACCAAAAAATCCTAAATGAGAATGTCCAGGCCATCAGTTTGTGACCTCAAGCTCAAGTGCACTTGGGTTATGCAGCAGGACAATGATCTGAAACACAACAGCAAATCCACCTCCCAATGGTTCAAACAAAGCTAAATTTTACTTTTGGAGTCGCCTAGTCAAAGCCCGGACTTAAATCCAATTGAGATGCTGTATCATACACAGGCCTTTCATGTTGGAAAACTCTTCAATGTGGCTGAATTGAAATAATTCTGGGCCAAAATTGCTCCACCGCAATGTGAAAGACTCATTGCCAGTTATCGCAAGCGCTTGATTGCAAGAGTAGCACAACCAATTATTAGGTTTTGGGGGCAATTACTTTTTCACATAAAGCCAGGCAGGTTTGGACAGCTTTTTTGCCTTAACAAATGAAACCATCATTTAAAAACTGCATTTTGTGTTTACTCAGGTTATCTTTTTGTAATAATAACATGTGTTTGATGATCTGAGTAATTTAAGTGTGAGAAATGTATTTATTGCAGATTAATGTTTACTATTGACTTAGGGTAATTACCGGTATATAAGTATACAGATAATATGTGTACATGTAATATGAGTGGATAACCAGCAATCTCCTACAGTCTACAGGCAAGTTGTCTAGTAAGTTTAGTTATAGTGTCTATATCGATAGATTAGTCCTTTATAATTCTGACAAAATCAGCAAGTACTTATACACTCCATTCAAAACTGGGAATTCACTGTTCACTGTATAGAGGGAATACCCCTTACTTAGGGTGGCCAAACATGGTTAATTGTTTGAAAAAACACTTAATACTCTCGTTCGATCAACTTTTCAAACGTTAGTGGGCTCATTTCAATCCTTGAAATGCAAAGTTTTATGGCAAATAAACAAGGCGTCATGTCAGATTTTTGTAGCCTAAATGATCGATTTTCAAAATGTTAGTAGTGGAATTGATGGGAAACAGTTTGAAAAAAACCTACAGCCCATGTGCCTGCTTAAATGTATCCCCAGAAGCAATGAAAAGAAAAATCTTTCTTTTAAATACAGTTGACGAGTGGGAGGGTTCACAAAGGTCAAAAAAATCTTTACATCATTTCTGCCGATTGATGAAAAATGTACCATTTATTTTAATGGTCAATAACATGTCGACAATTGGGGGGAATATTTTGATATAATGATGGCGTTATCGTATGCACGTTCGACAGATCTTTATGAAATAAGACTGTTTTTTCCAACAATTTTCTAACCATGTATAGCCAGCTTTACTCATGGCTTCAGTTGTTCATCCAGATATTGCTGTGTTGAACAAGTCCACATACTTCCCTTGTGTTAGTGATCTGGCTGCCTAAGAGCCTCTTTTGCTTACCTGTTTATAATGCAAAAGAGAAATAACCAAATATACCAACAGTAGGCTCCTTGTTGTCTCTCACATACACAAGGTCTGATATATGAAGGTGCCACATCCGCCATTCGCATTCAAACTTGCCTTAAGTGCTTGGATCTGATTGGTGCCTAATCAACTAGAGAGGGGAATATGCACATCAGTGACATCAGGAAGCAGACCCACACACTGCTCATGTGAGGTGCTCTATGTAATCATGCTGCAGTGGATTACATTTATTATTATTACAGATACTTATATAGTGCTGTCAATTTACGCAGTGCTTTACGCATAAACCATATATTGTATATTCACATCAGTCCCTGCCCTCAGGGAGCTTACAATTTAAGCAACAAGCACGTAAACGTGACAGATGTAGACTTTGCCTACTAATACGACATTTTGCACATTAGCTGGTACACATGAGCCTAGCAGTAAGATGTCTCTGGAAACTCTTTTGTTCTGTTAATAAGCACAGCTACATGTGCAGGGTCTCTTAACATGTTTGTGGATATTTATAGTTTTCACTTTAACTGTGCATACAATTTTAAATATGTGGCCAAGATATGTTGGCCACGATTAGCATTGCAAACATCATAGCCAAAAAAAACACAAATGATTTCACTCGTAAACTTGTAGATAAAATGCCTGTAGTCATGCCTAATGGTTTCCTTTTCTAGGTTTGTATCTTACTCAGGGGCACTACTAACACAAACATTTCACCTGCACTCTCCAACATCCCTATGGACAGGATGAACATAGATGTTAAATTTGGATGTATATTTTCCTGCTCGCAGTTAGTATGTGGTCCCCGTTCCAACCCGTGTGCAGCCTTCCCCGATTATCTCAAATGACTTTCACATGGAGCTGAGGTTAGCCGTTATTTCTCTTGGCTCTTCCCCATTGCAACAGACACTTCCTCTCCGCATTAAAAGGACCAAGTGATGTTCAGCTGACTGGGCTCAGGCCCAGCTCTTGATTTATACATTATTTAATTTCCTTCAGAAAATTGAAAACAGTGCTTTTAGGAATGGAAGTTGATATTTTTCATTTGCCTCAGAACTCTTTTAGGGCTAATATAATCAGCGGTTGCGCATATCAGCTTGTTTATGGAGGCTAGCAGTAATGGAACATGGAGCTAAAGGGCGTTTTATCTGAGTTCAGTAAACACAGGAACAGAGCAGCTCAGACATAGAACAGAATGTCGAGTCTGTAACTCCATGACAGGAGAGACTGTTCAGCGCTTAACCTAGAGACAACAGACGAGGGGATATTATCAATGTAAGGCTTCCTATGCTGTGCAGAACATTGCATTCCTCTGCAAGGTAGCAAAAGAAGCATCTATTTAGGTGTCACTATAATAAACATGACTGGGTTATATAAACTGCCTCGCGTCATGCGTGGTTAGCAGCTTCCCAAACAGCCGCAGTTTTACTGCGGCAGAATGGCACGGGCAGGCGAATCGTCGGTATGTTACGGTGGCTGCGAAGTTCGGATTCAATCCAGAACCAATCAATCCCCAGGCTCAGGCCAATGAAATCTGGCCTGGACCTGGTGATCGCTCCTGGCGAATGAGATTGTTCCCCTGCATGCCTATGTGTAAACACAGCAGGGGAAGTGATGCCATCTCTCCTCCTGCCAGTCGGTCTCCATTCCAGACCGAGGAGAGATAACATCTCACAGTAAGTGTACCAACACTACACTGACACCAGTTCATGTAGGTACACTTGCCACCCTCCGATCACCCCCCCCCAAGTTAACTCCTAGACCCCCGGTCACTGTGTCACCCAGTGCAGTGTTCAGATTTTTTTGATCACTGTACTTGTGTCATTAGTGACACTAATCCGTGTTAGGATATTTAGTGGTAGGCCCAGATAGGTCTAGGGACCCCCCCTAATAAAGGTTTAACCCCTTGATCACCCCCTGTCACCAGTGATCACTGTATAAGTGTCACGGGTGACACTGGTTAGCTAGATTTGTTTTTATAGCTTCAGGGCACCCACCCTATATTACCCAATAAAGGTTTAACCCCACCTGGCAGGTGACATCAGTTTTAGGGTCATTCAGAATCTGCGTCGCCCCAGGCAGCGTCAGATTAGTGCCAGTAGCGCTGACACCCACACACGCACCATACACCTCCCGTAGTAGTATAGTGTCTGAACAGATCAATATCTCATCTGATCAGAACTATATTAATGTCCCCAGCAGTTTAGGGTTCCCAAAAACACAGTGGGATCAGCTCAGATACCTGCTAGCACCTGTGTTTAGCCCCTCCGCCCAGCCCAGCCCACCCAAGTGCAGTATCAATAGATCACTTTCACTTACAAAAACACAACACACATAACTGCAGCGTTCGCAGAATCAGGCCTGATCCCTGCGAATGCTAACATTTTTTTTTGGTAGCGTTTCAATCGGTTGCTGACAGGTGCTTTTTTTCTTGTGAGTCTCACTACTGTACCAGTAAATTTAGAGACCAAAATGTCAAATCTAAGGTACAGTAGTGAAGAGGCCTACCCATTTCTGAGCATCAAAGATAGTGAAGAGGAAGTCACTCATCTGTCAGATTCAGGCTCAGAATACAAACCTGTAGACAGCAGCGGCACCCTCACAGATAGCTCTGATGACGGAGTAGTGGTCCCTACCAAGGTCAGGCGTACCGGACCCAGTTCTTCTGCTGTCGTTGGCATGCAAAAAACGCAGGGCTCTCGTATGGATCAGAGATCCAGTACTAGTGCCGCTCTTCCTTCTGGTGAACTGGCCAGCTCCATCGGCCTAGTACACCCTGGTTGTACATCCAGCACTGCAGTATCACGTGGTGACGTGGCTAGTCCCATAAGTGCAGTTCAAGCTGGCAAGGTAGCTAGCATGAGTAGTGTCCCGCTGCCACCAAGAAGACAAAGACAGGCTTGTCAACCCATAGTGCCCTTCCTTCTGCATTTGCCAATCCTAATTGGGAGCCCACCACTTCTGCAGCACCCGTACTTAATCCATTCACTGGCCAACACGGAATTCAGGTGGAAACAGTTGATTTTACGTCACTTGATTTTTATTCGCTTTTTCTTCAGTTTTTTTATAGATCTATTGTGGACCAAATCAATTTATATGCTGATCATTTCATCGCCGTTAATCCCCAGCTGACCTTTGTCAGAATGGAAACCAATTACGGTTTCCAAATTTAAGACCTTCCTGGGCCTATCCCTCCTCATGGGCATAACAAAAAGAGTGAGTTGCGGTCATATTGGTCCACTGACCCAATTCACCATATGCCCGTGTTCTCTGCCTCCATGACCGGGACACAATACGAGCAGATCTTGCGGTTCATGCACTTCAATGACAATGAACTCTGTCGTCCTCGGGGTGACCGTGAATTACACAAAATTCGGCCCCTCGTAAATCACTTCAAGCAACAGTTTGCAGCCTCGTTTACTCACCATCAAGTTGTGCACGTTGATGAGTCCCTGGTTAAGTTTTCTGGCCGCTTATCATTCAAACAGTATCTTCCCAGCAAGCGTGCTAGATATGGGGTCAAGATGTATAAGCTCTGTGACAGGGCCACAGGCTATACATATAGTTTTATGGTTTACAAGGGAATAGATAGTTATGTAGAGGCGGAGAACTGCCCAGACTACATAGGGAGTGCTGGTAAGATTGTGTGAGACTTGGTGTCACCCTTATTCAGAAAGGGGTACCACATGTATGTGGACAATTATTACATAAGCGTGCCACTTTTTAGCCACTTGTTTGATCACGAAATTGGTGCATGTGACACTGTGCGATCTAATCACTGGGGCTTACCCCTGCAGCTTGTAGATTCTTCTCTTAGGCTGGGGGGGCGAGGCTGCTTGAGATGTAATAATTTGCTCGCTGTAAAGTGGATAGATAATAAGAATGTTTTTGTTCTGTCCTCCCTTCACGCAGATACAACGGTCCAAATATCTACGGCGACTGGTGTTGTGGAGTAACCCCTCTGTGTCCACGAATATAACCTTAATATGGGAGGGGTGAACCTTAATGACCAGTTGTTGGCGCCGTACCTAATTGCCCATAAGGCCAGACGCTGGTACAAAAAAGTGTCTGTATACATATTTTAATTGGCTCTGCTGAATGCTTATGTGCTATACAAAGCTTCAGGATGAACTGTATCTTTCCTTAAATTCCAGGAAGAGATCATCACAGACCTTCTGTTTCGAGATGGTGCTGTGGCCCAACTTCCCAATCCAAATGCAGTAAGCCGGCTGCATGAAAGGCATTTTCCGCATGTCCTCTCTGGTACCTCACCCAAAGAAACCCCCAAAGAAGATGTTGTGTCTGTAGAAAGTGCAGATATAAGCGTGACACCCGCTTTTATTGTCCCTCCTGTCCTGACCAACCTGGTCTTTGCATTGGTGACTGTTTTGAACGCTACCACATACTAGTGGAGTATTAGCGTAGGGTACAGCATTGCACAGTCCTAGGCATACTAACACAGGGTCTCGAAAGATGTGATGGGCATCACATTTTGAGAGACCCTAATCTAGAATGTTTACAGTTTATATAAAAGTGAAAAATAAAGAAATAAAGAACACACAAAAAAAAAATAGTTTAATTTTTTTTTCTTCTGTCTATTGTTCTCTCTCTATTGTCTGCTCTATTGTTCTCTCTCTTTTGTTACTATATTTTAGGACTGTAGTGTTTTATTTTTACTATGTTTTATTGTATTTGCTTTGCAGGTATGGTAAGTCTTACTGTTATACTGTTATTGTTAACCATCATCTGCTTAGCCATTCAGCTGCAGCACGGGTTTATTTATTCTGACAGCAACAGAGTTTTCTCCCATGATACATAAAGCCTTGACTCTACCGCTGTAGGAGGTGATTTCACCACCACAGTTAGAAAAAAAAAGAGCATATATACCGTAGCATGGGGGCAGGGGTGGAGGAGCAATTTGCTCCTAATATTAGGGGCGGATTGCCCCCATGCTTCGGCATATATTTTTTAGCCATAGATTGCATTAAAAAAAAATTTGACTATGTTTTATTGTATTTGCTTTGCAGGTATGATAAGTCTTAGCCCTTGTACACATGATCTGAGATTCCGACGGAATGTGTCCGATCGAAGCGTTTTGTCAGATATTCCAACTGTGTGTGGTCTGCATTGGACTGTTTCCGTTGGAATATCCGTCGGAGTGACTTTTCCAACTTGCCAGAAATATTTTCCGACAAAATGCTTCGATCGGACATACTCCGATCATGTGTAGAGAATTCCGATCGGACAAAGTGCCACGCATGCTCAGATCAAATTCCTACATCAAAGCTATTGGCTACTAGCCTAAACGTAGTCCCATCGTAACGAAATTACGTCATCACGTTCTGAAAGATCGGATTTTCCGACAACTTTGTCCGACTGTGTGTATGCAACAGTTTCGGACAAGATCCATCGGACAAAATCCGATGGACAAAATCCGACGGATTTGGTTGTCGGAATCTCCGACTGTGTGTACAAGGGCTTACTGTTATACTGTTATTGTTAACCATCATTTGCTTAGCCATTCAGCTGCAGCACGGGTTTATTTATTCTGACAGCAACAGAGTTTGCTCCCATGATACATAAAGCCTTGACTCCATCGCTGTAGGAGGTGATTTCACTACCACAGTTTAAAAAAGTGCATATATACTGAAGCATGGGGGCAGGAGTGGAGGAGCAATTTGCTCCTAATATTAGGGGGGGATTGCCCCCATGATTCGGCATATATTTTTTAGCCACAGATTGCATTAAAAAATGTTTTATTTTGACTATGTTTTATTGTATTTGCTTTGCAGGTATGGTAAGTCTTACTGTTATACTGTAATGTTACTTTGCTTTATTGTTAACCATCATTTGCTTAGCAGGTACACCATTCAGCTGCAGCACTGATTTATTTATCTTGACAGCAACCGCGTTTGCTCCGACGATACCTAAATCAGTGACTCCAGCGATGTATGAGGTTAAAAGAAAACTCCACAGTTAATTAGAAATGATGTATGTATGCCCATCATTAGAAATCATTAGAAATGGGTGGATGAAGGGCGGTATTGTAATGGTGGGCATACCCACCGATCAATCTCTTTTTGTCCTTCAGCCCACAAGCTGCATGAAAAAAAGTACATTATATGCCCAACAAGGACCAGCAACGTATGTTGCTGGACTTTGAGTGGTTATACCAGAATGATCATCTTGGTATCATTCTTTTCAGCTGGCGGTCGGCTTTCATGTAGAAGCAATCCTAGTGGCTAATTAGCCTCTGGACTGCTTTTACAAGCAGTGGGAGGGAACATCCCCGAAAACCAATCACTGCCTTCAGGCTTTCTAAAGGTGAAAAATTGTGATTTTACTCGTCACTACCCATCACAGTTATGGAGGCCCTGAAATTTCCAGATAGCACTCCCCCCCCCCCCCCCCCCAAATGACTCCATTTTGTAAAGTAGATACCCCAAGGTATTTGCTAAGAGGCATGTTGAGTATTTTGCAGCTCTCATTTATTTTAAAAAATTAAGAAAGAAAATATATATATATATATTTTTTTTAATTTTCTAAACTTTGTGACAAAAAGCGAGATCTACAAAATACTGAATATGCCTCTCAGCAAATAGCTTGGGGTGTCTACTTTCCAAAATGGGTCATGGGGGGGGGGTTGTGCTATCTGGGCATTTCATGGCCTCCGAAACTGTAATAGGCAGTGAGGAGTCAAATCAAAAATTTACGTCCTTAGAAAGCCTGAAGGCGGTGATTGGTTTTCGGGGTCCTGTACGCTGTTAGACTGCACTCATGAGAAGCAGCAGAATGTATTTTGGGGTATAATTCCACATATAACCATGCCCTGTTTGAACAATATATAATTTAGTGATAACTTTGTGTAAAAAAAAAAAATGTAATATTCTCTAAACTTGTGGTAAAATATAAAATATTCCATGGACTCAACATGCCTCTCAGCAAAAAGCTTGAAGTGTCTTCTTTCCAAAATGGAGTAATTTGGGGGGGGGGTTGTGCTATCTTGACATTTCATGGCCTCTGAAACAGCGATAGGTAGTGAGGAGGTCAAATCACCATTTTACGCCCTTAGAAATCCTGAAGGCGGTGATTGGTTTTCCGGGGTCCTGTGTGCGGCTAGGCTCCCAAAAAGTCTCACACATGAGGTATCCCCATACTCAGGAGAAGCAGCAGGATGTATTTTGAGGTGTAATTCCACATATAACCATGGCACGTGTGAGCAATATATCATTAAGTAACACTTTGTGTCATTTTTTTTTTCATTTTTCAATCACTTGTGACAAAAAATAAAATATTCGATGAGCTCAACAATTTCCTTGGGGTGTGTACTTTCCAAAATGGGGTCATTTTGAGGGGGGGGCAGATTTGTACTGCCCTGCCATTTTAGCACCTCAAGAAATGAGATAGGCAGTCATAAACTAAAAGCTACATAAATTCCAGAAAATGTACCCTAGTTAGTAGATGCTATAACTTTTGCGCAAACCAATAAAATATACGCGTATTGACTTTTTTTTACCAAAGACATGTGGCTGAATACATTTTGGCCTAAATGTATGACTAAAATTTAGTTTATTGGATTTTTATAACAAAAATTAGAAAATATCATTTTTTTCAAATTTTTTGCTCTTTCTCCATTTCACAAAAAATCTAAATTGCAGAGGCAATCAAATACCATCAAAAGAAAGCTCCATTTGTGGGGAAAAAAGGACGCAAATTTTGTTTGGGTACAGCATTGCATAACCGCGCAATTACCAGTTAAAGCAGTGCCAAATTGTAAAAAGTGCTCCGGTCATTGAGCAGCCAAATCCTCTGGGGCTGAAGTGGTTAAACAAAATATGGCCTCTGACTCTTTTATATTGGTGTGTACTTGAACTGGTCTTCCCATAAGAATTTACTGAATCATAATGGAACCTTATCATTGGGGATCTCATAACAATGGCAGAAATATGTGCTCTCCTAGGCAGGGCCAAATGTTCATCACTGCACCCTGTAGGCACACAGCCTAAGGCCGGCCATAAACAGAGCAAATTTCTTTCCTGGAAGCACACAATCAGTGTTGATGGAGGAATCCGTCCCGCTGAGCCATTGTGTTCTCCCAGTGGGAAGCCATCCCCACCAGGAGAACACAGTGATCATTGCTAGCTGCTATAACAGCCACTTACAATAATTACAATTAAAGTCCAGCGGGCTGGTTGTACCCAAGTCCGGAAGGCTGGTTGTAGCCAAGTTGATCAATCTTTCAACTTGGGTACATTCAGCATGCCCATACACAGTTCAAATCTCAGCCTTTCCTGCTGATCCGTCCGAGATTTGAACCGTCTATGGCCGGCTTGAGGCACCAGCGTTTTTTACTTTTATGCAGAAATATTTTTGTGTTTTACTGGTTTAAACCTGGTCAAGAATACAAAAAAAATAAGTAGGTGAGGTTATGGGGTGATTGTGTTCCCACTGATAACAGAAAATGTGTGGCTGACAACTATACAGTGAAAAGTCTCCTCTTTACCTCTGCCACCTTGCAAGTACAAAGAAGAGTCAATGTTGTTACCTTGAAGACATATTTGAGGTGCTTTGGTATAAACAAGAAGTAAAATATGTGACATAGAAACTGTCTTGATTAATGACTGCAACAAATTGCAACACAGAAGGAATTCCTATGATGTCCATCGTCTGAGCGACAGAAAAATATCAGTTTATTTTTTTTTAATTCTTTATATAAGGTATGCGGTTGAATAAAATGGTATGGCATTACATAACATAGTCAATGAAATCCATTAATAGACTGTAATATCACCCAGTCAAAGAGTCGATGGGCATTAATGAAATAACAGACAAGGTTTCAATACAGCAATATGGGGTATCTGTAATCTGTTGGCAATAGCCTCTACAACAAATATATCCTTTTTTTTTAACCTGTAGTGTGGTGGAAACCCAAAAGATAGAATTTATTTGTCATACACAAATCAGTAGAAAAAAAAAAGAAAATGGGAAAAACCCTATCTAACAGATACTGAACCATCGCAAGGTAGGGAATAAAACAAAGATAGTGTACAAAATATGGCTCTAAGCTCCATGTGTCAAATATTCATCCAAGAGCCAGAACATATCCCAAAATAGCCACAGTGTGTTGTTTTCCTCTGCCCTGTCCCTAAGGGCAGCCATCAGGTGTTCCATCTGATGAATATCGCTCACCCTGGTGAACCACTGTGACACCATAGGTGGAGATTGTTGTTTTCACATGCTGGGGACACATGCCCTGGCTGCATTTAGAAGCTGTTTCAGTAAGGATTTACGATATTGCTTATTGGACATAGGGGTCAAATTTAGGAGCACTGCTGCCGGGTTGTCATAGAAAGAAACGTCAGCAAGCTTGTGAGTGATCTGCAGGACCTACTGCCAAAAAGAGGCCAGCTTCGGACAATCCCAAAAGATGTGGAATAGTGTACCAGTCTGGGTACCACATCTCCAGCATAACGGGCTATGTCCTGGGAATATGGACGCTAGTACCGATGGAGCCCTGTACCAGCATGTCAAGATTTTAAATGTGATCGCCTGATATTTGGCGCAAAAGGAAGACTTATGTGCAAAGAAGAGGATACTTTTTTTTGATCCTCTGTGAACGTAACGTTAAGGTCTCTTTACCGTTTCCTCAAATATGAAGGGTCGTGTTGAGATGTGACTGCAAGTAAATTACTTTAAGAACAGGATAGAGATTTCCGTAAGAGCTCATCTCCCAAGCATAGGTTCTCAAACAAAGTGGGTTGTCTACAGAAATGACCATGGGTCTGGGAGGGACCGTAGAAAGTGGGACTATTGAAACATTTTCCACTTACCTAAAATAGAGGATTCGAGGGCTGGATACAAGATTGAAGGCTTGACCCACTCAGAGGGGCCAAGAAAGGTAGAAGCTCTAACCAAGCTCAGGTCTGGTTGGACCTGGAAAGCTTTGTCAGAGAGACCGGGCACAAAATCCAAGTGGCCAATAATAGGCGTCGGCAGAGAGGAAAAGCTGGACATCTCCACTATCCTGTAACCCCGGCAAACTTTGTGCAAAGTGGATTCGATCAAAGGGTGTGGAGAGGAAAACTGGGAGTACTTAGTCCTACTTCAGGGGAGGCCAGCTAAGGGGTCGGCACGGATTCCTGTTCCAAGGAGACCCATAATTTATGGGTTGTCTGCACCAGTCAACCACTCTGTTCATGTGGACCGCCATGCAATATAGCACTGGGTCGGGGAGGCCAACCCCTACTCTGAGCTTTGGTCGCTGTAAAAGTGATCTCTTTAGCCATGAAGGTTTACCCTGCCAAACATAATTAATAAAAATCGGTCGGAGCTTGCGAAAGAAAATTCTGTGGTATCCTAACTGCCAGTGCTTGTAAAATATACAGCAGATTCGGTATGATGTTCTTTAAAACATTGCATCTACTGAACCAAGAAACAGCCAGCGTCTTCCATTTGTCTAGGTCTGTGGAAAAAAGTTCAGAAGAGGCTGGAAGTTGTGTTGGAAAATGAGGTGGAGTTTGGAAGGAATCTTGGTGACCAGGTATTGGATAGCTTGAGGAGCCCAGCTGAAGAGGAAGTTGCCACTAAGGTGCACTAGAGAGCTAGGAGTAAGAGAGACATTAAGTTCTTCCGACTTTTGCAGATTTACCTTAAAGTCTGACAGGTCGCCATACTCGTGTACTGCAGATAAAAGGACCGGAAGAGAGACAAGCGGCTCTGATATGTAGAACAGTAAATCGTCCGCATAACCAGCAATTTTATGGGGGTATTAATCCTCTAATGTCGGGCTTGAGCCTAATGTGTTGCAACAGAGGTTCTAAAGAAAGTATGAAGAGGAGCGGGGAAAGCAGGCACCCTTGTCTCGTTCCGTTATTTATAAAAAAGTATTTGGAAGCGGCTCCATTCACCTTGACTGTTGCAGTAGGGGGTCTAATAAATAGCAGAAATCCAAAATAGGATAGCTGCCGGCATCCCAATATGTCGTAAGGTGGCCAGAAGAAAAGTCCAATTCACCCTGTTGAATGCTTTTTTACCGTCTGTAGAAAACAGGATGAATGGAGTGTTAAGATGCTTGGCCCTTGCTATTACTTCAATAGTCTGTATCGTGTTGTCCTGGGCTTCTCTGTTGCGGATAAATCTGACCTGATCCAGGAGGATTATGCACTGGAGAACTGAGCACAGTCGCTCAGACAGAATTTTCATGAACAATTTGAGGTCACAATTATGCAAAGAGATGGGCCTATAGCTGGCACAAAGGAACGGGTCTTTTCCTGACTTGGGGATTACAGTGATATTTGCCTGTAAGAGGTCTGTTGGCAAGGCGTGGTAATCCAAAATTGCAATAAAGGCGGTAACAAAATGGGTCGCTAGATGCTCGTGAAAGATTTTGTAATATGAAATTGTGAAACCATCAGGTACAGGTGCTTTCCTGGCCGGGTGCTCATGAGTAGTTCTGTGGAAATAGGTTGCGATAGCAACTCCATCTCTTCCTCATTAAGAGAGGGAAAATTTGCAGCTCTAAGATAGGCAGCTATTGCCTTCAATCTGTCTGAGGGCAGGGCCATGGTAGAGGGGGAATGTAGGTTATAAAGTGCTGCAAAAAAAAAACACAGGACAACTCCGCAATCTCCAGGGACTTATGGATTTTGCTGCCTGTGGGAGTGGACAATGCTGAGAATACGTTGGATTCGTATGGCATTCGCCAATGATCTGCTGCATTTGTCTCCATATTCATAAGCTTGTTTTTGGCCTTAAAGTGGAGGTCCACCCTGAAAAAAAATTACATAGAAACGCAACAAAAAATTGAAAAAATAAAGAAATACATTTTTTACTCACCAGAAATGCCTGTTGCTAGTCAGATCGTCCTAATCTGCCACTTCCTATTCCATGGTGATCTTCAGTCTTCTCCCCGTGTTGATTTCTGGGAAATGTGGGCACGGTGTCTTCTGGGACCTGTGTGTGTCACAGAAGACAGCCGGGGGACTCGCACATGCGCAGTAGGAAATGGGCAGTGAAGCCGCAAGGCTCCACTGCCTGTCTCCCTTAGTGAGGATGACGGCGCCGGCCCACGATATGTGGGACAGATTGGCCGACATCGCCACGGGCGCCCTGGGCAGGTAAGTGTCCTTAGTAAAAGTCAGCAGCTACAGTGTAGGGCTGGAACACTGCCTTAAAGAATGGGTGTTCCCCAATTTACTCTTGTGCTTTTGTAGACGAGTTACCTCTGCCTCCAGCACAGTTCTTGTTAGTATTGAAAAAGAGGTCCAGCTCTCGCAAAATATCTGCTTTAATATCAGGGTCCTGTAAGAGGGATTCATTTAATCGGCAAGTGGCGGATCTTGGTGTCAGGTATTGCAAGGCTATTTCCACTGAGATTGGAGCATGGTCAGCTATGGCCAATATGAGCATTAGATACAATCGAGATGGTAGCGTGGGAGACCAGGAAAAGGTCTGTACAAGAGTATGAGCCATGAACCGGTGAGAAAAAGGTATAGTCTCATTCCTGTGAATGAAGGATAAGCCAAATGTCAACCAGCTGGTGAGAGTGAAACAGTTCCCTAACTCAATATTTGCTCTCTGGGATAGGGCAGAGGAGCCTGTCAATGAATTCTTGCAGGGATCAATAGTAAGGTTAAGGGTACCTTCGGCAAAAGAAGTCAAGGTGGGTAGACATGTTTTGAGCACTGGAAGCTGATCCAAATTTTGTAGATACAAGTTCACCAGAGTGAGCGTCTGCAACTGGAGTTTGCCTTTTACAAAGAGGTATCTACCCTCCTGGTCAGTACAGAGGTCTAGGAGTTGCCAAAGTACAGTTTTGGCCAGAAGAATACCTGTCCCTTTTGATTTAGATGAATAAGCTGTAGGTAAATGTTTACTGTGCAGTTTCGGAATTCTGTCAGTTCGGAAGTGAGTTTCCTGTAAGAACACAACTTTAGGGTGTTGTCTCCAAAGGTCTGAAAGACAACTGGATTGCTTTTCAGGAGCATTAAGGTCCTTCACATTCCAGGACAGGAGTTTCAGTGTCATTTTAGAGATGTGAGTTCTGGCCGTTGACCCTCGCCAAAACTTAGAACGATGGGTAGAGTGGGACATGGGTGGGTGGGGGGTTGAGAGGAAGAGCAGAGGTTAGGCTGAGGGATGGGAAAGGAAGAGAAGGAGACGAAGAGGGTAAAAAGAACTGCAAGAGAAGGCAAGGAAATTAGAGGAGATAAAAGGAGGGAGAAAAAGTGTGGATGAGGTGTGCGAGAATTATTTCTCATTTCAAAGGGAGGACTACTGCCAATATGGGCAGCAAAGGCCTAGTGGAGGAAGAGGTAAGGCACTTCAGAGATTGATCGCCTGGGCCGCAGGGATCCCCCATACAGCCCAGTGCCATGAGGGGCCTACACAAGGACAGCACTAAAGAATTTACTTCTCGTTAATATAAAAAAAAAAAAATCAAAGAATACAAGCAGTGTTAAAAAAGGGGTTGAGTATGCAAGCCCTAACTTTAAGCAGAGCTAAAGATCATTAGATGGAGAGACCATTCGCCTTCCACGAGCCGAAGTCCTTCCCTTTCTTGTCCCTACATGAGTGCCAGCTTTGTACAGCTACATGTATTAACTCGGTATAAACCCATGCAATTAAACACTACATTGACCCCAACGGGGGCACCCTTAAAGAGCAATGTCCCTACTGCCAAGTGATCCGCCAGCTGTCTTCATTGCACGGTACCTTGGAAAATACAAAAAATCAAAAAAGAGGGGATCCATAGATGGTAGAGTCAGGATACTCCCAGACCGATAATGAAATGGGATCAGATGCAGCAGAACACACACCACGAATAGATAATCAAAACAGAATATTATGAAGCAAGATAAACATTTAAACAACACCTCAACAGAAGACAGGGACACAGGGGCACCAGAAGCACTTTGTGTCTTCCTAATAGAAAGGGTATGTGCTCTTGACAACTCCGCCATAACACAAAGGGGGAGGGGAGGGAGTCTCATGATATCAAGACAGAACAATTACTAAGCTGCAGTTAATGACAGGGATTAGATTTCATTGTCCTGAGGAGCTTGTGGTCTTCTGCGCTGAGAGCGACGATTTCGCCGGGACCCCTGAGGTCTGCCAGTTGGAATCGCTGTGGGGTGGCTAATTATTGTTGGTAAGAGGAATTAAGGAGAGGCACTAGAGGCATCACAAGCGAACTGAAGAAGGTTGGAAAATCCAAGGGATGCCGAAGAGTGTACGATCGGCCTCCCCTACATGCAAGCAGATGAAAAGGATAGTCCCACTTATAGGTGATCCCCAGTTCACCAAAATTCTCCAGAATGGGCTTCATAGATTGGCGCATCTGGAGGGTCCTCCAGTATACGCCCATTAAAAGAAGGACCTGTGCACCAGCAAAGTCCATGGGCCTCCTGTGCCAAGCCCATTGGAGGATGTCCTCCTTTACAGAGTAATTGTGCAGGCAGCAGAGGACATCCCTGGGTCTGTCTTCGGCGGGACTCCTGGGTCCTAAGGTCCTGTGGACTCTGTCAATAATGATGGTGGTCTCAGGGGGCACTCCAAGTACTTAAATATTAAATATGGTAGTTACCATTGTTTTGAGGTCTATCTGTCGAGTGGCTTCTGGCCATGAATTCTGATGTTGCTTCTGCGATTTTCCAAATCGTCCAGAAGCAGATGCAGCTGTGCAACTTGGTCTGACACCTTGTTGCGTGCCAATTGTAAACTGGAGATTTCTTAATGGAGGGTGGCAGTGGCAGTTTCCAATGAGGAGACTCGAGTGCTCACCACTGCTACCTTCCGTTTAAGCCCCATGAGCTCTCTGCAGGGTGCCGCCTCTACACAGGAGGCTAGTGAGTCAAAGTCCTCTCTGGTGGGTAATTTCTGCAAGAGGGCCCACAGGGTCTGGTCAGTGAGAAATGAAGAAGGGGACTCCTGTGAGGGCAAATTATATAAGTATATAAATCTCACTGTGGATGTAATTTGCGCAGCTGAGGTCAGTGGCACGCCTGATACAGGGATATGATACTGGGAGGTTTGTGAGCACAATGGAGCCCTGTGCTCCCCCTGTGGAGCGGTGAGCAAAGAGAGTGATCGCTTGGAGGAGGAAACGGAGGCATATCAATGCTGCGATCGAATCTCTCTCCCCCTCCATCAGCTGCAGACAGGCTAAGCTCCGTCCTCGTGGCAGGTGTCGGCGCCATCTTGGCTGGGTCTGGGGTGGATGCGGCTGGCTGCACTGAGATTAGGAACCATTCCATGGAGGCAGCAGGGTCCAGTACTTGCGATACCACTTTCCTGTCTTACAGGGCGATGTGGGGAGAATATGCAGTAAATCTGAATAGGTAAGCAGCTGGAGAGCCGCAGACTGGAAGCTCAGGGAAAAAATGTCTTCAGGCTTCCATCCAGAGACCATGCCCCAAAATATCAGTTTATAAGTGTTTTCAGGGATAATTACATCTATGACTGAAATAAGTCCATTAGTTGAATTACATGAAAAATTATGTACAATTACACATGGAATTTATCCTGAAACTTATGAATTAGACCATGGGTCTCCAAACTTTCTAAACAAAGAACCAGTTTACTGTCCTTCATTCTTTATGGGGGCCATGCTATTGCCAGTGGGAGTAGAAAATGCCTTGGCATCAATGCCCCAAAATTGGTTTTAATGGGATAAATCGTGCCCCATTGTTGGTATCTGTCAGGTCACCTGAGACAAGGTGACAGATGCACTCCGTAGGAGTCGGAAGTGCACCTCTAGGTAGTAGACCTTAGGACTGACTGCTGCGGATTGTACCCAGGGAGATTCAGGACACTGGTCTACGTAGGAGCAAGAGCATAGATTCCCCAGGGCGCGGAGTCTAAGAGCCAGCAGGTGTTCACCAGAGCCTCCAGTGGTGAGGATGGACTTGGCTGCAGTCTGGCTCCAGGTCGCGGCCCCTAGGGTCTCACAGCTCACACTCACAGTAGACTACAGGAGAAGGAAACAGCAGGCTGGAACAACAAGAATAGTAAGGGGATAAGGCAGAGTTCAGGGCAACTAGCAGACAGGAACAACAGAGTAGACGCCAAAGGTTCAGGGTCACAGGCAGACAGGGATGGTCAGGGACATGCCAAAAGGTCAAGGTCACAAGCAGACAGGAATCGTTGAGAACACGCCAAGGTCGGTAACAGAGACAAACGAAGAGCACACGGCAAGCAGGAAACAGGAAGCCAAACACACAATGAATACACAATGGTTGATCAGCACTGTTAGCTTGCAGTGCACAGGTTAATATAGGGTTCCCTGATAGGGCCTGGGGTGGAACCATGCTTAGAGGAGAGGTTATAAAAACCACCAGGTGGAAGTGGCTGGCCTCTTAGTCAGAACACATGAGAGGAGTTAAGCAACCAGAGGAAGATCACTGCATAACCATGACAGTATCAATGAAAGAATAGTGCTCCATTAATGGTGTCGGTTGGTGAAATAGTGCCCCAAGGGCTAGGTAAAGGCAAACAAAGGACCACATCCGGGCTGCAGTTTGGAGACCACTGAATTAAATAATGCAAATATTGTATATTTACAGAGTCCTTTAATGTCATGGTCAAAAATAGGGACAACTAAACAGAGGATGAAATTAAATCTGACTTTTTTTTCAAAAATTCTGATGGACCTAGAAATAGAACATGTTTTAAATCTTTCCGACGGAATCAATTCCTATGGATAAAACCGTTCGTATGTATGCTGATCCGACGGACCAAAAACAACGCAAGGGCAGCTATTGGCTACTGGCTATTGAACTTCCTTTTCTAGTCCCGTTGTACGTCATCGCATTCTAAACTAACAGACTTTGGTGTGATCGTGTGTAGGCAAGTCCGTTTCAGCGGAACTCCGTCAGAAAGACCGTCAAATTTTATTCTGACGGAAAGTCCGGTCGTGTGTATGCGACATAAGAATACTCAAACAGCAGCTGCATCTGACTGGATGCAGGTGCTATTCAACTGACAATTTTCCATTTAGCGTCTTTTTTTCAGTTGAAGGATGTAGTATGGGAGGGTGCCAGCAGGGCCAACCAAGGAGAATATTTTGGCCCTTTCATCAGGAACTGGACGCAATGGGGTTTATTTACTTTGCACTACAAGTACACTTGAAACTGCAGTTGCTGTAGATCTGAGGAGGACATGCAAGGAAAAAAAAAAACAGCATTTAATGCTTGCACATGATTGGATGATAAAATCAGCAGCACTTCCCCTCATTTCAGATTTTCCCCTCAGATGTACAGCGACTGCACTTTCAAGTGCACTTGTAGTGCAAAGTGGATTTGCCTTTAGTAAATAACCCCCAATGTGCTCAGTATATGGCTAGTTTTCCTCTTAAAGACTCTACAAGAGAGCACAGCTGACATAGGAGGGTAGTTAAGAAAAGCATATGTGTTCCCAAATGCTTACATGAATTTAAAAATGTGACAGGTGAAAGTCTAGTGACCGTATGCATGTCTGTGAATGTGCCCAGCTGTTCCAATGGTACATATAGACTGAAAAGCACCCAGCACAGGAATGAATGTAACCCATGCTTGGGTACGGTTTTGGTTAAGTCAACTGGTGTGGTAATATTAGTAATACATTTTGCCTGCCTACTTGAATTGCTGTGAATCTGACCTGGAATCTGAGTGAAGAGATATAAACAAGTTTGGAAACACCTGTTTAACATTTCTGGGTTTTAGCAGTATGCAGCGACTCTATTCTTCGCTTGGTGCAGCACAGGAACTCTGCTCAGAGTCTCATTTTACAGATTGTTGAGCTGTGCTGCTAGTTCCCTATTGGGCTGACTCTGCATTCATTCCTGCAGTGAGGTCCACATATGTTGTGAAAAAGAGCCAAGATTGTTTGAGCATTGCAACTAGGTCAGGAAATTAAAAATTAACTCTGGAGCGGTGATCTTACAGTGTTTGGCACTGCTCTTTGAGTAATGTGTCCATTAGGAACTGGATTCCTTCTCCGCACCCTTTCAGGAAACAAGAAAACTTGCTCCAGAGAATACTTCAGTGGTCTGCAGCTAGACAAATGTCTTGTTGAATAAATATCTTTATTAACACCAAAGGGACACCCTTATTAGAAACCTGGCCCAGAACTGTATGTAATGTAGACTACAACACAATGTCCAATCCAGGCACTGCATTTATTTTCTGTGCACAGACAAGAGGATCTACTATATTTATGGATATGCTTGGGAAAGACTAAAAAATATATATTTTCTCTATTTTCTTTAACATTTGAAGAGGATTGACAGTTTATACTCTTTGTATGTTTTACGCTTTAAATCGCGGTGATTAACTTCCTAGATATAGGGAGACTGATGTACAGCCCCTGACATCACCAGAGGGGCTCATGTTATAGTTAGTGTTTATAATTACTTGTACAGTCCCTCTAAAATAGGCCATACAATATGTAATTTATGCAAGATTCATGATTCACCCTTCCACGCAGTTCGTGTCAAAGGGGAAATCCATCCTGCAGCTCGTTTGTGTTTTGCCAGCAGGGGAGGTGGTTGGCGCAAAGGGGTTAATCAATAAATACTTTAAAACTGTAAACAAAATCAGTGGGGCACTCTTCAAATATGCCTCTGACAACTGGCAAAGACCTCCTCAGCCTCCTGCTTAAATAGGGGTCCTGGAAATTTCTGTACTGTTCTGGGGGGGAGTCAGGTGATGTTAAATGACCCATCGTAGAGGACCCCTCAGAACATTCCCAATCAGCTGACAAAACCCCCCACTGAAATCAATCAATGGGAAGCTTGAAACTACTGCCACCATCCCATGAGGAACGGGCTCCCCCCCCCCCCCCAAGCTGCAATTGCCAAACCACTAGTGACTGATATTAATATTCAGAAGAGAAGAGAGTGGTGCAATAGCCATAAATTGTGGACTATCAATCAATGGAATACTGTAATATGGTCCGATGAATCAATCTTCACACTGTTTCCAACCACTGGACCTGTTTACACGTGGTGAACACTGTCCAAAGCTTACGACCAGGACTGTCTTGTGCCAACAGTAAAGAATGGTTGTGGCACAATCATGGTTTAGGCAGCCATATCTTGGTATTCTGCAGGCCCCATCATCACCTTGAAAGGTAGAGTCACTGACAGCGACTATGTACAAATTTTTGTTGACCATGTGCACCCCAAGATACAGACATTGTTTTTACGAAGAATATGCCCTTGACCAAGATGATAAGGCTCTGATTCACACAGCTGGTATTGTCAAATCGTGATTGACGAGCATGCAGACCAAGTTTTGCACCTTCCCTGGGCACCGCAGTTGTATGGCTGGCCATACACGGTTCAAATCTCGCTCGGTTCAGCAGGAACCACCCAAGATTCTGACCGTTAATGGGCAGGCTGAATGTACAAAGTTGATTGATCAATCAACTTGGGTACAACCAGCCTACCATATTCTCTCATGATTATCGCTAGCAGTTACTATAGTCGCTAGTGGTAATCACGGTCTTCTAATTGTTGATTCCCCTGTCAGCACTGTCTGTGGTTGCAGGAAAGAAAATTGTACCATGTATGGTTACCTACTTAATGTGCTGTTTTGTTTAAAAAAAAGTTTTGACTCAGTTTAGGATTTCATTGACAGAATGGTAGTTTAGTAATTTTTTATTATAGAAAGACAAATGGTATAAGCTTTAAAAACTGAAAAAATACATTGTAGATTAGAAACGCTCGGCATGCAGATGTCCATAGAAAGCCCTAACTGTGAAAACAGTAATACTGACACTGTATACTATACCCCAAACATACTGACGTTTTATATTTCTGACTTATAGGCATAATGACATTTCATGACATTTTCTACTCACTCATGCTCATTATAGTGTGAAAGGCAAGTGTCACGGTGTAGCAGCAGTTTCAGTTTTCAGATTTTTAAAAAAAAATTTAAAGTACCTCTTGCTTTCAGCTTTATCCTCTGAAAAAAAAGGGGGGATAAGAGGAAAACAAAACATCACTTGCTGTTAATGTGGTGCCTGCTAGACCCAGCTCTTGCAGCATTAAACCATCTGCCAGCTGGAGCACTTTAGAGGCTCTCAGAAAAAGGAAACACTGCACTAGCACTTTGTACAATCTAAAGCATAATCTATTGGATTATGTTTGCTACAGCTATGTTAATAGCGCTCTTGTATACACGGACATTTTTTCAGTCATTAATTGTTCAGCATCAGCTTCATTCACTCACGTAATCCATTTATTATGCTGCTCAAGCAAAGCATATTGGATGTTTATGCAAAGTTTGCAGCTCCATTTCCTCTCTGGTTTGTTTCTGTATAGGCTGACATTTGTTTGCTGCCTTTTTACATGCAGATGTTACTTCCTTTCACAATTCCATGGCGCATTCCCCTAAATGGCAATCTTCCCCTTCAGCTTTGCATCTAAAAATAGGATGGATTTTCATGGCATGTGCTGCTGCAACCAGAGGCTTGAAAAACTCACTTGATTTATGCTCTGTCCTGTTTCTGAAATCAAGGTTGCTTACATAGGAAAAGCTCCCTGTTGGCTTGTCTGTCACATGTATGGATAAACATCAAGTAAGAACGGTATAGATGTGTATTGTATTTAATGAGCACTGAGCAATCTCTCAAGGTAAGCTCATGGTGCATAACCTTTGGACAATTTACCTAGAGCAATGGCTACCTTTGGGTTTATATAATAGGGCACTGCAGAGATCACGGATGATGGGTGAAGTACACTGATGTATTTGAACCAATGACAAAGTTCACCCACTCTATAGGTTTGGAAATCTCTTCCAAAATATCTCTTTCTTTTTTGATTAAAGTGTCCCGGGCTTAGTTAAAGTAAATATAAATCCAATCAGTCAAATATCATATACGTTTTAATACTTTAAAACAGAATTCAATTTTCCCAAATACATTTAAAATAAATAAATAATAAAAAAACGCTTTTCCGATTGCTTCTAGTGTTTTTTTTTTTTTTTTTTGTGTGTACACTGCACAGCACATGAACCATGCAATGTACATCCTGGCTCATCTTCGGCACAGATCTGCTGCCAGGGACAGTGCAAATCTTTTGTTTCATCATCGGTGGCAGACCAATAGCCCAAAAGGAGCTTCGGGGAACCTGAAAAGATAGTGGCTTAGATAGCGTTAGATGGAGTCTGGACAGGAGCCTGGGGCTGTTGTTGTTGGATAAGGGCACGGTAGTAGGTAAGTGCCCCAGATCACTTATGCCGCGTACACACAAGCGGAATGTCCGACAGAAAAAATCAGACGGAAGCTTTTCATCGTATATTCCGATCATGTGTATGCCTCATCTGACTTTTTTTCAAAAATTCTGACGGACCTAGAAATAGAACATGTTCTAACTATTTCCAAAGGAACCAATTCCTATCGGGAATACCGCTCGTCTGTATGCTGTTCCGATGGACCAAAAACCACGCATGCTCTGAAGCAAGTACGAGAGGGAAGCTATTGGCTGCTATTGAACTTCCTTTTTCTAGTCCCGTCATACTTGTTGAACGTCACCGCGTTCTTTACGATCGGACTTTGGTATGATCGTGTGTGCGCAAGACAGTTTCAGCGGAATTCCTACGGGAAAACTGGTCGTGTGTATTACTGTACTTCTGCTTTAACCACTTAAGCTCCAGAAGGTTCACCCCCCCCCCCCCCTTCCTGACAGGCCATTTTTTTGCAATGATGCGTTGCGATGCTTTAACTGACATTTGCGCAGTCGTGCAGCACTGTACCCAAATAAAATTGATGTCCTTTATTTATTTTTTACAAATAGAGCTTTCCTTTGATGGTATTTGATCACCTCTGCGTTTTTTATTGCTTGAGATATAAAAATAAAAAAACAGACAATTTTGAAAAAAATATATATAGTTTTACTCTTTGCTATAAAACATATCAAATAAAAAAAAAAAAAAAAATATCTAATTTCTTTATCAGTTTAGGCCAATATGTATTCTGCTACGTTTTTGGTAAAAAAAAATCCTGATAAGCGTATATTGATTGGTTGGTGCCACTGGCCCATTATAGCTCAGAGGGTTTAGTATAAGCCCCACACTATATAGGGCCGCCAGCGCGGCGGCCTTGCGTAGTGTGTTTCAGCGGCTCATAGAGAGACAGATAGGCAGAGACAATGTCTTCAATTCTTTTGAACCTAGTGCAATTACAGTCGGTATATTGTGTCCCCTGCACAGTGTACACCTGAAGCTACCCCAATTGCTGATGTTGTTCTAGTCCTATACCACAGGCAGCTGCAGCAGTTACAGTCGGTGTATTGTGCCACCTGCACAGTGTACACCTGAAGCTACCCCAATTGCTCATGTTGTTCTAGTCCTATACCACAGGCAGCTGCAGCAGTTACAGTCGGTGTATTGTGCCACCTGCACAGTGTACACCTGAAGCTACCCCAATTGCTTGTGTTGTTATAATCCTATACCACAGGCAGCTGTAGCAGTTACAGTTGGTGTATTGTTCCCCCTGCACAGTGTACATGTCACGTACCTGATGGTCGAGCCCACGGATGCAGGGAGCGGCTTCTCGTATTCTTCTGGCTCAAGAACTCCTGATAGAGCAGACAGAGGTTCAGGAGCGCAGGAGGAGCACAAGTGCCTGACAGGTCACAGATGCAAAGGCTGGTCCGGACTCCAAGAAGCAGAAGGAGAACCAGATGCGGGCTGGAACTGGGACCAGCGGTGAGCAGGAGCAGCAGGAGCACTCAAACCGGATCAGAAATGTAGGTGTTTAGTAGATCAGGACACCAGCGGATCTCAAGCAGGCCGGGTCAAACACTGGCGGGCAGGAACAGTACCAAGGCGGCAGGCAAGGCGTAGATGTCGTCAAGCCAGGTCATACACAGGCAGGCAGGATCGGTACCAAAGCAGCAGGCAGAAGAATAGTCGAGCCAAGCCCGGGTCGGTGGCAGGCAGCAAACAGAGAGTAGTCAGAGGCAAGCCGAGTAACAGGTAGCAGGTAACGGACAAAGTAATAGCAGGAGGTTTCTCAGGAACACTGTAGACCGGACAGCAGGGAGGCAAGGTGACAGGTTCCTTTAAATAGCCCCTTTGGCGCCAAGATCCGTCATACTCCGTGCACCGACGCACGCTTGTGCTCACGCACGCATACTCGTGCGCGTTTGTGCGTTCTCATTAATGTTACCACGCACGCAAGTGTGCCCATTAGCGTTATCGAGCACCCGCGTGCGCCTGTTAGCGTGCACCCACGTGTGTCCATTAGCGTGCAATTGCACGCGCCCGTATGTGCCCTCGCGCACCCGCATGCGCCCACCTGTGTTAACGCCAGTTGGCTCTCCTGCTGGGGATTCTGCGGGTAAGACTTCTGGAAATAGCCGGGTGATCAGAACGTCCTTCTTGACAGTACACCTGAAGCTACCCCAATTGCTTGTGTTCTTCAGATCTTATACAACATGCAGGCAGCTGAAATAATTACAGTCGGTGTACTGTGTCATCTGCTCAGTGTGCACCTAAAGCTACCCCAATTGCTGGTGTTCTCATCTCCCTTCAGGCCATTAGTATGTCTGGAAGGCCAACAAGGAGAGGCAGACAGTCATGAACCAATAAAAGAGGGCAAGCAGGCTCTGTGTCTAGAGGCAACAGTGCTGGTCGTGGACACGGTGCATCGTCATCAGCATGTGGCCATGGGACACGCTTGTCCTTATTTTTGGCAGCTGGACGTGTTGAGCCGCAACATGCCGGAGACTTGGTAGAGTGGATGACCAAGCCCTCCTCATCCTCTCACCCAGGCTCAGGGTACTGGAAAAACAGCTGCCAACGCGGCCTCTTCCCTTGTCTCAATGGCATCAGTCACTCCTTCCCTAGACCCACCATGTCCTCCTGAGAAGTTCCCCGAACTGTTTGAGCACAGTGTTGGGTACATGCTCCAGGAGGATGACCAGCGTTTTGAAGGTTCTGATGAGGATACCCAGCTAGAGGAAGGCAGTAGCGTGAGCCCAGAGAGAGGGGATGCCCAAGAAGGACAGCAATCTGGCAGTCATGTTCCACCAGCTGCAGCATACTGCTAGGTTTGCTCCAGTGATGAGGAGGGAGGGGATGATGAGGTCACTGACTTCACGTGGGTGCCTGATAGGAGGAGGAGGAGGAGGCACATATCCAACGAGGTAAGATGCCCTCCAGGGGCCAGCTTAAGAGCAGCACACCGACTGAATCACACCGCAGAGCTCCGCCTATGCAGGGCGCTGCCTCTGCACGTTATTCCAAAAGTTCTTTGGTGTGGGCCTTTTTTGAGACGAGTGCATCAGATCACACCGCTGCTATTTGCAACATATGTCTCAAGCATATCTCGCGTGGCCAAAACATCAGCCGTTTGGGCACCACATGCTTGACCAGACATATGTTGACCTGCCATGCAGTTCGTTGGCAAGCCTACTTAAAAGACCCACACCAAAGAACAAAGTGGACCTCTCCTTGCTCCTCATCAGCTGTGATCTCCAACCCCACTGTACCTTCAGTCCTCTCTGAAACCTGCACTGAGAGGAATGAAGGTGTAGAATTAGGTGTGTCACAGCCAATAACTTGGGGGCACTCTGCTAGCAGTACACCGGCGTCTGATTTTACCAGGCAAATTTCCCTGCCCCAGCTGCTGGACCGTCGAAAGAAGTTCCCTCCCAGCCATCCACATGCCCAGCGGTTGAATGTTAGCTTGGCTAAATTGGTAGCACTTCAACTGCTGCCTTTTCAGTTGGTAGACTCGGCCCACTTCCGTGAGTTCGTGCAATGTGCGGTTCCTAAATGGCAGGTTCCCAAACGCCAATTTTTCTCATGGAAGGCGATTCCAGTTCTCTACCGGCATGTGGAAGGCAATGACAATGGACAGGGCGGTCAGCGGTAAGGTGCATATTACCGCTGACTCATAGTCCAGCAGGCATGGACAGGGACATTACCTATCTTTCATGGCGCATTGGGTGACTCTTCTGGCAGCTGGGAAGGATGCAGGACAAGTTGCAGTAGTGTTGCAGGTTGTTCCGCCACCATGCCTCCAAAATGCTACTACTGGTTGTGACACACCTCTCTCCTCCACCCCCTCCTCTTCTTCTTCCTCCATGGCCTCTTCCGGTGCTTTGTCTTCGGAACCAGCAGTGCTCCGTAGGCGTTCAAGGGGCTACGCAAGTACGCAGGCAAAAAGATGCCGTGCTTGCGCTGGGGTGTTTGGGGGACAGGAGCTACACTGTGGCAGATATTCTGTCAGCTCTGCAGGGGCAGGCTGAGATTTGGTTGATGCCACGCCAGCTTAAGCCAGGAATGGTGGTTTGTGACAATGGCACCAACCACCTCTCCGCCCTCCGACAGGGACAACTGACCCATGTGCCCTGTGTGGCTCACGTCCTTAACTTGGTGGTGCAGCGGTTCTTGGGCAGGTACCCAGGCTTACAGGATGTCCTGAGGCAGGCCAGGAAAGTTTGTGTGCATTTCCACCGGTTATATAATGCCAGTGCCTGGCTGGCTGAGCTCCAAAAGGAATTGAACCTGCCCAAGAACCGCCTAATCTGTGACCTGTGGACTTGTACGTGGCTGGGAGGAGGTGGCTGCGGATCATGTCGTCCTTAGTGACCCAGAGGATTCTGGACTCCAGAGGACTCCGGACCGAAATGCCTCAGCTAACCTACGCGGCATGGCCTCCCTGATCCTGCAAAGCCTGCGGAAGGATCCTCGTATTTTTCGGATCAAGGAGAGGGATCATTACTGGCTGGAAACTCTCCTTGATCCACGGTACAAAGGTAAGGTTGCGGACCTTATCTTGCCGTCGCAGAGGATGAGACATCTCCGGGAGGCCTTGCAGAAAGGTCTGTGCAACACGTTCCCAGAGACTGGGAGGTTACAAATTCCTGGTCCTGGACAACATGTTGCTGAGGCTTTGGTCAGTCACAGAAGGAGTGGTGGAGAAGGTGGCTGTCTGACCGATGTGTTCATACAATTTTTTAGTCCGCAGCCCCAAGGTATGATCAGTTCAAGTAACCATCGCCAGTGTCTGATTTACATGGTTTAGGAATACCTGGGAGCAAGGTCAGGCTTGGAACCTTTCCCATGAAAATCCTCTGGGTTACTGGGTCTTGAGGATGGATCACTGGCCAGAGCTTTCACAGTATGCAATTGAGCTACTGGCCTGTCCTGCATCCAGCGTTCTTTTGGAACACACATTCAGTGCTGCTAGAGGCTTTGTAACTGATCATAGGGTGCGCCTGTCTACCGACTCGGTTGATTGACTGACCTTCATGAAGATGAATCAGTCTTGGATCACCACCAGCTACCAAGCACCGGAAGCTGATGTAACCGAATAATTTTTTTTGAAATGTCACATCCCTTCAAGACTACCTATGCTGATGCTGAGTGACTATACTGTTATGCTGACTGACTATCATCTTCCTCCTCAATGATCCTGCTGATAGCCTGGAAGAATGTTTTTGGCTCTGGGCGTCGCCACCAGTGGCTAATGCCCAGTTTTTCAGCCTCTGTTTAACAGGGGCATGTAATTACAATTTTTGATGCAATACTTTGCAGAAGGGCTCATTCCTGCGCTCCAACTAGAGTATCTGTGAGGGGTTGCAGTGTCGTGGCACCAGTGCCTAAGGCCCAATTTTTCAGCCCTTTTAACAGGGGCATGTAATTACAATTTTTAATGCAATATTTTGCAGGAGGGTTCGTTGCTGCGCTCAACTACAATATTTGTGAGGCCGCGTACACACGCGGGGACTGTTCGCTCAACTTTGTCCGTCAAACAGTTTCAGCGGACAGTCCGCTCAAAATTAGCATGGACGGACTTGCCCACACACGACGAACGAACAGTCCGCTGAAACCGTGCGCGATGACGTGAACGGCACGTACGACGGGACTAGAAAACGACGTCCTATACACTGCAATGCAAACTTCGGCGTGTAAATCCTTTCTGAGCATGCGCGGAACTTAGTTTGACGAACAAGCCTACACACGAGGGGACTGTTCGCTGAAACAAAGTTTCAGCGGACAGTTTTTCGGAAATTCCGAAAAACTTTGTTCAGCAGACTGTTCGCTGAAACTGTCCGCTGAAAGCCCACACACGAGCGCACTGTCCGCCGAAACACTGTTCAACGGACAAAGTTGAGCGAACAGTCCCCGCGTGTGTACGCGGCCTGAGTGGTTGCACTGTTGTGTCACCAGCACCAGTGCCTAAGGCCCAATTTTTAAGCCCCTGTTTAACAGGGGCGTGTAATTACAATTGATGAAATACTTTGCAGCAGGGCTCATTCCTGCACTTCAACTAGAGTATCTGTGAGAGGTTGCAGTGTCGTGGCACCAGTGCCTAATGCCGCGTACACACGTAGCACACTATCCGGCGGACTTAGTCTGGCGGACTGTCCGCCGGATTTTCCGAACGAGCTACCTGCCCACACACGGTACTTTTGCGGCGGACTAAGTATGGCGTACTAAGTCCACCATACTTTTGAAATGAACGGACTCGCCCACACACACGGAGGAAAGTCCGCTCATTTTGAGCTCGGCTCCAGGTAGCCCGGACCAGCGAAGTAAGCGTTACTGGTCCTGTCACCTGGTATGGACTTAAAGGGGAATCCCTACACCGAAAAATTGGCGTGGGGGTCCCCCCCCAGGTCCATATCAGACCCTTATCCGAGCGCGCTACCCGGCCGGCCAGCAAAGGGGGTGGGGACGAGCGAGCGCCCTCCCCCCTCCTGAGCCGTACCAGGCCTCGTGCCCTCAACATGGGGGGGGCGTGTGGCCCCCCCACCCCAAAGCACCTTGTCCCATTTTGATGAGGACAAGGGCCTCTTCCCGACAACCCTGGCCGTTGGTTGTCGTGGTCTGTGGGCGGGGGGCTTATCGGAATCCGTGAGCCCCCTTTAATAAGGGGGCCCCCGGATCCCGACCCTCCGCCCTATGTGAATGAGTATGGGGTACAATGTACCCCTACCCATTCACCTGTGAAAAAAAGTAAAAAAAAAAACATAACACACAAGGGTTAAAATAGTTAATTGCACAGCTCTGGGGGTCTTCTTCCGTCTTCGGGGGTCTTCCGCCGGACTCCTCCACTATCTTCTGCTCTTTTGCTAGCTCTTTCACTAGCGGAGGAGCCCGGCTTTCTCCTTCACTGCCGCCCTCTTCTTCCGACTTTGGGGGTCTTGTCCCCCTCTTTGGTTCTTCTTCCCACCGCACCTTCTTCTAGCTCTTTTACAAGCGGTGGCCCGGTCTTCTGTCGCTGTCACCGTCACCATCTTCTGTTCTTCTCTTCTGGAGATGTTGCCTCGTCGCTGTCTCCGGCGTGCGGCGACTTATATAGGGACATCACCGGATGATGTCCTCGCCCATTATGATGTCACAGTCCCAGAGGATGCTGGGAATGTGACATCGTAATGGGCGGGGACATCATTAGGTAAATATCTCCTAAACCGGGTAGGTATTTCTTGGACCTACAGGTAAGCCTTAATCTAGGCTTACCTGTAGGTCAAAGTGGTTTGTAAGGGTTTACAACCACTTTAATACTTGTTGGCAATCACAGAGGTGAGACGTTTCTTTTAGTTGGCCACAAGGTTTGCACACATCTCAGGAGGGTTTTGAGGCTGACATTTGGTAACTCGAACCTTCAGCTCCACATATTTTCTATGGGATTAAGCTCTGGAGACTGGCTAGACCACTCCAGGACCTTCACAAGCTTTTTCTTGAGCCACTCCTTTGTTGCCCTGGCTGTGTGTTTTGGGTCATTATCATGCAATTAAACCCATTCACGACCCATTTTCAATGCCCTGGCTGAAGGAAGGAAGTTCTCATCCAAAATTTGACATTACATGGTCCTGTCCATCGTCTCTTTGATGCAGTGAACTTGTCCTGTCCCCTTAGGGGAAAAACGACCCCAAAGCATAATGTTTTCACCTCCTTGTTTGATGTGGGGATGGTGTTCTTGGGGTCATAGGCAGCATTCCTCCTCCTCCACCAACCACGATTTGAGTTGATGCCAAAGAGCTTGATTTTAGTCTCATCTGACCACAACACTTTCACCCAGTTCTCTGAATAATTCAGATGTTAATTAGCAAACTTCAGACTGACCTGTACATGTGCTTTCTTGAGCAGGGGGACCTTACAGGCACTGAAAGTTTCATTCCTTCACGGTGTAGTGTGTTACCAATTGTTTTCATGGTGACTGTGGTCCCAGCTGCCTTGAAATCATTGACAAGATTCTCCCGTGTAGTTCTGGGCTGATTCCTCAACATTCGCATGATCATTGAAACTCCACGAGGTGAGATTTTGCATGGAGCCCTAGACTCCCTTTAAGAGAGTGCTCTTAATCTCAACATGTTACCTGTATAGAAGACACCTGGGAGCCAGAAATCTTGGTGTTCGATAAGGGATCAAATACTTATTTCACTCATTAAAATGCAAATCAATTTATAACTTGAAAAGTGTTTTTCTGGATTTTTTTATTATTCTGTCTCTCGCTGTTAAAATAAACCTACCATTAAAATTATAGACTGATCATTTCTTTGTCAGTGGGGAAACGTACAAAATCAGCAGGGGATCAAATACTTTTTTCCCTCACTGTAATTCACTACGAGACGTATAAGCAAAGAGAGAAACCACAGTGTGTCCATGTAAGCGGGTTACAGACTTTAACAACATCCAACCAAATACTTGCCAAGGCCTGAAAGAAGCAAAGTGACAGAGGTTCAACAAACACTTATATACAGTACAAAATTTCGGCCCGCAAAAGACCCATGAGTGTTTTTCATCAGAAAATGCAACCGTGTGTACGCTCCATCTGTCTTTTGCTGGCCAAATTCCAGCCAGCAAGAGACTGAGAGCATGCTCTCAATTATTCGGTCCGGAAAAGTTCCTATCTGAAAATGCGATTGTCTATGGCAATTCCGACGTGCAAAATTCCTACGCATGCTCGGTAACAATTCGACGCATGCTCAAAAGCATTGAACTTAATTTTCTCAGCTTGTCGTAGTGTTGTACGTCACCGCATTCGTGACAGTCGTAATTTCAGCAAACTTTTGCGTGACCGTGTGTATGCAAAGCAAACTTGACCGGAATCCCGTCAGAAAAGCCGTCATATCTTTTTTCGGACGAGGAATCCGATCGTGTGCACGCGGCATAAGTCTAGGTTCACATCTATGCGGCTGCCCTTAATGTGTTTTTCAGGCTCAGTTTTCAGTGCATCTTTGCAGTTTTAAACCAGCGTTTTTTATGCGTTTTTGCTGTTCTCATGAATTTTACTTTTTTTTTCTTTAAACGTACTGTAAAACACACTGTATATAGCTAGTTGCTAAGGAGGGGGCCGGGGAAGCCGCCATGTTCTTAGCAGCCAATGAGTCATGAGCTGAAAGCTGAACGTAAAAAAAATTACTGGCAATATAGTTTGCGATAAAGTCGGCGTGGAGTTCTCCCCGGGTATATACCAGGCCCTTCAGGTCTAGTATGGATTCAGAGGGGGCCCCCTCGGCAACATTTTTTAAAAAACAGCATGGGTTTCCCCCCATAATCCATACCAGACCCTTATCCGAGCATGCTGCCCGGCAGGTGAGAAAAGGAAGGGGATGAGTGAGCGCCCCCCCCCCCCGAACTATACCAGGCAGCATGCCCTCAACATGGGGGGGTGGGTACTCTGTGCCCCCACCTTAAAGCACCTTGCCCCCATGTTGATGAGGACAAGGGCCTCTTCCCGACAAGCCTAGGCGGTGGCTGTCTGGGTCTGCGGGCGGGGGGCTTATTGGAACCTGGAAGCCCCCAGATCCCGGCCCAGCCCCCCAAGTATATCATACCCCTACCCATTCACCAAAAAAAGCAGTGAAATGTAATAAAAACACAAGAGCGGTTTTTGTTACAATTCCTTTATTAATAGCTCTGTCTTCTCTAGCCATCTCTTCCCGATATCTTTTCCTTCCTGCCATCTCCTGCTAGAGCTGTCTCTTCCCGCTGTCTTCTCCTTCCCGCCATCTTCTCGAGCTGTATCTTTCTGCTGTCTCCTCCTTCCTGTCGTCTCTTTCCGCCGTCTTCTCCTCGAGCCGTCTCTTCCTGCTGCTGTCTTCTTCCTTGCTGCCGGTTACCCGCTAAACAAGCTTAAAAAGCTGCTCTTGTTCTGTTGATGTCTTCATCTGTTTTGTTATCGCCTGCTCTCTGCCGAATCTTATATAGCAAAGCACCCCTCCATGTTGAGAGCATGCTGCCTGGTATGGTTCAGGAGGGGGGGGGGCGCTCGCTCATCCTCTCCCTTTCCCAACCTGCCGGGTGGCATGCATTTTTTTAAAACAATTTGGTGTGGGAGTCCCCTCCGAATCCACACTAGACCTGAGGGACCTAGAAGCTGGTATGGATCTTTTTGACAGCAAATTTTTTTTTTTTTTTCACATTCATCTTTCAGAGGGGAATCCCGCTGACAGCTGATGACTCATTGATTGTTAAGGACACTGCAGCCGGCTTCCCGGCCTCCTGCTTAGCAACCAGCTATATGGTAAAATAAGAACCACAAAACACATCAAAAATCGCATCCAAAATGCACCACTTGCATTTCTGGTGCAGCTCCTTTGAAGTCTATTAGCTGCAGATTGTGGGAAAAAAGTCCCTGACCCTTTCCAAAAATGCACTGGCCGCAAAATGCATAACCATGTTCAATGGACTGTAGTGCGTTTCTGCAAAACGCACTAAAAATGCATAAGTGTGAACGTAGGGTAATTGTATTCCCCCTTTTACATGGTAATAGGGCCACTTTAATAATAAGCTTTGCTCTGTGTATTAATAAAGTGTGCCCGGGTTGACATAGACACCTAGTTAGTTAAAAAGAAAACTGGGAAGTGGGACCACGAGACGATGACAATTTCTAAATCCACATGCTGCTGTTTATTATTCCTGACATTAATGCTAGCAGGGAATTGATGTTGTATTACCTGTAATGCCTCTTTACCTGTAAGCCATGTGGAAAGTATGTAACCTGTTGGTCTATATGTGGACCCATTTCCAGCTATAAATAAAAAATAAATAAAGTGTGCCCGGGTTGCATAGTGTCTGCGGTTTGCCCCTCTTGGACCTTGAGCAATGGTGTTTTTTTTATCAAACTCAAGGCACCCTATTATTCAAAGATGTTCTTTAGGGCCCTTTCACACGGATGCACTTTAAAAACGCAGTATGTGGTTTTAAAAAATGCATATGATGCTTTTAATACTTCTTTGGTGCGTTTTCTGGTTTCTTGACCAAAAACACAGATGCAATGAACTTATGATGCTGTTTTGATGCGTTCCCGTTGACTGACAACAGAGGGTGCCTTTTTGGTGCACTTTTGATAAAGTGCACCAAAGATGCAGTATGCAGTATTTTTAAAAATGTGGCACACCTGTAGCGCAGTTATGTGAACAGTTGCATAGGATTTAAAGGGGAGTTGTTTTTTATACATTTTTGTTACCCTGGAAAAATGTGGCAAAAGCACACCAGTGTTAAAGGGACCTCAAAGCGAAACTCCACCCAAAAAGGGAAGTTCTGCTTTAAGCCCTCCTCTCCCATATTTGGATGTCATTTTCGTGGGGCAAGGAATTGGTACCTGGTCCTTCTCCACTCCCTCCCCACATAACTGGTCCTAGAAGACTGTGGGACCAGTCACAGAGCACAGTGGAGCTTGTACATGCACACTGAGCAGCAGGCTGTGAAGCCGAAAGCTGCATAGCCAGCTGCCCTCCGTTAGGATGCTGGTGCCAGGAACACAAAGGCTAATGAAGAACTAGCCTGCGTGAGGACGGCGCTGGATGCCTGGACTAGTAAGTGTCCTTAAAATAATAGTCAGCAGCTACAAATACTGTAGCCCTGACTGGACAACCACCTCAAGGCCTAATTTACACATGTGGTTGGGGGGGGGGGGGGGGGGGGCAGTGAGAATGCATATTGGAGCTGCGTTTTTTTTTTTCTAACCCCCAACCACTCCCCTTAAGCTGCAAAGGCAGCAGAGGGGGTTGTACATAGTGAAAATTATCTAAACTATCACATTCGGCAGGCTTTGCCGCCCACTGAACACAGATAAGTCAACTGAGTAGGGCACGCCACAATCGTTGCACAAGGTTGCAGCCCGCTGGTGCAGGGTTTAAGGGGTTAAAAAAAGGCAGTGAGGAGGTGATATAATGCTCCATTACCACCTGTCAAATGCGGATCGCTCTTCAGAGTAAACAAGGTCTCATGCATTTGACTTGAGTTGGTTTCCAAGACTAGAAGTGTATGGCTTCATAAAATGTGCAGTTTATACAGATATTTACAGATTTCCCTATTAGGCAAAGTACATACTAAATATGCAACATACACACGCTTTCTGAAATGAGCATGTGTATAATTCTTACATAAATCAAATTCAATGTAAATCATTGCATAAGTGGCATATTCAGTCCAAGGTCGTATGTGACTTCTTCCGCCAGAATATATGCCAAGTGTCTGTCAGCAGCCAGAGACATTAAGACATGCCCTATTTTCCCATGCTGCCCTTCATCCAGCTTCTGACGTGCCATTCCTTATCAAGCGCTCGGATAGTGTCTTCCCTTGTACGCTGTGTTGCTTTGAAGTGAGCAATTCTCCCTGGTACATACAGTACCTTTCTAATAAAGTCATTACATTTCTTATAATTTGTACATTTTTGGAAAATGGTTTTTGTTATACGAGGAAACAAATCTTCCGGGCAAGTTGGAACCAGCGGCAGGAACCTCTGGCCTGTATCCTCCCCACCTGTTGAATGTGAAATTAAAACATTTGCTCTCTGCAAGATTCCACAGTTTAACTCTTTATGAAACTCATACAGCAGCCAATCAGAATTCAGCAGTCAAATTTTTGTTGCAGTTCAGATAATGACCAACACTTGATCTGTTGCTATTTACAACGAGTTTTTTCATTTTATTTTAATTTTTTTATAGTTTTATACGTCAGCCCTGTTAATGAGTAAAGAGCAATGAGTATAATATATAATAATAGATAGAATAATAATAATAGAATAATAGCATTCAGCCCTGGTTCAACATCAGTACAGCTTTGAAATCGCGCTACTTCAGCTCAATTTAAAAGTCGCAGATCAGTGTGATTTGAATCTCCAATTTCATTATGACTTCATTTAACAGAAGTCAATGCAAGTCACAATGAAATCGCACAAAAGTAGTGCAGGAACCTTTTTCAAAGTTGCTGCGATTTGAATGGTTCCATTGCCTGCAATGGGGTGCGACTTGTCATGCAATTTTGAACTGTCAATTTCCATGTCAAATTGCGCTGGTGTAAACAGGGCTCAATCCAAATTTATTTTGATACTTTAGATTTCAGGTTACAGTTACCTGTTTCAGCGCCATTCAATGTAAATGTAAAGCACCACAACACACAGTAACCCACTATCATGCATTGTGGTGTGCTGTATCAGAAGAGATGCTCCATGTCTTATTTTTTTCCCATTCTGGTGTTTTGGCAGCTCATTTATTTAAATGAGATGCCATATAGCAACCACATTAACTTGTAAGAACAAGGAAGTGTAAGTGGCCTCTCAGTGTTGGGAGCTCTTGGTGTGCGGGGTGTTCTCACACAAATCACGCC
This sequence comes from Lithobates pipiens, assembly GCF_037356315.1. Taxonomy (NCBI): domain Eukaryota; kingdom Metazoa; phylum Chordata; class Amphibia; order Anura; family Ranidae; genus Lithobates; species Lithobates pipiens. The sequence goes on from NW_027507718.1 coordinate 303,107,862, forward strand.
TGTAATCGCAAACCACAGAATCACAGGTTCCCTGTAACCTTAACTCTAAAGTCTCATACACACGATCGGATTTTCCGCAGACAAAACCTTGGACTCTTGTCCGAAGGCGTGTGCCTGGATTTTGTCTTGCAAACAAACGGCAAGGAGTTGTCGGCCAACAAACACGAATGTAGTGACATACTATGTATTTTTTTTCAGCTCTTTAGTGCCACCCTTTGGGCTCCTTCTGGTAATTTGCTTTTCATTTCACACTTTTTACTTGGCACTTTTAATTTCACGCTTTTCATTTCGGTTTAGTTCCTTTCTGAAAACGCTTATTATTGGCCTTGGGGTTATTGCTTTGATCCAAGTCCAGTCCAGAAACAGGAGGAGGAGGATTTCTTGGACCAAAAATTGGTTGCTTTATTAATCGTGACCAATTGTGTCGTATGCCTTTGCTACGGGAGCTCCAGGAGAATAATCCGGATGATTTTAGCGAATTATCTCTGGGTGACGGACACCTGCTTTCGCCAATTCTTGGCATTGTTGATCCCCTATATTAAGAAGCAGGACACATGCATGAGGCTTTTATTTTATTTTTTTTGGTTGAATAATGATTTGATTTGGTATATTTTCTATATTTTTGATGCATAGAATACACTTTTTGGTTAAGTTCTATTTGCAGATAGCATGTCTAATTGTATTTGTTTGCTTTTTTTTTAATGCACAATAAAAAAAATTGTAGCGAATAATACTTGGCTATGTGTTTTACTTCAAATGACAGATTGGGAGTAGGCAGTTACATTTAAAAAAAATACAATGTAAAGTTGACAAGGGACACCAACATAGTTGTATCTTTGATCTTAAATATGGGATAATGGTGTTGTGGTAACTTGCACCAAAAAAATAAATAAAAAATAAGCATAATAATATTATTCTTTATATCACTAGGAAAAAAAAAGCCTTTGAAAATGTGTTTGCAATAAGTATCACAGCAAAGCAGCTTCATTATTATTCCATTAAAGAAGAAGAGAATGTGTGCTGCATTTCGAGATTTCATAATTTGCCACATCACAAATGTTAATTCTCCATTACGAACCCTAGTTTACAAGACCGCTTCTGGCTTATCCTTGCTTCCGAGCATGCGTGTATGTACTTTGGACTTTTGTCCGATGGACTTGTGTAAACACGCTCTGAAAATCCGACAACAGACTGCTGACGACAGAAAATTTTAAAGCCTGCTATCCAACATTTGTCTGTGGAAAATCTGACAACAGTTGTCCAATGGAGCATACAGCAATGGTCGGATTTTCCACCAACAGCCTGTCATGACCCAATTCCCATCGGAAAATCTGATCGTGTATGAGGTTTTAGGGTTCATTCACACCAAGCTGGCCTGTTGTGCATCTTAACACAAGCACATGAATGTGTATTATTTAAACCACTTATCCTTAGGTGGACATCATATAACATCCTGGACTTTAAGGCTGCATTCACACCTAAGCGTAGCGTTTTCAAGCGTTTTTTGCGCCGTTTTTTACCGCGATTTGATTCGAAGCGCCCAAATCTGCTCAATTCGAGCGACAAAAAAGGGTCCAGAACTTGTTTGAGCTTCAGGCGTTCGGCTTCAGGCGACATGTAGTGGAGATGTGAACCATCTCCATTGAGAATAATATAATTTTTCCCCTCTAGCTTTTGTAGCTTCAGGCTTCAAGCTACAAAACGCTCAGGTGTGAATGGGGTCTAAGTGGTGATATTTGCAGCTACAAGCTTCATCCAGATATCTTTTTTTTCAGCAGGCAATTCTCTGCAATGTAAAAGCAATCACAGCAGCTGTTTAGATGCTTTATTGCTTTTACAGGTGACAGGAGGGGGCGTTTACCCCCTTTCCACCACCCTCTGGTTTTTCTCTGGCCTCTCCCGTGTGATCTGAAAGCCCGAGATCAATTTTTTTCTTTTTATCTCATGTTTTCCAGGATAGAGGAGAGAAGTGGGGACTTATAGACCTGTCATGCCCAATTCCTATTACAAGGGATGTTTACATTCCTTGTAATAGGAATAAAAGTAAATAAAAAAGGGAAAGTGTAAAAAATAAAATAAACAATTTTAAAAAAATTAAATGTAAAGTGCCCCCATAAACTTGCGCTCGCACACAGAAGGGAACACTTACGTAGGTCGCACCCACATATGTAAACGACATTCAAACCACGCATAAGAGGTACCATCCCGAACATTGAGCGAGAGCTGTAATTAAGAAATAATTATAATAATAAATTAAATAAGCAATAGACCTTCTCTGTAACTCTGGTAACCTATAAAAAAATGTAAAGCATTGCCTATGGGCATTTTTAAGTACCAAAGTTTGGCACCATTCCACAAGTTTGCACAATTTTAAAGCATGACATGTTAGGTATCTATTTACTCGGTGTAACATCGTCTTTCACATTATACAAACTTATTAGGGTAAATATTGTGTTTTTTTTTTTTTAATTCATGAAAGTGTTTATTTTCCCCCAAAAAAATCGTGTTTGAAAAACTGCTGCTCAAATACAGTGTGACATAAAAATTGCAATGTCCACTATTTTATTTCCTAGGGTCTCTTCTAATATATATGATTTTTACATGTAGGAGAGGAATGCCAGAATTGTCTTGAGCTAGAAGTGGTTAATGTGGCTTTTTTTATTTGAATGGGCTGCCAATGCACCACAAAGGACCCAAAAATCATTCCTGCACAACATTTGGTAATGCAGCACAACGTAATGCACAGTAGTTCTTTGCCATATAGGTGCATTGAAAATGAATGGAGCTGCAATGTACTAAGGCCCTGACTGTTACACTGATCATCCCTGTAATTCTACCCCCCACACCAAGTGCTTGTAAACCTCAGACATGAAATATGAACAAAGCATATCTCTCTATAGTGTCATTTCTGTCTGCTCCTTCGTTCCTGACACCAAGAGAAAACTGGTGACAGAGGAGGGAGCTCCAACTGATTGCCAGCCTCAGCTCTGTTCCTGTGTGATGGGGGGTGTGTCCCCTCCCTCCAATTAGCTCAGATTTCCCCTCACTGAGCTCAGCAGAGTGTAACTTTAGCTCTTCGTCCCATTTTTCCTGAGCTCTCAGACATGCTTTATAAAATCTGCACTTTTAACAGATGTAGAGAAGACTGCAGATAAACAAGTACAACTTATATAGGAAGATTTGTTTAATCTCTGTGAATCACCTGAGGCCATTCACTTCACTGGTATTCACTGGCTGACCATGCAATAGTAGGATTTTGTTCAACCACTTGCTTGGGAACTTAAACCCCCTTCCTGCCTAGGCCAATTTTCAGCTTTCAGCGCTGTCATTTTTTGAATGACAATTGCACAGGCATGCGACACCGTACCAAAATTACATTTTTATTAAAAAAAAATCACACATATAGAGCTTTCTTTTGGTGCTATTTAATCACTGCTGGATTTTTTACTTTTTGCTAGAAAAAACGAAACAAGACTGAAAATTTGGGGGAAAAAAAATGTCATATTTATTTAGAAAATTTAGCAAATAGGTAATTCATTGATGTGTACTGATGCGGCTGCACTGATAAGGTGGCACTGATGGGCACTGATAGGTAGCACTAATGATGAGGCACTGATGGGCATTGATAGGTGGTACTGATGGGCACTGATAAGCACTGGTAGGTAGCACTGGTGGGCACTGATATGCACTGGTATGTGGCACTGGTGGGCACTGCTTAGCAGCAGTGGGTGTCTGATGTCCCTCTGAAAGAAGACTGCAGGGGCTGCTCAGTTAGTAACATGTTACTGATAAAGCTCTTTTGTGACTTCTTAAGCATATGTAATCAGTTTGGCACCGGCAATACGCATTTATGTGGCCTCTCGGCAGATGGGCCTTAACACTGAGTGCCCGCATATATGCAGCCCTGTGTAAACTACTTTCCTTGTTTAGAGTGTGCTCGGTGTAGCTCCCAGCACAGCAGTCAATGTCATTGGTAAGCTCCCAATGCATACTTGGAATTGGGAGCTTTCCGATCATGTTGACCACTGTGACAGCCAATAACAACGGTCACGTTACCCTGCCTCCACTTCCCAGCATCTTAAACCTCTTAAAGGTCCAGGAGGCGCTTGTGCTAAAGGTTTAATGTCCACAGTTTGGGCACAGATGCACACTAACTTGCAAATCAGAAGGGCCCCATAGCAAATTTTTGATTAAACCTCAAGGAAATCAAATTGGGCGATAGTCAAGTGGTTAAGAACTCTATATGGATTAAACTGGGGGTGGGATAGCATTTACCTCCATGGCTGTCATGAAGAACTCTTTTTGCTCTCCAGAGTCCTTGACCACTGACCAAAACCGCTGCAATTTGCCGGACATCCACAATTCAGGTCAATGACTGATGAATTGAGTATTTCAGTATGTTCATTAGAGAGTGACTGGAATTAGGTTACACGTTGGGAACATGCCTGCAGAGAGGAGGGTTTTAATCAGCATAACTCTTGATGACAGTAACGAGTATTACTCAAAAGCCGAATGCTATAGCGACCAGGTCTAGCTTTTGATTGAGTTCTCCTTGAAATGATACAAGAAATAGCAATTGCCACTGTAATTTAGGAGTAAATGTGTCATTAGATAGCTACATTTATTAATAGGTTAAGTAGTTCAAATATTTTAGTTAGCTGGTATGCCTGATGTTACTCTCGGGTAGGCTTGGGAGTGCTTATAAGTGTGTGAATAAGAATTCTTGAAGACAGAAAGTGTGTTTACAATTGGCTCACAAAGCACCCTCGTGTCTCTTCATTCATATTCATCACCCAAAGGAATTTCAGAATCCTCACCTCATTTTCATTCACGGTATATCCTTGGCAGTATGATATCTACACATGACAAGCTGCAACATGGAGAGGCTGGGGCAAGCTACAAATATGCAGTAACTCTGAGATGTTGGAGGCACGCTACCTGTTTCACACTCTTTATAATGGGTGTGTGGCTATACTTCCACATAACACCTGTTTCTTATTACACCTGGCACTCATAATCACAAAGGGCGGCCAATTGGTTGGCTGAACCCAAGGTTTATGATAATGCAGCCTTTTACATTCTACCCATTTATGTCCCTTGTATCAATAAAAATATGTTATCTAAATAACATATCACATGACATCACTACTACTAACAGCAATGCACATATTATTGTATATTTTAATGGATAATTTACATGACACTTCACATATAATATTCATAAGTGCTGATTTACTAAAACTGGAGCGTGAAAAATCTGGTGCAGCTATGCATAAAAACCAATCAGCTTCCAGTTTTGTTTTTTTTGTTTTTGTTTTTTTTAGTCAAGCTTAATTGAACAAGCTGAGGTTAGAAGCTGATTGGCTACCACACACAGCTGCACTTGATTTGCACGCTCCAGTTTTAGTAAATCAACCCCATATTATCAATAATTTTGGTTATGCTAAATCACCAAAAAAATATGGATTGGGAGATGGTGAACATTTTATCAATTTAAACAACCTTGATATCAGTGAGAGAACATAAATTAAAGTTTATTATTTATAGGAAAATTAGGGCCAAAGCTCCTTTGGCCCTACTTCTCCTATGGGTCACAAGAGTGCACTTAGTTAAGCACTCCTATGACCTGTATTCAGTCAACAGTGTGCTTAAGTCTGCTGTTAAGTGACATCACTCAGCCAGTCCAGGTTCTCGAGTGATCCCAACTTTAATGTCGGGATTCACCCAGATGCCTGAACTGGCAGCTGGCTCAGCTTCTCAGTGACCTGCTGAGAGCCTGAGCCAATTGCTCTCTCCCACTCCACAGCCGGGTGCTCCAGTGATTTCTGCAGGGGCAGAGCATAGAGCCGATGACTGTCACCAGCTCTCTGCACATTGAAGACCAAGATCTGAGTGATCATCAGTCTTTGATCGCTCAGTTCTTGGTCTAGAGGCGGCTGGTGACAGATGCATCATCAGACAGCCATGCTGCATCCACCTAGTTTTGTTTAAATCCCTCACTTCGTTTTTAGCTTTCTGAACCATTAAGAATCTAACTGCCATAATTCCTGACTTTATCACCCTCCTTCCTCTAGTGCCCCATACACACTATCAGAGTTTTTCCTTCAGATTTACCAAAACCATGTAGTGCAAGGGCCTGCCTGATTGCATACAAACTGAAACTATTAAGGTTTGACCTCATATTTTATGGTTTTGGTAAATATGAGGGAAAAACTCAGCAGAAAAACTGATGTGTGTATGGGGCTTAAGCCTACTTTTCCTTCCGCAGTGGCACTCTTCTTGTTGCATTTTCTGTTATATTAGAAAAATGAAAACTCCAGCTGTCAGAGTGACATATCCTCTTTGATGGTTGCGGAAAATTGATGGATATGGAATGCTGGCTGCAAACATTTTACCAGAGCAAGGCCCAAGATATATAGGAAGCCATATAGTGTTTCAACTCTCTAGCATCTTGCCAATAATAAAATATTATCTTTGAGCAGATTCATACTGTGATGGGAGTCACTTTGAGCGGGGGGCTGGTGGAACCCAGAATCCCTTGGAGAGGTTGGGAAACCCTTGCTTCAGCTCCCCATGCACCTGCTATGTCTAAGTCACCCTGTGTCTATTAGGGACACAGGGTGACCGAGAACCCCAGTCTGATCTGTACTAATTGTACTCGCTCTACAACCACACTGGAATGTTGTATATATAATAGTGCCTTGCAAAAGTATTCACCCCCTTGGCTATTTACCTATTTTGTTACTTTACAGCCTTTAGTTCAGTATTATTTTAATCTCAATTATCTGTGATGGATCAGAACACAATAGTCTAAGTTGGTGACGTAAAATTTGAAAAATACATACACGTAACTATTTTTCAGAAATAAAAAACTGATAATTGGCATGTGTGTATGTTTTCACCTCCTTTGTTATGAAGCCCATAAAAAGCTCTGGTGCAACCAATTACCTTCAGAAGTCACATAATTAGTGAAATGATGTCCACCTGTATGCAATCTAAGTGTCGCATGATCTGTTATTACATATACACACCTTTTTGAAATGCCCCAGAGGCTGCAACACCTAAGCAAGAGGCACCACTAACCAAACACTGCTATGAAAACAAAGGAACTCTCCAAAGAAGTAAATCTTTGATGATCCCTAGGAGCACCATCAAATCTATCATAACCAAATGGAAAGAACATAGCACAATGGCAAACCTGCCAAGAGACGGTCGCACACCAAAACTCATGGACCAGGCAAGGAGTGCATTAATCAGAGAGGCAACACAGAGACCTACGGTAACCCTGGAGGAGCTGCAGAGTTCCACAGCCAAGACTGGAGTATCTGTACATAGGATGAGAATAAGCCATACACTCCATAGAGTTGGGCTTTATGGCAGTGGCCAAAAGAAAGTCATTACTTTCAGCAAAAAACAAAATGGCACGTTTTGAGTTTGTGAAAAGGCACGTGGGAGACTCCCAAAATGTATGAAGAAAGGTGCTCTCGTCTGATGAGACTAAAATTGAACTTTTTGGCCATCAAAGAAAACGCTATGTCTGGCGCAAACCCAACACATCACATCACCCAAAGAACACCATCCCCACAGTGAAACATGTTGGTGGCAGCATCATGCTATGGGGATGTTTTTCAGCAGTCGGGACTGGGAAACTTGTCAGAGTTGAAGGATAGATGGATTGTGCTAAATGCAGGGATATTCTTGAGCAAAACCTGTACCACTCTGGGTGTGATTTGAGGCTAGGATGGAGGTTCACCTTCCAGCAGGACAATGACCCCAAATACACTGCTAAAGCAACACTTGAGTGGTTTAAGGGGAAATATGTATTGTGTTGTCATGTCATGTCTATGTGTCACCACTGGAGGCTGTATTGAGCACTCACCATTCTGACTCTGGAAACAGTAGAAGCTCCACTCTCTTCTCCGTTCAAGCCAGCTCAGACCCTCAGGTATGAAGGGGGTCTGATCACTTCCTGGGCCCCCAGATTGGCAATTTTGGTCTGTTTGAATGCCAGCCAGCTGCCTTTTTTTCTTTGATGAATAAAAAGTGTTTTTTTTTGACAAGCCGAGCGGAGGATTTACCCCCTGCCGCCACCCGCCATGATGCCGGCGCTCATGCGGGAGATTCGACCTCCCTGCTTGAAAGAGGAAGGGGTGGGCTGTTTCCACGTGGGGGGTGTGGCTAAATGGCATCAGGCGCCGGCCACACTTGTAGGAAGTATTTTAAGCTGTGCAAGAGAAGCTGCTGCCTGGCAGTGGAGGGACAGAGCAGAGTGGTTGCTGGTCAGATTTGGCGACACAGGCATTCCCCTTTTGACAACATTGTACTGTATAGCTAGGATTAATAGCAGTTATGGTACTGTACTATAGCCTAGCAAGTGAAACATTGTTTTGCTGGTAGTGCCTCTATTTTATACTGTAAGCTATGAGTGGCTTATCCTCTTCTGAGGATCCTAACACGGAAGGAGTATCACCGATTGCTTGTGCACGCTCTCACTAAGTTGGTTCGCTCAACTTTTTTGCTACCTGCAGCGCAGGCTTCTGATGATACCACCTCTAAGTTAGGATCATTAAAACCTCCTGTGACTGGGGGTGCCTTTCCTATCCATGCGTGGCTTAGAAAGCTTATGTATGCAGAGTGGCAACATCCGGAGAGCAGTTTTATCCTCTGAAGAGAGTCTCCAAACTATATCCTATGGAAGAGGATTTCTATAAGAAATGGGGGGTTCCAGCGGTTGATGCTGCGATTACCTCTGTAAATAAGAACCTCACATGTCCGGTTGATAATGTGCTAATGTTAAGGGATCCAGCAGAAAAGAATCTGGAGCACCTTTCTAAGAACCAGATGCCTTTAGCAGGTTCAGCAGTGCAGCCGGTTCTGGCTGCAATGGGTATATCCCAGGCCATTAAGTAACAGTTTGAGGAGATGCTTAAATTTTTACCTGTTGAACAGGTTCAGCAGTATGTTGATTTAGCAGACGCACTGTGTTTTACAGTAGATGCTTTGAGAGATGCATCCATTCAGATCTCACGTCTGATGTTGGGACTGGTGCATTCTCGCAGAATTCTTTGGCTTAAGAGTTGGTCAGCCGAAGCACCGTGCAAGAAGCTCCTAGCCAGTTTCCCTTTTCATGGTGAACGACTATTTGGAGAAGATTTGGATAAATACCTACAGAGGATTTCCAATGGCAAAAGCTCTCTGTTACCAGTAAATAAGAAATTTAGACATTTCTCATTTAACCACTTAAGCCCCGGACCAATTGTCAGCCTAAGGACCAGAGGTCTTTTTTACAATTTTGCACTGCACTGCTTTAACTGGTAATTGCGCGGTCATGCAATGTTGTACCCAAACTAAATTTGCGTCCTTTTCTTCCCACAAATAGAGCTTTCTTTTGATGGTTTTTGATTGCCTCTGCAATTTTTATTTTTTACGATATAAAAGGAAAAAGACTGAAAATTTTGGAAAAAAAAAAGATATTTTCTACTTTTTGTTATAAGAAAAATCTAATAAACTAAATTTTAGTCATACATTTAGGCCAAAATGTATTCAGCCACATGTCTTTAGTAAAAAAAATGTCAATAAGCGTATATTTATTGGTTTGCGCAAAAGTTATAGCATCTACAAACTAGAGTATATTTTCTGGAATTTACACAGCTTTTAATTTATGACTGCTTATCTCATTTCTTGAGGTACTAAAATGGCAGGGCAGTGCAAACCCCCCCCCCCCCAAATTACCCCATTTTGGAAAGTAGACACCCCAAACTGCTGAGGGGCATGTTGAGCCCATTGAATATTTTTTTTTGTCCCAAGTGATTGAATAATGACACACAAAAAAAAGTTTACAAAAAGTTGTCGCTAAATGACATATGGCTCACACATGCCATAGTTATAGGTGGAATCGCACACCAAAATATATTCTACTGCTTCTCGTGAGTACGGGGATACCACATATGTGGGACTTTTTGGGAGCCTAGCCACGTACGGTACCCCGAAAACCAATCACTGCCTTCAGGATTTCTAAGGGTGCAAATTTTTGATTTCACTCCTCACTACCTATCACAGTTTCGAAGGCCATAAAATGCCAAAATAGCACAAACCCCCCCCCCCCCAAATGACCCCATTTTGGAAAGTAGACACCCAAAGGAAATTGCTGAGGGGCATGTTGAGCCCATTGAATATTTTTTTTTTTGTCGCAAGTGATTGAATAATGACACAAAAAAAAGTTTACAAAAAGTTGTCACTAAATGATATATTGCTCACACATGCCATAGTTATATGTGGAATTGCACCCCAAAATATATTCTGCTGCTTCTTCCGAGTACGGGGATACCACATATATGGGACTTTTTGGGAGCCTAGCCACGTACGGCACCCCAAAAACCACTGCCACTGCCTTCAGGATTTCTAAGGGTGCAAATTTTTGATTTCACTCCTCACTACCTATCACAGTTTTGAAGGCCATAAAATGCCAAAATAGCACAAACCCCCCCCAAATTACCCCATTTTGGAAAGTAGACACCCCAAGCTATTTACTGAGAGGCATGTTGAGTCCATGAAATATTTTATATTGTGCCACAAGTTGCGGGAATATTACAAACTTTTTTTTTTGCACAAAGTTGTTACTAAATGATATATTGCTCACACATGCTATGGGCATAAGTGAAATTACACCCCAAAATAAATTCTGCTGCTTCTCCTGAGTACGGGGATACCACATGTGAGGGACTTTTTGGGAGCCTAGACGCGCACGGGACCCCGAAAACCAAGCACCGCCTTCAGGATTTAAATATAAAACGCTACCAGAAAAAACTGTTAGCGATCGCAGGGATCAGGCCTGACTCTGCGAACGCTGCAGTTATGTGTTTAGTGTTTTGTAAGTGACAGTGATCGATCGATACTGCATTTGGGTGGGCTGGGCGGAGGGGCAAAACGCAGGTGCTAGCAGGTATCTGGGCTGATCCTGCTAACAATGCGTTTTTTTGGAACCCTAAACTGCTAGGGACACTAGATCTGATCAGATCAGATATTGATCTGTTCAGATACTATACCACTACGGGAGGTGTATGCTTTGCGCGTGGGTGTTAGCGGTACTGGCACTAACCTAGCGCTGCCTGGGGCGACGCAGACCCTGACCCTAAAACCCAATTGATATCACCCGCCGGGTGATCAGGGGGTTAAACCTTTATTGGGTAATAAATGGTGGGTGCCCTGATGCTATAAAAAGCAAACTAACTAACCAGAGTCACCGTAACACTTATACGGGATCACTGGTGAAAGGGTTAACTAGGGGCAATCAGGGGGTTAAAATCTTTATTAGGTAGTATATGGGGGTCCCTGACGCGATATAAAAACCTGACGGGGAACCTAAATAACTAACTGACTAACCAGCGTCACCAGTGTCACTTATACTGTGATCGCTGGTGAAAGGTTTTAACTCTAGGGACAATCAGGGGATTAAAACATTTATTAGGTAGTATATGGGGGTTCCAGACGCTATATAAAAACCTGACGGGGAACCTAAATAACTAACTGGCTATCCAGCATCACCAGTGACACTTATACGGTGATTGCTGGTGAAAGGGTTAACTCTAGGGGCAATCAGGGGGTTAAAACCTTTATTGGGTAGTATATGGGGGTACCTATGCTATAAAAACCTGGCGGTGAACCTAAAAAAATAACTAGCTACCTAGCGCCACACTAATGCAGCGATCAGAAAAACGATCGCTTAGTGACACTGGCAAAAGGGGGTGAAAGGGTTAACTCTAGGGGCAATCAGGGGGTTAAACCTTTATTGGGGGGTAGGGGGCTACCCAGTACCTAACACTAACTGCCCTGACACTTTTTACTGTCACAACTGACACTAAATGCAGTGATCAGTAAATAAATGATCACTGCAATCAGTGACACTGTGACTGGGAGGGGGGGGGGGGGTTGATCGGGGGGTGATTTGTGTGCCTATGTGTACCTACATGTCAGTGTAGTGTTGGTGCACACTTACTATGTCCTCTCCTCACAGTCCGGTCAAAAAGACCGCCCAGAGGAGAGTGACATCACTTCCTCCCTGCCTGTGTTTACAATACACAGGCAGGGGAAGCTTCTCATTCGCCAGGTGCGATCGAGAGGGCATGGCCAGAAACCAACGGCCATCCCCTCATTCTGGATCGCTCCTGGAGCGAAACGGACCGCCGCAGCCAGCGGGAGGGGGTCCGAGTGAACCCATCCGCTGGAAGGCAAGCATGTACGGGTGCGTGCTTGTGCCCGTACATGCCATTCTGCCGACATATACATCTACATGCGGCAGTCCTTAAGTGGTTAAGCGGGCCTCTTCTCCTGTACCAGGGACATCAGCCTCTAGGCAGTCTCGACGGCCTCAGCCGTCAGGTTCAAAGGGAAAACCCCAGGGTCAGAAAAGCTCTTGGGGAAAAGAAGCCCACCAAGCAGAGTACTAAAGCCTCCTTATGAAGGGGCGCCCCCACTCGCTCGGGTGGGGGGAAGGCTCCTGCAATTTTCAAAGATCTGGTAGGAGCAATGTCAGGTCAAGTGGGTGGCTTCTGCGGTTCCTCTAGGTTACAAACTAGAGTTCTGAGTTTTGCCGTCTCCCCGATTTCTACGGTCAAGTGTTCCCAAAGACCCAGAAAGGAAGGAGGCTCTCCTTCTAGCACTGGACCATCTGCTATCCAAGGCAGTCATATCAGAAGTTCCTTTAGAGCAGTGTTTCTCAAATCCAGTCCTCAGGCCCCCCCAACAGGTCATGTTTTCAGGATTTCCGTCAGATGAAACGGCTGTGGTAATTGCTAAGGCAGTGAAACTGATCAAATCACCTGTGAAAAATAATGGAAAACCTGAAAACATGACCTGTTGGGGGGGCCTGAGGACTGGATTTGAGAAACACTGCTTTAGAGGAACAGGGCACGGGTTTTTATTCAAACCTCTTCACGATCCCAAAACCAAACGGGTAAGTAAGACCTATTTTAGATCTCAGAGATCTAAATCAGCACTCAAGCATCCCATCCTTCAGCATGGAGTCAATCTGCTCGGTTGTAGCCATCCTCCAAGGAGAGGAATTTTTGGCTTCAATCGATATCAAGGATGCCTATCTTCATGTGCCAATATTTCCCGCTAACCAGAGGTTTCTGCGCTTCGAAGTAGAAAACCGTAATTTTCAGTTTGTGGCTTTGCCATTCGGTCTAGCCACAGCTCCTCGAGTGTTCTCAAAGATTCTGGCTCCTGCTTTAGCCAGATTAAGGGCTCAGGGCATAATGGTCCTAGCCTACTTGGACAATCTACTCTTAGTAGATCTTTCGGTTTCTGGATTAGACCACGGTCTGGTGACAACGGTAAACTACCTGGAATCTCTAGGCTGGGTTCTCAACCTAGAAAAATCCTCCTTGAGGCCATCAAGGAGAGTATAGTACCTGGGACTAATCATAGATACCAGGCAGGGAAAGGTATTTCTACCTCCAAAGATAATCAGTTCCATTGCAGAACTAATCCATTTCATCAAGGCAAAGAAAAAGCCTTCCATTTGGTTGTGCATGAGACTGTTGGGAAAGATGGTGTCCTCCTTCGAGGCCGTCCCTTACGCACAGTTTCATTCAAGATTGCTACAAAGCGCACTCCTTTCAGCCTGGAACAAGAAGGTTCAGGCCTTAGATTTTCCAATTCAGCTGGCTCCCGACGTACGTCAGAGCCTAAGTTGGTGGCTGATATCCAGCAACCTTCAAAAAGGAAAGTTAATTTCTACCTGCCACCTGGAAGGTAGTAACTACCGATGCCAGTCTTTTAGGCGGGAGAGCGGTCCTGGAAGAGGATTATGTCCAGGGGAAGTGGTCCAGGTTGGAAAGGACCTATCAATATTTTGGAAATTCGAGCAATTCGTCTGGCTCTAAGTGCCTGGACGGTCAGACTGAAGGGTTGTCCTGTCAGGATTCAGTCTGACAACGCCATGGCTGTGGCTTACATAAATCACCAGGGGGGCACGAGGAGTCGTGCAGCCCAGAGAGAGGTGAATTACGTTCTGTCTTGGGCAGAACACAACGCCCCTTGCCTTTTGGCAATTATCATTCCTGGGATAGAGAATTAGCAGGCGGACTACTTGAGCCACCAACAGTTATTTACAGGAGAGTGGTTTCTTCACCCCGAGATCTTTCTTGCGATATGTCAGAGATGGGTACTCCGGACGTGGACCTGTTCGCATCCAGATTCAACAACAAAGTTGACAACTTTGTGTCAAGGACAAGGGATCCACTAGCTTGCAGAACAGACACATTAGTCTTCCCATGGGGTCAGTTTTCTCTGATCTATGCATTTCCTCCAGTCCTGCTACTTCCGCGTCTTCTTCGCAGGATCAGGCAGGAACAAAAGGAGGTGATTCTTGTGGCCCCAGCGTGGCCCAGAAGGCCTTGGTTCGCCGAGATCATAAAGATGGCAGTAGGAGTTCCCTGGACTCTGCCATTATGGCCGGACTTTCTCTAGCAGGGTCCGGTATTCCATCTTACCTTACAGACGCTAAATTTGACGGTCTGGCTATTGAGACCCACATTCTAAGGGGTCATGGGTTGTCTCCTTCGGTTATATCTACCTTGATTAATGCCAGGAAAACAGCTTCCAGGATCATTTACTATAGAGTCTGGAGGGCATATGTTGCCTGGTGCGGGTCCAGGGGTTGGCACCCTAGGAAATATAAGAAAATTTGGAGAGCTGCGCCAATGACCCTATATATTAATAGACTAAGTCCACAAATAAGATGTCAAAGAGGGGTTAAATAGCATACATACAAAATGAATGTTTGTTGCCAATAACACTCACATACTACACATTAAACAATCCAAAAAATATAATAAATATAAAAATGACATAAAACAAAAGGAAGCTGTGTAACTGAGACTTAAAAATAAAGTCCAATATATCGGTCCAATATAGGAGTGATTATCGAGTCACCACAGTGAGTCCATACAAAACTGAAAATCAGTGCCCGTCACCAGATTATTGATGCGCTTACCAGATGCGAAAAAAATAACAGCCTTAATAGTATTTATCCAAAGCAGGTTACGATTTAAGTAGTAAGACATCCGATCAAGGTTCTTGCATCCAGATTGCACTTATCATAGGTATATGGCAGTACCACAGCCTTTAAAGCTTCAATAGTCAGCGATCACGTATGTCACCAGCAACAACCCCAGAAAGAAAAAGATGCCTCCATAGCGTAAAACCATTCGAATAATTTATTAAAGTAAAAGTATCGCACTTACATGAAGATTTCTTTATATCAGCATCAAACAAAATCAGATAACGCCGGCCGACATTCAAAAGAGTGTCCCGTCCTCCCCTCGTAGAGCGTGGTGGCGTCACTGCGTACCTTCCCTAGGAAATATGTTATAGGTAGAATCCTTCATTTCCTACAGATGGGATTAGAGATGAATCTGGCCTTGAATACCATCAAGGGCCAGATCTCGGCCTTGTCAGTGTTCTTTCAGCGGCCTTTAGCTTCTCACTCTTTAGTGCGTAGCTTTGTGCAGGGGGTAACACGGATCAGTCCTCCGATCAGGACACCCCTAAATCCTTGGGATTTTAATTTGGTCCTGTCAGCTTTGCAAAAGCAGCCTTTTAAACCCTTACGGTAAATTCCCTTAGTTCTGTTGACTAGAAAGATGGTCTTTCTGGTTGCCATTTCTTCTGCTAGAAGAGTTTCTGAACTAGCAGCTCTATCTTCTAAGGAGCCATATCTGATTATGCATAAGGATAAGGTGGTTTTACGCCCTCATCCTGAATTCCTGCCAAAGGTAGTGACAGGTTTTCACTTAAACCAAGATATTGTTCTTCCTTCATTCTTCCCAGAGCCTCGATCTAGGGAAGAGAGGTTGCTACATTCCCTTGATGTAGTAAGAGCGGTCAGAGTGTATTTAAAAAGCAACCCCTCAAGTTCGTAAGACAGATATTTTGTTTATTCTGCCGGATGGTCCAAGGAGAGGACAGGCAGCTTCTAGATCCACTATTTCCAAGTGGATTCATCAAGTCATTATTCAGGCTTTTGGTTTAAAGCGGAAGATTCCTCCTTTTCATATTAAGGCACACTCAACCAGGGCAATTAGTACCTCCTGGGCGGTGCATCATCGGGCCTCTGTGACTCAGATCTGTAAGGCCGTGACATGGTCTTCAGTTCATACATTTACCACATTTTATCAAATAGATGTTAAGGGTCAGGAGGATTCTGCCTTCGGGTGCAGCGTACTGCAGGCTGCAGTATAAGTCCTCTGACTTCCTTTTCTTTTTTGTTGTGTCTCCCCCCCCCTTCAGTTGCCATTGCTATGGGACATCCCACATAGTAATTACTACTGCTCTGTGTCCCCTGATGTAAGAAAAGAAAATAGGATTTTTAAAACAGCTTACCTGTAAAATCCTTTTCTTTGATGTACATCAGGGGACACAGAGGTCCCTCCCTTCTTTTTATACACTTTGATTGCTTGGCTACAAAACTGAGGACTCCCAGTAGTGGGAGGGGTTAACTGGGGGAAGTTCATGCCTTAAGGGCCATGCCAGTGTCCAGCACCTGATACGCCGATATTACCCACGTAGTAATTACTACGGCTCTGTGTCCCCTGATGTACATCAAAGAAAAGGATTTTACAGGTAAGATGTTTTAAAAATCCTATTTTTCTGTTATTTTGTCCTGTTTGTTGTTTGCTTCACAATAAAAAAAAATCTTCAAAGTTGTGGGCATGTTCTGTAAATGATGCAAAACCTCAAACAATCCATGTTAATTCCAGGTTGTGAGGCAACAAAACACGAAAAATGCCAAGGGGGTTGATATTTTTGCAAGGCACTGTGTATATACAGTGGTGTGAAAAAGTGTTTGCCCCCTTCCTCATTTCCTGTTCCTTTGCATGTTTGTCACACTTAAGTGTTTCGGAACATCAAACCAATTTAAACAATAGTCAAGGACAACACAAGTAAACACAAAATGCAATTTGTAAATGAAGGTGTTTATTATTAAAGGTGAAAAAAAATCCAAACCATCATGGCCCTGTGTGAAAAAGTGATTGCCCCCCTTGTTAAAACATACTATAACTGTGGTTGTCCACACCTGAGTTCAATTTCTCTAGCCACACCCAGGCCTGATTATTGCCACACCTGTTCACAATCAAGGCATCACTTAAATAGGAGCTGCTTGACACAGTAAGGTCCACCAGAAGATCCTTAAAAGCTACACATCATGCCGAGACCCAAATAAATTCAGGAACAATTGAGAAAGAAAGTAATTGAGATCTATCAGTCTGGAAAGGGTTATAAAGCCATTTCCAAAGCTTTGGGAATCCAGCGAACCACAGTGAGAGCCATTATCCACAAATGGCGAAGACATGGAACAGTGGTGAACCTTCCCAGGAGTGGCCGGCCGCCCAAAATTACCCCAAGAGCGCAGTGACGACTCATCCAAGAGGTCACAAAAGACCCCACAACAACGTCCAAGGAACTGCAGGCCTCACTTGCCTCAGTTAAGGTCAGCGTTCATGCCTCCACCATCAGGAAAAGACTGGGCAAAAATGGCCTGCATGGCAGAGTTCCAAGGAGAAAACCACTGCTGAGCAAAAAGAACATCAAAGCTCGTCTCAATTTCTCCACAACACATCTTGATGATCCCCAAGACTTTTGGGACAACATTCTGTGGACCGATGAGACAAAAGTGGAACTCTTTGGAAGGTGTGTGTCCAAGTATATCTGGCGTAGAAGGAACACTGCATTTCATAAAAAGAACATTATACCAACAGTAAAATATGGTGGTAGTAGTGTGATGGTCTGGGGCTGTTTTGCTGCTTCAGGACCTGGAAGACTTGCCGTGATAAAAGGAACTATGAATTCTGCTGTCTACCAAGAGATCCTGAAGGAGAATGTCCGACCATCTGTTCGTGTACTCAAGCTGAAACGAACTTGGGTTCTGCAGCAGGACAATGATCCTAAACACACCAGCAAGTCCACCACCGAATGGCTGAAGAAAAACAAAATGAAGACTTTGGAGTGGCCTAGCCAAAGTCCTGACCTGAATCCTATTGAGATGTTGTGGTATGACCTTAAAAAGGCCGTTCATGCTCGAAAACCCTCTAATGTAACTGAATTAGGACAATTCTGCAAAGATGAGTGGGCCAAAATTCCTCCAGGACGCTGTAAAAGCCTCATTGCACGTTATCGCAAACGCTTGGTTGCAGTTGTTGCTGCTAAGGGTGGCCCAACCAGTTATTAGGTTTAGGGGGCAATCACTTTTTCACACAGGGCCATGATGGTTTGGATTTTTTTTCACCTTTAATAATAAACACCTTCATTTACAAATTGCATTTTGTGTTTACTTGTGTTGTCCTTGACTATTGTTTAAATTGGTTTGATGTTCCGAAACACTTAAGTGTGACAAACATGCAAAGGAACAGGAAATGAGGAAGGGGGCAAACACTTTTTCACACCACTGTATATATATACTGTATATTGTCTCATATTGTTGTGGGCTCTTTGCTTGGTCTTTTGGGGTATGGCTGTATTCCGTTGTTCTATTGTTTCTGTCTGTCTTGGGAGAAAAGTATTATGGGATGTGTATGTGTGTTTGCTTTGAGGGAGGGGGGGATTCCTCCAACAGCTGTCCCTGCTGATTGAACAGTCTACCCCACCCTGAATGCAAAGGGAGGGGGAATTGTCCCAAATGTGTTACCTCTGTGTACCTGTGTTTCAATAAACAGTTCATGTTCCAGCTTTGTAACTGCACTAGTCTCGTCTGGTTCTTGGTTACAATATTCGGCTGTAAAATCTGATAGCTGAAGGGCCAGATTGGAGAAAGTAGTGTACTGACAGATGTGCTCAAGTGGAGTGCGATGGGGATCCATTACAAATACTTTAAGGTGGATTGGGAATCCTATCTGGTACCTCTCTAAGTCCTCTAGCCCTCCCTTCCCTAAGCCCCATTCTTTCTCAGGATAGAGATTCTTCAATACTAGGATTCACTTGTTGAACCTATTGATAGTGAAAACAGATATTGCATCACAGACACCAACTATGGTAGTTTGAGTCTGTAATTATACTGTTGGTTGGAAAAACAACACCTGCTAAAGAGATCAGAGACTTTATTGGAACCCCATGGCCATAACTGCTGGGTTGAAATGGTGGCAATGGAACTAACAACTGTTCAATTTGGCATAGTAGAAATGTGGGATAGACAAGGGGGGTCTTATTTCATTACATACATAGAGTCAGTAGCTTAGATATAACCTGAGTTGCTCAATTTAACTGAACAGGTTGTCAGTTCTGCACCTTCAAAAATCATTTTCAGAAGAAATCCCAAATATCAGTGACAGCTGAGCACAACAGGATAGAGTTGCAATGTATCACGTGAGTCTTTCTTCATGGGGAAGCGGAGAATGGGATGTTTATCATATCTTTCATGGACCTAGTACATTGCATGAAAGGGAAAGAATGGGAAGGAAAACACTCTGAATGGTATAGAATTTCCTTTGCACCGACAGGAATTCAGTGTAGATTTTTAGCTTCACTGCCCTTGTAAAAAGCAGCCGCATGGCACTAAGTGCAATATTGTTGCATGACAAAGCCACCTAAAGCCATGCATGTTTTTGTGAAAGCTTCCTAAACATGCTGCTAAATCCTCTAAAATGCGACTTAACTGCTTTGCCTTCCATCAGCACAGCATAAGCAAGGCAACAGCAAATGGACAAACAGAAAATATGCTGAATGGGCAAACAAATAGGCTTCAGCTGGTCTTTTGGTTCACAGCGATGGGCGCTCTGTGAATACCAATCACTGTATTCTCTGCTGTACTGAAAACCCACAATATCTCTTTTCATCCCGCGGGCCCTTTTCACAACAGCAATGGGTCTTTATGTCTTTAGAATGACACCAGCCTCGGTCTGCTTCCGCTATCCAAAGGCGTGGGAGCTGGGAGAAGAAATTCAATCAAAAAACCTTTTACCTACTTCTTTGCAACTGCTGTATCCCTTTTCCACAATGCCTACTTTTTTAATCCACATGATTTAAAGGAGAACTGCAGTCAGTTTAAGTATATCAGCTATGTAAATATCAGTTTATGTGAACTTTCCATTTTTTTTTGTGTGAAAGAAAGCACTAACATAGCTAAAGGTGTTTTGCAGTACTTGATTACAGCTGCTTGCAGATGAAGGTTTGGGGGATTCAGTGTGGAATAAAAACGTTACTGTGTACATTGGCTAGATAGAATCCCGACTAATCAGGAGCAGAATCGCGATGAAGAAAGGCTTCATCTACTGCTGCTGATCCATCAGGGACTTTACTTTCTTCCAAAAAGTGTATCCAAAAACAAGAAAGCGGACAAGGGATCACTTTTCACTTTACATATTTCTTCCCTAATTTTGTGTCTTGCCGACAGTTCTCTATTAATATAAAATGATACGGTGTAAACTGTGTCTGACAATGGTGGTGACAGGCTGTTTCCCCTTGCACTAATGTGAAAACATTTATTTAACAGCATCTGAATAAAACCTAGTACATCAGCCATCTGTCTGCTTGCACTTACCATAATAAATCCTGTCCCCCTAAAAAAAAAACTTCCTCTAGCTTTGTATTTGCATGTGGTATTAGATGCTGAAGCCTAATAGTTTATACAGAAGAGTATTTTTACCAAATGCTGTGTAAAGATTACATTGCAACTGATTCCATATGTAAAAGATTATAATGAGCAGGGCCCTCTGATTACTCCTGTATTGAATTGTATTGTAACTGTACTGTCTGTCCTCATGTTGTAAAGCATTGCACAAACTGGTGGCTCATAAGCTGGAAAAGCATAGTTTGCTTATCTTACATTTGAAAGGCATCCATGAAGGCAGGGTCCAATTTGGGCCTTTATAGAGCCCCTGTCCTCTTCTTCTTCAACCAAGTCAGCCATCTTATCGGTGGGAGAGCAGCCCCTTTTTGAGGTTCTTTCCATTCTCTCGCTTCTTCATTGCAGTCCTCAGTCAGTTTTGAGAAAATGGCTCCCTGTAGAGAAAAGAGTTAATTCTTACCTATCCCATCACTGATGTTGCCAATATTCAGTCCCTTAAAGAACTATGGTGGCTACAGAATGCCTTTCTGGGAGTGTTTGAAGCCTGGTCCCCCTCTGTACTTTTTGGTTCCATGTGCCAACCCTATATCACTATAGGCACAGTAATGACATAGGGAGGCGGCAAATAGAACCACAGTGACCTGGAGGGGGCTTCCGACGCACCTGGAAGTTTGTGCTATGCTGAATAATCTTTAGCAATAATAGATTGATGGACAGGTAAGCAATAACTTTTTTCTTTGGAAAGCCTAAAAAAATGTAATCTGTCATTTTAACATTGATCTATGCATTAACTTTTTTATGTTTTCTACTTTCTGCATAATTCCTGTACACTCTAAAATACTGTATTTTCTCCAGTGTTTTCGATATTGTGTATGTTTTTGTCCTTCTAGAGTTATCCTCAAATAGTTAACTTTCTAGTCCCCAGGACACTAACAAATTAAGACAGGTGCTCTTTGTGGAGTTATCTGACAACATTGGACTTCTGATGCCTCCTCCTCCTTGATCCCATTCAGCTTACCCAAAAGCTTCTGTCATGATACTGAAACACTGAACCCGGAATTAATCAATTAAGTATTTCCAGATACATCTTAAGGAGAGGAGATTGGTAAACAGGCTCAGTACTTTTAAAACATTTTATTTTCTCCTCATCTGGAATAAAATGTTATAAATTACAATATTTACTGCACACAGAAGGTACAATCAGCCTGCCCATACATGGTTCGAAATTTGGCCAGTCTAAAGTATGTCTCTGTTTATAGTTAGTATACCATGTAATGTACTGTAATCTATTTAAATAAAGAATTTATGTAAAAAACGTACCACATATGAACATTGACACAACAAAGTATGCACAACAGCAGCTCTACCAGCTTCCAATTATTGTGTGCTGGTGGACAAACGTCTTCTGTAGATCTGGTATTAGACTTGTTTATTATACTATAGGGCTTTTCCAAACTTTTATAAATCTGTGAAGTGTTCTCATACAGTATGTTGTCTACTTGATGTCATGACTACATTTATCATTATATTCAGTTACATGCAACTACATTTAAATATATTTATTTTTGCAGATCACTGCTGTTTGTCGAGAGGCTGCACTGTTGGCCCTACAGGAGGACATTCAAGCCCAGTGCATTATGGGAAGATATTTTGACCAAGCTTTAACTATTGTTACCCCAAGAATTCCTGATTCACTTATCAGGTTTTATGAGACCTACCAACAAAAGAGTGGACTGCATAATTTATGAGATTTGTTTTGACCAAAGGAAACCAAACTTTGATTAAATATCCTTATTATAAAAATGAAATGTGTCTATTTTCTTGCATTAGTAAAAATATATGATCAATTAATGACGCCAATTTTGACAGAGAAGGCTAGAGAATGTATTAAACATTGAAAATTAGAACATTTAAATGTGTATACAAAATATTAAATCTGTAAGAGTAACTGCTGAAATATCACCCTAAAGCGATTTGTTTTAGGATGGGTGATGCTTGACAGATTTTGAAAGACAGCACATTCCAACACTAAAAGCTGTTAATGAAAATGATCTAGTACTAGTGGTGGAAAATGTGGTAGTTTATGGATATAGTAAATGGTATCTGTGGTGGGTGACAGAGTCAAAACTGACACCTGTAATTTTGAGGCGAAAACATTTGCACTTTTTTCTGGGTACTTCCAACATTATTCATTGGGGTAAATCTACAAAAGCAATAGAGACTGTTCACTAAGCTTAGTAAGTAAGATGGTTAATTTCAATCAACCAAGTATGTTCTCTCGTTCATTGGAGGACACAGCTCTGCTTTAGTCTCTAAAAAACAAAAGACAGCCCAGGTACAGTCCCTAGAACAATACATGTTTCTGGCGTAAAGCCTCTCCACATGGCTGCATACAGCCCCTTCTGTTTTGATCCCAGAGGAACACTATGGGCTGTAAAGGAGCAGGTGCAGATGTGTGCCGTCTTCTTTCCCCACCTGGCCAGGCAGTCACCAATTGCTGTTACCAGTACTGCTGGGCCTCAAGGGTTGTAAATAGACCCCCTTTGAAGGCCTGATCTTGAACTGTTCCTGTGGTAGAGTAAGAAACGCCCACCTCCTCCCTCTATGCCCTCAGAGGAGCTTAACCAGGAGCCAGATACAGGTTGGCCACCTCAGTGAATGTTGACGAAGAGTGACATGCACAATCAAGGAGGTGTCTGCATTTAGCATTTTTAATTAAGCTTCTGCTGGTGTCGCTACCACACCTCCATTTAGAGAGTTCTGCTTGTTGCCCTCCAGCCACAACACCATTGATACCAAGATCTTAACTTGGAATTGCCGGCATTGAAATATCTGGATATTAGGGAGATCCCACTGATAACACCCACTGAGAAAGTAAGGGTTGCCTTGCAAACCTCAATTTTTGGTCCTTCATAGGTATAAGGTTGTCCTGCATCTGAGACTTTTCTTGTGGTACATCACGGGACACAGAGCCATAGTAGTTACTATGTGGGTTATAGGCCACCGTCAGGTGATGGACACTGGCACGCCCTAAGTTAAAAATGCACTCCCTATATAACCCCTCCCATTACTGGGAGTATCTCAGTTTTTTTTCGCCAGTGTCTAAGGTGTTGGTCACGAGTAAAGATGTGCTGTGCTGAGCTCCACTGGAGCAATCCTTGCTGGGGCTAGCCATGCAGCCGGATCCATTCAAAGTGTCATTTTAGGCAGAATTGAATGGTACCCAGGCCTTGTGTCCGAGGACACGAGGTCTTGCCTGTAAACGCTTCTCTTTTAGAGAACTGGACCCCGGAATCCAGTACTTTTGGTAGTAAGACCCTAAAGTTTTACTGGCGGTGGTGCTATTACAGGCTCCTCGGCTTCTGAAGGTTTAACAGAACCCACCGTGAAGGGTGAAGATTGGGTCTGTTGGTTTTACCACAGAAAACCCTGTGGCGGGAAAGGTAAGTGGAGCTTTTCTAAGAAGTTTTGAATTTTCTTATGAATGTATCTTTAAATTAGTAAATGTTGTTATGCTTATGTGTCACCACTGGGGGCTGTATAGAGCACATATCTTCCCACGCTTCCTCCGGAGAGCTCACAATGTGTCCGGAGCAGCAGTTTCCATTTTCCTCCAGCAGCAGCAGACCCCCGGTAGGTTTTCCTCCCCACCAGATGACTCCACCTGTGCTATTTGCTACCCCTCTTCAAGAGGAGGAAGCACCAAAAAGAAAAAACGGACAGCACGCCACACTAATGGGAAATGCCTAGCGAGGGTA
Source organism: Lithobates pipiens (assembly GCF_037356315.1). Lineage (NCBI taxonomy): Eukaryota > Metazoa > Chordata > Amphibia > Anura > Ranidae > Lithobates > Lithobates pipiens. The sequence continues at coordinate 303,132,183 of NW_027507718.1, forward strand.
GTAAAAGAGAAGAAAAATGCAGCATTTATAGCTAAAATCAGAAATGAGAAAGGGGAAGTTATACATCCATCCCCCAAGATAGCAGACGTGTCCATAGGTTTTATAGTCAGCTGTATAATGTAAGACAAGGGGTGGAAAATAAAGGAAATAAGGAAGAAATATTAGAGTACCTGCAGGGACTGGACTTCCCAGGGGTCCCTAAAGAAGAACTGGAGCTTTTAGATGCTCCAATAACACAGGAAGAAGTAATGAGAGCAATAAAAAGTAATGAGAGCAACTGGAAAAAGTCCTGGTGGGTACTCTATTAAATATTAAATATTATAAGAAGTTCGGAAAAATATTGGTACCCAAATTGTGTGATTATATGAACGCCTTGGCAGGGGGGAGGGGGGAGTAGAGGGATAATTATGTATATGTACGTGGAAATTTAAACATTTTTGATATTTGGTAAATATTGTTAATTTTAATATGCATAAAATAAAAAGAAAATATACACTACCCCGCGGCTTCCAGGCCATTTTCTCCGCTCTTTCTGTAAGATCCCATAGGATCAGAAGCCAGCGCTCGTGTGGGAAAACTCTTTGTTTTGAAAAAGAGGAGGGGGCCGTAGGCGATGGCGGGGGCGGGGCTTAGCATGGCGTTGGTGTCCTTCAACACCCAGCACGGGAAAGTGTGTTTTTTAAAAGCACTAGTGTTATTGCTGAAATCTGCGGAGGGAAACAGGAGCATAGAGGGGCATGAAAGGTTGGTGACACAAACATTCTTTTTGACAAATTTACTATTGCATCAGGCTGAGCGTTAATAGCAGCAGCAGTGGCTGACTATTGCTCAAGCAATGGATGCGATTTTCTTCTGGTCGTACCTCTGCTTTGTGCATCAGGCTATGTTTAGCTCTATTATAAGTTCTGGAAATCCTACTCTTCAAATGCATCCTCCCCTCAGAAGGGGTGGCTGGTCAGAGTGAGCATCGGGGCCATGAAATGTTTGCAACTGTTTTCAACACTGCAGCCCCTGTTAATTTTACTATTTTTCCTCAGCCATGATAGGTTTTTAAAAGAAGTTTAGCGTCAAGATGGTTAATCGCATCCCAGTATGGTCAAGATACGACAGATTCTCTTCCATTTTCCTAAGACCCTGGCACTGAGGAACTAGGGACAGGAGAAGACGATTCCCTCAGGGGACCATGGTGAGGCTGATGACTCTTGTGAGGTGTCAACTGCGGGAGAGTCCGCTTTTACAATCTGTAAGAATGATGGTACAATATATTGCTGAATGATCCGCTCCACATTTATGTACCCTTAACTGAGTGTTTGGGTTCGCTAAAGCCTCCTCAAGCTGTGCTTGCCTTTTTCTGTCCATTCTTGTTGGGAAAAAAAATTTGTACCTGGAGAATCACCCAGATAAGCATTATTTTCCATTCTAAAAAGTTTTGGTAGAGAAAATTCACTAAGCGGGGTATACCAGCAATTAATGCCACTATATCCTTTGTAAGTTTGACTTGTCCAGCAGACATTACTCAAATACTTAGGGATCCAATGGATAAAAGGTTCTAATTCCTATAAAAAATAAAATAAAAAATAAACTTTTTCTCTGGCAGGTTGAGTGTCTCAGCCTGCGCTGACAGTAATTGGTTAATCGTTGAGAAACCAGTTTTAACAGGTGTTTACCTGCTCAGGTCCAGGAGGCAGCTTTATATTTGCAATAGTTGCTATGACAGATTGCGCCTTTCTCTAAGCGTCATGCAAGAAGCTCCTGGCTAGTCTTCCCTTTTGCGGTAAGAAAGCTATCTGGGGATATTTTGGATATATCCAAAGAATTTCTAGCAAAAGAAAGATACCCTTTTGCCTTTTAAATGAAGGAGTAAATGTGTTTTTTATTTCAAAGCTCCTTCTTCTGTGCCAGGGCCATCTGCCTCCAGGCAGTCACGACGGCCTCTGCCGTCAGGTTCAAAGTGTAATCCTCAGGGTTAACCCCAGGGACAAAAGAGGTCTTGAGGGAAGAAGACTACAAGATCCTGTAGCCTCCTCATGAGGAGGTACTCCTGTGTGCTCAATAGGGAGAATTCTTCTACAGTTCTCAGGGATCTGGCAGAATGAATGTCAAGACGAATGGGGGAATTCCTCAATAGCTCCAACGTACAAACTGGAGTTCCAAGAGTTTCCGTCTCCTCATTTTCTCAGATCAAACGTTCCTAAGAATCCAGAGAAAAATAAATCTTTCTCTCTAGCATTGGTCCATCTTTTGGCAAAAAGTGTTCATGGTGGCCTCCATGTAAGAGCAGAAATTGGGATTTGGTTAAATCCAAATGGACAGTCTAGATCTCAAAAATCTAAAATTCAATTGCTGAATATAATCTCTCCCTTTTTGCATGAAGATGCATATATCCATATACCTATTTCCTTGCTTACTAGTAATATTTTCTTTCAAGGTGGAAAATCTTATTTTTCAGTGTGTAGCTCTGCTTTCCAATCTTGCTGCTACTCCTCGAGTACAGGGTTCTGGCTCTTTTTCTAGCCAGATTGAGGACTCAAGGTATAACGATTATGATTTACCTAGTCAATCTGTTTTTGTTGGACCAGTCGGTAGCCCGTTTAGACCAAAGTATGGTCACAACATTCGACTACCTGGAATATCTAGGTCTGATTCTTAACCTAGGAGGAATCTTCTTTAAAACATAAAGAAAATACTTGGGTCTGATCATAGGTACACCCAGAAAAGGGTATTTGTACCCGAGGCTAAGATCAGTGCCATAAAAGACTGATCTAGGTAGTCGAAGCAAGATGTTGTTCTCCTATTCAACTTTGCATGAGGTTGTCGGGAAATATGGTGGCTTTATTCTAGGCCGTTCTTTATGCTCAATTTCATTCTAGACTGTTGCAAAGCAGTATCCTATTGGCTTGAAACAGAAAATTCAAGCTCTATATTCCCAATATGTCTGACTCCAAAGCCTACGGCCACATCACCCTGATAGCGCTCAATCTCACCCAATCTTGGAGTCTAAGCAGGGCCGGGCCTTGTTAGAACCCAGATGAAAGACCACCTAGAAATACCAGGTGCTGTAGGCTGAGTGTGCCAGAGCATCAGTTTATGGTTAACATCCAAAAATCTGCGAAGGGGAAAATCCTTCTTTCAGTTACCTGGGAAATAATATCAACATATGCCAACCTTTTTTTGTTTAGGTTGGGGGACAGTCCTGAAAGAGGCAGATGTCCAGGAGAAATGGCCTAGATCAGAAATGGCCTTGCCCATTAACTTTAAAGAAAAAAAAAATTCAGGCAGAACACTTGGATCTGAGGGCCTGAACGTTCAGTTTAAGGTATTGTCCTGCTAGGAGTCACAATGGCCTATACTAATCACCAAGGGGGCACAAGAAGTTGTGCGGCCCAGAGAAAGGTGAATCTTATCCTATCTTGGGAAGAATACAATCTACTTTGCCTATCGGCAATTGTCATTCAAGGGATAGAAAATTGTCAGGCGGGCTACTTGAGTCACCAGCAGTTTTTCCTGGGAGAATGGTTCCTTCACCACGATATCTTCCTGTCATTATGTCAAGGATGAGGGATCCCAGACATAGAACTGTTTGCGTCCTGGATGAACAAAAAAGAGTGATGACTTTGTGTCAAGAACAAAGGATCCGCTTGCATGCAGAACGAATGCCTTGGTATTCCCGTGGAATCCGTTCTCACTGATTTGTGTATTCCCTCCTATTCTGCCTACATCCACAACTTCTTCACAGGATCAAGCAGGAAGGGAAGTCTTTGTGAATTTCAATCACAGGAGTATGAAATGTTTTTTGGGGTGCACTTTACACAATATGGACACAAGGATCACACATGAAACATGCACCAAATGAAGGGGATGGGGAAAATATGCACTCTATAGTTATATATTAGTTATGTATCATGTATTGTCAACGCATACACAGAACACTGTATTAGCAACAAACCAATGGTGGTATCTCCGAATAGGGGGTAAAGAGGGTAGGCTAGGGCACAATGGAAGAGAGGGGCTTCCCCCCCTTCTCTTTTTTTTTCTCTCTCCATTGCACACATCACATTTATGAACCATGATGCAATAATTAAAAGGGTCAATAATGTTATAGATACAATGTTACAATACATGGGCACTGTATAAGTGAGGACACTTTCTAAGCATAGAACACGGAATGGGAGAAAGAGGTCACGATTGGTATGATGGGGAGTTGGAAGGGTGGGGTTTCCTCCCCCTTTTTTCCCCTTTCCCCCTTTTTTTTTTCTTTTCCCTTCTTTCTTTCTCTTCTCTTCTCTTCCTTCCCCCCCCCTTCCCTGTCCCTTCCCCGCCCCTCACCCTTGTCCCCTGTTTTCCCTTGCTTCCCTGCCCTTGCTCTCTAATAGTGGGGCAACATTAAAATAAGTAAATAATGCCCATGCCGGCCACGTCCTCTCTAGGGGAGGTTACCCCATCACCTCTAAATTAGGGACCTTACTTGCAAGGGTATACTCAAAGGAGTCAAATAGGTAGTGAGAGGTTGGTATGTGAGGAGAGATTAAGTGTAGTAGTGGGTGGTGTGTTTGAGTGGTGACGATGTGTGTGGTGTTTGTTCGCTAGAGGTTCGTTTATATCTCCCTTGCGCTTCTCTCTCCCCTGCTTGTAAAATCCTATGGGCACGGTAAAAATATGTTCTTATAATATTAGAGGGTTAAATTCAGCATATAAAAGATCACAGGTCTTGTACTCTCTTCACAAACAAAATGTTGGTATCATCCTCTTCCAAGAGACACATTTTCGCTCAGAAAACATACAAAATGGATATTACTTAACCTGGTATCATGACTCCTTTGGCCGCGTACACACGGGCGGACTGTCTGCCCAACTAAGTCCGTCAGACAATCCGACAGACAGTCCGTCCTACTTTCGAATGAACGGACTTGACCACACACGATGAACAGACAGTCCGCCGAAAGCTTGCGCGATGATGTGTACAGCACGTACGACGGGACTAGAAATACGACGTCCAATACACTGCAATGCAACCTTCCGCCGTGTAAATCCTTTCTGAGCATGCGCCATACTTAGTCCGTCGAACTAGCCTACTCACGAGCGGACTGTCCGCTGAAACCAAGTTTGTACGGACAATATTACGGAAATTCCGAAAGACTTAGTCCGCCAGACTGTCTGCCGAAAAAGTCAGCTGAAGCCCACACACGAGCGGATTGTCCGCTGAAACACGTTTCAGCGGACCAAGTCCGTCAGACAGTCCGCCCGTGTGTACGCGGCCTTTGCCTATTCTAAATCCAGGGGAGTCTCTATAGCAATACATAAATCAATACTCTATCAGGTAATGGAAGTTTGGAGGAATAGAGATGGAAGAGTAATATTATTAAAACTGGTCATATATGGTAAAAAGTTTACTTTTATTAATATATACCTCCCTAATCAAGATCAAATAAAAATGGGAACGCAACTTCTAATGGATTTAATGGAAAAAACAGAAGGGGTGACATTAATAGGCAGAGATTTTAACTTTGTTCTTGATCGGGATATAGATACTACAGCACCCCTAATGTTGCAGATAAGTAAGGAGAAAAAGAAATTTAAGGATATGATGAGAAAATATCAACTAGTCGATATATGGAGGGCTTCCCATCCACTAGAGAGGGATTATACATTCCACTCGAAAGTACATGGAACATATCATAGACTTGATTACTTTCTGATAAATCAATTAGAAATGGCTGTGGCCTCTTCCTCTGAGATAGGTAGTTTGGTATGGTCTGATCATATGCCGATATTTCTGAGGATGTCTAGCAGGAATAGTGCAAGAGGTTCCTGGAAGTTAAATGATAATCTATTGTTTGAGGAGGTATGTACATTAGAGATTAGATCAGCAATAACAAATTTCTTGGGGGACAATTTGAAGCATACTACCTCCCTACCTATCCAATGGGAAACACTGAAATGTATAATATGGGGCTTGTTTATAAAACATGAAGCAAGACTAAAAAAGACAAAGGGGAATAGAATATTACAGCTCTCAAAAGATATAACTAAATTGGAAAAACAACATAAACAAAATCCAATACAGGAGAAATTAGTAAGTTAACAGCAAAGAGAACAGAACTATGAACTTTATTAAATGAACAAACGCTATGGATTAGAGATAAAACTCGTTCCCTATACTATCAACAAGGAAATAAACCCGGTAAACTCCTAGCTAGAGCACTTACATATTTGGGAACATTTATCCCTAGAGAAATAGAAAAGCTTCATGAACTTAATTACCTCCCAATAATGCAAAAAATAATAAAGACACTCCAACGATATGATAGAGGGATCTTTTTGTGGATAGGTAGGATAAATATTATAAAAATGGACATATTGCCCAAGATCCTATATATATTCCAGACCACTCCAATATTTCCCTCAACAAACATCTTGAACCAATTACGAAAGGCTATAGGGAGCTTTATATGGGCGGGTAAGCCTGCTAGAATCAGTAGAGATACACTGATTCGCCCAAAAAAGGAGGGAGGCCTGGCCCTCACAGATTTATCGGCATATTTTAGAGCAGTGTTTATAACAAGGATAGTGGACTGGTTTCATAATGCAGATTGTAAGCAGTGGGTGAAACTCGAGGAGGAGGTCAAAGCCATTAAATTAAAATTACTGCCATGGATAAAGCGAGAGAAACGCCCCCCCCCCCCCCCCCCCCCAATGGGGATATGCCTTTTCTGGTTGCATCAACATTGAAAATATGGGATGGACTGCTGAGCCAGGGGACAGGGTCAACATACATAGGCCCGAAGACCCCTCTCTTTGGCAACCCAGAATTCCCACCAGCACTGGAAGCAGGGTCTTTCTTGAAATGGCAGAGAAGAGAAGATACTAGGGTGGTAGAGACAATGAAGCAGAGTGGACTCCTCCCATTGGATTCCGTGGGGACAGAATATAAAGCTAAATGGATGCAACATTGGCAGCTCCAAAAATACATGCTCTCCTTAATGAAGGAGGGTATAATTAATAGACCACTGACCGAGTTAGAAAAAATATTTGTAAAAGAACAGAAACAATACACATCTTATCTAAAGTATATACATACTTAAGCTCAAGGAATAATATGCAGGAGATAACATATATAAAAAAATGGGAGGAAGAACTAGGGATTACTATCCCCAAAGTGAAATTGGAAAAAGCTATTACAGTAACACATAAACTATCAATATCTAATAGATACCAAGAAAGGAACTATAAAATATTATGGGGTCCAGACCTTTGGGAAAAAATATATAAAATATATACGGCAATGACAGGGGTACAGTTATAACCCAATATATTAACATCAGTACTATGAATAATCCCCGGGTCAGTGAAGAATATAAAAAAAGGGTATCCTAAAATATTTTCTAACTGCAGCATGAACCATCATAGCCAGGAAATGGAAAAGTAGACGAATACCAAATATAGAGGAATGGGAGTCTGAGATGGGTGATATGTGTGCCCTGGAGGAGAGGATAGAGAATGAAAAGGGATTAAAAAAACAGATAATAACAACATGGCGGATATGGAAAGAATTTAGTACCTCACAGGTCTTGTGGAGGGAGATATAGGACATAGGCTTTAAGTATAGGTATGGGAGAGAGAGGAGGTATTTCTCTCTTTTTTTTTTCTCCACGTTAGGTGTATATGTAGGGTGAATGAAGTAGTGTGAGAGGAATGAATGGGTGTGAGATGTAGGAGGAATGAGAGTAATAAATGGCTATACTGGATTGTTGAAGATATGTACAGTGGTGTGAAAAAGTGTTTGCCCCCTTCCTCATTTCCTGTTCCTTTGCATGTTTGTCACACTTAAGTGTTTCGGAACATCAAACCAATTTAAACAATAGTCAAGGACAACACAAGTAAACACAAAATGCAATTTGTAAATGAAGGTGTTTATTATTAAAGGTGAAAAAAAATCCAAACCATCATGGCCCTGTGTGAAAAAGTGATTGCCCCCTAAACCTAATAACTGGTTGGGCCACCCTTAGCAGCAACAACTGCAACCAAGTGTTTGCGATAACGTGCAATGAGGCTTTTACAGCGTCCTGGAGAAATTTTGGCCCACTCATCTTTGCAGAATTGTCCTAATTCAGTTACATTAGAGGGTTTTCGAGCATGAACGGCCTTTTTAAGGTCATACCACAACATCTCAATAGGATTCAGGTCAGGACTTTGGCTAGGCCACTCCAAAGTCTTCATTTTGTTTTTCTTCAGCCATTCGTGGTGGACTTGCTGGTGTGTTTAGGATCATTGTCCTGCTGCAGAACCCAAGTTCGTTTCAGCTTGAGTACACGAACAGATGGTCGGACATTCTCCTCTTCATAGTTCCTTTTATCACGGCAAGTCTTCCAGGTCCTGAAGCAGCAAAACAGCCCCAGACCATCACACTACCACCACCATATTTTACTGTTGGTATAATGTTCTTTTTATGAAATGCAGTGTTCCTTCTACGCCAGATATACTTGGACACACACCTTCCAAAGAGTTCCACTTTTGTCTCATCGGTCCACAGAATGTTGTCCCAAAAGTCTTGGGGATCATCAAGATGTGTTGTGGAGAAATTGAGACGAGCTTTGATGTTCTTTTTGCTCAGCAGTGGTTTTCTCCTTGGAACTCTGCCATGCAGGCCATTTTTGCCCAGACTTTTCCTGATGGTGGAGGCATGAACGCTGACCTTAACTGAGGCAAGTGAGGCCTGCAGTTCCTTGGACGTTGTTGTGGGGTCTTTTGTGACCTCTTGGATGAGTCGTCGCTGCGCTCTTGGGGTAATTTTGGGCCGGCCGGCCACTCCTGGGAAGGTTCACCACTGTTCCATGTCTTCGCCATTTGTGGATAATGGCTCTCACTGTGGTTCGCTGGATTCCCAAAGCTTTGGAAATGGCTTTATAACCCTTTCCAGACTGATAGATCTCAATTACTTTCTTTCTCAATTGTTCCTGAATTTCTTTGGGTCTCGGCATGATGTGTAGCTTTTAAGGATCTTCTGGTGGACCTTACTGTGTCAAGCAGCTCCTATTTAAGTGATGCCTTGATTGTGAACAGGTGTGGCAATAATCAGGCCTGGGTGTGGCTAGAGAAATTGAACTCAGGTGTGGACAACCACAGTTATAGTATGTTTTAACAAGGGGGGCAATCACTTTTTCACACAGGGCCATGATGGTTTGGATTTTTTTTCACCTTTAATAATAAACACCTTCATTTACAAATTGCATTTTATGTTTACTTGTGTTGTCCTTGACTATTGTTTAAATTGGTTTGATGTTCCGAAACACTTAAGTGTGACAAACATGCAAAGGAACAGGAAATGAGGAAGGGGGCAAACACTTTTTCACACCACTGTATTTAATAAGAAAATAAACATAATAATAGATAAATAGAGGTTAATGTGATGTGGGAATTGACTAATGATTTGATGAGGATAATAGAAAGAAATTCATACCGAGTAATAAGTAATATGTGCATTTGTAAATGTATAAAAATTTGTAAAAAATGGTATGTTAAATAAAGATTATAAAGAAGAAGGGTATCAGTATTGGCTGCTCTTTCTTGTAAAGAGCCATATTTTTGTTGTTCACAAAGATGAGGTAGCATTGCGTATTTACCAAAGGTAGTATCAGGGTTTTATCTAAACCTGGATATTGTTCTACCGTCTTTTTTCGAGAACCCTGTTCTTTGGAAGAAAAATCACAACATTTTTGATGTGGTGAGAGCAGTCAATGTCTACTTAAAGGCGATTGCTCAGCTTTGGAAAACAGATGTTTTTATTCGTGTTACCAGCAGCATCGAAATATACTATTCTAAATAGATTAGTCAAGTAATCGTTCAAGCTCATGGTTAAAGAGGTGAATTCCACCCTCTCAAATCAAAACGCACTCCTCTAGGGCTGTTAGTGCTTCCTGGGCAGTGCATCACTGAGCCTCCATGGCTCAAATCTGTAAGACCGCAACTTAGTCTCCAGTCTACATCTAAACGGTCATGAGAATATTGCCTTTGGGCGCACGGTAGTGCAGGCTGCAGTATTAGTTCTCTAGTCTCTTATTGCCCTACTTTTTGTTGTGTCTCCCTCCCTTCAGTTGGCATTGCTATGGGACATCTCACATAGTAACTACTATGGCTCTGTGTCACGTGATGTATGATAAGAAAATAGGATTTTTAAAACAGCTTACCTGTAAAATCCTTTTCTTTGACGTACATCACGGGACACAGAGGTCCCTCCCTTGTTGGTATACACGTTTTGCTACAAAACTGAGATACTCCCAGTAGTGGGAGGGGTTATATAGGGAGTGCACATTTTAACTTAGGGTTTGCCAGTGTCCATCGCCTGAAGGAGGCCTATAACCCACATAGTAACTACTATGGCTTTGTGTCCCGTGATGTACTTAAAAGAAAAGGATTTTACAGGTAAGCTGTTTTAAAAATCCTATTTTTTCCTCCATAAGGTGGTATCACCTTTTCCACTTAAATAAGGACATAGTGCTTCCATCTCTTTTTCCCAAGCCAGTCCACTCTAAGGAATTTGCCTTACATTCTTCTATGCAGAGAGATTAGGGTATATTTGAATGCAACATCTTTGTGGGACAGATGTAACTGGACCAGATTAGGGCCTTGTAGTGTTGACTGCCACTATTTCATGCTGGATTCGGCAAACCATTTTCCAAGTGTCTGAGAATCACTGTTTGCAGTTGCAGCGCATTCTCCAAAGTCAATAAGTGCAGACATTCTGGCATCAATTTCTCAGGTTTGTAAGGTGACCACTAATGCCGCGTACACACGACCAGACTTTCCGGCAGACTAGGTCCGACGGTTTTCCAGACTGACTTTTCAGCGGAGTTCCAACGGACTTCCAAATGAACGGACTTGGCCACACACGAACAGACTAAGTCCATTTGAAAGTCCATTCGTTTTTAACGTCATGACGTAAGACGGGACTAAAAAAGGAAGTTCAATAGCCAGTAGCCAATAGCTTCCCTTGCGTCGTATTTGGTCCGTTGGACCAGCATACAGAAGAACAGATTTCCCGATAGGAATGTTCTTTTTCTAGGTCCGTCTGATTTTTTATAAGAAAAAACGATCAGATTAGCCCACAAACGATCGGATTGTCCGATGGACTGTTCTGTCGGACCTAGTCTGCTGGAAAGTCTGGTCGTGTGTACGTGGCATTAGTCATCCATTCATACATTTACCAAGTCTTACAAGGTGGATGTGGCAGCATCAACTGATGCCAGTTTAAGGTGTAAAGTTTTTAACTCTGTCACTTGACTGGCCTGTATAGTTTTCTTTTAGGATGGTTAATCTATTTTTTCCATTCTACTTTTTGTCCATCACGTTGTGGCACTGCTTTGGAACATCCCAGTTGGTGATTATCTAAAGTAGAACTGCATCCTCCAAAAAATGAAAGAGAAAATGTAATTTGTTTAGGTACTCACCGTACAAATGTTTTCTCTGCATTAAACATATGTAGGTATTGTAAGTTTCATACTGTAATAGAAGCAAAGAAATAGTTTCTATGGTGACGGGAGAATGGTTCAAACAATATATCAATTGCAATACATGTGATGTGGTGTATGTCATTGTATGTTGAGAAGGTTCCTTATAGTATGTGGGCTGTACCAGGCAATGCACCCACACTGCAGAGTACAAAAACCTACATTCCGTGTGCGTTGTGCTACATTAAAAAACAGGTGTATGTTTGATATTTTGTGCATTAAGGTGCACTGTCAGCTCATTCAGTATGATGATGATCAGTTTTGACTAGTAAGATTATCTACAGGGAGTATGAATGATTTCCCTATATTTACATCGGTTTTCTTCAGATGGTTCAGATTTCTTGTAGTCCAAGAAAAAAAAATCCAGGTAGATTAACTGGCTTCTGACAAAATTCGCTCTAGAGTAGGTATTTGAGTGTGGTAAGGACATCATACATTTTTCTTTTAATGTAGAGACTGATGTTAATGCACCTAGATGCTTTGTTAGGCACTGTCAAGACTATAGTTATGGGGAAAAGATGATAAATAAAGGCCATTAAAAGATTGGGGGGGTTAATTTATTGCTGCAAATTTGACAGTATATCTGATGAAGCATATCATCATGTTTGTATTTTCCCTAATTTTGGAGAAACAGTCTTAAGGATAAAGTTGCTGAACCATCATCGATTGCTGTTCAATCTTTTCAATAATCTGGTGTTATTTTAAACAAAGCTGGTGGTGTTGCACCATGGGCCTCTGGACTGTGTTAGCCTCCAAGCTAAAAGCTGTCAGCCCCCACTCTGCTGCATCTCTACATCCATCCAGCCATCCATTCACTTTTTACCTTTATTTTTGTCTCAGAAGATATCCTGACAGTGTCATTCGAAAGGTTTAATATATATATGTTGGGTTTCAGATTGCATACACAATATTATCTTTATCATTATTACTATTAGTTGTTAACCTACTCGCGCTGAGCCAGCCTCTTTGCTTGCATTGGGCCAATAGAGCTTTGCCAAGAATACGGCACAGTTACTGGAAGCTAACTGAAAGCTCCCGTTGCTCCCGCTACTTGCAAATGGGTGCTTTCCAATCATGTGAACGTTGAGACAGCCAATCACAGCGGTCACATGACCAAAAGCCCCGCATCCCAGAATTCTAAAGCCCTTAAAGGGGCGGCAGGTGACTCTAAAGGGTTAAATAAAATAAAACCCAAGAACAAATATTTAGTATATTGCAGTTTACCAGTCCTTAGATTTGGTGGCTAAATTTGTTTTCTTTATTCAGGCTTTATTTACCTGATGATTCTGTCAGTAACATACTTCTAGTCCTAGGGTGACAACACTCACTGTATCTATGAAGAAGCAGCTTTTGCATTTATGAATTAAACTACAGAGACCTCCCCCTCTCCTCTCCTCTCCTCTCCTCCATAACATAGATGAGAGTAGGACACAAAAATTGCTCATATTAGGAGGTGGGATTTTTAAGGCGCCAATGACTCAATAATATGAACAACTGTTAAAATGCATAGACTTTATTATGCTGATTAAAAAGTATAAACATAACAGAAAATACACAGTGAAAAAACACATTTAAAATTGCTGGATCATATCATTTTTAGAAGTTGATAAACATTATCAATAGTTGGTGGTACTTATGGGGTGATAACCCAACATGTTTTGCCAATGATTTAGGCTTCCTCAGGGGATATTTATTATCACATCTAAATAGATGAACAGATTGCAGTATAATTATCTTTATATACAACAATATGTATACATTACACAAGTAAGTCTAAACTAAGCAAAATAGAGCAATGTCCATTCAAATAAATAATTAGTATTCATTATAAATTCATACATTGCAACAATGCATCAGTATTGAAAATAAAATTGATGGCAGGCATTCTACCACTAAATACTATTAATGTGTATATTCATCCAAGCAGATATTTTTGTTGAAAATTAGGTCCAGGGATCTACATATAAAAGTTCAGCAGGCATAGAGAGAGATATACATCGACTGGCCGTAATATGGAGCACTTATAATGTATGCTGGCTGCAGGAGGGGCAAATCAGATTCTTTGTCTGCTACAAGAGATATACCTTATAAATATGCCATGAAGTTAGCAAACAAAAGCAAAAACTAGACAAAGCAATCCAAAACTAGCCCAGCAAAGAGGCAACAACCACTAGTAATAACACCTTTGGGATGAATTAGAGCCGAGACTGCAAACCATGCCTTCTCTTCCAACATCAGTGCCTGACCTCACAAATGCACTTCTGGAAGATTGGTCAAACATTCCCACAGACACACTCCTAAATCTTATGGACCACTTTCCCAGAAGAGTTGAAGCTGTTATAGCTGCAAAGGTGGGCAACGCAAGATTGAACCCTACAGACTAAGACTGGGATGCCATGAAAGTTCACGTGCGTGTAATGGCAGGTGTCCCAATACTTTTGGTAATATAGTGTATGTCTGTACATAGATAACTGAAGTCGGTATTGTACTCCAGTTATGAGGACACTATGCACTGCATGTGCTGCATTGCACAATTTGGAACTTTCTATTGGGTGCCTAATGCTAAAAATTAATGAGTCACATTGTGTTTAGAAATGTGATACTAGAAACACCGGGTCTTACCCTGATGGCAATTATGGTTGAACAACAGCTGGAGAGGCACAGGTTGCCTAAGCCTACTTAGTATATGGAAAGTTAAGTGCACAGTGCAGTATTCAGAGAGGCCAGACAGAGGCTTCCTTCTGTGCTTTTGTAAGCACACCTCTAGCACTCACTTCCCTTCTACCTGCCTCATTACTTTTTGTGTGTGTACGGAAACTGCAGGTTCACTTCCGTCACTCATTCATTTTTAACCTTTCAATACAAGGCACTGAAAGAACCTTCTATACCTCCACAGCGTTATGTTCATGGTCTGCTTTCATTGGAAGGGCTAGGGAAAAAACAGCTAATTTTGCTCTTGACCTTTTTTTTCCTCGCAGTGTTTCACGGTTCTGTGTAATTCTAGCATTTTGTGTAATTCTAGTATAACAAATCTGCCCTGTAAGAAAATAACATTAACCTGTCTGAGGTTTTACCTAATTTCACAATAATCTTGATATATTTTTGACTACACTTCAACAGACCAGCAGTTTGAAAAGAGGGACTATAATATGTCAAGTCTGTCACATTTTACTAGCTGCCACAGATTCATTTGAACTGCTAACTGAATGCAAACCAGAACTTGAGGATTTGAATATACAGTACTTGCCAAACTGGTAACATCCTTTTAAAATCTTTTTGGTGCATCCCAGATAATGGATTGTCTTGTAATGAACTCATCTAACCTTCAGAACCTTTTATATCAGACATATTTCATAGTGGTGACAGAGAAGTGTTTTGAGTACAATGAAGTGTGAGCAGTTTGGCCTACCATTGATAAAATGTTTGTTTTGTCTGTAGAGATCATACATACAGTGAGGGGAAAAAAATGTATTTGATCCCCTGCTGATTTTAGTAAGTTTGCCAACTGACAAAGAAATGATTAGTCTATAATTTTAATGGTAGGTTTAACAGTGAGAGTCGGAATACCAAAAGAAATACAGAAAAACGCATTTCAAAGAAGTTATATATTGATTTGCACTTTATTGAGTGAAATTAGTATTAGACCCCTTCGCAAAACATGACTTAGTATTTGGTAGCTTGGTAGCAAAACCCTTGTTGGCAATCACAGAAGTCAGACGTTTCTTGTAGTTGGCCACCAGGTTTGTACACATCTTAGAAGGGATTTTTTTCCCACTCCTCTTTGCAGATCCTCTCAAAGTCATTAAGGTTTTGAGGCTGACGTTTGGTAACGTGGACCTTCAGCTCTCTACACATATTTTCTATGGAATTAAGGTCTGGAGACTACCTAGGCCACTACAGGAGCTAAATGTGCTTCTTCTTGGGCCCCTTTGTTGCCTTGGTCGTGTGTCTCATCCATGACCCATTTTCAATACCCTGGCTGAGGAAAGGAGGTTCTAACCCAAGATTTGATAGTACATGGCCCCGTCCATCATCCCTTTGATGCGGTGAAGTTATCCTATCCCCTTAGCAGAAAAACACCCCCAAAGCATGTTTCCACCTCCATTTTTGGTGGTGGGGATGTTCTTTTTGGGGTCATAGGCAGCATTCCTCCTCCCAACACGGCGAGTTGAGTTGATGCCAAAGAGCTTGATTTTTGTTCTCATCTAACCACAACACTTTCATCCAGTTCTTCTCTGAATCATTGAGATGTTCATTAGCAAACTGCAGATGGACCTGTACATGTGCTTTCTTGAGCAGGGGGACCTTGCAGGTGCTGCAGGATTTAAGTCCTTCACGGCGCAGTGTGTTACCAATTGCTTTCTTGGTGACTGTGGTCCCAACTGCCTTGAGATCATTGACAAGATTCTCCCGTGTAGTTCTAGGGTGATTCCTCACCGTTCTCATGATCATTGAAACTCCACGAGGTCAGATCTTGCATGGAGCCCCAGACCGAGGGAGGTTGACAGTTATTTTGTGTTTCTTCCATTTGCGAATAATCGCACCAACTGTTGTCACCCTCTCATCAAGCTGCTTGGCGATGGTCTTGTAGCCCATTCCAGCCTTGTGTAGGTCTACAATCTTGTACCTGACATCCTTGGACAGCTCTTTGGCCATGGTGGAGAGATTGAACTCTGATTGCTTCTGTGGACAGGTGTCTTTTATACCGGTAACAAGCTGAGATTAGGAGCACTCCCTTTGAGTGCACCTGATCTCAGCTCATTACCTGCCTAAAAGACACCTGGGGGCCAGAAATCTTGGTGATTGATAGAGGATCAAATACTTATTTCACTCATTAAAATTCAAATCCATTCATAACTTTTTTGAAATGCGTTTTTCTGGATATTTTTGTTGTTCCGTCTCTCACTGTTAAAATGCAATGACCATTAAAATTATAGACTGATAATTTCTTTGTCAGTGGGAAAACGTACAAAATCAGCAGGGGATCAAATACTTTTTTCCCTCTCTGTATCTCCTTTAATTTCAATAAATACATGTGGGCAGCACAGTGGCTTGGTGGCTAGCACTTCTGGCCCTATAATGCATGTGAGTTAGGGACCTTGGATTGTAAGCTCCTTGAGGGCAGGGATTGATATGAATGTACAATCTACAGTATCTTGAAAAAGTATTCATACCCCTTGGAATTTTCCACATTTGTCATGTTACAACCAAAAACATAAATGTATTGTATTGGGATTTTATGTGATGGACTAACACAAAGTGCCACATAATTGTGAAGTGGAAGTAAAATGGTAAATGTTTTTACAAATAAATATGTGAAAAGTGTGGCTGGCATTTATATTCAGCCCCCTGAGTCAATACTTTGTAGAACCACCTTTCGATGCAATTACAGCTGCAAGTCTTTTTGGGGATGTCTCTACCAGCTTGGCACATCTAGAGAATGACATTTTTTGCCCATTCTTCTTTGCAAAATAGCTCAAGCTCTGTCAGATTGGATGGAGAGCGTCTGTGAACAGCAATTTTCAAGTCTTGCCACAGATTCTCAATTCGATTTAGGTCTGGTCTGACTGGGCCATTCTAATACATGAATATGCTTTGATCGAAACCATTCCATTGTAGCCCTGGCTGTGTGTTTAGGGTCGTTGTCCTGCTGGAAGGTGAACCTCAGCCCAAGCCTCAAGTCTTTTGCAGACTCTAACAGGTTTTCTTCTAAGATTGCCCTGTATTTGACTTCATCCATCTTCCCATCAACTCTGACCAGCTTCCCTATCCCTGTTGAAGAAAAGCATCTCCACAACATGATGCTTCCACCACCGCATTTCACGGTGGGGATGGCGTGCTCAGGGTGATGTGCAGTGTTAGTTTTCCGCCACACATAGCGTTTTGTTTTTAGGCCAAAAAGTTCAATGTTGGTCTCACCTGACAGGCACCGTCTTCCGCATGTTTGCTGTGCCCCCCCCACATGGCTTCTTGCAAACTGCAAACTGGACTTCTTTTGGCTTTCTTTGAACAATGGCTTTCTTCTTGCCATTTCTCCATAAAGGCCATATTTGTGGAATGCACAACTATTAATTGTCCTGTGGACAGATTCTACCACCTGAGCTGAGGATCTCTTCAGCTCCTTCAGAGTTACTATGGGCCTCTTGGCTGCTTCTCTGACTAATGCTCCCTTGCCCAGCCTGTCAGTTAAGGTGGACGGCCATGTCTTGGTAGGTTTACAGTTGTGCCATACTGTTTCCATTTTTGGATAATGGATTAAACAGTGCTCCATGAGATGTTCAAAGCTTGAGACCTGTCTGATGTGTTCCTAACCAGAACACAATGGCTCCCTGGGATGGATTATCATAGTCGGTGTTGATGGGGGAATCAAATGATTTTCTTTCCTGTGACCAGTTGCGGTCTATTGCCCTCTGTCACACTGACTGCGTTAATGTGTTGACCTGTGGTGGAAGCAGTGCTGTGTCTTGGCCTAGGCTGAACTCAGGGCGGCACTTTGCGGGGGGGCCAGCTAAAAAGCCGCCCCCCACATGAAAATAAACCCCCAACCTCCTCCCGAGGGCCACACAAATTCAATCTCCCATAAAGCGGCATTAAGTGACTGGCAGGGCGGTCTCAGCTGACCTTGGCTGGGCTCGCGAGGGGCGGTTTTCATCTCACTTCGGCTGTTCTCGGACGGGGGTGGTTCTCAGCTCACCTCACCTCGGCTGTGCGGGGGCGGGGGTGAGGGCGGTTCTCAGCTTGCCTCGGCTGGGCTCGGGCAGGGCCGGTTCTCAGCTCACTTTGGCTGTGCTTGGGCGGGGGAGTGGGTGGTCTTGTACCACTTATATGAAGCTTTTTAAAACCTACCCCTTTAAGACTGAGCAGTGAATAGGTGACAATTATCCTCTGGCATGATGAAAAGTCCTTGACCCTTTTCAAATACACAGAGGCACAAAAATGCATTGATGTGAACGTGTTCCATAGGAAACCATGTTAAAAAATGTCCTTGTATTTCTGCAAAATCAAAAAACGCATTAGTGTTAGGCCGTTTTTTGTGATACCGTACTGCGTCGCTTTAACTGACAATTGCGCAGTCATTCGATGTTGTACCCAATGTATGTCTTTTTCCCACAAATAAAGCTTTCTTTTGGTGGTATTTGATCATCTCTGCAGTTTTTATTTTTTGTGCTATAAACAAGAAAATAGCGACAATTTTGAAAAAAGAAACACAATATTTTGTACTTTTTGCTATAATAAATATCCCTTTTTAAAAAAAAAATACATTTTTTTCTCAGTTTAGGCCGATATGTATTCTTCTACATATTTTTGGGAATAAAAATCGCAATAAGCATATATTGATTGGTTTGCGCAAAAAAGGAGCCGACGTACAGCTACGACGGATTGTGGGATCGCGCCGACCAGACACAGTATAATGACGGTGGCTGGTCGGCAAGTGGTTAAACAGAGCAACAAACAGAAGAAAAAGAAAGAAAAAAAAAAAGAAGAGGACAGTCCAACTGGTAGTTTACAGCAGTTACTTCATGTTATAGTAATCCCAATTCCATCACACTAAGGTCAAGTATCACATAAGGCAAATCACTTCTGACAGGCCACTTATAGTGTCATATGGTCACTCAAAGTTAGCGCAGGAAACCTTTTATTATTATTATTATTATTATTCAGGATTTATATTACAATACAATACAGTTACAATACAATAAAATACAAGAGGATTAAGAGGGCCCTGCTCAGAAGAGTTTACAATCTAAAAGGGTGGGACAGGTGGTACAAAAGGTTATAACTGTCGGGAATGAGCTGATGGAAGTGGTAGGAGATTAGTTTGAGGCGTGATAGGCTTCCCTGAATAGATGAGTTTTTAGGGATCGCCTGAAGGTAGCAAGAGTAGGGGATAGCCGGACCAGTGGAGGTAGTGAGTTCCAGAGGATTGGAGAGGCTCTGGAGAAATCCTGGAGATGAGTCTGGGAGGAGGAGACGAGAGAGCTTAAGAGTAGGAGGTCTACTCCTTAGCCCATTAGTAATATGTCTAGAGCCAGCTGCGGGGGTGCCACCTCTGGGGAGTTCAACCAACTCAGCCATATGTTTATACATTTTTTAGGTGATTTCCTATGATAGTAGGTGTTTTTTTCTCGGATAATAATAGTATTAACCATTTGCATCCACTGTGCATCCGTCAGGACCTGTACCGAAAGCCAAAGTCAGGCAATCGGCCTCCTATCTAGGTATAAGAGCCTCGTGAGGGTGATGTACACCGGGGGGTACGGTTCCTCAGTGGAAATCCCCAACAGACACGTCAATGGTTCCACCGGCAGCTGAACCTGGTATACATTGTTAATTTTGGTGACAATTCTGTTCCAATATTGCACCAACTTGGGGCAACTCCAGAGCATGTGGATGAGGTCACCAGGATGAGCCTGACATTTTGGACATATGGAAGTCTCTCGTCTACCCCATTTATGTAGCTGTATGGGTGTATGATATACTCAGTGCAATATAAACAGGTGTGACAGCCACTGTGCCGCAGGTACTGACACCAATGGTCCCACTACAAGAATCTGATCCCACTGTTCACCATCAATGGGACCAACATCTCTCTACCATCCCTCCCTGCAGGGTATAAGGTCAGGGGCTTGTATATGTGATAGTAGATGGGTATAAATTCTAGAGATGATACCCTTTTTCTCAGGGTCAGTGTATATAGATTCAAAGAACATGAAGTCCTCTAACTTCAGAGTGTCCGCGCTAGCAACGCATGGAATGCTGTAGCTGTATATACTAGTAATCATGACCTTTCAGCCCTGGGAATTCCCAGAGAAGTTGACTATATGATTTTATGACAGAGTCACTTAGTACTTGATTGTGGAATCTAATCCCCTCCCTTTCCCAGATCGGGGGTTTAACAACTTTAGCTAAATCTGTATAAAAGTGGTTCTGCCAAATGGGCGTTTGACGAAGAAGTGGTTGGTCCTTCCCATCCAAATTTTTATATCACAAATACAGTTATATAGTAGAGAAGCCAAAATAGAATCCAGTTCAGTGTGTATGTATAGCTGAATTTCGTCAGCATAAAAGTAAAAATTGAGCCCATGTGATCTAAGTAGCTGGCCAAGTGGAAAAATGTAAATGCTAAAAAGTAATGGACCCAAGATTGAGCTCTGAGGAACAAAAAACTTGACTGGGCCGACTTCAGACTGGAATCCGCCAAGAGAAACAAACAAATCCGCTATAGGTAAAAAACTGTCAG
This sequence comes from Lithobates pipiens, assembly GCF_037356315.1. Classification (NCBI taxonomy): domain Eukaryota; kingdom Metazoa; phylum Chordata; class Amphibia; order Anura; family Ranidae; genus Lithobates; species Lithobates pipiens. Next base: position 303,152,928 of record NW_027507718.1, read on the forward strand.
CTCTGGTCAAAGCTGCTGTACTAACCATGCAAGGTTAGTACAACGATCTCCCCCACTGAGCTGTTGCATTCTGACGGTAGGATTGCCCCCTGCCAGAACACTCCGATCAGCGATATCTGCCATTGGCTAAGAGCACTGATCGTGAGTCGGCCTGATGCCTGTTTTTCCAGCATGCACGTCTGACATAAAATGGTCGACTTCTGTTGGACAGACTGACATACACATGGGCAGAATGTCTCCTGACATTCTACCCGTGTCTACGGGGCTTTATCCAGCATGTCCTCTAATAATCTCTATTATAAGAGAAATATGGAAGAGTATCCGCTGAAAAATTGAAAAGTCACATTACAATAATTAAGATTTTAACCGCCTGCCGACCGCCTCACGTTCATATTCGTCGGCAGAAGGGCTCGTACATGCAGAATCATGTACCTGTACGTTGGCCTTTAAGAGGTGGCCAGCGAGCGCGTGCCCACGGCAAGCTCTGTGAGTCGGGTCGTGGGTCCCCGCGCGATTGCCTCACAGGTAGGAAGAACGGGGAGATACTAATGTAAATAAGCATCTCCCCGTTCTGCCTAGTGACAGTGTCACTGAACTCTACTCCGGAGCACACGGAGCCGAGATCAGTGAGGTATCATACACAGCCATGCCCCCCCCCACAGTTAGAAACACACCCCTAGGACACACTTAACCCCTTCACTGCCGGTGTCATTTACACAGGAATGAGTGCATTTGTATAGCGCTGATTGCTGTATAAATGACAATGGTCGCAGAAATGTCCGATGTGTCCGCCATAATGTTGCAGTCACAATAAAAATCGCTGATTGCCGCCATTTAAAAAATAAATTATTATTAATAAAAATGCCATAAAACTATCCTCTATTTTGTAAATGCTATAGCTTTTGCGCAAACCAATCAATAATCGCTTATTGCGATTTTTTTTACCAAAACATATGTAGAAGAATACATATCGGCCTGAACTGAGGAAAAAAAAATTTTTTTTATATATTTTTGGGGGATATTTATTATAGAAAATTTTTTTTTTGTTTATAGCGCAAAAAATAAAAACCGCAGGGGTGATCAAATACCGCCAAAAGAAAGCTCTATTTGTGGGGAAAAAAGAACGTCAATTTTGTTTAGGAGCCACATCGCACAACCACGCAATTGTCAGTTAACTGGTTCCCAACCAGCGCGCGCCGATGTACGTCGGCAGAATGGCACGGGCAGGCATATTGGCATCGTGAGCACTCCGCCGGCGGCGCGCTCGTGTGCCGGTCAGGACCCCCGTGAGTCCGGTCACGGGTCCCGCGGACTCGATCGCCGCGGGCATACCCGTGATCGTCTCACGGGACGGCTGAATGGAGGAAATGCCGTGTAATCAGCATTTCTCCATTCTGCCTAGCAACTAGTGATGCTAATCTCTGCTCCTTGTGATTGGAGCAGAGATCAGTGTTCACTAAATGAAAGCCCAACCCCCCCACAGTTAGTAAAACACCCCTAGGAAAACTTAACCCCTACACTGCCACCCACTGGTTAACCCCTTCACTGCCAGTGTCATTTACACAGGAATCACTGCATTTATATAGCAGTAATTACTGTATAAATGACAATGGTCCCAAAAATGTCCGATGTGTCCGCCACAATGTCGCAGTCACAATAAAAATCGCTGATCGCCGCCATTACTAGTAAAAAAAAAATTATTAATAAAAATGCCATAAAACTATCCCTATTTTGTAAACGCTACAACTTTTGCGCAAACCAATCAATAATCACTTATTGCGATTTTTTTTACCAAAAATATGTAGAAGAATACGTATCGGCCTAAACTGAGGGAAAAAAAATTTTTTTATATGTTTTTGGGGGATATTTATTATAACAAAAAAGGAAAAAATAATGCGTTTTTTTTCAAAATTTTCGCTCTATTTTTGTTTATAGCGCAAAAATTAAAAACCAGAGGGGTGATCAAATACCACCAAAAGAAAGCTCTATTTATGGGGAAAAAAAGACATCAATTTTGTTTGGGAGCCACGTCGCACGACCGCGCAATTGTCAGTTAAAGCGACGCAGTGCCGAATCGCAAAAAGTGGTCTGGTCTTTGACCAGCAAAATGGTCCGGTCTGTAAGTGGTTAAAGCGACTCAGTGCTGAATCGCAAAAAGTGCTCTGGTCAGGAAGGGGGTAAATTCTTCCAGGGCTGAAGTGGTTAACCACTAAGGCTGGACTCTAACTTATGCATTTTTAGTGCTTTTTGCATTTTGCAGATTTGCATTGTGGCCCATTTAACATGGTTTCCTATGTAACACGTTCTGTAGAGCAAATCTGCAAAATGCACTAAAAGCACTAAAAATGCATAGGTGTGAATCAAGCACAAGCGACTGGCCCATTCTAGCTTTACTGCTATAGGGCGGCCACTCTGTGCAGAATCACTTATATATACTGTACATGATTATGCTCTATCGGGTAGGGAGTGCACGCCGCTTCTGCTATGATTAGTCACAGCAAAAGCCGATCAGCGGGTGCCAGCCAATGGATGTCTGCCGGCACCTGCTTATCGGCGAGGAGACAGACTGGATGGAGCTCTGCCTATGTAAACAAGAGGGGATGTGCTGGATTTTGTTCCCCTGCAAGGCATGGGATAGAAACCAGCACATCCCTTAGTGAAAGTACTACAGAGTACACACAAAAACACTGGCAGACATTAACCTTTTGATCGCCACTGATGTTTAACCCCTTCCCAGCCAGTGTCATTAGTATAGTGATAGTCGATTGCTGCCATTACCTGTAGAAAATAAATAAAAATTCAAGTATGAGTAAGTGAGGTGGGGTGGATGGCGCTACCTATATGTGGAGAAAAAACCTATTCCCTCGTTTTCAAACAAACTTACAAACTAAAGTGCACAAATACTTAAATGGTGGTGTTACAATCATAGATATCAACATGTGAGCTACAAATACTAATGCAACCAAACCAAATCATAAATGGCAAATATATAATAAGTGACCAAAATTAATTACTCATGTGTATAAAAAAATGATTATGAATACCAGAAAATGATTCCCAAATTCATCAAAAAAGTTCATCAAGAAATTAATATGTGTATCATCAAACAGTCCAAATAATAAAAAGTCCAAAAACAGTGTGAAATTGGTGAAGCTCCAAAATGGCCAAGTGTTCAAACGATCAAAGTGACTCTTGTGCTCAACAGATCAGGTGACTCATGTGCTCCCCTTGTGGGTCCCCACTCACCAGCTCCTGATACCCCTGCAGGGGTGGTAGGCATATATGAATAACCGTGGGTTGTCTCCCTTGGTGGCTTTTCCAGTGGTCTGCCTGTAGCCTATGACATTCCTTACTAGCTTCTCCAGCTATTCCACCAGACTAGGGTGCCCTAACCGGTCTCCTGCTCAGCACTTCACTGATCGCCTTATCCAAAGAACTGGTCAGTAGCTTCCCAAGATTAGATCCGAAAGCATAAGGCGATCGGTGAAGTGCTGAGTAGGAGACCGGTTTCGGCACCCTGGTCCGGTAACATTGTTGCTATCAGAAAGCCTATCTAGAGCAATTATTTGCAGGCAAAGCTGGAGTACATGCATGTGGACAGGAACTGGGGAATTAAAGCCATGAATCGAAATTCAGCCGGGTTAAGCAGGGGCCGGCAAAATTTTGATCCATGGGCTAGGTTGTACACAAGTCACTCTCTGTTGATCAACAAAGCTTATCTGGTCAACTGCCATTTATTTACCAAATGATTTGTTCTCCACCCCTCAAAAGTCAGAAGGTTTGTTAACAAGGAGTACATTTTCTTCAATGGATTGTACAGAATGCTATCTTTCAAAAAATATCAATGTTTAATCTAAACCTAAACATCTACTGTAAAATCATATCTACTATTGCCAGGATTAGTGTTTTGTGGTATGACTTGCTATGATGTGATACTTTGCTGTACTGACCTAAGTAAACTTGAGATACCTTTGTAAATAAATGTTGAATTTCTTTTAATTCTTTTGTGTATATAACAGTGACTCCCGGAGTGTAGTTCCTCCGTGCACCACTGCTAGAAAAGAAATGACCAGTACTTCTTTGAATATAATCATTCAGGTGGTGCTCTCCATGAAATATTGCTTTCTTCCTTTGTACTCGTTTGTGTTTGTTAGAAGTTGGAATTCGATACGCCTGCCTTGTGCAGCTACTTCCTGATCGTCACGCTCCTCTTATTGAGTGCTAAGCACCTATTGTTATTCCACAAAGAACACAATTTTAGAATACTTCCACAGTGCATTCACAGGATATTACTCAAAAGCAAAGTAGACAGCAGGACACCCAGAGTGGAATAAATAATTTCATATTGAAATGCCTATTAATAATGTTAGAGATGAATATCCAACGTGAAATACAAACAATTATTGCTCTTTTCCTATAAAATAAACTGAATCAAGGAAAAAGCTGCTCAGAATGTGACAAAAATTCAAATCAGTAATAGTGGTGAATATGTAGCGCTAAACCAAACATATAAACCAGGGGTCTCAAACTGACGGCCCTCCAGCTGTTGCAGAACTCCAAGTCCCATCATGCCTCTGCCTGTGGGAGTCATGCTTGTAACTGTAAGCATTGCAATGGCTCATGGGACTTGTAGTTTTGCAACAGCTGGAGGGCCACCAGTTGAGACCCCTGATATAAACAGTGCAAACTTGTGAGTGAGATTAATCAGACAAAAAATAAGTAATAAGTGAGAATAAGTGAGTCCACATAGAGGTAAGTGAAACACTAAATGTCCATCTAGACCAGGGGTCTCAAACTGGTGGCCCTCCAGTTGTTGCCAAACTACAAGTCCGATCATGCCTCTGCCTGTGGGAGTCATGCTTGTAATGGTCAGCCTTGCAATGCCTTATGGGACTTGTAGTTTTGCAACAGCTGGAGGGCCGCAAGTTTGAGACCCCTGATCTAGACACATAGGTGAATACACAGGATGTCACACAGCCCCCAGAGTCATCAAACTGTAGGCGTCTTCAAAATAAACATCAAGGTTCATATACACTTACCAGAGATGTTGGAATCGACTATCATAAGACGAGTCAATCAAGCATGAATGCACCCATGGGACAGGTCCACGATGACTGTATATCCGATGTGAGGAAATTTCCGGATTGGCCTTACTCCAACTTCACACGGTATCGACCATGGATATAATGGATACTGCAGGCGGTACCAGGACAGGAACTCCAGTGATGGCAAATGATCACTTATCAATTAAGGTTTTCCAACAATCACAATCAACTTTTGTTGAACAGCCACACGTGGAGTGAAATTTGGCCGATCCCTGCTGAACTGGTTACTGTTTGCACTGCCTTATTAAAGGAAAAATATTTTTTTGTATAATAGAGAGAGATCATATCAATATTTGTTCACAATGTATGTTTTTTTTTTTTTTTGCATATAAAAAAGATCAGCTTAATATATTGAGGCAACCGTATTTTACTATTGCTGACCTAAAAATAAAAAATCCTTGACTTCCATACTTTCTGGAATACCTACCTAGAAGAACAGCTTGATGATGTAATTTATCTTATTTATGTTTAAGTAAACTCAAAATTTTATAAAATATCAAATATATGGAAGCTCCTGCTTTAAAATTATTTTTTATTTTTATTCTTTAATCAATTCAGCTCCAGAAGATTTTACTCCATAAGCAGGCCATTTTTTGCAGTTCGTCATTTAAGTAGTATATTTAGGTCTATTTCCTCCTGCCAAGAGAAGCGGCAAACTGATGAGTTTATTTTCTGTCGCTCTGCTCTCTCCATCTATCAGAGCACAACTGATTGGCTCCTTGTGCTACTTCTCTTTCACCCAGCCTGAGCTCTGCTGTGTAGGGGACTGCCGGAGGCTGTGTAGGAGGCTTTAGGTGCTTTCTCTGTTTTCATTACTTAAAAATAATTTAATTATATCTTAACCGCTAGCCGACCAGCCGCCGCAGTTGTACTGCGGCAGCATGGCTCGGCTGCGTGAACCGCTGTTATGCTACGTCGGTAGCATAAAGGTCCACTAGGGGGGGCGCTTGCGCGCCACCCGCTTGCTCCCTGAGCTGATGCGAGTGCCCACCGGTCTCGATCACCGCCGAGCTCCCCGCGATCGGTCTGGGCACACGGAGAACAGGGAGCTGTGTGTGTAAACACACAGTTTCCGGTTCCCTGAGCAGTAAACTGACAGATCGTCTGTTCACACAGAGTATGAACAGCAATCTGTTAGTTTCCCTGCACAGTGCCATCCCCACTTCAGTTAGAACACTCCCTAGGATACATATTAACCCCTTTACTGCCAGTGACATTTTTACAGTAATCAATGCAATTTTAATTGCACTGATCGCTGTATTAATGCCAATGGTCCCAAAAATGTGTCAAAATTGTCCGACGTGTCCGCAATAATGTCGCAGTCACAATAAAAATCACTGATCGCAGCCATTACTAGTAAAAAAAAAATATTAATAAAAATGGCATAAAACTATCCCCTATTTTGTAGACACTATAACTTGCGCAAACCAATCAATATACGCTTATTGAGATTTTTTTTTTTACGAAAAATATGTAGAAGAATACGTATCGGCCTAAACTGAGGAAAAAAAAATTTTTTTATATATTTTTGGGGGATATTTATTATAGCAAAAAGTTTAAAATAATGTGTTTGTTTCAAAATTGATGCTCTTTTTTGTTCAAAAAATAAAAACCACAGAGGTGATCAAATACCACCAAAAGAAAGCTCTATTTGTGGGAAACAAAGGACGACAATTTTGTTTGGGAGCCACGTCGTACGACCGCGCAATTGTCAGTTAAAGCAACAAAGTGCCGAATTGCAAAAAGTGGTCTGGTCTTTGGCCAGCCAAATGGTCCGGGACTTAAGCGGTTAATAAATACAGAGATAAAAATATTGTGTGTCTTTTATATCTGCCTGGAATTCATCTTTAGGGTAACATCTGCATCAATAGTTCAAAATATGTGATTATTGAAAATACACTATATCCTATTCCTTTTAAATAAGCACAATACAATCTTCAGAGGCTGTTCTAAAAATCACACATATCATTCACACATGCCCAAGTTTCACCAATTCCAGCCAGGCTATTGACTTGATTTCCTAAAGTAAGCAACTAAAGGCACTTGTACTAAAAACCCATGTTGTCAAGCTATCAGATGCTAATGCCTAATTCGAGAGAAGACATTTTTACAACTAAAGAAAACGGCATATAGCCATATAAAGATGGAATGTCTGCCATTACAAAGTTCTTGATTACATGATATTTTTCATGACATTTCAAAAATTAACCTAAAATATATTAAATATATTTTATAAATCATTAATTTTCTTATTGCGTGTTTATATTTCCTTTGAATGTAGAAAAATATAGATTATATTTTAGGATACTGCAAAATAAATAAATAAATAAATAAAATAAAGCAAGAGAAAAACATTGGCTCTTAAATAGGACAAACTGGATTTACAAGTAGGCTGCTACAAACCAGGTATTATATTACTGCCAGTTCATGATCAGGAAGGGAGAATAGAGCGTACAGATTACTTCACTCTAGAGGAGGAAGACATCCTGAGCAATGGCTTATCTTGGAGCAACCTCTCTCTCCTACACATTATTTATGCCACCGTTCTGGGAGAGATATATATTTGCTGGACATTTTTACAGCCTATATTTACAGTTTTACAATAAAACACTTTTTATTCTGCATCGCTGCTTAACACATGGATATTTGAAGTCCTTTACCAATGAGCCTCTTCTATCTAGGAGAGCCCTGGTGGCTGAAGAAATGGTTGGAAACTCAGTTATAGCTGTATGGGTAATCTAATATATTATATAGGGTTTATAGCAGGATATAAAAGCAGCAAGGAATATCAAATGGGTTTATACTACTTGCTTTTGGGCAATTTCCAGTGCACAGCTATTCATGCTTATATTGTATCTGCAAGCCAGGCAACTAACTTTTCAGTTTCAGCTCGTTATATATGTGCCCGATGTAGAAATGTTTTTTAACAGCAGCTATTATTTAAAGTGAGAGATTCTGAAGGGGAATTTGCCAATCCTTGTATATATCTTTAGCATATACAAATAATACATATTTTATTATTCAAATGTATTGCAGGTATTTATATAGCTCTGACAATTTATGCAGCATTTTATATAGTGTACATTCACATCAGTCCCTGCCCTCAAGGAGCTTACAATCTAAGTTCCCTATCTCACATACATACACGCACGCACATACCAGGGTTAATTTGGACAGGAGCCAAACAACCTTCTAGCATGCCTTTGGAGTATAAATAAATAAATAAATAAATAAATATATATATATATATATATACTGTATATACACACACACACACACTGTTGTGGGAAGCTTTTCTCCTACAAATACATAATCAGACTTGTGATAGTGGATAAGCAATTAATTGCCAAAACATGTTTATCTCTATGGTGGGCTTTGAAGGTATCCCAATCCTATGAGGTTATGACCTTTAACAAGGACAGAGATGCTTATGTACAGTATAGGAGTAACACAAAGAGTAATGTAATGTAATTAGACATGTGCTTGTGTTTGTTCTAAACCTGATTTGTGTTTGAAGTCAAAAGTCAACTGTCATTTCGATGTCACTAGGCTGCAAGTGGGGGATTCCCTGCCCTGCAGCCAATGGGGTGACCTAACAAGGCCGTGTTATTTTATTTTTTTAGTGCTGACTATAGTACTACAATACACAGAGCAGCACGGTGGCTAAGCACTTCTGCCTAGCAGCACTGGGGTCGTCGGTTTTACTCCCAACCATGGCACTATCCGCCTGGAGTTTGCATGCTCTTCTTGTGCCTACGTGGATTTTCTCTGGGTACTCCGGTTTCCTCCCACACTCCAAAGTATATGCTGATAAGTTACTTGGCTCCTGTCTAAATTGGCTCTAATATGTGTATGTGTGAACCTTAGATTGTAAGCTCCTTGATGGCAGGGACTGGTATGAATGTATAATATACAGTATCTCACAAAACTGATTACACCCCTCACATTTTTGTAAATATTTTATTATATCTTTCCATGTGACAACACTGAAGAAATGACACTTTGCTACAATGTAAAGTAGTGAGTGTACAGCTTGTATAACAGTGTAAATTTGTTGCCCCCTCAAAATAACTCAACACACAGTCATTAATGTCTAAACTGCTGGCAACAAAAGTGAGTACACCCCTAAGTAAAAATGTCCAAATTGGGCTCAAAGTGTCAATATTTTGTGTGGCCACCATTATTTTCTAGCACTACCTTAAGCCTCTTGGGCATGGAGTTCACCAGAGCTTCACAAGTTGTCATTGGAGTCCCCTTCCACTCCTCCATGACGACATCACGGAGCTGGTGGATGTTAGAGACCTTGTGCTCCTCCACCTTCCGTTTGAGGATGTCCCACAGATGCTCAATAGGGTTTAGGTCTGGAGACATGCTTGGCCAGTCCATCACTTTTACCCTCAGCTTCTTTAGCAAGGCAGTTGGTCGTCTTGGAGGTGTTTTTGGGGTCGTTATCATGTTAGAATACTGCCCTGTGGCCCAGTCTGCACAGGGAGGGGCTCATGCTCTGCTTAAGTATGTCACAGTTCATGTTGGCATTTATGGTTCCCTCAATGAACTGTAGCTCCCCAACTGTAGCTGGCAGCACTCATGCAGCCCCAGACCATGATACTTCCACCACCATGCTTGACTGTAGGCAAGACACACTTGTGTATGTACTGCTCAGCTGGTTGCCATCACACACGCTTGACACCATCTGAACTAAATAATTTTATATCAGTCTCATCAGACCGCAGAGCATGGTTCCAGTAATCCATGTCCTAAGGCCGCATACACACGGGCGGATTGTCTGCCCAACTTAGTCCGCTGAACCGTGTTTCAGCGGACTAACCGCTCGTGTGTGGGCTTCAGCGGACTTTTTCAGCGGACAGTCTGACGGACTAAAGCCTCATACACACGATAGGACTTTGTACAAACTTTCCCTTGGATTTTTGTACAAAGGGCGTCGGCCCTGAACTTGTATTGCATACACACGGTAGGACTTTTTCAGCCAACTTTCACCAAATCATGTGGTTTTTCTGCTCTTTACCGCCACCTTTGGTCAACTTCTATATTGTTGTCTGATCTTTTGCATTGGTTCTGAGCATGCCTGTTTGTACTTTGTACAAAAGTCCTATGGTTTTCTGTACACACGATCAGACTTTGCTCCATCGGACTTTTGTTGCCAGAAAGTTTGTCCGTTCGCACAGCCAACAAAAGTCCGATGAAAACCAAAAAAGTTTGTCCGATGGAGCGTACACACAGTCGGATGTTGCTCCAAAACAGCTAATTTGCATGTTTGTTGTCAAAAAGTCTGATCGTGTGTATGGGCCTTAAGTCTTTCGGAATTTCCGTAAATTTGTCCGTCCAAACTTGGTTTTGTCCGTCCAAACTTGGTTTCAGCGGACAGTCCGCTCGTGTGTAGGCAAGTTGGACGGACTAAGTATGGCGCATGCTCAGAAAGGATTTACACGGCCGAAGGTTGCATTGCAGTGTATTGGACGTCGTTTTTCTAGTCCCGTCGTACGTGCTGTACACGTCATCGCGCAAGCTTTCAGCGGACTGTCTGTTCATCGTGTGTGGTCAAGTCCGTTCATTCAAATGTTGGACGGACTGTCTGTCGGATTGTCTGGCGAACTTAGTTGGGCAGACAATCCGCCCGTGTGTATGCGGCCTTAGTCTGCTTGTCTTCAGCAAAAATTTTTCAGGCTTTATTGTGCATCATCTTTAGAAGGTGCTTCCTTCTGGGACCACAGCAGACCAATTTGATACAGTGTGCGGCATATGGTCTGAGCACTGACAGGCTGACCCCCCCACCCCTTCAACCTCTGCAGCACTCATACATCTATTTGCCAAAGACATTCTCTGGATATGACGCTGAGCACGTGCACTCAACTTGGTCAGCCATGCTAGCTGTCACTAGTTTTATTATATTCTGAGTCACGATCCTGTAATAGCATGATGTAAATTATCTTATCAATGTATGTAAGTCTGGCCATACACAGTTCGAATCTTGGCCGCTTCAGCAGGAACTGGCCAACATTCGACCCGTTAATGGGCAGACTGAATGTACTGGCTGCTATAGCCCCGGGAGCAGACAATTGCTCAACAGGAGGGATTGCCCTGTTAGCACTGTCTGTGTTGATGGGTGAATCGTTTGAATTTCTTTCCTGCAACCTGTTGTTGCAGGAAAGAAATTTGCACCATGCATTGCCTGTTTTAAACTCACCTGCTCCCCTGTTTACCTAATGGAACCGAGTTAAAGACCCATTTTAAATTTTAAAAATTCCCCTTTTTTGGCTAAGATCTTACCTTGACAGCTGGTAAAGCCCAGCTCCCACCAAAACATTTGTTTTTGGAGAGAGAACAGAGAAAGGTTATCATTTCTATCAGGTTTAAATGTTTGCGTCCACACAGTTTTTTCTTCTTTTCTTTTCCATTCTGACACCTGGGCAGGAAATAAAGGGAAATTTGCCCAATGGGGTCCACATTCCAACCTCTTGTAATTCAACACTTACCTGTCCCTGCTCCTTAACTACTTGTCGCCCACGCTATAGCCAAAAGACGGCTACAGTGCGGGCATTAATTGCTGGGAGGGTGTCCATGGACATCCTCCCGTCCATGGGCTACCTGCATGTCCCTGCAGGTCGTGCGTGGTGCACTCTGTGATCACTGAGTCTATGAGACTCGGCTGATCACAGATCAGTGTAAGGGGCCGATCCCTGATCACTTGTATACAGATCGGTAATCTGTATATTTTTTTTCCCCTCACGCTGTCAGTGTGAGGGGAAAAAAAAAAAAGCTGATTACTGGCTTACAGTGAGCCGTGGCTGCCTCATCAGTGCCCACCAGTGCCACCTATCAGTAGCCACCTACCAGTGCCCACAGTGCCACCCACCTTTGCCCACCAGTGCCATCCATCAATGCCACCGATCAGTGCTGCCTATCAGTGGCACCTACCAGTGTCGCCTCATCAGTGCTTTTCAGTGCCCATCAATGAAGGAGAAAATTTATCCGTTTTCAAAACTTTATAACAAACTATCAGTTTTCTTTCAAATTTTTTTTATTTATTTTTTTAACAAAAAATAAAAAACCCAGCAGTGATTAAATACCACCAAAAGAAAGTCCTATTTGTGTGAGAAAAAAAATCATTTGGGTAGAGTGTTGCATGATAGCTCAATTGTCATTCAAAGTGTGACAGTTCTTAAAGCTGAAAATTACTCTGGGCAGGGAGGGGGTTTAAGTGCCCAGTAGGCAAGTGGTTAAAGATCTTCTCTATGTGGCCAGCTGGGCACCCCCTCTTCTTTAAAAGTCTACTATATAGGATTTGTTCCTTTTGCACAAATGGGCCCCTGAAATTTCCATTTGTTCCTTTGAAAAGGACATCCCATCAGTGCATTTAGGCTTAATACCATAAACAGCAAATCCAAAACAGATATAGAGGCACTCACGGGAATTGCAGAGGAGATAGATCAAAGCAGCAGCATTTTCATTGTCAACGTTTCTAAACACTTTATATGGATTTCTTTGTGGGTGAGAACCTGGGCATTTACCTTAAACACAGAGTGCACTGGCTACCCTTGAGACCACCAGAACAATAAGCAAGCTCGAAAAAAGTTGAAACGTCATATGAAACAATTTCTTAAAGATAAACAAATATGCCCGCACCATAATTTTACTTAAAATAGAGACAAAAATTGAAGACAGTTTACAATATAAAGAAATGCACTAATGTAAGGAGCGCCAGACCAAGGGTTAGAAGAGTCCAAATGAATTTATTAATTTATACTAAAAAACATCCAGCACATTTCAGGATTTAGAAAAAAAAAGTCCCCCCTTCATTAGGGCTTCAATTGAAATAAGAACCTTATCTTGATGGCTCATGCAGATACTGCTGGGCATGAAGGCCGGCCATAAACGGTTCAAATCTCATCCGGTTTCAGCAGGAACCACCCAAGTTTTGAACCATTAATGAGCAGGCTGAATGTACCAAGTTGATCGATCCATCAACTTGGGTACAACCAGCCTGCCGGCTTCTCTTATGATTATCGATAGTGGTTACTATAGCCTATATAGAGTAGACAATTGCTCCTCAGGAGGAATTGTGCAAATTTATTTTCTGCATCCCATGCAGGAAAGAAATCTGCACAGTGTATGGCCTGCCTAACTCTCCTGATCCAGCGATTAGCTTGCCTACACAGATTCACAACGAAAAGCTGTGCATTCAAGGCTTCCTTTTTAACTGATTCCCTGATGAAGGAGGAGTGTCTTCTGATCCCTGAAACGCATTGGACTTTTTTTTTTGTAGAAACGAATAAATAAATTTGGACTCTTTTATACTTTGGTCTGGCACTCTATTGGTGCATGTTGTTTGCTGGTAACCTGCTAGGGTACTGAATGGAGGGTAGCCATGTCTATTGTGAGCAGCCTAACCTGAGCCAGTGAGATCTCCAAATGTTTTTTGTCCTCTCATTCCTTTGTATGAACTCACACCAAAGTTCCAGCAACTCCTGGATGCTTTTTTTTTTTTTTTTTAGACCTTTAAGACCCAGTGGTAAGTAATACTTCCTGTAGTGCAGTACTTACTGATGGTCACTTCCCACTTTTTCCATCATCCACCATGCCAACTTCTTATGTTGACAGGAATTGGCAAGTTTAAAATGGCTACACCAGCCCCTTATGCTATGATGTGTGCGCACTGATGTGCATTATATAGGGACAGTGAAATGCATTGTTATGACGAATTGCTTTGTTCACTTTTTTTTAACTATTGAAGCGTCACAAAATGACACCTCAAACATCTTTATGCATGTCATGGTGATGTGTGGTGCTGTGTATTGCACTGAATAAAAATGCAGACAGGTTGCATTTTATTTAACGTACCACAACATTCCTCATTGTAGTGTTATGCTGTGAACAGGACACATAGAAAACAATTATTTTCAATGTGCCCTTGCACTGAGCTTATGTTGGTCTCTGCAGATCAACAGACATTGTGTCAAACGAGCCCTAATTTATGAATGTAAGTTGCATAAAGTATTTCAACAACAGGAGACGATCTCATGGGTCACCACACCCATCTGTTGTTTATGCCTGTCACTGGAAAATCCATATAGGAAACTACATAAATAGAAAGCAGATTAAGAAAACATCTATCATATAGACAAATGAGAAAGAGTGTGACCTGGCACAACTAGCAAAGGCATGCCTCCATCCCTCATATATACATATAGGTAGAAAAGGAAATGTTGGGACTTTGCATGAGGCACGTCTGTGCAAATAATTTATTCATATATTTATATATAAATAAAAGCAACAATGAAATACATATGATCTGCTCTAATTTAATTAGATGTCGTAATCATGTGAAATACACGATTCATGGACACATAATACATGAATTCATAATGATAATATTAATAAATCTAATGATAATAATAGTATTAATCATAATAATCATATCATTTTTATTCAATACATAATTGACATAACAATCATAATATATTTGGTACGGGTAATCAGTAAACATAATTGAATAAGAATCCAAAATTACAATAATCATGATTGATTAAATGCAGAATGGTAACCTACATCCAGTAAAAATTGATACATGATATTAGAAATTAAAATTCAAAATTCATCATAAGAACCGGCTTGTCTTGGCACCCTTTATCGTAGACTCTACGCGTTTCATGGCCAGCGAAAAATGCAAGACTATACTGGAAAAATGAGTAAATAGATATATAACTATTAATGTATAATCCCCTAAAAAAAAAAAAAAAAAAAAAAAAAGGAGGAACATACAAACAACAGATAGCTGGTCAGTCACTTACGAATCAGCTCAAAGGCTTTCACCAGCTGTTGGAATGGGGATATGATGAGTCCGGGCAGTGTGTCTCACCCAGGGTTGAGGCAGGAGACCCCCGACCCTCCCTCCAAGAAGAGGGGGGCAGGGGAAACAGCCAAGGGACATACCAGACTACCACAGCACTGTCCATGCGTATGTCTATGTGTTACATGCACTCAGCATGTTGTTAGTGCCTAAAAAATAATGTGTAAAACCATACATCACTAAAATTATATATATCAAGGTGAAATAAGTGCAAGATAAAAAAAGGGGATATAAGGTATAGCAGGTGTATGAAATTAGTGAATCACTTGCGTACCCACACAGGGATAGTTGTGTGAATATATGCCTGTGAGAAAAAAAACCTGTGTCAAGTAAGGCGATAATAACAATTAATGATAAAGAATAAACTAAATGAAAAATTGTAAATAGATAAACTAGTATCTCCAATGGGAGTGCATGATGTTTAAAGAGTATAGGACCATTTGAGCGGACATTAACTGTAACAGAACATTACATAATCTTATAAAATACAATTTATTACAAGAAAAAGATATTTACAAAATAAAAGCAAGAAAATATGAGCTCTCATTGATATGATCACATAGTGTACGTATAACATAATAGATCCCTATTGCTGCTAGGTAAGGGAGGTTACCGTTTCTCTTTTATACTTCCTCAGGACCTTCATTCCTTGACTGTAAGCAGAGGTATTCTGTATGGTAGGCAAAGGAGGGAAACATCATGTTTCAGCAATGGATATAAAATGCAGCAAAACATTTAATAATATTGTGCCCATATATAAATATGGAGAACAGTGTGATACAAGTGCCACTCCCATGTCAGAGGACACTCATACATGTAACATGCCATGTACTGTCCAAGGGCGTCTGGACTAGCGATAGCCTTCCAAGATCAATCAGCCAATAAATCAAAATGCCCCCCTTCCATGAAAGGGACAGAAAGGAAAACTAGCCTACAGAAAATAAGCCACGGGGGGCGGTAGATGTATTTGCCGTAAAGCCGCAATTACGTCAACCGCGATCCTAAGCGCGCCTCGGCCTTAGGAAAGGCCACGGCTTCGGCCTAGCTCCGGAGCGGCGGCCATCTTGGTGCACCTGTCGGCCGTTTACAATGTGATTGCTCCGTCAAATGACGGAGCGATCACTTGTAAACAAACTGGCGTCATGATGACGCCGGTTCCTCTCTCCCCTCTGTGTACAGATCTGTACAGTGGAGGGGAGAATTCGGATGGCCTCCATATCCTGCCAACACTCTGCAATTCCCTGCCAATACTCTGCAGTACCCTGCCAATACGCTGCCAATACCCTGCCAATACGCTGCCAATACTCTGCCATACCCGGTAATACCCAGCCATACTCGGTAATACCCAGCCATACTCGGTAATACCCAGCCATACTCGGTAATACCCAGCCATACTCTGCAATACTCGGTAATACCCAGCCATACTCGGCGATACCCAGCCATGCTCATCCAATATTACAGTGGGGGAGATGACGTGGATATTACAGTGGGGACTATATGGTGGTGGAATTTTCACAGGTTTTTGCAAATTCGATTATTATCTGCTGATCCGAAAAATCATCTGATCCGTGACTCCGATTCGAGGAACGATCCGATCCGTGAGTTTGGGGGGGGCGATGTACAGAGGGGAACAGATATATGTGTGTGGGGGGGATGACAGATGTGTAGTGGGGTACAGAGGGGGAACAGACGTGAAGGGGGTACAGAAGGGAAATAGACGTGCAGGGGGGGAACGCGCCCCTTGCTTACAGTAATACTAGACCCGCCCCTTAGAATATTTTAAAAAAAAGTCAGAGTTACTTTGCTGAGTAACTAATTACTTTTCCAGTGTAGTAACTGAGTTACTAACGCAATTACTTTTTGGGAGAAGTAATTTGTAACTTAACTAATTACTTTTTTAAAGTAAGATGGCCAACACTGGCAGTAATACACTACTTACTGGGCAGAAGAATCCCCAGAGTCACTACACCAGGATAAGGGTTAATAACCAGTATATCGTGTTTTATCAATCTGGCTAGTTATCCAACCAACTCCTATATAAAAGTATAACAAACATAAAATGAACGGTATGTCAGATGTAACATATTCTATCTAACCATAGGGATCACTGAATAAAGTAACAAGCAAAATCAAATACCTTAATGGTCTACAGGTAGGAGAAAGTGGTGAAGTGGCTTAATGGGACCATAGATTTCTTCCACAGACCAAATAGTGAATAGTCTGAGATAAAAAGTCATAATATATTGTCAGAAAGTAAACCTCCAATCAGTTGAATGAAAGTTAGAATAGCTGTTCAAATGATGAACAACATTCAAATGCAGATTTACCAATAGACCAGTGTGAAGATTAACATCAGTTACTACCATGCGGTTGCACAGCGCAGATATAATCAACATTCACTGGAGACAGTATCAGCAAAAATGTCTAAAAAGTAAAAATAATTATAAACATAAATAGTTCCATAGCACACAATAACACTGACAGGGATAATCAGAGTCACCATCATGGTACACTCAGTTAACTTATCTAGCAGAGTTACCCTAGATCAAGCCACAACACTAATGCCCTGTACACACGGTTGGACATTCTGACAGATTTTGGCCCAAACTTGTCTTGTATTCACACAGTCACACAAAGTTGTCGGAAAATCCTATCGTTCAGAATGAGGTGATGTAAAACACGCATGACGAGACTATAAACTGGCCAGTAACCAATAGCTTTCGTCTCGCAATTTATTCTGAGCCTGCGTGGCATTTTGTCCGTCGGAATTGTCTACACATGATCAGAATTTAAATGATCAAATTTTGTTGTCGGAAAATTTTAGATCCTGTTCTCAAACTTTGTGTGTCGGAAATTCAGACGGAAAAAGTCAGATGAAGTCCACACGCGATCGCATTTTTCGACGTCAAGATCCGATCGCACATTTTCCGTCGGAAAGTCCGACCGTGTGTATCAGTCAATAGAGACTGCCAGATAATTGCTGACTTCAATCAGCTGTAAAGGCACATACCCCAGGGGCCGGAATGGAAGATTGGACCTTGCATAATATATAAGGCTAGAAATTAAACCATAGAAAAGCAAAATCTCCAATAGTAGCAATGTCGCACAGACAACCGAGACAAAATAAGGACACCTGTAGCCAGATGCATATACCCCAATACCCTTTATTATGTGTCCATCAATCAGGTATTTCACGTGACTGCGACATCTAATTAAATTAAAGCATAATATATTATTATTTGCACAGACATGCCTCATGCAAAGTCCCAACATTTCCTTTTCTACCATTTAATCAATTAATCATGATTATTGTTATTTGGATTCTTATCAATTATGTTTACTGATTACCTGCACCAAATATTTTATGATTATGAATTGATATGTTAATTATGTATTGAATACAAATGATATGATCATTATATAATAGTATTATTATGATTAATACTATTATTATTAATTTTATTATCATTAGATTTATTAATATTATGATTATCATTATGAATTGATTTATTATGTGTCCATCAATCATGTATTTCACGTGACTGCGACATCTAATTAAATTAGAGCAGATCATATTTATATATATATATATATATATATATATATATATATATATATATATATATATATATATATATATATATATATATATATATATATATATATATATAAGTATAAAATTATTTGCACAGACATGCCTCATGCAAAGTCCCAACATTTCCTTTTCTACATCTAGATCTATCATATAAATATTGTTTCCTGTAAAATAGGGATGTATTTTTATGTTTGGAATTTCATTTCACCTCACATAAGATTCTTTTTGTGAAAATAAAACCAAAACTTCTGAATTTCTTAGTGCATATTTGGCATCCATCCTACAAGCTGTCTGAGAATTGCATGCAACTTGTCAAATTGCATTGTACATGTTGTTCCTAAAAGCTAGCAGACCAGACAGTGAGGAATTACTCCACCTAGTGGATGTGCTGGTACTGCTTCCAGACGCCAGTCCTTAGATAACAATGTATTTATTAATATGGAATGTTTTTAACAAGAGTTATTTATAAAGGAAGATATATGTTGTAGTTTCAGCTTGTTAACATGTTGAATAATAGATCCAGCTGTGCTGTGATAACCAATATAAAGTTGTTTTTTATTTATTTGTACTAGTTTTAGGAACGCACTAAGCACCGTAAAGATTTTTGCTAACCCATTTAAAAGCAGCCTGTTATAGTAGAAGTATATTGATTACCATTGTTGCATTGCCTGTATGTTTATCATCTGGCTTCAATAGTTTTCAGGTCACTGACCCAGAATACAAATCTTCATGCTTGTTACAGATAGAAAGCACTTAAGTCCAATGATCAGTATGACAGCCAGGCAACAGCATTTGCAGAATGCTAGCAATGGCAGCCTACATACTTCTGTCATTATAGGCTAAGCAACCTCATCTAAAAAGGCAACTCATGTAAAGCAATAGAATATACATATTGTAATATAAATATTGTGGCCCTTTAAAAAGACTCCCCTTCTTCCGGTTTGACTTTATCATCATTGTTAGAAAATGAGAGTCCTTAGTTTGCTGGCCACCCCTTTCATTTACCTCCAGGTCCATTATGTGCACAAACTGTAAAGTTATTTGCGTGTTTGCTTTTTTTTTTTTTTTTATTAATCTGTATCATGGCAATGCCAAAGAAAAACTGTAAAATAATTAGTTCCTATGATCTTATAAAATGTACTTTACATGAATCAACTTGAATTGTTCAGTAACCCCTTTACGCAGCAGAATTCGATGCTACAGCCTCAAGATCATCATTCGATCTAAGGCATGTGGTTTATTCTATAACATTCTATTTAAAATATATCTAAAGCCTACACTTTTTTATTTTTCTACATATAGTAAGAAACAGTCAGAACCCCCTGTATTTTTTTTGGCCATCTGCGTCCTGTTGTGGAGCTTTCCCTTTACTTCCTGTCCCACAGACACAACAGGAAGTGAGAGGAATGTCTCCAAAGTGAAGGAAATACCCTCTTAGACAGGAAGATTTCTCATCCATTTCTGTTCTGGTGCTAAAGCTGGCCATACACTAGTAGATTTTCAAACCCGATGACTTGACAAATGTCATTCAAAAATTCTTTAAGATTTCGTTTGCTTTTAACATTCAATTTTTTCATGAATGGAATTTTTTGAACAAAAAAACACATATACTGTTAGAAAATCGTTCATTCAAGAAAAAATTTCCATCCTGCATCTTTGAATTTTCTCATCACTGCTGTCTAAAATGAACATCGATATGATCCCTCTAATAATTAGAAAATTGAACAAACGTTCTTAAAATGAAAAATTTCAAATGAATATCTTCTACTAGATTATGGCTGGTCAAAGATGACTGGATATTCAAACGATTGCTGCTAAATTGTCTGAAATGTGAGCAGTGGGTAGGCCTGCAAGCACCATCCATAGTGACAATTTAAAAATCAACAGAGATGGCTGGAAAACATCAGCTGAACGATGACTATGTCCTATCAGATGCAGTCACTGTTTGCCAGCGCCATTGTATTCAGGCAGCCTGTTGTGGCTGGCTGAATACAACAGCCAGCAGTGAAGATTCCTCCATCCACAGTTAGTATGGATGGGGGAATTGTTTAAAATCTGTGCCATGTATGGCTACCTTAAAAGTCTACAAATGTTTGATATCTCTTACCTTCAGTCTGGGTAACAATGGTTATCAAGGCAAATAGAGGTAGTAAGGCTGGCCAAAGATGGTTCGACTCCTGCCTGGTTCAGCAGAACCGGATGAGATTCGAACCATGTATGGGCAGGCTAAATGTACCAAGTTGATCGATCAACATTGGTTACAACCTGCCATCCGGATTTTTCATACAATTATCGCTAGTGGCTGGTATAACCACTACCAATAATCACTGTCTTCTCCTGGCAAGGAAGGCTTCCCTTGACATGAGAACACAATGGCTCAGTGGGAGGGATTCCCCACTCAACACTGACTGCGTTGATGAGGGAATCAATCGATTTTATTTCCTGCAACCTGTGATTGCAGGAAAGAAAGTTGCTCCGTGTATGGCCTGCCTAAATATAGATAACAGGGACACGTACAGGTTCTCCCCCTTGTGCAGTCTATCCAAAAACAACAAAGTTTTACAGTTGATGTGCTCTTTACCTCTTGTCTTCTTTGTATACTGCATAACCTACTTACAAGCCCAGCGAATACAGAGCTGTCCTCTCTCCCCTAACAGGTCCTGTCCCTCAGAGGAAGCAATATTCCATAAATTAGAAATGGAGGGAAGGTTGGCGTTAAAATGTTAGACTACCATATTGCAATGCCACCTTCCTGCCCTGTTCACAGCTATCCGTGTATGCTGTCATACATTTTTCCTTGCGGTTTTTTATATTTTTCTTAATGTGTTTTAAATGCGAATTGCCGGTATTTTCATGAATAGCGCATTTTTGGAATTTAGCCAATGAGGATGAATTTCCTGTAATGACATCACGAGGGAATATGTATCCTGGTTTTCTGTGACTGGATTTGAGGAAGCATGGCTGACTTTACGCTGCTATTTGCAATTGCCACAAAAACTGTCACAGTGTTCATTTTTGCTAAGTACATGGCAGGTAAATTGTGGCTGAGCACATGGCAGGTATCCAGGGAAGGTGCTTATAACCATGGGATGACAAGCTGTTCACCCACAACAAGCTGAATATATATTTTAAAAAGCATTAAAACGCACATTACCTGCTTTTTCATGCACTTCCTTAGACTTTGATGGGCCAGAAAACACATTCAAGTGCATCTGGAATTTGAAATGGCTCATTTTTATCAATGCAGATCAACGATGTGAACAGCCTCATTGGACTCTATGTATTTTTGTGACGTGTTACAAAACACACATAAAAACGCTAAGGTGTGAACCAGGCCTAAGCAGCATCCTTGTATTTAGAGCAGTGCCCTAACATAACTGTTGGATGACCCTCCCCTGTGTGTTGATCGAGCAATAAATACCAGGATCATGACCTGAGTGAGCACAACAGCTTGTAAGCTCCCAGAGTGTCAGATGATATGGACAGGTGGCAGTGACATTGTGTATACAACTGCCTGCACATCCTGCTTATTGTGGCGCAGCATACAGTGTTGTATAGGAAGCACATAGTCCTGAATGTGGCTTTGGGAAGTCAGACAGGAACTCTTGTGCAGTGATTAACCCCACTTGTGGTTTCCCCTCCCTAAGAATAGGATTTCTCATTGAAATGTACCCGGATGTGGTGCTTCCTCTTTCACAATGCAAGCAGACAGCTGGGACAGACTCGGCCATCTGTCTAGCAGTATGCTGTATGTCCTCCCGGGGCAATGATCAGGAATAACCATCGATCTGTGCATTGTCAGTGCTGCCAATAGAACGCATTGGTGTATTAGCAGCAGGCGGCTTAGTTATCTGCTGCAGCTAGGGCTATGAACAGCACTGAGGGCTGTGCAATGTGCTAGTGTAGCTGATGTTCAAATATTTACAAGGTAAACAAGTAAGTGTTAACTCTTCCCTGCCCAAGGACAGCCATTGGCATGCAGTCCCTGTATGTGTATTACACTAGGGTAAGGCCTGCCATAATAATGAAGTGTGGAATTCCACGCTGTGCGGCAGGTTGATTAGAGAACGCGTGGAGAGGAGCAGGCTGATTTCCTGTTTACATCTCAGCATGGCCTTGGCTTCACCCTAGAATGGATGGGGTCATATTTTCCTCTTCATAGGTGTTATAGGAAGACATAGCACTGGCCACTACCCCTGTTGTGTGTGGCTTCCTCCCTGTATTCTCCTGCAGAGCATTACTTTTTATTCTAAGGCCTCATGTACATGGGACTTTTTTAAGCTGCTCTTAGGGGCATCTGGCGTTTTTCTTTCTGCCTCTAAACACCCCTGCATGTGCATGTCCAATTAAAGAAGTTTAGAGGCAGGGGTATTTGTTTAGAAGCAGAAAAAAAAAAAACATTGCCAATGCGTCCAAGAGCAGCAGTGATTTGGCAGAAAAAAATGATTGACACATGTAAACGTGTGTTAATGCCTCTGAACATATGTTAATGCTAGTCACATTTAACGCTTGAGCGTTAATAAATTTCAATGGGCAGAATTAATTATTATTCTGGCCAATTAAATGAATTACTGCCAAAGCGCTTGATGCGCCTAAACATGTCACATGCATTTACAAACATCGAGCATTTTTTCTGCTGATATACACTGCTGCCAGGAGGAAAGGTGTGTGAGAGAGATAGCAAAAATGTCCAGTGTGCTTGAGGCCTTAAAAACAATGCAACATAAAGGCAATTACTGAGTAGCAAAAAAAAAAGGAGTATTTTATAGGCCTTCATGAAATACAAATGTCCCCGTCACATAAATTGGTGAGTACAAGTTTTAACAGAACTTTAAAGGTTAGGTTCACCTTTCTGCAGGAAACAATAAATGCACATATTTTTTACAGGCATGTTTTTTTATTATTTCTTGCACAGGTACCTGAAGAGCATCGCACCCCGTGATCATCCTGCAGATATAACCTCCACCTCTTGCCCCTACTTCTGTACAGGCTTTCTGTTAGAAAGCTGAAGGACATGTCAGTAGATTATGAGGGCACTCATCAGCGACCTTGCAGTCCACTGAGAACTACAAACTGCCTGCCACGGTGGTAGATGGGGCTTGTAGTTTTCTTATTCACAGATTCCTGTGAATGAATGACACGGCTGTGCAGGCAGATCCCCACTTAGCTGCAGCTTTTTCAAATGTAGCAGCGGATGCACAGAGAGGAACCCCCTGCCCGATGTCATAGGAAGGGAGGATCAGGGGTTGTGGGGACTGGTTCTGGAGTATGTTACACGTTAGACCCTAAATAAGGGTGTATCATGTAACATGCTCCAAAAGGTGAACTTAGCCTTCAAAATGGGCCTTCACTCAATAAAATAACTTTTCTCCCATTTTTAAATCCTGTTACACAACTGAAGCACATTTCCTAATTTTTAGAAACATTTTGTAGTTTTTTTTTCTTCTGCAGCCCAGCACTTTCTGCTCCCTTGCCTAGGTGAGAATGACGTAGGACTCCTGCTGTCTTGTGGAGTGTCCACATCAGGCATCCAGGGAGGCAGTATTTTAGTGAGAGGTGCACATTTGCAAAAATGATTCTGGTCTCTGCCAGGTATTTGGGAAGGGACAAAGTCCTGCAGCACAGCTTGTTTCCATGCGCCCAGGGTGTTCTGCGCGTTCCCACTAAGGACGCAGTTCTCTTTAAGGTCCCAGATACCTGAAACCAGTGGCACGTATGAGTGAAATCCCATAGGTCTCTGCCGGGTTCCAAATACCTGGCAGAGACTTGTGGTACATCTGTGCACATGTGGAACATTTCAAGATGGTGGTGTGGAAGAGCAACAGCAGGAGGAGAATTTCACCATTAAGTCCCTCTTTAAGGACTCATTCACACCATATTTATACAGCTACACTGATTGTTTTGATCAATGCTGGCTCAACGCAAGGGTGCAGAGAAAACTATTGTTTCCCATGTGCCTTATTCACACCATAACATTGCGTTGAGGTGCACTGTCTTCATTTTTACGCAGTGCAAATTATGGCATCCATGTCACTAAGCTATGGCGCATTCACTTGAATGAAGTGTAATTTTGTGACGTTTCAATAAATGAAACAAAAATTAAAATGTGTTGTAACAATGCATCGCACCACCCCTCCACACATACACCAACGCACATGCGTTTTAGCATGCAGGCTACTGTAAATGTGCCCTTAGGACAACCTCAAAAACAATAGGAACCCCAAGACATATTGCATATCCAATTACAATCATGTAATTTTTAAATAACAATATATTTATCAGTATGTAAAATCTTATTTTACATCTCAAGTGAATTCATGTGTTTACCTAAGTAGTAGAAATTAGACAATATGTTGCATTTAGCAGGCAGTACCGCCGCCAAAGTAACACATTTTAGTGTATTGGAGCCACTCTGTAATTGTCCTGCAATTGTGTGCAAAACAGGTGGTGAGAAGGTGACATATCGTCTCCTCGCCACCTATCATGTGCCCCATAATCCACCGACCGCGATCCACCACAGAGCGCTTTGTGGAGGGGCAGCAAGGGCTGGAACAGGTGAGAATGAGTTTCAGAGGGACCAGGTTTCCCCGATTGCACGCATACTGTATGAATTCTTGATTGTCAATATGTATTAAATGAAAATTTGCCAGTATATACCTCCTATGTTAGGTAGTTATTAATTATAGGTTTGTTGCCATAAAAGGACTGGGAAATCTGAAAATTGTTTCATTTTTACCTTAATTTCCCTTTCCTGGCACCTCTCCATGGCATTCCCACCCACTTCTGAGGCTAGCCAGGAGAAGTCACAGAGGGTTGGAGTGTCTTGTGTGGTGCATTTCATAAATATATTATGGGGTTAAATTTGTGTCTTTTGTCTCCCCGTTCACCGTTTGCTTTAGGCCCCCTTCCAGTACATACAGTACATGCTTTAACACTTGTTCAGATTACATGTTGTTGCACGCATTCTCATGTATGCTTGTCAAATGTAGATGTTTTTTCTTAGTTTTTATACAAATTGAGTATAACCTTGGAGGATTCAGATATGGTAAAAAGTGTGCATGTTCAGATGTAGTAGTGTTAAAAAACACGCGCTTGTGTTAACGTTCACTAATAAAAGGGCCTGTTTAATGTGTGTTACTATGCACAAAGTGCAGTAAGGCATACGTGTTGCGGTGTAAGTGTGTGAGCAGGCTATCAGTATGATTTGTGACATCCTGAAGGACAATAAATACCGTCTTCTTTTCACCGAAGCCTCTCAAAGTTCATGGTGGTTCAGCTATTCAACACAGGCTCACTGGACAGCTGCTGTCACCAGATGTTACACTCTATTAAAAATAAAAAAGGTCAGTGAACGAGGCAGTCACAGGTAAATGCATCAATAATAAATAACTAAATGAAAAAGGCAGATCACATAGGCTACCTGGCTGTTATTTCCCATGACTGCACCAAAGCCAGCCAATCACTACCCAACTTAACCAACTGAGCACTGCTAGTGGAAAGGTACGTGAGTTTACGAAGCTATAATGATCATTAAGGACCATAATTGTGTTCATTGATAGCTGCACATTAAGCCCCATACACACTATCAGATTTTCTGCTGATTTTTGTCATCAGATTTACCAAAACCATGTAGTGCAAGGGCCTGCCTGATTGCATACAAATTGAAACTACTTAAGGTTTGACCTCCATATTATATGGTTTTGGTAAATCTGAAGAAAAAAAATCATCAGAAAATCTGATGTGTGTATGGGGCTTAAGGCTGCTTTCACACTGAAAGCACCTGCCATTAGCACGAAAGCACTGCTCGTTTTAGTGGTTCTTTTGCGTTGCTTTTCACCCGCTAGTGGGGCGCTTTTTACCCCCCAAAAAAGGGTAAAACAAACGTCTCATTTTGCGTCGCTTTCGAAGCCCTTTAAGGCTGGATTCACACCTATGCAGTTTTAGTGCTTTTTGCATTTTGCAGATTTGCACTACAGTCCATTTAACATGGTTTCCTTTGGAACACGTTCTGTCGTGCAAATCTGCAAAATGCACTAAAAATGCAAAGGTGGGAATTCATCCTTAAGGTGCTTTGAAAGCGCTGCCCATTCCAATGGGCAGGGCATTTTGGAAGCACTAAATACAGCGCTCCCAACCCGCCCCAAAGATGCTGCTTGCAGGACTTTTCGGAAACTTTCCACAGGCGCACCGCCCCAGTGTGAAAAGACACACTGGAATGAATGGGAGGCTATTTCTAGCGCTAAAGGGCCTGAAAACTGCCCCAGTGTGAAGCTGGTCTAACAATTATTATGACAAATAACACATGCATTATAACTCGGTGAATAAAGCATTATAAGGAGAAATGCAATAAGAAGAACATATTCACACTTGCACAAAAACAGGCAGTTGAGTTTTTCCACCCCCCGATCACCCACCTTAAATTGGAACTAAAAGCACTATACTTACCAGATTTATGGCCCAGGTACCTCAACAGCACCTTCTCCTCAGATGCAGGTCTTCGGGCATCTCTGCTGGCTGGCACAGGATGACATAGCTCTTGTGCATGCACAGGAGTCAGTCATCCTGGCACACAGGGACTATGCCAGGGATGTGAGCTGAGCTGCTCAAATCCATTTCATGCAGTTTTATGTACAAACATTCTACCAGCAAGATCCTTCATAGATCAGCAGCAATTTTATTTGGGTCCTACAGGCTCTTGCACACGGGCACCTTTAAAGGAGAAGTCCAGCCTGAGGTTTTTAGGCTGGGCTTCTCCTCTGGGTCGCAGGAGTGCAATTCATTTTGCACTCCTGTGACCCGTTTTCAGTGGTCTAAAGTCCACTCTCCTCTGACATCACTGCCATCAGTGGAGGCAGCGCTTCACCCCACTTCAGAAGTCTGGATTCGACAGCTGCCTTGACTGATGGCAGTCTCAACGAGCCACTGAGATACTGATACGGCCGCTCCCCACCCCTCCACAGCTCAGCGCTCCAGTGAGCGTGGAGAAGCAGAAATGAGAAACAGTGACTGACAGTCAGCTGCTCTCCTCTGTTGGAGGAGTGAGAACCGAGCCATCGGCGATGTTAGTGGCTCAGTTCTCAGTGCAGACACTGAGGTAATACTGCATCCACATAGGTAAGTATGAATCAAAAAAAAACATCATCTCTTTTAAGACCAGTACACACTGGCCAAGCATTGGCTGAAATCAGATACCAGTCGTGTACCGGCCCTTGTTTGACAGAAGCCTACGGACTTCTGTTGAATGAGCATGCTGGAAGATAAGCATTCGATCAGCGCTCTCAGCCATTGGCTGCCAGATATGACCAGTGTGTTATGGCAGGAAGTGGGGGGGGGGGAGAAACCCCCCTGATCCCACTGTCAGAACAAAATAGCTCAGTGGTAGAGTTGCACAATTAATCGTCAGGAATCGTTATCGCGATCTTGACTAAAGTGTTTCACAATTCTTTCTATGCAAAGAATTTTCTCTGCTCTTCTGAAGCCACAGCCCTCAAAAGGAAGAGAAAAACTGGGCAGTCTGCCAAGAATCAATACATTATTTATCAGTTGAATTTAAGTATAAACATTGTAACAATTTGTCAATGGAATGAACTTTGTGTGTAAGTGAAAAAAGTTTAACCCCTTAAACATTAAACCTTTTTCTGACATTTGTTGGTTTCAAGTTAAAATCATTTTTTTCTTTGCTAGAAAATTACTTAGAGCCCCCAAACATTATATATATGTTTTTTTAGTAGACACCCTAGAGAATAAAATGGTGGTTGTTGCAATATTTTATGTTATACTGTATCTGTGCTGTCTTTCAAATCCATTTTTTTTTATTACTTTAATTAATTAAAAAAAATAAAAGAAAACGAAACCAGTAAAGTTAGCCCATTTTTTTCTGTATAATGTGAAACATTTTACATTGAGAGAATTGTGATTTTTTTATTCCAATCAAAAAAATCCTGATTCTCATTTTGGCCAGAATCGTGGGCTCTACTCAGTGGGGAGATTGCAGTACTAACATTGCACTTACCATGTGTAGCAGACTTAATTCTGTGCAATGTATTCCACCCACTTGAAAAGCCCAGCTGCTTATAGGCATGAATGGCTGTGCATGACTGAACTCAATATTTGATTGTACTCACGTAAATGCTTGTATAGCATACAGGTGTATTACAAGAATACAAAGTGTTCTATTTTTTTAACACAATTGTATATATGAGTGTTTACATGAATACTGCTGTATATCTGGGTACCACTATATACCCGAGTATTGCTGCCCACAGCCATCCATGTCTATGAGTGGCTGTACTCAGAACCTGGACTTCTTGAGTGGGTCGAATGCATTGCACAGACTTATGGTGCCTGTGTGCAAGACAAGGAACAGAAGGCGCACTGGCCTTGCACGTTACCTAAGTCATAGCTTTATTATACTAATAAAAGATGTATACTCATAAACAACTTCAATAATGAAAGCACATCAGAGTCCACAGTATACTTAAAGCAACCTGGTCACCTAGACAAGTCCCAAACACGAAAGGACCCTCCAAAAGGCTGACACACTTCCAGGGGAGATCACCTCTTCCTTATAGACGAGGGCTAGATGACCAGCTCGCTTAATACATTTATTATAACAAGGGAATTTATAATGTAAGGGCTCAGAGTGGCTCTGTGATGAAGATTTAGATTTGTTTCAAGTGACAAATTCAGAAAGAATAAGGCTGAGCTCACATGTAAATTGGGTGTGGTTTTAACCACATCCACTTTGCATAACATGTGAATGTGAATGGCTTTCAATGGAGCTGGTTCACACATGTCAGATACGGTGTTGTTTGAAGAAGGTTTCTGTGTATTTTTGGGTCCAGTTCAGGTGCAAATTCAGGTAAAAATTTGCACCTATGCAGGTGACCAGAAATACACCGGACTCTGGAGTGCAAACTGCAGCCGGACATGTGTGAACCCAGACTCCATGCGCACTGGGTTTAAAAAAAAAGTCTGCTCTCTGTGAAGTAAAAAACGCTTGTGTAGAGCATTTCTGTACAAAGTTTAGACGATTTTAGGAGAGTTTTGCATTTTTTCTGCCTCCAAGCTCCCATCAGAAACACGAGCCAGAAGGTTGTTTTTTTTCTGCCTCTAAACGTTAAACTCAAAATATGCCTCTTAACGTCCTAATGTGCATGGACACATAGGATAACATTGAGCTGCTTCTACAGGTAGAACACAAAACTCCTGTAGAAGAAACGTTTTTTAAGCCAGTGTGCATGGAGCCTAAAGACAAAAAGTATCAGCATGACACTTAGGCTGGATTCACACCTATGCATTTGTTGTGCTTTTTGCACTACAGAATGTGTTTCATAGGAAACCATGTTAAATGGGCTGTAGTGCAAATCTACAAAATGCAAAAAGCACTAAAAATGCATAGGTGTGAATCCAGGCATAGAAAAGTCACACACTAGATCAGTGGTTCTTTGAGCCCTGGAATCTGATTTTTAAAAAAAAGCTATGGACCATGTAACAGAAATATTCACATAAACACAACTTTGCATGCAATCAATATATTTGTTTTATTACTTTATTTGATTGAAATGTGATTGCCTCATACATATAAGACACAAAGGGGGTTATTTACTACAGGCAAGTGCAAAGTACGCTTGGAAGTAAAGTCGCTGTAGATCCATGGGGGACATGCAAGGAAAATAAAAAATAGCATTTTAGCTTGCACATGATTGGATGATAAAATTCCCCTCATTTCAGATCTGCCCCTCAGATTTACAGTGACTGCACTTCCAAGTGCACTTCCAGTACAATTCCAAGTGCAGCTTGCACTTGTAGTGCAAAGGGGATTTGCCTTTTGTAAATACCCCCCTATGTCTGCTCACATTTTTTGCATGAAAAGGAAATAGCCACTTATTACAGAAATGAAAGACAATCATCTAGTGCAAAATAAAATCATTTTCATTTTTCTCAAATCTACTATTAGTAACTAGTATATTTTCTACTGCCATTCTCTCTTTATCTGACCCTCAGGGGCCTCTGAAACCAATCCATGGACCCATGTTTGGAACCCCCTGTTCCAGATCCATCCAGTCCTTATCTGATGGGAGTAATGCGATCTCCTGTGACCAGACGTATTGTGTCAGTAATTAATAAAAGTGATCAGTGTCTACCGTCTACAAAGCTGCCTGAATACTGTCTGATCACCGTCCATCCAAAGCTCATTAGTGTCCCCTGACTGGTGATAAACACGGGGGGGCTCTAATAGGACTCATTAGCATGGGGCACTTTGAAGGTCGGAAATGAGAAGGCCAAGTGAACATGGGCTCTCTCCTTCCGTCCAGCCCCGGGGCCATCCATCCCCCAGGGAGCCCATTATTGTCGCTGTTTACCACAACAAGCCTCTCCTTCTTTCCAAGCAGGCACTCGGCAATTTCCGCTCTCCTCCATGGGGACGCACTTAACTCTCTCCCTGCCGGCCAGACTGGAGGCGAAGGAGATTAGGAGAAAGGTCGTCTACCTGAAGGAAGCGTCACCCACCCTCCGGGGACAGGTCACGGCTCTTCCTTCCCGGAGGAAACAAAGCGAGTGCGGCTCTAATCAGCGGATGAGTGCAGGCAGAGGACTGCTCACCCCTCCCCCCCATCCCAGACGTACACCTACAGCTTCACTATGACCTACTCACCTACACCCAGGACCCTGATCAGGGTGACTATACCTACAATGTAACCTGCACTGATCACCTTCTATGATAGATCCTCCCATCACCTACCATAACCTCTGATAGATCCTCCTGATCACCTACTGTAACCCCAATAGATTCTTCTGATCACCTACTGTAACCCCTGATATATCCTCCTGATCACCTACTGTAACCCCTGATATATCCTCCTGATCACCTACTGTAACCCCTGATAGATCCTGCTGATGACCGACTGTAACCCCTGATAGATCCTCCTGGTCACCTACTGTAACCCCTGATAGATCCTTCTAATGACCTACTGTAACCCCCCATAGATTCTTCTGATCACCTACTGTAACCCCTGATAGATCTTCCTGATCACCTTCTATAACCCCTGATATATCCTCCTGATCACCTACTGTAACCCCTGCTAGATTTTTCTGATCACCTACTGTACCCTCTGATAGATCTTCCTGATCACCTTCTATAACCCCTGATATATCCTCCTGATCACCTACTGTAACCCCTGCTGGATTTTTCTGATCACCTACTGTACCCTCTGATAGATCTTCCTGATCACCTTTTATAACCCCTGATATATGCTCCTGATCACCTACAGCAGGGATATGCAATTAGCGGACCTCCAGCTGTTGCAGAACTACAAATCCCATGAGGCAGAGCAAGACTCTGACAGACACAATCATGACACCCAGAGGCAGAGGCATGATGGGACTTGTAGTTTTGCAACAGCTGAAGGTCCGCTAATTGCAGATCCCTGACCTACAGTAACCCCTGATAGATTCTTCTGATCACCTACTGTAACCCAATAGATCTTCCTCATCACCTTCTATATCCTCCTGATCACCTACTGTAACCCCTGATATATCCTCCTGATCACCTACAGTAACCCCTGCTAGATTTTGCCGATCACCTCCTGTACCCTCTGATAGATCTTTCTGATCACCTCCTGTACCCTCTGATAGATCTTCCTGATCACCTCCTGTACCCTCTGATAGATCCTTCTGATCTGGTCTTCAATCAGGGTGCCTTCTGGGTTCTTCAGGTGTACCCTGGCAAAATGTCTAAAAATTGCCCAAAATTTGTCAATAAGGTGGCAGAAGGATCAGACCTCCCCAAGTTTGATACACAAAGCCACGTGTTTTTATTGTGCAGTATTACACAGGCATCCTAACAACTCATGTTGTCATCAATTCTTAAAGAGAATGTTGGGCACCTGATGTCCTTGTTTGGCCCCCCTCTGCCCTCTACATCAGCGAACCGAGTGAGGGCAGGCTGGTTGTACCCAAGGTAATCAATCGATCAACTTGGTACATTCAGCCTGCCCACACACGGTTCGAATCTCAGCCGGTTCTTGCCGAACCAGCCAAGATTTGGACCGTCTACGGTTGGCCTAAGGCTTCATGTACACCCTGCCTACATTTACCGCAGCAAGACAGTTTTGCTGCATTTTTCCGTGGCCAAAAGTTTCCTTTAGTGAATGTGATTCTTCCACATTTAGGAGAGGGAGGTTGAAGCTCACCTAACCACAGCAGCTCTTAAACTCTGCTAAAAGCCTACGTGTACACGGACACCCGGGCTTTTATGGAGCTGAGTTTAGGAGCTTTGGCAAACAAAATAAAAAACAGCAAAAGCTCCTAAACTCAAGTTTGGGAGCTGCCAGTGTACATGAAGCTTAAAGCCTGGTACACACTATGAGATATTTTACTGAGCTTTTGTGTTCTGACAGTGGGATGGCCCCCCGCCAGTAGACTCCGATCAGCGCTCTCCGCTATTGGCTGAAAGTGCTGATCAGGAGTCAGTCGGCTGCTGTTTTTTCAGCATGCTTGCCCGATAGAAGCCGGCAATTTGGACAGGGTGGCATACACAGGCCGAATGTTAACTGGCTGGTTTCCTGACATTCGCACCGTATGTAATGTATGGGGCTGAAGTGTGTAGGTGCTGCTGTGATGTGTTGTGCAAATGTAGTGCCTCACGTTTGTGCATCATTTTAACCGGTTCCCGCTGGCTGTGCGCATATACTGTATGTGGCCCAAATTCAAACAGTTCTGTACTGAGAGCTATCTGATTTTATGATGGCTGTGACAGCCAATCGCAGTGGTCACATGACCAGAATATGGCCTACTTATCTAGACCCCGATCAGGATAAGTACACCACCTCCAATACCTCTATTCTGCTGGTAGGATGCGATTTGCAGCACTGCCCATTTTGTCAGGTACAACCTTCTTTGGACTTGTCCTTGTTCTGATCTAGACCATGATCAGGTCGAGTACAGCACCTACACATACCTCAAGGTAGGTGCTCTACTAGATCCTTTATGACCTACTGATCCAGCCCCAGAACCCTGGATGTACAATGTGACTAGCTGCCTGCACCCAAAATAATGACTAGCAGAGTCCTCTGTGATATAAGAATGACTAGCCCAGCAGAGTTCCCTTCTTTCTATACTACTATCCAGTCACAGAGTCTCCCGCCCCTCTGTCTCTGCTACTATCCATTCACAGACTCAGAGCCCTCTCTTTCCGTACTACTATCTAGTCACAGAGCCCCCTATTAATATACTACTATCCAGTCACATTGCCCCCCTCTTTCTTTACTACTATCCAGTCACATTGCCGCCCCCTCCTCTTTCTATACTACTATCCAGTCACATCGCCCCCCCTCTTTCTTTACTACTATCCAGTCCCAGAGCCCCCCTCTTTCTATACTACTATCCAGTCCCAGAGCCCCCCTCTTTCTTTACTACTATCCACTCACAGAGTCCCCCTTCTTTCTATACTACTATCCAGTCCCAGAGCCCCCCTCTTTCTTTACTACTATCTAGTCCCAGAGCCCCCCTCTTTCTTTACTACTATCTAGTCCCAGAGCCCCCCCTCTTTCTATACTACTATCCAGTCACAGAGCCCCCCTCTTTCTATACTACTATCCAGTCACAGAGCCCCCCTCTTTCTATACTACTATCCAGTCACATTGCCCACCTCTTTCTTTACTACTATCTAGTCCCAGAGCCCCCCCCCCCTCTTTCTGTACTACTATCCAGTCACACTGCCGCCCCCCCTTTCTATACTACTATCCAGTCACATTTTCCCCCCTTTTTCTTTACTACTATCCAGTCACAGAGCCCCCCTCTTTCTATACTACTATCCAGTCACAGAGCCCCCCTCTTTCTATACTACTATCCAGTCCCAGAGCCCCCCTCTTTCTATACTACTATCCAGTCCCAGAGCCCCCCTCTTTCTATACTACTATCCAGTCACAGAGCCCCCCTCTTTCTATACTACTATCCAGTCACAGAGCCCCCCTCTTTCTATACTACTATCCAGTCACAGAGCCCCCCTCTTTCTATACTACTATCCAGTCAGAGACCCCCTCTTTCTATACTACTATCCAGTCCCATCCTCCGAGCCCCCGGCCGGTGTTCTCTCGCTGACTTCTCTCTCAGAATACACCTTGCAGCTCCCTCAGCTCTTCCCAGCCTCAGGCCGCGCCACTGCAGCGAGCGCGCCCCCGGACTCAGCCAATGAGAGAGCGCGGGGCAGCCCCACGTTCTGTTTTTTCCCTTCACTCTTTGGAGGCAGCCAATGGGAAGGCCACTCCGTGAACAAACCCAATGTTCCAGGAATCCATTCATTCAGAGGCAGAAGAGCGCGAGGCGTGGAAGGTAGTGCGGGGAGCTGTGAGTGATCGGTGTAGGGTGACACCCTCATTCATCACCATTCTTGTGTTCCTGGGATGTGGAGTATCAGTTCACCTGGCCATAGGAGGATCTACCACCGGGGCTCCCCCGCCGTGCTCTGCTCTTAGTGGGCTGTGTTGCCAGCGTTTGTTTTGCCTTTTGGCGAGGACGAATCGGGGAGTAGAAGAAGAAGAGGTGTCCTCCTCCCTAGAGCCAGCCTCCTCCCATCGCATGCAGCAAACATCCAGCCTGTCCGATCGCCTGGACCCAACACCCTGACAGACATCAGGCTTCTACCGTGCCGGCCACTGGGGGTGACATCTTCCGGCCACTGGATGTGACATCTCCGGATTATTATCGATGTGTGTGAGTGTGGAGCGGGGAGGGCTGTCACTCAGCAGCCTGCTGGAGCCCCTACCTGGAGATTATTTGTCCTGGAGTAGTATGACACCACTCATGTCCCATGCTTAATCCTCACACTCCCATCTCCTGGTCCCATCACATTGGAGCTGGAGCCTGCTCGAAGCTAGGTGAGATCTCCGTACATGGGTGAGTGGGTGGGGGGCACTGCTCCCTGCAAGGGGGGCTTCACCATGGCTGCATGTGTACTACTGAGGGCTACCTTACATGTGCCCTACTGGGGGGGGGGGGGGGGGGGCACCTTACCTGTGCCCTACTGGGGGAGGGGGGCACATCCCGAGGGTGCCTTACATGTGCCCTACTGGTGGGGTGGGGGGGGGGCACAGGCTAGGGGCACCTTACATGTGTACTACTTGGGGGATCACAGGCGGGGGACACCTTACATGTGTACTACTGGGGGATCACAGGCTGGGGGCACCTTACACATGTGCCCTACTGGGGGGTGGCATCTTGCATGTATACTACTGGGGGATCACAGGCTGGGGGCACCTTACACGTGCCCTACTGGGGAGTGGCATCTTACATGTATACTACTGGGGGATCACAGGCTGGGGGCACCTTACACATGTGCCCTACTGGGGAGTGGCATCTTACATGTATACTACTGGGGGATCACAGGCGGGGGGCACCTTACACATGTGTACTACTGGGGGGGGGGCACCTTACATGTGTTCTGCTGGGGGATCACATGCTGGGAGACTGGGGACACCTTACACATGTGTATTACTGGGGGGGGCACCTTTACACATGTACTGCTGAGGGCACCTTACACGTGTACTACTTGGGGGATCACAGGCTGGGGACACCTTACACGTATACTACCAGGGGGTCAGAGACTGGGCAATCCTTGCATGTGTGTTGCTGGGGCATAAGAGGCTGGGACACTTACACATGAGGGGGATGTGACAGGAGCCTGGCTTCACCATAGCTGCACGTGCATTGCTGGGTGATCTGCAGCCGGGGGGGGGGGAAAGACACATTACACTTGTGCATTGCTGGGTGATCTGCAGCCGGGGGGGAAGACACAATACACTTGTGCATTGCTGGGTGATCAGAGGCTAATGACACCTTACACATATGTACTGTTGGGGACACCTTACACTAGAGGGGGTGTGATAGGATCTTGGCTTCACCATGGCTGCATGTGCATTGCTGGGTGATGTGCAACTGGGAACCCCTTACACATGGGCAATGGTGGGTGATTAGAGGCTGGGGAAACCTTACACTTCACAGGCTGAGAGCAACTTGTATGTGCATTTCTTGGATGATCCAGTGCACATGTACATTACTGATTGATCAGAAGCTGGGAACAGCTTGCATGTGTATACTTAATTCCTCTTGTACTTTCCTGGATGATCAGAAGCTGGGTACACCTTACACATGAGGGAAATCCTAGCTTTAAGATGGCTACTTTTGCCAGGTGATCTGGAACCGGGAACACCTTGCACAAATGGGTGATCAGGAGCTGGGAACATTTGGCACATGATGCCCCATGCAGCAGAGAAGGGGTGTGTCCAGCACTGGGGCACAAGAAGTGAATGAAAGCAGAACAGACAAGACAGCAGTGCATGTGGATGAGTGGGAAGTCCGCCCCCCTGCGGTCACCTCTCCCTCCTCCTCCTCTTCACAGCAAGAGTTTGTTTTCATTCATAAGTTTTTCCTTCCTCTCCCCGTCCTCGATCACCAGGCTCTTTCCCCTCATCATTCACAAGGAGCACACAGTCCCCCCAGCCATCTGCAAACCATTGATCTCCGCTGCCCTGCATCCCCCTCCTGCAGGGTGCATGAGGATGGCACGATCATTGGATCTTTAATGCCGGGCTGTTTCTAAAATGCAGCAACATATCGACATCTACGTGCTGCTCAGGCTTCCTGAGAACTCGGTCAGGGCATTGTAAAGCCCCACAGCGTGTCTGCAGCCTTTTAACCAATTTTTCACAACTCGTAACGAAGTAAGGCAAGCGCTTGTTGGGTGCTTTTAAAAATAATTGGCGAATGTCATTCCCAGGGTTGTTTATTGATCGAGGTACGGTTACTATTCCCTAATGGGGGATTGATGGAAGCAGTCCTAGTGTAGGATGAAGTGATCGTCGTGCAAGCGCAGAAATATATATTGCTTTACAATGCACAATTCCCTCTTAAGAGGTGTAGCTTGGTCTGACTTTTATGGGCTAGTCACATTCTTGTAAGGGTAAAGCTTTGTATATTTTTATTTTGTATTCTCTAGACATTTGGCTGAATATCTACTACTGTACGCTTTTGTTTGGCTAGAGCGGTGAAGAAGATAAGTTAGAATGTAGAAGTCTAAGTAAATGGTTATCGGGTAGTTGTGTGTGTGTGTGGTTTAATAATAATTTTTTTTTTATTTTTTTTTTAATATATATATTTATAATTTTTTTTTCTTTTAACACAGTTTTACATATGGTTCATTTTTTTAAATTTTTTTTTTTTGTTGCAGATTTTCAGATGCATGCCAAGTTCACACTGAATGCCAGAAGTCGAGATCACCACAGATGGAGCTACAAAGTCAACATGGCACTAGCGGTTCATTAGTGGTCATCCAGCAGCCTTCTTTAGACAGTAGGCAGCGGTTGGAATATGAGCGGGAAGTTCAACCAGCGACTATCTTGTCTTTGGACCAGATCAAAGTTCTTCGCAGTAGGAATGAGTATACAGAAGGCCCATCCATGGTGAGGAAACATGGGCCAAAAACTGCACCAAGGCACAGTAAGCCAGAGAGAACTCACGAGATTATACCAGTTAATGTGAATAATAACAATGAGCACAGAGTCCCTCACCTGGCTCACACGGGACATGTGTACGTTGCTCGGGCTCCTGTGCTCAGTAGGTCCACCAGCACAGGGAGTGCAGCAAGTTCTGGTAGCACAAATAGTGCCTCCTCGGAACAGGAACTTTTGGGACAGTCTCCTCCACCCAGAAACGGCTCTGGGCACAGGACGGACAGGGTAGTTCGGATGCAGCCCAAGGCTTCTGTGTTGGTTGTAGATGACCTAAAGAGCTCTTTGAAATTGGACTCGACACAGCACAGGTTTATTTGTGAACAGTGCGGAAAGTGCAAGTGTGCAGATTGCACAGCTCCAAGGACCCTACCGTCATGCTTGGCATGCAACCGTCAGTGTCTCTGCTCTGCTGAGAGCATGGTGGAATACAGCACTTGCATGTGTCTTGTCAAAGCAGCTTTCTACCACTGTTCAAACGATGACGAGGGGGATTCATACGCGGATAACCCTTGTTCTTGCACCCAGTCTCACTGCTGCTCTAGATACTTGTGCATGGGAGCAATGTCCTTGTTATTACCATGCTTGCTTTGCTACCCTCCTGCCAAGGCATGCCTAAAACTGTGCCGTGGTTGTTATGACAGAGTTAATCGCCCTGGTTGTCGGTGCAAGAATTCAAATACTGTGTACTGTAAACTGGATGATGTGCCACGGGGCCAAGGCAAGCCCTCTTGACTTGATTGGAGTAATGTTGTTTCCAACTAATGGATCCACTGGCTGCGTAGGCTATATAAATCTACAGATGTCTTTTTAAGTACCTCTATTTCCCCTGGAATATTCTCTTCTCTTCCCAGATTTCCACAGAAATTGGTTAAGATAAGGTGTTGGCTTAGACATCTACTATGTTCGTTCAACCAGCATAGTCTGCACAGTGGTGCAAACGACAGTGTTAATTTACAAATTTCAGCAACTGATTAGATCAGATGAAGTTGTAACGGTGAATGATGACTTCTGATTTGTCACGAAGGGAAATGTGTCGACAGTCGAGGGCAAAATGTGTATCTTTTTGTCGTCTAGAGGAAAGCCTCATTTCCATTAACCGTTTCTAGTTTATTTTACCATCTAACTAGTTAAATTTTACATTCTGTGTTCTTGCTAGTATGGATGGGCATTTGGTAACCTCAACAAAATATCCCTTGCACCTTCCCCGATCTATTCCCCCCCCCCCCCCTTTTAAAGGCTATAGGCTTTTATTATTATTCCTTCCCCTTTACCTCCTTTTTTTTTTTTTTTTTTTTTTTTTTTTTTTATGCAAGGTGTAGGAGTCTGTTCAGCATGCCACTCTGCATTGAATGAGTTAATCTGCATGAACTCCCACCCCTTTTTTACTTGTTTATGAATTGGCATCAGACACACTTGTCTATGTTGAAGGACATCTATTTAAATCCCCACCCTGCTCCAATTTGCCTTATCTTGTCTCTGTTACTAATGTGTTGCATTCAGGTGCCAGAAAATTCAGTAGCCTTAACTAAATAAGCTCTTTCTCCCGGGAAATCGCAGGGCATCCGATATATTGTTTCCTGACGGTGACCTGTTTTTCCCGTTTCCTACAATGTTTGTTTTCCTCCTTACACCCCCGCCCCCCCCCCCTTATTTTTTTTTTTTTTTTTTTTTTGTGTCCTATGTTTTTAATTGCCTTAGCCACAGCTTGGCGTCTTTTTGTATATTTTATGTACAAATCACAAAAAATGAATATCGCCTATTTTTAAAGACAAAAGTCTGTTTTAGAACTTTTTTATTGTAAAGAAATATTTATTATGTGAATCTATTATTTTATGATATTTATTTGAAAAGACTGTTTTGAAAATTTACAGGTCTGAATATAACAAAGTATCAATACTTACTGAGAAAATAAGGATGACACAAAAGAAAATACCTATGTTAACTATAATGCAGAAAAATATAATTATTAATGAATATGTGTCTGTTATTTCTTTATTTTTTTTTTCAGCAGTCAATACCCACACCATTATGGCTGTCCCACTTTGTAGCATATATTTCAGAATGAATTTTTTATTTTTTTTTATTATTATTTAATTAAATGTATTTTAACTTTAAAATGGGTTTGTTTTTGTTTTCAAAATTAGAATATATATATAATATAAATTTTTTTTTTTTTTTTTTTTTGTTTTTATGCTGCTTTGGTGATCGGAAAGAGCCTAAATTTATTCTGATTGGGGTTCTTGCTACTTTCCATTAAACTAATTCATCAAAGTTTTGGATCCTACATTCAGGAATACATGACTAATACAGAAACGCATTAGACATTTTAAGATTGAACTTTTTTTTATTTATTACAATAATTGGACAACGTAAGCTCATGTCTTATTGGATCATGCATTTGTGCACTTTATTAGTAATAAACCCCCAAAAAATCCGCTGGTGTTAGAAACATGATAAAAAAAAAAAAAAGAAAAAAATCTGCTTTTTTTTTTTTTGTCTCCGAAGGAAAGTCTGTTCCTAAGTCTTAAGGCAGAATATTGATATATTGTTGCAGCTGTGCCCATGTGGCTCTTTAAAATCACATATTTGCAATGCTTAAGAATGTGTGTTATTTGGAGTGAGAGGGAAAAAAATGTCACTCTTTGTTTCAGAAGTGGCAACTTGCACTTAACGTAGAGATGACTTGTTGACCTTGCAGTGTTGCAAGTAAGTTTAATAGCGGTTGTCTGAAACTGTTCAATTACTTTTTTGTTATTTAATCTTGGGTTGTTATATAGATTTTATTTTTATTTATTTATTTTGAACTGCTACATGGGGGGGGGGGGGGGCGGGGTGGTGGAAACAAAAAATTATCCTTGAACAAATTGCTCATCCGCTCCTTCTTTTTTTTTTTTTCCTCCCCCCACTTTGAAAAGACTCCAGTAATAAAATTTAAAAAAAGTGTTTTACTGCCCCAGCAGTCTGACATACCATGTGTGTTTTGCAAGGCAGGATATCCTGACAATAAATTGGAAAATGCCTCCTGACTTCTGTGGGGGAAGGAGGGAATGATAGGAGGTCAAGGGTTTAAAACAAGGGCTGTTGCCAGTAATTCTTCCCAAAGGTTATAATTTCAATGGCTTAATTTGCCTTGCTATCAAATTTCAAGGAAGAACCAGCTGATTACACAAGTCTCTAAAATAGTTTGAATGGTTTTTTTTTTTCCTTTCTTTTAAAATAACATACTTTAGATTGTCTTAATTACACAAAATTATTTTTGCTTTACTGCTGCGCCTCCCCCATATATAATTTTTTTTTTTTTTTTTTTTGTGGGGTCAGCTTAATTGAACAGTAGAAGCTGATTGGTTTCTATGCAGAGCTGCACTAGATTTTGCACTCTCCAGTTTTAGTAAATCAACCCCACAGTTTACTTATCATACACTGATGAGTCCTCCAGAGGCATCAAACAGCTGCATGGCTCTATTCTATCTTTGCTATAGGCTAGTGTTCTTGGATTCATATGTGATGTTATTTAAAGAATGTTTTGCATGTGCCCATGCAATTTCTCCTTATTAAAATCTTTAAAGCAGTATAAAACCCAAAACATATTGTATTGCAGTTTAGCAGGCAGATGTGGCAGCTGCATCAGTTTTCTATTTCCTTTCCCTTTTTTTTATAATTTTTTGGTGATTTGGCCAGTGAGACACAACTCCTGGAGGAATGAGCACAGGATGCACGGCAGACAACAGCATGAAGGGAGTGTTTAAATGTATTAGCAGATTCAGATGCACTAAAAAAATCTCCAGCTCACACTTTATAATCAGTTACAGAAAGCAGTTATTTTCCCTTTTTTTTAGGTTAAAGGTTTTGCTTGAATATATGAAAGCTGATCATTTTAATCGCCACCTGCCAGTATTTAGTGTTTTTTCTTATCGATGTAACCTGATACATTCTGCTGGAGAGATTGTACTTTTGAAGACAAAAATAGAAGAAAGAGAGCCTAAAAAGGGGCAACTAGTACAGTCGTCACCTCTATGAATTGGTAAACTGCAATATGTTTGCTTTGGTTTAATGCTGCTTTAAGGCCTTGTTTCTACAATGTCCCTTGGGCTGTGTGTTGTTTTTTTTTTTTTTTTTTTCATTATTATTATTATTATTAGGTATTTTATATAGCCCTAACGGTGCATGCAGCACTTTACAATGTTAGGGCCGTCGGTACAGTTACAATTCATTACAGGAGCCATCAGAGGACCCTGTTTGCTAGCGCTTACGATCTAGAAGTGTTTTTTCTGTACACCACCACCCATCAAGCTGATATACCCCAAGGGTATGTTAACACCATGTCCATTAAAGTGTAAATAACCCCCCTATAATAATTTTCAGCCAAGGAAGCTGCCATCTTTGC
Source organism: Lithobates pipiens (assembly GCF_037356315.1). Classification (NCBI taxonomy): domain Eukaryota; kingdom Metazoa; phylum Chordata; class Amphibia; order Anura; family Ranidae; genus Lithobates; species Lithobates pipiens. Next base: position 303,195,391 of record NW_027507718.1, read on the forward strand.
CTCAGTTTTAATCTACAACTGGCATGATGCTGTACATGTGATCAGCGATGACACCAGCCGTTGGATGTTTTGACAGTTCGGTTGAGAGCACAACCAATGGGAGTGTTACGATTCCGACACGTGCCATAAATGAAACTGTTTTATGGGTGGGTTTACTTCTGGTTTAAGCTGCATTTTTTTTTTTTTCTGTACACCACCACCCATGTATGCTGTGAGCAGGGCACATAGAAAACAATTGTTGTATAGCGTGAATCGGGCACATAGAAAACAGTGTGCCCTCTTCACACTATAAAACAATTGTTTTCTCTGTGCCCTGCTCACAGCATACATGGGTGGTGGTGTACAGAAAAAAAATGCAGCTTAAACCAGAAGTAAACCCACCCATAAAACGGTTTCATTTATGGCACGTGTCGGAATCGTAACACTCCCATTGGTTGTGCTCTCAACCGAACTGTCAAACCATCCAATGGCTGGTGTCATCGCTGATCACATGTACAGCATCATGGCAGTTGTAGATTAAACTGAGGCAAAGATGGCAGCTTCCTTGGCTGAAAATTATAGGGGGGTTATTTATACTTTAATGGACGTCAGCGTATATCAGCTTGATGCACAAGTGACAAAAGGTGGCTTCTAGCACTTTCCTAATGCCCACCCACATGGCTAAGGTGTAAAGGGTATTGAGCCAAACAACTTTGGTATGCATGTTCACATAGTGAAGCATTTGTCTTGGTGCCCAGTTGGAGGAACCTGTTATAGTAATCCTTCTGATTGCTATCTTAGCAGACCTGGTGCTGGGGAGGGCAATAACATTGCCTTTAGTATGGCTACACAAGTGTCAGTTACTATCTAAACAGCCCTCGCCATGACCTACTTCATATAAGGTGCTTCATTTCCTTCAGAACCATTCTTTCCTTCTAAAGAAAATTCCCAGTGTTTGGTCATAAAACTCTTCCCAAAAATTTGCTTAGATGTGAAGTGGTTTTAGTGACGGGGGGGCATTTGGAGCATTTTATGAGCCTTCTAGAGTGGTAACGTTGGAGGGTCTTTAAACCCAAGTCCTGCCCCTTGATTTGTATACTTTCACACAGGTTAACTTTTTTTTTGTTTTTTGTTTTTCCCCAGCTTTTAATTAGTAAATGTTTGGTTTGCTAAAATCGTATTTACTGGAAAGTAAAGCAGTCTCTTTATAGTGCCTGTCCATTGCATCAGAGAGGTGTCCATAACAGAGCTCAGTTCCTGTGTCGTGTTCTCTAGCTGTGCATCACCATTCACAAAATACAGCATGTGGTGATGTTCTGGCCCTAAGAAAATGAGTGTTATAGCACCTCCGCTTTTAGGGTCCCTTGATGCTGATTGGTGACTCTCACATGTGAGCATATACAGAGTGGTAAAATTTCAGCCCACTCCTTCCCTCCCTCTCTCCCTCCATGACCAGCTAAACACAATGAGTGTGGGATATTACTTGTAGATTGATGGAGGCTTCTCCTCCCTCTTATTCTAAGACACAGGCTGGAGGGGTGTGACACTGCCTGTGACTGGCAGACCTCCGCCAACACCATGTTATTGCTAAAAAAAAAAAAAAAATTAGATTCAAATATATATTTGTATGACCATTTAAAACAGTTTGATATTAATTATTTTTGCTCTGTGTTCCAAAGGCTTTTTTTTTTTTTTTACATGACCAGCAGCAGAGGATTGGAAGCTGCTATTGCTTATATTTCATTGCATACAGGCTGGCAAAGAGCTTGGTCATGTGACAGTGGTTTATCAGTTAGAAAAAAAAAGGTACTTTGTGTGGTGGGTTTTTTTTTCATTAAAATAATTACAGCACCATCATCCATATACAGAAATAAAAGGGACAATGTAAATTAAGTGTGGGGGAGATTTACTAAAACTGGAGAGTTCAAAATCTGGTGCAGCTCTGCATAGAAACCAATCGGCTTCCCCCCCCCCTTTTTTTTTTTCTCCTTTTTCAAAGTGTGAAGTGGTACTAAACCCACAACAGTAAAATCAGTCTGTGTATGCAGTAAAGCATGCTTGTTATACTCACTGTGGAAACTAAGGGGTTAATCTTCAACTGTGTAAAAAAGAGGCTGTCCTCTCTGATCTGATTTTTTCTTTTAGGAGGGAGCATGTGACCAGCACATGCCCAATCAGCACTGTCCAGACAGACGGTCAGAGGTCAAGCAGCCTCATAGGTCCGTTAGAGGAGCATGAAAACTCTTCCTGCAGGCTTTAAAGGGTAACTCCACTTTCGTGGGGAAAAAGAATAGCAAATAAAGAAAAAATTATGTAGCATATTCAATTGCGACACAAGTCATATCGTAATTGAATGTTATTAAAAAAATCACCTTTCCTTTTCAATCTTCAGCTTTGTAATTTTACAAAAATGCAATGCGATATGGCTACCTGGAGGTGTTCTGTACACAGAATGTCCCACAGAAACATAATTTTCTGCTTGTGTGATTGGCTCATCAACTTTCCCAGAAGTCTGCACTAAGATACAGGTCAGATTTCAGGGCCAGTTCACACTACATACAGTCCGGTGTTTTATTTATTTATTTTTTTTATGCATCAAAAGCGCATGGAAAGTAGGTTATGTCGTTTTTCAATTATATAGTTCCACCAGTGCTTGCAGTTCCAGTTAAAAAAGTAGAACATGTTGCATTTTTCCTGGACTGTACTTGAACGCTGTAAAACACACATCTTTATTTAAGGTTAAGAAAAAAGAAATGCACTGGAAAGCGTCAAAAACAGGCCTGCAGAAAAGCATCTGGAATGCATCCAGACTGCGTTTCTATGGTGTGAACTGGTCCGCAGGCATCCCCTGCACCAAAAATGTCCTTTTTGGTGAGTTAGCCAATAGGCAATCACGTCTAAAAGAATGCAGACCATGCAGCTTTCCTCATTAGAGCCCTGCAAGTGCAACAGCTGATTGATCATTTTGAAACCACTCACATTAGATTCACTTACCCACATGGACACAAACACACAGATTTCTTTAGAATAACAAAAGGTAGGAATCTGCAACAAAGTTTTTTTTTTTTTTTTTAAATCCCTGTAATGTACATAGATCACCCAGAGTGAAAAATGTTTTTTTCCTCAACAAAAGTGGAGTTACTCTTTAACCAGACACTGATAGAAGTCACAAGACTTCTTGGTTTATTAACACTTACAAGCTGAAGTTAGAAGCCGATTGGCTGCCAGGCAGAGTTGCACCAGATTTTGCACCCTCCAGTTTTGGTGAATCAACCCCTGCTGTTTAGTATACTATAAGTTAAGTATAAGTTTATACTTGGCCGTGCAATCTTTTTTTAGATGACCCAAGAAGAAAAACGTAGGTAGCTGAATGACCGTGGGTAAAGGTTACTGGAGAAGATGTCAACTGCATTAGCTTATTTTCTATATTGATATCTATTGCATAATGTTGGTGCAAATGGCATATGGAGGTCATTAGTTTATTAGCCCTTGATGGTTAAATGCTAAACCTCACCGGAGCAGTGAGTTGTAGCTCATTGCATGCACTTGTGGCACTGCACAAATATGTACAAATGATTGTGGCTCCGTGTGACCGCGTAGCGTAGTGTGTCCTTTACTTTTCCATTGTTGCATGGATGGTGCTTAGTTTCCTGCTACATCAAAAGACACTTGGGCAAGCTGGCTCCATAGCAGTGCCTCTGGTCAAATTCTCGCCATTGGGTTACAATACTGCATTAGCTAAGCAGCTAAGGTAAGGCTTTTTTTTTTTTCTCTATCTCTCTCTATATATCTATAAAAAAAAAAAAAATATATATATATATATATATATATATATATATATATATATATATATATATATATATATATTTTTTATCATTAAAGCACAATGATCTAGCAGCACCCTCAGAATAGAGCATAATCACACTTCTTCCTCTCAGTAATCAGTTCTTTTTCTGCAAAACATTTTTCTGGATTTGTTGATTCTGTGCGCTGGGTGGAGCCGCTTGTGTCAAGTTGCACAGATCAGATTTCATAAGCTTGTACTTTTCTTAGGAGTGGAATGAGGATGCCACTTCTGCACCTAATTCTCACATGTCTGCGGAGGCTCGCATTTAGACCTGATTGCACATCAAGTTAAACCTCCAATCATTTTTTCCTTTCCCCCCTTTTTTTTTTTTTTTCTCCTTTTCTTAAAAAAAAAAAAAAAAAAAAGTTCAGGATCTCTATTTCAGACATGCATAGCAATTCCTGGCATTGGACATATTCTGTGAAGATTTGTGAGCGGACGTAGAGCAAATGAACCTGTCAAAACTCGACCCAACTTGTACAAGAGAAACAGGATTTGTATGCAACAGGCAGTTCTAAATCATGCCTTTCGTGCTCGAGCTCCTTTTTTTTTTTTTCCTTCTTTTTTTTATGAACTACAGTGTATAAATGAAAAATGTCATCTGTACAAATAGTACTGAACAACATTAGTTGTGTAGTGCATAGTAGCTCCTATGTAGTATCCTTTAACTTGTAAATGAAAAAAAAAAATAGACCCCTTTCACACTGGGGCGTTTTTCAGGAGCTTTAGTGTTAAAAAAAAGCGCCTGAAAGAAGCCTCATCTGCAATCCCAATGTTAAAGCACGAATGCTTTCACACTGAGGCGCTGTGCTGGCAGGGCGTCAAAAAAAGTCCTGCAAGCTGCTTCTTTGCAGCGCTTTTGGAACAGTGAATACACTGCTCCTAAAGCGCCCCTTCCCATTGAAATCAATAGGAAGCGCCTGAAAAACGCCTGCAAAGCGCTTTTGGCAGCGGCGCTTTGTGAGCGCTTTTAACCCTTTATTTGGCCATTAGCGAGGGTTAAAAGCGTCCCGCTAGCGTTCGAAAAATGCTGGTAAAGCGCTGCTAGTTTAAGCGGCGCTTTATCAGCATTTTTCGGGTGCTGGAAGTGTGAAAGGGCTCTTAAAGCACTTGGGCTTTCACATTAGGATTGCAGATGAGGCTTCTTTCAAGCGCTTTTTTTGTAACGTTAAAGCTCCTGAAAAATGCCCCAGTGTGAAAGGGGTCTTATTGTATATTCCTCTAATAGAGGTTTTTTTTTTCTTTTTTTTTTTTCCTTTCAATAGTTTTTATTTGAGATAATCATATATGATAACAAGAGTAGGAGTAGGAACATTGTATCAAGATTAATGACATTGAAACTTGAACAGGTTGAGTCTAACAAGTATAACTTGCATATGTCACTCTATTAATATCAATCTTAAATGCAATCATAAGAAATAACTCTAACGTACGGGTTGATTTACTAAAGGCAAATCCACCCTGCACTACAAGTGCACTGCAAGTACACTTGAAACTGCACTTGAAAGTGCAGTCACTGTAGATCTGAAGGGAAGCTCTGAAATGAGGGGAAGCACTGCTGATTTTATCATCCAATCATGTCCAAGCTAACATGCTGTTTTTTTATTTTCCTTGCATGTCCCCCTCAGATCTACAGAGACTGCACTTCCAAATGCACTTATAGTGCAAAGTGGATTTGCCTTTAGTAAATAATCCCCATAGTGTCGGATTTTTTTTTTTTTAAACAAATTATTTATTTGTTGAAAGGAATCAACAATGCAACATGACAACACCAGTCACAGAATCATTAAAAGTGTTGTATAAAACAAAGGGGGTTATTTAAGAAAGGAAAATCCACTTTGCACTGAAAGTGCACTTAGAAGTGCAGTCGCTGTAAATCTGAGGGGTAGATCTGTAATGATTGGAAGCTCTGCTGATTTTATCATCCAATCATGTGCAAGCTAACATGCTGTTTTTTTATCTTCCTTGCATGTCCCCCTCCCTTTACTTCCAAGTGCACTTGCAGTGCAAAGTGGATTTTCCTTTAGTAAATAACCCCCAAAGGGTTGATTGGAAAAACATTCCAAACACGCATGTTCCTACATCTTCAAATCACTAACCCATACTGAACGAGTTTACAAAAAGCAGCAAAAAAATATAAATAATGGGTTGCGTTCCCATAGTATTGTAAAATATTTGGGATTTACAAGAAAAGCGTTTGCAACACAGATAAGCTAAAGGGTCGTACATAGGGACGGAATATCAGGTGGCATCGACCTGTTCAATAGAAACCGCCTGACATTCGACCCGTGTGTACGGAGGTTAGTCCAAAAGAATCTGGCCATTCGGCCGACTTCTGCTGAATAGGGCATGACTGAAAAAGGTCTGCAGATCGGCATCCGATCAGCACTCTCAGCCAATGTAAACGGCAGCTCGCGTGCTCAGGAGTGAGCCCTTGTACACACGGTCGGAGATTCCGACGGAATGTGTCCTATTGGACCGTTTTGTCAGATAATCAGACTGTGTGTGGTCTCCATCGGACTGTTTCCGTCGGAGTATCCGACGGACCAAGTTTTCCAACTTGTCTGTAAAATTTTCCGACAAAATGCTCCGATCGGACATACTCCGATCATGTGTAGCCTACTCCGATGGACAAAGTGCCATGCATGCTCAGATCATATTGGCTACTAGCCTGAACGTAGTCCCATCGTAACGAAATAACGTCATCACATTATGTACAATTGGATTTTCCGACAACTTTGTCCGACCGTGTGTATGCAACAGATTCGGACAAAATCCGGATTTGGTTGTCAGAATGTCCGACCGTGTGTACAAGGGCTTACAGCTTGCGACTCACACAGCCGGAATCCGCAGACCTGGAAGGATGATGAGTGACGATGGAAGCCCTGTCAGGGGTGGGCTTCATTCTAAGGTAAATTTCACATAATGCGCTAGTATGCGATGCATGCTATCACCTTATAACTATGCCTTGCAGGTGCAAAAAAAAAGAAAAAATCACCTGCGGTTTACTACCGCTTTAAAAAGTACTGTGGGGGGGAGGATCTTTTAACTGAATCTTACAACACAACTGATTTAGTTATTTTATCTTTTAAAGAGCTATTCCTTTTTCCATTATTTTTGGTTGCAGTACTGCTTTAATGACCAATAACCAGAAGCCTTGCCTGAAAATGCTAATGCTAATCTGATTACATCAGTACTGCTTGGGTTTCTGACTCAAAACAAGGATGCAGGGGTTGTGCTCTGACTTCACTTGTTACATACTTGGATCAAGTCGGTCACTTTAGATCAGTGATTCCCAACTCCTGTCCTCAGGGCCCACTAACAGGACAGGTTTGCAAGATAACCAATATACATCACAGTGATATAATTTGCTGCTCAGTGATTGCAGTTTTCTAGTCTGCATCTCCCCAAAGTAATATATAAAATCTGGCTTGTTAGTGGGTCCCAAGGACAGTAGTTGAGAAGCACTGGTTTAGAAAGTGCTTTGAAACACTAGTCTATAGGAATACTTCAACTGTGCTTTGTCTGTTAAAGACCAATATAAGAGACCTCTATATCATCAGTAGTTTACAGGCCAAAGTACCTGAGTCATTAAACAAGTGAAAACGATAACAGACTTACAATGGGATCCTAGGTCAGCTGAAGACTCCAAATGTGCTGAGAATGCTTCATGATGCTGGAAAACCTTCTCTTTTCTGAGATTTGGGAGCTCTACCAAAGTGGTCATCAACCCTGTCCTCAAGACCCACTAACAGGCCAGGCTTGCAAGATAACTGAAATACATCACAGGTGATATCATTTGCTGCTCAGTGATTGCCGTATTCTAGTCTGCGTCTCCCCAAGGTAATACGTAAAAACTGGCCTGTTTATGGGCCCTGAGGACAGGGTTGATGACCACTGCTCTACCAGGATCCTGGAGTGAGTCCCAGTGATCTCACTAGTATCTCCAGGAAGTGGCCAGAAGCCAAGATGCAAAGTGAATCTTTTTTTCTCTATATTTTTTTGCTTGGGTGGGTAGGTGCAGGGTGCACGGACCTTGTATTTTCATACAAAGTTTGCTTTATAATGTGCCAGGAGCATGTGTTAGAAATTCAAAATTGATCAAATCGAGAGGTGCAAGTAATTAGATCAGGGATCCTCAAACTACGGCCCTCCAGCTGTTGCGAAACTACACATCCCATGAGGCATTGTAAAACTCTGACATTCACAGACATGACTAGGCATGATGGGAATTATAGTTTCTGAACAACTGGAGGGCCATAGTTTGAAGACCCATGATTTTCTTGCATGCATGGCAAAATGGGGTGAATACAATATCAGTTTACACCATCTGTGTATTGGTTGCAAAGAGGTCTATAATAATGTAAGAAGAGATGTAGTACTGTATATAAAGTACTACAGAGATCTGGAGACTACTAAGCTAATGAGGATGCTTATACTAACATATATACAAGAATAGCAGTAAAGAAGGTGGAACCGTCTATAACACCACTTGATGTGTCCAGCAAATGATATAGAAATACAAATCATCAATACAAATCATATAGGACTTGTTAGTAAAACACAAGGTTTATTAAGAGTTTTCCTTCAAGGGAATCTGTCAGGATTGAAATTTGTAGGTTACCTTTGCTGATTTTAAGGCTGGGTTCACACCATCGCCACATGCGGCTCCCAGCAGGGGTCTGGTGCGCCCTTGTTTACCATTTCAGGTCCGATTGTAGCCTGAATTTTTGGCTGAATTTGGACCTGAAACAGACCAAAAGCGGCACAGGGCTCCTGTGCAAAATCACACCTTAGCTACAGCAGAGATATGTGTACTGACTCCAGGGTCAAAATCTCACCACATCCAATTCACAATGGTGTGAACTCGGCCTCAATGATTTGACTTTCACACTTCTCTTGGCTTGATTACTTAGTCACTGAGACAGAACAAGCATGTTCTGACACCTTATATGCTCATGTTCGTTCTAGATCAGTGATTCATCAGGCACTGAAGCAAGAATATAGATGATAGGCTCAGATCCATTTTCAAAAACAAGACACCAATGGCAGCTACCATATTTATAATGTAAGAGGTGTCTTTTAAAGTAGAAGAAACGTTTTTATACCTTTACCTCTATACCTTCATTATTTTTTTTGTTCAGCCAGCGGGTTGAATGGAAAAAAAAAAGATCTGATTCCCCCCATCCGCACATTTAGAGTGGATGGAAGAATCCTTATACTACGCTACTGTTTTAAAGGCGGGGTGCCTTCAGAATACAATGATCAGTGCTGCCAGCTATAGCCTAGTGGCACCAATGGATGGGCAAGAACCCAACAGGCTTATTGTATAGAAGTTGCTCAGTAGAGCAACTTCTATACAGCCAGCTATCTCATACATTGTTCAAAATTAGGCTGGTCTGTGCTAATCCTTGTATGGCTGACTTAAGTTTATGGTTGTGTTGGATAACTTTAAAGGATAGCAAAATATAAAGACTAATAAATTAGGAAACAGAACATTTTTTTAAAACGTTGATGGATTTAATTTTTATATTCTGTTATAACAGAGAAAAAGTAAGCAGTGAATATAAATGTGAGAATAACTCCGGAGAAAGAATATACTCAGCAATGACACTTTTTGTCCCAGACTTTGAAGATAAAACTTTATTAATCTACAATTAGACCAAATGTAGCATACACATCAGCAATGCAGTATTTAGCACAAATGCATGGGAAATATTTCTAGTATGGGAACAGAGGGTGAAGATTTATGGGGCAAATAAAAAAATGAGTAAACATGTAGAACCAGACATTGTAACACCCATAAACATGAATACAATGTACTTTAACGCATTATGAATAAATGGATGAGGAAAGACATATTAAGAAAATGTGTAGAAGCAAAACAGTAGGCAGAAATGTTATTGGGCAGGCCCAAGAGATCGAAGTTAAAGTGGTTGTAAACCCTTACAACCAACTTTGACCTACAGGTAAGCCTAGATTAAGGCTTACCTGTAGGTCCAAGAAATATCTCCTAAACCTATACCGTTACCCAAAGACAGCCACATGCGCAGGTAGACAGCGGGCAGGCCGCAGATCGTAGCGATATGCCACGAGTGTCGGCTCCCGTGCGCATGCGCGGGAGTGACGTCATGCTCCGGCGAATCACAGCGCGGGGGCAGTGAGACCCGGAAGTCCCTCCGGGATCCATGGCAGCGGCAGACATGTAGACGGAGGACCGCTTCGGGGGCTTGTTTTTTGTTTTTTTTTAGCCTTTACTTCCTCTTTAAGGAAGGTAAAAAGCATATGGGAAAAGGGGAAGACACGGAGAAGAATGGACACAAGTCTTGGTGGAGGCCAACATATGGTATATTCCTCTGATACATACTGGAATGGACCATGTGATTAAAAGGGTGCTGCAATGACTCCCGAATGGTCACGGTGTATAACGTGGATGATGTCAACAGCACACCTACAAGCTTGTTTCAAAGTTCTTTATTCTTGTACGATTAGATTAAAAAAAAAAAAAATTGTGACCGTGCATGATGAGGAAGGGTCCCTTTGTGATCCTGAAATAATGTTTTTCTATGTGATCCTATATCATATTTGCTCATGCTCATGCTCATGCTCATAAGACTTGTCCAGATGCTGGCGATGCCAAGGAGATAGGGGCACCCTTTTTCATATATATTGGAACTGTCCCAAGATCACATCCTTTTGGTCGGAAACACAGCTCTTACTGTCCCGTCTCCTGGGAGTGCAGATCCCCTTATCCCCAAAATTATTCCTGCTAGGGGTCTTGCAACTACATATCTCCAAACCATCTAAAAAATTATTAAGACATGTCCTTACAGCGGCTCGGTGCCTAGTAGCCCTTCATTGGAAGAGACAGACTCCCCCCTCTCAGGAAGATCTATACACTAGAATAAAATATGTAGAAAATATGGAAAAAATGACAGCCAGACTACATGATAGGTTGGAAATGCATAACACGGTCTGGGAAGAATGGCACCAATGAGGACCCTTCTTGAGCCGAGGGACGGAACCCTGCCCTTACCCTTCATCTCCCCCCCCCCCCCTCTATTTCTCAATCCCCAACTTTTCTTTTCTCTCTATTCTGTCCGTTTAGTTCTCTGGGTTTTTTTTTCCGTGATCTTTCGCATCCTAACATCAAGTCACAATGGATCACACCTAGAGACTGCAAATGTATGTAAAAGGCAGTTCATGAATCTTTATTACAATGTAAGTTTCTTGTTGATGCTAAGTGTAACCTGGTTAATTTCTTGCTCTGACATTATTGATCTGTCATGATGCTCAGGCTGTGTTCAACTGTTTTGTGATAATTTCAATAAATCGTTATTTGAAAAAAAAAAAAAAAGACTTGTCAGTGTGATGGCGACACATTTATTCCCTGGTGAAGGCCAAGGCTTATCGTGGTCTCAAGCTCCATACAGTGCCTACTTGACCAGTATGTTTATGTCAGAACAGCAAACTAGATGCTCTCATGGGCAGAATCATGTGGATCAACATCCTGTTATGGTTTAAAGTAAAAAAATCCTTTGTTGAAATAAGTGAAAAAATCTGACACATAATGATATTACATTACAGCTGATATGCAATGTGTATTGCATTAGCTCTGTTTTTCCAGTCACCTCCTACATCATTAGGATCCATGTACACAGGTGTGTATGGATCTTGATGCCCATGTCATTAAACTTCAACACAGGTCACTGCAAGCAGGACAGCTGCCATTCCCCACTACGGTGCACAAAGAATGTCATTCACATGCAGTGCAGGTGAGTGCTCTTGAGAATACACCTCTGAAATGTTAGTCCACGGAAGTGTTTTTTAAAGTTGACCTTTTTGTACATGACAACCTTCCATTACCAAAGAGTTGAATGGCGCTTCTTTATGCACTGAAGTTTTCAGAGTAGCTGATGCTGGTTCAATGACCTCATTTGGAAACATGAGAGCCAGGATCTTAGTAGCTGCTATGAGTCACTAGGAGTTCCAGCTGGTGCTTTGTGTGGGCAAAGATTTAAAATTTAACTAGATGTAAACACTAACTGAATATTTAGTTTGCCAAAGCATCACGGACCATAAGCAATTTACATTATTTAGTGCTGCTAACCTTCTGCAGCCTGTTTGTTGCCACGTCTTGTCTACATTCCCTCCAGTGATGGCTGTATGACATTCTCAGGGTGGGTTTCCTGGTGGTTACAAAAGTGGCTACATCTAAGGAACTGGCTTCCATTTTTGCTTGGGAGGTCTTTCGCTTACCTGGCTACCCAAGGTGATTGTCTTGAACAGGGGTAGTCAGTTTGTGTCCCGGTACTGGCGAGCCTTTTGTGCACAGTTGGGAATTCAGCTTTATCCTCTGCATGTTACCCACAGTCTAATGGGGCCGCAGAACGAGCCAATCAGTCCTTGGAGCAATTTCTAGGTTGCTATATTTCTGATCATCATAACAAATGGTCAGACCTGTTACCGTGGGCAGAGTTTACTCACAATAGGATTAACCCAGTGGCTTACGCATTAGACCTTCCTTCTAAAATACGTATTTCGAATGTATTTCATGTCTTCTTATTAAAACTTTTGGTCTGAAACCGCTTTACCACCTCAGTGCCATGTCCTCCACCTGTACAGGTTGAGAACCATGAGGAGTATGACGTGCAGTCCATTGTTGCTTCCCATAGGTTCCATGGGTAGCATACAGTACCTGGTGCATTGGAAAGGATACAGTCTGGAGAAACGCTCTTGAGTCTCATCTTCGGACGTACATGCTCCTGTCCTCCTCCGTGATTTCCATAGATGTTTTCCCCTCAAGTCTGGTGGTCCTCAAAGGAGGAGGGATCGTTGAGGAGGGTTTACTGTCAGGACCGCCCTTCCTTCTCTGAGCTGGCCGCTCAGCTGTAGGCTAATTGCCAGCTCCCATCTCTCTCCTCAGTTACTTAGCTGTTGATGATCCTGCTTGTCATTCCTGCCTAATTAAGCCGTCCAGTCCAGAGGAGCTCTGCCTTTGCCTAGGTCAACATCACATAAACAGTCTCCTTGATCCTGTTCAAGACTTGCTTTGCTGACATCCCTTCTGGCTCCAGATTCTGCTTGCTGTTCCACTACATTGATCCCTGACTTCTGGCTTGGCTGACTATTCGTTCTGGTTACTGAACTTTGGCTGTGTTTTGACTACGTTTGTTCTTTTTACTTTTATTATTAAACAAGTGTGATTTAACTGTAATTCTGCCTCAGCCATATTTTATGGTTTCTGACCGAAGGGTTTCAAACCATTTCTAAGGCTTTGGAACTCCAGTGAACCACGGAGAGAGTCATTATCCACAAATAGAGATAACTTGGTGAACCTTCCTGAGAGTGGCCGGCCTACAAAAATTACTCCAGGAGCATGACGATGACTCATCGAGGAGGTCATAAAAGAACCCAGAACAACATCTAAAGAACTGCAGTCCTCACTTGCCTCAGCTAAGCTCAATGTTCATGATTCAACAATAAGAAAGACTGGTCAAAAATGGCATCCATGGGAGAGTTCCAAGGCCAAAGCCACTGCTGACCAAAAATAACACAAAAGCTTGATTATCCCCAAGACTTTTAGGCAAATATTCTGTGGACTGATAAGGTAAAAATTTTACTTTTTGGAAGGTGTGCGTCCCATTACATCTGGCATAAAATACAGAATACAGCATTTCATAACAAGAACATCATACCAACAGTGATGGTCTGGGGCTGCTTTGCAGCTTTAGGACCTGGATGATCTACCAAAATTGATTGAACCATGAATTCTGACGTCTACCAGAAAATCCTAAAGCAGAATGTCCGGCCAAGCTCAAGTGCACTTGAGTTATGCAGCAGGACAATGGTCCAAAACACAATAGTAAGTCCACCTCCCAATGGTTCAAAGAAAGCAAAATTTTGGTTTTGGAGTGGCCTAGTCAAAGCCCAGTCTTAAATCCAATTGAGATGCTAGGTATCATGACCTTGCCCAGGCTGTTCATGCTGGAAAACCCTCCAATGTGACTGAATTAAAACAATTCTGCAAAGAAGAGCGGGCCAAAATTGCTCCACAGCATTGTGAAAGACTCATTGCCAGTTATCGCAAATGTTTGATTGCAGTTGTTGCCGCCAAGGGTAGCATAACCAGTTATTAGGTTTAGGGGGCAATTACTTTTTCACATAAAGCCAGGCAGGTTTGGACAGCTTTTTTGCCTTAATTAAACCATGATTTAAAACTGCATTTTGTATTTACTCGGGTTATCTTTGTGTAATAATAAAATTTGTTTGATGATCTGAGTCATTTAAGTGTGCCAAATATACAAAAAAATAAAAACTCTGAAGGGGGGCAAATATTTTTTCACACAACTGTATCTTTTTCAATCATTTAACCTCAAAGGAACCAAAGGAGAAATCCTGCTAAAGTGTATTATACCAATCACACATGGACACTTGCAAGCAATTGCAATAAAGAAGTCAGCCCACGCACATTATGGGAAGCTCATAAGGCAGTCTAGCGTAGGCTCTATCAAGTTGGCCTCTAGCCTTAAACATGAAAGAATAGCTTATCTCTGTCAAATGGAAGAACCTTCCAAACAAGGAAAACACTTTTAGGAAAACACTGGCTGCAAATAGTGAATCAACTAGAGTGAGCCAAACACAAACTTAGTAACAGTCAACCAAGCTCATAAGCATCTCAAATGCAGAAGCAATATACTGTTTTTACTGCTTCGTAAGCTTGGCCCTACCCAAAGATCACTGCACCTGGGCCTCCCTGGCCTTAATTTGAAACCTATCAAAGAAAGTCTCAGAATTTTCTTGACACCTCTCAGCACTTTATGCTTCTGCCAATTCATTTTTTCACTTACGCTATCAAATTATATACTCTCCCACACGCCTCAAATACAGGATTCTTTCTGGAAAGTCATGGAACAACCAATTGAGTTGATGGTCCCGGTGGCTATTAAGTTCCTAAAGTCCAATAAATGCTCTGGCCCTGATGGTTTCACAGCCATCTACTATAAAAAATATACATAACACCTTGCCACTTTGCCAATGGAGGCCATTTATGACCTATGGCAGTGATGGCGAACCTTGGCACCCCAGATGTTTTGGAACTACATTTCCCATAATGCTCATGCACTCTGCAGTGTACTTGAGCATCATGGGAAATGTAGTTCCAAAACATCTGGGGTGCCGAGGTTCGCCATCCCTGACCTATGGCAATAACATACTGTAACTGTTGCTTGGAATCCTTGTTTGTGGCGGTGTGTATCGTTCTGAAGCCAAACACTAATGACTCCAAGTGGACTAATCTTCACCCCATTTCGCTACTTAAATGCTAAGTTCCCCTTTAAAAAATAAATAAATATATATATATATATATATATATATATATATATATATATATATATATATATATATATATATATATATATATATATATACACACACTTTCTGAAACCAAATATATGATATGCTAGACATGTTGTTAGGTACCAATATCCCCATGTTGAAAGATGAAGGACTGCTCACCCTCAAACCAGATGGTCTTTTGAGACATGAATTCAAATTGTTGTCTGATAGACCTGTGATGTTGATATGCCCTGCTTTTGAGCTTAAATTGATTTCTCTCAACTCTGAGATACATCCCCACCTTTTTCTTGCTCTCTTCTGCTTTCTTTAAGACCTACCTACTTCTAACTGGTTAGGGTTGCAAAAAATTTTTCACATCATTAACCTCTTGGCGCCAAGCGTATGCAAATATGAGGCCTCTCGGTAGGTGAGCCTTGGCACCGAGCGTCATTAGTGCACACCCAACACAGTTACCTAAGGCTAACGGAAAGCTCATAAACACCGCTTGACCATAAGCCCCAGCATTCTAAACCCCTTCAATGGCTGGCATGTGCTGGCTCCAAGGAGTTAACTAGTCAGTGTTGTACGGACAATTTTTCTGTATTGTCTGTCTCTGATCCCTCTCAAATGTAGAATATTCCACTGAATTCTAATATGAGGTAATGTCAATTCCATTTCTGATTGATTTTCTGCATGTTTTTTATATTTTGAAATAAAAACTATTAAACAAAAAATATTATACTTACAATGTTTGGTACATTAGCATGATCAGCAAGTTTGTAGAATGTTTTAAATGTGGTGTATCCAGAGTAACTGACGCCCAGGGCAGATCATTTGTTTTGCCATTACTCCCTTCTCTGTACAATAAAATTGATTAAAAAAAATTAATGAATATAAAGAAAAAAATTAAAATATAAAAATTCATGATATAACCTAACATTAGTGCTTAAGAAATGACCACTAATATTGGTGGTCAGTGGAAGATGATCCCCTAACCCTGATGATTTTATTATTATTATTATTATTATTATTATTATTATTATTATCTTCCATATTACTTCCAGACCGCTCCTGCTTCTCTTTGACCATTGGGTGGTCACTGATAATGTAACTTCCATGCATGTGCACAGAAATTATATCGTCCCTGACACCTGACTCCAGTCTTGGCATCTGAGAGATGATGAACAGCAGACAGTGTAGGTAAAAAAAATAAAAAGTTTTTTAACTTTGAATGTCTGTTCTGCCAAAACTTATCTAAAGTAAATTATTCTATGACTTTATGAAAAAAAAATTCCTTGGATATATTTTTCAATGTGAATTTACACCACATTTACTAGGCCAAGGGAAAATGCCCTTGCAAAGTGAACAAGCTGTTTGCTTTTAGTGAATCAATCCTGCAAGCTTGCATTGTGAGGAAGACCAGTAAAACCCAACCAGAGTACAGTTTACGCCTTACAAATCAGGAAGCAAAACCTTCATGTATAATGAGTAAAGAATAAAAAAATAAAAATAAATCACATAATC
This sequence comes from Lithobates pipiens, assembly GCF_037356315.1. Classification (NCBI taxonomy): domain Eukaryota; kingdom Metazoa; phylum Chordata; class Amphibia; order Anura; family Ranidae; genus Lithobates; species Lithobates pipiens. The sequence continues at coordinate 303,212,078 of NW_027507718.1, forward strand.
AATTAATCACTCTGACCCTGAACACACCATTCCCACCGTGAAACATGGTGGTGGCAGCATCATGCTGTGGGGATGCTTTTCTTCAGCAGGGACAGGGAAGCTGGTCAGAGTTGATAGGAAGGTAGATGGAGCCAAATACAGGGCAATTTTAGAAGAAAACCTGTTAGTCTGCAAAAGACTTGAGACAGGGGCAGAGATTCGCCTTCCAGCAGGACAGCGATCCTAAACATACAGCCGCAGATACAATGGAATGGTTTAGATCAAAGCATATTCATGTGTTAGAATGACCCAGACAAAGTCCAGACCTAAATCCAATTGAGAATCTGTGGTAAGACTTGAACATTGCTATTCACAGACGCTCTCTATCCAATCTGACAGAGCTTGAGCTATTTTGCAAAGTAGAATGGGCAAAAAATATCACTCTCTAGATGTGCAAAGCTGGTAGAGACATCCCCAAAAAGACTTGCAGCTGTAATTGCAGTGAAAGGTGGTTCTACAAAGTACTCAGCGGGGGGGAGTGAATACAAATGCATACATTAAAAAAATGTATTATTTACCTTCCACTTCACAATTATGTGCCACTTTGTGTTGGTCTATCACATAAAATCCCAATAAAATACATTTGGTTGTAAAATTCCAAGGGGTATGAATACTTTTTCAAGGCACTGTATATCTAAAAAAATTAACTGAACAGAGACATTACGTATGTACACTGAAGCACATGTCCATGCTGAATGCACACACATAATCTCACTTCTTGATATTTATGGTAACCATTCTTATCCCAGCTGCATTCCTGTACCGCAGGCAGCCCTTGAATTTTTTACTATGACATCACTAGCTTTCATTTTTGTTGAGGGTAGAAGCCTTTTAAATGAATCCAAGATAATATATATACATCTGGAAGGACCCAAAGAACCTACAACATGTTTTCAAAATACAGCTGGACTGGCTATTTCTTGAAGAAATATGGAAAAAGTGATATCATTTCAGGAGTTACATATCTTGCCAGTAGCACGGATTGCTTCTTGACGTAAAGCACAAACCTAAAAATAAAATCCAATAAAAGTTTACTAAGTGTTTATAAAATTCACTTAATTTTTTTTATTCATTTTGCTTGCATTTCAGAGGTACATAAACTGTTACATACATATTAAGGACACTGTCAAATATGGTGTTATTATGTCTTCAGCTGAATAATCTCAGACTAATTACAGCTGAAGGTGCAAAGTTTTCTGTATGACATTAAGAATACTGTTTAACCACTTGAGCTCTGGATGGTTTTAATATCGCAGTTTTATTTGGGTACAGCGTTGATTGAATGATCACGCAATTTTCAGTTAAAGTAACGCAATGCCGTATCGCAAAAAATGGCATGGTCACAAATGGGGGTAAATCTTCCGGAGGTCAAGTGGTTAAATTAACCCCTTGGTCTAGTTTAGGAAGCAATGTAAGAATCTTGATGTGATGCGCTAATTACAAAACATTCAAATAGCCACAACAAGACTAAAAATGTGCAATTATAGAGCTATATAAAGTGCAACCGTGCATAAATCAATCAGAGAATATCCCTATACATATATATCAATGAGTTAAAAAACCATGCCGGTGATTGATAAGTGCAAAAAAAACACAAAAAAAAACACATAAATGTTTAACGTAAAAAATAAGATATAAGATATATGCACGTGTCCAGCGTGTAATATATATATACAAAGAAAAATAAATAAATATTAAATCGTGATTTGTATAAAATGTCCCATACACAATCAAATCAAAACGTGCAATTCGGTAAGCACACTCAATTAAACGTGCAATGTGCTGGGTAATGAGTCCATTCGTGGTGATCCGTGCAGGTGGTGTAAATGCTATGTAATTACCTCACTGCTGTGGGTAACACAGCGAAAATAGTAATGGACACAAATTTTAAACGTGCAATTCAGTAGGCACACGAGATTAAACGTGCAACGTGCTGGGTGATAGATCCATCCGTGATGGTCCGTGCAGATAGTGTTAATACTATGCAATTACCTCACTGCTGTGAGTAACAAAGAAAAATAAATAAATATTAAATCGTGATTTGTATAAAATGTCCCATACACAATCAAATCAAAACGTGCAATTCGGTAAGCACACTCAATTAAACGTGCAATGTGCTGGGTAATGAGTCCATTCGTGGTGATCCGTGCAGGTGGTGTAAATGCTATGTAATTACCTCACTGCTGTGGGTAACACAGCGAAAATAGTAATGGACACAAATTTTAAACGTGCAATTCAGTAGGCACACGAGATTAAACGTGCAACGTGCTGGGTGATGGATCCATCCGTGATGGTCCGTGCAGATAGTGTTAATACTATGCAATTACCTCACTGCTGTGAGTAACACAGCAAAAGATAGTAATGGGCACCAAGGTGATTGCAGGGATGGCTGTATAAACGAATTTTCTTTAGGAGACTTCTTATGGCTTCCTCATGGATGGTAGGTAAACTCAGAGGAATGAATCAGAGAAAACTGCCATAGTGTAGTTGTTTTTTAAAATATAGCAATTTATTTAAATGATTTAAAACTACTCACAAGTGAAGCAGGAAAAATAGACACATACGACAAACAGCAAATGAAACCGGATACGAACGTCACTTCCGGGCGTCCTACGCGTTACGTCGTCAAGACTTCAACTGGGATGGAGTCTCAGTTGAAGTCTTGACGACGTAACGCGTAGGACGCCCGGAAGTGACGTTCGTATCCGGTTTCATTTGCTGTTTGTCGTATGTGTCTATTTTTCCTGCTTCACTTGTGAGTAGTTTTAAATCATTTAAATAAATTGCTATATTTTAAAAAACAACTACACTATGGCGGTTTTCTCTGATTCATTCCTCTGAGTTTACCTACCATCCATGAGGAAGCCATAAGAAGTCTCCTAAAGAAAATTCGTTTATACAGCCATCCCTGCAATCACCTTGGTGCCCATTACTATCTTTTGCTGTGTTACTCACAGCAGTGAGGTAATTGCATAGTATTAACACTATCTGCACGGACCATCACGGATGGATCTATCACCCAGCACGTTGCACGTTTAATCTCGTGTGCCTACTGAATTGCACGTTTAAAATTTGTGTCCATTACTATTTTCGCTGTGTTACCCACAGCAGTGAGGTAATTACATAGCATTTACACCACCTGCACGGATCACCACGAATGGACTCATTACCCAGCACATTGCACGTTTAATTGAGTGTGCTTACCGAATTGCACGTTTTGATTTGATTGTGTATGGGACATTTTATACAAATCACGATTTAATATTTATTTATTTTTCTTTGTATATATATATTACACGCTGGACACGTGCATATATCTTATATCTTATTTTTTACGTTAAACATTTATGTGTTTTTTTTTTGTGTTTTTTTTGCACTTATCAATCACCGGCATGGTTTTTTTAACTCATTGATATATATGTATAGGGATATTCTCTGATTGATTTATGCACGGTTGCACTTTATATAGCTCTATAATTGCACATTTTTAGTCTTGTTGTGGCTATTTGAATGTTTTGTAATTAGCGCATCACATCTTTATTCAATTACCTTTACCAGTGAGAGACAACTCATTTAGTGATTGCTGCTTTTTTTCATTTGCTATTCTCGCCCTCTCCTATCTTTTCCATAGAGCGCGGAAGTCTCTATATATATTCAATGTAAGAATCTTCTCTTGTTACCCTGTAAGGACAACATAAAACAATTATGTCATGTATTCTTCTGACCTCTCAGCTGTCAATGACCACTGCCAGAAATGCTACAGGATTACATTTCTGCTTCCTTGCTCTTTTCTCCGGTGTCCATCGTGAAGAGCTCTAATTCCAAAGGAGCTGGCATCCCAGCAAAAATTCAGACCAAGGTTAAGGGTGGCATTTCACTGGTGACTCTAACGATACTCTGGGAGCCAAAAACTCCAGTCAGCAATGAACATTGAATATGCAAGAACCTCTATGGGTCTTAAGACCCATACACACTATCAGATTTTCTGCTGATTTTTGTCTTCAGATTTACCAAAACCATATAATATGAGGTCAAACCTTAGGAGTTTCAATTTGTATGCAATCAGGCAGGCCTTTGCACTACATGGTTTTGGTAAATCTGAAGACAAAAATCAGCAGAAAATCTGATAGTGTGTATGGGGCTTTAGAACTTGCAGTTGCATGTCGTGTTTCCCTTATGTCAATTTCCTCCGCCAAGTTTGGATGTACAGTGAGGGAAATAATTATTTGATCCCCTGCAGATTTTGTAAGTTTGCCCACTTACAAAGAAGTTAAGGCTCTATAATTTTTATCGTAGGAGTATTTTAAATGATAGAAACAGAATATTAACCAAAAATGCAGAAATAACACATGATACAAATGTTATAAATTGAGTTGCAGTTCAGTGAGTAAAATCAGTATTTGATCCCCAAGCAAAACATGACTTAGTACTTGGTGGAGAGACCCTTGTTGGCAAGCACAGAGGTAAGACGTTAGTGTAGTGTAGTTAGTGACCAGGTTTGCACACATTTCAAGAGGGATTTCAGTCCTATAGTTATATCAGATCATCTCTAAATCAGCTCTCTCGATATATTTTCTATAGGACTAAGGTCTGGAGACTGGCTAGGCTACTCCATTACCTTAATGTGCTTCTTCTTGAGCCACTCCTGTTGCCCTGATGGTAAGTTTTGGGTCATTATCAGCATTTTTTCTTCCTCCAAACACGGTGAGCCCCCCTCCTCAAGAAGACACATGTACAATCATGCCAATGAACATCTAAATGATTCAGAGAATTGGGAGAAAGTGCTGTGGTCAGATGAAACCAAAACTGAGCTCTTTGGCATTAACTCGACTCGCCATGTTTGGAGGAAGAAAAATGCTGACTATGACCCTAAGAACGCCATCCCTACAGTCAAGCACAGGGGTGGAAACATGCTTTGGGGCTGTTTCTCTGCTAAAGGTACAGGTCCACTTTGGGACATTGAGGGGCCAATGGATGGGGCCATGTATTGTAAAATCTTGGATGAGATTGGGGTGGAGCTGGAGCTTGTAACGAATGTTGGCGCAGGAATCAGGTAAAGAGGAGCAATTCTCCAAGACCTGGACCTCATGGTCTATGTTTCAATACTCCTCGGAATTTATCCCATGGGCGACAGAGGACCCTAACATCACATCTGCCTGACCTAAGTGGAATATCTACTTACCCTACTGCATTGACCCCTCTATTTTAACCATCATTCCCTCTCTTTAACATGATGCAATGATACAAGAACACCAAACCATAATCTCTAGTCTCGACAGACAGGAACTCTGTGACCCACATAGAGTTCCCCCCTATGAGAAATTGCGTTTAGTACAATAACAAAAGCCCTAGCATGTTTACAGTAGGTGGACACCGCTCGTTGAGTGGATAGTGGTGCTTATCGACCCTCAATATGTCATAGTAGATGCTATGGCTACACAGCCTTATATACTAATTTAATTCCGTTGAAGCTAACAAATTCTCAATACAATGTGACGTTATGGTAGCAAAATTGAAATGTATGTTTCTATCTATGTGTTAATGTACAATATACTTGTGTATTGTATACTTCTCCTTTCTTAATAAAATAAGAACTAAATCTTGAATGAGAACCTTCTTCTCTCAGCCAGAACACTGAAGATGGGTCGTGGATGGGTCTTCTAGCATGACAATGACTCAAAACATATCACCAAGGCAATAAAGCTCAAGAAGAAACACATTAAGGTCATGGCATGGCCTAGTCTCCAGACCTTAATACTACAGAAAATTTGTGGAGGAAACTGAAACGTATGCCTCGTAAACACAACCGGACTTTTCGACGGACTAGGTCCGATGGTCTTCCCAACAGACTTTCGGTGGAGTTCCTACAGACTTTCCAAACAAACGGACTTGGCCACACACAAGCACAACAAATTCTGACAGACTAGAATAAGGAAGTTCATAGCCAGTAGCTGCCCTAGCGTCGATTTTCATCCTTCAGACTAGCATACAGGCGAACTGATTTTTCGACCGGACTCTAGGGCCGTCTGACTTTTGGGAAAAAAAGTCAGCTGGAGCCCATACATGATTGTAATATCTGATGGATTCATTCTCTCGGACCTAGTCCATCTAAGAGTCCAGTCGTGTGTACGTGGCATTAGAGTTGCCAAGAAACCTTAAGGATTTAGAGAAGATCTGCAAAGAAGAGTAGACCAAAATCCCCCCTGAGATGTGTGCAAAACTGGTCACCAACTACAAGAAAGGTCTTATCTCTGTGTTTGCCAACAAAGGTTTCTCCACCAAGTACTAAGTCAAGTTTTGCTTGGGGATTACATACTTATTTTACTCACTGAACTACAACTTAATTTATAGCATTTGTTTTATGTGTTTTGTCTGTATTTTTGGTTGATATTCTATCTCTATCATTTAATATATACCTATGATAGCAATTAAAGACCATTTATTTCTTTGTAGGTGGGCAAACTTACAAAATCTGCAGGGTATCAAATAATTATTTTCCCCATTGTAGCAGGACTACAAGCAAAACACATAATTCAGCATTAAATAAGTACAGTTGCTTACCTTTAAAAAAATCTAATGATCCACATAATGTTTTGGTCTACCATAACTCCAAAGGCAGGCTTGCAAAACAGGGTCTTCCTTTAAGTTCTGATTTACACTTGCTGTTATGGACTGTGTGATTATCTGAATCAATATTCAGAGATGGTAATCAGTATAAAATCTGGGAAGTAGAAGCCGCAGAGTTTTGAACTTTAACGTGAACCTAATCTATGTATTTAATTGATAAGTTATATATACCATAGTTTGCAGACCCTATAATTTCACGCAAACCAATTAATATACACTTATTGGGATTTTTTTTTACCAAAGACATATAGCATAATACAATTTGGCCTAAATTTATGACAGAATTAGATTTTTTTACTGGATATAAAATATATATTTTTTTTTTCACAATTTTCCTTCTTTTTTTTGGTTTATATAATAAAAAAGAAAAAACACAGTGGTGATCAAATACCACCAAAAGAAAACTCTATTTATGTGAAAAAATTATATAAATTGAATTTGGGTACAGCGTTGCATAACATTACCTGGTCATGAAGGGGGTAAAATCTTCCAGAGCTTAAGTGGTTAAATGCCAATTTATTTCAGATTTTTTGTTGATGAAATAGAAGTATACATTTCTTGTCTGCTAAGAGAAGTTTGTTAACAGGCCTAGATGTTTGTAATCATGCATAATTGTTTTTTGACCTGTGTTTACTTTTTTTGGCTTGTAAATAGGGTTCAGAGAATCCTGTTTGAAATCCAACAAACCTTAAAGTGCCACTAAACCCACAACAGTAAATTCAGTCTATATATTTAGTACAGCATGCTTGTTTCACTCACTGTGGAACATAAGGGGTCAATCCTCCGCATTGTGTAAAAAGACAGTTTGATCCTGTCCTCTCTGATCCGCCCCTTCTTCTACAGCCCTCAATCTTTCTCCTGATAAGACAGATCCTTGGGCTCACTCTGCACATGTTTGGTGTGTATTGCTAGATAGTTTTTTTCTTGTAGGGTGCATGTGATTTGCACAGGACCAATCAGCACTGTCCAGACAGAGGGCCAGGGGTCCTGCAGCCTCATAGGACAGTCAGAGTAAAATGAAAACTCCTCCTACAAGCTTCAACCAGTGCTCAGCCACACACTGATGGAAGTCACTGCTATATATTGCTGATGAGAAAAAGCATTCAGCAGTTTTTATTTACAAAAATAATTGCATTTCCATGTTCTGTGTACTGTGGGACACCAGATATAGTGAATGCAGGGTCCTGGGTTTAGTAACACTTTAACTTAGTTAAAGTCTAGAAGAGGTGAATCCTGTTATTTATTTCTGGCCATTGTTAGGACTAATAGGCAAGCTACTGTAAAAAAAAAGCTGGGTACTGCCATGGGTACTGCCATGCATAAAAAACATACATCAGGGAGAGGATCTTTTCATGTGGCTTTGAGGCAACATTGAAAATCTACAAATCCTTTGAATAACATGCTTAGGGATGACTTAACTGCTTGCCGACCACCTCATGCCAATATATGTCAGGCAGAAGGGCTTGTACAGGCAAAGTAATGTACCTGTACGTTGCCCTTTAAGAGGCGGCCTGCGAGCAAGCTCCGTGAGTTGGGTCGCGGGTCCCGCGGACTCGATCACTGCAGGGATACCTGCGATCGTCTCATGGAGAGGAAGAACGGGGAGATGCTAATGTAAACAAGCATCTCCCCATTCTGCCTAGTGACAGTGTCAATGATCTCTGCTCCCTGTTATTGGGAGCAGAGATCAGTGACGTGATCGCTTCTCAGCCTTCTGGCTAAGATCAAGTGTAGAGATCAGTGACGTGTCACACATAGCCACGCCCTACCACAGTTAGAAACACTCTCTAGGACACACTTAACCCCTTCTCTGCTCCCTAGTGGTTAATCCCTTCACCGCCAGTGTCATTTACACAAGAATCAGTGCATTTGTATAGCACTGATTGCTGTATAAATGACAATGGTCCCAAAAATGAGTAAAAAATGTCCCATGTGTCTGCCATAATGTCTAAGTCGTGATAAAAATCGCTGATCGCCGCCATTACTAGTAAAAAAAAAATTATTAATAAAAATATAAAACTATCCCCTATTTTGTAAACGCTATAACTTTTGCGCAAACCAATCAATAAACGCTTATTGGGATTTTTTTTACCAAAAATATGTAGAAGAATACGTATCGGCCTAAACAGAGGGAAAAAAATAAATTTTTTATATATTTTTGGGGGATATTTATTATAGCAAAATTTAAAAAATAATGCATTTTTTTCAAAATTGTCGCTCTTTTTTTGTTTATAGCGCAAAAAAAAAAAAAAAACGCTGGGGTGATCAAATGCCACCAAAAGAAAGCTATATTTGTGGGAAAAAAGGGCGCCAATTTTGTTTGGGAGCCATGTCGCACGACCGCGCAAATTTTCAGTTAAAGCGCTCTGGTTAGGAAGGGGATACATTCTTCCGGGGCTGAAGTGGTTAAAGCTGTACATGATGTCACGGAACAGTATGATTTTCATGGACATCAGTGAGTAATGGAGTACACTGGCAGCACGTAAACTAAAATTAGCTTGGCTTACATAAAATGACAGAACACCATGACAGAACACCGATCTGATTCCTTTCAGTTTGAATCAAGAAAAAAAAAACACTTTTTTCAGTTTGTTTCAGCAGCAACACATTTTTTTTTTTCATCAATTGGTAATAGACCTGCTTTGACTGACAGAACTTAGTGAGCAGTTCATGGTGACAGTCCCTGTTCTTGCTGTTGCAAATCTGTCTTGTTGCTAGCTGCTTTATTTCTAGTTCTTATTAAAAACTAAGAGACCACAGATGACCGAGCAGTGTAAAATTGGCCAGCCACAGGACATTTTTAATGAGGGACAATTGACTGAAATTAATAAGAGAAAAAGATATGTTTTATTAAAATAATTAAAGCGGAGTTCCACCCAAAAATGGAACTTCCGCTTTAAGCACTCCTCATCCCCTTACATGCCACATTTGGACACCCCACATTAAACTTCCCCCATGTTCTCATAGCTGTTCTTAAAGAACATAGGGATCCTCCCTATGGCAGTGCGGGCGAGTGTGTGACCTGCCTAAGAGGAACTTTAGACTTCTGTTTCATAGGTACCAGGACTGTCCAATTATTTACAAATTTATCCTCTGGTAATTACCTGATGTGACCCTATTGTGGGTAGGGCGCATCCAGATACTGGTCGCCTACATGTTATTTTGTACTGAAAACTTATTCTGGGAAGTTATCTTTTCATTGTGTATGTCGCATACCAAAAAAAAATAAAAAATGCTGCAGATCATACAGCAGTGTAAATCAGTGTAATAGGCCTAGCCAATGTAAAATGCAAAACTTTTCTTTTACTAATACGTTTAAGGGGTGCGGTGAATGTAAGTCAAATAATGTAAGGTGGTCTATGTGCATTTTGGCATTTAATGGCCAAATTAAGTATTTTCTGTATCATTGGAAGTTCCTATGATACTTAGGGCCATCTAATGGCCAAATACTGTAATTCAAATTTTATTTCAATGAAGGACATTTGACCAGAACAAGAAATAGCCTAATAACATTCCTTGTTTGCCTCACACAGAACAAAGGTACATGCACTTTTACTGGACAAATTGCTATACTATTTTCTTTTTATAAATAAACCCCATAATTTGAATGGGGGAGATTTACTTAAACTAGAGAGTGCAAAATCTGGTGCATAGAAACCAATCAGCTTCCAGGTTTTATTTGGTAGTGGTTAATTGAACAAGCTGAAGTTAGAAGCTAATTGGCTACCATGCACAGCTGCACCAGATTCCAAGTGCTCCAGTATTAGTAAATCCCCCCCCCCCCCCCCCCCGCGCGTCTAATTTACCCCAAAGCACATTACTTGCTATGATGAAATGCTCACCTCCACTTTAAATGATCAAGCTGTACTGTAATCCGGAAGTTATAGCTCTTGCCAGAGGCATGTCTTTCTGCTGGAACTGAGCTGGTAAATGCTGCTCTGCAAACAGCAATCTGTACATTTTGAGGCTGATTTACTCTTTTTTTGTATAGTTGGGGTTTTTAAAGTGCACATAAGTTTTTATTTATTTTTAATTAATTAAAAAGCATACAATATATTCAACAACATGTTTTAGGTATACCTATGTTTCAGGAATTAACCCATATACCCTATAATAAGGCTTACCTATAGGTAGTGTAAATATCTTCTAAACGTGCACGGTTTAGGAGATATTTAGTTTACATGTAGCCAATGACATTACTGGCGCGTGCACTCTGAAGGAACAGCCATCTGTGCTATTTCTGCAGAGCCCCGTGCCATGAATGGTAGCTCCTTTACTGTCGTTTTAGCAGCGCTTTTCGGGTTAAAACCGCCCCGCTAGCGGGAAAAAAGGGGTTAATTTCATCTGCAAAATGCAGCCGGAGCGGCGTTTTGCCGGCGGTATCGCAGCGCTGCCCCATTGATTTCAATGGGGAGCAGCGGTGGAGGAGTTAACCGCTCCTTCACCTTTCCTTCACTGCTCCTTCACCGCTCCAAAGAAGCTGCTGGCAGGACTTTTTGTGACGCCTTGCCAGCGTGCCGCTCCAGTGTGAAAGCCCTCGGACTTTCACACTGGAGGGAATGGAGACTTTTTTTCAGGCGCTATATAGGCGCTATTTCAAGCGCTGTAGCGCCTGAAAAATGCTGGCAGTGTGAAAGGGGTCTGACAGTAATAGGTATACATGCTCCTAATGCCATACATATGTGAATGAAGGGCAAGGCTTCATGCAGTCCTATGGGTCTGGCTACAAATGAGTGCACTCCTTGTGTTACTGTAGTAGTATATCATCACCCTGATATTCATGAAAAATTTATGTAGTAACAGCAGGAATGGTATCATTTTGCTGTGTACCTTATTGCCAAGGGGACAGCCAATATAAATGTATAGATTTTTTGTAGGACAAAACTTTGATACGCTCAAAATCAGCGATTTGCTAGTGTTTTGGATTTCGCAGTAGAAACTTACAAACCTAAATTATATATAGAAAAATTAAACCCTATTTTTTAATTTAGAAGAGAAGTATGGGTTTCAATAAAACAAAAAAATATACTCACCTAGGTGGATGCAGCATCAGACCAATGCTGCATCTGTCCCCTGCCAGCTCTAAGACCGAGAACTGAACGATCAAAGACAGCTGATTTCTCAACTCTTGGTCTTCAGCCTGCATAGAGCTGGTGACTGCACCAGCTCTCTGCTCTGCCTCCCCAGTGCTGGGCTATAAAGGGGGGTGGAAGTGCCTGGCTGAGGCTCTCAGCAGCTCGCTGAGAGGCTGAGCCAGCTACCACTCCAGGCATTTGGGTGGACCCTGACCATATGGTTGGGATCTTTTCAGAGCCTGGACTGGGTCTATGATGTCAGCTGACAGTGGCCTTAGCCCACTGTCAGCTGAAAATGGCTCACAGGTGTGCAGAACTCCTGTGATCCATAGAAGAAGTACAGCCAAATGAACTTTGGCAATACTTCTCCTTTAAAAGATGAGGTTCACGCTTACATATAATGTTTAGTCTTCTTCCTTAAAAATATCAATTTTCTTGTAGTAAAATAAGTCTGTTAGACAAGTCCCCAACTGCTCCCACCACCCTCCTTTTTTGCTGGTGTCTCTTTATATAGCCAGCTGCTAAGGACACACCTGTGCATGCACACTCTTGGGCATTGCTTTGTGCATCCACTGAAATGCATAGCACCTGCCAAGCCATGCTGTTCCTTCCTCATAACAATTTGAGCAACAGCAGCAGGAGCCTGTCACTCCCCTATGCTAAGTCTCTCCTCTACCACTTAGAAGTGTGGGGAATGGTGCAGATCGTGCTGGAGTCAGCAGTATTGAGTATTATCTTAGAAAAGAGAAAGAAAAACCCAGCGAGAAAGAAAAAAAAAATGAGGGACTGCTACTGCTAGGAACGCTAGTTGTTTGATGTAATGCTGATCCATTGGCTTAATCGTGTCCATGACCCGGAAAAAGCATGTCGATTTTAATAGTCAGCACTGCCTACCTGCAAACTTATTCTGGGTCAGTGACTTTGAAAATACTGAAGTTAATAGATCCAATAACTATTACTGGAGTTCAGCAATTACACCCTCAGATCTTCCTCAGTACAGATGTCTTCTAATGATAATAATTATAATAATCTGTGACCAGATGGAGTCCTAAAAAGAGAGGCCTCCTTTACTAACAGGTCTCACAACCCAGAATGTCACTGCTAGGACACTCATTGGTAAAAACTGGGTGCTACCTAAAGCCTCATACATATGATGAGAACATTGGATGAAAGATAGTCTTTTTTTTTTTTTTTTTTTTGCATGCTAGTCTCATATCGAAAAACCAATAGGATACTAAAGTTATGAAAATTCTATGACAGAATACAACTTCGGAAGTCATGTAATGTATTGTAGTGTATACTTTCATTTCCAAGCATGCGTGGTCTTCCAATTTTTTTTTTTTTTTTTACTGTACTCATTGCATGAAAATTTTTCGTTCTTGTATCGTGTGAGAAAAAATGTTGTGTTTGTCAGATAATTTTGCATGAATTGTTGTGAACAGCTATCGATCAGATTATTGTACGATCGCTTTGAAAGGATGGTAATATTTCATGCTCTCGTTCTCCGTGACTTTGAAGTCCTGGCTTTTTTCTCAAAGCTCCTTTTTTTCCAGGTGAAAAAGAGGATGATGTGCATGAAATGTTGTTGCTACAAACATGAGGAAAGTCTTTTTTTTTTTTTTATTAACGCATTAATATGTATCTTTTTTTTTTTTTTTAAATAAACTCCAAACTGTTACAGAGGTCCAGCTTTGACCTTCCTTTTTTTCTTTGAGATAACTCCCGTGAGCATTTATAATTCATGCAAGCCACAGGCCAAAAAAACGGAAAGAACAGTTTCCTGGGACCCTCTAATTAAAGGCCTTCGCTTCTGGTGGATTTGTTCTGTCCTACTTGCTAAGACAGATCTGCCTAGGATTTCCAATGGTGAATATTTTAGCAGGAATGTAGCCTTTGTTACTATGAATAGTTCACTGCAGATTAGCAGTATGCCAATTTCCTGTTGCCTTTCAGAGCTGCTATTTGAGCCCCATTTGCTCCTGGCTCTTGCACAATTGAAAACAATGGCTAACTTCATTCAGGTTTCACTTCAGAGCTCTTTAGAAACAGTGGAAGTGGCTAAAGCCCTACTTTACAGCTAATTAACAATAGATAATGTTTGCTCTGCATTTTTTTTTCCAGATCTGATAAAAGGTAGAAGTACATATACTACTTCGGCTGCAGATACTGTGACTTTATGGATACAATAACTGTATTAGCATTAGCAAGTGGCATTGAATATCTAGGACAAATGTATGTCTGTGATAAATAATCCCCAATGGATACAAATGGTTACTTCACCCTGTAACCGCCCCAGGGCCTTTAAAGCTTTGTAAAAGCCAGGCATACTTGGCAACGTGGATTAGATTTGCAGAAAAAAAGGGTATTTAACATGCTCAACATTGAGCAGAGCTTAGATCCCAGATAAAAAGGAAAAAAGATGTGTCTCATATTTATGATTTTTTTTTTTTTTTTTTTTTAAACTCTATGTTGTAAAGCTACTTATAACATTTACAAAATTATCAATACAAGTTCCAGTGTCAGCACAGAAGATAAGTTATTTCATATATTTTTAAAAAAATCTGTTATTTTTTGTTATCCACCATTTGACTTCCAAAAAGGTTAAAGCCTACGCTCAGTCAAAAAATAATTTTTTAAAAAAAATTGAGCACAAGAGATATTACTTATATCAATGTAACTTGTATCAATGGGATTTTCCCTGCATCAAATATGCCTATAAATATTAGTACCCAGTTATATTATGTACATTTAGGAAAGAATCCAGGCCTTTTTTAACACAATCTACTGAGCTGGCCAGAACCACCTCTGGAAGGAGTCTATTCCACATTTTCACAGCCCTTTCTGTATTTGGAGATGAAATCTCTTTTTCTCTAGACGTAAAACGTACCCCTTTGTTCTCTGTGATGACTGTAAAATGAACACCAAGTTCACTATATGGACCCCTTATATATTTGAACATGTTGATCATATCCCCTCTTAATCTCCTCTTCTCAAGAGAGAATAAATTCAGTTCCTCTAATCTTTCCTCATAGCTGAGCTCCTCCATGCCTCTTATCAGTTTGGTTGCCTTTCTGTGCACTTTCTCCAGTTCCCCGATATCCTTTTTGAGAACTGATACCCAAAACTGAACTACATATTTCAGATGACGTCTTACTAATGATTTGTACAGGGGCCAAATGATATCTCTCTCTCTGGAGTCCATACATCTCTTAATACAAGAAAGGGCTTTGCTCGCTTTGGAAACCGCAGCTTGGCATTGCATGCTATTATTAAGCTTATGATCTACCAAAACCCCCAGACCCTTCTTCACTATGGATCCCCCCAGTTGTACTCCCCCTAGAATGTATGATACATGCATATTCTTAGCCCCCAAGAGCATAACTTTACATTTCTCAACATTAAACCTCAAATGGCACATAGTCACCCAATTAGACAGTGTATTGAGGTCGCTTGTTAATTGGAGACATCCTGTAAGGACGTGTAGCACTGACCCCCGAAGGAGCAGCTGATTTTGTTGGGCTTACCGTTACCTTCTTGACCTCCTATGCGTCTAGGGGTTTCCCAAGGTAGATGGCCCAAAGAATTGCAGAGACTGACACTGGATCCACCTTTGAATCCTCCTTCCAGTTACTTTGCCTCGGGCTAGCCAGCCCCAGGTCACGAGGGCCACGGGGGCTTGTCAGGAGGACCAGGACCAAACAGACAGAAAGATCTTCTGGACTGGACCCCAGAAGCATGTGATGTCAGTACCTTAAGTACCCTCTCCCAGAATGCACAGCAGGATGACACTCCCACTGCGCTGGTTCCGAGAAAGAAATGACGCTCAATGCGGCTAGCTAAACTGCGTTCTCACACTTGCCAGAAGTGACAGCGACACCTGTGGCCAAGCAGAACCCAGTGCAATCCAGCCAGACTGGTACTGAAACCATAATTTGATATAATTAAGCCCAAAACCAAACTGTGGTTTTAGGAATCTTAAATAGAAAAAAACACACGTGCTCTTCAGGAGCCGGCGCTACAGACGTTATTCCACTGCATAGTTTGGTGTCATCTGCAAAGACTGAAATGGTACATTTAATCCCAGACCCAATATCATTTATAAAGATATTAAAAAGTAAGGGTCCCAACACTGAACTTTGGGGTACACCACTGATAACCTTAGACCATTCAGAGTCAGAATCATTAACCACTACTCTCTGAATTTTGTCTTTTAGCCAGTTTTTTATCCATTTGCAAACTTAGGTACTTACACTGTTGGCATTAAAAAAAATGAAAGATGTGTAATGATTATAGAACTGCAATCATTTTTACCTTTTATATCTATCTGGAATTTTAGGGCCCATGCACTATAAGCTTAAAACGATGCTTCTACAGGAGTTTTGTGTTTTACCTATAAAAAAGCTCAATGTTCATGGACATTAGGATGAATAGGGGTATATTTTAAGTTTAGCATTTAGAGGCAGAAAAAAACCCTTCTGGTTTGCATTTTTGAGAGGTGTTTTCAGGCATAAAAATATGCTAAGCGTTACTAAACGCCTGTACAAAAACGCTCTATATGAGCATTTTTTTCTGCTAAAAGAAAGTGGCCCTTTTAAGCCCAGTGTGCATGGACCCTTAAAAACAGGGGTGAACAGCGGCGCTAGATACGGTGATAACATAAAATTACATAGCACCTGGAATATAGGTATACATAAAATGTGTGTGAATAAGCACACATAATATTAAAACATTTGTTTAAAATGTAATGTCCATAAATGATCCGAGATCTTGTATGATTAGCACCTGGAGGCAGCTCCCTTAGAGTGAAGCGATGAGCTCTGTGTACAAATGGGAACAGAGGGGCGCCAGACTGAGTGTAGTATAAATCATATATTTAATAAAAACAAGTAGTAACAATAAAAAACAATAAAATCTTTTTTTTTTTTATAATTATTATTTTTTTATTTTATTTTATTTTATTAATTTTTTTCCTTTTGCCCCCCTTCCCCTTTTTGTAAAATATTGTGTTCCCTCTAGAGAGTATTGGGACAGAAAGATGTTTGTATATACTCACGTATATACATGTGTTTGTTGCACGTACGTGCAGGTATGTGGGTATGTATATGCATGAGCTATTATTGTATTTGTGTGTGTATATGTATGATTATATGTGTGCACACATATATACACAGTAGGTATCACCATTATTATCCATTAACCATTTATTATCTGAAGATTCGATTTTTTGGGAAGTATTTTTGGTCATGATATAACTAAACTTAATATTATATCTAGCATAGAGTCCTTTCCTTCCTCCATTCTCATCATTTTATTAATTCATTACAATTTATAATAATCAATTGATTTCCAATTGCCAATAATTTTCTTAATTCATTTTTTAGTTAATTTACTCATAAAAATGTATTCTTTTTAAATCTGAGGTATATTTATACATTTTATATTTATGTATTTAATCAATTAATGATTTGATTGATTTCTGCAAACGTCATAAACTTATCATCTTCCACTATTAATCAGCAAGCTTCTTACTCATATTTACATTCACTTTGGTCTCCAACCATCTACCTCTTTAAATCTGTCTATTTGATTGATGGGCTGGCCAGCCCATCAGATCTCTCTGTTTCTATTTCCGCTGTAATATAAGACTGCCAGGTTTGTCAACCAATCATGGTCTGATGAAGAAGCTGTAGCTTCGAAATGCATTACCATTCCTTGCCACTGTGAATAATCCCATTTCCTGTTCCTGTGAAGTCACGACCAGCTGCTTCTTGTTTCCTGCCTCCTGGTTCCCAGCAATCTCTGGATCCCTGTAAGATCACACCAGTGCCCCAGGCTGCAAAGGGAAGACATTTATGAGACTCCAGGACTGGCGATTTTCACCACATACTGAACTCATCTAATTTAACCTGGGAGTTACTACTTGTTTTTATTAAATATATGATATATACTGCACTCAGTCTGGCGCCCCTCTGTTCCCATGCATGGACCCTTAAAGCTAATGTTTAAAGTGACACTAAAGACCTAAACACACGATCAGACTTTTTGACAACAAACATGCAAATTAACAGTTTTGAGGCAACATCCGACTGTGTGTACGCTCCATCGGACAAACTTTTTCATCTGACTTTTGTTGGCTGTGCGAACGGACAAACTTTCCAGCAACAAAAGTCTGATGGAGCAAAGTCCGATCGTGTGTACAGAAAACCATAGGACTTTTGTACAAAGTACAAACACGCATGCTCAGAACCAATGCAAAAGATCAGACAATACAGAAGTTGACCAAAGGTGGCGGTAAAGAGCAGAAAAACCACGTGATTTGGTGAAAGTTGGCTGAAAAAATCCTGCCGTGTGTATGCAAAGTTCAGGGCTGACACCCTTTGTACAAAAATCCAAGGGAAAGTTTGTACAAAGTCCATTCTTGTGTATGAGGCTTAAGGGCCAGTTCACACTTCCACTGCAGGTTCCCGCATCGCACCCAACACGCATGGCAGTTCACACTGCCATGTGCGAACTGCTGGGGAGTGTCATTATATGTTAACGACACCCCCATTTTAGCTTGCGTATCGTACTGCGAACTGACAGTTCGGACATGCAATGTCTGGCATCGCACAAGTGTGAACCGACCTTGAAGGCTTTTTTTTTTAATAAATAACAAACATGTCATACTTCTAGTGTGCAGCCCGTTTTGCACAGAGTGGCCCCGAACCTGTTCTTCTGGGGTTCCTCAGCGGCTCTCACGGCTCCTCCCCATATCAGATAACCCCCTGGGAGAAGTGCTCTCCCGGTGGGTTACCTTGCGGGTGCACTCCGAGTTCAGCATTGGCCGTCCATAGAGGCTAAATGCAGGACTCCACCCCGCCCACCCCCCGACACCTGTGTCATTCGATTTGATTGACAGTAGCAGAGCTGGTCACTGACAGGTGTTTTTTCACCTGAGTACATATGATGCATTAAGGTGAAAAAACACAAGGGTTTACGACGACTTTAATGTAAATGTATTTTGTTTACATCCTTGCTGTTTTCATTACATACCACATTTTAGACCCAGTGATCATGGCTTGTTAGAGGGGTCAGCAAGGTGATGTACATAGCTTCCTGAAAATAGCACAAAACCCTGCCTCTGTACTTCCTTAAAGAGCCCTCAATCCTGATGCAAGCAGTGGGTTGCCCTTCGAAGGATTTATGTGAATTTCAAAATACCTGAATCAGCAAGAAAGTTTGTTAAAATCCTTGCAAAGTACATAGATCACCCAGAGGGGAATGTTTTTTTCTCAACAAAAGTGGAGTTACTCTTTAATTGCTTAAGGACCAGCCACTGTCATTATACTGCGGCAGGTTGGCTCTTCTGGGCGAATCGCCGTAGGTGTACGTCGGCTACATTAAGACCAATAGGGGGCACGCACCCACAGCTCGATGTCAGAGCCGATGCGTGTGACAGGCGTCCGCAATGTCCGCTGGCCACCCACGATCGCTCCACAGAGGGCCGGAATAGGGATTTTTTCAATGTAAACAGACAGATCCCCATTCTGACAGGGGAGTAGAGAGAGATATGCTGTTCCTAGTGATTAGGTAAAGCAATCTCTCTCCTCCTCCAGTCAGTCCCATCCCCCCACAGTTAGAAACACCTCCCAGGGAACACAATTAACCCCTTGATTGCCCCTAGTGTAAACCCCTTCCCTGCCAGTGACATTTACACAGTAATGCATTTTTATAGCACTGATCATTGTATAAATATCATTGGTCCCAAAAATGTGTCAAAAGTGTCCAATCTGTCCGCCGCAATGTCACAGTCCTGCTAAAAATCGCAGATCGCTGCCAATACTAGTAAAAAAAATAATAATAAAAAATGCCCTAAATCGATCTCTTATTTTGTAGACGCTATAACTTTTGCGCAAACCAATCAATATACGATTATTGCAATTTTTTTACCAAAAATATGTAGAAGAATACATATTGGTCTAAACTGATGAAGAAATGTGTTTTGTTTAATTATTTTGGGGATATTTATTATAGCAAAGAGTAAAAAATATAGGCTTTTTTCCTAAATTGGCGCTTTTTTTTTAATAGCGCAAACAATAAAAACCGTAGAGATGATCAAATACCACCAAAAGAAAGCTCTATTTGTGGGGAAAAAAAGACATCAGTTTTGTTTAGGTACAACGTTGCAGGACCGCGCAATTGTCAGTTAAAGCGATGCAGTGCCGTATCGCAAAAAATGGCCTGGTCATTAAGGGGGCAAATCTTTTGGGTCCTTAAGTGGTTAAAGTTAGCAATTTCCTTCTGTAGGATGACCTCTCTGCTGTTAGTTGAGTAATCTTGTTCCACAACTTCATTTTAAATTTTCAGCTCTGGTAATCTTGTTAAACTTTTACATATTTATACAGGAATGTTACTCAAAACTCTATTATAAAAGTTAACATATAATTAGCTGTCCTTTAGAAATGTTCACCTGTTCCTTCATCTTTTTTCATCAGAACTTAAAGTGATACAAAACACACACACTGTTTAATTTACATTGTCCCTTCTATTTCTGTATATGAATGAGGCCACTGTAATTATTTTAATAAATAAAAAAAATAAAAAAATCTAAGTACCTTTTTCCTAATTGATATTCATTTGTCACATGACCCAGCTCTTTTCCACTATGTCTGCAGGGAAACATAAGCAGGAGGAAGAAGTTGGTCCACACTATCCCAGAGACACATTACTGTTAAAGGTACCTCATCCCCTAATAATTCTATAAATATTGTATCCAAAAATAGGAAAAAAAAGGGGGGGGGGGCCAGGGGATTTTTTTACGGTACACTATATAAAGAGACAGAGGTTTCTTGTAAAAGAATTCATAGCTTTAATATTTGAAAATGTGTTAAAATTATTTTGGAAGAACCAAAATAGCAAAAAAAATAATAACAAATACACTCTTTATACAAAACATTACATGACATAGAGTATAGGGGATCCTGAAAATGTTAGTTGCTGAGAATGATCATGTATCCTCCCGACATGTTTCGCGTTTTTGCTTCTTCAGGGGAGTATGCAACTAACATGAACATAAACACAAGAAAAAGGGGGTTTAAGAATACAGAAAATACATTTATGCCATACAATTAGATACACATAAATTTCAGAACATTAAATATGAAATTGGTCTCAATTCGCTCAGTCCAAAGAGGTACAATGCTTACCCAGGTATAGTCATTCCCGGCATCGCAACCCACAAGCCAATAGATGGTGAAATAGGTGGCAAGAATTAGGTGACAGGATCAAATGCTAAAAACAACCCAGCCCCATGCAGGGCATAGATGGAGGTAGACAAGCGCTACAAAAATCAAAAACAAAATCCAGAAATCCCCCCCTTTTTTTTCCTATTTTTGGATACAATATATATATAAGCAGGAGGAGTTTCTAGTCCTCTGCTGCAGGTCACATTTTCAAAATAAAAAACAACCTTTGGACTACAGAGTAAACATAAATAATTAACATTAAGAAACAGCTTTAAATCATCATACAAGTATATGAAATCAAATCTTTATTATTTTTTGGCAAAAAAAATGGTTTGTGGTGAATTTCTGCCAGCCACAGGCCGTATCACACCCATCCAGCCTGTGTCTTAGAATAACAGGGAGATAAAGCCTCCATCAATCTACATGTAAAATCCTGCCCTATTGTGCTTACCTGGTTAGTGTGCATTAAGGAGGAGGGAGGGAGTGGGCTGTCATTTACCACTGTGTATACACCCACATGTGACTCTATAGTCACATGGGCTACTCAGATGTGATAGGGAGGAAATGCTCAGCATAGTAAATACACTAAAAACTGAGCATGTGCAGAGCTGCCAACACTGCTCTGCAAAATTCCCAACTGCATTAGGGACTTGGACAGAAGGGGCAGATAGAGAACAGCAGGATCAACCAAGATTTTTGAAGAAAAAAGAATCTCATAGTGGCTTAATGAGTATGACCGGCATGTAATACAGCATTTATTTATAGTTTTTTATGATGTGGGTTTAGTGACATATTTAGTGTAAATGGTTTTTAACATAGTGGAATGATGACACAAGTAAAGTGCGTAATGACACAAGAGCTTACTCTCAAACAAATGAATGTTCTTTGGTAATGGTAATGGTAATGTCAAAATCTAGGTACAATAGGTAGGGTTACACATTTTAGAATGTTGGAATCATACCAGGGAAGAAAATAACAGCACCAGCTGGACCCAGGCAGAGTAATTATCCTCTTTAATGTAGAAGTCCTACATTGACTCAATCCAAAATGTAGAAATAAGATACAATTTTATAGAACACATTTTTTTATGATTATTTAACAGGTCTCAGGTCACATAGACAAGGCCTAGAGTAAGGTCGGAGTCCAGCCAGCACAAAAAATAGGCTATGGTAACTATTAAGCTAAATCATTTAACAGATTTGAACACTGTTAGGGCTTTTTCACACAAGTGGTTCTCCCAACGGACTGCGCTTTGCTCAGCGGGGGGGATCGATCTCAGTTCACTGTGCCTCTATGGGGAGATCGGATGAAAATGGACTGCCTGTCCGTTTTCATACTATCCGATCCATCAGACAGATGGAAAATAGGGTCACCATCCATCTGGATTTCAGGGACAGGATTGGATCTGATATCGGTGGATGTCAGCGGATTGGCATCCGCTGCTCCATAGAGGTCAATGGAGGCTCCGATCAGGTCCGCCTGAAATACTGACAGGTGGACCTGATTGGAAAGCCTGTGTGAATGGGGCCTAAAAGAGTTTTGTAAGGGATCACTTTTCTGAACCATTTTATGCCAGCTAGAGCTGATGCTTTAAGTGGGCCATGACATTAGAAGGTAGGACTATTGACCTTGCCCCAGTGTTATTGGCTACACAGTGCTGATGTCATTGAGGCCCTGCTTACCAGCTTCACATAATAAATATGTGTGGCTGGCATTTGTATTCAGCCCCCCTGAGTCAATACTTTGTAGAACCACCTTTCGCTGCAATTACAGCTGCAAGTCTTTTTAGGGATGTCTCTACCAGCTTGGCACATCTAGAGAGTGAAATTTTTTGCCCATTCTTCTTTGAAAAATAGCTCAAGCTCTGTCAGATTGGATGGAGAGCGTCTGTGAACAGCAATTTTCAAGTCTTGCACCAGTTTTTCAATTGGATTTAGGTCTGGACTTTCACTGGGCCATTCTAATACATGAATATGCTTTGATCGAAACCATTCCATTGTAGCTCTGGCTGTATGTTTAGAGTCGTTCTGCTGGAAGGTGATCCTCCACCACAGTCTTTAGTCTTTTGCAGACTCTAACAGGTTTTCTTCTAATGCCGCGTACACACGAGCGGACTTTTGAACATCCAAAGTCCGACGGAATGATTCCGTCAGACTATTCGATTGTGTGTGGGCTGCAACGGACTTTTCATTCGCCAAAGTCTGACGGACTTTAGAATATGGAACATGCTTCAAATTTTTCCGACGGAACTCCGCCGGACCCGGTCCCTCCGAAAAATTCGCTCGTGTGTATGCTATTCCGATGGACTAAAACCGACGCTAGGGCAGCTATTAGCTACTGGCTATGAACTTCCTTTTTCGAGTCCAGTCGTACATCATCACATTCGAATCCGTCGGAGTTTAGTGTGATTGTGTGTGGCCAAGTCCGCTCAGTCGAAAAGTCCGTCAGAACTCTGTCGGAACTCCGGCAGAACTCCGGCAGAACTCCTTCGGAAGTCTGTCTGACATAAGTTCTCTCGTGTGTACGGGGCTTAAGACTGCCCTGTATTTGGCTCCATCCATCTTCCCATCAACTCTGACCAGCTTCCTTGTCCCTGCAGAAGAAAAGCATCCACACAACACGATCCTGCCACCACCATATTTCACGGTGGGGATGGTGTGTTCAGGGTGATGCGCAGTGTTAGTTTTCCACCACACATATCGTTTTGCTTTTAAAAGTTCAATTTTTGGTCTCATCTGACCAGAGCACCTTCTTCCACATGTTTGCTGTGTCCCCCACATGGCTTCTCGCAAACTGCAAATGGGAATTTTTATGGCTTTCTTTCAACAATGGCTTTCTTCTTGCCACTCTTCCATAAAATCCAGATTTGTGGAGTGCATAACTAATAGTTGTCCTGTGGACAGATTCTCCCCACCTGAGCTTTGGATTTCGGCAGCTCCTCCAGAGTTACCATGGGCTTCTTGGCTGCTTCTCTGATTAATCCTTGTCCGGCCTCTCAGTTTAGGTAGAAGGCCATATCTTGGTAGGTTTGCAGTTGTGCCATACTCTTTTCATTTTTGGATGATGGATTGAATAGTGCTCTGTGAGATGTTCAGAGGTTAGGATATTTTTTTATAACCTAACCCTGCTTTAAACCTCCCCACAACTTTATCCCTGACCTGTCTGGTGTGTTCCTTGGCCTTCGTGATGTTGGTTGTTCACTAAGGTTCTCTAACAAACCTTTGAGGAATTTTCAGAACAGCTGTATTTATACTGAGATTAAATTACTCATAGGTGTACTCTATTTACTAGTTAGGTGACTTCTGAAGGCAATTGGTTCCACTAGATTTTAGTCAGTTGTATCAGAGTAAAGTGAATGGAATACAAATGCGCACCACACTTTTCACATATTTATTTGTAAAAAATGTTGAAAACCATTTATCATTTTGCTTCCACTTCACAATTTTGGACCACTTTGTGTTGGTCTGTCACATAAAATCCCAATAAAATACATTTATGTTTTTGGTTGTAACATGACAAAATGTGGAAAATTTCAAGGGGTATGAATACTTTTTCAAGGCACCGTATAATTTTCTATTGGGAATAACTCACTCTGAACTTGTCATGATTTTATTCTGTCATGTCACCTTCTCCAAAGGAACATCTAAAACATAAGAAATATTTTTTTAAATGTTTTCTTTAAGTATGTTGTGTGAATGGGAACACATAACAATCAATTATTATTATTATTAGACAGGATTTGTATAGCGCCAACAATATGCACAGCTCTTTACAACTTTAGGACAGACAGTACAGTTGCAATACAATTCAATATAGAAGGAATCAGAGGGCCCAGCTCGTTAGAGATTACAAATAGTCACGTTTTCTCAAATGTGAATGCAAGAGTAGAAATAAAATAGGATCTTCACGCTAGAGAGAAAATAATTAAAAGTCAGTAGCTACAAAGACTTTAGGTGCTGACTTAAAAGGCCACCTACCTGCCCAGGGATGGTCTTTGGGTCCCCAGCTCTGGCAGCCGGCTGTGACTCGTTGCAGCTTCAGAGATGGCTTCCCACTGTGCATGCGCAGGCTGTTCTACTCTGAATGGTCCTGCAGCCTACTGGGATCTGTGATGTGTTCTAGAAGGCTACGGACAAAGGGGGATGGGAGTGCGAACCTCCCCTTGGATCGCCTAGTTAGATCCACACACCTGTTGCAGCTAATATGAATCCCACTTCCTAAGAAGCAATCTGAAGTAATCAGTAATGCAATGTCGATCAAAGAAAATGTGCAGAGACTCATCATGGGCAAACCAGTCTTCTTTAAAAAAAAAAAATTGCACTAACCCAACCTCAGTAAAAAAGACAGTTTTACCCTCTTCCTGCTGCTAATTCCTGCAGCAGTTACTGGGAAATTATGCAGGCAGTGGGGGAAGTGGCTTGATTGTAATGCATTGATTGTAGCTTGGGTACTTGAGAAAATGTCAAAAATAGCATGGCTTAATCTTTGGACAGGGCAGCAGAATTAAAGGGCACCTATTCTTTGCATATGCAGGGCAAAGTAAAGGAGTCATTCAACTCCCCCCTGTTCTACTGCTACATGTTCACTTTTCCTTCCTTTCCATTTGGTTGCTGAGAGTGACTATACCTAGGTTCACGTACCCTCTTTCTACTATGTGATACTAAGGGGTTGATTTACTAAAGGGAAAAATTCTATGCACTTTGCAAAGTGCAGTTGCTCCAGAGCTTAGTAAATGATCAGAAACTCTGCTGTCTTCCATCATCCAATCACATTCAAGCAAAAATGCAGTTTTCTTTATTTTCCTTGCACGTGATTGAGTACTCTTTGCAAAGTGAAGCTTTACCTCACGTACTAAGCTCTGGAGCAACTGCACTTGCAGAGTCTATTTGCCTTTAGTAAATCAACCCCTAAGTGCCTTGTGATTTGCCAGCAGTGTTCCCTAGGGCTTGGAAAGGAGCCATTGCCTTATGTCCGCTAGGGCAAGTCAACTTGGAGCTTACACAGTTCTTTCAAGGGTGAGTTTTTACTGCTGGAAGGGGAAGGCGGTTAGGTAACCTTTTTACTTTGCTCTGCATTGAAAAATAAAAGGCACACATTAAACTTGTATTCTGCTGATACACATTTGCTTCTTTAAGTAATATTTTTATTTTAGCAAAAAAAAAAAATCAAGTACTATGGGGTTGATTTACTAAAGCCAAATAGACTGTTCACTTTTGCAAGTGCAGTTGCTCCAGAGCTTAGTAAATGAGGTAAAGCATCATTTTACAAAGAACACCCATTCACGTGCAAAGAAAACAAAGAAAAAAAATACGTTTCTTGCTCATGATTGGATAAGGAAAGTTAACAGAGCTCTTCCTCATTTACTAAGCCCTGGAGCAACTGCAGTCTATTTGACTTTAGTAATTCAACCCCTATGTGGTAGCAGCACTGTATGCAGAAAATTTACTTTGCAACAAAGTCAACATTTTACTCCAGATCATTAGGTGGCAACACGAGCAATTCACTAAATACAGTGTTAACTATCAACTAGAGAAATGCACAGTTAATGGAGCAATATGACAACCCAGCAACATGGGAGAATGAGAAAGCTGTACCATATGACATTAGTCTTATCGGAATATAATATTTAGATTGTTCAGGTCCAATTGTAAAGGTGATTATTTAATTCTAGCTAACCAGTAAAGCTCTTTCTTCTACATATGAACAAGCTATGATAATATGCATTTTCACCATGATGTTTATCATAAAGTTGGGTTGGGATGCAATAGGGTAAATGCAACCATTTGCTCCAGAACAATCTGCAGTTTCTAAAGCAAGAAAAAGACTTTCTTGTATAAAAGGTATAGTCTCAAGAAAGAGAGACACAGGAGTCAATCTACTAAAACTGGAGAGGGGAAAATCCGGTGCAGATCTGCATAGAAACTAATCAGCTTCCATTTTTTTTTGCCAGTTAGAATTTAGAAGTCAGTTATGCACAACTGGACTTTCCGTCAGAATAAACTCTGACGGTCTTTCCGATGGAGTTCCGCTGAAACGGACTTGCCTACACACGATCACACCAAAGTCCATTTGTTTAGAACGCAATGACGTACGACAGGACTAGAAAAGGAAGTTCAATAGCCAGTAGCCAATTGCTGCCATTGCATCATTTTTGGTCCGTCGAAATAGCATACAGACGAACGTTTTTCTCGATAGGAATTGATTCCGTCGGAAAGATTTAAAACATGTTCTATTTCTAGGGCCGTCAGAATTTTTGAAAAAAGTTCACTGAAGCCCACACACAATCGGAATATCAGATGAAATTCTGCTGGAAAGTCCAGTCGTGTGTACGCAGCATAGGAAGTCAGTCGGAAGTCAGTCGGAAGTCAGAATTTAGTCGGAATTTAGTCAGTTGGAATTCAGTTGGAATTCAGTTGGAATTTAGTTGGAAGTCAGTTGGAAGTCAGTTGGAAGTCAGTTGGAAGTCAGTTGGAAGTCAGGTAGAAGTCAGTTGGAAGTCAGGTAGAATTTAGTTGGAAGTCAGTTGGAAGTCAGTTGGAAGTCAGTTGGAAGTCAGTTGGAAGTCAGGTAGAATTTAGTTGGAAGTCAGTTGGAAGTCAGTTGGAAGTCAGTTGGAAGTCAGTTGGAAGTCAGGTAGAATTTAGTTGGAATTTAGTGGAAAGTCAGTGGGAAGTCAGTAGGAAGTCAGTCGGAGATTGGCTAGCATGCAGAGCTGCACCAAATTTTTCTTTCTAGTTTTAGTAAATGAACCACACACTTTTGCCCCTGTACAAATCTTTAGTAAGACCTCATCTGGAATATGCCGTTCAGTTTTGGGCATCTATTCACAAAAAGGATATCAGAGACAACAAGCTATTGAGAGGCATACAGGAGCTCAGCTATAAGGAAATATTAGCTGAACTGAATTTATTCTCTCTTGAAAAAAAGGCAATTAAAGTGTTACTAAAGTCAGATATGTTTGTTATTTTAATTAAAAAACTATATATCTTATTTTCCTGCTCTGTGCAGCGATATTGCACAGCGTGGCCTCGATCCTCCTCTTCTGGGGTCCTTGGCAGAGATCTTGGCTCCTACTCTTTTTAGGGCAACCATAGCCAGCCGCTTGCTATGGGGAGAAATCAAGTCTGTGCGCCCCCAACCTGTGTCTATGGAGCCACGCTCCAAAGACTTACAAATCGTGACTGAGGCCTGCCCCCACTTCCTCTTTACTGCATTTAATTGACAGCAGCAAGAGCCAATGGCTCCTGCTGCTTCTCGAATGCTGTATGAAGAGGAAGTAAGGGGAGTATAGATACAGCCATGCACAGCCCTGATTTATTCTCCCCTCTCTTACTCTTCACACACGGGGGGGGGGGAGCACAGGGAAATTGAAAATGTTTTCATCTTAATTTAATTTAATTGCTTTAACCACTTGCCTACTGGGCACTTAAATACCCCTCCTGCCCAGACCAATTTTCAGCTTTCTGTGCTCTCACACTTTGAATGACAATTACTCAGTCATGCAACACTGTACCCAAATTCATTTTTTGTCCTTTTTTCCCCACAAGTAGAGCTTTTTTTTTGTGGTATTTGATCACCTCTGGGTTTTTTATTTTTTGCGCTATAAATGAAAAAATAACGAATATTTTGAAAAAAAACGCATTTTTCTTTGTTTCTGTGATAACATTTTGCAAATTATTTATTTTTCTTCATAAATTTTGGCCACAATTTATACTGCTACATATCTTTGGTAAAAATAACCCAAATGACTGGATATTATTTGGTCTTTGTGAAAGTTAGAGAGTCTATAAGCTGTGGTGCAAATCATAAAAAATTTATCAAACCTGATGTACAAGCCAGGAAAGTAAAAATACCCCCCCAAATGACCCCTTTTTTGAAAGTAGTCATTTTTTCCCCACAATTCTTTGCAAAATGAATATTTTTTTATTTTAATTTTTTCCACAAAATTGTCATTGTAATAGGTTATTTCTCTCACGTGGCATGTGTATACCACAAATAATGCCCCAAAATAAATTTTGCTACTCCTCCTGAGTATTACGATACCACATGTGTGGGACTTTTCCACAGTCTGACCACATAGAGAGGCCCAACATGCAGGGAGCGCCATCACGTGTTCTAGGTACACATCTAACTTGTTGACTACCTATTACACTTTTGAAGGCCCTGGAGCACCAGGACAATGACACGTGGCACTGATACGTGGCACTGATACGTGGCACTGATGAGAGATGCCACTAATACGTGGCACTGATGACACCTGGCACTGATGAGAGATGGCACTGATGACACGTGACACTGAGGACAGATGGCACTAATATATGGCACTAATATGTGGCACTGTTGACAGATGGCACTAATACGTGGCACTGATGACACGTGACACTGATGACAGATGGCACTATACCTGGCATTGATGACCCGTGACACTGATAACAGATGGCACGTGACACTGACAGGTGGCACTGATGACAGTTGCTACTGATATGTGGCACTGATGACAGATGGCACTAATATGTGGCACTGATGACAAGTGGCACTGATGTGGAACTGATGACAGATGGCACGATGTGGCACTGATAGGTGGCACTGATGACACATGACACTTATACATGGCACTGGGGACAGGTGGCACTGATGACAGGTGGCAGTGGGGACAGATGGCACTGACAGGTGGCAGTGGGGGCAGATGGCAGTGGGGGCAGATGGCAGTGAGGGCAGTGGGGACAGATGGCAGTGGGGGCAGTGGGGACAGATGGGCACTTTATTTTCATTTTTTTTTTTTTTTACACTAACCGCTGCATCTCTGCAGCCGTTCATCTCTCCCTCCTCACACGCTGTCTGTGTGAGGAGGAAAATCCGGCGATGGGAGATGATCTCATATGTTTACATATGAGATCATCTCTCATTGGGTACGTCGATCACGCTGTTAATGGCCGCTGTGATTGCCCGTTTACAGCGATCTGTGACTGGCTGTGTCCAGGGGACACGGCCAGCACAGAACTTCCCCATGCATGCCCGCGGCGGTGCACAGAGGGGAAGTTAAAGGGAGGACATCCAGCGATGGCCTCCCGGCAGATAGCGTCCGCTCTGCAGCCGTCTTTTGGCTATAGCGCGGGCGCAAAGTGGTTAAAGTGGTTGTAAACCCTTACAAACCACTTTGACCTACAGGTAAGCCTAGATTAAGGCTTACCTGTAGGTCCAAGAAATATCTCCTAAACCTATATGGTTTAGGAGATATTTGCCCGAAAACAGGCACTGCTGTCTACGGCGCATGCGCCGTAGACAGCGTCGTGCAGGCGCACTGAGCGCGGCATTCTCAACGATGGAGCTGCCGCGCGTGTCGGCTCCCGTGCGCATGCGCGGGAGTGACGTCATCGCGGCTTCGCCGAATGACAGCGGCGGAGCTGCGAGACCCCACCAAGAAGATGGATGCGGCGGACTACAGGGGACAGCGGCGACTTCGCTGGCTCCTGTGTCAGGTAAGTGACACATAATGGACTACTATGCGATGCATAGTAGTCCATTATGCTTTGCCTTTGCAGGGAATGAAAGAGGAAGTAAACTCATCAGGGTTTACTTCCTCTTTAAGGTAGATTTTTTTTTTTTTTAGGTTTAGTAACACTTTAAGGGGGGATATAATCACCATGTATGAATACATAAGTGGTTCATATAGTGAACTTGGTGTTGAGTTATTAACTTTCAGGTCATTACAGAGGACAAAGAGCCACTCTTTACAGCTGGAGGAAAAGAGATTTAACCTCCACATACAGAAAGGCTTCTTCACAGTAATAGCTGTATAGATTCCCTCAAGTACTAGTTCTGGCCAGCTCGGTAGTTATTTTTTTCGAAAAAAGATCTGGATGCCTTCCTAAGTGCACACAATATAACTAGATACTAAGATTTATAGGTAATAACAACAGCGGTATTTGATCCGGGGAATATGCTATTGCCTCCTGGAGGATCAGGAAGGAGTCTTTTCCCCCCCGGAGCAAATTGAATCATACTTTATTGGTTTTTATTTGCCTTCCTCTGGATTAACTGTGGGCAGAGGCGGCCCCTCCATTAAGGGCGCACGGGCGCTGCCCCCCCTATCCATGGCCACCCCCCATTCCAGAATCTGGCCCCATTCAGGATGCCGGCTGCAAGGATTCCAATGCAGGGTGGGTGTTTTTTTGAAGCACTTGATTAGAGCCAGAGGCTCTAATAGGCTTCAAAATAGTGAATATTCACTGATTGTAACACTGATCCTCCTCCCAGCCAATCAGGAAACGGGTCTTGAGACCCGTCACCCAATTGGCTTTAAGGACAGGCGATCCTATTGGATACCTAGGAGGAGGGGGGGGAGAGACGCACGACCGCTGAGATGGAGGAATAGAGGAGATGCTTATCCCACTGTCGATGCTTGATCCCACGCTGATGCCCAATCCGGCTGCTGATGCCCGCCACCTAGATGGAGTAAGACAGCAAGCGGTTTGCCGCCCCCCCCCCCCCCCAAAAAAAAAAAAACAGCTGCCACTGACTTTGCTTATAGGATTGTGTATATGGAGGTTTTTTATTTGTTTTATTTTTTAAAAAATTTTTTAATACTGATTGAACCAGATGGGACTGTCTTTTTTTTCAACCTGACTAACTTTGTGACTATGTAACAATGTTACTAGTTCACGAGTTCAGAACTTGTGGCGTTGGATCCTACATCTGCATTTATTATTTGTTGACATTTATATAAGACAGTTAAATATTTTCCTAGACTGTGCAATCTGAACACCAGGAACCACCTGTTCATTCCAAACTTATCTCAAGTGATCAACTTTTATTCATGTCATAAAATGTTAACTATTAGACGTAGTTCAGCATTTCTATTAAGTATACATAGGACACTGGGAACAAAAGGCTCTTATTGCTTATATCGATGTCATCTTTGTGGTGGGAAGGGGGTTAAAGGACTGTTTTGGCCATCTGAATATATGAAAACAAGGTTTGATAAGAGTGCAAATTGATTTAGTTCCCGGGCTGACAGCTTTTAATTTCTAACAACAGATGTTTGCTGCATAACAACTGATAGAAATAGTTTCCAGTGTTGAGTCACAGTGTGGAAATTGTATTTGTGAGAGACGTTCTGGTAGAGGCAGACAAATGTGTCTTATTTTCTGAGGAAGCATTCATTTACAAGAGCGGATGACATGTAATGGCACCAGTGACTGTTAAAAGCTAAATTGTTATTGTGTTCTCCTACGGACATGAAACGCATATTACTCCACTGTCAATACGTGTCAGCCTCTTTAAATGTCATCTTTTTAAAGCTTTGAATACATTTTTTTCTGATGAAATCCAAGTGCTGGCTATTTTGGTACTAGCTCTAAACCCATTACTAATAGTACGACTTTTGAGGTGGTAATGAGAAGTAGAAAAACATTGGAGGAGATTTACTAAAACTGGTGCACACAGAATCTGGTACAACCGTGCATAGTAACCAATCAGCTTCTAGGTTTTATTGTCAAAGCCTAGTTGAAAAAGCTGAAGTTAGAAGCTGATTGGTTACTAGGCAAAATAACCAATCAGCTTCTAGGTTTTATTGTCAAAGCTTAAAGTGGTTGTAAACCGTGGATGTTGTAAAAACAAAAAACAAAAAAAAATAGCTGCAATCGCATACTAGCACATTTTGAAATACTCAGCTTGGAACAAAGCCATCCAGCTCTGTACTGTCACTGCTGAGAAGGCTGACATGTGCCTCTAGTCTGTCTTCCAGGTTTGGGCACTCTGACTATGTGATTGGCCGAGGCTGCGATGACCTCATTTCCGGCATGAAGCTCTGAAGTTCTGGTAAGGTATGTTGGACCCTCAGAGCGCATGCGCCAGTGATGTCACCGGCTGCATGTAGGGTGAATATCTCCTAAATGGTGCACCTTTAGGAGATATTAACTTTACCTACCATAGGCATTATTATAGGCTTACCTGTGGGTAAAAAGGACCAAGCGGGTTTACTACTGCTTTGATTGAACAAGTTGAATTTAGAAGACGATTGGTTGCTATGCACAGCTGCACCAGATTCTGTGTGCACCAGTTTTAGTAACTCTCTCCTATTGATAAAAAATGCAAACTATATTAACATGAATATTGATAATTGGTCAGTACCAGTCATTTAATTTGGGTGGAGATTGCAAGGTTATTATTATTTTCAGGATTTATAGCGCCAACAAGATTTATAGCTCCAATAGTGTGCACAGGGAGACATTACAGTAACAATACAATTTAATACAAGAGGGTTATGAAGGCCTTGCTCCTGGGAGTTTACAATCTAATAGACCAGATTGAACCATTCACTAGTTTCTTATTTCCCCCAGCTGGTCCGGAGACATTGCCTAAGTACCCAAGTTTAGCTCTGTCTATTTGATGCTCCCATTATTAGTATATCTCACTAGTGATGGACGAACTTCCGACGGGACGTTTCACGAACGCGGCCAAAAGTTCCCGAACTGCAAAATTCGTGGTGGGCCTCATTGACTTTAATGGCAGGCGAACCTTAAAAACCTACAGGTCATATTTTCAGCCACAAAATACTTACTAGCTGTGCACACATAGTCCCACCACATGGAAAATGACATAACAAAAGTATTAAGGGAATCTGGGATCAACAATGACAAGCATTCTTTTTTTTATCTGTGAAATTTTGACAATTCAGGAGCGCATGAAGGCCATGGAGGAGAGGCAAGGTCAGGGCAGGCTATGAAGGGGGTGCAGGAGATGATCAGTGCCACAGTCAGGGCAGCACAGTCCTATGCCAGAGTCCCAGTGTGCCAACCTGTGCTTGAGCCCCTCCCTCTGCCCGGCCCTTACCCCCACCTATGCAGGGCTCCACTGCGGTGGTCCGGAGGTGCCAGTCCAGTGCTGATCCTCAGCCATTGTGCTGCCTGCTTATTCGCTTCTCCGCTGCTATCTCCCTCACTGACACCAGCACTGAGATAGAGACTGAGCACTGATACCAGCACCGAGATAGAGAACACTGACACCAGCACCGAGATAGAGTGCACTGACAACACACACGCACCAAGATAGAGAGCACTGACACCACACCAGCACCAAGATAGAGAGCACTGACACCACACCAGCCCCATGATAGAGAGCACTGACACCAGCACTGTGATAGAGAGCACTGACACCAGCACCGTGATAGAGAGCACTGACACCAGCACCGTGATAGAGAGCACTGAGACCACACCAGCATTGAGATAGAGAGCATTGAGACCACACCAGCATCGAGATAGAGAGCACTGACACCACACCAGCACCGAGATAGAGAGCACTGACACCACACCAGCACTGAGATAGAGAGCACTGACACCACACCAGCACCGAGATAGAGAGCACTGACACCACACCAGCACCGAGATAGATAACACTGACACCACACCAGCACCGTGATAGAGAACCCTGACATCACACCAGCACCGTGGTGGAGAGCACTGACACCAGCACCGTGATGGAGAGCACTGACACCAGCACCGTGATGGAGAGCACTGACACCACTCCAGCACCGTGATGGAGAGCACTGGCACCACACCAGCACCGAGATAGAGAGAGAGCACTGACAGCAGCACTGATACCAGCAACTCACTGCGGGAACCAAAAATATGACAACGCTCAACCTCTTCAAACAGGAGGGTACGGGCATTTAGTACTGTGTGCTTTTTTTGTACAAGGAAGTGAGCGAAAGGTAGAAAAAAGGTCCCTGTGCTTGATTAAATAAATCGTTTATAGAGTTATGCATATACATGGTCTACTGGTCACATGTGTTGAATTCCTCCGAGATCCATGCCTCATTCATTTTTATAAATGTCAGGTAGTCAACACTGTCGTGAGCTAGGTGAGTGCGCTTATCGGTCATGATCCCCCCTGCTGCACTCAACGTCCTTTCGGACAGGACACTGGACGAGGAGCAAGCCAACAGTTCCATTGCAAATTGGGCAAGCTCTGGCCAGAGGTCAAGCCTGCCCACCCAGTAGTCCAGGGGTTCATCACTCCTCAGAGCGTCCACATCGGCCATTAACCCGATGTAGTCAGACTCCTGTTGGTCTAGGCGCTCCCTGATGCTGGATCCAGATAACACCTGTCGATGGGTCGGCTGAAAGAATGACCTCATATCAGAAGTCACCAACACATCTTCAAACCGCCCTCTTCTTGGAGACGCTGTTGGATTGGTATCCGCAACTCTTTCTCTGGGAGTGGGAATTCCTCCTCTGGTAGCGCATACTAAAACAGAATGCAGCATTTCTCGAAGAAAGGCCTGGAAGTGCTCCATTCTGACAGCCCTCTGTGATGGTGGTAACATTGCCACCATTTTCTGTTTGTACGAGGAGTCTATGTACGTTGCCACCCAGTACTGGTCCTTGACCCCTATGCTTTTTATATGGGGGTCCCTGTCAAAGCACTGGAGCATGAAGGCCCCAATTTGCACTAAACTGGAAGCGGTGTGGTGGTCTGGCTCCTGCTCATCATCCAGGATAATGTCATCCTCCTTGTTCTCCTCTCCCCATCCACGCACAACAGGGATTCCAGAAAGGTTTAAAGCATGCTCTTCTTGCTCCTCCTCATCCGCCCGGCACCATCCTCCTCTGACTCCTCTTCAGACTCCTGTTGTTGACTTGTCTCAGATAGTGTAGCCCCCCTGGGAATTCATCCAGCATTGCGACTTCCTCATCTTCTTGATCCTGCTCCTCCATGGCTTGATCAATGACATGATGCAATGCACACTCCATAAGGAAGGCATAAGGTACCATTTGATATAAATAAAAATGCGGCGCTACCTAAAAGTGCTTATACATATACAATGAGTAATAATACCAACAAAAAAATGAAAATATAGTGCAAATGAGATGCTATCCACTACATGATAAATAAAGCATATATAGTGCAAAAAAAAATATATCTGCATAAATGATCCAAATACAAACGAACGTACAAAAAATATCTATATAGAGTGAAAGTACGTGAAAAAAATCAATCCAGCGATTAAATATAAATAATCAATATAAACAAGTGATTGTCCATAAAAAAAACGTGCACTGATGACTGGTAAACTTGCAAAAATAAAGTTCATGCAGAAAGTGTAGAAATCATTTCCCAAAAGTGACAATCCACTGCAAACTTCAGTGCTTAATGAGTGCACCACCTATTTCCCCCAGCCTCTCACCTCCAATAGCTGGTAAATAGGCACTGTGTATAATTAAAGTAGCTGCTGGCTCCTTATTCATTCAGTCACACTGCTCCACCGCTGTCAGTATCTCACTGTATGGCTATGTAGTACATGCCCTCCCAGTAACTCCAGGATGTCCAACCAATATAGGATAGAAGAACACAGAGGGGCTTTCATGTGTAGTATTTAGCTATTTTATTATATTTAAAAAGTAAAATCCACACTTACATAGACATAAACAGCAGAGTGTGCAGCAGACGCGGACTTCCGGTTTCGGCCGTAACCGGAAGTGATAGGTCCGACACCAAATTCCTTCCCTGACGCGTTGCGTTACACCACGTAACTTTTTCAAAAGTTTCACCTTTGAAAAAGTTACGTGGTGTAACGCAACGCGTCAGGGAAGGAATTTGGTGTCGGACCTATCACTTCCGGTTACGGCCAAAACCGGAAGTCCGCGTCTGCTGCACACTCTGCTGTTTATGTCTATGTAAGTGTGGATTTTACTTTTTAAATATAATAAAATAGCTAAATACTACACATGAAAGCCCCTCTGTGTTCTTCTATCCTATATTGGTTGGACATCCTGGAGTTACTGGGAGGGCATGTACTACATAGCCATACAGTGAGATACTGACAGCGGTGGAGCAGTGTGACTGAATGAATAAGGAGCCAGCAGCTACTTTAATTATACACAGTGCCTATTTACCAGCTATTGGAGGTGAGAGGCTGGGGGAAATAGGTGGTGCACTCATTAAGCACTGAAGTTTGCAGTGGATTGTCACTTTTGGGAAATGATTTCTACACTTTCTGCATGAACTTTATTTTTGCAAGTTTACCAGTCATCAGTGCACGTTTTTTTATGGACAATCACTTGTTTATATTGATTATTTATATTTAATCACTGGATTGATTTTTTTCACGTACTTTCACTCTATATAGATATTTTTTGTACGTTCGTTTGTATTTGGATCATTTATGCAGATATATTTTTTTTTGCACTATATATGCTTTATTTATCATGTAGTGGATAGCATCTCATTTGCACTATATTTTCATTTTTTTGTTGGTATTATTACTCATTGTATATGTATAAGCACTTTTAGGTAGCGCCGCATTTTTATTTATATCAATTTATACACTCACTTTCGGTGCTGAGATCACTGTTTTTATGCTGGCTGCTTCCTGCGCACATTATTTTGTATTCATTTAGTCTTCCTATGAATTATTAGGTGGAGCGCACTAGTTTTCCTTTTTACATAAGGTACCATGTCACTGATGGCGCCATGGCTGCGACTAACCAGTTTGGTGATCTCATCAAATGGCCGCAGAAGTCTGCATGCGTCGTGCCTGAGTAGCCACTGGCGCGGTGAAAGAAACCAAGCTCCCCAGAACCTGTTCTGCCGCAGAGTTCGTACAGGTAGTCGTTAACTGCACGTTTCTGCTGGAGCAGCCTATCAAGAAGGCTGAGTTCCACGTGTCGGGTAATTGCAAATGAGACATCTGACCGGCAGATTGTGTCGCAGCTGAATGTCAGCAAGGCAAGCCATGGCCGTGTAAGATCTTCTGAAATGGGCCGAGATTTTCCTTGCCTGCCGCAAGATGCCTTGGACCCCAGGGTATTGGACAACAAATCGCTGCACGAACAAGTTTAAGACACGTGCCATTCACGTGCCATTTTGCCCTGTTTCAATGCGCTAAGCAGATTGGCACCGTTGTCACACACCACTTTACCAACTGTCAAATTGAGCGTGTTAGCCACTGATCTGCCTGTGAACGCAAAGCTGAATGGAGTGCAGGGCCAGTTTGGCTCTTGGCTTTCAGGCACAGCAGATGCAGCACAGCATGGCAACGTCTCACCTGGCATGTCGAATAGGTTCTGGGGAGCTTTCGCAGCACAGCGGAAGAGACGCTAGCAGCGGAAAAGGAGGAGTCAGCTGAGGAGGAAAGGGAGAAGGATGGAGTAGGAGGAGGAGAAGAGCCAGGCCCGCATGCAATCAGTGGCGGTAAAAAACCAAATCTACACGGGTTACATGCTTGACGGCCGTCAGAAGGTTCACCCAGTGGGCAGTAAAAGTGATATACCTTCCCTGCCCGTGTTTGCTAGACCATGTGTGTGTGGTCAGATGTATCTTGGCACCGACACTGTGTGCCAGAGATACATTCACTTGCTGCTGAACATGGCCATATAGCTCTGGGATGCCCTTCTGTGAGAAATACTTCTTTCCTGGGATCTTCCATTGTGGTGTTCCAATGGGCACAAATTTTCGAAAGGCCTCCGTGTCCACCAGTTTATATGGCAGTAGTTGGTGGGCTATCAGTTCTGACAAGCCAGCCGTCAACCATTGGGCAAGAGGGTTATCAGGCGTCATCATTTTTTTTTTTATGCTCGAAAACTTGGCCCACAGAAGCCTGCCTTTTTGCAGAAAAACGTGAGGACTACATGATGGAAGGTGGAGTGGAGGACAATTGTGAGGGGAGAGGAGAAGGAAAAGTAGAAGACGAGGCTGGACGGTGGGAGCCTGGAGTGTGGCTTTGTGGGTTCCGTTGCTCCCACTGGGCTCGGTGATGGCAGCTCATGTGCCTTCTTAAGGCGGTCGTCCCTAGGTGAGTGTTGGGCTTACCGCGACTTATGCGTTGATGGCAAAGATTGCAGATGGCAACACTATTGTCAGCAGAGGACACGTTAAAAAAAGCCCACACTGTGAAGCCATGTGCCGGCGTCCTGGGAGCGCCAGATGTGACCGTACATGGTTGATGCCTCACTCCTGATACATTAGCAGTCTGCTTTGTCCATCCTGTGCAATGTAAGTTCCGCCTGCTTCTCTTCCCTATCTGCTGGTCCATATCTCCCTCTGGACTCCCCTCATCTTCCTCTCTTGTGGGCACCCACGTGACATCACTAGACACATCATCATCGACGTCACCTTCCCCACCGCTATAATTAGAGATCTCGGAGTAGGCAGCAACAGCGGGGACCAACCTCCTTGGGCTGATCTGGGTACTGTCCTCAGACTGCTGAGTGGCGGTTGTTGCTACCTCCTCTTCCTGATCCAATGCCAAGAGTGGCTGCGCATCGGCAATGTCTTGTGATGGATACGAAAATAATTCCTGTGACTCAAGCGGAAGGTATATGGTGCACACAGCAGAGAGTGAAGAAGAGGGTGCAGATCGAGAGGATGAGGAGGGTGGAGAAGAGTAAGGTTGAGTGAGCCACTCAACCAAGTCTGGTGCGTCCTTTGACGTAATTGCACACACCTTCTGCAATTTGCCACTTTGGCTCAAGCCTGTTGCTCCTGCCCTACCCCTACCACCCTTGCGGAAGGGCCTGCCTCTTCCTCTGCCTGTCATTTTTTTAAATGACCCTGTGACAAAAGTCTCTAGAGAAGTGCAGTATGTATGTGGAAGAAGGTATATAACACTGTGCTTCAATCTGTTGTTTTTGGGGGCCACTGGTCTATCACATCAGTTATAATACTTCTTTTTTAATTGTGTTTGTCACTCTTTGTAGTATCGCTGCTGAACCGCTCAGCAGTCACAATGCTGCACAGTGGAAATGCACTATACTATGCTTTCTATATGTGCAAGTATTTTATACGTGTATTACACCCCTATATACTGCACACCAAATAGTACACCTATACCAGTCCTTAAAAGGACCTTTGTGGACATAGTAGCTAGTGATTTGCAGACTGTCCCTCAGTCCCTACACTGATAAAAGACAGCTGCAGAATCGGTCAGCAGTCAAGTATAATATTCTTTCTATATTTGAAAGAAAGTATATTATACGTGTACAACCCTATATACTGTACACCTATACCAGTCCTTAAAAGGACTTTTGTGGATCTAATAGTAATAGCTAGTGATTAAACTGACTGTCCCTGCTCCACACAGTGTCCTGTCCCTACACTGACAAAAGGCAGCTGCAGAATCGGTCAGCCGTGCACTCAGCAATCCCCAGCACAGCAGTCAGCAGCAGTGCACCAGAACCCTATATACTGTACACCTATACCAGTCCTTAAAAGGACTTGTGTGGACCTAATAGCTAGTGATTTGTGTCACTACAGTCTGTCCCTGCTCCACATAGCAACCTCTCCCTACACTGACATAAGACAGAATGTAAAATGGCCGCCAGATCAGGTCTATTTATAAGGTAGGGGGAATGTCCAATTGTCCATGTGCTGAAATGTCTCAATTGGCTGTCCTGTACCCCACGATGGATGTGTCATCATGGGTCAAAGTTCTTTCACAATGTAAACGCATATGTCCACCGGGCGAACAGCGCCAGAAGTCCGCCAGTTTGGCGAATCGCGAACACGCAAAATTTGCCGCGAACCGCAAGGCCATCTTTATATCTCACCCTTCTTACAAAACTACCATTTATCTCACTGAAAAAATATGATTCTAGAAGAGAACCTTGATGGAGAGAATGCAAAAGCAGAGTTAAATACAATTGTGGACACAGCCCCTGAGGAGCATGAAAAACAGAACCTTCTGTCTCCTAGAATTACCCAATTAGAACTAATATCCTCCCTTTCAACCAAGATCATGTGAACAAATACCTAAGGATTTGGTCGTATGAATAGCACATGAAGGGATCTGGGGTTGCATTCTCCGCAGGAGTGAATAGGTAATTGTGTTTTTGTTCTCTCCATGGGACGCCCCTCCCCCCACCTTCTCCTTTATCTTCTACAGCTTAGGGGATACTTATCCCAAAAAATAGGGGTGATGGCATAACCAGTGTATACATTAAAACCAAAGGTTTTGTAGCCTTTCACCTTACCACTTTTTAATTCAATTAACGGATTTCTGTAACATATGTGGTTATGCTATCGGCAATATTTTTCTGGGATTACTATAAAAAAAATCAACAAGTTGGATATACACCTAGTGGTTAGTGTAGGAAAGGGTGGACCAAACTAGGCTGCTCTGCTTAGGTGGTACTTGCCTCTCTAATTCCATGGGCAGACAGACAGGTGTCATATACTTCTAGAATTTTCTGCCTTGTGCTGACACTTTATTGAGCTTCCAACCTCCCCTCCCTGAAATTTATAGATTGTGGCATTTTGTGGGGAAGATCTGGTTTTGCTTGATATTTTATAGGCTGTTACATGAGTTTTATGATTTAGGCATTGTTCTGTTTTATTTTATTCTTTCAATTTCAAGAATGTTATAGTGATCTTTTAAAACCATTAAAGTGTTTTCTTTATTACTATTTTATTGTTGGCTATTATTGTCTCTTGGTGCTGGTTGCAGTCCCATAGTATTTCAGGCTTTCTATTACTCTTTATCCATCCCAGTAAAACCATTACCATAGCTTGGTTTTCATTTAACCTGGTTTGAGATTGTGGGTGGGTGCATTAGCATGCTAGACAAATTATCCTGGACATGGGTCACAGATTGATTCTAAGTATTCTGATTTCCGAACAGCACTGTGGACTAGGCTATGGTTAGGGTGGCTTCACACTGCCCTGGTGCAATCCTGCATGTTTTGTGCAGATTAGTGGTGCTTTCCTATAGACTTCTATGATGTCCCATGGTTTTGGTGCAATTTCAGAAATCGCACAAAAAGTGCAGCATGCAGAAGTTTTCATTCCCATTCTGAAAGGCACCAAAACCACAGGACCTTATAGAAGTCTATAGAAAAACACAACTAACCTGTACAAAAACAGCAGGTTAGCTGGGTGTTAGCAAGAGCACAGCAGGGTAGTATGAAGCCACCCTTATGCACATTTCTTAAATTAATATGAGCATTATGTTTCTACAGTAGGTGTAAGACATGCACATGCCTCTCTACCTCTCTATAGGTAGAACTTTTTTGCAATTTATTTATTTTATTTAGTCAATGCCACCATATTGTGCACACTTATGCCGCGTACACACGATCGGACTTTCCGCCAGACAATTCGATTGTGTGTGGGCTCCAGCGACTTCTTTTTCCCAAAAGTCCAACGGACCTAGAAATTAAACATGTTTCAAATCTATCCGACGGACTAAAATCGGGAAAACCGATCATGTGTGCGCTAGTTCGACGGACCAAATACGAAGCAAGGGCAGCTATTGGCTACTGGCTATTGAACTTCCTTGTTTAGTCCTGTTTATGTCATCACGTTCAAAATGGACTTTGGAACAGGTCATGTGGGGCCAAGTCCGTTTGTTCAAAAGTCCGTCGGAACTCCACCGAAGGTCCGACGGGAAGACCGTCGGACCTAGTCCGTCCAAAAGTCTGGTCGTGTGTATGTGGCATTAGAGATTACATAAATCGAGGATGAGATAGAGAAAGTTAAGAGGCTGGATAGAGATAGAAATAGAGAATGGTAGGGATGGATGGAGGTAAGGATAGAAGAAGAATGGCTAGAGGGAGGAATAGATAATAAAGGCACAGATTTAAAGAGTGATGGGGGGTGTAGCCAGGGGTAGGAGGGAAGAGTATGAAAAGATGGATGGATG
Organism: Lithobates pipiens; assembly: GCF_037356315.1. Lineage (NCBI taxonomy): Eukaryota > Metazoa > Chordata > Amphibia > Anura > Ranidae > Lithobates > Lithobates pipiens. Next base: position 303,254,680 of record NW_027507718.1, read on the forward strand.
TATGAATTTATGGATTGACGAATGGTATAATAGCTAGAAGAGGGACGTAGGTCTGACTCACAATGATCTTAGATATTCCTGAAAAACATATTGGCCAATAAAAACATTAGATCATTTTTAATATGTTGATGACGTGTGCAGAAGTGAGCTCCTTTGCAATTCTGGTGGTGATCCTCAACCAAAATTATTGCCTTTAATTTGTTTCCATTGATGGATTGGTACTTCACCAAAATTGTTGTTTTATAACAAAACATCATATATAATATATATGATACAACTATTCGTTAACAACACATTAGTAATGTAAAACACACTGCTAACCATTAACCACCACTCATCACAAGAAAATACGTTTTGTGAATGGGCTACATACCGTAGTTAAATTTCAGTCTACTACAATGTTTGGGGTGTGTGTTAATGGTATTCTATGTGATTTTATAAGAGGACAACTACATTTATTATATGATTAAAGTAATGCATGTGTGCTCAAAACAATGGAGATTTCTTTAATGGGCGGATAATTTTTTGAAAGATGATTTTTTGAAAGATTCGGTATACTGTGATAAGTATAGAGAATAATATTCATCCCAGGTGTATTTGCCGAGCTAGAGACCAGATGGCCATTTTTCGTTATGACTATAACTGATGCATATGCATCTACATTACAGGCAACAACAGCTGGAGAGGATGCTAACATTAGGAGGCAGTGGGAGCATGCATTGTCTGCATCTTAGGTCTGCACTAAAATTAGGAAGTTTTGTGTGGAGGGCAACGAGGAACCAAATACCAAGTTTATATTAAAAGAAGCAATACCTATTAATGAACTAACAAATACACTTAATGACCATTATTTTTAGTTCCAAGACTGCCTTTGCTGTAACTCAGCTCTGTCAAACTAAAGACTTGATAAAAAAAGTAAATGCAATTATGTAAATGATCTTCTAACAACAGTGTCATTTGTGAATGTTATAATATGCACACAAAGGCTGCTCTAGACGCAGACACCTGTGGCATGTTCCTTAGATGTTATATTGGGTGCCTTAGGTCTTTGGTCAGTGATCAGCATACATAAAGATTTTTATTATTTAGATCTGGTAAACTGCTGTTGTTTTTGCCCTTTTTTATGCCCAATGCCATCCATATACTGTTGCCGTATGAATTCATGATGTGTTTTAATATCAGCACATCACCAAATATCCTTCCTACAATGTCTGGAGCTCATCTTCTCCCTGCAACTGCCTATCAGGATGTGGTGAACAGTAGGAAGTGTGCCTGCAGCACAGTGCAACAATATAGAAGGGGGTGTTGAGTGTAAAAAGTGGGCAGTTGTTGAATAGTTAGAATGATGACTGAAAAGGGTTACTTGTTCAGCAATGGCTTAACAAGTGAGATAATGGCTAAAGGAGGAGATAGTGGGCTTTAAATGTTGCCTGCCATGGGTGAATGATAAAGCCTATATAGGCATGCCATGGGAATAAGAGCTTGCCATCTAACTATGTCCTTACATCTAAACCTATATTTTGGCCACATTCTTTATTTGCCACAGGAAACAAATGTACTACTCCCTACCCCATTATCTGCAGTAGCTCAACTCTTTTAGGAGCCATTCACATCTGCATGTTCTATGTACTAGCTGATGTATGCACATTTTAGGTCTATTTTACACGTGTTTCCATTGAATTCTATGTTACTGGAATTTTGATGGAAACTGTACCAAGGATATACAGTAGCAAGCAGGGCTTTGTAATGCACTGCACTCACAATACACCTAAAATGTGCAGTTGTGAATGCAATCTTAGATCTTAACACCCCTGCCCTACACCTTCTTAGAAAATACTAATGTACATTTTTAGGGTTGCTTGCCAGCTGCCTTGTTATGCTTGTGGAGGCAGCATAATGACAGTTGGTTGATATATTTCTGTGGCATAACTAGAGACAAAATCAGCTAGGTGTTGCAAAATACTGCTTCCCCATTGTAACATTCTAAGTGTAGATATGTTCTCTTTTGATCATTTCCACAAATGTGTCTATATTCATCCATGAATGATATTAAAACTTTTATTTCAAAATCATTTTTGTAATCCTAATACACCTGAGAAAATATTAATGTGATATTGTTTAAACATTACATAACCTTTTGTGACAATTTGAGCAAAACCTGGATGCGAGTTAAAGCTAACTGAGTGTGACAGGTCTTTAGTCAGGTGCAATGAAAGAACCAAGAAGTGCTGTTTTCACCACAAATGCCAAAGCTACCATTTCTCATTCAAAGGTTTTTATTGAAAGATCAACCTGTGGTAACAAGCATGGGCATCTGCATAACTTTTTTCAGGGGGGGGGGGGGGGGGGCATAATTTTAAGGTCATCCATGCTCTGACTCTTTTCAACAATGTCATTATCACATTATCACAGTCAGAGACTGCAGACGTAGTACAGGAGATGATCAGAGACTCCGGACATGGCACGAGATGGTCAGAGACTGCAGACATGGCCCAAGAGACTGTCAGAGTGTGGACATGGTACAATAGACTGTCAGAGACTGCATACATGACCCAAGAGACTGTCAGAGACTGCATACATGGCCCAAGAGACTGTAAGAGACTGCGGACATGGCACAAGAGATGACCAGAGTCTGCATACATGGCCCAAGAGACTATAAGACACTGCAGGCATGGCACAAGAGACTCTAAGAGACTGCATACATGTGGGGGGTGACAGAGAGAGACAGCGGGGGTGACAGAGAGAGAGGAGTCTGACAGAGGGGGTGACAGAGAGGGGGGTGAAAAAGACAGATGGGTGACAGAGAGAGGGGGTTGACAAAGAGAAGTGATGGGGGGTCAGAGAGAGGGACCCCTAGCCCTGTCTGCAGTCCCTAAAGTGCCTCTATGTCCCAGTGGTGTGTGTAATGCTCAGTATGGTACCTTGCATGCCAGTAGAATGTCCATGATGGCCAGCACTGGCAAGACCCATTTAGATTCTGGGTGAAGACAGGAGGTGCTCTGTTCCTTCCATTGGATCTATGATGTGACATGGAGTGGTCCCTGGCTGCCCGTCCTTGTTCTCTGATCCCCCAGTCAGTCTGTCCTCCAGGCCTGGGAGCAGTGAGGAGATTTAAGGAGCAGTGAGGGGATTTAAGGAGTCCAAGGGTTCCAGGCTCTGGGAGATGTTGTGCCCGCTGTTCCTGTTATCTTGCTGCTCTCCTTTCCCCTGCTTCCGTCTCCTGGGCCGCTTGCTCGCACTATGAAGACCGGGTGATGTCATCCTGCTCACCCCTTGAGGCCTTCACTGTCCCGCTCCTCGCACCAGCTGTCACCGGCCTTGCTAAACTGTGTACAGGTGCGAGCAGGGCCAGCGCTAGGATAAAGACAGAGTGGGGAACTTCTGATCCGATCCCTGATTTCAGGGGGGTGCACTTGCCCCTACCTGCGGATGCCCATGGTAACAAGTATAATGTATCACTTAAAGGTATTTTAGTAGTTACATGTAAAATAAAGAAGCAGGTTATGATATTGTATTAATATAACACACAGATGGTAAAATTCGTGTCAGATAAGTTCCCTTTTTATCAAAATGATACAGAGTTTTCAAACTGTTTCAATATTAGCTTACATTAATATTTAGAGGATCATTATCTGTTAATGAAAGAAAATTAGATCTATTTGTGTCTGAGTTCTTATGTGTGTTTAACATTTGAATAAACTATATGTATCAAACTACTGAGTGTGATATTTTAAATATTCAATATCACCTATTGCTGTTAGGTACCTTATGAAATGATAATAAGAGAGAAATAAGGAAGAGAAGAAAAAAGAAATAAAATAAAATAAAGCAAAGGTGGGGGGGACAGAGGGCATGTGGTGTTCCGAAGGCATAATCTATTCTTATAGTTTTATCATTGTTGAATATAAAAATGTTAGTTCCATGACTAGACAACATGGTGGTCAAAGTTTATAGGTAAACAATGTGTGATCCATGGTTTCAAAGCTACCATTTTAAATCTTGGATTATGCAACACTTCTCAGTAGTGCTGCTTTGCTTAATAGATTGTACAAAAAATCTTTGCTATAGATCTTTGTTGCTTCTGAAATGGTTGTGTTACTGATTGCTCAACACTTATACTACCTGATTATCTTATTTTCTGATCTGTTATATTGCTTGCAAAAATGGAAAAGTATTTAGCCACTGTAACAATCGTGGATCACCACACCATGTTTTACATATAGGACTAGGTAACAATCAATAATACAGTATGTAACCAATTATTTTAATGCAAACCTGTACCAAGTGACATAAAGCACAATTTGCAAGCTTTGACAGCAGTCTAAGCCACATAATTTGATCATTTAAAAAAAAATTGTACTCAACTGAAAATTACTGTCACTTTTTTTTTTGAAAATCAGGATGGTGTGTTAGGTTTTTAAATTGAGCCCACGGGATCATGCTGATCCTGCATTATTGATACTTTCTGGGTCACTGACCCAGAACATATCAGCAATCAGAACACCAAACATGCATATGTGTTTCAGGTAAGTGACTCAAAGCATAAAGTGTAAACTCTCTTACTTGTGTGCTTAAGGCCACAAGCTGTGCTTTTGGGATGCCTAAGACCAAAACTTTTGTTTTGTTCTGGATAGGGTAGGGAATGGCTGAGACCACCCTGTTTTTTTCCCTGCTGTTTGTATTCTGTTGGCAGATTTAATTTCACTTCCTTTTTTAGAGACATAACAGGAAGTAGTGGAAATCTCTCTGTTGTAAGGGAAATCCTCCCTTAGACTATTGTCATTGGAACATGTTTCCCTGTTATACCATTTCTCCTGTTAGGTGACAGCTACAGAATTTTGGATTTCCCATCATATTTTGACCTGGTGACACTGCAGATACATAAAAAGCAATAAAAACTTAGTAGAGGTTGTAACCTTTCAAACTCTATCAAACGTTTAAAAAAAGATACAGTTTGGTGATAGCAGTTTGAAGTGTTAACAGGTAAACATTTTTGGTAGTGAGATTTTGTATGTCTCTTCTGGCAAAAAAATCCTTTTGCCTGTCTTGCAATTTGTTTTTGTCTGTACACTGACTTTAGTACTTGTATAATGCAGAGTCTGTTGAAGGCACCTGTAAGAATGGAGCCATGTGGTGGGATAATGTAACCTGTGGCCCTCCAGCTGTTGAGGAACTACAAATCCCATGAGGAATTGCAAGCTGCTGACAGGTACAATCATGACTCCCAACGGCAGAGGCGTGATGGGAGTTGTAGTTCTGAAACAGCTGGAGGGCCACAGGTTGAGCCCTCATGATTTAGATCAATGGCTCAAGAAATAAAATGCCAAAACCAGAAGAAAGAAAAAAAGAAGATGGCAACAGTGGGGACAGAGCAGTGCAAGGAGCGTGTACCTTCTGGTATCACTGGAAGAGGGCTGTGCACATTGCACATTAAGTAAAATACTGCCATGGTCACCCCCCCCCCCCCCCCCCCCCATACAGTTCTGCTTTAAAAGCAAAGGATCAATATGAAAATGATCCAGTTAACATGTTTAGACAAAAGAGATTGACCTCTGTATATCTGAGCACACCAAAAGTAAATACATGTTCTTGGTGAGGATAGTCCCTAAAATATAGTAAATCACCCAGCATAACCAAAAAATAACATTTTTCAGACATTTTCTATTTCCTAACAGGGTCTTCTTGCGTTGGTGCATCTAAAAATAGTAGTAGTAGGAGAGTGGAAATGAAGGGAGAAAAGGAAAGCATGAGCCACATACGTTCAACGCAAATTCTGAGTCTGTGCTTCTGACATCATTGTTTCCTGTTCGGTATTTTTGTTCACATTGTGATTTAATCTGGTTTAGTCACTTTCAGAGGATGCCAGATAACATGCCAGTGGTGTGTTTTTTTCCTTTGCTTTAAAATAGAACTAGAGGAAACATTTAAGAACAAAGAGAACACTTGCAGTAACAGATCTGACTTTTTCTGGTACAGTATATCGTCAACAGACAGAGTTACATTTTCGAAGGGTTTTTCCACCAGCAAACCTTGACAGGAGATCCCTAAGTGTTTTTCAACTCTAGAGAAATATTGACACATCTCATGCTTTACTAAGGTTTACATAACTAAAAGGAAATTAAACAACTCACAGATATTAAAAAATGAATCATGATGAAACGTGGCAATAACTTTATACAAAATACCTTAAAGGCACTACACATGAAACTACATAGGGCATTGGGAGTAAAAACGTACCCAGCCTTGCAGCGATGCAGCTTTTATAACTTGCCAGTGCATGAGCTGTAATTCTTTTTTTTGTGCATAGATTTACAGTCTTCTCGCATTGATACACTACTCAAGTTCTAGATATGCCTGCAAAAAATTAGTAGTGTAAAGGCAACAAATAGGAAAGCTACCAACAGTCCCCTTCTATTCCTTAGAGCCAACCAAAATAAGCCAAGATCAATGGAAACCACCCAATGTACAGTACTACTGATCCATGCCACTATGTGGCACCAGGGATTGCTTCAACTGTAGTATATTTGTTCTAGTTGGGAGAAGGGCATGAGCATAATAATGGCATCGCATAACAGTAGTGTTGATTGGGTAATGGTTATGAGATACTTTGTAGCAAAGAGTACAGCTTAGTGAGAACTGGCCAAACAGGATAGCACAATTTGTTTCCATTATGAAATTATTTGAAAGAAGAATTGTCTTGGGCCATTGTTGACCAACAAAAACCAAACACATGCATTTCTTCTAATATAGGAGAATAGTAGAATTTGCTGTGGTGCAATAAAGGCTGCCTGAGATAGCCTCAGAATACATGATGCCCACTAAGTACAGATAGGTGATGGCTGGGTACTGCTGAAAGGATTTTAAACATTAAATCGTGAAGAGTAAAGAATACTGTAGGGATCAAGATCAAAAGATGAGCTTTATAATTACAGCAGGGTATTGTAAAAAGACATAAATATTTACTGTTCTTTTAGTGCGGGCCTTTACTGTAATAGAGGTGATCTTTACTGTAAAATCCGTAAATAGTCACACTAGTCCACAGAAACTAGTTCTAGTTGCCTCAATAAATTGTTATACCAAAAGGATTGGGTAAGAGATCACTTTTTTTTTAAGAGCCTTTTCACACCTAGCCACGGGGGGTGTCGGCGCTAAAGCAGCGCTAAAACTACGCTAAAGCTCCACTTTACTGTAATTTTAGCGCTATTCGACCGCTAGGGGCCAAAAAAAGGGGTTAAATCTGCCCACAAAATGCAGCTGGAGCTGTGTTTTGCTGGCCAGATCGCAGCGCTGCCCCATTGATCTCAATGGGGAGCAGCGGTGAGTTCACCGATCCTTCACCGCTCCAAAGAAGCTGTTCCAGTACATTGGGAATCAGTGGCCCAGAACAAGTTTGCAGATTTTCGAAAATAAGAAGTCCTTATTTGTTGAATTTTCCAAGTCATAGCTCAGTGTATTAAAGTCTGATTCCCTTTAACATGAAATCCCACCTTACACCTAACTAGCCTTAAAACTGTCCCCTCCCCTCTCCTAACACCAATGCTAACTAATCTGTGTTATAAAGATGTATATATATACCTAAAAACAAAATAAGGCTGAATGTACCCTGTGAGGCACCTCCATGCATACAAAAATACAGAGTCTTGCCTGTGGGACTTTAGATGAAGAACGACACAGCCAGTAAAAACAAAGTAGAAATTTATTGCAAGTAGTATCAATAAGGTAATCTGAAAAAAGTTTTCATGTTGCCAAACAAATTGGCCCAACTATACATGTACAATCCATAGTAATATACAACATTTGTAAATCCATAGTAATTGTAACATAGCATATTGAGTTACCCAGCACGTTTTCGGGAGTATGTTATCACTTCTTTAAGGATGGATGCATATACACATATCTAAAGGGTAAAATAATAAAAAAAAATTATAACATGGATATTAGGAAGTATAGTATATGTATACACATCATGTGGGGATCACGTTTGGGGATCTATACTTTTGAAATTGCATGATATTGCACGTCTAACCCAAAGGCAGCCACCAGGGACATCTTACTGGGAGCTGCGGGTAAAGAGCCAGAGGAGACCATAAGTGCAAGTAGGACAGAGTGTAATTCAGGGCCATCAGGGCAATTCAGCAAAGCCTCTATGGTGGTGACTAGAGAGAAAAGTGTGTGTGTATAATAATAGTGTACAAAATAAAAAGTAGCAAACATAACCTGTTACAAACAAAGATGGCACAATTGTGAATACATATAACCTACTTCCTAATATCCAATTTATACATTTTTTAATTATTTTACCTTTTAGATATGCGTATATGCATCAACCCCTGAAGAAATGAGAACATGCTCACGAAAAGTATTGGGTCACTCAAGATGCTATGTTACATTTCCTATGGATTTACTGTGAAATGTTGTATATTACTATGGATTGTTCATGCATAGTTGGGCCAATTAGTTTGGCAACATGGAACCTTTTTTCAGATGATCTTATAAGTACTAAATGCAAAAAATTCTACTTTGTTTTTACTGGATGTGCTGCCCTTCATCTAAAGTTCCATGGGCAAAACTCAATATTTTTGTTTAAATTTACCTATTTTCAGGTACCTCAGTCTGGTCACATGATCTCCCCTGTGTCAGCCAGCAGTGGCTGCCGAGGAGAATGCTCTGACAATGGCTAGTAAAGCCTGGAGTGGTGACGTCACCCATAGTCTTCAATGCCCCATCTGTTGTTGCCTCTCCTTCCTCTCCCCTGAAGCCACACTGGCTGACACAGGGGAACTGGATCAAGTGACCAGACCAGAGCAAGCATCTACATCTTACAGGTTAATAAGAATGGGTGTTAGGAGGGGGGAACAGGACAGTTTGAAAACTAGTTACGTGTAAGCTGGAAGTCCATTTTAAATGCTACACTGGAGGTTTTGATACTTCATACCATATTCAGATGCCACCTAAAACTGTAACTGTACAAAAAAATTCAAGCAACTCTGTCACTATACCTAAACAACACACCTGCTGATAGGTGTAAAGTTCAAGTATCTAGAGGGGCAAAAACTTTTACATGACACAGTATCTTCAAAATTACACAACTTTTAAAATTATTCAGAAAAAAGTACCTGCTTTGTGTGTTGTAATCCATCCAAAAAATTGAGCTATAGAAATATGCATCCATATATGACCTTGCCCCATGTACAATGGAAACCCCCCATTTTATAATTTGAAATGTATAGAGTAAGCACACGACATACCGAGAATGCTTTTACAGTAAAGTTATATTCAGCACATAAGCACTATTATACAATAGGTACAGAGATCCAAGTATGTCATATCACATCAGGTATAATAAATCTTATGTCACATTATGCTTGATGTGATATGACATGCTTATGCAATAGGTAATATGAAAATTCAAGAATTTTAATATAAATTCTAAAATAAAGCCTGTTTTTTTTCAGTTTGGATCCGTCAGTGCTGCTTAGGTGTGTTTGAATCCTGACTTTTGACTAATATATATATATATATATATATATATATATATATATATATATATATATATATATATATATATATATATATATATATATATATATATATATATATATATATATATATTTTTTTTTTTTTTTTCACAATTTTAAAATCATATGCCTAATTACTCCACAAAAAAAAAAAGATGAGTAATTTAGATAAACACTTCATCTGCTTGATTAACCTAATTTTTACAGATCAAAAAACCTCTTCAGGTCAACAAAAAACACGTTTAGCACTGTATTAAGCTTTGATGGCACACAAGGTAATTATGTGTTATGTTGAGGTCTCACTAATTAGTTAAGAAGCATTGATAAGAACTGTGAGTCAGGCTGATTCAGCATTCTAAGGCCGCGTACACACGCGGGGACTGTTCGCCCAACTTTGTCCGTCAAACAGTTTCGGCAAACAGTCCGCTCAAAATTAGCATGGACGGACATGGCCACACACGACGTACGAACAGTTTGCTGAAACCGTGCGCGATGACGTGAACGGCACGTACGACGGGACGAAAAATACGACGTCCTATACACTGCATTATAACTTTCGGCGTGTAAAGCCTTTCTGAGCATGCGCGGAACTTAGTTTGTCGAACAAGCCTACACACGAGGGAACTGTTCGCTGAAACAAGGTTTCAGCGGACAGTTTTTCGGAAATTCCGAAAAACCTTGTTCAGCGGACTGTTCGCTGAAACTGTCCGCTGAAAGCCCACACACGAGCGGACTGTTTGCCGAAACACTGTTCAGCGGACAAAGTTGGGCGAACAGTCCCCGCGTGTGTACGCGGCCTTAGTGTGGCGAGCATAATATGTTAATAGTGTGTTTATAGGGAACGACGAGCATGCAAAAGACAAAAATGAGAACTAGAGGCAAAACACCATATTACTACATAGGAAAAATCATAGACACAGCTGCTTTTACTGTGTTTATGATTTTACATTTTTTTGCTGCTTGGCAGAAATTCTAAGGATCCATATTAGCTTTTTGGTATGCTATAACAATACATACTTGCCTGTAATATAATGATTCTGTGTATATTCAGGAATATTCACTGGAGACTAATTCAGGGATGATAAAAGGTATAGCAGCATGAAACTGGAGGTCTTGATGTTTTATGGGTTTTCGACTTTCAGTTGGAGGGCGGTAAAACCACATGACTAATTCACATTTATACCCCCCTTATGCTGCAAAGACAGTGGACAGGGAAGTACACATTCAAGAGAATATGATTGTGCCACAATCACCATGCAACATTGTATAATGCCCTTGGTTATGGTGTGGTGGTAAGGGCTTTTTAGAGTTAAAACAGGCAATGAGGAGGCAACATAATACCTCTTCACTGCCTGTTAAACACACTAAAAAGTGATCGTTATTCTGAGGGCTACTACACGTTTAAACAAGCCCTAGGTTTGGCCTCCAGATGAATAACTAAATATATTGCTGGAGTGCATAAATGGGAGCTGTGTGTATTTCAGTCCATTCAGACCTGAGATTTACATTTACACACACATTTACACACACAGTGCAGCCAGCCTGGTGACCTGACTTTTTTCTCCTGCAGATAAGAAACACAGTTAGGTCATCATTTTGCCTCACCCTGTGAATAGACACAGAAGTAGCAGCAACAGACTGTTAAGGTGATCTCTCTGCTCTCTTGTCCTGTCAGCATGGGCTCAGAGGACAACTGATTGAACCAGAGATTTTGATATCTGCATGAAGTTCAGCTTTAAATTTTAATTCAGGAAGTTCTGGATTCGATATTTAAAACTAGAAAAATCGCCAGTTAGCTATAACCTGAATATAATTGACTGATTATTTTGGTTGTTATGTAAGGTCTCATTTACATGGTCATCAATTTAGTAAAATGTGCCATATGAGGTCAATGACATCATGCCTTTTTGTACATGAAGCAGCAGTGAGGGGAACGCATTGGCCATAGCTGACGGGGATGGGATCATGTCAGTTTCCTACAAGTTCTGTTGAACTGGGTCCAGACCGAGTTTTCACTGTGCACAGCTTACGCTTGGCTCTAATTGTCATGCATTGTCCTTATTTATAACTTAAAGTAGAACTATAGGCAAAACTTTTTTTATTTTTTTTTATTTTGGATAGAGCAAGGGAGGGTTATAACCCCTGTAAGGTTTATTTTTGCCATCTACATCCCAATGGAAAGCTTGACCTTCACTTTCTGTCCCATAGCCAATACAGGAAGTGAGAAGACATCACTACAAATTAAGGGAATCCGTAGGGGGCCCCCAGTTCACCAGAACTAGTGCCTCCATTGGAAGATTTTGCCTATATTACTTTTCTAAGGACAACCAAAATTTGGGGATTTTCTTTTACTTTCACTTTCAATGATAATGGTAAATGGGACAAATAGAGAGGGTGAATCTCCCTAATGGGGACACAAACAGCAATAAAAACCCGACAAGTGTTCTAATCCCTCTCCACTCTATCCATAACTAAAAAATAGTTTTGCCTTTAGTTATACTTTAAAGCCTAGTATACACGGGCTAAATGTCATGCAGCAAGGCAACATTGGGCCCTTGTGCATTGGAGTTGGTCCGACAGAAGTCAGCAGTTCAACCAGCTACTTTTGAAGGAGCATGACCGAACAAGGTCTGTTGATCGGCTCCTGATCAGTGCTCTCAGCCAATGGCTGAGAGCTCTGACTAGTGTGTTCTGGTGGGGGAAGGCCATCCCTCTGTCATAACACAATAGAACAGCAGGAGAGATCACTGTACTAACATCAGATAGTTAGTACAGTGGCTCCTCCTGAGCTGTCAGTGTTTTTTCTGTCAGCCCAGCCCTAGTGTGTACGAAGCTTAAGACAGATACCAAGCAATATTTTCCTCCACACAGCTGATTTTATAAGAGAATACTGGCAACGAGGGCAGCCATTAGGGGGGACAGCCCATACACATATAGGGTGCCCAGGTGTCCCCAAGGGGCCCATGTGCCCGGGCCCCAACCAATGAGTGTTTGCTGCTGTAGTAACTAGCAATTGCTAAAGCAGGGTGGCCACCGGGTGAGCCGATGCAGCTCACCTAGGTCCAGCTGCAGGGGAAAGGTGGAGTGATATCATCTGCACTCCACCACTCCCTGCAGACCAAATGCTGGTTAGGGTGCCATGCCAGTTGCAGTTCAGTTGTGTTGAAGAGCTGCACTGCGTGTAGCCTGCAGGACTGTTCCGTGCTCAATGTGGACTGGTCTAGAGACAAGTTTTTAGACATCCCAATGGTAAATTGATTGATAATGTTGCTGGATGTGGGCCTGTTCTGTGGTTGTCTCTTTGTTGGATTGGGCTGTCTCTTTGCTATATGGGGAGACTCCTTACTATTTGGGGATGTCTCTGTTATATTGGATTCTCTTTGCTGGATTGGGATATCCCTTTGCTGAATATATGAGGATGTTTTTTTTCTGGATGGAGATGTCTCCTTTCTTGAACATATTGGGGAGGTCTCTTTGCTGGATGAGGATGTCTCATTTCTGAATATATGGGTCTCTCTGTTTGCTGGATTGAGATGTCTCTTTGCTGAATATATGGGGATATATCTTTGCTGGATTGGGATGTCTCTTTGCTGAATATATATGGACGTCTCTTTGCTGGCTTGGGATGTATCTTTATTGAATTTATGTGGATGTCTCTATGATGGGTTGGGATGTTTCTTTGCCTGATTGAAATTTCTATTTGCTGGATTGGACTGTCTCTTTGCTGAATATATGGGTCTGTCTCTTGGCTGGATTGGGATGTCTATTTACTGGGTTGGGCCATCTTTGTTGAATATATGGGGATGTCTCTTTTAATGGATTGGATTCATTTTCATATAGTAAGTTGTAAGAGTGTTAAAACAAAAGTGGGTGCACTGAAGGACTCGGGAATGTTAGTGGTCATGCCCGGGGAGCCCAGGCCTAAAGTTATGTAAGGGGTCACAAAATTTCTGATGGCTGCTCTGCTGGCAACTGACACATTTACAAGACTATATTGTATATATGTGGCTACATGAGATTGTATAACATAAATAGCAGGCATATTTATGCACCCCAAGTTCACAACTGTCACATACAGCCAACCATAGTAATGTTTGTGGCTGTTTGAGGGTTACATAGTTACATAGTAGGTGAGGTTGAAAAAAGACACAAGTCCATCAAGTTCAACCTATGTGTGTGATTATAGGTCAGTATGACATTGTATATCCCTGTATGTTGCGCTTGTTCAGGTGCTTATCTAACAGTTTTTTGGAAACTAGCGATGCCCCCCGCTGAAACCACCACCCGTGGAAGGGAATTCAACATCCTTGCCGCTCTTACAGTAAAGAACCCTCTATGCAGTTTAAGGTTAAACCTCTTTTCTTCTAATTTTAGTGAGTGGCCATGTGTCTTATTAAACACCCTTCCACAAAAAAGTTTTATCCCTATTGTGTTGTCACCAATCATATCCCCTCTCAAGCGTCTTGTCTCCAGAGAGAATAGGTTTACTGCTTACTGTATTTTGAACATAAGAGCTTGCTCTTCCTCTTCTTTTAATTTTCTAGGTGGAGCTCATGTTTTTACCATACAATAAAATATTTTTCATATTATTTTTGACATGTCATCATCATTGTTTTTTGCTGCCTAAAAACCCCGTTGGTGGGGGAACTTGTTCCATTTTTTAGGTTTACTGCTTGCAACCTTTCTTCATAACTAGTATCCTCCAGACCCTTTATTAGCTTTGTTGCCCTTCTTTTACTCGCTCCATTTCTAGCACATCCTTCCTGTGGTGTCCATAACTGGACAGCATACTCCAGGTGAGGCTGGACCAGAGTCTTGTAGAGTGGGATAATTATCACTGGAGTTAATCCCCTTTTTAATGCATGCCAATATTCTGTTTGCTTTGTTAGCAGCAGCTTTGCATTGCATGCCATTGCTGAGCATATCATCTACTAGGACCCCCAGGTACTTTTCCATCCTAGATTCCCCCAGAGGTTCATCCCCTAGTGAGTAGATTACATTCATATTTTTGCCACCCAAATACATTATTTTACTTTTTTCTACATTAAACCTCACTTGCCATGTAGTTGCCCACCCCATTAATTTGTTCAGATCTTCTTGCAAGGTTTCCCCATTAGTGATGGCCGAACGGTTCGCCCGGCGGTCGTTTCGCGGCGAATTTCCGACATTCGCGGTCCGCACGTTCGAACGCCTTTTTCCGTCGTTCGCCGCGGCGGACTTACGTGTTTAATGTATACAAGAACTTTAACCTTTGGTGACACGTTTATCATGTGATACAGGACAGCCAATTGAGACATGACAGCACATGGACACTTGTACATTCCCCCTAACCTATAAATACACCCGATCCGGTGGCCATTTTACATTCTTTCTTCTGTTAAGATAGGGACAGGTTCCTGTGTGGAGTAGGGAGAGATAAACCACTAGCTATTTGGTACACAAAAGTTCTTTTCAGGACTGGTATAGGTGTTAGGTGTTGATAGGTTTGCTGTGCTGCTGATTCTTGCAGCAGCCTGAGTGTCTTTTGTTAGTTTAGAGAAAGGGAAAGGACGGTGTATGCTACAGGGACAGCCAGATTAGTCTTTCATCATCATCATCATCATCATCATCATTAGCTGTTACTATCAAGGTCCACAAAAGAGCTGTTCCAGTAACCACTAATCGTTCTCTTTTTTTGCCAATTTGTATAGGGACAGGAAGGAAGCAGTGTTGTCAGGCAGTGAGGGTAATTTTAAAGACTTGCTGTTATTATTAGTTCCACAAAGGTTCTTTTCAGGACTGGTATCAGTGGTACAGTAATAGGCTTGTACATGTATAATATTCTTTCTTCCAAATATAGAAAGGATATTATACTTGACTGCTGCCCTTCTGCTGCAGTCTGCTAAACATTCACAACTCACTTGTTCCACAAAAGTTCTTATAAGGACTGGTAACTTGGTATAGGGTGCTACGGTACATAGGCTTGAGTGCGGTACAGTCTGCTGTTCTGTAAGGACCGCTATCGGTCCACAATAGATAGGGTTGACGTGCACCACTGCTGACCGCTGCCCTATACTGCAGCAGTCCTTCAGCGGTATAGGGACTGACGTACAGTCTGCTAATCACTAACACACAACCTGCTTGTTCCACAAAAGTTCTTATAAGGACTGGTAACTTGGTATAGGGTGCTACGGTACATAGGCTTGAGTGCGGTACAGTCTGCTGTTCTGTAAGGACCGCTATCGGTCCACAATAGATAGGGTTGACGTGCACCACTGCTGACCGCTGCCCTATACTGCAGCAGTCCTTCAGCGGTATAGGGACTGACGTACAGTCTGCTAAACACTAATACACAACCTGCTTGGTCCACAAAAGTTCTTATAAGGACTGGTAACTTGGTATAGGGTGCTACGGTACATAGGCTTGAGTGCGGTACAGTCTGCTGTTCTGTAAGGACCGCTATCGGTCCACAATAGATAGGGTTGACGTGCACCACTGCTGACCGCTGCCCTATACTGCAGCAGTCCTTCAGCGGTATAGGGACTGACGTACAGTCTGCTAAACACTAATACACAACCTGCTTGGTCCACAAAAGTTCTTATAAGGACTGGTAACTTGGTATAGGGTGCTACGGTACATAGGCTTGAGTGCGGTACAGTCTGCTGTTCTGTAAGGACCGCTATCGGTCCACAATAGATAGGGTTGACGTGCACCACTGCTGACCGCTCACCTATACTGCAGCAGTCCTTCAGCGGTATAGGGACTGACGTACAGTCTGCTAATCACTAACACACAACCTGCTTGTTCCACAAAAGTTCTTATAAGGACTGGTAACTTGGTATAGGGTGCTACGGTACATAGGCTTGAGTGCGGTACAGTCTGCTGTTCTGTAAGGACCGCTATCGGTCCACAATAGATAGGGTTGACGTGCACCACTGCTGACCGCTGCCCTATACTGCAGCAGTCCTTCAGCGGTATAGGGACTGACGTACAGTCTGCTAAACACTAACACACAACCTGCTTGGTCCACAAAAGTTCTTATAAGGACTGGTAACTTGGTATAGGGTGCTACGGTACATAGGCTTGAGTGCGGTACAGTCTGCTGTTCTGTAAGGACCGCTATCGGTCCACAATAGATAGGGTTGACGTGCACCACTGCTGACCGCTGCCCTATACTGCAGCAGTCCTTCAGCGGTATAGGGACTGACGTACAGTCTGCTAAACACTAATACACAACCTGCTTGGTCCACAAAAGTTCTTATAAGGACTGGTAACTTGGTATAGGGTGCTACGGTACATAGGCTTGAGTGCGGTACAGTCTGCTGTTCTGTAAGGACCGCTATCGGTCCACAATAGATAGGGTTGACGTGCACCACTGCTGACCGCTCACCTATACTGCAGCAGTCCTTCAGCGGTATAGGGACTGACGTACAGTCTGCTAATCACTAACACACAACCTGCTTGTTCCACAAAAGTTCTTATAAGGACTGGTAACTTGGTATAGGGTGCTACGGTACATAGGCTTGAGTGCGGTACAGTCTGCTGTTCTGTAAGGACCGCTATCGGTCCACAATAGATAGGGTTGACGTGCACCACTGCTGACCGCTGCCCTATACTGCAGCAGTCCTTCAGCGGTATAGGGACTGACGTACAGTCTGCTAAACACTAATACACAACCTGCTTGGTCCACAAAAGTTCTTATAAGGACTGGTAACTTGGTATAGGGTGCTACGGTACATAGGCTTGAGTGCGGTACAGTCTGCTGTTCTGTAAGGACCGCTATCGGTCCACAATAGATAGGGTTGACGTGCACCACTGCTGACCGCTGCCCTATACTGCAGCAGTCCTTCAGCGGTATAGGGACTGACGTACAGTCTGCTAAACACTAATACACAACCTGCTTGGTCCACAAAAGTTCTTATAAGGACTGGTAACTTGGTATAGGGTGCTACGGTACATAGGCTTGAGTGCGGTACAGTCTGCTGTTCTGTAAGGACCGCTATCGGTCCACAATAGATAGGGTTGACGTGCACCACTGCTGACCGCTGCCCTATACTGCAGCAGTCCTTCAGCGGTATAGGGACTGACGTACAGTCTGCTAAACACTAATACACAACCTGCTTGGTCCACAAAAGTTCTTATAAGGACTGGTAACTTGGTATAGGGTGCTACGGTACATAGGCTTGAGTGCGGTACAGTCTGCTGTTCTGTAAGGACCGCTATCGGTCCACAATAGATAGGGTTGACGTGCACCACTGCTGACCGCTCACCTATACTGCAGCAGTCCTTCAGCGGTATAGGGACTGACGTACAGTCTGCTAATCACTAACACACAACCTGCTTGTTCCACAAAAGTTCTTATAAGGACTGGTAACTTGGTATAGGGTGCTACGGTACATAGGCTTGAGTGCGGTACAGTCTGCTGTTCTGTAAGGACCGCTATCGGTCCACAATAGATAGGGTTGACGTGCACCACTGCTGACCGCTGCCCTATACTGCAGCAGTCCTTCAGCGGTATAGGGACTGACGTACAGTCTGCTAAACACTAATACACAACCTGCTTGGTCCACAAAAGTTCTTATAAGGACTGGTAACTTGGTATAGGGTGCTACGGTACATAGGCTTGAGTGCGGTACAGTCTGCTGTTCTGTAAGGACCGCTATCGGTCCACAATAGATAGGGTTGACGTGCACCACTGCTGACCGCTGCCCTATACTGCAGCAGTCCTTCAGCGGTATAGGGACTGACGTACAGTCTGCTAAACACTAATACACAACCTGCTTGGTCCACAAAAGTTCTTATAAGGACTGGTAACTTGGTATAGGGTGCTACGGTACATAGGCTTGAGTGCGGTACAGTCTGCTGTTCTGTAAGGACCGCTATAGGTCCACAATAGATAGGGTTGACGTGCACCACTGCTGACCGCTCACCTATACTGCAGCAGTCCTTCAGCGGTATAGGGACTAAGAGTTTTGTCACAGGGTCATTTAAAAAATGACATGCAGAGGAAGAGGCAGGCCCTTCCGCAGGGGTGGTAGGGGTAGGGCAGGAGCAACAGGCTTGAGCCAAAGTGGGAAGTTGCAGAAGGTGCGTTCAATTACTTTAAAGGATGCACCAGACTTGGTTGAGTGGCTCGCTCAGCCTTACTCTTCTGCACCCTCCTCATCCTCTCGATCTGCACCCTCTTCTTCACTCTCTGCTATGTGCACCCCCAAAGACACTACCACCAACAACACGACCACCACCACCACCACCACATACCTTCCGCTTGAGTCACTGGAATTATTTTCCGATCCATATCAAGAGGACATTTCTGATGCGCAGCCACTCTTGGTATTGGATCAGGAAGAGGAGGTAGCAACAAGCGCTACTCAGCAGTCTGACGCCAGTACCCAGATCAGCCCAAGGAGGAGGTTGGTCCCCGGTGTTGCTGCCTACTCTACTTATAGCGGTGGGGAAGGTGACGTTGATGATGACGTGTCTAGTGATGTCACGTGGGTGCCCACAAGAGAGGAAGAGGAGGGGAGTTCAGAGGGAGATATGGACCAGCAGATAGGGAGGAGAAGCAGCAATGACTTACATTGCACAGCAGGGACAAAGCAGACTGCAAATGTATCAGGAGCGAGTCATCGACCATGTACGGTCACATCTGGCGCTCCCAGGACACCGGCACATGGCTCCGCAGTGTGGGCTTTTTTTAACGTGTCCGCTGCTGACAATAGCGTTGCCATCTGCAATCTTTGCAGTCAACGCGTTAGTCGCGGTAAGCCCAATACTCACCTAGGGACGACCGCCTTAAGAAGGCACATGAGCAGCCATCACCGAGCCCAGTGGGAGCAACGGAACACACAAAGCCACACTGCAGGCTCTCACCGTCCAGCCTCGTCTTCTACTTCTCCTTCTCCTCTCTCCTCACAATTGTCCTCCACTCCACCTTCCATCACGCCAAGCTCACATTTTTCTGCAAAAAGGCAGGCTTCCGTGGGCCTAATGTTTGAGCGTAAAAAAATGATGACGCCGGATAACCCTCTTGCCCAACGGTTGGCGGCTGGCTTGTCAGAACTCATAGCCCGCCAACTACTGCCATATAAACTGGTGGACTCGGAGGCCTTTCGCAAATTTGTGGCCATTGGAACACCACAATGGAAGGTCCCAGGAAGGAAGTATTTCTCAGAGAAGGGCATCCCAGAGCTATATGGCCATGTTCAGCGGCAAGTGAATGTATCTCTGGCACACAGTGTCGGTGCCAAGATACATCTGACCACAGACACGTGGTCTAGCAAACACGGGCAGGGAAGGTATATCAGTTTTACTGCCCACTGGGTGAACCTTCTGACGGCCGTCAAGCATGTAACCCGTGGCACCCGTGTAGATTTGGTTTTACCGCCACGGATTGCATGCAGGCCTGACTCTTCTTCTCCTCCTCCTACTCCATCCTCCTCCCTCTCCTCCTCAGCTGCCTCCTCCTTTTCCGCTGCTAGCGTCTCTTCCACTGCACCGCCCAAGCTCCCCAGAACCTATTCCACATGCCAGGTGAGACGTTGCCATGCCGTGCTGCGTCTGTTGTGCCTGGAAGCAAAGAGCCACACTGGCCCGGCACTCCTTTCAGCTTTGCGTTCACAGGCAGATGAGTGGCTAACACCGCTCAATTTGACAGTTGGTAAAGTGGTGTGTGACAACGGTGCCAATCTGCTTAGCGCATTGAAACAGGGCAAAATCACGCACGTGCCGTGCATGGCACACGTCTTAAACTTGGTCGTGCAGCGATTCCTTGTCAAATACCCTGGGGTCCAGGACATCTTGCGGCAGGCAAGGAAAATCTCGGCCCATTTCAGAAGATCTTACACGGCCATGGCTCGCCTTGCTGACATTCAGCGGCGACACCATCTGCCGGTCAGACGTCTTATTTGCGATTGCCCGACGCGATGGAACTCAACCTTCTATATGCTTGATAGGCTGCTCCAGCAGAAACGTGCAGTTAACGTCTACCTGTATGAACTCTGCGAAAGAAACGGTTCTGGGGAGCTGGGTTTTTTTTCACCGCGCCAGTGGCTGCTCATGCGCGACACATGCAGACTTCTGCGGCCATTTGAGGAGATCACCAAACTGGTCAGTCGCAGCCATGGCGCCATCAGTGACATGGTACCTTATGCCTTCTTTCTGGAGCGTGCATTGCGTCGTGTCATTGATCAGGCTGTGGAGGAGCAGGAGCGGGAAGATGAGGAAGTCGCAATGCTGGATGAATTCCCAGGGGGGGCTACTCTATCTGAGACAAGTCAACAACAGGAGTCTGATGAGGAGTCAGAGGAGGATGGTGCCGGGGCGGATGAGCAGGAGCAAGAAGAGCATGCTTTAAACCTTTCTGGGATCCCTGTTGTGCGAGGATGGGGAGAGGAGAATGAAGAGGACGACATTATCCTGGATGATGAGCAGGAGCCAGGCCACCACACCGCTTCCACTTTAGTGCAAATGGGGGCCTTCATGCTCCAGTGTTTTAATAGGGACCCCCGTATAAAAAGCATGAGGGTCAAGGACCAGTACTGGGTGGCAACGTACTTAGACCCCCGGTACAAACACAAAATGGCGGAAATGTTACCGCCGTCGCAGAGGGCTGTCAGAATGCAGCACTTCCAGGCCTTGCTTCGAGAAATGCTGCATTCTGCTTTTGCGTGCGCTGGCAGAGGAGCAATTCCCACTCCCAGAGAAGGATTTGCGGGTACCAATCCAACAGCGCCTGCAAGAAGAGGCCGGTTTGAAGATGTGTTGGTGACTTCGGATATGAGGTCATTCTTTCAGCCGACCCATCGACAGGTGTCATCCGGATCCAGCATCAGGGAACGCCTAGACCGTCAGGTGTCCGACTACATTGGGTTAACGGCCGATGTGGACGCTCTGAGGAGTGATGAACCCCTAGACTACTGGGTGGGCAGGCTTGACCTCTGGCCAGAGCTTGCCCAATTTGCAATCGAACTGTTGGCTTGCCCCTCATCCAGTGTCCTGTCCGAAAGGACGTTCAGCGCAGCAGGGGGGATTGTGACCGATAAGCGTACTCGCCTAGCTCACCACAGTGTTAACTACCTCACATTTCTAAAAATGAATGAGGCATGGATCTCGGAGGAATTCAACACATGTGATCAGTAGACCATGTATATGTCTATAAACAATTTTTGGAATCAAGCACACAGACCTTCTTAATTCATTTGGCTCACTTCCCTGACCCAAAAAAGCACACCGTACTATATGCCCCTACCCTCCTCTTTGAAGAGGTTGAGCGGTGTCATATTTCTACTGGGGCTGCTTATTATGAGGGGTTCCCACCATCCCTGTGCTGTGCTGACTTCCTCCTGGGTGTTCTTATTATGAGGGGCTCCCACCATCCCTGTGCTGTGCTGACTTCCTCCTGGGGGTTCTTATTATGAGGGGATCACACCATCCCTGTGCTGTGCTGACTTCCTCCTGGGGCTGCTTACGGTGCTGCTGTCAGCGCTGTATGTCACGGAGCTGCTGTCAGCGCTGTATGTCACGGAGCTGCTGTCAGCGCTGTATGTCACGGAGCTGCTGTCAGCGCTGTATGTCACGGAGCTGCTGTCAGCGCTGTATGTCACGGAGCTGCTGTCAGCGCTGTATGTCACGGAGCTGCTGTCAGCGCTGTATGTCACGGAGCTGCTGTCAGCGCTGTATGTCACGGAGCTGCTGTCAGCGCTGTATGTCACGGAGCTGCTGTCAGCGCTGTATGTCACGGAGCTGCTGTCAGCGCTGTATGTCACGGAGCTGCTGTCAGCGCTGTATGTCACGGTGCTGCTGTCAGCGCTGTATGTCACGGAGCTGCTGTCAGCGCTGTATGTCACGGAGCTGCTGTCAGTGCTGTATGTCACGGAGCTGCTGTCAGCGCTGTATGTCACGGAGCTGCTGTCAGCGCTGTATGTCACGGAGCTGCTGTCAGCGCTGTATGTCACGGTGCTGCTGTCAGCGCTGTATGTCACGGAGCTGCTGTCAGCGCTGTATGTCACGGAGCTGCTGTCAGCGCTGTATGTCACGGAGCTGCTGTCAGCGCTGTATGTCACGGAGCTGCTGTCAGCGCTGTATGTCACGGAGCTGCTGTCAGCGCTGTATGTCACGGTGCTGATGTCAGTGCTCTGTATTACGGTGCTGCTGTCAGTGCTCTGTATCTCCTGCACCCTCTTGTTTGCCTACCCTGGTCCCTGACCTTCCCTCTCCTCCATTGCCTTCATTAGCTCCATAGTCCTGAATTGTCAGAACAATTTCCCAAATAAAAAAAAAATGCTTGTAGTTATCGATCCCAAATTCACCTCATACATGTATTATGCTATTGTCCAGGTGGTGGGACTACGTGCTACCCCCTAATAATTACCCCGTGGCCGCAAATTCGACCTAAAGGTTTGCGAAATTCGCCTCCCATTGAAGTCAATGGAGCCCGCGGCGAACGGTCGTTTTCGCGAACGTTTGTGTCCGTTCGCGTTTCGCGTTCGCGAAACGTCCCGTCGGAAGTTCGTCCATCACTATTCCCCATCCTGCGGAGAAGTTATTGTCTTGCTTAGCTTATACAGAGATTGAGCTGTTTACCTCGTCCTCCAGGTCGTTTATGAACAAATTAAACAGGATTGGTCCCAGCATAGAACCCAGGGGACCCCACTTCCCACCCCTGATCATTCCAAGTATTCCACCCTCTGAACTAGCCCTTGTAGCCAGTTTTCAATCCATGTAGTCACCCTATGGTCCATGCCAACGGTCCTTACTTTGTACATTAAACGTTTATGAGGAACTATGGTAAATGCTTATGTAAAACCATCCTTTATCTAGATGGCAGCTCACCTCCTCATAGAAGGCTAATAGATTATTATTATTATTCAGGATTTATATAGAGCCAGCAATTAACGCAGCGCTTTACAATATAAAAAGGAGACAATACAGTTACAATACAATAAAATACAAGAGGATTAAGAGGGCCCTGCTCAGAAGAGCTTACAATCTAATAGGGTGGGGCAGGTGGTACAAAAGGTTATAACTGTCGGGAATGAGCTGATGGAAATGGTAGGAGATTAGTTGGAGACGTGATAGGCTTCCCTGAATAGATGAGTTTTCAGGGATCGCCTGAAGGTAGCAAGAGTAGGGGATAGCCGGACTAGTGGAGATAGCGAGTTCCAGAGGATGGGAGAGGCTCTGGAGAAATCCTGGAGATGAGCATGAGAGGAGAAGACGAGAGAGCTTGAGAGTAGGAGGTCTTGAGAAGAGCGGAGGGGACGATTTGTGTGATATTGGGTGAGATTGTTTTTGGAAAGGACGATTTTTCATGAATCCATACTGATTACTGCTAATGATACCATTTTCATTACCAAAATCTTCTATATAGTCCCTTATCATCCCCTCCAAGAGCTTGCATACTATTGATGTTAGGCTAACTGGTCTGTAAGTCCCAGGGATGTATTTTGGCCCTTTTTTAAATATTGGTGCTACATTGGCTTCTCTCCAATCAGCTGGTACCATTCCAATCACTAGACTGTCAGTAAAAATTATGCCACGTACACACGGTCGAACTGTATGACGTACTTAGTCCGTTGAAACACATTTCAGCGGACAATCCGCTCGTGTGTGGGCTTCAGCTGACTTTTTCAGCGTGCAGTCCGGAGTACTAAGAATTTCGGTTTTTCCAAAAATCTTTCTGTCGTACTTTGGTTTCAGCGGACAATACGGTCGTCAGTATGCTAGTCCGACGGACTAAGAATGGCACATGCCCAGAAAGGATTTACAGGGCTTTGCTGTGTCTTGGACTTCCTATTTCTAGTCCCGTCGTACGTGCTGTACGTCATTGCGCAAGCTTTCGTCGGACTGTTTGTGTATCCGTGTGGGGTCAAGTCCGTTCAGTGGAAAGTACGCCGGATTGTCCGTCGGATTGTATGACGGACTAAGTACGTCATACAGTTCGACCGTGTGTAAGCGGCATTAGGAACAATGGTCTGGCAATTACTTGACTGAGTTCCCTAAGTACCCTCGGGTGCAAGCCACCTGGTCATGGTGATTTATTAATGTTAAGTTTCCCAAGTCTATTTCTAATTCTGTCCTCTGTTAGCCATGAGAGTGCTTCCTGTGATGTGTCATGAGGACAAACACAGCACTTTTGGTTAGTGAAGCCCCCCCGATTCCTTAGTGAGGACTGAGTAGAAGAATAAATTCAATACCTTCGCCATCTCCCCATCCTTTGTAACCAGATGTCCTTCCTCATTCTTTATGAGGCCAATATGGTCTGTCCTCGCTTTTTTACTGTTTATATACTTAAAGAATTTTTGGGGATTTTTCTTGCTCTCCTCCGCTATGTGTCTTTTGTGTTCTATCTTAGCAGCCCTAATTGCACCCTTAAATATCTTGTTGCGATCTTTGTAAAGTCTAAATGCTGATGATGATCCTGCAGCCTTGTATTTTTTTGTTTGAATATTCCCATTAAAATCTTCTAATTTCCCGTGACAACAGACCTTGTAGATCTCTAATAGAGTCTAATTCAATTGCCCATTTGCCCAGGTAGGGTACCGCTGTTGATTTCCAATTTTGCCTAATGTCATGTACCTGGTGGTTTAGCACACTGATGCAGGGAGCGGCTTCTCGTATTCCTCTGGCTTAAGAACCCCTGATAGAGCAGACAGAGGCACAGGAGTGCAAAGGGGCACAAGTACCTGACAGGTCACAGACGAAAGGGCTGGTCCGGACTCCAGGAAGCTGAAGGAGACCCACATGCGGACTGGAACTGGGACCAGCAGAGAGCAGGAACAGCAGGAACACTCAAACCGGATCAGAGAGGGAGGTGCACCGTAGTCCAGGAGTGGAAGCAGGAAGCCGAGGACTGCAGACAGCAGTATGGTGTGGCCGTA
Source organism: Lithobates pipiens (assembly GCF_037356315.1). NCBI lineage: Eukaryota > Metazoa > Chordata > Amphibia > Anura > Ranidae > Lithobates > Lithobates pipiens. The sequence goes on from NW_027507718.1 coordinate 303,280,058, forward strand.
TAGCAGGAACAGCAGGAACAACCAGACTGGAAGCTGGAGGCAGAGGTAGTCGGGAGGTGTCTTGTAGATCAGGACACAAACAGAACTCAGGCAGGCGGGCTCGAACGCTGGCGGCCAGGAACAGTACCAAGGTGGCAGGCAAGGCGTAGTCATGAAGCAAGCCGGGTCATACACAGGCGGGCAGGATCCATACCAAAAAAGCAGGCAGGAGAATCGCTAAGACAAGCCAGGGTCGGAGGCAGGCAGCAAACAGAGAATGGTCAGAGACAGGCCGGGTAACAGGAATCAGATCAACGGATGAAGTAACAGCAGGGGGCCTCAGGAACACTGTAGCCCGGACAACAGGGAGGCAAGGTGACAGGTTCTTTAAATAGCCCCTTTGGCACCAAGTTAAGTCCCAATGCGCATCCATGCATACTCGTGCGCGTTCACACATGCTCATTAGTGCCCTTGAGCACCCACATGCGCCCGTTGGCATTAGCGCGCACCCGAGTGCACCCGTTAGTGTTAGCACACACCTGTGTGCGCTGGTTAGCTCCTCTGCTAGGGATTCTGCAGGTAGGTCTTCCGAAAACAGCTGGGTGGTCAGAACGTGCTTCTTGACACGTAATGACTGCTCTAGCTGCAGCGAGAAAGTGTCTAAGTACATCCTCCTTCGCTGTCTTTAAATATCCTGGAATCATAGTTAAGAGAGCCACTCTAGGTGATGCGTGGATAGTTGTATTCACTAGTTTACCAAATAATTCAAATATATGTTTCCAAAACTTTCTTACCGGGGGACAGTCCCACCAGATTTGGATCATATTTCCCTTTGAATCATGACAACGCCAACAGATTCTGGATATATCCTGGTTAAATTGGTGGAGGGTAGAGGGACACCTATACAATGTAGTCACCAATTTACATCCCTTTTCTTGAGTTTTTATAGCTATTGACATTTTGAGTCAAAATAAAACTTTTTTGCCAATCCGATGTATTTAAAGTCTGTTGGAGGTCTTTTTCCCATTTCTGTGTATATGGGGGAAAATCTGGATGGATTGATATCAAAAGAATAGAGATTAGCGCGGAGACCGAATGTGATAGTGGCTCATCTTGCAACAACAAAGATTCAAAGGTAGGTGGTTTAGCATAAATGTCTTGCTTTGATGGGATAGATTGTATATAAGACAAAGCTTGATGCTTCTGTAGCCACTGCGTGGGATTATAGGAAAGCATCATAGATGAAGAGGCTACCGTTAATAATGGATGCGACTGGAGGACCTGAACAATTCTTCTGTGTTCCTGTTTATACCAGGGGCCAAACACAGTTGAATGAAAGGCTGGTAAAAAATCAGGTGTTCCAAAGAAGGGGGTCATAGGGCTCAATTGTTTTGATATTCTATAAATGGGTATCATGCGATCCCATAGTGTTTGCCTAGTAAGATCTGCTGGAGTTGAGAGCCTTGTATTTTTTTGAAGGCCTTCTCCTTTGCTTTTATATGCATTTTTATATCAGAGTTAAGCCATCCAGGACTTTTGTTCGCTCTTTTAAATTTATTTCCCAATGGGATGCAATGGCTAATGCCCTTATTTTGTTGTATGTCTGTATGCATTCTCACGTTTATGCAAGTTGTGTCGTAAAAATTCATAGAGCAATTTATTACTATGGTAGGCTTTATGCAACAGCTATGTATCCGAGGTGAGCAAATATGCCTGCAATTTACATTGTATGACTCCACTTGTCCATGTGCATAAGGCCTAATGCCGCGTACACACGACTGGACTTTCTGGCAGACTAGGTCTGACGGTCTTTCCGACGGACTTTCGGTGGACTTCCGATGGACTTTCCGAACGAGCGGACTTGGCCACACACAATCACATCAAAGTCCGACGGATTCGACCGTGATGACGTTCGACCGGACTAGAATAAGGAAGTTAATAGCCAGTAGCCAATAGCTGCCCTAGCGTCGGACTAGCATACAGACGAACAGATTTTTTTGACCGGACTCAAGTCCGTTGGAAAAATTTTAAACATGTTCTAAATCTAAAGTCTGTCTGATTTTTCCATTGGACCTTTGCTGTCAAAGTCCGGCCGTGTGTACACAGTATTAGGCCCCATTCACACCTAAGTGTTTTGTAGCTTGAAGCCGCAACAAGAAAACAATTGGTAACACATTACGCAGTGAAGGGCTGAAATACTGAAGTGCCCGCAAAGTCCCCCTGCTCAAGAAAGCATGTACAGGCCCGTCTGATGATTGCTAATGAACATCTGAATGATTCAGAGGAGAACTGGGTGAAAGTGTTGTGGTCCAAAATGCTGCCTTTGACCCCAAAAACACCATCCCCATTGTCAAACATGGAGGTGGAAACAATATCCTTTGTGGGTGTTTTTCTGCTTAGGGGACAGGACTACTTCACCACATCAAAGGGATGATGGACAGGCCCATGTACCGTCAAATCTTGGTCTTCGAGTGACCAAACGTCAGCCTCAAAACATTATTGAGTTGGAGAGGATCTGCAAAGAGGAGTGAGACAAAATCCCTCCTAAAATGTGTGTATACCTGGTGGCCAACTGCAAAAAATGTCTGACCAGTGGCGGCCCGTGACCCAACACTGTCCGGGGGTGGTTACTGGTGGATTGTTTCTGCCCCCCTAAAAAAAAAAAAAACACCAGCAGCCACTGCGTCTGACCTCTGTGATTGCTAACAGGGGTTTTGCTACCAAGTACTAAATCATGTTTTACCAAGGGGTCAAATACTCATTTCACTCATTAAAATGCAAATCAACTTTTTTGAAATGCATTTTTCTGGATTTTTTTGTTGTTGTTCTGTCTTTCACTGTTAAAATAAACCTACCATTAAAATTACAGATTGATTTCTTTGTCAGTGGGCAAACATACAAAATCAGTAGGGGATCAAATACTTTTTTCCCCTCACTGTTTCTTAATCTTTTCCTAGAAGTTTTCACTATGTAACAGACCAGATTTTGAACATCCACATGTAACAAAAGTGTAATTTTTCATGTGATTCTCTTAAAGGGAAATCATGTCTAAAGGGGTGCAAACCCAGCAGCTTTCCTCATTAGAACTGTGCAGGTGCAGCAGCTGATTGATAATTATAAAACCATTCCCATACAGATTCACTAACATGAACACAGAGAAACAAACAGCTATTTCTTCAGAATAACAAGAAGTAGGAATCTGTAATAAAGTCTGTTAAAATCCTTGCATTATAAATAGACTACCCAGATTGGAATGTTTTTTTCTCAACAAAAATAGAGTTACTCTTTAAGCATGCTTGGAATAGCTATCCTCAGATAAATATGTTAAAAAAACAGACATAGAAAATAAAAACTTAGTGGACTTTTGCACTTTTTCCATTGTCAGTCTTCTACGTTTTTAGGAATAAAATGTAAAAATACTTTACAACTAAATCTCACTACGCTTACTGAAAATTATTGGGTATTTAATCTCTTCAAGCTTAACATGGCAGCTAAAATAGGCAATAAGCTGCAAAGCAAATTTATATACTATGTGAAAAATGTAATTTTCTCTGCAGGTGCAAAAAGGTCTTTAATCCATTTATGGCTGATATGAGCAGCACATTTTATATATGGTAACTTTTTTGGCTTAAATTGAAGGGTTTTTAAGGAATTCCGCGGAAGTAAAATTTCGTAAACAGTTTTTTTTGTCTTTTCTTTTTTTTTTTTTTTGCATTTACCTTTATTGTACTTCTTCCCCCCTTATGTGTTCTCAGATGTTTGGTGGCAATGAAATCTGTGCAGAGTGACTAGCCCACTGTGAAGGCTTTTCTCTCTTCTTAAGGGCAGGCCACTCACAGAGCCAGATGGTTCCTGTCTGCTGGCTTTATTCAATGCACTTCCTCCCACAGAGGGGACGAAAGGGGGGCTTCTTTTACCCACCATTCCCCTCCCCTTCCAACCACCTCTAGACCTTTCTGTTCTGAGGTTAGACATAATCTTTTATTGCCCAGTTGTTCGGAAGTGACCTTTTGGCCTTGATTAGATAGCACCAGGCTCTATCACTGGATTGCTTTTGAGCTGCCAGTTGCTTTTTTATGTGCTTGCTGATCCAGTGTCAGAACAATGCAAGGCTTTGCAAAATTTTTAGTACAGCAAAGGCCTCTTTTGGGATAGCAGGGGGCTGGGAGAATCTCTGTTATATAAGAATGCCTAGTTCTTCTCCAAATACCATTTTCTTTCCTTTTCAGCACTTAAACTGGTTAAATATTGGAGGAAGATTTCTGCATGGTGCCAAAGGTTTTTTTTTCTTTTTCTCTGATCGGCCATCTGTAAACTGTTTCTTTGTGTGTAAAGTATTTTTCAATTCTTATATAGCGCAGCTGCTATTTTATTATACATATAGATGTTTTTCCAGACTTCCAGCACTTAGAGGCATTTTATTGCAGCTTTTTCACTGCAGGATGTAGCTGGGTCATATGGCAAATGGCATTGGTGCCCGATAAGGTTGAACTGGAGCTAATTTTTACATGATAATGTTACAGACTGTAACTTAGGCCAGGGCACTGAAATAGCAAAGTGGCAGATTTTTGCAAACTCCTTTTTTGTTAGCTTTGGATGTTTAGAACAGTGTCTTTAAATCATTCTATATTGTGAAATTTAAGATAAATCTGCAGTGATAAGCACATTTACATCTAACACAGCTTAATTACTATTTTTTTTAACTTAAATATTCCATAGATTATTTCAATAGATGTTTCCATAGATTATTGAGAATTTAGTAAATATATTTTCATCTTGCTTATTATACTGAGGATTTTGGACATTTGCAAATTTAAATAGTGAAATATGTATATTTTTTACAGCTGAACTCTAAGGAGTTTATTTACTAAAGGCAAATAGGCTGTGCACTCTGCAAGTGCAGTTTCTCCAGAGCTTATTAAATGAGGTAAAGCTTGACTTTGCAAAGAGTACTCATTCACGTGCAAGGAAAAAAAAAAAAAAAACAGCATTTTTGTTTGCACATAATTGGATGATGGAAATCGGCAGAGCTTCTGCTCATTTACTAAGCATTGGAGCAACAGCTCTTGCAAAATGCAACTGTACTTTACAAAGTGCACAGTCCTTTTGCCTTTAGTAAACCAACTCCTAAGTGTTACTTGTATTGCATACTTACATTGGTCTAGCTTGGCACAATAGATGTATGCATATCTCACACCTGATGTGCTGCTGGGGACGTGAAAAATCACTGTAGTAGTCATTGCTACTACCATGATAACTGTCATCTAACAGGCTGTGCATGAGCTGCTTCCCTTTACACTCCGACCACAGGAAAGTTTCTAGGCACTGGGACCATTCATTAAATGCTTTGTATCTTTTTCATTGAATACAAGGCGTACTTTGATTGGACAAGGTGAAGATCATGACATTACTGCTCTTCTCCTACACCTCATCCAAGCAGAGAAAGCCTTGTATTCAAGGAAAATTTCAAGGCATTCTATGAATTGTGACAGCGCTGGGCAAACTAGCCCCTGTGGCCAGTGTGCACAGGGGTAGCTGCTCGCAAGAGCCCAAGTAGAACCGGAGAATCTGTACTACCACTGTAGTAGCACTGATTATTGAAGTGATTTTCATAATCCCCAGAGGCCCAGATATACATATTTGCATTGTGTCAAGAGGGACCAATGTAACTATGCAATACAAAAAATTACTGGAGTTCAGCTTAAAGCAGAGTTCCACCCAGAAATTGAACTTCTGGGTGGATCGAATCCCCCCCCCCCCCGATGCCACATTTGTCACCTTTCAGGGGGGAGCGGATAACTGTCAAATCCAGGTATCTGCTCACATTTTCAGGAAAAGATCGCCGATTGTTAGAAACCATGAATCAGACCGAGACAGAAGTACAATTAAATCACACTTTATTAAATAAAAATAAAAAGGTAAATAGAAAAAGCGTAGTCAAAGCATAGCTCGAGTCCAGTAACCGGATAGAGTAGTCAGCCAGGCCAGAGTTCAATAGCCAGATCGGGTAATCAGCCAGACCAGAAGTCTGGGATCCAAGTAGAGCAACAGCAAGTAGGATAAGGAACCAGAAGGAATGTCAGCAAACCAGTCTTTAAACAGAACCGCAGGAGATGGTTTCTTGTGATGTGACCAAGGCAAAGGCAGAGGTGAAGTGAGCTGGACAGCTTTAAGTAGGCAGGTAAGACTAGCATGATCAGGAACAGCTGCTAACTGTGGAGAGAGATGAGAGCTGGCAATTAGCCGACAGCTGAGCAGCCAGCCCAGAGAAGGAAGGGCTAAGCCAGCCCAGACAGAGATCTACACAATGTCTGGCCCCTCCTCCTTCCCCCGCTGCCTTCTGGGAGACACACATGTCCCTGAAGACAGCAGGGATCATTCAAAAAGCACATCGTGACTCGCACATACACAGTAGGAAACAGACTGTAAAGCCGTAAGGCTTCACTTCCTGTTTCCCTTATTAAGGATGCCGGCACCTGCACCCGGAGCCGAGTGATGGGTCGACTTCGGGTGTCGACATCAGGGGCTCCCTGGACAGGTAAGTGTCCATGTACTAAAAGTTAACAGCTGCAGTATTTTTAGCTGCTGACTTTTAATTTTTTTTACCCAGGCGTAGCTCCGCTTTAAGTTAAAGTTTGCATTTATATTTTGCACATGGTATTTACTGGCTACTAATTATGTCTTACAGTCAAAAGTGTAACTTCTGCTTTACTGCTCCCCCCCCCCCCCCCCAGGTGTCACATTTGGCAACTTTTGGGGGGGGGGGGCTGATCTCTCAGAAGTTCGGAATCAGAAAGCACAGTGTGCTTCATGCATGTGCAGTAGGGAACCAGCCGCAAAGCCAAAAGGCTTCACTACCAGGTTCCCTTACAGCAGGAGCTGCACAGTCGATCAAATTAAATTAAGATTAAAAGGAGTGCTCCTAATCTCAGTTTGTTACCTGTCCACAGAAGCAATAATTCAATCAATCAGATTCCAATCTCTCCACCATGGCCAAGACCAAAGAGCTGTCCAGGGCTGGAATGGGCTACAAGACCATCGCCAAGCAGCTTGGTGAGTGGGTGACCACAGTTTGTACGATTATTTTCAAGTGAAAGAAACACAAAATAACTGTCAATCTCTCTCTGTCTGGGTCTCCATGCAAGATCTCATCTCATTGAGTTTCAATGATCATGAGAACAGTGAATGAGGAATCAGCCCAGAACTACACGGGAGAATTTTGTCAATGATTTCAAGGCAGCTGGGACTACAGTCACCAAGAAAACAATTGGTAACACACCACACCGTGAAGGACTGAAATCCTGCAGTGTCCGTAAGGTCCGCCTGCTCAAGAAACCACATGTACAGACCCATCTGAAGTTTGCTAATGAACATCTGTATGATTCAGAGGCAGGGGCGGATCCAGGGGGGGGGCAACGGGTCAATTGCCCCCTCCGAGAATACCTGCAAAGCCGGTTCCGCGGGTCCAATCGCGGCCGGTTCCGCGGGTACCCGCGGGCCGGCTCCGCGGGTCCAATCGCGGCCGGTTCCGCGGGTACCAGCGGGCCGGTTCCGCTGGTCCAATCGCGGCCGGTTCCGCGGGTACCCGCGCTGAGTGGATGGGTGAGGGGGGGGGGCAGCTGGGCAGCTTAGGAGGGCTGCTGGCCAATCAGGAAGCCAGCAGGCAGGGGAGCAGGGAGATGACATCATCTCTCACTGCCCTGCATCCCTCCAGTCCTGCCCTCACTGTGTAGGAAGCTGTGTGCAGCAGAGAGATTGCATCATCTCTCTGCTGCCTATCTTCACTCTGGGACCCAACAAAAGACCACCTTAGCAGAAAAGTGGCACAGTAGGTGACAATCCGCAATGTGTGGCAGACTACGTGGCAAGTGGCAATCCACAATGTGTGGCAGACTACGTGGCAAGTGGCAATCCGCAATGTGTGGCAGACTACGTGGCAAGTGGCAATCCACAATGTGTGGCAGACTACGTGGCAAGTGGCAATCCGCAATGTGTGGCAGACTACGTGGCAAGTGGCAATCCACAATGTGTGGCAGACTACGTGGCAAGTGGCAATTCGCAATGTGTGGCAGGTGACGTGGCAAGTGACAATCCGCAATGTGTGGCAGGTGACGTGGCAAGTGGCAATCCACAATGTGTGTCAGGCAACGTGGCAAGTGACAATCCGCAATGTGTGGCAGGTGACGTGGCAAGTGGCAATCCGCAATGTGTGGCAGGTGACGTGGCAAGTGACAATCCGCAATGTGTGGCAGGCTACGTGGCAAGTGACAATCCGCAATGTGTGGCAGGTGACGTGGCAAGTGACAATCCGCAATGTGTGGCAGGTGACGTGGCAAGTGACAATCCGCAATGTGTGGCAGGCTACGTGGCAAGTGGCAATCCGCAATGTGTGGCAGGCAACGTGGCAAGTGACAATCCGCAATGTGTGGCAGGTGACGTGGCAAGTGGCAATCCGCAATGTGTGGCAGGCAACGTGGCAAGTGACAATCCGCAATGTGTGGCAGGTGACGTGGCAAGTGACAATCCCCAATGTGTGGCAGGTGACATGGCAAGTGGCAATCCACAATGTGTGGCAGGCAACGTGGCAAGTGACAATCCGCAATGTGTGGCAGGTGACGTGGCAATCCGCAATGTGTGGCAGGCTACGTGGCAATCCGCATCTGGTGGCAGGCGACGTGGCAAGTGACAATCCGCAATGTGTGGCAGGTGACGTGGCAAGTGACAATCCGCAATGTGTGGCAGGCTACGTTGCAAGTGGCAATCCGCAATGTGTGGCAGGCTACGTGGCAAGTGACAATCCACAATGTGTGGCAGGTGACGTGGCAAGTGACAATCCACATTTGGTGGCAGGCGACATGGCAAGTGACATCCTCAGGGCTCCCACTGATTCTGCATTATGGTGAGATGAACCATTTAATTTTATATTACAATGTATTAATAGAAATAATGCGCTTCAATCATCCTGACACCATAACAACCATGGGGCCGTAATGATTGAAGCGCAAATACCAGCCATTTCCCATATAAATTGCCCCCAAAAAAACATATTTTATAGCAGTGCCCCTCCCGAGACTAGACTCTGGATCCGCCCCTGTTCAGAGGAGAACTGGGTGAAAGCGTTTTGGTCAGATGAGACCAAAATCGAGCTCTTTGGCATGAACTAAACTCGCGGTGTTTGGAGGAGGAGGAATGCTGCCTATGACCCCAAGAACACCATCCCACCATCAAACATGGAGGTGGAAATATTATCCTTTGTGTGTTTTTCTGCTAAGGGGACAGGACAACTTCACCGCATCAAAGGGATGATGGAAAGGGCTATGTATCGTCAAATCTTGGGTGAGAAAATCCTTCCCTCAGCCAGGGCATTGAAAATGGGTCGTGGATGGGTATTCCAGGGTGACAATGACCCACAACACACAGCCAAGGCAACAAAGGAGTGGCTCAAGAATAAGCACATTAAGGTCCTGTGGTGGACTAGGCAATCTCCAGACCTTAATCTCATAGAAAATAGGGAGCTGAAGGTTCGATTTATCAAACGCCAGCCTCAAAATCTTAAAGGAGTTGTAAAGTCTCATGGTTTTTCACCTTAGGGCATTCTATGCATTAAGGTGAAAAACCTTCTGTACTTCAGCTTCCCCCCTTTTTTATTACCTTAACTCGATCGTTCCAGCGACGAGCAGTAGCCCAGCGGCTCCAGCCGCTGTGTCGGGTCCTCATTGGATAGATTGATAGCAGCAGGAGCCAATGGCTTCCACTGCTGTCAATCAAATCCAGTGACATGGGAGCCAGAGGCAGGGCCAAGTCCTGCTGTCTGTGTCATTGGATGCAGCAGTGGGTCTTCTAAGCACAACCACACGGGTGCCCCCATTGAAATCGACCAGGAGCTCCTTAAAACTATAGACTGATCATTTCTTTGTCAGTGGGCAAATATACAAAATCAGCAAGGGATCAGGGGATCAAATAGTTTTTTCCCTTACTATATATATATATATATATATATATATATATATATATATATATATATATATATATATATATATATATATATTAATAATTAAAATTTTGTAGCTTTAAGTGTAAGATTGACTGCATAAATACTGTACTGAACAAAATAAAAGTTGTGTTTCCAGTAGTTGCTTGCACTACATTAATGACACATGGAATTTGTCTAGCTTCCTTCTCTGTCTTTTATTGGCTCGTCCTGCTGTATGCAATAACACTTTCTAATGCATGCCATGGGTAGGAAGGAGAGGGTGCCGAGCAGTCACCAGGAGCCTCAAAGAAGTCAGGCGCACAGACCTCTCCTTTTTGGTTTCCAGTTCCTTAAGATATTAGTTAATCTATTTTCAAGTTTTTAGCACCTAGCAAACTGTGAAAACATGCTTGTTTTAAAATGGATATTGAGGACAAGTTTTAGTTAAAGACCTGAACACCAAAAAAAATGTGACCTTTTTAAACAACACACCATATAAGAAAATGGTAACTGAGGATCTGAAAGACTCATTTTCCTTTTGTAATGAAATCAACAAAAGAAGGATGGTGAGATGGTCAGATGATCAATGCAGATTCCTTAGTCATGTGGCCTTAGACAAAGGCTTTTGGGGAATGGATATTTAACTAGAACTGGCCAATCATTGTCTCTGTTGCAGGAATAATCCTTTAAACCAGCATAGGTCAAGTGCAACCAGAGGTATTCCAGTTTTCTGTTTTACAGACACTCAGTTACTGTTTTCTTACAGGATGCAACAGGACTGTTAAACTATTTGTAGTTTTTTTTTTGCAGCCTGTGGCCTGGCAGGAGATAGGTGAGGACAGGAGGTAATGGGAAATATCTCCATTGTGGATACAGACTGCACCAAAACACATTTACTTTAGTAAAATAGCAAATTATTAGAAACTCTCTAAAGTTGCTATTACTGCCTTTCTTTTTGTTCCAGTGAACATTGCTCCCTTCATTTCTTATCCTGCTGTCACAGGAATAGAATAAGCTGGAATCTCTCCAATAAGGTCAGGGACAGCTATCACATTACATATGCATTGTTGTTTGCTTGCCTTTAAATAATTATGTCCCTACCTCACTTTGTAGCTAAGGGATACTCTGTACAATCAATCCTGCTCTTCCTCAGTGTGCCGTTTTTATTTGGAGCATTAGTAAATGCCAGGGCTAGAAATATTATGATTTTTTGACCATCTGACCTATCTGATGTATATCTGTTAAGATCTGCACAAGTTTTGTATTAAAGTTTTCTATGATCTGCAAGATGTCATTTGGATCGAGTCACTGTCTGATAATTCTAAGGAGACTTTCACATTACATCCACATTGCCACAATTTCATTAGTTATACAGCTCATATGTTCAGTGCTTAGGTTGCAGAGGCAGAACAGTCAAAACATAATATAGCTACAGTCAAAATTCATCTATAGCTCTGGAATATACTGCAAAATGTGATTTGGAACCTGGATACACAGCAGCTTAGGACAGTGTAGCCATTGTTATACAAGCCTGTACATACCTGCAAGCTAATAACAGCACAACATCTTACAGTCTACAATAACAATACTACAATGCTTGCCTAATAGGACTGTTATACAAGTCAGTTGTTTATTATACATGTGTGCCTGCATTACTACATGCCATTCTGATTTCTCAAACAAGTAAGCCAGAAAGCAGCCTGCGTTTCACAAAAGTCTCCAGCACAGCCAAGCAACTGACACAATCCTACAAGACTCCCAGTTAACTTTTTCATTGTGAACACAATGTCATAGCAAAACATTTTCTGAAACACAGCAAAAATTTGAATTCTTTCCATATCAGGAACTAAGGTAAACACTTGGTTAAACCAACTTGGAACTTTTAACAAAATTATGAGGCTGATTAAGAATAACTTTAAACAAAAATCTGCGAGGTGGATGGATAAATCAATTCACCCGTAGAAAAAACAGCGCATAATACTCAATAGAAAAAAAAAAAAAAGAAATTATATACAAATTGCGCTAGTGCAACCTATTGTTCTATGGAAAGAATATTTCTATCTTCCTAAATGTAGCCATACAATCACAATATTGTCCATGAACACTGTCCATATATCTAAATTGTACTGAGTACTTAGGATAGTTTCAGGAAACAAGTTGAAACAGGATATCTATTTCAGTCCATCAACAGACAATAAAATTAAAGGCCCAAACTAAAACAAAATGTCCTGGTATAAATGAAGAGGAGTGTACGATGCAATCCTTCCTTAACATGAAAAAACAGTGATCCCGAATTTGCTGGGGTACAATCTCAAGACTGAGGTGACCCCCCCTTAGTAATGCTCTTACCAGATATGCCTGGTTACATAGGCTCTTCGAAAATACTCCTCATCCGCTCGATTTCATCCGGTTCATCTGCGCTAGGTAATACACGGTTGGATGTGCTTGGTTACACGGGCTCTCGGATGTTACTCGTCGGCTGGATCCCATCCACTACATACACGATCGGATGTGCTTGGTTCCACGGGCTCTCAGATGTTACTCATCGGCTGGATCCCATCCACTGCATAAGTGCCGGGTGATTCAAGATCTCCGAAAGAAGCAATTACGGGAAACAAACATAGCGTAATACTGTCTTATAAAAACACGATTTATTTAAGTAAAAATGTTGCACTCACACAAAGTTAATTCTTTAAAGCATTGGTTCACTCAGCGTGCATAGTTCTTAATCACAGTCTCAGGGAAAACAATAGCATCAGCCGCTAATGGCCGTCACCACTTAGTAGCCCACGGTTAGAGCTGTGCGTCTCTTCCTCCCTCCTGTCAGTTCCTCTATGCTGCGAACGTGTGCTACCACCCTGACGCGTTTCGTCGTATTGACATCATCTGATGGCTATGATGCATAACTGTCTGTCATCCTGCAAGGTGGTTAATGTGGCCAGTCTCTGGGTAGAGATCAAACTTGATTTAAGCCAGCCAAACATGCAGTCTCATGCTTGTGATAGCATGTGTAATATGTGTTCCAAGCTCCCTATTTTTCTCTCCTGCTCTGTTGTTTGAATTCCCTTGTTGAAAACCTCAGATTAAATATTGTACTATTCTCTGAACTCTGCCTGCTTTTTTGACTATGAATTAACTCTAATTAATGGGAACCTTATCTGCCTTGTATCTGAACTGTCATTGAACCACTCTGCCTGTCTGCCAACTTCAAGTATCTGTTTGGTTTGTTTAGTTTGCGCCTGCCCCAGCATGGTAGCCAGGCACTATAGCATTGTGTAGAAGTCCTGGGGGGCAAATGAGTACCAGTAGGTCTGCTTGCCTTATGGAAAACGGGGCTGCTATAGGTGAAGAACACAGAAGCTAGCTATAGTGTTTGACCACCTGCGTTGGAGGTAAAGGTGACACCAATACACTTTACTATAGGGATAGTCAATGACCTCCTACCAAATATACTCCTCCATGGTCACAACTTAACTTGATAATCAACTCTAAACCAGTGCCAGGTATAAATGCCTTTGTACCACCATACCTCCCAAAGTTGCTCAATCTCAGCACACTGGCCAATGAAACTAACTTTGTTCCACATGCAGCAGTACATCCAAAGTCTGGAAACACAGACAGTGAAGATCATGTGCATGCTCTTTATCCATTTCAAGATGGTCCCATTTTGTCCACAGCCCGAGGCAAAGCATGGAGGGGAAAAGCACAGACCAAACAGCACTTCATACTCCAGATGTACAGATTTCTGTGGAGAAGGACTCTGTGACAAATCCTGTGCCAAGATATGCTTAGTTCATGTATACCCCAAAAGTCAACCTGAAAAGGCTGTAAGACTATATACTATTTAAGATGATCAGAGTAACAGGTCTCCTGCAAGATCAAATCATTTTGACCTGTTTAACATAACAGGAAATGCCTTACCATACATTGTGGGCACCTGTGTGGGCATTACAGAAGTTTCAGGCAACAGAACCACTGGTCTTATAGTAGCTCCCCTGAATGGCAGTGTAGCAATACCATTGCAAACTTTCAGTGAGTGCAACCAGGTCCAAACCCACCAAGAGGAAATCCCTACTCCTGCAGCTGCCTCTCACCACGCTCACTTAAGAGGCATAACTGACCACATACAAGCTCTTGAAAGAAATGCTGATATGCTTCTAGGGAGAGACATCCCAAGGATACGAAAGGCTTGCCAACAAATTAACGGCCACATGACACACCATGTGCACAATGCTTGGACCTATTTAGAGCACACGTAATTGCTGGAGATAGAAATATTATGGATTGTGGATTAAAGCGTTCTACAAACTGAAAGATGTCATTTGGATTGAGCCATTGCCTACCAATTCTACAGAGACTGTAAGTTACAGCTATTTTGCCACAACTTAATCAGTTATAGAGATCACACCTTCAATGCTTAGATTGGAGGTAAAATAATAGCAATAAAATCTAGATAGAAGTATGTACTCTTTTTAACCCAATTCAAAACAAAAAAAATTCCATAACAGTTCAAACATAAACATACAAACATAAGTTCGACTCGAACATTGGGTGTTCGCCTGTTCGCCAAACAGCGAACAATTTGGGGTATTCGTGGCAAATTTGAAAGATGCAGAACACCCCTTAAAAGTCTATGGAAAAATCAAAAGTTCTAATTTTAAAAGCTTATATGCATGGTATTGTCATAAAAAGTGTTTGGAGACCTGGGTCCTGCCCCAGGGGACATGTATCAATGCAAAAAAAAGTTGTAAAAACTGCATTTTTTTCAGGAGCAGTGATTTTAATAATGCTTAAAGTGAAACAATAAAAGTGAAATATTCCTTTAAATTTCGTATCTGGGGGGTGTCTATAGTATGCCTGTAAAGTGGCACATTTTTCCCATGTTTACATCAGTCCCTGTACAAAATGACATTTCTAAAGGAAAAAAAGTAATTTAAAACTACTCGCGGCTATAATTAATTATTGGGTTTCAGCAATACAGATAATAGTCCTTGAAAGAAACGGCATGGGGTCCCCCCAAAAATCCATACCAGGCCCTTTGGGTCTGGTATGAATATTAAGGGGAACCACGAACCAAAATTAAAAAAAAATTGCATTGGGTCCCCTCAAATTCCATACCAGGCCCTTCAGGGGGGAACCCTGCACCGATGTTTAAAACAAACAAAAAAATGTGTAGGGGTCCAGGTCTGGTATGGATTTTGAGGGGAACCCCACGCCAAAATAAAAAAAAAATGGCGTGGGGGTCCCCCCAAAAATCCATACCAGACCCTTGTCCGAGCACGCAACCGTACCAGGCCACATGCCCTCAACATGGGGACCCCCAGATCCCGCCCCCCCCGTTTGAAATGGTAATGGGTACATTATACCCATACCATTTCACAAAAAAGTGTCAAATTGTTAAAAAAAAAAACACAAGACACACTTTGTTATCAATTAACAAATAATTAAAAAAAATAAGGAAATAAAAATGTCCCACAAAGTCCATTCATCTTCTTCTCTTGCTCCGCCAACGGAATGGAATGAAAAAAACCCTGTACACAGCCACTGATCCACCTCCATGGGAGGCACCCACCATAATGACCGTCCTCTCAGGTGACAGTTGTTTTATAACTGAGAGCGGGGCCACGTGGTGATGTACCCGGGTGACTTCACCTCCCTGATGCACGGGGACTTCCCAATATCTTCCTCGTGGTGTCAGAGGGGACGGGGCCACTCGTTTACGTACCCAGGTGACCCCGCCCCATCTGATACATGGGGACTTCCCAATGGCTTCACCGTGACATCAGAGGGGGAGGGCCATCTGTTTACGTTCCTGGGTGATCCGTTTATGTAAATGGGTGGCCCCTCCCCCTCTGACACCACAGGGAAGCCATTGGAAAGTCAGGAGACTTCACCCCCTGATGCACGGGGACTTCACAATGGCTTCCCTGTGGTGTCAGAGGAGGCGAGGCCACTCATTTACATACCCAGGTGACCCCGCCCCTCTGACACACAGGGACTTCCCAATGGCTTCACTGTGGTGTCAGAGGGGGCGGGCCACCCGTTTATGTTCCTGGGTGACCCGTTTATGTAAATTTTTAAATAAAGGACTTGTCCCAAAGTGCGTCTTGTGGTTTTTTAACAATTTTACATTTTTTTTGTAAAATGGTACAGGTACAATATACTCATAGTTTCATAGTTAGTAAGGTTGAATAAAGACACTAGTCCATCCAGTTCAACCTAAGTGAGTGTCTACAGCTATCCCTGTACATTGCCCACTCACATTGGTTCCTACCCTCAAGGAGCCCACAATCCAAGGTCCCCATTCATATACTAGGGCCAATTTTGGACAGAAGCCAATTAACCTTTGGAGTGTGGGAGGAAACCGGAGTACCCGGAGGAAACCCACGCAGGCACAGGCAGAACAGTGTCGTGGTTGGGATTCAAACCAGCGACCCTTTTTACTGCTAGGTAAGAGTGCTAACCACTACACCACTGGGCCCCCTTTACTTGTTACCATTTTAAACAGGGAGGGCCTGGATCTGGGAGTCCCCTTGTTAAAGGGGGCTTCCAGTTTCCAATAAACCCTCCACCCACAGACCCCCACAACCACCAGCCAAGGGTTGTGGGGATGAGGCCCTTGTCCCCATCAACATGGGGACAAGGTGCTTTGGGGGACTACCCCTAAGCACCCTCCCCATGTTGAGGGCATGTAGCCTGGTATTGTTCAGGAGGGAGGTGGGCTACTCTCTTGTCCCCCCTCTTTTCCTGCGGCCTGCCAGGTTGCGTGCTCGGATAAGGGTCTGGTATGGATATTTTGGGGGGACCCCCACGCCATTTTTTTACATTTTGGTGCAAGATTCCCCTTAATATCCATACCAATGCTGAAGGGCCTGGTATGGAATTTGGGGGGACCCCCATGCAATTTTTTTTTACAGTTTGGTTCCAAGTTCCCCATAATATTCATACCAGACCCAAAGGGCCTGGTATGGATTTTTGGGGGATCCCCATGTCGTTTTTTTCAATGACTTTTAACTGTATTGCCAAGATCTGACAATTCATTATAGCCGTTTTAAATGACTTTTTTTCCTTTAGAAATGTCATTTTGTGCAGGGACTCTTGTAAACACGGGAAAAATGCGCCACTTTACAGGCATACTATAGACACCTTCCCAGGTATGAAATTTAAAGGAATATTTCACTTTTATTGTTTCACTTTAAGCATTATTAAAATCACTGCTCCCCCAAAAAGTTTTTTAAACCTTTTTTTGCATTTATACATGTCCCCTGGGGCAGGACCCAGGTCCCCAAACACTTTTTATGAAAATAACTTACATATTAACCCTTAAAATTAGCACTTTTGATTTAATCATGTTCGTGTCCCATAGACTTTAATGGTGTTCACGTGTTCGAAGAAATTTTTTGCCTGTTCGCATGTTCTGCTGCAAACCGAACCGGGGGGTGTTCAGCTCATCCCTAGTAAGGAGCAACATAACTGCTATTTGTTTATTTTAGACACAAACATGCATTTGTTCCTTAACACAAAAGAAGGCCATATAGCCATACTCAACAATGTTGGTCATAGAGTGTTCAATAAAAGCAAGTTCCAAATTCTGAGTACCTATTACAATTTTTGGGCTGTTTCTGCGCTAGAGAATCACGATTGTATTATTCAGTGGCAAGCACTCATTGTCATACTTTTCATCCTTTTGTCCCCTTCAATAACTTGCCTATGGGGAAACGTGGAGGTCCCTTAGTGGAGCACATGGCTGCTGTCAACATTAGGTAAGCATCATGGCTAGGCTATTTGTACACATTATATAAATGTATCCAAATTATTCATATAGGCTTTTGTTGCCAAATAAAACCATTTCTATAATGCTCATGCTCCTAAAACATACAGTTCTATAAATGAATATGTAATTTAAAAGAAATACTTAAAAAAAAAAATTCTTAGGAACATGAGATACAATTGTTGTTGATATTAAGAGGTTAATGTGGCGGAGGCACAACTTTTGTTAAAATATCTAACAACAATTGTATATCATGTACTTTTATTGAATTAATATTGATTTTATTGAAAGTAGCTATTTTAAATGACATATTATTAAAAAGAATATATGTTTTAAAAGTACAAATAGTTATCTGTATGGTGACATAATAGTTTGAGATCTTTCTGGGTGGTACTTAAAAAAAAAAAGAAAAAGTTATTCGTGTGTTTTACATAACCTGATTATAAATCAGTGTACAGTTCAGTATAAGCACCTCGAGGAGGTAGCAAGCAAAGAATACCTAAATGACTTTGAGCATTGGATATAAAGGGTTAAATATATCCTCCTAGGCTTTATGAACAAGAACCTCCTGTGGAATTCTATTCTTTACATTCCTGGAATCAACCACAATGGGATACTTGATACTTCCTAATGTCAGATTCCAGACTCGTAGATTTCTATCTGGAAAGTTTGACCTTGAATGCTTATCAACACCCTCTGAGCTAATGTTAATACACAAGATGCATCAATCATAGAATTACAATATTGTCCAGTATAAAAATATATGGTTTTCAAATGTGTGCTTTTTAACTGATAATTAAAGAATATGTCTTTTAAGGAATAATTGAAAATAGATAGAGCTAACCTACAATTATATACATAGGGATACATTATAACCTTCAATGATTTGCACAGTATATAGGGAAACACAATAACCTACACTGATATACATAGCGGTACACAAAAATACATAATTTAAGTTTAAATTAAAAGTGATAAGATCTTTAAAGATATGTTTCAAAAAATAATTTAGTTATTAATATGTTTTTAGTAAGCTTTTTAATTAGGATCCTAGAAAATGGGAAATAAACTTTGGAAAAAGCATAACATGATAATTTATTTTTATGGATACTTATAAACCAACAAATAATTTTCAAGTGACCTAACCAATTTTTATTTCAGTAGGGATTATCTTCTTTGTTGAGATAACAAGTCTTGAAAATCTGTGACGTCTATAGGGAGATTTCATTGCATACTGCCAGGAGAATGACAAGCCCTTCACTAAACAAGGAAAAAAAGTGATCTGCATGAAAAGGTTGGATTTTGAAGACCAAAGATATTAGGCAGTAATATTAATGTTGAACACAATATATTAATGTTAGACAATACCATCACAGGTGACATATTGTCACTTGGGAAGATGTTATGTACCGTCTTCATGTCATCTACATATTTTGCTGTGCTTTTGCTGAATAATAATATAATATAATATAATCAGGGATCGTTACATACCAAGAACCTGATCCATATATGGTAAAGGATATTTGGACAGAATGCATGGCTGGCTGTCTTATAGTCCTTTTGTTCTATAAGGTTTGAAGTGTTATACCTATTGTTAAAGTCAAAGAAAAACAAACTTAAAGTCTCATTTGCCAAAACTAGTTCAACTGGCAGCTAACAGTTAACAACAGAGCAAGCTAACAGATAAAGAGGCTAGTAAAACATAATATTTCTTTTAAATACCACTGGTGTAAGGCAGAAATACTTTACCATTGGATACCCTTATTAAAAAAAAAGCAGGAAGAAATCAGATACTTCAGTAAATACATCATTAATTGCAGACAAGCTGAGCTGGGGTTGAAATTCTGGTTTTTAGTCACCCAGAGACGTCATGGGAAATGCTCTCCACATTACCATTTTCTTTGGAGATGTCAGGAATGACCTGCCTTTGTTGGAATGACTGGTGACATTTCAAACCTTCCTTTCCCTTTTATGCTCCTACAGAGGGTCAGTGCTCTTTGGCTCGGAACAATTACAGCTACCACACTCATCCGACCTGCTACTTTAACCCATTTAGCCCCCTTGCTGCCAGAGGTGTTATGTTTTGATGTTCTTTCAAATAGAATCACTCCCAGCAGAATAGTGCTATTAGTCTGGATCTCTGAGTGATTAATGAATTATAGAATGGTGCTTTAGTGAGACTTCAATGTATGAAGGAATTGCCATCATGTTTTCATAATACAATGAGGCTGATTTACGAAAGGAGATGAGAATCTTCACACAAACAAAAAGTATAAATATGTGTTTCAATTATTTCATTGTGTAAAGCCAACTCAACAGCAATTGTTTTTTGCGTGATTGGATAATTGAAGTGAATATTCACTGAATTGTGTTAAGATTCTCAACTGAGAGCTGAGAGTAAAGACCAACTTCAATTATCCAATCATGTGCAAAGCAAATCCCTTTTTTTATTTCATCTTGTCACTCTTCTTTTGAGTGAACATTCTCTGCTCCTTTAGTAAATCAGCCTCATTATCTCCACAAAGGGTCAGTGCAGGAACTTGGCTGATACTGCGATGGGGATGCACTGCATGATCCTCCTATCTCTGAGCTAATACCTTAGCTAACGCTTGGAACAGCTATAGTGGGGCTGATGTTTTATTTTGGGCACACAATTTGATATATTGGATAGATCAATGTGAGCATAACCAAGTAATAGACACAACTATGAATATTATTATTATTATATTGTGTGGCTTGTACAATGTCAGGTAAAATTGCTGTTTGCTATTTTAAACTCTCTTAAACATTCAGGTTTACAGCGGACAAAGTTTTGTGTGCCACAGCTGATAAGCAAGAGATTGGATCAATTAAAATATTTACAACATTTATCAGAGTTTTGAATGCTTATTAAAGATGTAATTTTGTTTTGGATAGATGAAAGGAGGCCTATAACCCCTGTTAGGTTATTTTTTTTTCCATCTGTGTTCCCTTCTATTCCTGTTCCATATCCTAAACAAAAAGTGAGAAGAATTTCCTCCAAAGTGAGGGAATACCTGGTTGTCACCAAGGGGTCCTGAACTACTGTCCCCATTGGAAGATTTCCCCTTTATTTCTGTTCCGGGGACATCTCAAAATTTGGTATTTTCTTTCACTTTCACTTTAGATGATAACTGTAAACAGAACAAATAGAACTAAAACCAACCATACATATATTGAAATTCAGATGGTTCAGTGGGAATCTACCAGTCAACATCTGTACAACACCCCTGTCAGATTTTACCTACTCGATCAGTGCTGATGTCAGGGAGGTCTCCATAATACAAAAACTCAGGAGGGAGGATTCCCCCATCCATATCAAGAGTCATTTTTTTTTCCTTCAACCCTCTTGCTTAAAAAAAACAAAAACAAAAAAACTGTATCCTCTATGGGCTGGCTAACAGGGAGCACAGACAGCAATAACAACTTGATAGGTGTTCTAATCCCTCTCCACTAAAGAAAAAGTTATGCTTTAATTTATAATGTATTCCCTTTCTGGATCCATCATACGTGGTGGTCCTATCTATGGGTACCGTTGTTGTCATCTTTAGCAGATGGCAGCAGATCAGTCTGCCTTCCTGGAGTTTGGTACTTTGGAAGCTTGGGCATATTATGTATGCTTTACCTGCTTCTAATATGCTTAAATTCAAGACAGAGAGTATGCACAACACAGTTAACTTTACATTTACTCCGTGCTGTTTAATTTACTATATTTTTAGTCCCACATGGGAGCCATAGCTCTCACATTGTGGTGATCTACAGTTTTTAAATTAAAATACAAGCTAACAGTATAATAATAGTACTGATTCACAATTTGTCATCAGTGTCATTAGTAAACTATAATAGGGATGACACACTTGTGTTACTTAGGCCCGGTTCACACTGGTGCGACATAAGCTCCGACTTTGGGAGCACATGTCACATGACATGTATAAATCAATAGTTCCCTATGAGAGCCGTCTCAACTTTGAAAAATCTTCCTGCACTACTTTGGTCCGACTTGGGCATGATTTCAACGAATTGATTTAAATGTAAGTTGCATCCAAGTCAGATCATCTTCTTAACTGATATGACTTGTGGTATGCATTTTTGATTTTGAAGGGGAACCCAAAATTAAAAAAGAAATAGTGTGGGGTTCCCCCCAATTCCATACGAGGCCCTTTGAGTCTTGAGAGGGAACCCCACGCCAAAATAAAAAAAATGGTGTGGGGTCCTCCCCAAGATCTATACCCCATCCTTATCTGAGCATGTAGCTGGATAAGGGTCTGGTATAGGGGAATGAGTGAGCAGCCCCCTGCCTGGACCATACCAGGCCACATACCCTCAACATGGGGGTGGGAGCTTTGGGGCAGTGGTGGCTCTGCGCCCCCCACCCCAAAGCACCTTGTCCCTATGGGGCCTCTTCCCGACAACCCTGGGCGGTGGTTGTGGGGGTCTGTGGGCAGGGGGCTTATTAGAATCTAGAGAAGAACCTGCAGAAGAACCAGAGGATGAAGACATCAGCGGAGGGAGAAGAATCGGAGGAAGAAGACATGTTGGAGCTATGACAGGGAACATTCTTCATTTTTAATAAAGGACTTTGTCAAAAATCTGTGTATTGTTTTTATTTATTGTTGACACTTTTTTTTAGATGAATCAGTAGGGGTACAATGTACCCCATACTCATTCAAATGGGAATCTGGATCATTCAGATTCCGATAAGCCCCCTGCCCGCAGACCCCCACAGCCACTGCCCAGGTTTGTGGGAAGAGGCCCTTACCCCCCATCAAAATGGGGACAAGGTGCTTTGAGGTGGGGGGCAAAGCCCCCCACCCCAAAGCCCCCACAGCCCCATGTTGAGGGCATGTGGCCTGGTATGGTCCAAGATGGGGGGGCTCTCACTCATCCCGCCTTTCCTGACCTGCTGGGCTACATGCTCTGATAAGGGTCTGGTATGGATTTTGGGGGTTACCAGACCAGACTCAAAGATTCATACCAGACTTAAAGAGCCTTATATGGTCAGATCAAAGTCGGATCCCGTTCATTGAAGTCACATGGAAATCGGACATGAAGTCGTAGGGCAAAGTCAGAACAGAAGTTGTCCGGTTGCCATGTTGGAGCAGTGTGAACACGGACTTACTAGTTGCATCCTCCATGTGAATGTTATGGCTGATTGATTTGGAGATCCAGGCTGAGCTTCACCTCTACCGTGCCCCCCTAATCCCAAGAATCACACAAGCAATCAGGGAAGACAGCAGATGTCACTTTATTGCAGAATATTTTCAAGTGGACACAGAAGCTTTGCTGAGAAACTCATATATGGATAACCAAAATACATTACTTATTTTTGACAATTAAATTAGTAGATCTGCTGCCCTATTGCCCTTACCAAATGCATGCTCTGTGGTGCATGTGAGACATATTTTCTATCACAGAATGACAGTCTTAGTACCTTTACAGTAACTTTTCTATGACCGTTCCACTGAAGTTTGTGTGGAAGTTGTAAGGCTGTCTGCAGTGTGGCATCATCTGAATACTATAAATTCACATCCCTCAGTCAGGTGATTTAGATGATCCTCTAAGGCCTGAACCTGTGCACCATCGTTAAACTCAAGCTATGTTCAGCCATACGTCCACCTGGACAGCATTTGAATTTAAAGGACAACTTCACTAACAACTTCACTAACCCTTTCACACTGTCAGACCGTTCAGGTCCGCCTGTCAGTTTTGTTGGCGGACCAGAACGGGCGCTCCATGTTAGTTTATGGAGCGATGGATGTCAGCGGTGACATGTTCGCTCACATCCGACCCGATCCGATCTGCTAAAATCAAACGGATAGTCCTACGTTCGCATCCGTCCCTGGTGGATCGGATCGCGTGAGATCTGATGAAAATGGACATGCTGTCCGTTTTAATCCGATCTCTCCATAGCAACCAGCGGCGCTCGACAAGCCCCTCCCCACTCAGTGAGCAGAGAGGGACCTGTGATCTGCCGGCTTGGCGGAGATCAACGGAGAGAGCCATCGTTATTCGTGGGAATGAAGCATTCTTTGACTGCTGATTTATTTACACCCACAGTATTGCAAACATTTATAGTGGATATTTAACTTTTATATGCAACAATTGATATTAAATGCAGAATCTTAGCCTTTTTATAAGGTTGCTCCACCCTAAAGCAGGCATATTACATTATTTAAAGTGGAGGTAAGGATTGAAAGGAACTTCCCTCAATACTTTTTTGTTTTTGGTACCTTTTGCCAGGTTTTTTTAAATATTTTTATCCAATATAGGCGTATCTACATTTTAGAGATTTAGAGGTGAAAAAAAACGCAATTATTTTGGCAGCCCCTAATGAGCCAACACTGAACACTATATATAGTTTTGTTTTACATTTTAATCTTTTGTCTGAATGGGCCTATAGGAGGAGACAATATTTATTGTACAATCAGTACTTTCCAGATTGCATTGTATTGTGCTGGATGCCATGACCTAACATCATCTTGAAAAAGGCTCCCCAGAGATGTGAGACAAAATCTCAAGAAATAAGCAAATAATCCAATAATAGAACAATGTGTACAGGAAAAGAGATGTTTTATGACCCAATGTGTAGGAGCACTTTCAGCTAACTAAAATAATCTATAGCAATCACCCTGCACTCACTAATGATGTCCATGCTTTGTGTGACTCTTAAGTTTTATGTTGCTAGCTGGTTCACAATAAAGGCCATACTGAAGTGGAGTAATTGCCTGTGTACACCTTCCTGTTCAGAGTAAGCTGAAAGTCATTCACTGTAGCAAATGCATATGGACAATTTAAATAGGTGCAAATGACAGGAAATCCACATGCTTATTGCCACTGAAAGACAATGCTAAAAAAAAATCTACTTTGCCAGTCACTGGAAATGTTAATGGCTCCACATTACAGGAATAACTTGGGCATGAACAGAAAAACTACACAGCATGCAGGATAGGGAACTATTAGAAACAATTTTTATGGGAGAAAATTTTATAAAGCTGCTGTTTTTTTATGCGGTTTGCATCCATTACTGTACATCCAATAGGTTACATTTTATTACAGATTCTCAGCACTCACTTTTGACACAGAAAGGAAGGCTCTTCCCTTTTGCAGAAAATTCCATTGTAGGAGAAGAATGTGAGCAAGGGGTTATGTGTACAATAGGTAGAGTTAGTGTTAGGGTTGCAGGGAGGGTTAGTGCTAGGGTTACTGTAACTGATAGAGGAGGGTTAGTGTTTAGATTACTGGAAGGGATAGGGAAACAGGGTGGCATATTGTTAGGTAACAGGGAGGGTTAGTGTTAGGCATGAAACAAAAGGTTAGTGTGAGGGTTAATATTAAGGGTGTAGGGAGGGTTAGAGTCAGGGTTAACTGAGCTCATTTGCTGCTGCTGGAGGGAGAAAAACGTGCTACACATGGATGAAGTTTAAAGCTGATGCAGAAACTAAGCGTGCTGCGGGTCTACCATTCTGGTTGGCTCCAGATATTCTAATCATGCATTTAGGAGGTAATGATTTTGGAAAAATTACAGCTTTAGATTTGTTTGCTAATGAAACAGGATTGTTATCAAGTTAGACTTTCTTCCCTGTTTGACATGATTTAATTTTCCTCTATCCTTTATCCTTAAAAAAAAATCCTCAAGCTACTTAATAGAGCTATTTCAAAATGTATGATTTATATGAGTCATTTACCATTTCATCACATTTAGAAGGAAGCTTGCTGGGTTTGTACCAAGGTAATAGTGTCCACCTTTCTGATGTAGGGTTTGATAATCGTAATCTTGATCTTCAGTCCTGTGTTGAGTTGGCCACAGACTGGGTTGTTGGCAATTGGAGACTTTTGGATGTTTTATTATTCCTTATTTGGATTGGCTCAGGCTTTAGTGGCTGAGCTAAACATACTTGTTTATTAATAATTGGTTATGTTTCATTACATTTAAATCAAAGCATGTGGTATTTTATTTGATTAACACCAATAAAAATGTTAAATTACAACCACTAAATAGAATTGTTTGTACTTTTTACTTTAGTTGTTTTTATTTCAATGGTTTAATATGTGCTGCTTACAATCCCACAAACATGGAACGCTTGATAGTTTTTTTGAATTCTTGCATTCTGGTCTTTCGAATGGGAGTGATTTCAAACATATGTACTTGTAAACTTATCTGATCTGAAAAAAAGGAAGGGGTTAGCCTTGAGCCTTTCTTAAAAGTCACACTAGGCCCCTCAGCTGTGTTTTCTTCCATTATTTTTAGACAAATTGAAAACAAATGTGTACAGGATATCACGAGGAACTCAAACCATCTGTTTGTGAATGGCTTTGTTACTTCTTCATTTCAAGAGCATACAAAGTGCTGCACAATAAAAAAAGATTTTATTTAATCTGCTTAATTAATTAGAATGAAGATACTACAAGGGACAGTGTGACACTGGTGATGCATTTTAAAAGAGAGCCACAACCATTTTATGTACTACACATTGCATTGTTCTTTTTTCCTTCATTTAAAGCTTTGTGCTTTCCAACTTTCTTTAGCTCGATCTCTGACCCTAAAGTGAGACTTCTTTCTTTAAATTAGTCTTGATTTAGGTAATTTAGAGATACATGACATTCATTCAAATTAGTCTTGGAACTGTGAACAAGAAAATAAATCAGGCTATTCACAGAGCTTTTAAATGATTAACTTGAATACAGGTTTGATTTTCTGATCACAGATTCACTATTTAAAGGAAAAGTCCACTATGGGATGGTGGAGTATTGGGTAAGGTTTGGGTTAAAATCATGATCAAAGCACACTTAGCATCTTCGCTGTTGATTTCTGAGCTACCTTCTGGACTTGCTGTCATGTGTTTTGGCCGCCCTAGTGTAGACACTCTTTTTAGACTTTTATAGGCCTGACACCAAGTAAAGACAGATAAAGGAATATATCCATATTTTTCACAGCTAACTTAGCCATCTATATCTTTTATAACAAGTACTCCAGTGTATCATGCACACTTTAAAAAAACTTGAGACTTAATGTGCATCATTACTGTATCAGCTGGAGAAACCAGTCGACCAGGAGATTGACTAAAACTGCTGGTATATTTTATTGTCAAAGCTTAATTGAACAAGCTGAAGTTAGAAGCTGATTGGCTACCATGCATAGCTGCACCAGATTCTGAGTACTCCAGTTTTGGTACATCTCTCCCTAAGGTTGGTTTCACACGGGCAATCTCCATAGTCTGCATCTGCCTGCTCAGCAGGGGATCATCCCGCTGAGCAGGCGGATGACAGGTTCGTGTCCACTCTGCTATGCGGACACGGACACAGCCCCGCTGTTCTCTATGGGTCTGTCAGATGGATACAGATCTTCTGTTCATTTATATTCTATTGTCATCCAAATTGATCTGCTGTTTTTAGTGGGCAGGATCGGATGCCAGCGGGTGTCAGTTGGCACATGTCTGCTAGCATCCACTGCTTTTTAGAGAGCTATGGATGGTACAATCAGGTCTGCCTGAAAAACCGACAGGCAGACCTAAAATCGGACAGCACATGTGAAACCAGCCTAAGTGTCAGTTTCTTGAGGAGACGTGGTTCCATTTGACAGTGTAGACACCATGGCTTCAACATGGTGCCATTTGACAGCATAGGCAGCAGAAAAAATAAGCATTTACTTTTTTTTTTTTACACAGGCACATGTTTTGTAACCACTTTTTCTTTCGCTACAGAGTCACTAAAAAATAAATGCACACATACTATATCTTTAGACCTATACCAAAAAATACATTTGATAAGACATGTATTCATAACGTAAATATTATTAACAGCCCAAATATGAATAAACGATTTACAAAGTATTTTCAGAAACTTATTAGTTACATTTCTTCCTTCACTTTTGTTTTATGTTCCATTGTTCTTGTAAAAATAGCATGTCTCTGTTTTCTAGAATGTGCTATTTACTGTAAAAACACCAAACACTTGGTATTTTAAGAACGCTTTGAAGAAATTGCTATATAACTTTAGATGTGTCTTGTTATTATTAGAAGGCCTTTAAAACTATCCCTTTTTTGTTGGGGGTACGTTTGCTTTGTTATTTTTTCCTTTATGTGGTATTCTCAGAATTTCTAGCAATGTGTGATTTTGAAAACAAACACTGTTTTATTATTTCACTAAATAACTAACAGACTTGGTGCTGGGGAACTGCATCTCAGAGTTTTATAGTCTGGTTAGGGACATATATAAATAATCAGTACATAGGATATTATAATTACTTATTATTACTGCTATACACTGCTTCAAATTAAACTGTGTATTACCAACTTTATGAACAACTCTTGGCAAATGTTAGGTTCAGTTTATTTAGCTTATGTGGGTCCTCACCGAAAAATTTAGTAAACTGTGCGGTCTGCATTTATTTGTAATAGTTCTTTAGATTGAATCTTCATCTGATCTGAAGATAAAATGGAAGAAAAGCTTAATGCCGCGTACACACGAGCGGACTTCTCGTCGGACTGAGCTCCAAAGGACTTTTCGATGGAGTTCTGAAACAGACTTGCCTACACACGATCACACCAAAGTCCGATCATTTAGAACATGATGACGTACGATAGGACTAGAAAAAGGAAGTTCAGTAGCCAATAGCTGCCTTTGCTTCGTTTTTGGTCCATCGGAACAGCATACAGATGAGCGGTTTTCTCGATAGGAACTGGTGGAAAGATTTAAAAATGTTTATATTTCTAGGTCCATCAGAATTTTAGAAAAAGTCAGATGAAGCCCACACGAGATCGGAATATCCGACAGAATGATTCCGTTGGACCATTTCTGCATAATGCCCTGTACAAACGACCAGACTTTCCGGCAGAAAAGGTCAGACGGAATCATTCTGTCGGACATTCCAATCGTGTGTGGGCTTCATGTGACTTTTTTCTTTCTAAAATTCTGACGGACCTAGAAATAGAACATGTTTCAAATCTTTCCGCTGGAACCAGTTCCTATCGAGAAAACCACTCGTCCGTATGCTGTTCCGACAGACCAAAAACAACGCAAGGGCAGCTACTGGCTATTGAACTTCCTTTTTCTAGTCCCTTAGTACATCATTGAGT
The DNA here is from genome assembly GCF_037356315.1 of Lithobates pipiens. Taxonomy (NCBI): domain Eukaryota; kingdom Metazoa; phylum Chordata; class Amphibia; order Anura; family Ranidae; genus Lithobates; species Lithobates pipiens. Next base: position 303,308,874 of record NW_027507718.1, read on the forward strand.
TCTAAACAATCAGACTTTGGTGTGATCGTGTGTAGGTAAGTCCGTTTCGGCGGAACTCCGTCAGAACTCCATTGAAAAGTCATCCGGAGTTCAGTCCGACGAGAAATCCGCTCGTGTGTATGCAGCATAAGTCTAACTAGTCTTAAAAAAAATTCTGTCCCCCTTCTCCTAACTTTCCTGTCTAATCTGTATAAAAACAGATCTGTATACTTACCTATTCTTAAAGTGGGGTACCCCCTAAAAAAAAAAAATTAAAAGTCAGCAGCTACAAATACTGCAGGAATACTGTAGGAAGAACTACCATACAGTACCAGATTCTTTCAGCCGACCCGGCGATACTGTAAGCATATTGATCCGGTATGCGTCCTCAAAGTACGTTTCCAGGCTCCCCCAGAGACACCAGCCTTGCGCTCGGTCCTCCACAGGAAAAGTCCTCCCCTGGATCCTTCAGCTCTCCTCGGCTTCTCCCCGCAGGCGAGACAGCACAGGACCACCCTTGGATCAATAGGCCCTGAGAAATTCCTTCGCCTATACTCTCAGCTGCGAAGCCTCGGGCCAGCCAGTCCCCAGGCGCAAGACCATGCGACACAGACCCCAGGCCAGGAGGGCCCTGGGGTTGGGATCACGGACCCTGGAAAACAAAGTGGACGAACCCTGAAAAATGGCGTCAGTACCTTAAATACCCTCTTCCAGAATGCACAGCAGGGAAACCACACCCACTGAACCATTTCTGAGAAAGAGGCGGTATTCAAAACATCCAGCCTACTGCTGTTCCACACCCACTGACGGTGACAATGACACCTACGGTCAGGTGGGAATCAGTGCAACCCAGCTGAACTGGTACAGAAACCAGGAAACTTTAGAGAAATGAATCTGAGCTAAACTACAGCTTCAAATAATTACATTTAAAAAAAAAAACAATAGCGTCTGCTCATCAGGAGCAGGGCGCTACACTTGTATAACTTTTTTTTCCATTTTGGATTGCGTAATTGAGGGTTGTAACTCCTGTTGGGTTTTTTAGCGTGTCTGATTAACCTCCAAGGATTCTCTCACTTTGGGGAGATTTCCCTTCACTTCTTGTCCTATAGCCAAAACAGGAAGTGAGACGAAATCCCTCCAAAGTGAGGAAATCCTTGGTTGTCATCAGAAATAGTGCCCCTATTGGAAGAATTCCCCTCTATTATTGTCCTGGGGACAACCCAAAATGTGTGATTTTCTTTTACTTTCACTTTCAATGATAACAGTAAACAGGAAAAATAGAGAAGGTGAACCTTGGGGGCTCAGAGAGAAAACAAAACTTGACATGAGTTCTAATCCTTCTCCACTCTGTCCAAAACTAAAAAATAAGTTTTGCCTTTAGTTATACTTAAATTTACTGAAAGAGTAGAAGCCGCTTCAAGTACATATTAGTAAATAAAGAGGAGCTCCAGTCTCTCCCAGGAAAAATGTATTCAAATTTTAATATAAGGACACTTACCAATCCAGGGATCCAGCGTTATCCTCACCTTCTTCAATCGGCTTTGGGTCCACATGCTGGGATCTTAAGTAAGGGAAACCAGCAATGAAGCCTTGTGGCTTCACAGCCATTTTCCCACTGTGTATACGCAAGTCGCACTGTGCTTTGTGAATAAGCTTGCAGTCTTCTGGGACCTGTGATGTGTCCCAAAAGGCTGCAGGGCAAGGAGGGGGGGCTGAACTTCCATTCAGATGGCCACCAGGTACCCCTGCCCCCCCAAAAATTATTAAAGTGAAGTTAGTGAAGATGCAAAGAAGCGGAATTTCCTATTCAAGTGAAGTTCTGCTTTGAGGTGACATTATGTTATCTTTGAATAACAAATATACAAAAGCCTGTGATATTGATAATACTTCGACAGTCAGCTACTCTGGTTGCTCATTTTCTTAATTTTCTTTTACTTTCTTACCTTTGGCGAAGTTGTATTTGAAGAGTGAAACATGTTGAATTTGGGTGATTTGATTTTGGGAGCACCTTCTGACTTTATTTTCATTTAGGTTAACATGTTTTAATTTTTGTCCTGACACGTCCCCCCCCCCCCCCTTCATTTTTGTGGGATGAGATATGCCTTGTGTCAATGCAGTCTTGATTAATAGAGAAGCTTTTTTGTCGATATAGCGATATATGGAGCACATCCATTAGTGGTGGTCTGTGTCCACATAAAAGAGTGTACCCATATAACATATCTGAAAGATAGATATTTTCATAGGGCAGAAGACAAATAGCCCATATTTTCAGTAAGATATTATACTTTCTCTTTTTTATTTTTTATCTCATTTTCATATGTGGCTAATAGATGGGAGGATAGACAAATGCACCCCCATCTCTCCTTTATATTGAATATAAGAGGATATACTGTAATTACCCTCATATTGTCTGTATGTGTATATCAAGAGAAGTTTTTACCAATTAAACTTGGTAGGTATAAATAGGGGTAGAACTCTGGTTCATATGTAGTGGCATTGACCTCACCCTATAAGGATATCTGTTATGGTCATCTACATACCTTCTGTGATTTAAAATAAAGGTTAAGTGTAAGTAGCCTTTTGGTGCGTAGGGAGGCGCACCCTCTTCTAGTTCTAGTTACCTTTAAATAACTAATAATACATTTTTTTTTTTCACTGCCCAAGATTGCGTAAGATCTTGGGCAGATTGGGTATTCATAGTGAACGGAAGTTAATGTTGGCGATTATTTTTTATTTCTCAGAATGCAAATTTTAATTAAAGAAAATAGTAGGGTTAATTTATCATATTATCTTCAGTCTGAGAGTTTGAGAAGTGAATGTTGACAGTTTTATGCATAGTGCATAAAATGAAGTTCTGTTTATGTCAAGAATCCAATCAGGAGCTAAATGAAGGTTGAATGAAAGTAATCTACGTGTGTACAACCAGCCTTTGGCTAGGTTCACACTATCCTGCATAGTAAAATGCAGCTTTTTTGCTGTGTGATGCACAATGTAACGTATCGAACTGCTTGATTTTTTTTCCCCCAATTTTATTTGAAGTGTCACAGTGACATTCATGTTACTGCACTAAAGTACGATGTGCAGTGACATGCGGTGCCATCTAGTGTGATCCTGAAAATGTTGCATTTTTCCACACTGCACCGCGAAGCACATCACATTAGTGTTGTGGTGTGAACGGGGCATATAGAAATTTTTTTTATATGTGGTCTAGTGTTGACCTTTGTTTTTCCATTGTAGAAAAATGCTGGTCACTGCGCATAGTGTGAACAAGCTCTCCCTATTATATAAAGAATTTAAAGCCTGATTAAAAAAATATTTGTTTTAATGCTTCCTGTGCAAAACATGAAAGCTTATCACCTGTGTATGGCAAACATTTGTATCACAATGTCAATAATTTGTTATCATACTCTACATCCTCCTGCTGCCTGACCATTTATTTACAACACAGTAGTAGTGCAAATGAAGCAGAACTATTTTCACATATCTGTTATTTAACTGCCGTGCTTAGAATCTGCATCTACTGCATCTGGTGCTAAGTGTTACATGTGGTTAAAGTGTAAATTTAAGTAATTATAAAAATTTTAAAAATATAAAAAAAAAAGTCAATTGAATTAGAGTGTAAATTTAATGATTAATGCATAAATTAAAATGTAAAATGGTTAAAGTATAAATCGTGGCCAAAATGTGTCATGTATAAAATGCGTGACTATTTTTGAACTGTATGAAAGATTCACAACTCTACTTAACAAAGTATGAGGGGATGAGAGATGCCACACATCAGTAGCTCAACAGGTGGAAAGAAATGTGAACGGCCTCAGCCTTGAGCTCCTCCTGAGCCCTGTCTCTGATGCAGTTTGCACGGCCCATTGTGTTCTCCATGATTAAGCCCTGATGGGTAGGGTGAAATACAACAAAGATGGAGCTCAGGAGGCATTTCTTTTCACCTATTTAGCTAGTGGTCTTTCATCCGCTCATACTTCCCTGCTTTCTGTATTAAGCATTAGACTTATACGTCAGACACCTGATCTACCAGAGCACCTTGAGCGGCGCTATAAGCGGTATTGCGTATCGTGAGCATATCCACTTTACAAAGGTTGTACATAATTTTGTACAGCGCTTCATTCACTGATTGGTGGTAATAACCTAAACAGTCCAAAAAATTAAGTTCAGTGACCCCATAAGAGGCCTTGCATGTGCATATATGCAGTCATAGTGAATAGATCATCGACAAAGGACAGTGGGACAAGACTGTTGTGTCACAATGGTTGCAAAACAATACTGCTACCTCCTGTGATCCCCAGTATAGCAATTTTTCCTTTGTTGTAGGTCGTAGGTTGGTATTTTTTCTGTTTGTGCACAATGGATATAAAAAGTCTACACACCCCTGTTAAAGTGTCAGGTTTCTGTGATGTAAAAAATGAGACAAAGATAAATCAATTCAGAACCTTTTCCATCTTTAATGTAACCTATAAACTGTACAACTCAATTGTAAAACAAACTGAAATCTTTTATGGTGGGAGTAAAAAAAATAATAATAATAATGTGCTAACATAAGTGTGCACACCTTCTTGTAACTGAAGTGAAGACAGTAATCATCAAGTGGAGAAAATATGGTACAACAGTGACATTACCAAGAACTGGACATCTCTCCAAAATTGATGAAAAGATGAGAAAAACATCCAAGCCTGGATACATTTTGCAAAAACACATCTGAAGTCTCCCAAATGCATGTGGGAAAATGTGTTAGGTGTTATGGCGTTCTTTTGGTGACGTGGCCCAAAAACACTGAACCTCACCAAAAGAACACCATACCCACAGTGAAGCATGATGGTGGCAGCATCATGATTTGGGGCTGTTTTTCTTCAGCTGGAACAGGGGCCTTAGTCAAGTTAGAGGGAATTATGAACAGTTCCAAATACCAGTCACTATTGGCACAAAACCTTCAGCCTTCTGCTAGAAAGCTGAACATGAAGAGGAACTTCATCTTTCAGCATGACAACGACCCAAAGCATAAATCCAAATCAACAAAGGAATGGCTTCACCAGAAGAAGATTAACGTTTTGGATTTGCCCAGCCAGAGCCCAGATCGGAATCTGATTGAAAATCTGTGGGGTGATCTGAAGAGGGCTACGCACAGGAGATGTCCTCGTAATCTGACAGTTTTGGAGTGCTTTTGCAAAGAAGAGTGGGTAAATATTGCCAAGTCGAGATGTGCCATGCTGATAGACTCATACCCAATAAGACTGAGTGCTGTAATAAAATAAAAAGGTGCTTCAACAAAGTATTAGTTTAAAGGTGTGCACACTTATGCAACCTTATTATTTTCTTTTTTCTTTTTACTTCTCTCCACCTAAAAGATTTTAGTTCAACTGACTTGTACAATTTATAGATCACAGTAAAGGTGGAAAAAGGTGGAAAAAGTTCTGAAATGTTTTATCTTTGTCTCATTTCTTTACATCACAGAAACCTGACATTTTAACAGGGGTGTGTAGACTTTGTATATCCACTGTAACTTGATAATGACAAATTTATGCACACCTGAACTTCAGGTACGTCCAAGACCAACAGGCAGGCTTAGAAAGTGGAGAAACTTGCCCTATTAGTGCATCTAAATCCCAAAACAAAAACAGAAATTCAGTATATTGCAGCTTTGCAGTCCTTATTTGGGGCAGTATAGGTGCTCCATTCCCCTGAAGGCGCTGTTTGATGACGAAAGGCATTGGGAGGGACTTGATCAGTGACTCCATTACACTCGTTGATTGGAAGCTCGTGAAGAACTGCTTGATGTGGTTACATGGTGTTTTTAACCTACCTTTGTAAGTACCTGGCTATTTTCAATAAAAATGTATGTAAACAGTTTTACACTATGTTTGGCCTCTGTTCCTCTTAATGAGTATGGATGCTGCTCGGCTGTGGAGTCATTGAAGTTCACACTGGCGATTCACTGTGATTATTGATGGATCCAGCATCCTCCGGGACTGTGACATCATAAGGGATGGGGTCTCCCTTCCCCAAAGCACCCCCCCATGTTGAGGGCGCGTGGCCTGGTACAGCTCAGGAGGGGGGTGCTCGCTCGTCCCCACCCCCTTTCCTGACCGGCTGGGCTGCATGCTCAGATAAGGGTCTGCTATGGACTTTGGGGGGATCCCACACCGTTTTTTTGGCGTAGGGGTTCCCCTTTAAATCCATACCAGGTGACGGTGCTCACGAGGTGTCAATCTCGCCAATGGAGACGGCAACATTGACTTCCTTCGCTAGTTCCGTCTACCTGGAGCCAAGTTCAAAATTAATGGACTTTACTCCGTGTATGGGCAAGTCCATTCATGTGTGGGCAGGTCCGCTCCTTCGGAAAGTCTGGCGGACCTCCGCTGCAAAGTCTGGCGGATAGTCTGATCGTGTGTACGCGGCATCAGAAGAAGTGGAGCATCACACTGCTGAAGACTCCCACAGAGGTGGATTGTGCAGACGGCGCGGAGAAGAACCTGTAGCAAGATGCGGGACGAGAAGAGCGGAGGAAGAAGAAGATGAAGAAGAAGATGGAGAAGAAGAAAAACACCAAAGGAAGACCAGAAGAAAGAAGACGAAAGAAGAAGCGCAAAGATGAAGAATTTAATAAAGGACTTGTCAAAAACTGTCTTGTCTTTTTTAACTTTTTTGTCACTTTTTTTGTAAAATGGTAGGGGTACATTTGTACCCCATTACCAATTCACACGGGAGGGGAACGGGATCTGGGGGTTCCCTTGTTAAAGGGGGCTTCCGGATTCATATAAGCTCCCCATCAACATAGGGACAAGGTGCTTTAAGGGGCTACCTCAAAGCACCCTCCCAATGTTGAGGGCATGTGGTCTGGTACGGTCCGGGGGGGCGGGGGCGCTCTCTCGCCCCCCTATCCTGCCAGGTTGCGTGCTCAGATAAGGGTCTGGTATGGATTTTTGGGGGGATCCCATGCCTTTTTATTTCAAAATTTTGGTGCGGGGTTCCCCTTAACCACTTTGCATCCAGGCCAATTCTGACATTTCTCTCCCACATGTAAAATTCATAATATTTTTGCTATAAAATTACATAGAACCCCCAAACATTACCGTATATACTCGAGTATAGGCCGACCCGAATATAAGCCGAGGCCCCCAATTTACCCCCAAAAAACTGGAAAAAATTATTGACTCGTGTATAAGCCGAGGGTGAGACATGCCTGTCCATCCCTGTGTGTCCGTCCATCCCTGTGGGTCCATCCATCCCTGTGTGTGTGTCCATGCATCCGTGTGTGTGTGTGTGTGTGTCCATGCATCCGTGTGTGTGTGTGTGTGTGTGTGTCCATGCATCCGTGTGTGTGTGTGTGTGTGTGTGTGTCCATGCATCCGTGTGTGTGTGTGTGTGTGTGTGTGTGTGTGTGTGTGTGTGTGTGTCCGTGCAGCCTACCTGTGTCCAGCCTGCCTGTGTCCGTCCAGCCTGCGTCCCGTCCAGCCTGCGTCCCGTCCAGCCTGCGTCCCGTCCAGCCTGCATCCCGTCCCGGCCCGGCCCGGCCCGTCCCGGCCCGTCCCGGCCCGGCCCGTCCCGTCCCGAGCCGAGCCTCCGTCCTTCAGCTCTTCGTCGGCGGCCATTCTAGGATTCAAAAGCCGCGCCTCCGTCGGTGATAGGCGGAACACTCAATTTCCCACTGACTGCTGTTCCGCCTATCGGATGTCCGTGATAGGCGGAACACTCAATTTCCCAGCAGCCTGTGTTCCGCCTATCACGGGCATCGTCTCATCCTCGTCCGTAGTACGAGGATGAGACGATGCCCGTGATAGGCGGAACACAGGCTGCTGGGAAATTCAGTGTTCCGCCTATCACAGGCGAAGGCGGAGCCGGAGGCGCGGCTTTTGAATTCTAGAATGGCCGCTGTCTGTCTGCTCGACACGCTGATCGAGCGGGCAGACAGCGATGACTCGAGTATAAGCCGAGGGGGGCACTTTCAGCCTCAAAAAAGAGGCTGAAAATCTCGGCTTATACTCGAGTATATACGGTATATATGTTTTTTTAGCAAAGACCCTAGAGAATACAATGGCGGTCGTTGCAACTTTTTATCTTGCACGGTATTTGCGCAGCAATTTTTCTAACACGTTTTTTTCAGAAAAAAAAACTGTTTCATGCTTTAAAAAAAAAAAAAAACAGTAAAGTTAGCCCAATTTTTTTGCATAATGTGAAAGATGAAAATTGCACATGCTCGTGGAATGGCGCCAAACTTTGGTATTTAAAAATTCCCATATGCGACGCTTTACATTTTTTTACTGGTTACATGTTTTGAGTTACAGAGGAGTTTCAGGGCTAGAATTATTCCTCTCACTCTAACGTTCGCGGCGATACCTCACATGTGTGGTTTGAACACCGTTTTCGTATGTGTTTGCTTCTGCACACGAGCTCACGGGACAGGGGCCCTTTTAATTTTTTTATTTTTTTTTTATTGTTAATTTTACTTTTTTTTTTTTTGTTTGACACAAAAAAAATTGATTACTTTTATTCCTATTACAAGAAATGTAAACATCCCTTGTAATAGGAATATGGCATGATCGGACCTATTTACAGTGAGATATGGGGTCAATACGACCCTACATCTCATGTCTAAGTTTGGAAGCCTAAAATAAAAAATAAATAAATAAAAACAATCACTGCTTCCCAGCCAAGGCAGCGCCTTTATTTGAATGCAGAGGCGTGTTTGTTGTTGCCAGACGGGCTGGTCTGAGTATTTCAAAAACTGCTAATTTACTGGGATTTTCATGCACTCTCATCTCTAGGGTTTACAGAGAATGGTCCGAAAAAGAGAAAATATCCAGTGAAGTTGTGTGAACAAAAATGTTTTGATGTTAGAGGTCAGAGGAGAATGGGCAGACCAAGGTATGCAGAATACCATCTCTGAACACACAACACATTGAACCTTGAAGCAGATATGCTACAGCAGCTGAAGATCACACCGGGTGCCACTCCTGTCAGCTAAGAAGATGAAACTGAGGCTACAATTCAAACAGGCTTGACGCAATTGGACAATAGAAGATTGGAAAAATGTTGCCTGGTCTGATGAGTCTCGATTTCAGCTGTGACATTCAGATGGGAGGGTCAGAATATGGCATAAACAACATGAAAGCATGGCTCCATCCTTACATAGTTACATAGTTACATAGTTAGTCAGGTTGAAAAAAGACACAAGTCCATCCAGTTCAACCAAAAAAAATAAATAAAAAAAAATAAAATAAAATATACTATATATATATATATATATATATATATACACACATACACATATATATATATATACACATACATACATACATATATATATATATATATATATACACATACACACACATACACACATACATATACCAGCCCATATACCCAATTCTATACCCACAGTTGATCCAGAGGAAGGCAAAAAACCCCAGCAGAGCATGATCCAACTTGCTAAAGCAGGGGAAAAAACTCCTTCCCGATCCCCCGAGAGGCAATCGGATTTTCCCCGGATCAACTTTACCTATAAATTTTAGTACCCAGTTATATTACCTACACTTAGGAAATAATCCAGGCCTTTCTTAAAGCAATCCACTGAGCTGGCAATAACCACCTCTGCAGGGAGTCTATTCCACATTTTCACAGCTCTTACTGTGAAGAAACCTTTCCGTATTTGGAGATGAAATCTCTTCTCCTCTAGACGTAAAGAGTGCCCCCTTGTCCTCTTTGTTGACTTTAAAGTGAATAACTCGACACCAAGTTCCCTATATGGACCCCTTATATATTTGTACATGTTGATCAAATCCCCCCTTAATCTCCTCTTATCAAGAGTGAATAAATTCAGTTCCTCTAATCTTTCCTCATAGCTGAGTTGCTCCATGCCTCTTATCAGTTTGGTTGCCCTTCTCTGCACTTTCTCCAGTTTCCCGATATCCTTTTTGAGAACTGGTGCCCAAAACTGAACGGCATATTCCAGATGAGGTCTTACTAATGATTTGAACAGGGGCAAAATGATATCTCTCTCTCTGGAGTACATACCTCTCTTAATACAGGAAAGGACTTTGCTCGCTTTGGAAACCGCAGCTTGGCATTGCATGCTATTATTGAGCTTATGATCTACCAAAACCCCCAGATCCTTCTCCACTATGGATTCCCCCAGCTGTACTCCCCCTAGCGTGTATGATGCATGCATATTCTTAGCCCCCAAGTGCATAACCTTACATTTCTCAACATTAAACCTCATCTGCCACATAGTCGCCCAATTAGACAGAGCATTGAGGTCTGCTTGTAAATTGGCGACATCCTGTAAGGATGTTATTGCACCACATAGCTTGGTGTCATCTGCAAAGACGGAAATGTTACTCTTGATCCCAGACCCAATATAATTTATAAAGATATTAAAAAGTAAGGGTCCCAGCACTGAACCTTGGGGTACACCACTCATAACCTTAGACCATTCAGAGTAAGAATCATTAACCACTACTCTCTGAATTCTGTCTTTTAGCCAGTTTTCTATCCATCTACAAACTGATGTTTCCAAACCTGTAGACTTTACCTTACACATGAGCCGTGTGTGCGGAACAGTATCGAATGCTTTTGCAAAATCCAAATATATCACGTCCACCGCCACCCCTCTGTCCAAGGTTTTACTTACCACCTCATAAAAAGAAATCAGGTTTGTCTGACAACTCCTGTCTTTCATGAATCCATGCTGTCTGTTGCTCAAAATATTTTTTTCCTGCAAGAACTCATCTATGTGGTCTTTTATTAATCCCTCCAGTATCTTCCCAACTATAGAAGTTAAACTAACGGGTCTATAATTACTTGGTAAAGACTTTGTTCCCTTTTTAAATATAGGCACCACATTGGCCCTGCGCCAATCCAGTGGTACTATTCCTGTCATTAATGAGTCCCTAAAGATTAGATACAATGGCTTTGAAATTACAGAGCTCAATTCTTTTAGGATCCGTGGGTGGATGCCATCAGGTCCAGGTGCTTTCTCCACCTTTATTCTGTCCAAATATTTCTGGACCATATCACTTATGAGCCATTGCGGATTAGGGGCTGCGTCAGTACCACCCCCATTGTGGACATGAACTTCCCCATGCTCCTTTGTATACACAGAGCTGAAGAAAGTATTTAATAAGTTAGCCTTCTCTTTGTCCCCAGTCACCCACTCCAGATTATTTTGCAAAGGGCCTACATGCTCAGACTTAACCTTTTTACTATTAATATATTTGAAGAATTTTTTGGGGTTTGTCCTACTGTCTTTTGCAATCTGTCTTTCATTTTGAATTTTTGCATCCTTGATTTCCTTTTTACATATTCTGTTAAATTCCTTGTAACATTTAAATGACACTAGTGTTCCTTCATTTTTATATTTTTTGAAAGCTCTTTTTTTAGAGTTTATAGCTTTTTTAACTTTGGCCGTGAGCCACATCGGCTTTATTTGTAACCTTTTAAACTTATTGCCCATGGGAATATACTTTGCCGTGAGATCACAAACAAGCTTTTTGAAGAATTCCCATTTCTGTTCTGTGCCCATTGGTGCCAATATTCTCTCCCAGTCTAAGTCCTGGAGAGCAGCCCTCATCCTTGGAAAATTTGCTCTCTTGAAATTAAGTGTTTTTATCTTTCCCGTATGTGATTTTTGCTTACAGCTAACATCAAATGAAATCATGTTATGGTCACTGCTACCCAGATGTTCCTTTATCTGAACATTAGTAATACGTTCTGCATGGTTTGAGATTACCAGGTCCAACAGAGCATCATTCCTAGTTGGGGCCTCAATAAACTGTACCATAAAATTGTCCTGTAATAGGTTTACAAATTTTTGCCCTTTAACTGTCCCAGCAGTGCCATTACCCCAGTCAATTTCTGGGTAGTTAAAATCCCCCATTAATATCACTGTCCCAGCCCTTGCAGCCCTTTCTATCTGTGCAAGGAGCCGAGTCTCCACCTCCTCATTAACATTGGGTGGTCTATAACAAACTCCAATGATTAACTTTGAACTACGCGCATCTGTATGCAGTTCTACCCATAATGCCTCAGACTCATCACACTCTCCGCCCACCAGGTCCTCTCTCTCACTCGCTTTGAGATTATTTCTCACATACAGACTGACCCCTCCACCTTTCCTTTTTACTCTGTCTTTCCGAAAGAGTGCATAGCCAGGAATATTAATAGCCCAGTCATGTGAGGAATGAAGCCAAGTTTCAGCAATACCGATTACATCATAGCTCTCCTGATGCACCAGAGCTTCCAACTCGCCTATTTTGCTTGGCAGACTTCTGGCTTTGGCAAACAAACATTTTAATGTATTAATATATTTTGACCGGTCACACACTATCCTCTTGGGTGTTCCAAGATTACAACTAGGACTTGCTACTATATTTACCTTGGGTTTATGTGCTTCGGTTACCCCACCACTAATGCCCCTAATATTACCCTCTGGAATATGCTCCACGCTGACTATCTCTATCTCTGAACCCACCCCCCCATCACCTAGTTTAAAAAACCCTCTAACTTTTTGGCCATCCTCAATCCCAGCTGATCTGCACCCTCCTCATTTAGGTGCAGTCCATCCCTTCTATAGTACCGGTTGTCGACTGAGAAGTCGTCCCAGTCCTCCAGGAACCCAAACCCCTCCTTACTATACCAGCTTTTGAGCCACTTGTTTACTTCCCTAATCTCCCTCTTCCTTTCTGGTGTGGCTCGATGTACTGGTAGTATTCCTGAGAATACTACCTTGGAGGTCCTTTTCCTCAACTTAGCTCCCAAGTCCCTAAAATCATTCTTTAGGACACTCCATCTGCCTCTGACTTTGTCATTGGTGCCAACGTGCACCATGACAGCTGGGTCTTCCCCAGCCCCTCCCAGTAATCTGTCCACCAGATCCGTGATGTGCCGAACCCGAGCGCCCGGCAGACAACATACAGTTCGGCACTTCAGGTTGTTGTTACAGATTGGCCTCTCTGTCCTCCTAAGAATTGAGTCCCCTACCACCAGAATCTGTCTTTCCTTTCCCTTCTCTCCCCCCCCACTCTCACTGGAGGAGTTCTTCTCCTGGCAGCTAGGAGAATCCCTCAGCTCCAGCAGTGCTGGTCCCTGACTGGGATCACCAATGTCACTCAATGGAGCGTACTTATTGGGATGCTCCAGCCCTGGATCGGCCTCCCTGGCACTTGCCCCTCTACCCTTCCTGACTGTCACCCATCTACTCTCTGCTACTGCCTGCACCTCCTTGTCTCCACCCACCTCTGTGCTGGCCCCTGCCAGCACCTGCCGTGTACTATCCTGGTTCTCATTTAGGGTGGAGGGGCCTCTCAGTGCTGACAGTTGCTTCCCCAGATTCAGAACCTGGGCTTCCAGGGAAACAATGTGCTTACATTTTGCACAGCAGTATTCACCCTCGATCAGATGATCAAGGAACGCATACATGCCGCAAGATGTACACTGAGTCGCCTCTCCACACCCGCCAGTCATCGTACCTATTAATTTAATGAGGATTAGAGATTATACCCAGTCCAAATTACATAACAACTAGCTTCCTGACACTAATACTCAACAAGACAGTACACAGGTACTCACAGACCACTGTGCACCCACAATACACAAGTACTAATGATACACGCACACTACTCAGACAACACTCAGGTACTCACACTACACAGGTACTATGACCCCTGTTATAACCTCCTGTTTTAAACTCTGGGTTTTAACTCACCACTTTGACCAGTTCCACTACCTCTGGTTTTTAACTCACCACTTTGACCAGTTCCACTACCTCTGGGTTTTAACTCACCACTTTGACCAGTTCCACTACCTCTGGTTTTTAACTCACCACTTTGACCAGTTCCACTACCTCTGGTTTTTAACTCACCACTTTGACCAGTTCCACTTAGACAGAGTTCTCACAAACTCAAGATGAGCAGGCTCAAATGAGTTCAACCCAAGCTTATATAGACCTCAAGCACCTGTGCCCAATTAAACCCTGCCCTTAATTAGTAGGCTGAAGGAAGGAAAGGAAGAAAAAAAACCAAAAAAACACTATTTAAAAAGTGACAGAAAAGGGTATAAAAGCTACAAGAAAAAGCCCCAAAAGAACCCAAAAATGCAACCCAGCAGTCACCAGCAGGCAAAAAGCAAAACTTATTCACACTCCACTCAAGGCTCCACTATTCAGCTTGCAACCAGCAGTTTGGCAATTTCACATGAGTTCAACCCAAACTTATATAGACCTCAAGCACCTGTGCCCAATTAAACCCTCCCCTTAATTAGTAGGCTGAAGGAAGGAAAGGAAGAAAAAAAAACAAAAAAACACTATTTAAAAAGTGACAGAAAAGGGTATAAAAGCTACAAGAAAAAGCCCCAAAAGAACCTAAAAATGCAACCCAGCAGTCACCAGCAGGCAAAAAGCAAAACTTATTTACACTCCACTCAAGGCTCCACTGTTCAGCTTGCAACCAGCAGTTTGTATCAATAGTTCAGGCTGGTGGTGGTAGTGTAATGGCGTGGGGGATATTTTCTTGGCACACTTTGGGCCCCTTAGTACCAATTGAGCATAGTTTAAATGCCCCAACCTGAGTATTGTTGCTGACCATGTTTATCCCTTTATGACTACAGCGTACCTATCTTCTGATGGCTACTTTCAGCAGGATAATGCACCATGTCACAAAGCTTAAATCCCCTCAAACTGGTTTCTTGAAAAGGACAATGAGTTTACTGTACTCCAATGACCTCCACAGTCACCAGATCTCAATTCAATAGAGCACCTTCGGGATATGGTGGAACGGGAGAAAATCCATGGCATCATGGATGTGCAGCCGACAAATCTGCAGCAACTGCGTGGTACTATCATGTCAATATGGACCAAAATCTCTGAGGAATGTTTCCAACATCTTGTTAGATCTATACCACAAAGTTTTAAGGCAGTTCTAAAGCCCAAACTGGGTCTACCCAGGTAGTAGAAAGGTATACCTAATAAAGTGGACAGTGAGTGTATACGTGGTGGCTTTTTTCCTTTATTTCCACCAGGTGATCTGATCTGTCTACACTCCTATGTCCATTGTATTTATGGGGGAGCAACATAGCTACCCTTGGACAGCATTTTCAACCAATAGAAGAGTCTTAGATAGACTAGTAGATTAGGATGGACTTCACATAAGTAAACAAATTAAAGCCTAACTCCGGCTAACACATTTTAAGCAGCTACAAAAACATTTTTTTTCTTTGGGGATAAAAGTTTTACATAAATAAATAAAAGGTGATCATTATAAGCACTCCTGTCAGTCCTAAATGGTTTGTCTTAACACTGTTAAAAGAATATGAAAAATAAGACTTGCTAGCAAGATCAACGGGTAATAAAATTATGTTATGGGGGATATAGAAAACAAATATTGCTGTAGTAATGGTAAATACAAGCCTTATCATATACACTATATTACCAAAAGTATTGGCACACCTGCCTTTACACGCACATGAACTTTAATGGCACCCTGGTCTTAGTCCGTAGGGATCAATATTGAGTTGGCCCACCTTTTGCAGCTATAACAGCTTCAACTCTTCTGGGAAGGCTGTCCACAAGGTTAGCATGGTTATGTAATTAAAAAAAATGTTTATTATATTTTAATTATTTTCTTTATATTATTAAATCTACAGCTTTCATTAAAATAATACCTGGTGATCCTCTCATGTAGGCCTATGTTTAGACATTGTCTACTCATTGTTTTCCTGCTTTGTCACCCTCCTGAACATGAGCAACTCTTCTCATCATCTGGAAACCTGATGATGGGAGGAATGAGTAGGAATGAGTTTAGATGTTTTCAGATCCTATTCCAAACCCAATTGAAGCTGTCACTGTACAGAGCAAATCATAAGTGGCTGAGGTATATCCCGCTATGCAGCCCCACATATACAAAGGGTGTGTATAAGTGCTGCTGTGGGGTGGTGAATGCCTTGGCTGTTTATGATTGGCTCTCTACAGTGACAGCTTTGTAGCAGGATAGTTTAAGTTGATTCAGACTAGGATGCAGTGATGGCTGGTGGTATATTGTATTGGTGTGTGTGTGTGGGGGGGGGACAAACTATCTGTCCTAGGGTAACAGCACTCACTATATGGAGTAAAAGTATTGTGACCCTTCATAACTGAGGGAGAGGTGTTCTGTAGTTCACAAAGGTGACCTGGGCAGGGCTGATACCACTGCTTGAGATAACACTGCAGAGTGTATAGTAACTTACGAGCTCACTGGATTTTTGACAGTATCAACTGGTATTTGCTTGCATTTATCAAACTAATTTAAGAGAATGCTTTAAATAGTATAATTTATAGACCTAAAGGAAGAAAACAAGAGAAGTTAAGCATTGCAGATATTCTGAGCAGTCACCTACAGGTTATTTTTTGGCAGTGTTTTCAGATGAAAAGTTAACATCTTGGTCCACTGATAAGATTGAGCATAGTGTCATGAAACACAATAAGAAAAATGTCAGACTGCCTTCTCCTTCCCTGCTCTGCCCATATGACAGAACCATAAGGAGGACCTCCCCTCACTCGGTGGTCAGTGAGTGAGCTTAGGGAGGGGGGATCGGTACTGAATGTTCTGTATATACTAACGGTTATGAACTTGAGGGGGAAGGAGGGGATGGGAATGTTTATTCTGTGGGAGAGGGATGTTTGTACTGAGGGGCCTATTCTGGTGCTTGAGGGCCGGTTCACACTCATGCCATCCGATTCTGCTGCGGACCAAAAAAAGGGTCCTGTGTGAGTTTGGTCCAAATGCGATCGCATCACACAGACATTACATGTGATTTGCACTGCAGTGCAGTGCAAATGATACCTGATGTTAGACAGCACAGCAATGTGAATCAGCCCTAAAACAAGAGGTCTGTACAGAAGTGTCGGGGGGGGGGGGGTAATCTGTGCTAAGGTGTCTGTACTGAGAAGGGGGATGTCTGTACTGAGGGGTTTGTACTGCGGAGTGGGGTGTCTGTGCTGAGGAGTCTGTACTGTGGGAATTTAGGAATGTTAGGGCACTCATTCTGTATTTGTTCTTGGAGGGGGGAGGGTGTCAGAATCCATGAATCAGACTGAGACAGTAAAAAAAAGTAAAAAATTTGTTAAATCACACTTGTTTAATAATAATAAAAAAAGGTAAACAGAATAAACGTAGTCAAAACATAGCCAGGAACCAAAACGCATAGTCAGACAAGCCAAAACGTCAGGGAGCCAGAGAACAGCGTAGTAGAACAGCAAGCAGGATCTGGAGCCAGAAGGAATGTCAGCCAAGCAAGTCTTTAACAGGAACACAGGAGAGCGTCTCTAGAGATGTGACCAAGGCGAAGGCAGAGATCATCTGAACTGGATGGCTTACGTAGGCAGAACTGATGAGCAGGATATCAACAGGTGAATCACTGTGGAGACTGAGATAGAAGCTGACAATTAGCCGACAGATGAGTGATATCTGTACTGGTAAGGGAGGATGTCTGTACTGAGGGGTCTGTACTGAGGAGGAGGGTTTCTGTGCTGAGGGGTCTGTACTGTGGGAATTTAGGAATGTTAGGGCACTCAGTCTGTACTTAAGGGTCTGTGCTGGAGGGTGGTCCATACTAAGGGGTCTGTGCTGTAGGGGATTGATCTGTGCTAGGGGGTCTGTCGTGGGGAAAGTTGGTCTCTACTAAGTAGTCTGTATTAGTGGGAGGTCAGTCTGTGTTGAGGAGTCTATGTTAGGGGGAGGCAAGTCCGTGCTGGAGGGGTCCTTCTGTACTGGGGGATCTGTGCTGAGAGGGAGTCCGTACTGAGGGGTCTTTGTTGGGGGGGTTGGTCTGCACTGGGAGAGGTATCTGTACTGGGGGTCAGTGATAGGGGGAGCTCTGTAATGAGGGGGTAAGCTAGGAGGGAGGGGGATTTAGTGATGTTAGAGGAAATCTGTACTATATAGAATATGGGCTTGGGGATGGGGGATGATCTGTACTGGGAAGAGGGGATCATTTTGATTGTACTCTGTAAAGTGGTCATGGGTTCCGCACCCCTGACCCCTGCACTGTAGGCACTTGAGAAATTTATCAAAACAGCATTGCTTTGTTAATAGATTACTCCTGAAGTTCTTCTTTAACTGTGCAGAAAAACATATGCAATGGAACAGTTTTATTTTATTAAAATGAGTGTGCTGAAGTTTGTGTATGTCTGTTACACTCTTGGGTGTGGCACAGTCATAAAACATATTTGCATATGTACTGAGTATAGGGGAAGTAGGCCCAGGTTTTGTTTACCTATGCTCTTTAGGCCCCTCCTGTTACTGCAATTTAGCATAAAAGAAAAAAAATCAGCGCTGGGTTCCAGATGTGCTAAGTATGCCCAACCGTGGATCTGTCATTCTCATGGGCAAACATATTGCCTTATAGAATAACTGTGCTTTGTGTGGAAAACCTTATGTTGAAGTTCATAGTTATTTTCAGCACAAAAAGAATTATCTCACCCATAAGGCAGAACCCAGATTCAATAGACTGTTACTTTCTATTGTGCTAATCTATTTGTTGATATGCTTTCTTGATAAATGGTTTCCATTTCCTAGGTTATCTTATTTTTTTTACATTCTTACTGCTCAAATAAGGGAGGTTCCTTAGAAATTGCAGAGTACATATTTATGGCAATGGACCTTGGCCTTCCCTGCGTGTATTTCCAAGAATCCAAGAATAATATAAATCCCTGTGAACCACTCATTTAAAGTAAAAAGATATTTATTGCTACAAAGCCATGCTTACTTTACTATATGTGGTTTTCCATCACAAGGGAAATTAAATATGTTTTTGCCAGGCTTACTTGGTATCACCACTAATACACAAAGACATAGCAATAATTAGTTTTAAATCTATGGTCACCCATAGAATGTATGAGTGATAATGAGATCCTGTAATGCTGAGACCAAGCATGGCTTTTTCTGTTGTATAAGGCCCCTTTCACACCTGACGGATAGAATGGTGCTTTTAGCTGCGGATTTTCTAGTTTTCTACCGCAGCTAAAAGCACACAGTGCTTTCCAATGGCCCCATTCACGCACATCGTTTAGCTGCGATTTCGTTACATGTGGTTCGGTGTGAATAGAAAAAATAGAATTGAATGCGTCTAGGTGCGATGTAGCGCAGGTATAGGCACATAACCGCAGGTAATCGCAGTCTTTTGTGTCAACTGTGGATAGCAGCGTGAGAAGGGATTCAAGGGACCAAACAAAATAAATTAAAAAAAAGGATTGCTATGGGAACGACTATATTAGATAACTGCAGCTGAACGCAACTGCACAGAAACGCACAGAAACGCAGGTAATTGCACTGTACAAATGTAGCTGATCGCTGTGCCCAGAGTCTTGAATTTCACAGAATAAAATAAACATGCTAAACTGCGGCAGAACAGCCGTCCGCGTGAAAGGGGCCTAAGGCCGCGTACACACGGGCGGACTGTCTGTCCAACTTAGTCCGCTGAAACACATTTCAGCGGACAGTCCGCTCGTGTGTGGGCTTCAGCGGACTTTTTCAGCGGACAGTCTGGCGGACTAAGTCTTTCGGAATTTCCGTAATACAGTCCGTCCAACTTTGGTTTCAGCGGACAGTCCGCTCGTGAGTAGGCTAGTTCGACGGACTAAGTATGGCGCATGCTCAGAAAGGATTTACACGGCAAAAGGTTGCATTGCTGTCTATTGGACTTCCGATTTCTAGTCCCGTCGTACGTGCTGTACACGTCATCGCGCAAGCTTTCAACGGACTGTCTGCTCATCGTTTGTGGTCAAGTCCGTTCATTCGAAAGTAGGACGGACTGTCTGTCGGATTGTCTGACGGACTTAGTTGGCCAGACAGTCCGCCCGTGTGTACGCGGCTTAAGGCTTAAAACTGATACAGCACATCCATTTTAGCACCAGGAGAAAGGATCCATTGCTCATTGCTTGCAGAGGTATAGTCATGTTATGCATGATAATGTTTTACAGCTAAAAAGACTCTGCTTACTGGACTCAAAATGTAAAATGTGGACTCAGAATAAACTTAAAATGTGGACATCAAACTGACTGTAAAGGAAGTGACCTCAGGAAGACCAGGGGTATTAGCTCATAAGACCTGCTTTTTTATTAGTATCACTTTAAACAGCAGCACAAAAGACTTTAAAGAAGAACTCAATTTTTCTAAAAAATATTAATACAGTATGGCATATACATTGCAACACAAGCCATTTTGTATTTGTAATTGTAGTTTGTAATTGTATTAACATTTCCATTTTGATCTGCAGTGGCTGTCATTTAAAAAAAAATATCAAAAAATCCAATGCAACATAGCAACCTTGGCATCCCCTGGAACAGGAATTTCAAATTTTATAAGATGCTTCCTAAGAGTTAACCACTTCAACAGGGATGAAGACACTGCAACTTTCTTCATTATAGCACTGAAAGTGCACCAGAAGGTCATAATAAACACATACCCTCATATTCAGGAATAAGTCTGAAACAGATTTTTCTTCAAAACTGAAAAAAAAGTAAGACTGTGCTAAACAATATGTTATCATTTTGCAATGTACATTAATAACCCAGAGAATGTTTTTTTGTCTCAACAAAAGTTGAGTTATAATTTAAACTACTGACTAGTTTTGTATCCAGGGGTCAAGTCCTGGGGAAAGAAGTGTGTGTGTGTGAGTATACTGTGTGTGTGTGCCTGTGTGTGTGCGTGTGTGTGTGTGTGTGTGTGTGTATATATATATATATATATATACAGTATATATATAAATATATACAGTATCTCACAAAAGTGATTACACCCCTCACAGTTTTGTAAATATCTTATTATATCTTTTCATGTGACAACACTGAAGAAATTACACTTTGCTACAATGTAATGTAGTGAGTGTACAGTTTGTACACATAACATTGTAAATTTGCTGTCCCTTCAAAATAGCTCAAAACACAGCCAATTAATGTCTAAACCGCTGGCAAAAAAAGTGAGTACACCCCTAAGTGAAAATGTCCAAATTGGGCCCAACATGTCAATATTTTGTATGGCCACCATTACTTTCCAGCACTGCCTTAACCCTCTTGGGCATGGAGTTCACCAGAGCTTCACAGGTTGCCACTGGAGTCCTCTTCCACTCTTCCATGACGATGTCACAGAGTTGGTGGATGTTAGAGACCTTGCGCTCCTCCACCTTCCGTTTGAGGATGCCCTACATATGCTTAATAGGGTTTAGATCTGGAGACATGCTATGCCAGTCCATCACCTTTACCCTCAGCTTCTTTAGCAAGGCAGTTTTCATCTTGGAGGTGCGTTTGGGGTTGTTATCATGTTGGAATACTGCATGCAGGCCCTGACTCCGAAGAGAGGGGATCATGCTCAGCTTCAGTATGTCACAGTACATGTTGACATTTATGGTTCCCTCAATGAACTGTAGCTCCCCAGTGGCGGCAACAATCATGCAGCCCCAGACCATGACACTCCCACCACCATGCTTGACTGTAGGCAAGACACACTTGTCTTTGTACTCCTCAACAGTGTTGGTCATCTTACTTTAACCACTTGCCGCCCGCCCTATAGCAGATACACGGCGGCATAGTGGTTTCAAAATCCTGACTGGACGTCATATGGCGTGATCAGGATTTTGAGCCGCTGCCCGCCCCCGGTGGCGCACATCGTGGCGATTGTTCTTGCGGGGTGTCAGTCTGACACCCTGCAACTACGATCTCGGTAAAGAGTCTCCGACGGAAACTCGTGTAAATAGGAAAAGCCAGTGATTGGCTTTTCCTCACTCACGTCTGTCAGACGCGAGTAGAGGAGAGCCGACCGGCTGCTCCTCTGATGGGGGGGTCTGTGCTGATCGATTATCAGCGCAGCCCCCCCGAGGATGCCCACACTGGACTGCCAGGGACACCACCAGACCACCAGGGATGCCCAGCACAAGGTAATCCTCCCTAGACCACCAGGGATGCCAGTCAGTGCCCACAATGGATGCTAATCAGTGCCCATAATGGATGCCAATCAGTGCCCACAATGGGCATCACTGATTGGCATGCATTATTGCTTGGCACTGATTGGAATCCATTAGTACAGTATAATGTAATACTGTGCCGCCTATCAGTGCCCACCTGTGCCACCTATCAGTGCCGCCTATCCATGCCCATCTGTGCCGCCTATCCATGCCCATCTGTACCGCCTATCCATACCCATCCATGCCGCCCATCCATGCCAATCTGTGCCAGCTATCAGTGCCAATTTGTGCCACCTATCAGTGCCCATCCGTGTCGCCCATCAGTGCCACCCATCAGTGCCGCCTATCAGTGCCCATCAGTGCCACATATCGGTGTCCATCAATGCCACCTCATCAGTGCCACTTCATTGGTGCCACCTCATTGGTGCCCATCAGTGCCGCCTTATCAGTGCCCATCAGTGAAGGAGAAAACGTACTTATTTACAAAGTTTTGAAACTGAAACAAAAAAAAACATCTTTTTTTTGTCAAATTTTCGGTATTTTTTTATTTCTTTAGCAAAAAATAAAAACCGTAGATCAAATACCACCAAAAGAAAGCTCTATTTGTGGGGAAAAAATGATAAAAATTTCATTTGGGTACAGTGTAGCAAGACCGCGCAATTGTCATTCAAAGTGTGACAGCGCTGAAAGCTCAAAATTGGTCTGGGCAGGAAGGTGTTTAAGTGCCTGGTATTGAAGTGGTTAAAAAAGTAATTAGTTAAGTTAAAAATTATTTCTCCCAAAAAGTAATTGCGTTAGTAACTCGGTTACTACATTGGAAAAGTAATTAGTTGCTCAGCAAAGTAACTGTGACTTTTTTTTATATTCTATAGACGGGACTAGCAAAGGAAGTGAATGTCGCCGCCTCCATCTCTTGTGCCATGCCCGCAGTCTCTGTCAAACTCTTGTGCCATGCCTGCAGTCCCTGCCCATCTCTTGCACCATGTATGCAGTATCTGATCATCTCTTGTGCCATTTATACAGTCACTGACCATCTCTTGTGCCATGACTGCAGTCTCTGACCATCTCTTATGCCATGTATGCAGTCTCTAACCATCTTTTGTGCCTTGTATGCAGTATCTGATCATCTCTTGTATCATGTATGCAGTCTCTGCCCTTCTCTTGTGCCATGCCCACAGTCTTTGCCCATCTCTTGTGCCATGTATGCAGTCTCTGACCCTCTCTTGTGCCATGTATGTAGTCTCTGACCCTCTCTTGTGCCATGTGTGTAGTCTCTGACCATCCCTTGTGCCATGTATACAGTCTCTAACAATCTCTTGTGCCATCTATACAGTCATTGACCATCTCGTGTGCCATGTATGCAGTCTCTAACCATCTTTATGCCATGTATGCAGTCTCTGATCATCTCTTGTATCATGTATGCAGTCTCTGACCATGTCTTGTGCCATGTATGCAGTCTCTGCCCTTCTCCTGTGCCATGCCTGCAGTCTCTGCCCATCTCTTGTGCCATGCCCACCGTCTCTGCCCATCTCTTGTGCCATGCCCACAGTTTCTGCCCATCTCTTGTGTCATGTATGCAGTATTTGATCATCTCTTGTGCCATGTATGCAGTCTCTGCCCATCTCTTGCACCATGCCTGCAGCCTATGCTCGTCTCTTGTGCATGCCCACAATCTCTGCCCATCTTTTGTGCCATGCCCGCAGTCTCTGACCATCTCTTGTGCCATATATGCAGTCTCTGCCCATCTCTTGTGCCCTGACTGCAGTCTCTGACCATCTAGTGTGCCATGTATATAGTCTCTGACCATCCCTTGTGCCATGTATGCAGTCTCTGACAATCTCTTGTGCCATTATACAGTCGCTGCCCATCTCTTGTGCCATGCCCGCAGTCTCTGTCAATCTCTAGTGCCATACCTGCAGTCCCTGCCCATCTCTTGCACCATGTATGCAGTCTCTGACCATCTAGTGTGCCATGTATATAGTCTCTGACCATTTCTTGTGCCATGTATGCAGTCTCTGACCATCTTTTGTACCATGTATGCAGTCTCTGACCATCTCTTGTGCCATGTATGCAGTTTCTAACCATCTCTTGTGCCTTGTATGCAGTATCTGATCATCTCTTGTATCATGTATGCAGTCTCTGCCAATGTCTTGTGCCATGTATCCAGTCTCTGCCCTTCTCTTGTGCCATGCCCACAGTTTTTGCCCATCTCTTGTGCCATGTATGCAGTCTCTGCCCTTCTTTTGTGCTATGACCCCCTGTCTCTGCCCATCTCTTGTGCCATGTATGCAGTCTCTGCCCATCTCTTGTGCCCTGACTGCAGTCCCTGACCATCTTTTTTGCCATGTATGTAGTCTTTGACCATCTCTTGTGCCATGTATGTAGTCTCTGACCTTTCCTTGTGCCATGTATGCAGTCTCTGACAATCCCTTGTGCCATGTATGCAGTCTCTGATAATCTCTTGTGCCATTTATACAATTACTGACCATCTCTTGTGCCATGACTGCAGCCTTTGACCATCTCTTGTGCCATGTATGCAGTCTCTAACCATCTTTTATGCCATGTATGCAGTCTCTGATCATCTCTTGTATCATGTATGCAGTCTTTGACCATCTCTTGTGCCACACATGCAGTCTCTAACCATCTCTTGTGCCATGTATGCAGTCTCTAACCATCTCTTGTGCCATGTATGCAGTCTCTGCCCATCTCTTGTGCCATGCCTGCAGCCTATACCCATCTCTTGTGCCATAACCACAGTCTCTGCCCATCTCTTATGCAATGTATGCAGTCTCTAACCACCTCTTGTGGCATGCATGCAGTCTCTGACCATCCCTTGTGCCATGTATGCAGTCTCTGACCATCTCTTGCGCCATGACTGCAGTCTCTAATCATCTCTTGTGCCATGTGCGGTGGGGGTTTGCTTTGTGGGAGGGAAGTGGGTGGCAGGAGGACAGTTGGTGTGGGGGCGGGCACTAAAGTGCACCTTCGACTAAGTAGACAAAAATCGTTGCATCGGCCCTGATAGTATGTATAGTGTATATAGTGTATGTGCTTATGCATTTTTTTACAAAATGGATCATTTTCTCATGACATTTTTTTTTCTCATTACATTTGATGTTTCAAATTTTTGACAACTGGTCAGACCTTTGCTTCTCTGCATCACTATATCTTGGGTGTGAGTATGTTGGCCAAGGTGATTCTTGTCTGAAACTTGTCTGACCTTTATTAGAGGATCAATATGATTTGGCAATGTCAAAGCCCACTGAGGAGCTTTAGGAAGAGTTGACCATCCACTTCTGGGAAAAGACATCGTTTTCCAACTGCATTGGAGTCCTGGGCAAAAAGCATGTGAGGGTAAAGATGCCAATTTTACGGTACTTCTCAATAAACCTTCTAATTCAGATGCCCACCTTTGTTTTGTATCTATTGATGTTGGGCTATGCAGGAGTTCAAAAGATTTCTGCATATTCCTGGAGTTTGAAATGGGGCAGAGGCTGATTGAGGGATGCTCAAGGATGTCATCAAGCAGGACTACTATATGTGATTGTGGCAGATGAGGCTTTTGAACAGGCAGAGAACCTAATGCACCCTTACAGTGGGCATAGACTTAACAATAAACAAAGGGTAAACAACTACCATCTGAGCTGGTGGGGTGCATATTTGTAGTCCACACCTCTAATTGGCATATTCTTCTGTCCACAATCCATCTGGACATGGAGAACATGATCAAAGTGGTAATTGTTTGCTGCATGCTCCACAATTTTGTGATGGAATGGGTAAAAATGTTATCAGACCATGTACCCCAGAATGCTGCTCAAGATGTGCAGCTCATCAACTTGGAGGCAAATGCTGTTTGGCCAACAATTTTCCACCCAGCTCCTTCAGTCTTTCAATCAAAGGATTTCAGCAGCAGGGCCACCTACTAAGCAAATTTAGGCCAGTTCATCGGTAACCAGATGAAATTCAGTGTACTGTATAGACAGCTTTAGTCTAGGCACGCTAATGAAATCTCTATGCTGTACCTAATTTTACACAGTTGCACCATTTTGTTTATTTCACCAGGACAATGATGGGGGGAGCCTAATTGCTATAGGCAGCCCTTTGAATTTTGCTGATTTTTTTCACATAAGTCTCATACCATAGAATGCTGAATGTATATTTTGGGCCGAGCAAGAAAGTCCCAAACGTTTTTGGCTATGAAAGGGTTGGATTCGTACATTAGACATAGATTACCAAGGTCTGCTGCACATCAGACTTATCACAGTATGTAATTTATGGAAACTATACTTAACATGTCAGGAAGGGGTCTTGTGATGCTAGAATCACAATATTTACAGAAAATAACCTACAGTATAATTGTATACTAAAATAATTGATTTAGTCTCTATGTATTTATATTTACAATGCCAGAAATGTTCACGCAAATTGTATACTCTCCTATGGTTAACATTACATGTATTCTTATTTTCTAGATGTTACGAACAGATTGTGCTTTTTTTGCCCTTGTATATCTTTCTGCTCTGCTCATTACTTTCTCGTTGTTTCATACCTACAGTGGGTATAGAAAATAATCACCCCCTTTTGAATAATTACAATATGTTGTTTGCCGGAGGTGTGTTAAAGAGCTGGCGTACAGCTACGATGGCTCGTGCAGGAGAGCCAACCTGCCGCAGTATAACTGTGGCGGCTGGTCCGGACGTGGTTAAAGAACTGTCCCTGATTTCAAGGGACTGTCCCTGATTTGGAAGAAAGTCCCTCTGTCCCTCTTTCCTCCTCATATGTCTCTCATTTTGGTCTGATCATTTCTTTTCCAATACAAACAATCGTAAAATCCAATCTCTCAGTTACAATCAAATGTCAATATAATTATAAACCTTCCAGAAATGTAATTATCCAAAAAAAATCTTAAATCATTCTTATACAAGAACAAAGAAAAAATCCAACATAAATATACTAAATACTAAAACAAAACAAAACAAAAAAAATCACATCGCTGGTCAGGTGCATGCGGACACTCAAATTTCCTGCGAATGCCCCATAATGTTCAGAATTCGGCAAACGGGGGAACACTTGATGTTCGAGTCGAACTTACATTTGACTCTAACCGCGGGCTCATCCCTATCCCCCAGTGCCTTTCAGTGTGATCTCCATGCCTCCAGTGTTACCAGTGCAACTCTTAGGTGCCTTCCAGTGTGACTTCATACCTACAGTGTTCCCAGTGTGATCCAGCATATCCCCATAGATACTCTGTGTGTACCTGCCTGAAACCTAAATCCTAGCACTTGTCACTCTCTGAGCACTCCAGTATACCTATACCTCTGGCTTTTGAACCTAAGCCAGCTTCCAACTTTTCTGCACTCCTGTGATCTCCTGTGTGTTCCAGCCTGTCATTCATTACCAGCACCTATGCACATTATGTCTAAAGCCTGCTTCAGTGTTTATTTGCACACTCCTAACCTGCCTTCTGCTCTGTGTCCTCATGCAACCCAGCCTGCCACACTCTCAGGCGACACCATGTACTCCTACTGAGTCCCAGTGCCTCTGTATGTTTTCATGCTCAAAAGGTTTCTTATTTCCACAACCCTTCTTCTTTTCTTTATTTTCACAGAGCTGGTCACACTCTAAGGATGGCAGTTGCTTCTGTTGCAATTTACATTTTATAAACTATTAGGAACTGTATACACCCAATGGACCCTTAGCCCACGTACACACGGTCGGAGATTTTGCCAACCAAATCCGTCGGATTTTGCCCGTCGGATTTAGTCCGACGGATTGTGTCCGAAACAGTTGCATACACACGGTCGGGCCAAGTTGTCTGATTTCGCGGTTGCCAAGAACGCGGTGACGTAAGCCGTGTACGGCGGGACTAGAAAAAGGAAGTTCAGCACCACGTCCGGCACCCTTTGGGCTGCTTCTGCTGATCTCGTGTTTTAGTAGAAGTTTGGTGAAAGACGATTCGCGCTTTTCAGATTAGTGATTCAGATCGCTACTGCTCTTCAGTTTGTGCTTGTCTTTGCGTATCTGATAATCAGTGCGTGCAGTCATTAAGTATTTGCTTCTCATTGTGGACTCTATCTTGGTATAGTACGCTTTGAAAGGCATTTTTTATTGTCTGCTTGCTTCTGCTATTCAGGTCGTCCTTTCTGGTGTCCGTTCTGACCAGCCGACCGTTTTCAAAACATGTTTAGTCTACGTACTCATCGTACAGTTTGTGCTGTGCAGGGGTCCTTACTTTGACTTTGACACAAGCCAAAGGGCTTGTGTCAAAGTCAAAGTAAGAACCCCTGCACAGCACAAACTGTACGATGAGTACGTAGACGAACCTTCAGGACCTCAAGTTCTCTACAGGCATCTACCCCCAGGCTCTGGGGATCATTATTCCAGAGACCTGTTCTGCCATCATTCAGCTCCTGCTGAAGGACTATATTATGCTAATTTTTAACCTTAAACATCACATTCTATGTATTTCATGATTGCTAATGTCTTGCATTTCTTTCCTCATTCCCTAATTACCATCATTGCAATATGCTCTAATTCATATGCTCTTCCCCTTTGTCCTCATGCGGATTTGCCTCACTAACTTCCCCACCATGCTCTTCTTGGCCCCTAAAACTATAGTCTAGTCACTTGACAATGTCTTTTGTCAGCTTCATAGTATTGCTTTCCCCTAAACACCCACTAAAATGTCTACAAATGTGATGTGTGTGCTTCAATTCATGCAAAGTGACCTTTTTATTGTTTTTTGGAGTTGTGCCAAACTCATTAGGAACCCCCCTCTCCCCAACTGTCACCTCAGCTGATAGCAATCTTCTATCTGATGACTTGACCTAACCCAATACACACTCTAAATACCTTTTTCATGATCACATTTATGGAACAATTCACCAAAGCATGTAGTGTAAGGGCCTCAATACTTTCAAATGCTAGTTTTATTTTTTTAACACATTAATTTTCTTGCTATGTAATAGCAGAATGTCAAAATGTCCTTCCATTTTGTTATTATGACACCTCTTACCTGTCCGGTGGGCTGCCAATAGTGTAACTAAGGAGGGGCTTCACAAAGTATCACACATTATTTAGGCATTCAGCTCTCAATCAAAGTGGAGAGGGTTACCTCTCCTAAACATCCCCCCTCATTTTTTATCAAGGGCCCATCAGATGGGGGGGATGGGGGGGTTAGGACTCTCATAAGGGGACCTTATACTTTAGGCCAGTGATGGCGAACCTTGGCACCCCAGATGTTTTGGAACTACATTTCCCATGATGTTCCACTACACCGCAGAGTGCCAGAGCATCATGGGAAATGTAGTTCCAAAACTTCTGGGGTGCCAAGGTTCACCATCACTGCTTTAGGCTTTAAATACTCATTTAAAAAAATGTTATACTAATTTTGTCCAAAAATGTGTGTGTCTAATCTGCATGCAATGTTGATTTGTAAAATTACTAGTTTTTTTTCTTGTGTCACTACACAGTGTCCTTCAACGCCACAGGAATGGCAGACTGTGGCCTCCCACTTTGCCATTTTTCGTCAAGTTGTGCCTTTTTCAGCAACAGTGCAAACCCAAGTTCAGAGTGAGATGAGGGGACAGTCTCTTCTTCAGATAATCTTATTATGTTGTGGGTCTGCTACACACACACCTTCTTTTTGTTAACTAATGTGTAGTGCATTACTGATCAAAATCATGCTCATTTTCAGCACCATGGCAGGAAAATGGCATGATTGTCCAAATTTACATCTCACTGTGGGTGCTTTTTACTAAAGGCACATCCACTATGCACTACAAGTGCACTGCAAAAGTACACCTGAAACTGCACTTTGAGTGCAAAGTGGAGTTGCCTTTAGTAAATCACACTCCTTCTCAGCACAAACTAAAATTTCACTACAAATACATTGTAATCCCAATGAAAAAGGAAGCCACACATTGTTGAGAATTCAACTTTTTAATACAAGCACATTCATATGTGCGTTTAGTAAAGGTTTTTACAACAAACCAAGATATTTTGGGTAGCCAAAACCCAGTTTAATCATATTTATTTTTTACTTGTTTTTTTGTGTAAACAGGCATGTATCAAACCGTAAAATACAGAACACAGGAACTTACAAAGTTCAACTTTGAAAAGTGAAGACAATATCAGACATGAGTATGTACAAACTGGGCTGATATTACCTTCATCACATGGGGTGTCACCCCTGAAAAATCCAAATTTGGAAGATGCACACAGTGTGTCAACATGTGCTATCTCCCATCATGGGGGATCAATGTACATGCTTTGGGGCTGCAATCCCTTCATCTCAGACACATTCCACGTGCCATTCCATGTGCCATGTATGCAGTCTCTAACCATCTCTTGTGCCATGTATGCAGTCTCTGCCCATCTCTTATGCAATGTATGCAGTCTCTAACCACCTCTTGTGCCATGCATGCAGTCTCTGACCATCCCTTGTGCCATGTATGCAGTCTCTGACCATCTCTTGCGCCATGACTGCAGTCTCTAATCATCTCTTGTGCCATGTGCGGTGGGGGTTTGCTTTGTGGGGGGGAAGTGGGTGGCAGGAGGACAGTTGGTGTGGGGGCGGGCACTAAAGTGCACCTTCGACTAAGTAGACAAAAATCGTTGCATCGGCCCTGATCGTATGATTAGTGTATATAGTGTATGTGCTTATGCATTTTTTTACAAAATGTATCATTTTCTCATGACATTTTTTTTTTCTCTTTACATTTGATGTTTCAAATTTTTGACAACTGGTCAGACCTTTGCTTCTCTGCATCACTATTTCTTGGGTGTGAGTACGCTGGCCAAGGTGACTCTTGTCTGAAACTTGTCTCACCTTTATTAGAGGATCAATATGATTTGGCAATGCCAAAGCCCACTGAGGAGCTTTAGGAAGAGTTGACCATCCACTTCTGGGAAAAGACATCGTTTTCCAACTGCATTGGAGTCCTGGGCAAAAAGCATGTGAGGGTAAAGATGCCAATTTACGGTACTTCTCAATCAACCTTCTAATTCAGATGCCCACCTTTGTTTTGTATCTATTGATGTTGGGCTATGCAGGAGTTCAAAAGATTTCCGCATATTCCTGGAGTTTGAAATGGGGCAGAGGCTGATTGAGGGATGCTCAAGGATGTCATCAAGCAGGACTACTATATGTGATTGTGGCAGATGAGGCTTTTGAACAGGCAGAGAACCTAATGCACCTTTACAGTGGGCATAGACTTAACAATAAACAAAGGGTAAACAACTGCCATCTGAGCTGGTGGGGTGCATATTTGTAGTCCACACCTCTAATTGGCATATTCTTCTGTCCACAATCCATCTGGACATTAGTTAACACAGGAACTTACAAAGTTCAACTTTGAAAAGTGAAGACAATATCAGACATGAGTATGTACAAACTGGGCTGATATTGCCTTCATCACATGGGGTGTCACCCCTGGAAAAGCCACATTTGGAAGATGCACACAGTGTGTCAACATGTGCTATCTCCCATCATGGGGGATCAATGTACATGCTTTGGGGCTGCAATCCCTTCATCTCAGACACATTCCACAAAACATGTACATTGATCCCCCATGATGGGAGATAGCGCATGTTTACACACTCTGTGCATCTTCCAAATTTGGAATTATGCAAAATACACCTTTTTTTAAAAAACAAAACAAAAATAAAACCCTATCTAGTTTTTTTTTGTCACACTCTCCCCAAAACATCAATGATGTTCTTCATTTTATTTTTAACATCATTGATGTTTTGTTGTACAATTTCCAAATCCCGATTGCACCCCATTATCTCCCCGATCAAGATCTGGGCACTTTCACTGGTAAAACGGGAATCTTCCTCCACATCACCTAGAAAAAAAACAAACAAACACACCATGTAATCCAAATATGGTGATATACATTGATGAGCTTACCCGAAGCTGTGTTCTCCGACACTCACCTGTTGTGGAGACAATTTGGCCAACCTCCATGATCTCTCCTTCTTCCTACTCCTCCTGCTCCTGCTCTTGCTCCTCTGTTTCTTCTTTTGGAAGTTGCCCTTCTTTGGGAGGGGTGTGGTCCTTGGTGTCCTCATGGTCCCTGGTGTCCTCATACTTGCCGAGTCTTCTCTCCCCTATGACAATGTAAACAAAGATTAATTAGCACACAGAGGGCATAAATAGGAATATGAAACATTGCTTGGAAGTGTTGTACAATTGTTTTTTTGGCCCGAGTTACAAGGTGAGAACATTATTGGGGCCACTTTGTTAAGCTGGAATACTTCCCTGCAGAACGATGTTTCATACGAACGAACAAAACCATGACCTTGAAAGTGGCCATTTTAAAATGCACAACATGAAATCAAAGCACATGGAGCATGTATGCAAGCAAGAATAATCATATGAACACACGACAACCAGGGGAGGGCTGGCAGCCTTAGGCCTGGGGGGCAAGTCCAGTCAAGTGGCCCATTGAACCACTTAATCAGCTAGGTGAGTCCACTGGTTGGGGGGGGGGTGTTAGATAAGTCCGCCGGTTGGGGGGGTGTTAGATAAGTCCGCTGGTGGGTGGGGAGGGTGTTAGATAAGTCCGCTGGTGGGTGGGGGGAGGGTGTTAGATAAGTCCACTGGTGGGTGGGGGGAGCATGTTAGATAAGTCCGCTGGTGGGGGGAGGGTGTAAGATAAGTCCGCTGGTTGGGGGGGAGGGTGTTAGATAAGTCCACTGGTGGGGGGGAGGGTGTTAGATAAGTCCGCTGGTGGGAGGGGGAGGGTGTTAGATAAGTCCACTGGTGGGGGGGAGGGTGTTAGATAAGTCAGCTGGTTGGGGGGGAGGGTGTTAGATAAGTCCACTGGTGGGGGGGAAGGTGTTAGATAAGTCCGCTGATGGGGGGAGGGTGTTAGATAAGTCCACTGGTGGGGGGGAGGGTGTTAGATAAGTCAGCTGGTTGGGGGGAGGGTGTTAGATAAGTCCGCTGGTTGGGGGGAGGGTGTTAGATAAGCCCGCTGGTTGGGGGGGTGTTAGATAAGTCTGCTGGTTGGGGGGAGGGTGTTAGATAAGTCTGCTGGTGGGGGGGACGGTGTCAAGTCCTCTGGTGGGGGGGAGGGTGTTAAGTCCGCTGGTGGGGGGGGAGTGTTAAGTCCGCTGGTGGGGGGGAGAGTGTTAAGTCCGCTGGTGGGGGGGAGAGTGTTAAGTCCGCTGGTGGGGGGGAGAGTGTTAAGTCCGCTGGTGGGGGGGAGGTGCTAGAAAAAAACAAACAAACACACTCTGCCACTGCCAAAATTTTAAATTGTCATGATGACTATGCATTATTAATTACATTTACAACTGAAGCGGATTTTCCCATTCTATTCCATTTTGTGAAGGTTATCACAGATGCCTTACTTCAGGCTGGGGAGCATTGATTCAGTGAGGACTGGAGACACTGAGCCAGGTCCTTGCCACTCTTCGGGGGGGGGGGGGGTGATGATCCTGGTCTCATCTTCTCTGCAGACTGCAGCTAGCCACTGCTCCCCATAAGCCCAGCAGGTCACGTGCGATGTGACGTTTTTAACGCCGGGCGTCCCCTCCCCTGACGTGCCACACACCTGGCCTGCCTCTGAAACTCCTGGGAGGTAGGAGTTGTAGTCTGCTGTACTCACACCAGGGGCGTACCTAGAACATTTGGCACCCGGGGCGGATCCTATATCTGGCACCCCCCCACCATAAAATTTAAAAACACCCACTGTGTCCCCTGCATACCTCTGCATCCTTCAATATCTTTTTGTCACTACTGTGTACCCCCCCTCTCCACAACTGCACCTCTGGACCCCTTTAAATTACACAGCACCCTGCATCTCTGGACCCCTTTACATTACACAGCACCCTGCACCTCTGGACCCCTTTACATTACACAGGACCTTGCGCCTAAGGACCTCTATACATTACACAGCACCCTGCACCTCTGGACCCCTTTACATTACACAGGACCTTGCACCTAAGGACCCCTTTACATTACACAGCAGCCTGCACCTCTGGACCCCTTTACATTACACAGCAGCCTGCACCTCTGGACCCCTTTACATTACACAGCTCTTGTACCTCTGGACCCCTTTACATAACACAGCACCCTGAACCTCCTGACCCCTTTACATTACACAGCCCTTGTACCTCTGGACCCCTTTACATTACACAGCACCCTGCACCTCTGCACCCCTTTACATTACACAGCCCTTGTACCTCTGGACCCCTTTACATTACACAGCACCCTGCACCTCTGCACCCCTTTACATTACACAGCCCCTCGCAGCTCTGGACCCCCTGCATGTTACACAGACCCCCTACAGTGCAGACCCCCCTCCCTACCATACAGACCCCCATCTACAGTGTAGACCCCCCTACAGTACAGAATCCTCCCCTACAGTGCAGACCCTCCTACAGTACAGACCCCTCCACCCTACAGCGCAGACCCCCCTACAGTACAGACTCCCCTACATTGCAGAATCCTCACCTACAGTACAGACCCCCCCTACAGTGCCGAATCTTCCCCTACAGTACAGACCCCTCCCCCTACAGTGCAGACCCCTCTACAGTGCAGGACCCCTCCTACAGTGCAGGGCCCCCCTACAGTGCAGGACCCCCCTACAGTGCAGAACCCCTTCTACAGTGCAGACCCCCCTACAGTGCAGGACCCCTCCTACAGTGCAGGACCCCTCCTACAGTGCAGGACCCCCCTACAGTGCAGGACCCCCTCTACAGTGCAGTACCCCCCTACAGTGCAGGACCCCATCTACAGTGCAGGACCCCCACAGTAAAGAACCCCCCTACAGTGCACAGACTCCCCTAAGGACCCATAATGTACCTCGAGCCCAAGGCAGTGGCATTGCAGGGGGGAGGTGCGAGCAGCACCCGAGTGGAGTGACATCTGTCGGCTCAGTGATCCGGGACCCGGCGCAATAATCCCCATCTCTCTGTGGTCGCGTGACTCACGTCGCGCCATTCTGATCAGTCCCGGCAGCGGCTGTCACTCACAGCCGAGCAGAGTGAAGCCGCCTCCCCCTCCTCCTTTATGTCATTGTCTACACAGTGCTGTGCATGGAGGAGGGGGAGGCGGCTTTACTCTGCTCGGCTGTGAGTGACAGCCGCTGCCGGGACTGATCAGAACGGTGCGACGTGACCATAGAGAGAAGGGGATTATTGCGCCGGGTCCTGGCTGCCCGTCACAGCGTGAAAAAAAAAAAAAGAAATGAACAAACAGCCAGCGGCCGTTTTAAACATAATGTAGGCGCCGGCCTGGGGGGAAATTTCCACCCCGGCCCAGCCCGCCCCTGACGACAACTACTTACTTTTTTTAAGAACACGCTTGATCCTTAGGTACTGCTCGTGCTCCCTCAGTTTCAGGTCTGACCAGCGTTTTCTCAGTTGATCCTTGGATCGGCGTACCCCAAAATTCTTCAGAAGACTCTTCACAACTTTATTCATTATCTTGGTCTTTCTGATATTTGGGTTTGGGTAAGGTCCATACTTCCCATCATAGTCGGTCCTGTTCAATATGTCGACCATCTCCAACATCTCTCCAAAAGACATATTTGAGGCATTAAATCTTGTCTTCCTGGATCGGGACGTTTCAGGCTCTGGGCTTTCCTCCCCCTCCTCCTCGTTAGTGGAACTATTATTGCGCACCTGCGTTCTCTCCACCATGTGCTCTCCCCACTGCGCGGGAAGCGAAGGGGCGGGGAATAGTCTGGAAATAACGTCAGGGGCGGGCGGAGTTTCACGCATGCACACTGTATATAAAACGCCACACATGTGTATCGTCCGTACGATCTGGGAGGAGAGTGTGAGTCACGGACGCGGCAAACGTCGAAACGAAGGTAACATTTTTAAATTTGTGCTTCACTAGACTAGACTGCTTGTATCTAGGCCGCTGTTGGGACAAGATTAGGAGGGATTTTAATTGCATTATTAGTATTTGAGGGTTTGTCTTGTGTTGTGTCTTGCAGACAAAATGGACCCATTCAACAATCCCAACTTTATGGGGATATTCCTCGAGCTCTACATGGAGATGCCCTGCCTGTGGCAGTTCCACAACAAATTTTATTATGACAGATCAAAGAGGAACGCAGCGCTGGAGAAACTGCTTGCTTTGATGCAGATCAGGGTCCCCATGGCAGACATGACCTATCTGAATCGCAAAATTGTGGCCATGAAGCTTACATATTTCAGGGAGAGAAAGAAGCACCTGGAGTCCTTGAGAGCAGGAGATCCATATGCTGTTTATTACCCCAGGATGGTGCACTTTGACAGGCTGCATTTTCTGGTAGACCAGGGGGTACCCAGGCCCCCACTCAGGCCACCACTCTCCAGGCTTCCTCCAAGGCATCCTTCACCCCCAGCTGAGGCTTCTGATGTACAACCTGGGCCTTTCAGGCAGCACCATGTGGTGGGGCCCAGCTTGAGCCAGGTATTGCATTGTTGAACATATTTCTTGTGTTACATTTAATGATGTTAACTAGATGTTCTTATTGATCAGTAAGTTGTGATTTCTCAAAGTGGTTTACATCTCAATAGACAGTAGTGACCAAAAATGATTGGGACGGGAAAGAAAAATGCTGGTGTCAGAATGATAGTCTGTTCTATTTGGTAACAGTCAAATAGCAAAAGCCAGGAGCACAAAATGTTGTGATTGATGATCAAAAAACTAAAACTATGTCCCCTTTTCATACACAGGAAGACCTCAGTCGGGGGGAGACTGTGGCAAGTGGCAGCCAGGAGGTCCAACAACGCCCTCCTTCTCCTCCTGCCCCAGCTACAGGAGCCCAGCCACAGCCTGGAAGGATGCCTGGTGGGAAGTCACAAAGGAAGACCAGAGAGTGATGGCCTGGGATGAGTCTGGTGTGCCAGAAGATGCAGCCTCTTCAAGATCACCATCCTGGGGACAGAAATGTCATCTGAATTTCCTGCTCTCTAGGACTTCGGGACCAGACTTCTCTCCCTGAGATATGTACTCCTCAGGCCACCAATTTTTTTGTATATGTCATTTAATCATGTCTGCCCTGGGGGCCAAAGGCTGCACCAAAGTTAAGAAGTTTCTCCAGTGCTGCGTTCCTAGTTTTATTTTCTAGCAAAAAAAATACATTTTATTTTTGTTTGATGAAATACTTGTGTAATGTGTTTTCCTTCAAGAAGTAGAGTTTATTTGTGAGCAGGCAGGTGCATTTCCAAAATACAAAGTGAACTAAATAACAAGGGGTACCAACACTAAACAACCTCCTGTAGATTAAAAAAGCAAAAGAAAATCTAAAAAATACAATAATGTTGTTGTTGTAAGTTTACACCCAAAAAAAAAGTAAAAAAAAAAGGAGAAATGAGCAGTGTCTTTAAAGGATATTTTTAGGGAATTCCCCCCCCCCCCCAAAAAAACAACCAAAAAATAAAAAAATAAAAAAAACATTGTGTAGATGTGACTTAAACTAAAATTGTATTGCTGAAATGGTTAAAAAAGAGTAATGAAATCCGTTCGGGAGAAGTGTGTGTGACTATGAGCATCAAAAGAAGTTGGTTCTTGCAGCATTGTAAAGAACAAGAGAATGCGCTTGATGAATGATTTTTTAACATTGCAGCGTGACGAATGTGCTATATCGCTTACGAGCAGTAGTTTTACCTGAACGAGCGCTTCCGTGTCGGAATTTGAATGTGAGCATGCGTGGCACTTGGTCCGAAGAAAATGCTCTACACATGATCGGATTAGGTCCGTGCGGCCCAGTTGGTCGGGAAATCTTTCCAACATGTTGGAAAATTGGGTCGGATGGAGATTCGGACGGAATCAGTCCGATGCATACCATACACAGTCGGATTATCTGACGACACGGTCCGATAAGACTCATTCCAACAGATTCTCCGACCGTGTGTACAAGGGCTTAAAGAGTTTTTAAAGAACTTATAGGCTGGGATCTATGCTTTCTATACAAGATAACTTCTACAATTGCCTTGGAACTACACTAACCAGCTGGGTAAACACCCTCTATGCACCATAATATCCTGATCCCTTTAATGTTTTAATGCTTTCCTACCAGCTTGGGCTGTATTACCTACTGGCTTGTGATCCCAGCATCTCAGAGGTGTAAAGAGATTTTACCTGCATATCAGCATTTCATTTTCAGTATCTGCCTACTGGGGTGAGTCATAGGGCCGCCACCTGGGAATCAATTGCAGCAAAACCCTTCTCCATCTTCAGGAGCTCTAGTGAAGACAAAGGCAGCTCCTTAAATTGCCTATGTTTTTTATGTTTGCTTTCATTAAAAAAAATAAGAAAGTTTTTATTTCCTTCATCTGGCTTATTTCCATTAAATATTTCCATGTCTACATATGCAGAAAGAAGTTATTTTGTACATATTACATTATCGGGTAGCTTTTAATTGCTCATCTAAAAAGAACAATGTCCTGACAAATGTAATTTTTTCAGAAATAACTACTCTGCTGATTAATCTAAATCTATAGACAGTATTTCTAAACATAGAGATTGTACACAGATTGTCATTGCAGCATTCGGCTCTTAGCTGAAATTAGGTTTTTAACGTGTCTTTTATATACACAGTTTTTTTTCTGTTACACTGAACCTTGCTGAACTGCCAGTGATTGAACCAAAACCAGCAAGATTTAGTCCACTCTGAAAACTCTTAAGTAGATTAAGCTAGGAGTTAAATGCTGTTACCCAGACAATGGCATGCAGAGAGAATCCTTCCTTCCTTCTGCATGATCTGCCTGGCTAACCAAATTGAATAGACTTGACTCTCCTGTTGCAGCAAGTAGACTTGACCATAGTTAAAACCAACAAATGTAGTTTCTGCTGGGTGCTTCTTAAATGCTGGACATTGAATCAACAAGCAGACTTAATTTAAATGCAAATTGAGTTATGTACTCAACAACACCTTACTTGCCCTTTTCTACCCTCTGCCATTGGAATCCAGTTTGGCACTGTTTCCCCAGCTGTATTTTGTGGAGATAGCTTTTTTGGGGAATGAAAACTGTACAAAAGCACCACAATTATTTTACCCGTAACGATAGAAATTGAAATTTTTTATTTGTTGAGCAATTCTGATGGAGTGAGGTTACAGCTTAAATCAGAACTAAACTCGCCTCCCCTTTAGCAATGCAACATCCACATTCTCTGTCCCCAGCACTGAAATCTTCTCTGTGGCCTCTTCCAGGTTCTGGATCTTTGATCTCTTTGGCCGGGCTGGGGTGACATAATGCCAGTACAGCCACACAGGAGCTTGTTCATCTTGGCAGCTGGTATATGCCAGGATTGTACACTGACCTGCAGATTAAGAAGCTCGCAAAGGGAAGTGTATATGTCTTATCATGATTAATACAGCAGAAACTGAAGGCATAGGGTTAGGTTCACACTAGAATGGGGTGCGGGAAGGCCACCATCTGTGCATGTTTCCTGCTTCACATTCAAAACACACTGCAATTGTGATGTGCAGTAGGTGTCAATGTTAAGGTAAGGACTCCCCAAATGCAGGTGACAAATGCAGAGCATTTCCTGACGTGGTTCCACTGCACATCCCCTGCTGATGACCCCTACTGGGACATATTCATCAAGCCTGTTTGACCCTTCATAATAAAGGGTCCAGGCTCTCTGGTAAGAGTCCAACCTATTGTGGTGGTGGCGTGTTAACTTGGTGAAGGGATTAGATAACTTTATCCACTGTTGAATCATGGAGTTTGCCATTTGACCATTATGGTCCATTTGAGAGACTGATTTTTCAGGACTATTTATTTATCTATAATTGTTTTTTCATTATTTTTTAATATCAATCATTGTAGAGCAACACACCTTTATTTTGTGTCCTGTTTTTTGTGGTAATATCTCACATTTGTAGTGCTGCTTTTTTTCACAGTTAATAATCTTTTCACATGTGCAGTATTATTTTTGTATTTAAACGCAGCACATTTGCCTTCACAAGATTATATACAAGTATTATGGCGCACATAAAAACACCTACCCGCCTATCACTATTTTTCAAGAAATGAAAAACACTTAATAAACACAATATTTAAAAAACATATTTAAAAGGCATAATAATAATGCTGCAAGTAATAATGCTGTAGGTGCAATCAGCACAAGAGGGGGAATGGAAAGGGACGGGGGGAATGGGAGTGAAAGGGGCGAAAGTAAGGAGAGGACCCCTTCCTTAACTAGGTCTAAAATCCGACAGGGAAGGGGTTAATCACGCTCAGGGGGTAAAAAATCTCAGGGGGGTAAAAGTACGGTCCAAACACGGCAGCCATCCAGTGGAAACTGAAACAGGTTCCCAATTAGTACTGTAAAGATAAGAGAGAGAGGCGCCTCTGAGTGTAGACTGTAAAATTCTTATTTAATGCACAGGTGGTTAAAAACACTCACATTAAGTAGTACATTAACAGGCAATGTAAAGATTCCAAACCGGAGGGAGACCCTCGATGTGTCATCTGTATCCCTTGCGCTGGGGGAGTACAGTCGGCGTGTGTGACAGGACGGCTGCGCTCCTTTATCAAGGGCTTGATAAAGGAGCGCAGCTGTCCTGTCATACACGGTCTTGCCAGCTCAGGAAACGCGTTGCATCCCCTGTGATGTCATCTCCCGTCGCCCGGAGTTCCTCGTGCGTTCCACAGACTAACGCTCAGTGCTCTACATCGGCCGGCTCTGCACATCTAATACAGCCCCCAGGAGCGGACACACACCGACAGGACTCCCCCAGCGCAAGTGATACAGATGACACATCGAAGGTCTCCCTCCAGTTTGGAATCTTTACATTGCCTGTTAATGTACTACTTAATGTGAGTGTTTTTAACCACCTGTGCATTAAATAAGAATTTTACAGTCTACACTCAGAGGCGCCTCTCTCTCTTATCTTGCCTGCACAAGATTGTATGGTATAAATGTACCATATAAATGTACCATGCAATCCAGTTGCAGTGCATTTCCAAAAGTTGTGCATGCACTACTTTTTGTGCGATGCAGTGCGATTTGAGCGCATACCTATGCGATTCATGGTGTGAACCGAGCGTAATACTGCTGAACCAAACAAAGTAAGAAATCATCATAAATTAGTATAGTATATGTTACATTTTTACTTCAGCTTTCTGTATTAGATTTTGTACTGGCACCAAGGAACCATCACCATTAAAATAAGAAAAATCAACAAACTACTATTGGGCTGCTGCTGTGTTAAAGGATAAGTTCACCTTTGGGAACATGATAAAAACAGGTGGAACATGTAACAGGCTCCCATTGCTTGTTGTGGGAAATTCCGACCATGTGTATGCTCCATCGGACATTTGCTGTCAGAATTTCCGACAACAACTGTTTGAGAGCTGGTTCTCAATATGTTAGACAAAAAAACGTATTGTCGGAAAATCCGAGCATCTGTACACTAATCTGACGCACAAATTTCCACGCATTAGCTGAATCAAGTACGAGACGGAAGTGCTCGGTCTGGTAAAACTAGCATTTGTAATGGAGATAGCACAATCATCGAGTTGAAAAGTTTTTCATCTTTTAATGCAGCACATTCTCTTTTTCTTTATAATGAAGAAACAAAGAGGTTGGTTGGTGTTGGTGTCCCTTGTTAATTTGACATTGTATTTTTGAAATGTACCTGCCTACTCACAAACAAACTGTCCTTTTTGAACTAAAACACAGCCAAGGATTTAAAAAATATATAAAATGTGAAATTTAATAGGGAGCACAATCCAGTCCAGAGATCGGAAGCAGCAGCAGATGACATATGTCCCCAGGCTGTGGCCTTACAACAGCCTGCGTCTTTTGGCAAACCAAACCAAACCCAGGCCATCACACTCTTGTCTTCCTTCCACGCTTCGTTCCAGGCTGTGGCTGTGGTGTTGGAGTTGTGGCAGGAGGTGGAGGAGGAGTATAGTCCCCTCCTCCTTTTTTACCCTCTCTATCCCTGCAATAAAGGGTATACCCTAGAATGG
This sequence comes from Lithobates pipiens, assembly GCF_037356315.1. Classification (NCBI taxonomy): domain Eukaryota; kingdom Metazoa; phylum Chordata; class Amphibia; order Anura; family Ranidae; genus Lithobates; species Lithobates pipiens. The sequence continues at coordinate 303,350,727 of NW_027507718.1, forward strand.
TTGCCAGCCGATCATGAGAGCTATTGAACCAGGTCTCCGAAATTCCCACAAAATGAAAATCCTCCTTGAACAACAGTATCTCTAGTTCACCCATCTTGTTGTCTTGCCATTTTTTGCGATATGGAACTGCATCGTTTTAACTGACAACTGCATGGTCATGCGATGCTGTACCCAAACAAAACTGATGTCCTTTTTTTCCCACAAATAGAGCTTTCTTTTGGTGGTATTTGATCACATCTGCGGGTTTTATTTTTTGTGCTATAAACAAAAAAAGACTGACAATTTAAAAATAATATATATATTTTTCATTTTCTGGTATAATACATATCCAAAAAAATATATATATAAAAATAACTAATTTATTCATCAGTTTAGGCCAATATGTATTTTGTTAGATATTTTTGGTAAAAAAAATCACAATCAGCGTATATTGATTGGTTTGCACAAATGTTATAGTGTATACAAAATAGGGGATAGATTTAGGGACTTTTTATTTTTTTAATGTTTTTACGAGTAATGGTGGAGATCGCCGATTTTTAGCAGGACTGCGACATTGCAGCAGACAAATCTGACACTTTTTGGTGAACAGTGACATCAATACAGCGATCAGTGCTAAAAAAATGCATTGATCACTGTATAAATTGCACTGGCAGGGAAGGGGTTAACACTAGGTGTGATCAAAGGGTTAAGTGTTCCCTAGGGAGGTGGGGACGGACTGACTAGGAGTAGAGAGAGATTACTGTTCCTGATCACTAGGAACAGCTGATATCTTTCTCCTACACTATCAGAATGGGGATCCTTGTTACATAGGCAAATGCCTGTTATGCCTCTCTTTACCACAATCGCAGGTGGCTGGCGGGCCCGAATCTAATGCACAAACCAACGTACAGGTGTGTCAGTTCACACAGCTGGGCCACCCTGCCACAGTATACTGTATGTGCGGTGGACGGTCCAGAAGTAGTTAAGTTGCATGTATTTATATGTGCGAATAATGGGACAGCACTGTAAAACTATTGCTTTACTAAGGAACCATCATTTTTGTACTGTACTTAGACTCTGTTCACACCAGTGCAACCCCCCTTCTGCAGGTAGTGCACCCCATTCATTTAATGGCTACCCTACCTTGCAGAAAAGTGGCTGAAGAAGTCCAGGACCATTTCTTCAAAATCGTGCCACACGAAAATTACATAGTGCTGTATCATTATGGGGTTTTATGCACTCAAAAACGTAGCCATTTTTGGCAATATGTGGGGGTGCCATTATGAATTATTGGCACTTCTGCATGTCTGTTAAAGAGCAGCACATTTTACATAGATAGACAGGGATGGACTGACCATTTGAATACTGCACTGCATGAGACGCTCCCTGTACCTCCTGCAGCAGGGGGAATCTGAAAGTCGGGGGTGATCGGTGCGGCGGGCAATCACAAGCACCATCACCATGACAGCCTCCCTCTATGGCTCTCCATGAAGCAGCCGAAAGCCACTCCACCTCCTGTAGAGGGAGATCGGTGCTTGTAATTGCCCCCCCCCATACTGATCACCCCAGACTGTCCATTAGATTCCCCCTGCTCTGAACCCCCCATGTGTATGCAGTACTGACACCTTCCACTGCTCCATTCTCCCAAAAAAGTATTGTGAATAAAAATGTAAAAAATAAAAAAACTCCAACAAATAATAATAAATGAAGAAAATAATTAAAAAATGTAATAAATAATTTAAAAAATGAGGGGCTCATTCACATGGGTTTTCTTGCACATACAGTGCGAATGAGTGGTTTGTTTGAAATATTTAATTTACTTTAATTAAAAAAATAATGTTTTCATTTTATTTATTTCCATAAAAAGACCCATCAAAATCCTCAGCACCAGGCCCATGATACTCTTAATCCGACCCGGAAAAAGGTGCACAGTGTTTGAAGCTATAAAAAATATAAAAAAACAACAATATAGCTTCAAACACTGTGCACCTTTTTCCTTCTGTTTTGGATTATTCCCAGAGGGTTGTTTCCCTCTCACCAACACTTGGATCGTTTACGCGTTTTTGTTTTGATTCAACAATTTGATTTATTTTCTTTGATTGTATGATTCAATTTAGTGCACTGCACCGATATTTAAGTCTATGGTATAAAGACACCCGCACAGAGTCACTTTGCTTAACCCTCCCTTGGCTTTAACACCATATGCGATTTCTTTAGTCACAAGGCAAGCATTACTTACATCTTTTGCCTTATCTAGCTAATGATTACTTTTGTACACTGTTACACATATACTTTGACTTAGCAGATTTTCTTTTCAGATCTATTTATTGTTCAGCACTAGCACTTTGTATGCGTTTTTCGTCATTTTTAACAAATCGCATGGTGATTCACTTTATATATTTTTTATTTCGTCCACTATTTTATGTATAGTACTTTAGTCACTGAAACAAATACAGTAGTAGTTATTTTCACGGACCTTCTTTATATTCAGCACTGCCACTTTATGCAACTCTGCTACCTAAAAAATCACATTGGGACCACCAGTCTTATTTATCATTAATTGTTTTTCTTATCCATTTGTCTACCACTCAAAATACTACTACGCATAGGAGTGAGGGTCCCTCACTATATATACATATATACATATTTTTTATATTTTTTATATACATATATTGTCTTTTCTTTTTCTACGTTCCATTTATTACCTGTAGTGGAGACGATATTACATTTATCTTCTAATCTTTTGAGTACCTATTGAATATATTAAACCTGTTTTAACTAGATTCTTCACCATAGTACCGCGCACCACTACCTTTTTACCTTTTGTCTTCTCCAATTGGGGTTCAAGTACCCCATTTCAGTGTGTGCAGCGGTGCAACAATTAGATTACTCTTTGATTAGGCGCAGGAATATTCTCTTTTATACTAAGGAGAGGTAGACATTCCCATGTCATTATGAGGGGGCCAGCAGCATCTGTGTCCACAGGAAAAGGTGGACATGGTCCGTCCTCAAGCAGGGCTCATTTGTCTCTGTTTAGTGATGTTGCCTGTGCTATCCAGCCACAGCATGCAGAGGAGGTGGTGGACTGGCTTACTAAACCATCCTCCTCCTCTTCCTCTATGACCCAAACTGACACTACTGCGCAGTCCACTGCAGCTGCCAAATCAGCTTATTCTACCGCTAGAAGGTTATGGGGTAAAGACCCCACCAACACCCAACTGTGTGACAGGGGCATCAAATTTAATTTTTTTACAGCAAGGCCAATTCTTGCTTTCATCCAGAGTACCTCTAAAAGGTTACAGGGTAAAGGCACCACCAACACCCAAAGACCAACTTTTCTGCAACTGTGTGACAGGGGCATCAACATTCAACTTTTTACGGCAAAGTCAATTCTTGCTTTCATCAAGAGTACCTCTGTAGGGTTACGGTGTGAAGGCACCAATAATGCGCAGAACCAACTTTTACGCAACTGCTTGACAGGTGCATCAAATTAATTTTTTTTACAGCAAGGCCAATTGTTGCTTTTATCAAGAGTACTTCTATAGGGTTACGGCACCCACACAAAGCCCAATTTTTTCACACCTGTTAATTCTATCCAAAGTCAGAGAAAGAGACAGCAGACTTTTATTTTATTTTTTTAATTGTTAATCTTGGCCTGAGTGTACTATAATCTGGCTTCTTTACATAAGGCTTATGGTGTAAAACCATGATATTTCTATCCAAAGTCTGCCAAAGAGACACCGGAATTTAGCCAAAAAATCTCTAATCTTGTTCTGATTGCACAAAATTGTGGCCCCAAGCTGTTGTTTACTAAATAAAGAAAGCTTGCAGTGAAAATTTAATTTAAACATCATTTTGTTCTCTTTATAAATGTCATTTTTTCTGCAGCAGGTTCTATACACAGCACCGATGTGCCACTTTACAGGCAGACTAAGCCCTTGTACACATGGTCGGAGAATCCGTTGGAATGTGTCGACCGTGTTGTCGGATAATCCGACTGTGTGTGGTATGCATCGGACTGATTCCGTCAGAATATCCGTCGGACCATGTTTTCCAACTTGCTGGAAATATTTTCTGACAAACTGGTCCGATCGAACATACTCTGATCATGTGTAGCCTACTCCGACGGACAAAGTGCCACGCATGCTCACATTCAAATTCTGACACGGAAGCGCTCGTTCAGGAAAAACTACTGCTCGTAAGCGATATAGTACATTCGTCACGCTGCAATGTTAAAAATTCTTTCATGAAGCGCATTCTCTTGTTCTTTACAATGCTGCAAGAACGAACTTCTTTTAATGCTCATAGTCACACACACTTCTCCCGAACGTATTTCATTACTCTATTTTAACCATTTCAGCAATACAATTTTAGTTTGCGTCACATCTACACAATTTTAGATTTTGTTTATTCTTTTTTGGATGTTTTTATTTTTGGATTCCCTAAAAATCTCCTTTAAAGACAGTTTGCTCATTTCTTCTTTTTTTGGGGTGTTTTGTGTGTGTAAACTTACCACAACATTATTGTATTTTTGATATTTTGTTTTTATTTTTTAATCTACAGGAGGTTGTTTAGTGTTGGTACCCCTTGTTATTCATTTCACTTATTTTTTTGGAAATGAACCTGCCTGCTCACAAATAAACTGGCCTTTTGGAAGGAAAACACACACACAAGTATTTCATCAATCAAAAAAACCTTTATTTTGGTCACAATAAACTAAAAAGAGGAACGCAGCGCTGGAGAAACTTGTTAGTTTGGTGCAGCCTTTGGCCCCCAGGGCAGACTTGAACAATTTAGAATATAAAAAATTGGTGGCCTGGGGAGTACATATCTCAGGGAGAGAAGTCTGGTCCCGAAGTCCTAGAGAACAGGAAATTACGATGCCATTTATGTCCCCAGGATGTGGATCTTCAAGATGCTGCATCTTCTGGCAGACCAGACTGAACCCAGGCCATCACTCTCTCGTCTTCCTTGGGCACTTCCCACCAGGCATCCTTCGAGGCTGTGGCTGGGCTCCTGTAGTTGGGGAAGGAGGAGGAGGGCGTTGGTCGACCTCCTGGCTGCCACTTGCCACAGCCTCCCCCCGACTGAGGTCTTTCTGTGTATGAAAAGGGGACATAGTTTTAGTTTTTTGATCATCAATCACACCATTTTGTGCTCCTGGCTTTTGATAATTGAATGTTACCAAATAGAACAGACTATCATTCTGAGCCTAGCATTTTTCTTTCCCACCCCAATCATTTTTGGTCACTACTGTCTCTTGAGATGTAAACCACTTTGATAAATCACAACTTACTGATCAATACGAACATCTATTTAACATCATTCAATGTAACACAAGAAATATATTCAACAATGCAATACTTGTCTCAAGCTGGGCCCCACCACATGTTGCTGCCTGGAAGGCCCAGGTTGGACGTTGGAAGCCTCAGCTGGGGGTGAAAGATGCCTTGAAGGAAGACTGGAGAGTGGTGGCCTGAGCGGTGGCCTGGGTACCCCCTGGTCTACCAGAAAATGCAGCCTGTCAAAGTGAACCATCCTGGGATAATAAACGGCATCTGTATCTCCTGCTCTCAAGGACTCCAGGTGCTTCTTTCTCTCCCTGAAATATGTAATCCTCATGGCCCGAATTTTCCTATTCAGATAGGCCATGTCTGCCGTGGGGACCATGATCCGCACCAAAGAAAGCAGTTTCTCCAGCGCTGCGTTCCTCTTTGTTAACTCGTTGTGGAACTGCCACAGGCAGGGCATCTCCTTGTAGAGTTCTAGGAATAGCCCCATAAAATTTTGATTTTGGAATGGATCCATATTATCTGCAAGACACAACACAAGACAAACCCTCAGATACTAATAATGCCATTAAAAACCCTCCTAATCTTGTCCAAACATCAGCCTATATAGAAGCAGTCTAGTCTAGTGAAGCAGCAAGTTAAAAATTTTACCTTTGTTTGCATGTTCGTCACGTCCGCGCCTCACTCTCTTCCCAGATCGTACGGACGATACACGCGTGTTGCGTTTTATATATAGTGCTCATGTGTGAAACTCCGCCCGCCCCTGACGTTCTTTCTAGACTATTCCCCGCCCTTTCGCTTCCGGCACAGTGAAGAGAGCACATGGCGGAGAGAACGCAGGTGCGCACTAATAATAGTTCCACTAACGAGGAGGAGGGTGAGGAAAACCCGGAGCCTGAAACGTCCCGATCCAGGAAGACAAGATTTAAGGCCTCAAATATGTCTTTTGGAGAGATATTGGAGATGGTAGACATATTGAACAGGACCGACTATGATGGGAAGTATGGACCTTACCCAAACCCAAATATCAGAAAGGCCAAGATCATGTCTAAAGTTGTGAAGAGTCTTCATAAAAATTTTGGGGCACGACGATCCAAGGATCAACTGAGAAAACGCTGGTCAGGCCTGAAACTGAGGGAGTACGAGCAGTACCTAAGGATCAAGCGTGTTCTTAAAAAAAGTAAGTAGTTGTCGTGTGTTCATATGATTATTCTTGCTTGCATACTGCTCCATGTGCTTTGATTTCATGTTGTGCATTTTAAAATGGCCACTTTCAAGTTCATGGTTTCATTCGTTCGTAAGAAACATCGTTCTGCAGGGAAGTATTCCAGCTTAACAAAGTGTCCCCAATAATGTTCACCTTGGAACTCGACCAAAAAACACAATTGTACAACACTTCCAAGCAATGTTTCAGATTCCTATTTCTGCCCTCTGTGTGCTAATTATTCTTTGTTTACATTCTCATAGGGGAGAGAAGACTTGGCAAGTATGAGGACACCAGGGACCACACCCCTCCCAAAGAAGGCCAACTTCCAAAAGCACAAACAGAGGAGCAGGAGCAGGAGGAGGAGGAGGAAGGAGAGATCGTGGAGGTTGGGCAAATTGTCACCACAACAGGTGAGTGTCGGAGAACACAGCTTCCGGTAAGCTCAGCAATATATGTCACCATATTTTTATTACATGGTGTGTTTTTTTGCTTTGTTTTGTAGGTGATGTGGAAGAAGATTCCCGTTTTACCAGTGAAAGTGCCCAGATCCTGATTGTGGAGATAATGGGGTGCAATCGGGATTTGGAAAATATACAGCAAAACATCAATGATGTTAAAAATAAAATGAAGAACATCATTGATGTTTTGGGGAGAGTGTGAAAAACCAAAAACTAGATAGGGTTTTATTTTTGCTATTTTAAAAACAAAATGTTGTATTTATCGAAATTACAAATTTGGAAGATGCACAGATCAACATGCGCTATCTCCCTTCATGGGGGATCAATGTACATGTTTTGTGTAAAGTGTCTGAGATGAAGGGGTTGCAGCCCCAAAGCATGTACATTGAACCCTCATGATGGGAGATGGCACATGTTGACACACTGTGAGCATATTCCAAATTTTTTTTTTTTCAGGGGTGACACCCCATGTGATGAAGCAATATCAGCCCAGTTTGTACATACTCATGTCTGATATTGTCTTCATTTTTCAAAGTTGAACTTTGTAAGTTCCTGTGTTCTGTATTTTACGGTTTGATACATGCCTGTTTACACAAAAACAACAAGTAAACAAAATTCTGATTAAACTCTGTTTTGGATACACACAATTTCTTGGTTTGTTTTAAAAACCTTTTCGAAATGCACATGTGAATGTGCTTGTATTAAAAAGTTTAATTATCAACAATGTGTGGCTTCCTTTTTCATTGCGCCAAAAATGTATTTGTAGTAAAATTTTAGTTTGTGCTGAGAAGGAGTGTGATTAAATAAAGGCAACTCCACTTTGCTCTCCAAGTGCAGTTTCAGGTGTACTTTTGCAGTGCACTTGTAGTGCATAGTAGATGTGCCTTTAGTAAAAAGCACCCACAGTGAGGTGTAAATTTGGACAATCATGCCATTTTCCTGCCATGGTGCTGAAAATGAGCACGATTTTGGTCAGTAATGCACTACATACATTAGTTACAAAAACAAGGTGTGTGTGTAACAGACCCACAACATAATAACATTATCTGAAGAAGAGACTGTCCCCTCATCTTGCTCTGAACTTGGGTTTGCACTGTTGGTGAAAAAGGCACAACTTGAAAAAAACTGGCAAAGTGGGAGGCCACAGTCTGCCATTCCTGTGGCGTTGAAGGACACTGTGTAGTAAAACAAGAACAAAAATTAGTAATTTGACAAATCAACATTGCAAGCAGATTAGACACCCACATTTTTGGTCAAATTTAGTATAATATTTTGGGAACTGAGTATTTAAAGCCTAAAGCATAAGGTCCCCTTATGAGAGTCATCACCCCCCCCCCCCCATATGATGGGCCCTTGCTAAAAAATGAGGGGGGATGTTTTGGACAGGTAACCCTCTCCACTTGATTGAGAGCTGAATGCCTAAATAATGTGTGATACTTTGTGAAGCCCCTCCTTACTTACACTATTGGCAGCCCACGGGACAGGTAAGAAGTGTCATAATAACAAAATGAAAACAAAATGGAAGCACATTTTGACATTCTGCTATTACATATCAAGATCATTAATATGTTAAAAAAAAAATAGCATTTGAAAGTATTGAGGCAGGCCCTTGCACTACATGCTTAGGTGAATTCGTCCATAAATGTGATCATCAAAAAGGTAGGTATAGTGTGTATTGGGTTTGGTCAAGTCATCAGATAGAGAATTGCTATCAGCTGAGCTAACAGTTGGGGGGAGGGGGGTTACTAATGAGTTTGGCACAACCCCAAAAATTTCAAAAATTTCACTCTGCATGAATTGAAGCACACACATCACATTTGTAGACATTTTAGGGGGTGTTTATGGGAAAGCAATACTATGGAGCTGACAAAAAACATTGGTAAGTGACTAGACTATAGTTTTATGGGCCAAGAAGAGCATGGTGGGGAAGTTAGTGAGGCAAATCTGCATGAGGACAAAGGGGCAGAGCATATGAATTAGAGCATATTGCAATGATGGTAATTAGGGAATGAGGAAAGAAATGCAAGACATTAGCAATCATGAAATACATAGAATGTGATGTTAAAGGATAAAACTTAGCTTCATATAGTCCTTCTGCAGGACCTGAATGATGGACGAACAGGTCTCTGGAATAATGATCCCCAGAGCCTGGGGGAAGATGCCTGTAGAGAACTTGAGGTCCTGAAGTCTTCTCCCAGTCGCCAAGTAGCGCAACGTGTTGATGAGCCTTGGCTCCGGAGTGATGGCTTGCCGCATACAGGTATCCTGCCTGGTGATATAAGGGGTCAGCAAAGCCAGCAGACAGTAAAAAACGGGGTCCGTCATCCGGAGATAATTCCTGAAATGATCAGGATTATTCTCGCGGATCTCACGGAGCAAAGGCATGTGCGAGAAATGGTAACGCTGGTGCAACCAATTCTTGGTCCACAAATGCCTCCCCTCCCTGTTCATGGACCGGGTTTGTGTCAAAGTAAGAACCCCAACACGAAGCCCCTGCACAGCACAAACTCTATGACGAGTACGTAGACGAAACATGGTTTGAAAACGGTCGGCTCGTCAGAACGGACACCAGAAAGCACAGATAAACAGCAAGGCCTGAAAGAACGACCTGAATAGCAGAAGCAAGCAGACAATAAAAAATGCCTTTCAAAGGGTACTATACCAAGATATAGTCCACAATGATCAACAAATACTTAATGACTGCACTGATTATCAGATATGCAAAGACAAGCACAAACCGAAGAGCAGTAGCGATCTGAATCACAAATCTAAAAAGCACGAATCGTCTCTCACCAACTTCTACTAACACGAGATCAGCAGAAGGAGCCCAAAGGGTGCCGGACATGGTGCTGAACTTCCCTTTTCTAGTCCCGACGTACACGGCTTACGTCACCGTGTTCCTGGCAACCGCAAAATCCGACAACTTGGTCCGACCGTGTGTATGCAACAGTTTCGGACACAATCCGTCAGACAAAATCCGTCGGACAAAATCCAACGGATTTGGTTGGCAGAATGTCCGACCGTGTGTACAAGGGCTAAGGGGACCCCCAACCACTATATTTAAAGGAATTTTTCATTTTTATTGTTTCACTTTAAGCATCATTAAAATCACTGCTTCTTTAAAAACAATTTTTTTGAAAAACATTTTTTGCATTGGTACATGTCCCCAGGACAGTACCCGGGCCCCTATACCCTTTTTATGGCCAATAACTTGTATATAAATAAGCCTTCAAATTGAGGACTTTAGATTTTTTAAGTTCGGAATCCATGAACTGTAATAGGGTTCGTAGTTTGGGTCCAAACTTTTACCATGTGGGGTGTTTGGCCCATCTCTAATCAGCACCTATCTTTAGTATAAAAGGGCACCTATGTTCCAGAGGTCATTGCGCAGCTGTACAGTTTGCACAAATGTGTAGCTTGCTAAGTAGCTACTTATATTTGTAGTCTGATACTCAGGTGACATGGGGTCACTGGAGTATTTTATGCAGGTAGATATTGCATCCCTCTACCAATGTTATCATCCTCATGTACCCCTACCTCCCCTTATAAAAACTTTCCTCTGGGTTTCCCTCCTGACTCCCCTACAGTCCTTTTGCATACATACAGTACCTACACACACTTTATCTGTGCTCCTGTAGTTGTCTGACTGACCAGTCCCCTCTCCTGTCAATTAGAGGACTGAGCAATGCATACTGCACCTGACTGGCAGCTGCTCCAATACTTCCCACAAGCTGTTCTATAAAGTAGCAGGAGGATTGCAAAAAAAACGAATAAACACTAACTTAGGTGGATTGCTTTGACACATTTGCAGCTTTTCCTGGATAGAATTAGTAATACACCGACTTAAGATTAAGGAGGTCTAAAAAAATTAACTGTATCTGAGCATTTGCACAGCCATCATGAATAACCACCGTAATTTGTCTAATATATATAATTTCAATGACTATCAGCTTAATCTAGGGTCTTTAATGCAGTATTTTCCTGAAATACCACAGTTAGGACAATACTGCCTTATAGCCACTAGATGGAGCTGCTGGTCATAAGAAATACACATATTGGACAAATTATGGGGATTATTTGTGATAGCTACAAATGCTCAGACATTTGCACAGCAATTTTTTTTTTAAATACACCGCAAAGTGTTAAAGATCAAGTCATGTATAGCCCAATGCTATGATGTAGAGTATGACCTAATGAGATTGTACAAGAGCACCAAGGCTTTTTGGAAATAGATGGTGCGTTTTGGCAAAGTCATAACTCAGGCAATAGTACTGATATGCCAAGGTTTGTGTCTAGGCTGCAGAAGTCTTTGCTTAGGGCAGCATAATCTCATTAAATATACAGGTTGTTAATTGTAATATTTCAGAATTGTAATATTTTCATATGATTCACTGCTTTCACTACAAAATATATTAAACTGAATCTGGCTATGGGGCCACACAATGGAAGAGGCCAACAAAGGCATATTAAAGTCTGACCCTAAGTACTGAAACCCTATCCCCTACTGCATTACCAGTGCAAAGAATTCCATTAGAACTGCAAGCCATATGAAGAATCCCTTTGCCTAGCAGTGGTATGTCTGACTGCAAAAAAGAACAAATTGCGTATACCTGTATAACACCCTATAGTGTGCTACTAGTGTCAATGTAGACAAATGTATGTTCTGACTCTTAGTTAACTTCTATGTCTAAATTTGGTCAGGGTTTACTATAGGTTTCTCTCTCTCTTCAATTTGTAATTACGGGGCCTCTATTTGCAAAAGATAGTTTTTGTGACATATATTTTCATTTCATACTTTGTCTTTTTAGATATACTGCATACAAAGACCTATTCTTGAAGAAACGAGCAGTGGCTCCTGAAACGCGTTGTGTTTTAGATGCTTGTATAATTCCACATATTCCACATATTTTATACAATAGCATATGTGTATGTTTTTAAGCATTTATCACCATGCTACCTTTTTTTGGCTTGGCTTTCATGTCTATGTTATTATGTTTACCCTACTCTGTTGGCCCCCATGCTCACCACCTTTAAAGTCCCATGGGCTATTTTCTTCTTTTCACGTGCTCAACCATAAACATTTTTTGCTGATGGCATTAAAAGTTGGCACAACTCTGGGAAAAATGCATTGCAAAGGAAGGGGACTATTCTGAAAAGCGATGCCATTTGTTATTGAAATTTTTAATAAATAGAGTTAAAAAAAAGTAGGGAAACTTTTTGACAAACCCTTGTACGTACCGTATATTGTTTTATTACACTCACAAAGTTCCCATACGTATATCTGTTTAACAAACAACCATGTCTACAACAAGAAATATGGTTTGAAACAGGTTTGGTTTTTGATACATGTCCAAAGCTTTGCATCTTTTTTTTCTTTTATTTCTTCTAAACAGTAATTCTTAAAACAAACACCAGACAAATGTAAATCTTTTAACTTACATGCACAACTCTAAAGAATTCGTAGATATACAGATAACCTAGTAAGTATTATATAGCAGGATTTTGATAAGGATAAACTAAATAACTACCTTGGGCCAACCACCATATCTCTTTTGCTTGCTGTTTCCTAAATAATGATATTATCTAACTATTCAAGTAACCCTTTCTGCTACTGTATATAGTGATTGTCCGACATGTAAGTACAAGGCACTTCAAAGTACAGCTTTTATCAGTCAGCTTACCATAGGAAAAATTCATGATGAGAGGTTAGCTAATGACAAGTCTCTTACAAGAGGGAGGAGGTGGGATGCTGGCATAGTTAATCACTACAATTGCCATGTAAGTAAACATTATCATTCTACAATGACAAAGTGAACAAAATACTGGGGATCTAGAAAAAAAAGAAAGAACAAGGAAAATTACATGGTCAATTCCATCCATTTTACTAGCTGTATCTGTGTTTCTTAAGGTAACCATGAACATAAGAGGATGGTCACCAATTAACATTCTATCAATTATGGCAGGATAAGCAACATCCTAATATTTATCAGCGCTTACAGATCTAAAGAGACAACCAGGATCATTCTTGGGACTGGACAGTCCCAGCCTTTCATTTACTTTTAAGACTGAGTTGGTGTATGGGAAGAATAAATGTTAATATGAAATAAGTGTGTGTTCCATGCAAATATCTGTTAAAAACCTAAGTTGACCAGTCAGATGGCTAATGCCAACTGCCAACTGTTTAAGAGCAGCTGCATGCTACCGGAAAATGTACAACTAACTTGTACACATTAGATGATGCAGCTCTATTTAACATCCCTACAAAAATCGATTAAACCAAATCTATTGATCTTGATTATTCTGCAATGTTTACTGCGCTTCTTGCCATATGTTCTCCACCACAACTTCTGATAATATTAATATTATTATATTAATCATTTTTTTTCAGTAAAAAGGTAAAGGGATAGAGCTATCAGGATTGGTTTCTTATAACTGTCTGTGTCTTCTTGTCCTCTGGTCAACTGCTCCCCTCATTTCTAGTCTAGCAGTCACAGAGACAGCGAGTAAGGCGAAACAGAAATGGGGTAGTAGACAGAAGTAAAACTTTAACAGAATTATTAATTCTTTCAAAATTTGTAAAAAAATGCTGGCGTTGTGCCAGGAGGTAGTGGTGTTCTAATATGTGTAACAATAGTGTTGCACTACTACAATTAAATAAATACAGTAATAACATGTGTCATATTACCTAAAAGAATAATTAACTGCACCAAGGTTGAAAAATGTGAAACAATTAATAACAAATAAGCGAAATAAAAGTTGAACAGAATTCCCACTGTAGGTGGTGCTTGTGAGGTATGCACAATGTACGTCCAATATATATTGTACGTGAATGCCATGTCAGAGATGCCTCTGCCACCAGCACTAACAGACCAAAACGCTTACCACATGTATATGATCCTCATTTAATTTAGAAGTTATATAGAGTATAATAAGCCTGAGACTGTATTCACACCAGATATTTCTCCCATTATATATTCATCGACAAGATAGTATGTACAGTGTAAATAGTACAATCCTCCTTGATCCAAGGTATTTTCTGAACGACATGTAATTTTTTGCCACACATTTTTAGAAAATGCAGGAAAGAGCAAGAAAATGTATTTTTTACACAAAGTTTAATAAGATATTTAAAACACACATCATAGGCATGCTTAGAATGATACCTCAAAAACGAATTCTGCTACTCTTCCCAAGTCTGATGATTTCACAAGTGTGAGACTTTGTCAAAGCCTAGTTATATAGAGGGGCCCAAAATCCAAGGAAGCACTTTCAAATGTTCTAAGGGCATAAATTATCCATCTAATTTCCTGACTACATAACACAATTTTGGGGACACTGGAGCACTAGGACAGTAGAAACACCCACAAAATGACCACATTTTGAAGCGTAAACACCCCAAGGTATTTTATAAGAGGCATGGTGAGTCCTTTGAAGACTTCCTTTTATTGCCACAAGTTTTTGGAAAATGCAAAAAAAAAATTTAAATGATTTTTTTTTTTACAAAACTTTGACAGTTAAATAAGGTATTTCTCACAAACAGAATAGGTATACTTAAAATTATACCCTAAAACACATTTTGCTACTTCTCCCGAGTATGGGAATACCACAAGTGTGAGACTTTTTTAATGTCTAGACTGATTATGTACCAGACATTTTATCTTCTATATGAGTGGCCAGGACGTAGCAGCTGCCCGCTCCTTAACCACTTAAGGACCAGGCCTATTTGTCAAACTTGTTTACAAGTTAAAATCAGTTTTTTTTTTGCTAGAAAATTACTTAGAACCCCCAAACATTATATATTTTTTCTTCTAACACCCTAGAGAATAAAATGACGGTCCTTGCAATACATTTTGTCACACCGTGCAGCAGTCAACACTTTTTTGAATTAAAAAATAAGACAACAGTAAAGTTAGCCCATTTTTTTCATATTGAGAAAGCTGATGTTGCACTGAGTAAATTGATATCCAACATGCCATGCTTCAAAGTTGCGCCCACTCGTGGAATGGCAACAGACTTTTACCCTTAAAAATCTCCATATGCAACGTTTACAAAATTCTACAGGTTGCATGTTTTGAGTTACAGAAGAGATCTAGGGTTAGAATTACTGCTCTAACGATCGTGGTGATACCTCACATGTGTGGTTTTAACACTGTTTTTATATGCAGGCGATACTCGCGTATGTGTTCGCTTCTGCATGTGAACTTGGTGGGACGGGGCATGTTTAAACATTTTTTTTTCTTATTTATTTTACCTTTTATATTTTTACACTGTTCTTTTAAAAAAAAATGTGTCACTTATATTGCTTTTACAAGGAATGTAAACGTCCCTTGTAAAAGAAAAAAAGCATGACAGGACCTCTTAAATATGAGATTTGGGGTCAAAAATAAAGATGGACTAGGCCAGGGATATGCAATTAGCGGACCTCCAGCTGCTGCAGAACTACAACTCCCATGAGACATAGCAAGACTCTGACAGCCACAAGCATGACACCCAGAGGCAGAGGCATGATGGGACTTGTAGCAACAGCTGGAGGTCTGCTTGTTTTACAACAGCTGGAGGTCCGCTAATTCCCTATCCCTGGTCTAGGCTATAAGAAGATTGCCAAGACCTTAAAACGGATCTGCACCATGGTCAGGACCATACAGCAGTTTAACAGGACAGGTTCCACTCAGAACAGGCCTCGCCATGGTCGACCAAAGAAGTTGAGTGCACGTGCTCATCGTCCTATTCAGAGATTGTCTTTGGGAAATAGACATATAAGTGCTGTCGGCATTGCTGCAAAGGTTGAAGGGGTTGGGGAGGTCAGCCTGTCAGTGCTCAGACCATACACCACACATTGCATCAAATTGGTCTGCATGGCTGTCTTTCCAGAAGAAAGCCTCTTCTAAAGATGAAGCACAAGAAAGCCTGCAAACTGAAGACAAGCAGACT
Organism: Lithobates pipiens; assembly: GCF_037356315.1. NCBI lineage: Eukaryota > Metazoa > Chordata > Amphibia > Anura > Ranidae > Lithobates > Lithobates pipiens. The sequence continues at coordinate 303,366,593 of NW_027507718.1, forward strand.
AAGGACATGGATTTCTGGAACCATGTCCTGTGGTCTGGTGAGACCAAGATAAAGGGATTTGGTTCAGATGATGTCAAGCGTGTGTGGCAGCAACCAGGTAAGGAGCAGTGATGTAAGTAATTCAGTTAAAATAAATGGAGTTACTTAACGCAGTTACCTTAGAGGGTAACGAGTAATCTAACTGATTACTCTTCCCCTCATGGTAAAGCTGTTCTCATTACTTGGGTGGCCTTTCCGCAATTATATCCTGTCTGGACCGCCCCATCCCACCCAGAGAGAGAGAATGTAGGGAGGCGGGGCGGACACTGAAAAATAAAGTCAGCTGACCAGCTTCATTTTGAACGTGACTCCAGGTAGATGGGACTAGCGAAGGAAGTGAATGTCGCCGCCTCCATCAGCGAGATTGACACCTCGCAAGACCCTTCGCCTGGTATGGATTTAAAGGGGAACCCCTACGCTGAAAAAACGGCGTGGAGGCCCCCCAAAGTCCATAACAGACCCTTATCCAAGCACACAGCCGGGCTGGTCAGGAAAGGGGGTGGGGACGAGCAAGCGCCCCCCTCCTGAACCGTAGCATGCTGCGTGCCCTCAACATGGGGGGTGCTTTGGGGAAGGGGGGCCCAATTTGGACATTTTCACTAGGGGGTGTACTCACTTTTGTTGCCAGCGGTTTAGAAATTAATGGCTGTGTGTTGCGTTATTTTGAGGGGACATCAAATTTACACTGTTATACAAGCTGTACACTCACTACTTTACATTGGAGCAAAGTGTCATTTCTTTAGTGTTGTCACATTAAAAGATATGGTAAAATATTTACAAAAATGTGAGGGTGTACTCACTTTTGTGAGATACTGTACATATAACTAACATATGCAATCACATTATTTTCAGGATGGAAGTGAAGAAAAATCTACACAGCAGGACAAATGGCAAAAAAGTACTAAAAAACTGACAATGGTTTTAACCCTCTCCTTACTCTAAAATGAAAAAAACAAACAAAAACGTTTGACTTTAGATAAATATTACCCATAATCTAATGTCAAACGTAATTTTCGGGGGAGGGGGGGGGCATGGCCGAGACCGGCATGTGAGAGGACGTGCATCACGGAGCTCCCGCACTGATCCTGTAAAGATCCTCTTCCCAGCCAGCTAATACACCCGGAATCGGGCTGATCTCAGCACAGGGGATCCCACTGGTGTGCCTGGAACCGCGGACACGGTCCGTGGAGATTATGATGACCCGAAAACACACGGAAACCGGAACGCCAGATTCTCAACATGGCGCCGCAGCTCCTCTCTCACAGCGTGCTCGTGGCAAGGAGAAGTACAAAGATCCCGGTAAGGATCCTAAGACCCCTACAAGCACAACGAAAGACCCCCCGAGGGACATGTTATACTATGCCCAGAAAATAGTGCCCCAGACGGCCCAGGGGAGTGGGGAGGACATGTCTGCCACCCCTGCGGTGTTTCATACTCAGCAGGAGGAGGGGAGCGCCGTACAGGGCACTGTGGCGTCCCCCAGCCAGAGCCTTCCTGCTATGGAGGAGGAGGATGAGGGAGAGGAAGCAGCTCAGCCATCCTTAGCAGACATACTGAGGGCAGTACAACGATGCACAGCTTCAGTTCATACTCTGCAGGATCAGTTTGGTGGTCTGAAGGAAGAACTGGGGTTTATTAGGCATGACCTACAAAAAAAGAGGGAGCGCACCACCACGGCAGAAGGCCACATCAGTGAGATAGAAGACAAGCTGACACCCCTGCTGAGAGACACACAAATTACAGCCAGGATTGCTAGAGCGAATGAACTGAAATCTGACGAAATTGAGAATCGCTTGAGACCGAATAATATCCATATTGTGGGGCTCCCCGAGAAGACGGAGGGTAGGGACCCCACAGACTTTGTTGAACAATGGCTATTGGAGGTGTTTGGGAAAGAAGTGTTCACACCATTGTACTCGGTTGAACGCGCGCACAGGGTACCCCCACACTATGATAGCCAGGTTACTTAACTTTAAAGATAAAGAAATAGTACTGCGCCAGGCAAGAGAGCGACGCAATGTCCAATATAACGGGGCACGCATCTCATTCTATCCTAACTACTCAGCGGAAATACAGAAGTGCAGAGCAAGATTTACTGATGTCAAAAAACGATTGCAAAGGCTTAGAGCGTCATACGCCATGTTGTTCCCGGCGAAACTGCGGATTACGGAGGGGGGCCAATCCCACTTTTTTGAGGCGGCTGCCGAGGCGTCCGCGTGGTTGGATGCTAATGAACACATTATCAGACAAGCAGGAAGAAATGCGTCAGCAGGAGACTGACCAGACCTCCATTTCAGCATGACACCCAGAGGCAGAGGCATGATGGGACTTGTAGCAACAGCTGGAGGTCTGCTTGTTTTACAACAGCTGGAGGTCCGCTAATTCCCTATCCCTGGTCTAGGCTATAAGAAGATTGCCAAGACCTTAAAACGGATCTGCACCATGGTCAGGACCATACAGCAGTTTAACAGGACAGGTTCCACTCAGAACAGGCCTCGCCATGGTCGACCAAAGAAGTTGAGTGCACGTGCTCATCGTCCTATCCAGAGATTGTCTTTGGGAAATAGACATATAAGTGCTGTCGGCATTGCTGCAAAGGTTGAAGGGGTTGGGGAGGTCAGCCTGTCAGTGCTCAGACCATACACCACACATTGCATCAAATTGGTCTGCATGGCTGTCTTTCCAGAAGAAAGCCTCTTCTAAAGATGAAGCACAAGAAAGCCTGCAAACTGAAGACAAGCAGACTAAGGACATGGATTTCTGGAACCATGTCCTGTGGTCTGGTGAGACCAAGATAAAGGGATTTGGTTCAGATGATGTCAAGCGTGTGTGGCAGCAACCAGGTAAGGAGCAGTGATGTAAGTAATTCAGTTAAAATAAATGGAGTTACTTAACGCAGTTACCTTAGAGGGTAACGAGTAATCTAACTGATTACTCTTCCCCTCATGGTAAAGCTGTTCTCATTACTTGGGTGGCCTTTCCGCAATTATATCCTGTCTGGACCGCCCCATCCCACCCAGAGAGAGAGAATGTAGGGAGGCGGGGCGGACACTGAAAAATAAAGTCAGCTGACCAGCTTCATTTTGAACGTGACTCCAGGTAGATGGGACTAGCGAAGGAAGTGAATGTCGCCGCCTCCATCAGCGAGATTGACACCTCGCAAGACCCTTCGCCTGGTATGGATTTAAAGGGGAACCCCTACGCTGAAAAAACGGCGTGGAGGCCCCCCAAAGTCCATAACAGACCCTTATCCAAGCACACAGCCGGGCTGGTCAGGAAAGGGGGTGGGGACGAGCAAGCGCCCCCCTCCTGAACCGTAGCATGCTGCGTGCCCTCAACATGGGGGGTGCTTTGGGGAAGGGGGGCCCAATTTGGACATTTTCACTAGGGGGTGTACTCACTTTTGTTGCCAGCGGTTTAGAAATTAATGGCTGTGTGTTGCGTTATTTTGAGGGGACATCAAATTTACACTGTTATACAAGCTGTACACTCACTACTTTACATTGGAGCAAAGTGTCATTTCTTTAGTGTTGTCACATTAAAAGATATGGTAAAATATTTACAAAAATGTGAGGGTGTACTCACTTTTGTGAGATACTGTACATATAACTAACATATGCAATCACATTATTTTCAGGATGGAAGTGAAGAAAAATCTACACAGCAGGACAAATGGCAAAAAAGTACTAAAAAACTGACAATGGTTTTAACCCTCTCCTTACTCTAAAATGAAAAAAACAAACAAAAACGTTTGACTTTAGATAAATATTACCCATAATCTAATGTCAAACGTAATTTTCGGGGGAGGGGGGGGGCATGGCCGAGACCGGCATGTGAGAGGACGTGCATCACGGAGCTCCCGCACTGATCCTGTAAAGATCCTCTTCCCAGCCAGCTAATACACCCGGAATCGGGCTGATCTCAGCACAGGGGATCCCACTGGTGTGCCTGGAACCGCGGACACGGTCCGTGGAGATTATGATGACCCGAAAACACACGGAAACCGGAACGCCAGATTCTCAACATGGCGCCGCAGCTCCTCTCTCACAGCGTGCTCGTGGCAAGGAGAAGTACAAAGATCCCGGTAAGGATCCTAAGACCCCTACAAGCACAACGAAAGACCCCCCGAGGGACATGTTATACTATGCCCAGAAAATAGTGCCCCAGACGGCCCAGGGGAGTGGGGAGGACATGTCTGCCACCCCTGCGGTGTTTCATACTCAGCAGGAGGAGGGGAGCGCCGTACAGGGCACTGTGGCGTCCCCCAGCCAGAGCCTTCCTGCTATGGAGGAGGAGGATGAGGGAGAGGAAGCAGCTCAGCCATCCTTAGCAGACATACTGAGGGCAGTACAACGATGCACAGCTTCAGTTCATACTCTGCAGGATCAGTTTGGTGGTCTGAAGGAAGAACTGGGGTTTATTAGGCATGACCTACAAAAAAAGAGGGAGCGCACCACCACGGCAGAAGGCCACATCAGTGAGATAGAAGACAAGCTGACACCCCTGCTGAGAGACACACAAATTACAGCCAGGATTGCTAGAGCGAATGAACTGAAATCTGACGAAATTGAGAATCGCTTGAGACCGAATAATATCCATATTGTGGGGCTCCCCGAGAAGACGGAGGGTAGGGACCCCACAGACTTTGTTGAACAATGGCTATTGGAGGTGTTTGGGAAAGAAGTGTTCACACCATTGTACTCGGTTGAACGCGCGCACAGGGTACCCCCACACTATGATAGCCAGGTTACTTAACTTTAAAGATAAAGAAATAGTACTGCGCCAGGCAAGAGAGCGACGCAATGTCCAATATAACGGGGCACGCATCTCATTCTATCCTGACTACTCAGCGGAAATACAGAAGTGCAGAGCAAGATTTACTGATGTCAAAAAACGATTGCAAAGGCTTAGAGCGTCATACGCCATGTTGTTCCCGGCGAAACTGCGGATTACGGAGGGGGGCCAATCCCACTTTTTTGAGGCGGCTGCCGAGGCGTCCGCGTGGTTGGATGCTAATGAACACATTATCAGACAAGCAGGAAGAAATGCGTCAGAAGGAGACTGACCAGACCTCCATTTCAGCATGATTGTATAGCGATTATCATCACACCATTGGGCTGGGAAGCCATTACCTACTGTTTTTCCACAAGCGACGTGAGCAAGTGAAGTTACCTTTAAGACAGCTAAGCAACACTTTGGTTTGGAACATTCAATAGCTTAACTGAAGAGCCATTTGGAGTTTTTATGTTCAACCCAAGTTTTTTTGTACACTTTTTGTTTCGGTATTCCCCCTTCTATTGAATGTTGTTTACCCCCTATTTTGCCGCATGGAGGGTCCGCTCTCACTTTTTGGAGAGGGTTACCCTCTCTGCCCCTGCGGGGTCCGGGAGAATTTTTGCTTTACAGTTGTGATTCTTATTTTTTTGTTTTTGTTCTGTTGTTACCGCAGCTTCAGCTCGAGTAGGAACCGGCAGGCGTACAGGAGGGACTGTGTTCTATGCTGTTTCGCCTTCCATGCCATGGCGGACTCAGTTTATTGGGACTCAGGTATCAAGATTTTGTCACACTTGGCACCCCACACATATGCACGCCCTAAAGCGCCTAGGGCACACACGATGCCTTAACCTAATATGTTGATGAGTGACTATCTTAATGTGTACTGTACCTTTGTTGTCTTGGAACATTAGGGGCGTTCAGAATCCTCTGAAACGATCTATGGTTTCTACTATCCTTAGGAAATATTCCTCTGCCATTTATACACTGCAGGAGACTCACTTGGTGCCGGAGACGATCTCCTGCCTGGGATTTTCCTGGGTGGGTAGTGCGTTCCATTCCACTCACACCTCGTATTCCAGGGGGGTGAGTGTACTGGTGCACTGGGCCATAGCTTTCCAACTGCTGGATATATTGATAGATACTGAGGGGAGATATGTGATCCTACTGTGTAAAATGTACCAATTGCATTGTATACTTGCTGCTGTATATGTGCCACCTCCTTTCACGACAGAGGTGTTGAGGGTCATGCTGACGTACCAATTGGGTCCCTCGGATGTACCCTTCATTATTGTGGGCGACTTCAATTGTTACATGGATCCAGTCCTGGATAAGCATCCACCTCCGGCGGCCTCCAACACGGGGGCTCGAACGGTATTGCGGAAGTTTACGGAGGAGTTTGAATGGGCTCAATCGTAATCCACTACAGAAACTATTTTCTTGTTTTTCGAAGACCCACCTCTCTCTGTCGAGAATTGATCTGTGTCTCTGCTCACCTCAGGCGATCCATTTATTGGAGGATATTAGGTATCTGGTGAGGGGTATATCCGATCATTCGCCCCTATTGGTTTCCTTGGTTGCCAAGCCGGCTACGGATTTGCTGAGGGCACCATGGAAACTCAGTGCATTTTGGCTTAATCTATTTCAATCCCATGACAGGGTGTTGACTGAGATCTCAGAGTTTTGGAGACGACATGAGGATTACCCTGATTTAAGGCTTGTATGGGAGACATTTAAAGCACATCTTAGGGGACTCTTGATCAATGAGGTGGTGGAAATTAAATACAAATCACATACTATCAGGGAACAGACAGAACGACTGGTTAGCCGACTGGAGGCAGACTACATTGCTGACCCCTCTGAGACAGCTAGGGCGGCGTGGCTAGCCGCGCAGGAGGCAGTTACCCGGATCTCCAAGGAGGCGGCTGACAGGAAAAGATTTTTCCACAAGCAGGCCTTCTATGAGGAGGGAGAGCAAACGGGCAGTCTTTTGGCCAAAATTGTTAGGGTCTCCCAGATGTCCCTGTCTATTGGAGCATTGTGCACTGAGGGAGGGAGGCTGGTAAACACCCAAACTAAGGTTATGACAGAATTGGTGAGGTTTTACTCAGATTTGTACAAATCCAGGGCGTCTTATTCGACCACTGACTTAGGAGAATACCTGCAGGGAATTGATCTGCCTAAACTTTCTGACTCTCACAGAGCACTCCTGGATTCTCCAATTAGCTTGGAGGAACTGCAAGGGGCTCTTAGCCTCTTTCCAAACTCTAAGGCCCCGGGGGACGACGGTCTCCCAATGGAGGTCTTTAAACAATATGGGGAGGCAATTCTGCCTCGCCTATTGAGAGTTCCTAATTACGCAAGGGAATGCCAAAGTCTGCCTGACTCCATGACCAGGGCTAATATTGTTCTTCTTCTAAAACCAGGTAAAGACCCCTTAGACCCGGGCTCATATAGACTGATATTCCTTCTGCAGAGCGATATCAAACTCCTGGCCAAGGTTTTGGCCTTGAGATTGAATGGGGTCATCTCCTCCATTATACACGCGGACCAGGCAGGTTTTATGCCCCAAAAGTCTACAGCGGTTAATCTCCGTAGCCTCTACCTGAATCTTAAAACACAAGAGAGAATGTGGGTGATCGGGCCTTGCTCTCGCTGGATGCCCACAAGGTGTTTGATAGCGTGGAGTGGGAATACTTATGGGCTGTCATGGGTAAGTTTGGCTTTGGCGAAGGGTTTCTGTCATGGGTGAAGCTATTATATTGCTCGCCTCGGGCGACTATCAGAGAGGTGGGACACATTTCCGCCCCATTCGCCCTGCACAGGGGCACTCGACAAGGGTGCCCACTGTCGCCCCTCCTTTTTGCCGTGGCCATCGAACCATGGCATCCTTGATTAGAGCAAATTGGAGGATATGAGGCTTCCAGTATGGGAAATTCCAGGAAAAAATCATGCTATACGCAGATGATACCATGTTACAGTACTTCTGGGAGACACAGCTGATTCTGAGGCTATGGAGATGATAGGAAAGTTTGGGGTGTATTCAGGACTAACTATAAACTGGACCAAATCCTCCCTGCTGCTTGCTGGATGCTAATTCGGACAGTGACGGTCGGATGATACACGGCGTGCCTGTGTCCACGTGTCTGAAGTACCTGGGTATACAAGTCACGTTGGAACCTCTTGATTATGTTTCCCTTAACCTAACCCCACTTTTAAATAGAATTAGAAATAAAGCAAAAATTTGGTCCCGTCTTAAGATGTCACTGGTCGGTAGGGTAAATTTGATAAAGATGATCTTTATGCCCCAACTTTTATATATTTTGCACAATACCCCTATGGTAATCCCTCTGAAATTCTTTCGCATTATTAACTCAATTTTTAGAGCTTTTATTTGGTTAGATAGACCCCCACGGATTAAACTGGAACAACTACAACGGTCCAAGGAGGCGGGGGGCCTCGCCCTCCCTAATCCTTGGGCCTACTCCCTGGCAGCACAGGCACAACATATAGCAAGGGCTATGCAGGGGGGGACAGGGGGAGAGGAGGAGACCCTATGCCTGGACCCAGTTAAGGCCCTGATGTGCCTGACCTCTGGCCACGGTGATGTACCCACGGGAATGGAGGCCTTGGCCTATGCAAAATCGAATAAACGACTGCCCACCTATGCCCTTATGCAGAAAATTTGGAATAAACTACGACAAATGCAGGGGGTGGAGGGCTTCACTGAGTACAGTCCTATATGGGAGAATAGACATTACGAGGAGTTGCTCCTCCTGGATTGTGGTGCTCGGTGGAGGAGGCACGGGGTCACACACTTGGGACACATTTTTACAGCAGGGAGGCTGACTCCCTTCCCTGATTTGAGGGAGAGATTTCACTTGCCGCAGTCTATGCTTTTCTACTACTTGCAACTGCAACATGCAGTGAAGGCGCAAACGGGGGGGGGGGGGGGCCCATGGACTCTTTCACCGACCCCGATCTTCCGATCTATGGCTAATGTACCGCAGTTCCAGGGCTTTATCTCCAGAACTTACTCCATGGTCCTCAGTGCCTGCCTCGGGGGATTCCCACAGACGGCACTGAGTAAATGGAAGAGGGATTGTGATGCGTTTGAGGAGGAGCAATGGGAGGAGGCTCTACAGGCAGTACAGTATTGCTCACTAAATGTGGCCCAGCGGCTTTCTCAATTATATATTGTGCTCAGAGTACACTACATGCCGGATAGGCTGTTTAGGATGGGGATGCGACAGGACCCAGATTGCCCCAGGTGTGCTAGGGACCACGGGGATTTGATCCACCTGCTGTGGAAATGCCCCAAACTACACCTATTCTGGACAGGGGTACTGGACACTATTAACAGAGTGTTTCAGATTACCATACCTTCGGACCCGAAACCATGTCTCCTTGGGATCCTGGATGACGTTTCCATGGGGAACAATAGTGGACAGGCTGTGGCCAGGGCCCTGTTCCAAGCACGGAAGATGATTCTTCCGCACTGGAAGGCGCCCGAGCCCCCAACACTGGGGGAATGGATGGCCCAAATGGGGGATACTATTAGGTTGGAAAAGTACATTTTTCAACATAGAGGGTGACTGGAAAAATTTGAGAAACTCTGGGCGTTTTGGTTAGATGCTCCTGGTCTTTCACCGGTTGATTTAGTTCAATGCTGAGATAAGGGCTGGGGGAGTGAAGCTAGAATAGGAGGGGCAGTGAATGTTAGACACCCACTGAAAATACATAACTCTGTATGGGTGAATCAGGAGACAGGTGGAAGATAATATGTCAATCTCTGTGGAGGCTGGGGTGCCGAGGCATGTGAAGTGGTGAAATAACTGTCTGTATAGTCCTTTTGTAAAGATGAACAAGTTTGTACACTGTGCCAAAGATTTGAACTTGAGATGTAAGCTGGAAGTTGTACTCAAATGTTTTGTTGTTATTCAATAAACTTTCTCTGATTTAAAAAAAAAGTAATTTTCATTTGACCAATAGTGGCAACCACCAATAGCTTTACCAGTGTATATCGATTTCTTCCTTCAACCCTTGGTATGTCAACTCTCATTGTACATTAGGGATTCGAGCCAAGGCCCTTCAACACAATTCCTGGGAGGATGGATACATGTGGGCCTCACTTTATGTGGCCTCCCTTTATACAGCTATTCCCCACGCGGTAGGCCTTATGGACATACAACACTTTCTCACTGAAAATAAAGACACTAAGCCATTACAATCTGATTTCTTGGTGAAATATATGGATTTCTGGTTGAGGCATAACTATTTTACATTTCTTGATCAGTTTTATTTATGATGTAGGGGCACTGCTATGGGAGTAAATTTTGTCCCTGTATATGCCAATCTCACTATGGGCTGCTGGGAGGAGGAATACATCTCAGCCAACAACTCGTTTGCCAGGCATATTTTGTTTTTTGGAAGATACATTGATGACATTTTGCTCATCTGGAGCGGTGGCCCAGATATGTTCCCCTCCTTTGTGGCCCATTTGGTTTATCTTTTACACATGTACTTGACTCAAGAGAGTTCGTGTTCCTAAACCTTGTCCTAAACCACCAAGAGGGCAGGATCCTTACAAAAAAACATGTCAAGCCCACCAGTGGGAACTATTACCTTCATTCTAATGCTGCGTACACACGACCGGACTTTCCAGCAGAAAAGGTCTGATGGTCTTCCTGACGGACTTTCGATAGAGTTACGTCGGACTTCCGAACGAATGGACTTGCCCACACAAGAAAGGACTAAAGTTCATTCGAAAGTCTATTTTGAATGTGATGACGTACAATGGGACTACAAAAGGAAGTTCAATAGCTAGTAGCCAATAGCTGCCTTTGCGTCGTATTTGGTCAGTCGGACCAGCATACAGACTAACGGTTTTCCCGATGGGACAGATTTGAAACATGTTCTATTTCTAGGTCAGTTGGAATTTTTTAAAGAAAAATTATCAGACTATCCCACACACAATTGGACTATCCAACGGAATGATTCTGTCAGGTCTATTCTGCTGGAAAATCCGGTCGTGTATACGTGGCAAGAGTTGCCACCACTCATACCACTACATTGAAAAAGAATATTCTCAAAGGACAATTCAATAGATTAAGGAGAAATTGTTCAAGAGTGGAAGACTATGTTTCACAAGGGGAGTCCATGAAAATGAAATTTGAGGAAAAAGGATACCCTTTGGAACTAGTCCAAGAGGCATTCTTTTCACACATGAACCCCCCTTCGAGAGAGAAACGGGCAGCTGAAGGGGACAACAATTATAAATTGAGATTTATCTCAACTTTCAATGACAAATATAGGTCTGTCTGTAAAATTATAAAAAAGCATTACAATATTTTAATGTTAGATCAGCATTTAGCATTTAGCCCCGACGTTACCAGCCCAGCCACCCCGCAAGTAACCTTCAGAAAGGCCTGCACTATGAAAAATATACTTGCACCTAGTAAAATACAGAAAGAAAACACTAGATCTCCGTTTGACTTTAGAACATATTTCGATAATAGAACAGGCATTTTTCAATGTAACAAAAGAGGATGTCTTACATGCCAATTCATCACCTATGGCAGTAATAAAATGACCACTAATAAAGGAAAAACGTACTCAAACAATTCATTACATGACATTGACAGAGTTTGTTATCTACATCCTACGTTGTACCTGTGGTCTCTTGTATGTGGGATGCACTATACGTGCCCTGCGTGCAAGAATTGGGGATCACCGCAGGTTCATCAAAAAGGATGTGATGAACACAGTGTACCACGGCACTTTCACTGTGTGCATAGCGATGACATAAAATGCCTAGAAGTGTCTGTTGTAGAGACCATCCCCAAGGGGACCTTAACAACAAACAAGAGTTTCTCTCTCCTATATAGAAAAGAAGTATTCTGAATCTATATGCTTGATCCCTCGCTCCGAAAGGGTTTAAATGAGGAACTGGAAACATGGAGGGCCTACAAGTGTAAACTCTTGTTGTGATATATCACTCCACGTGTCCACTATCTGCCCTCTGCATGCACTCATATTTGTATAAATACATAGTAACTCATTTTTAGTTTCTCTTCCCCATAACACCAATAGTCGTGTCAATTACCTATTGAGACACCAGTTCTAGTGGAAAGTTTTTAATGCTTATGGTTTATCATGATTGTTTTTTGTTGTTTTTCAGTTTTTTTTTTTTTTTTTTCTATGTGTATTATTATTTTTCCATTTATTTTTATTTTAATTTCATTTTTGGTCATTTGTTTTTTTTATTTGGTTTATTTCGTTTTTAATGTGGTTTGGGGCAATTATGAGAAATTTAATCGCATTACAATAAGTTTATGGACTCTTTAACTGTCTTTTTAATTATATGTATAATATCACCTTGAGCAATGAGGAGTTAACACCATCAATTCTGCCCCTCTGCTCTGCCGCTTTTTCCCACCCTTTCCTGGGTATTTAAACAATAGGGTTGCCTGTTCCTGTGAGTTTAACGCGTCATCACGGTAACCCTCCTGCCTGCACTTCATGCTGGTTTCCCGAGGACATCCGAGGACTTCCGATTTCCACCCTCCACCTCTTGACCAGGGTGTTATGTCATCTGTACGATTCCTCCCCGGCTTTCCCTGGTCTCTGGCTCAAGATTGCAGTGGCTCCCTGCTCCACCACACACCCCTGACACATTGACTGGCTTGCTGTGGATCCATCTAGGGAGAGTGTCATCAATACCGACGGTCCGCATCTTTCCCCTCCACATCCATCTGCCTGTCAGTCTACATAGCGGCTTGCCTTGTGGAGAACGCTCTGGAACTCTGACCGTAGCCGCTGCTACCAACTTCATCCATCAGCATGCGATCCAGACCACGCTGGCCAGCAGATACACCATTCGGGCCAGGACCCTTCAGTGTAGAGGGATTATTGGCACCCCCCTAGCTACACTGTTTCACTGTTGGACATCGTTAGCTCTTCATTGCTCCCAGGGATATCGTAGGCTCATTTAATCTTACCCATTTTAATACATTACATGTATGCAGATTTTTTGTCTGTTTTTTAATGTCATGATGATTATATATTAAACTTGTCCTAATCCCCTAGCATTACCCATAAGGAATATATGTATTAAACCCATTGCCTGCCATTCATGGTTCCTGCCAGTGCTATGTCCACCTAATATTACTCACTGAGCGCTGACATCGTTTGTTTTGTCTTTTAAGTTCCTTGTTTGGGTGCTTTCTTGTATAGAGTGACAATGCTCTCGGTTGTAAACTGCATTGTCACCTTGACATATGAGCTTCTGATGGAGACTACAAATGGCACACACATAATGCAGAGATATAATACAAATAAAAAATCTACACTAAAAACCCTCAGAAGCTGCATACATTTCACAAACATATTTGATAAATGTTAACTGCTTCCCTCCCAGCAAGCTTCACATGAAAGCTATATTTTCAAAGGCATTTGCTAGAAAAAATAAATCAGTCACAACATTTAACATGCAGGAGTAAAGGACTATAAAAAAAAATATAAAGGCATAAGACTTCAATAAGGCTTCAAAAATCGAACTTATTATATGCAAACATGATGGCAGGAGTAAAGGCAGGCATTGTTAATAAATTAACAATGCCTGCCAATACTATGCACAAGAAAAATACATACCAAACTCAGCACTCCAAAAACCAAACGTATGAGTCCATAAAGTCCATAAAAAGGTGGAAGGGGGGTATAGGATCAGTCAAAAATGTTTCTGCCGCAGCTTGTGTGAGGATCTGGGAAGGATCTCTCAGCAGCATTTCAACCATTAATTGTATTATTTATCTTGGTTTTATTTATTTATTTCATCCATTAATTTAACTATTTATATTGATTTAGGAATCACATGATATGTTTTATATATTTAATATTAATTTAAATGTATTCTCATAAACAAATTTTATTGGCATTCTGTTGACATTATTCATTTAGTATATTGAAATATTTTTTGCCAGTGTTGTTCTTATGTTTTTAAAAATGATTAATTGTTTCCAAATGTTGCTGAGGCTCTCTATTTGTATCCTTGTATGCTGGTTATTGTAGTTCTTCCCTTTGTTCCATTGAATCTTCCAGCTACTGTGCTACTCGTTAACTTCTCCTTCCCCTTCTTTCCCATTCCATTCTGAAGCATAAAAGACAATTATTCCCTTTTGGGGGGCTGGCTTGACAAAGGGGGTGAAGCCCCTGAAACGCGTAACAGCCCACCCCTCTAACTGGCGTTGTTCAGTCTCCTATTAGTGACATGAGTTACAGCCAAAGGTGGCACTTGCTATCCACTCCTCTGGCAGGTCTTTTCTCATGCGCAGTAGCTGCTTATGAGGCAAACTAGACTGTCGCTTTGTGTTGCCTTCCATCACTCACTGCCTCTGAAACTGGAATAGAGCTTTTTAGATGTAAGTGTGCTCTTTACAATAAAGTGATGTCTTTTTGATGTACTAACGCCGGCGCCCTGCTGTTGTTCATTCTGCATATTGCTAACTAACAACTATTCCAAACTGGATGTTTTATATAACTAAGTAAAGGTTGTGACACACTAGCTACTAACAAAGTACCAAGGGCTTGTCAGAAACCATGAAATTAGGCCGAGATAGAAGTACAGTTAAATCACACTTGTTTCATAATAAAAGTAAAAAGAACAAACATAGTCAAAACATAGCCAAAGTTCAGTAACTGTAATGGATAGTCAGCCAAGCCAGAAGTCAAGGATACATGCAGTGGAACAGCAAGCAGGATCTGGAGCCAGAAGGGATGTCAGCAAAGCAAGTCTTGAACAGGATCGCAAGTGATAGTTTCTGGGATCTTGACCAAGGTGAAGGCAGAGATCCACTGGGCTGAACAGCTTAAGTAGGCAGGAGTGATGAGCAGGATATCATCAACAGCTGAGTACCTGTGGAGAGATGGGAGCTGGCAATTAGCTGATAGCTGAGCGGCCAGCTCTGAGAAGGAAGGTCTGAGCCCAGCCCTGACAGGGCTCTTTGGGTACCAGGGCTTTGAAGATTATCCATCATTACAATAAAGGTTTGAGAAATCTAGAATTACATTGTTTTCCTGTGAAATCATGTGTTCCATTTCAGGCGGTCTCACTGAATTTGCTATATGTGTTTTTATAGTGGGCAATTATAATTTCCTATGGCATGACACAATTCAGTTACTTGAAAAAATAAAGGTTTGCTACACATTCTACATGTACAGTGTTTAGGTCTCCAGCCCTCAAGTCAAAATACCATCCTTCTGTCCTCTATGGCTTAGTTACCAGGCAACACAGCTCAACTTGCAAAATGTTACCATGTCCTTTTCATCATACTCAGGGCCCAGCACTGGTGTTTAGTGCACAGAAATTGCTGCCATTATGTGAACTAACTTCCTCTAGGAGTCACTTATTAACCTTAGCTATGCAGCTTTCTGATTATAATTATTGCATGCCAAAGGCACGGAAAACATTTACTTCTAAAAGGCATAATACATGCACAGTAATTGCTACAATTTTGTAACTCGCTGAAGGTGACTGTATTTCCACTTGTAATCAAAAAAACAGCAACACAAAAAATGCTGTGTTAAATTATGATATGTAGTAATGTTTATTGTTATTTTGGCACATTCAGAATTTTCTTTGAAAATATTTAAAGATACATTTGTGTGGAATATAAAGGTTTTGCATTTTAAGGCCTCTTGCACACTGTAGCTTGAAAAAGTGCAGCACATTAATTGTAATGTGCTTTTACACACAAGCACACAAACAAGCAATGTGCATTGTTCAGTAAAAAAGAAATAAATATCAAAATCTGCATTTTTGGTCAGTAATTTACGCCTCATGTGTGCAAATGAACGCAAATATTATATTTGCGCACAAATGCGTGTGAATGCCCATTTGCATATTGTACAGAACGAGAACACGAGAATAACTTTGTGTGAAAATGCGTGAACACATATATCCGTGAAAATGCACAAGCGCATATAGGCGAAAATGCACAAACGCATATACGCGAAAAACGCACAAACGCATACATGCGAAAATGCGCAAAAATACTTTAATAAAAAAACTACTTGAACTTACATCTTAAAAGGAAGAGGTTTGAGGTTTATTTTTCTTTTTTCTTTATTTGTTCTGGGGGGTTTTGGTTTGGTGTGATTTCTATTTTTGTGGTTTTGTCTGTATTGTGTCAATGTTATAGTTACATAGTTACATGGTTAGTCAGGTCGAAAAAGACACAAGTCCATCCAGTTCAACCTTAAAAACAATAAATAAATAAAATAAAAAATATCGTACAATCCAATATACCCAAATTTATACCCACAGTTCATCCAGGGGAAGGCAAAAAAAACCAGCAGAGCATTCTCTAATTTGCTACACCAGGGGAACAATTCCTTCCTGATCACCCAAGAGGCAATCAGATTTTCCCTGGATCAGCTTTACCTATAAATGTTAGTAACCAGTTATATTATATGTACATTTAGGAAAGTATCCAGGCCTTTCTTATAGCAATCTACTGAGCTGGCCAGAACCACCTCTGGCGGGAGCATATTCCACATTTTCACAGCTCTTACTGTGAAAAAACCTCTCCGTATTTGGAGATGAAATCTCTTTTCCTCTAGATGTAGGGAGTGCCCCCGTGTCCTCTGGGTTGACTGTAAAGAGAATAACTCAACACCAAGTTCACTGTCAGGTCACCTTGAGGCGAGGTGACAGATGCACACCGTAGGGATCAGGAGTGCACCGCAAGGTTGTGGACCCTACGGCTGACTGCTGCAGATGGGGACAGATCCCACTGGGGTTAGAGCGTAAGATTCCCTGGGGCGTGGAGTCTAAGAGCCAACAGGTGTTCACCAGCGCCTCTAGTGGTGAGGATGGACTTGGCTGCAACTGGCTCCAGGTCGCGGCCCCCAGGGTCCCCCAGCTCACACCCACAGTAGGCAACAGGAGGATAGGGATAGTGAGGGACAAAGCCAAGGTCAGGCCACAAGCAGACGGGAATAGTCAGGGACACGCCAAAAGGTCAGGATCACAGGCAAACAGCGATAGTCAAGGACACGCCAAAGTCGGTAACGGAACAACAGACGAGCACACGGCAGGTAACAGGAAGCTAACACACAAAGGTTGATCAGCAGGGCTGGCCTGCAGTGCACAGGGTAATATAGAGCTAGGGTGGAGCCATGCCAGAGGATGGATTACAAAAGCAGACAGGTGAGGGTCGAGGTAGGGAGAGGATGAGAGGACTTAAGGACTAAAGGCTTCTTAGGAATGGGTAAGGGCATGAGAAGATCAGGAGCCTGAGCAGGGTCCCCCAGACCCTTAAAGATGAGCTGGGCATCCATAACAGGACCACCAGACTGGGCAGATGTCAGTGGATCCCTGAGGTCAGGTTGGTTAGAAGGTGACATGTCACAAGAGTCAAGTTGGATAGCTGAAACACAAACAGAATTCAGAGAACCCTGAGAAAAAGATTGAAAACCCCCCCTGGCCGAATGAGGTATTCTATCCAAAGGATGGATTAAGCCTCTTAAACGGGTTTGAACGGGCATAGTAGCAGTAGGGTGATGCCAGGTCACAGAAGGTCCTGAACAAGAAGCAGGAAGCTCATTGGGCATGGGCTGGACTGGCATAACTGGTGCAGAGGCTGACTGAATAGTATTGTCAGGTGTAGCGGCCATCTCAATCGCATCACAGGGCATAGCAACTGTGGAACTTGCAGACAAGTTAGCCTGGCTGTGCGTCCAAGGGAGATTAGGGACAGGCAAAGGTAAATAGTTATGTGAACTGTAGTGAATGATCGACTCAGGTTCATAGGTGGGCCCCTCATCCAGAGTACCACATGACCTAGAGAGTGCACCAGTCCGACTATTGCAGGACGCATCGCAGAGATCGCTATATACAGCGGGAAGAGCAGAAGATACTGGGATGGTGGTAACAGGAAGTCTCTCCTTTGGGGTACCCTTGAGTAGGAAGGAAGAGGAACAGGAGGAACCCCAAGTCAGGATCTGTCCAGCAGACCAGTCAACGTGTGGAGAATGGAGCCGTAACCAAGGAAGACCTAATATGATAGGAGATGAAGCCTTAGGTAAGACAAGTAAGGATATCCACTCCTGGTGGAGTGTCCCTACTGACATCTTAACAGGAAGAGTCTGGAAGCGGATAGGGCCACCTGGGAGAACCGTGCCATCAATCGCCAAGACCACCAATGGCGTTGTAAGGGGCAAAAGGGTAAGTCTCATGGAGGATGCAGCTTCCCAATCCATGAAATTGGCAGCGGCTCCGGAATCCAGATGTGCTGAGACCGAACGAGAGGAAGCACCGTCATGAAGCAACACAGAAAGGAGAAGACGAGAAGGTGAAGGTGATATTTCAGGGTCTAATACTCCACCTTCCAGATGTATTAGCCCTGAGCGTTTTTCCGGACGAAGAGAACAAGTGTCACGGAAATGACCTTTGGCCCCACAATAGAGGCATAGGCCCAGAGTTCTGCGCCTAGCACATTCTTCGGGAGATAACTTAGTCCAGCCCAACTGCATAGGTTCCTCGGTAGGCAGGGGGTGCTCCTCGGATCGAAGAGAAGGGACTGGGGGCTCAGGCTGCCTAAAGAACGGGGAGTGCTGGCGTCTTTTTTCCAGGGCCCTCTCCTGAAAGCGAATATCGATCTGGTTACACAAGGTGATGACACTGTCCAGATCAGCAGGAAAGGATCTTCCTGCTAATTCATCCTTCACTCTATCAGAGAGGCCATGTAAAAAGGTTGCAACTAGGGCCTCATTTTTCCAGCTCAATTCAGCTGTGAGGATACGGAACTGAAGAGCATACTGTCCCACAGACGCGGAGTCTTGACGGAGACGTAAAAGAGCGCTTGCCACTGAGGAGACACGACCCGGTTTCTCGAAGATATTCCGAAAAAGTTTCAAGAAATCAGACAGGCTAAAAACCACTGGATCATTAAGTTCCCACAGAGGGGCAGCCCAAGCTAGCGCCTTGCCAGACAGGAGGGATATGATATATGCTACTTTTGCCCGATCGGACAGGAAGTTTTGGGGCTGAAGTTCAAAATGAATTGTGCACTGGCTAAGGAACCCCCTGCAAGCCTTGGAGTCCCCAGAGAAACAGGACGGAGCTGGCAGTAATAATGCATGCGTGGATGCGACTGGTGCGATAGGTGCAGCTGCTGATTGTACTTGAGGCTGCAGGTTCAGGGTTCCCAAGGAAGCCTGTAGCTGCTCGAAGCGGGAAGCCAGATCTTGAAGGAATCGCATCACCTGGGTCTGATGCGATTCTTGGGTCTCAAGTCTGCGAACTAAGCCCTGCAACGGATCGACTGTAGGAAGCGGCACGTCAGCCGGGTCCATGGCTGATCAAACTGTCAGGTCACCTTGAGGCGAGGTGACAGATGCACACCGTAGGGATCAGGAGTGCACCACAAGGTTGTGGACCCTACGGCTGACTGCTGTAGATGGGGACAGATCCCACTGGGGTTAGAGCGTAAGATTCCCTGGGGCGCGGAGTCTAAAAGCCAGCAGGTGTTCACCAGCGCCTCTAGTGGTGAGGATGGACTTGGCTGCAACTGGCTCCAGGTCACGACCCCCAGGGTCCCCCAGCTCACACCCATAGTAGACAACAGGAGGATAGGGTATAGTGAGGGACAAATCCAAGGTTGGGGCCACAAGCAGATGGGAATAGTCAGGGACACGCCAAAAGGTCAGGATCACAGGCAAACAGCGATAGTCAAGGACATGCCAAAGTCGGTGACGGAACAACAGACGAGCACACGGCAGGTAACAGGAAGCTAACACACAAAGGTTGATCAGCAGGGCTGGCCTGCAGTGCACAGGTTAATATAGAGCTCTCTGATAGGAGCTAGGGTGGAGCCATGCCGGAGGATGGATTACAAAAGCAGACAGGTGAGGGTCGGCTGGTCTCTAGATGAACACATGGGAACAGGTAAGCAGACAAACTATTGCATAACCATGACATTCACTATATGGACCCCTTATATATTTGAACATGTTTATTATATCCCCCCTTATTTTCCTCTTCTCAAGAGAGAATAAATTCAGTTCCTCTAATCTTTCATCATAGCTGAGCTCCTCCATGCCTCTTATCAGTTTGGTTGCCCCTCTCTGCACTTTCTCCAGTTCCCTGATATCCTTTTTAAGATCTGGTGCCCAAAACTGAACTGCATATTCCAGGTGAGGTCTTACTAATGATTTGAACAGGGGCAAAATAATCTCTCTCTCTGGAGTCCATACCTCTCCTAATACAAGAAAGGATTTGGAAACTGCAGCTTGGCATTGCATGCTATTATTGAAATTATGATCTACCAAAACCCCCAGATCCTTTTCCACCACGGTTTCCCCCAGTTGTACTCCCCCTAGCATGTATGCATGCATATTTTTAGCCCCCAAGTGCATACCTTTACATTTCTCAACATTAAACCTCCTCTGCCACATAGTCACCAAATTAGACAGTGCATTGAGGTAGGCTTGTAAATTGGAGACATCCTGTAAGTACTGCATAGCTTGGTGTCATCTGCAAAGACAGAAATTTTACTTTTGATCCCAGACCCAAAACCATTTATAAAGATATTAAAATGTAAGGGTCCCAGCACTGAACCTTGGGGTACACCATGGATAACCTTAGACCATTCAGAGTAAGAATCATTAACCACTACTCTCTGAATTCTGTCTTTTAGCTATATCACCCCCATGTTGTTTTCATATAAAATAATAAAAAGTATTTGATAAAAAAAAAGAAGAAAAAGTAGATGCTCAAACAGGAATATCAGGTGCAAGGGTCCTAACTGGCCTAGAAGCAGAACTAACATTACAGGTTCCTTTGTGTGCAATCCTAGTCCCTCTGCTTTCCTATAAAAAAAACTAACCACACTGGACATAAGAACACGCTGTGTTCAGTTCCCTAGCTGTGCTGGGAACTCAGTCTGCTCCCCTCTAATGATAAGCCTTGCCCTGATACCACCCCCCCCCCATTCTCCACAACCATTCACTGGGAAGCTTGGTGTTCCCCCAGCTCTTATGCAGATGAGAACAGAGGAAATGGGATCACTTATAAAAAAAGGGAAAAAGGGAAAAAAATTTTTAGATTTTTTTTATATCTATACTGAAATGTTTTGCCTTTCATTTCTATTTTGAACTAAATGGGTGGTCGTTTACATACGCTTTAATACAGTGTTTTGCGTCACTGAATAATGCTCTTTATTAAAATTTAATGTAATGGCTGTGTCTTTAGTACTCCTATAGGGGCTTATTCACATTATATGCGATGACCTGCATATTTCTGCATAAGAACAATGCAGGTCCCCACTAGGGCACTGAGAAAATTTTTATTTTCTATGTGCTTATTTCACATTATAATGGGGTTGATTTACTAAAATTGAAGAGAGTGCAAAATTGTGTGCAGCTCTGCATAGAAACCAATCAGCTTCCGGGTTTATTGTCAAAGCTTAATTGAACAAGCTGAATTTAGACGCTGATTGGTTACCATGCACAGCTGCACCATATTCAGAGTGCTTCAGTTTTAATAACACAACCCCTATGTGTGCTGTATGGAGAAATACAGACATTGTACTTGTCAACACTTGTATCTCCTCCACAGCTCAGCTGTGGCACATACACTTTCACATAATGTCAGTTTGTGATACTTCAAAAAAGAAAAAAAAAAAAGTAAATAGTGTAATGTGCTGAAAAAGGTGTTTCACACCTTCCCTTACCACTGGTACACAAAGGGATGATTTTGTGCAAAGGCTGCTGTGAGTAAAGCCCAAATATATTTGTCAAAAGTCACAAAGGGTATAAGTCCACTTTGTGTGCACCAAATACTTCCAAATCCAGATATTAAACTGTAAGGGATTGTGGGCGAGGTTATGGTGCCCTAAATGGAACCACTAGATTCTTTGCTTGCTAATGTCCAACAGTGCAGCCAGAGGCTGTGGTCATGAGAAATCTACATTAAGGTGGCAGTCTAAATTACAAGCAAGCACACTTCATGGGACAATTATCTCTTTATGTCTTATTCATTTCACAGTGAATTTATGTGTGTCTAACTGCAGGGCTGGTGCAAGGATTTTTGACACCCTAGACAAGGCCTCCTTTTATCTCACCCCTCTGGCTCCACCCCTAACTCCAACCCCCTTGCCATGCCCATGTATACCCCACCTTTTAAATTTGAAGTGCACCCTAAAATGCAGCCCATCAGCGCCCATAAATGCAGCCTCAGCAGCGCCCAACAAGTGCAGCCTTACCAGTGCCCATCAAATACAGCCTCATCAGCGCCCATCAAATGCAGCCTACCAGCACCTATCAATGCAGCCTACCAGTGCCCATCCATGAATGTTTGCATGCTTCCATTCATTCGGGAGTCAGAACACAGACCTCCTTCGTGCCTCTGACACTATGTGCGAATGAAGCGGTAGCTGCCTGCTGATGCTGAGAATTAGTTGCTTGCTGCAGAGAGAAGAGAGTAGGAACACCAGTGGCCGGGCGCCATAGCAGTATGCCCTAGGTGGCTGCCTAGTTTGCTTTGTAGTAGCACCGGCCCTGACTAACTGTACCCAGACTTCCTTCTATGGTGCAGCAATTTTGATGGGATACCGTGGAGCCTGTATCCCACTCTCCAGCCTAGCTTTGATGTCACCTCACTTAAAGTGACATGCTACTAGAATCAAACTGACTCTTGAAGATCCTCTTCACACTTCTTCCCTGTGACAGGCAGTGAGATACATAGGGGCTCCATGACATGGGTTCAGTCCCAATTACACAGAAGCACCAGATGCTAGGGAGGGTGTTGCACACAGAAACCTCCTCACTATCAGAGCACACCATCATCCTTGCTAGTCACACCGAAACACACTGACAATGACAATTAGAGCTTCTTGTAGCATTTTGCAATTCCTATGTTGTGAGCCCTGTTCTTTTGATACACCTGCCTTACATGCACCCCTTTAGAGAGACTTCAGACCAGGCACTTAGTAACTTAGGAAAATTTATTGATGGTTCTTGCAAGTACAGAGTTAACAGATCACCCTAATAAGTACATAGCAGACACAGTTCCATTTCATTCTAACTAACTCAGGCTGATTCGGGCTAATTCAGGTGGCCCATGTCATACCTCTCAACCTCTACTATGAGGGGATTAAGTGGTGTTCATAGTGCTGGCCTGTAGATGTCACTATTCACAGTTGTTACATGCATCATTTTCTCTATACTCTCACAAGTTAGTTGCAGTTCCTGTTCCTGTTATGAGATAATCAAAAGCTTGCATGTGTTTTATGGAAGACTTAACTTTTCATTTTCACACTATAACTACTTTGCCTCCCACTACAGAACACATCACCTAAAGATATTAATAAAATGAAAGTAGATTGTTGCCTGCACTTCTCTAGTCAAAATATGCTATAAAAAAAGAATGTTCAGTTCTCTAGCTGTGCTGAAAACTCAGCCTGCTCTCCTACATCTGATCAGAATTGTCCTGACACGCCCCCTGCTCCACAGCCATTCACTGGGACGCTCAGTGTGCTGCTGCTTCTCCTCCCCCTCTTCTCTTATATAGCTGAGAACAGAATGAATGTGATCACTTAAAAAAAAGGGAAAATTGTATTTGAATTTTTTTTTTATAGCTATACATAAATGTGTTGCCTTTCATTTCTATTTTAAATTAGATGGGTTATCTTAGAAGGTGATCATTTATAATCATTTTAAAACAATACAGGTTACAAAACAGCAAGATTTGCCCACCAGAGACCCTAAAGAGATGCAATACCAAGTTTGGATTTTTTGGATTTCATACAGGATTCTACAAACTGAATCCCAGCACATTCCCCATTTTGTGATGTCAGATGTAGTCTATTAGTGCATTGCAGGTATTTATTACCTTTCACAAAGATCACTGGTGGCTCTTTGAACATTAGTGAAAGGGATCATTAATTGATGGGAACATTGGTACTAAGGGCTGTGCAGATCTTAGATTCGTAAAATGTTCGTAAAATGTTTTATAAAGTCACTGGAAATTTGGCATATTTTTAATGGCAATTTTTTCTAATCCGTGTCTGCCCACAATATTTTTGCCTTAATAAATGTCCTCCCCTTTGTCCTCCCCTTTGAGAGCACGTAGCCAACACTTTATGTGGCTGCTCACTCTCAATCTCCACTGTCATTGACAGCAAGATGATCAGAAACCACTTAGCCCTTGTACACAAGATCGGAGATTCCGACGGAATGTGTCCGATCGGAGCGTTTTGTCGGATATTCCGACTGTGTGTGGTCTGCATCAGACTGTTTCCGTCGGAATATCCGTCGGACCAAATTTTCCAACTTGCCGGAAATATTTTCCGACAAAATGCTCCGATCGGACATACTCTGATCATGTGTAGAGAATTCCGATCGGACCAAGTGCCACGCATGCTCAGATCAAATTCCTACATCAAAGCTATTGGCTACTAGCCTGAACGTAGTCCCATCGTAACAAAATTACGTCATCACGTTCTGAACGATCGGATTTTCCGTAAAACTTTGTCCGACCGTGTGTATGCAACAGTTTCGGACAAGATCCGTCAGACAAAATCCGACGGATTTGGTTGTCGGAATCTCGGACCGTGTGTACAAGGGCTTAGAGTGGTTCTTAATCTTGGGATCACTATGTCAGCTCTGACAAAGTGATCAAATGTAGGCTGGAGGCTTCAGTCATAATAAGTAAAACCTTCAACCTGCAAATGAATACTGCTACTCATCTATCAGAATCAGCTGCACTAATAAAATAATAGCAACATAATTAAAAAGTAAATACATAAAAAAAAAACCTTTGTTTTTATTTTTGCTGAAGTTTTTTTTTATTAAATTAAAGCATTTTATGTTTTTTTTTGTTAAATATTGCATTTATTTATACATGCAAATTAGTCATCGTGTTGATAATAACAGGGTAATTAACACATAATGTTGTGCCAAATTTGGCCTGAGCATTTAGGCATGATTGACCTCTGGTCACAAAAGAGTTAAATTTGTCAACCCCCCTCCCCCCGCCCCAGACATTTTTACATATAGGTAAGCCGGAAGGAACAGGGGCAAAGATGGATGCTTCCACCAACGGGAACATCGCAGACATTGCGCGCTTCATTTACAGGTAAGCGCCACATAATGGGCTAGTATGCAATGCATGCTCTGTATGTATTTGACATATCACCATGAGTTTCCAAGTTGATATGAATATGTGTCTCTAGTGTCCATGACATGCAGGCTAGAGTTGTTATGGGATTATGTATGCTATTCACCAGTAAAGTACCCCCCCCCTGACAATTCCTTCATCTGCTGTTCTCTACAGAAGGATAGAACCAGCTTTGTCATGCAAGGCCAACATCAACAAGACATTCATTTATTTATATCAATTTGTGAAGGTGCTAATAGGTGAAATTTAGTTAGCACAAATTAATAGCATTATTATTTTGAAGCACAGTTCTTGATCATGCATGCAAGATGTATAATAGTGTATCAAAGTATATATGTTAAAAAAGCAAAACAAAACGTAAAAATAGATAAGAAATTTGTTGTAAGACAGGTTTCAAGCAGCTACAAAAGTTGAGAGCCAATGCTCTAATACAATCTTACCTTCAGATCTACAGGAAGCATTCCACTACTCTATTACACAGAGCATTGTTCCCGTGCAAACAACTCAAATTTCCAAATGCAGTAGGACATTATTTAGTCTAAGAGCATGCCTGCATTTCCAGAATGTCATTTCAGTGCAAAGAAACCGTGATTGAAAGCTTCATTTAAAAAACACGCTTTTGACCTTAACTATTGACTTGCCAGATGGGCCTCCAAAATAAGCCCCTGTTTATTTTGCAACCACTGCAGTTGAAGAACACACCATAAACCTCATCCAGTTAGTAGTTACGGGTCAGATTGTGTTACGTTCTTAATTGGGGCTCTAACAGATGATTATTTCCTGACTTTTTTCTAATTATCCAATACAAACTTTAACGTTCTAAAAAGGCTCCCATTGCTAATCATCATTTCCTGCCTCTGCATCATCTTTCCCTGTTTCAGGGCTTGATATGTTTCCAAGTCATGCACAGAGGAGTAGAGCCATCAGTGAATGCTTTCAATCTTCCGCTCACCAAAATAATTAGGCCACTGTGTAGCTCCAGCCTTGTAGCCACTCTTACTATAAAGGAAGCAAAGTAGCAGTGCCAAAGTAATTTAATGGTGAAAACCCGAGATATGGGTTCATTGTGTCTGACCTTTACATTGCACTGCATGCTAAATTAACTGTAATTCACACATAAGTGCCTTTTTATTTTTATTAATTAGCAGTACATAAATGTCTAAGTATGTTCTTAATGGAGCATATGACCGTAGGTAATTTTATAAGTTACTGCGGTACCGCATGTTTATGTATTTTATGCTATGTATATTGCTCTTGAATAGAAAAGTAGATGGAATATTTTGGTTAAATTCTTTATTTAATCTGTAGACCATTATTTTTGAGTGTACAGCCCAAATATGTATAGAACTGCAAGTCTAGCAAGAAAAATAATGTACATGTATACCTTATTTTTTATATTTTTTTTAGTTCCTACATTTATGTAGTGCTGAAACGTTACATAAGAGAGTGTGATCAGGCACTTATAGGGACATATTTAACTGTGGTTTATGTTTTCTGCATGTCCAAAATATTTTGGGCTAGGCTCACAGAAGCACTCTGAAATTCCTTTCTATGGGCTTTCAAGGCCATAGGCATCAATAGTATTGCAGCATGAATACGCTAGATTTGTAGATATTGGACAGCTGGACCAGAGACAGGTAAGTATAAAACTAGGGAGGGAAATAAGAATGAAGGTTGTTTGATTATAAATGCAAAGTACATCAAAGGTAACTTTTAAAGTACAAATAAAGGCTCCTGTATGATAGTCTAAAGGAATCCAAAGTCCACTTACTATGTGATGTACAAGCTGATATGAATACAAAGAATTACCGCTCTAAGGTAATGACTTCTCCCAAAACAGCTGTCTCCACAATCCCACAGGATGCTGGCTCTGTTTGCAACAGGAACTGAAGTAGAAAAGATGTAGCTGGATAGCCGCACACTACAAATTATTCAACTTTATTTCAAAAATGTAATTAAAATCATAGCATCTAGTAAACAGACTAACTGCACAGCCGCTGACATGTTTCACACCGAACACGGTGCTTAGTCATAGCTACTTCTCCTCTCAGCTTTTCCTCTCAGCCAATCAGATCTTAAGGCCCACTCCTTGATTGGCCAGGAGGAGAAGCAGGAAGGCAATAGCGAATATTAATTTGCTATTGTCACATAACTTAGTGGGCTCAGGGCGCAGTGCTCTGCGCCCCGAGCCCACCCTTTTTTTTAAGCCAATTAGAGCTTCGGGGTCTAATCATGTGCTTAAAAAAATAAAATAGAATTGAAACCAATGTGTCTGGAACCATTCATGTAGATTATGGGCCGTGCGCATGGATTAGGGGGGTGGCACCCCTGCTCCCCTAATGGAGCAGCCACCACTGGTTCAGATTAGGAAGGTTAGTGACATTTTTGTATGGTTTAGTGCCAAAAACAGCATATCGCTCTTGGGGCTAAATGTATTATTTATTTATTAAAGGTATTTATATAGCGCCGTCAATTTACGCAGTGCTTTACATATATATTTTACATTCACATCAGTCCCTGCCTGCAAGAAGCTTACAATCAATGCACTGTCTTTTCATTAGTGTGCCTTTAAGCATGACACAAGACATATTAAAGATGTGTCATCCTTTGTTGAACATTGTTATCATGCACTAACGACTCAGGAACAATAAAGTTATACATTCTACCAGAGAAAACCCCATTAGAATATTTATTAAGCTGCAAAAGAAGGTATTCAGCCCTATTCGAGTAGGAAGAGCAATAATTGACTTTAGTCCAGAGGGTGAAATATGGGAGTTATTTTACTAAAGGCAAAGAGACAGTTCACTTAGTAAGAGAAGTTGCACTTTGCAAAGGAAATCGTCCTAAGCTTAGTGAATGAAGTGAAGCTAAGCTGACTTTCAGCACCCAGTTATGTTCAAGCAAAATGCATTTTTTTCCCTAGCGAGTGATTGGTTATTCTTTACAAAGTGAAATATTACCACATTTACTAAACTCTGGGTAAAATCCTCTTGCAAAATCCCCTTGCAAATGGCAACTCCCCTTGCAAAGTGAACAGCCTGTTTGTCTTTAGTAAATCATTGCTATGATTTCAGATTGGTTGTTATCGACCACTGCACCTTTTCACTGCTCTATTAGTCCAACAGACTCTTGGTAAAAAAATCACTGTTCAGAGTGCTGTTAGGAAATTCTTTGTCACATGTTCTTCACGCCTGAAATAACATTCTGCACCACCAAGTGCAGTAAAAGCAAAGCACCTAATGCTCTGGTTGCTTCAACAACTGAATACATATGGAAGCTTAATTAACACTTTAAGTGCAGGAAAAACTCCCCATACACATAGGGGATTAAAAGATCACCATGGGGTGAAAGGGTAAGGTATGTCTGGAATACCAACAAGCACAAAAAAGATTTGTAGTAGGAAGTTCAATGATCATTAAAATACCCCTGAGATTCTTTGAGAAAATTCCCTTATGAATAAGTTGATGATTCCAAAGCCAGCTGTCCTCCCCCAGCACATTCCTCCTGGGCATACTCCTCCACCGTCAGTGGCGGCATCTGAATGCCAGAATTTAGTACTTCCTCCTCTGGATCACCTGTGTTACTGCATAAATAAAACATTGTTTTTTCAGCTGTCTAACCTTTGCTTCCATCTGTCTTCTGCTTGCCCTTTGTTTTCATAATGAAAGACAGCATGCAGCACCTACTTCTGCAAATGGAGAGCTAAACTCACAGTAGTAACAAGCTGGCCCAGCGTACTGTCATATTTGCTATGAACCCACGTGGAAAAAAGAGAATGGTTCTAGATATTCGTTTTTTTTATTTTGAATGGTAAATCCACTTATAACTTGGAACTTAGTTTCAGGATGGACCCTTCCTTACCTTACTTCTTTAAGTACAACTAAAAGGCTGAAGTAACCATTGCAAATACTCAATCATATGCCTCAAATACTGCATAATTATTGATGAATATTATTAAAATTATTATTCAATTATAGCTTAATGTTGCCAGCCGTTCTACTAACCCTAACACCAGTCTAAAGCTGGCTACACATTATACAATATTAATTTGTTACATTTTCTTTAGATTTACCTTCAACTATGTAGTGCAAGGGCCTACTTAATTGCCCACAACATGAAAGTGTTTAGGTTTGACCTCATATAATGTGGTTTTAATAAATCTAAAGGAAAATTGCACAAGAATATTGTATAATGTGTAGTGAGCTTAAGGGTATCCTCCTTGTATCTGAAAGCCCTAGGTAAACTACATGACCCATCATTCTTTTCTTTATTTGCATGAAGTTGAGACAGGCTAGGCAATGCTGAGTGGGATGAGGCAGACATCACTGCATCGCCCAGTTATTTCAGCCAGTACACTTGGTGCAAACAGTGACAATGCTGTTTTGTTCAAGGATGCTGCAACATCACCACCTGACTAAATACCTGTAATAAATAAAGAAATAAATAACAAAAGAAATACTAAATGAGACCTTCGGATGTCAAAATTCACGGTAGAATTTCCAACGTAACACATACAGTATATTAATTAAAAGGAAGAGACAATTGAGTACTCTCTGTGATACTTTTTTTTATTTGCACTAATATACAATTTTTAGGGACAAGCTTTCAGAGTATGCCCTTCTTCAAGCTCCAAGCAGTACCGATTCAGAAAAGTTTCAGCAGAATATAAAAAAACAAAAAACAAAACAAAAAAAACACAATCTCCGAGGCTAAGGGAAAATAGTGAAAAACAGACAAACATAAACAAATGTACCTGGCAATGGTTAATCTGTGCTGGGACTAGAATCCAGGGCAAACATGCCAAACCCCACCCCAAGATGTATGAGCATTATGTAACAGCAAAAAAAAATGGGCACTAATCTGCATGATTAGCCCTTAAGCATAAATTCCCCCTCCTACCAGGACAAATCGGCCCCCTGATGAAATCTTTCCCCCCAGGACAAATCTCTGCCACCTCCATCCCTCAACCCCCCAAATAAAATTACCCCTTCTAGCACAAATCCTCCACCCCTCAAATGCCCCCTCCAAGTGCACATCCCCCCCCACTTCCCCCCCCATAGCACAAGCACCCCCCAATCATACTTACTAGCACAACCCCCCCCCCCCAAAAAAAATCTCCTCCTAGCACAAAACCCCCCAAATAGACCCTCCTAGAACAATTCTAACACTCTGCCGCCTCCCAAATTCCTCCTCCCAGCATATATCCCCTCCCCCCTCAATCTCCTCATGGTGCCCCCCACCTCAAATGATACCACAGTGCCCAGGGCATTCTCCCCTCTTGCCCACCCCTTGTCCTGGCCCTGGGGTTAATTAAAGTGTTCTTATTTATATAGTTGCTACCTCTCAGCAGTCTTCCTCTGCAATTTCAGCACAAAACTTGTAACAGTGAAAAATCTTGCTGGAAACAAAAAGTTTTTTTTTTCTTGTGTTTGGGAAATAAATTAGGATAAGTTCTATTGCCATTATTCAGCAAGGGTAAATAACCTTGCTTCATCACCCTCTTGTTTTAAGACATTAAAATTAGTAGTGTGAAAAGCTGCTGCCATATAAAGTAGAATTAATAAAAAAATCTCCATTTTTTTTTGTCTTTATTTACTATTTTTTAATTCAATTCCAGATTGTACATACAGCTATAACCCCACACAGGGGCAAGACCTACAGGTCACAGTGTCATACAGCAACATGTATCTTAGGAACTAAACAAAAAACAATCTACTAAACTACTGCACCAATGTGGGAAGAGGGTTAAATGGGAAATGGGAAATGGGAATGGGAATGGGAATGGGAATGGGAAATCAGGATAAATTAAGGTAGTTACCTCAGGACGAAGTGTGCGGTCAGAGAATATGCTTAACTATCACAGGCCTGATTGCCGCTTGCTGTAGTGGAATCATCAAGCCTGCTGGTCATCAACCCTGTCCTCAGGGCCCACTAACAGGCCAGGTTTGCAAGATAACTGAAATACATCACAGGTGATATAATTTGCTGCTCAGTGATTGCAGTATTCTAGTCTGCATCTCCCCAAGGTAATACATAAAACCTGGCCTGTTAGTGGGCCCTGAGGACAGGGTTGATGACCACTGATCAAGCCAACATGCCCAAACCTTATTAAATTTGTTGGGCAACCCATGTTCGCATAGGTGGCCTTATATAAGGGTAGACTGGAGTTTATTAGACCTTTTCAGAATTTGGTAGAAGGAGAGGATGGGTGTTTCCAATTCATTGTGATGGCTTTATGAGCGTAAAACAGTAATAGATTCATGAGTATTGTTCTAACCATGGTCACTGAGAGTTGTTCAACCAATCCTAGCAAACAATATCTTGGGTCACATGGTATATGGATTTTGTTTAGACGCTTAATCACTTGAAAGAGCTCTTGCCAGTATTGTTGTATTGCTGGACAGCTCCAAAAAATATGGAAAAACTATCCAGGCTGGTGCATGCATTGACAACACAATGGGGAATATGCCGCAGACATCCTGTGGAGTGTATGGTATGCTCTGTGCAAAATTTTATGTTGAACCATCTTATCCCTGGCAGAGACCACGGGGGAGAAGGGGAGATCCCAAATCTCCCCCCAGTCACCCTCATCCAGTTCCAGGATGTCCCCCTCCCATTTCCTGCAGAGGGAGGACAATTCAGGACTAGTAGCCTCGAGTAGGGAGCCATAAAGTTGGGATGTGGGTTTCCCCAGGTCCTTCACTCAGAGGGTAGATTCCAATTCTGAGTATGATAAAGTTACCGGTTGACCCAGAAATTGGCACTGAAAGGCATGGGCAATCTGGAGGTATCTAAAATATGCATGAGCAGGTACATTCAATTTTGCCTGTAGAGTATGAAAAGAGGACAGCTCGGTGTTAGTGATAAAATGTTCCAGCTTCACAATTTTGTGTTTGGTCCAAGTCTGTGGATCTGGGATGGTGTAGAAGTGTGGGAGATTGTGATTCAATGACAGTGGTGTATGTGGAGAATAAGAATTTGGCTGGGATGTCTGCAGAGCTTCACTAATTTTTACACTTGTATGGTGGTGCACATGGAAGGAGTGAGGTGGTGTGGGGACATTTCCCCCCTAAACAACAGTCCCTGTGAGGCCTCCATAGATTTGACAATTGCTGCCTCCAGCACTATAGCAGAGTTGGTTAGATCAGGCTGAAGCCACCAACAGGCAGTTGCCAGCTGGACAGCCAGGAAATATTTATAACAATCAGGAACAACCAACCCCCTCCCCTATCCACAGGCCTGGTTAAGGTGGTATATTTATATCTGGGTGGTTTTGATCCCCAGATAAAGGATGTGAATAGTTGTTTGATGGAGTTGAAGAGTTTTTTTGAAAGCCACTGAGGAGAGTTTCTAAAAATATATGTGAATTTAAGGAGGACCTTCATTTTTAAGAGGTTTATGCGTCCAATTAGTGAAAGGGGGAGATTGCTCCATGCCTTCGGTTTAGTCTTAACCCTGGCCAGCACAGGGTCCAGGTTGAGCTTCACAAAGTCCCTACTATGTCTGGATACCACAATTCCTAAATAGGTAAAGTGGTCAACCCACTGCAGTGGGAGAATGGGGGGTGAGGAAGATCTAGCCTCCTCGTCTACTGGAAACAGCTGGGATTTGTGCCAATTCACCCATAAACCCATGAAGGCTGAGAAGGTGTTCATAACTCTAAGGGCACCCTGCAGAGAGGCACCAGCATCATTCAAGAAGAGCAGTAAATCATCGGCATAGAGAGCCACTCTCTCCTCCAGCCACCCCACCCAAAGGCTGCGGTGAAATTCTGAGGGCTTCAGCAATGGGTTCCATGGCCAGGGCGAAGAGGGCTAGTGAAAGAGGGCATCCCTGTCTTGTGCCCCTCTGCAGGGGAAGGGGGGCAGACAGCAGGCCATTAAGCCTTATGCTTGCCAGGAGGCCGGTGTAGAGTGTACATACCCAATCAATACATTTTAGTGGGAATCTCATCCTCCTCATTACCTACCATAGATATGACCATTCCACAGTATCAAATGCCTTTTCCATGTTTAGGGTGCAATCGTTCTAGTACCCCGATTCATGTGTGGGGGGGGCATGGATATTGGAGAATAATCTGCATATGTTAATATCGGTGGATGTACCGGGCATAAAGCCCGTTTGATCTGGGTCTACAAGGGGTTTTATAATTTTATTTAGTCTGGTGGCAAGCAACTTGGTAAGGATCTTCAGGCAATTGAGACGTGCAATTGGTCTCTAGGAGGCTCACAGTTTGGTATCCTTATTGGGCTTAGGTATTAAAATAACATGGACTTCCTTCATGGAGAGGGGTAAAGAGCCTGCTAGTAAACAGGATTTAACCTCTTCAATACCAGGCACATATACATATACATATATATATATATATATATATATATATATACATATACATATATTGTATACCTTCCTGCGCAAGCCAATTTTCAGCTTTCAGCGCTGTCACAATTTGAATGACAATTGCGCAGACATGCTACAATGTACCCAAACAAATTTTTTATCATTTTGTTCCCATAAATAGAGCTTTCTTTTGGTGGTATTTGATCACCTCTGCGATTTTTATTTTTTGCGCAAAAAAATAAAAACCTGCAAAAATTTTGTAAAAGAACAACTGTTTTTCTTTGTTTCTGTTAAAAGTTTTTGTAAATAAGTACGTTTACTTCTTCAATGATGGGCACTGATATGGCTGCACTGACGGTCACTGATAAGGTGGCACTGATGGGCACCGAGGAGGTGGCACTGATGGGCACTGATGATGGGTACTGTTAGGTGGCACTGATGGGCACTTCTATGTGGCACTGATAGGCACTCATAGGCAGCACTGATGGGCATACGTAGGCACACTGATGGGTTCGTATGGGTGGCACTGATGGGTACTCATGGGTGGAACTGATGGGTGGCACAGGTGGGCACTGATAGGTGGGCACTGATGGGCACGGATGGGCACTTATAGGTGGCACTGAGGGACACTGATGGGTGGCACTGATGGGTGGCACTGATGGGTGGAATTGCTGGACATCACTGAATTAACTTGTTCCATAATGGTGCCAGTCAGTGCCCATTTGTGCGCACTGATTGGAATAGATTGGGCATTAATTTGCACATGTGGATGGTCATGGGTATGTACCTGGCCATCCACATATTATGTGCTTCCCTGGTGGTCTTGGCGGCTTCCCTGGTGGTCCAGTGTGGACATCCAAGGGGGACTGCACTGATAAACAATCAGCGCAGATCCCCCCTGTCAGAAGAGCTGCCGAACGGCTCTCCTCTACTTGCGTCTGTCAGATGTGAGTAAGGAAAAGCCAATCAATGGCTCTTCCTGTTTAAATTGTGATCAGCCATGATTCGACTGATCATGTGGTGAAGAGCCTCCGATCTTGGCGATGCGTGCCCCAACTGATGCGTGGCAGCTGTTATCCTGCAGGATGTCATATGACGCCCAGTCAGGATAAACGAACCACCGTCCAGTCATCATTCTGCTATAGGCCGGGCGGGAAGCGGTTAAACAAATCGTCCAGTCTTGGGGCAAGCAAGTCGATGTGGGTTCTATAAAATTCTATGGGTAAGCAATCAGGGCCCGGAGCCTTACCCACCGGGGAAGACTATGGCAAGTTTGATTTCTTCTGGGGTGATGCCTGCAACTAGAAGATTCTTTTCAGAATCAGAGAGCCAGCCTAGCACCAGAGTATCCAAAACAGAGTTCATGGGTGCAGGGTCAAAAGCATCTGGCAAGGAGGAAGTGTAAAATCTAGTGAATTCAGCTAGGATGTTCTTCTGTGAGACAGCTGTCGCTCCATCTGCTGTGAGGATTTCTGGGTCTACTGCAAGGGGTCTATCTTGCTGTGCCAGTAGCACCAGTAATCTGCTGTTCTTGTCCCCATAATCAAAATACTCCTGCCTAACAGCCTGTATGCCAAGTCTAGTGACTTCAGAAACATGAAGATGTAATTCCCTCATAAGTGAGGAGAGATGTTCAAAGTTTGGGGCAGTGGGTGATGCAGAGTACTGACCTAAGGCTCTATCAACCTTGTGTTGCAGTGAACAGGCCACATCACCGTGCTCCACCTTCACAGCAGCCACAGCAGAGATATACTGTCCCTTGCTGTGAGCCTTGAACGCATCCCAAGTCAACTCTGGGGAGGCCGACTCCGCATTTATTGCCCAATATGCCTGTAATTGAGGGGGAACTCGCCCATGAACTGACTCGTGGTTAATCCAGTAGGGTTGTAGCCTCCAAAGGGCTTGGTTGTCCTCATTTTAAATTTCAGCGGATTATGATCTAAGAGGCCAGAGGGAAGATAATATACCTCTTGGATCTCGTGATGTGATATTCAAGGTGGTAGAGAAACAGGAGTAGATTCTGTCTTGAGGATGTGACCATCTCCATACCTCTGTAAAGTCCATGGCATGTGCCCAGGTGCCCAGGTCTGAGTTTAAATTAGTTGGAGGTGAGGGCCTATCTAAATTCTTGTGAAAGGGTGGCGTTGAAATCACCCATGAACAGAATTTGGGTAGGCAATGCGAAGTCAGCCTCTCATGTAAGGTGTACAAGGACTGCACCTGACTAGGTGGGGCAGGTACACATTGACAATAATATATTTCCTGTTATATATGGTCAACACCAACATGACATATTTCCCATGAGGGTCTAGATAAGGGATATGCAATTAGTGGACCTTCAGCTGTTGCAAAACTACAAGTCCCATCATGCCTCTGTCTCTGGGTGTTATGCTTGTGGCTATCAGTGTCTTGCTATGCCTCATGGGACTTGTAGTTTGGAATTAGCCATCATGGAATGCCAGGTTGGCACAGGACCAGGATGGGGTCAGCAAGCCACTCCGCATTGAGGTTATCATAGAAAAGAGCATTGTCTGCGTGAGTCTTTAGAGTAAAACTTGTTTGAGCAACAGTATATACATATAAATCTTTAAAACATATACCCTCCTCTACCCCAACTCCCTACCCTGACTCCATGAAAACAAAATACCACGGCCAAAAACAGGGGCCAAAAAGAAAGAAAAAATTATGCAGAGTTTGTTCCCACAACTTGACAACAAGGTGAGAACTTCAGGTCTCTGGGACCCCTTGAAGCCTTGCACACAGGGCTGGTGCAGATGGAGCACACCCCAAGGAAACTACTGACAGTACCTGGGTGAGTTTAACCACTTTCAGACCGGACCATTTTGCTGGTAAATGACCAGAGGTCTTTTTACACTTTGGCACTGCGCTGCTTTAACTGGTAATTGCGCGGTCATGCAATGTTGTACCCAAACAAAATTTGCGTCCTTTTCTTCCCACAAATAGAGCTTTCTTTTGATGGTATTTGATTGCCTCTGCGATTTTTATTTTTTGCGATATAAACGTAAAAAGACCGCAAATTTTGAAAAAAAATGATATTTTCTACTTTTTGTTATTAGAAAAATCCAATAAACTCAATTTTAGTCATACATTTAAAATGTATTCAGCCACATGTCTTTGGTAAAAAAAAAAGTCAATAATTGTATATTTATTGGTTTGCGCAAAAGTTGTCACATCTACAAACTAAGGTACGTTTTCTGGAATTTACGCAGCTTTTAGTTTACGACTGCCTATCTCATTTCTTGAGGTGCTAAAATGGCAGGGCAGTACAAAACCCCCCCAAATGACCCCATTTTGGAAAGTAGACCCCCTAAGGAAATTGATAAGAGGCATGTTGAGCCCATTGAATATTTTATTTTTTTGCCTCAAGCGATTGAATAATGACAAAAAAAAAAATTTTTTTTTTTTTTTACACAAAGTTGTCACTAAATGATATATTGCTCACACATGCTATGGGCGTATGTGAAATGACACCCCAAAATAAATTCTGCTGCTTCTCCTGAGTATGGGGATACCACATATGTGGGACTTTTTGGGAGCCTAGCCGCGTACGGGGCCCCGAAAACCAAGCACCGCCTTCAGGCTTTCTAAGGGCGTAAATTTTTGAGTTCACTTCTCACTACCTATTACAGTTTTGAAGGCCATAAAATGCCAAGATGGCACAAAACCCCCACAAATGACCCCATTTTAGAAAGTAGACACCCCAAGCTATTTGCTGAGAGGCATGTTGAGTTCATGGAATATTTTATATTTTGCCACAAGTTGCGGGAAAATTACAAACTTTTTTTTTTTTTTTTTTTTTTTAACAAAGTTGTCACTAAATGATATATTGCTCATGCATGCCATGGGCATATGTGAAATGACACCCCAAAATAAATTCTGCTGCTTCTCCTGAGTACGGGGATACCACATATGTGGGACTTTTTGGGAGCCTAGCCGCGTACGGGGCCCCGAAAACCAAGCACCGCCTTCAGGCTTTCTAAGGGCGTAATTTTTTGATTTCACTCCTCACTACCTATTACAGTTTTGAAGGCCATAAAATGCCAAGATGGCACAAAACCCCCACAAATGACCCCATTTTAGAAAGTAGACACCCCAAGCTATTTGCTGAGAGGCATGTTGAGTCCATGGAATATTTTATATTTTGCCACAAGTTGCGGGAAAATTACAAACTTTTTTTTTTTTTTTTTTTTTTCACAAAGTTGTCACTAAATGATATATTGCTCACGCATGCCATGGGCATATGTGAAATGACACCCCAAAATAAATTCTGCTGCTTCTCCTGAGTATGGGGATACCACATATGTGGGACTTTTTGGGAGCCTAGCCGCGTACGGGGCCCCGAAAACCAAGCACCGCCTTCAGGCTTTCTAAGGGCGTTACAGTTTTGAAGGCCATAAAATGCCAAGATGGCACAAACCCCCCCCAAATGACCCCATTTTGGAAAGTAGACACCCCTAAATTTAGGGGTACACTAGTGAGACTAGGTAATAAATGGCGGGTGCCCTGAAACTATAAAAAAATAACTAACCAACCAGCGTCACCTGTAACAGTTATATGGTGATCACTGGTGAAAGGGTTAACTAGGGGGCAATCAGGGGGCTTTATGCGGTAGTATATGGGGGTCCCTGGCGCTATAAAAAGCTGCAGCGAACCTAAATACCTACCTGCCTAACTAGCGTCACCTGTGACACTAATACAGCGATCAGAAAAACGATCGCTTATTAGGCTGGGTTCACACTGGAGCGATGCGGGAACGCCACGAATGCGCGGCGGGTTCCCGCATCGCATGCCTCCCGGCGGCAGTTCACACTGCCCTATGCGAACTGCTGGGAGTGTCAGTGAAATGTTACTGACACCCCCAGATCAGTTCGCATATCGCAGTGCGATCTGCAAACTCGGATCGCATGGTGTGAACACCCATGCGATCCGATTCTGCTGCGGGCCAAAAAAAGGGTCCCGTGCGAATTTGCGGCGGGTGCGGCGGGTGCGGCGAATGGCTGAACTCGAATCGCACAGAGATCGGATGTGATTTGCACTGCAGTGCGGTGCGAATCACATCCGTTCTCATAAACCGCTGCAATGTGAACCCAGCCTTAGTGACACTGGCGACGGGGGGTGATCACGGGGTTAAACCTTTATTGGGGGGGTTAGGGGGGTACCTTATAACTAAAGGGGGCTAACCCTAACTGCCCTAACAGTTATTAGTCACAAATGACACCCGCCGGGTGATCAGGGGGTTAAACCTTTATTAGGTAATAAATGGCGGGTGCCCTGAAACTATAAAAAAATAACTAACCAACCAGCGTCACCTGTAACAGTTATATGGTGATCACTGGTGAAAGGGTTAACTAGGGGGCAATCAGGGGGCTTTATGCGGTAGTATATGGGGGTCCCTGGCGCTATAAAAAGCTGCGGCGAACCTAAATACCTACCTGCCTAACTAGCGTCACCTGTGACACTAATACGGCGATCAGAAAAATGATCGCTTATTAGGCTGGGTTCACACTGGAGCGATGCGGAAACGCCGCGAATCCGCGGCGGGTTCCCGCATCGCATGCCTCCCGGCGGCAGTTCACACTGCCCTATGCGAACTGCTGGGAGTGTCAGTGAAATGTTACTGACACCCCCAGATCAGTTCGCATATCGCAGTGCGATCTGCAAACTCGGATCGCATGGTGTGAACACCCATGCGATCCGATTCTGCTGCGGGCCAAAAAAAGGGTCCCGTGCGAATTTGCGGCGGGTGCGGCGGGTGTGGCGGGTGCGGCGGGTGCGGCGAATGGCTGAACTCGAATCGCACAGAGATCGGATGTGATTTGCACTGCAGTGCGGTGCGAATCACATTCGTTCTCATAAACCGCTGCAATGTGAACCCAGCCTTAGTGACACTGGCGACGGGGGGTGATCACGGGGTTAAACCTTTATTGGGGGGGTTAGGGGGGTACATTAGAACTAAAGGGGGCTAACTCTAACTGCCCTAACAGTTATTACAGTCACAAATGACACCAATGCAAAAAAAAAAAAAAAAAAAAAAAAAAATGACATTGGTGTCACTGTGACTGGGGGGCAGGGGTAATTGGGGGGGTGATCGGGGGGTAAAGGGGGGGTGTGAGTGTGCCTGGCATGTTCTACTGTGTGTGTGAGTGTTGGTGCAACTTACTGATCCGTTCTCCTCCGTGTCGGAACGAAAAATACCGACACGGAGGAGAGAATACATCACTTCCTCTCCTGTGTTTACATTACAGGAGAGGAAGTGATGTCACCGGGGATTTCTATTCGTCGGGAGCGATCGCGAGGGGGTGGCCATGAATGAATGGCCGTCCCCTCGTCCGGGATCGCTCCCGTACGAATTCCGACCGCCGCAGGCACCGGGCGGGGGCCCGATCGGGCCCCCGACCCGCGGGAGGCAAGGGACGTACATGTATGTCCTTATGCCTGCCCGTGCCATTGTACCGACGTACATCGGCGTGCGGCGGTCGGCAACTGGTTAAGATGCAAGGTGGGTGAAGGAAAACTGGGCTCAACTTCAGCAGTGTGCCGTGTGAATGGGGTGCTCCGCTTTTAGAGCATGCAGTCAATGGCAGGATTCCAGCCTCCCTGAATAGCTGCAACTGGCAGAATTGTAATCCTGTGGGAAGGTCTTAAAAGGATCAGCAGGAATCAAGCCAAGAAAGCGCTGCAGCAGTGGTTTCAAAGTAGCGGGTAGAACTGCCATCCACCACCCTAAGCTTGCTGGGGTACCTGACACTGTATTTCAGTCCGTTCTTCCGGAGGCACTTGCAGATCTCCGTGAAGGAGCGACGTCATTGTTGCCCTTCAGGTGAGTAGTTGGGGCACAGGGAGATCTTGGAGTTTTCAAATGAGAGCTCCTTGACAGTTCTGGTGGCTGCCTGCAATCTATCCCTGTCTCTGTAGTTGAGGAGTTTAA
This sequence comes from Lithobates pipiens, assembly GCF_037356315.1. Lineage (NCBI taxonomy): Eukaryota > Metazoa > Chordata > Amphibia > Anura > Ranidae > Lithobates > Lithobates pipiens. Next base: position 303,406,870 of record NW_027507718.1, read on the forward strand.
TCAGGAAGGGTCTAGGTGGGGTTCCAGGGATAGATGGGGTAGTGGGGAACCTATGGGCCCGCTCCACTACAAATGTGGGTAGGAGATCCATGAGGCCTAGCAGCATGGCAAGGAACACCTCAGCAAATTCAGCAGGTCTGGCACCCTCGACCTGCTCAGGGAGCCCCACCACCCACAGATTATTACGTTGGAGTCTGTTCTCCATGTCCACGGTCTTTTCATGTAAGGATTGTACCTGTTTTTGGAGGATTCTCAGTTCCCTGGAGTCCTCGTGCACTGTGTCTTCCACCTGGGATATACGGAATTCTACCTCAGACATCCGGGACCAGAACTTGTCCATGTCATGCCTGATTAGACTGACCTCCGTGGACACAGTATCGATCTTGGCGTTAAGTGTCTCCTTTAGTGAGTGATAGCAGCCATCAGGTCTGCTGATGAAGGCCCTGCGTCTCCCATGCTTGTAGAAGCTGTCTGAGTGCTCGCTGTTACACAGAATGAGAAGGAGGGGGCAGAGCGTGTGATCAAGATGGCTGCCGATGGGGGAGACTGGGCCTGGGGCGCTGTGTGTTTGCCATATTTTCTCTTCCCCGCAGCCATCTAGGAGGTCAGGAGTAAAGGCAAACCGGAAAGGCACCTTTTGGACACCCGTATATGAGGTTTGATGCGCCGACTGCGATGGCAGGATAACAAAAAGGATTAGGTAGAAGCGGAGCTCAGCTACTGCATATCTGCCTTACTTCACATCTGGACACGCCCCCGAAGATCTCCATTCTTTACTACATTTGCAGCCTTGCAAGCATTTAAGTTTTTTAAATTAATCTATTAGCCCTTGTACACACGGTTGGACATTCCGACAACAAAATCCGACTGATTTTTTCCGACGGATTTTGTCCGAAACTGGTGTTACATACACACGGTCAGACAAAGTTGTCGGAAAATCTGATCGTTCGGAACGTGAAGACGTTTGTACGTTACGACGGGACTACATTCAGGCTAGTAGCCAATAGCTTTGGTCTCGTAATTTGATCTGAGCATGCGTGGCACTTTGTCCGATCTGAATTCTCTACAAACGCTCGGACAAAGTTGTCGGAAAATTTTATATTCAGCTCTCAAACTTTGTTGGTCGGACATTCTGACAGAAAAAGTCAGATGGAGCCCACACATGGTCGGATTATCCGACAACCCGGTCCGATCGGACATTTTCCGTCAGAATTTCCGACCGTGTGTACAAGGGCTTACAGGTACTTAAATAGGGCAGTACATTTTATACAGAGCTTTACATTATATATATATATATATATATATATATATATATATAGTCATGGTCAAAATTGTTGGCACCCCAGAAATTTTTCCAGGAAATCAAGTATTTCTCACAGAAATGTATTGCAGTAACACATTTTGGTATACACATGTTTATTCCCTTGGTGTGTATTGGAACAAAACAAAAAAAGGGAGGAAAAAAAGCAAATTGGACATAATGTCACACAAAACTGCAAAAAATAAATAAATAAATATATATATATATATATATATATATATATATATATATATAAAAATATATAAATATATAGTATCTCACAAAAGTGAGTACACCCCTCACATTTTTGTAAATATTTTATTATATCTTTTCATGTGACAAAGCTGAAGAAATTACACTGCTACAATGTAAAGTAGTGAATGAACAGCTTGTATAACAGTGTAAATTTGCTGTCCCCTCAAAATAACTCAACACACAGCCATTGATGTCTAAACCACTGACAACAAAAGTGAGTACACCCCTAAGTGAAAATTTCTAAATTGGGCCCAAAGTGTCAATATTTACTGTGGCCACCATTATTTTCCAGCACTGCCTTAACCACTTACTGACCAGCGCACGACGATGTACGTCCTATTTTTGAAGAGGGATATCTCGGTAACGGCAGCAGCTGCTGCCACAACCAAGGTATCCATCTCTTCAGGCGCCGGTCGTCTGTACGATAACAGTGGTCTCCATGGCGGATTCGCCGCGAGATCACCGCTATCGGCGGGAGAGGTGCCACCCCCCCTCCCGCCCGCCTCCCGCACCTTCCGCCGCTTACCGGAGCCGTCGGTAGCGGCGGAGGCGATCGGGTCCTTTCGCTAGCTGGGTATGGAGACGAGTGAGGCTAAGATTGCCCCCACTCGTCTCTATGCCATAGGAGGGCTGAAGCGACGTCAAAACGTCACTTCCGCCCATACCTCTTCTTTTTTTTTTGCATTTTAGTCCAAATATGAGATCTGAGGACTTTTTGACCCCAGATCTCATATTTAAGAGGACCTGTCATGCTTTTTTCTATTACAAGGGATGTTTACATTCCTTGTAATAGGAATAATAGTGATCCATTTTTTTTTTTAAAAAACAGTGTAAAAATAAATAAAATCAATTAAAATAAATAAGAAAAAAAAAAGATTTTTAAATACACCCCGTCACGACGAGCTTGCGCACAGAAGCGAGTGCATACGTGAGTAGCGCCCGCATATGAAAATGGTAGTCAAACCCCACATGTGAGGTATCGCCGTGATCGGTAGAGCGAGAGCAATAATTATAGCCCTAGACCTCCTCTGTAACACAAAAAATGCAACCTGTAGAATTTTTTAAATCTCACTTATGGAGATTTTTGAGGCTAAAAGTTTGACGCCATTCCACGAGCGGGCGCAATTTTGAAGCGTGACATGTTGGGTATTAATTTACTTGGCGTACCATTATCTTTCACAATATAAAAAAAAATTGGGCTAATTTTACTGTTGTCTTATTTTTTTATTCAAAAAAGTGAATTTTTTCCAAAAAAAAGTGCGCTTGTAAGACCGCTGTGCAAATACGATGTGAAAAAATGTATTTCAATGACCGCCATTTTATTCTCTAGGGTGTTAGAAAAAAAAACAATATAAAATGTTTGGGGGTTCTAAGTAATTTTCGAGCAAAAAAAAATGTTTTAAACATGTAAACACCAAATCTGAAAAAGAGGCCTGGTCCTTAAGTGGTTAATCTCGTTGGGCATGGAGCTCACCAGAGCTTTGCGGGTTGCCACTGGAGTTCTCTTCCACTCCTCCATGATGACATCACAGAGCTGGTGGATGTTAGAGACCATTCACTCCTCCATCTTCCATTTGAGGATGCCCCTCAGATGCTCAATAGAATTTAGGTCTGGAGACATGCTTAGCCAGTCAATTCCCTTTACCCTTATCTTCTTTAGCAAGGCAGTTGTCGTCTTGGAGGTGTGTTTGGGGTCATTATCATGTTGGAAGACTGCCCTGCAGCCCTGTCTACAAAGGGAGGGGATCATGCTCTGCTTCAATATGTCACAGTACATGTTGGCATTCATGGTTCCCTCAATGAACTGTAGCTTCCCAGTGCCAGCAGCACTCATGCAGCCCCAGACCATGACACTCCCACCACCATGCTTGACTGTAGGCAAGACACACTTGTCTTTGTACTCCTTCCCTGATTGCCGCCACACATGCTTGACACCATCTGAACCAATTAAAAGGGAAGTATGGGTCTTTTTTCTAATCATACTTATCTCGGTAGATGGAGCATCGGACCAATGCTGCAGCTGTCCCCTGGCGTCTCTGCACTGAGAACTGAGACACTGAACACCGCCAATGGCTCCGTTCTCACATTTCCCGGAGCAGAGCGATGCTCAGACATTGAGACTTCCATCAATCAAGGCAGCTGGCGAATCCAGACTTGGGATGACTTGACTGATGGCAGTGACCTCAGCGGAGAGCGGACTTCAGACCGCTCTTCACTGAAAACGGGTCACAGGAATGCAAGACTAATTGCACTCCTTTGACCCTTAGGAGAAGCCCAGCCTAAAATGCTCAGGCTGGACTTCTCCTTTAGGCTTATCTTGGTCTCATCAGACCACAGGGCATGGTTCCAGTAATCCATGTCCTTGTCTTTAAGAAAGTGTTTGCTGGCTTTTTTGTGCATCATCTTTAGAAGAAGTTTCCTTCTGGGACAACAGCCATGCAGACCAACTTGATGCAGTGTGCGGTGTATGGTCTGAGCACTGAGCACTCATACGTCTATTTCCCAAAGACAACCTCTGGATATGATGCTGAGCACTTGCACTCAACTTCTTTGGTCGACCATGGTGAGGCCTGTTCTGAGTTGATCCTGTCCTGTTAAACCGCTGTATAGTCTTGGCCACCGTGCTGCAGCTCAGTTTCAGGGTTTACGCAATCTTCTTATAGCCAAGGCCATCTTTATGTAGAGCAACACTTATTTTTTTCAGGTCCTCAGAGAGTTCTTTGCCATGAGGTGCCATGTTAAACTTCCAGTGACCAGTATGAGAGAGTGAGAGCGATAACACCAAATTTAACACACCTGCTCCCTATGCACACCTGAGACCGTGTAACACTAATGAGTCACATGACACCGGGTAATTTTCACTTAGGGGTGTACTCACTTTTGTTGACAGTGGTTTATGTTTCAATATTTTTATTAAAGGTTTTCAGTACAATACAAACAAAAGTCTCATTAATGCGGCAAAGTATTACATCAAGCACAATGCACAATGGGCCAACGCACCGGTCAGTTCCGCAGACATGCTGGCGGCAGCGAAACAGGTGCCTTATCTAATAACCCTGGATCACATAGGATCCCATCTGCCGAAGCTGTTACCTCTAGAGTGATATAAATATCCAATCGTGCAGCTAGCACCGCTAAATGAGAGATGTAAAGAAAACAGAGAACAGTGAGGAAAAGAGGAAAGACCCAATAGCAGGGGAAGAGAAAAGAATAGAGAGTAGAAAAAAGTGTAGAAAAAGAGGGAAAGGGGGAGAACTGGGCAGGAGGGGGGGGGAGGGAGCCGTAGTCCTGAATCCTCAAACCCATGCTACCATGGCAACGTTAAACAGCATACGTCCCGGAACCATTAGTTAGATAGACAATCCATGGATCCCAAATTCTATAGAACATTTTCATATTTTCATCCTGTCTTGAGTCAGTGCGGATAACCGTTCGTTCAGCATTAACCATGACATTTTATGTTTAAGCTGGGCTATCGGTAGTGCGGCTGATCTCCAGTTACGAGCTATGGTGATCTTAGCTGAAATAAATATAAAGGTAAGGAGCCTCTGCTGAGGCCTGGAAGCCTCTGCCGCCTTGCCCCCCAAGAGGGCCAGCTTAGGTGATTTCTTCAGGTTCAGTCCTGTGATAGTGTAGACAAAATTAAACACTCTAATCCAAAACCTTCTGACCTTCGGGCATGACCACCAAATATGGTAGGTGGTCCCCACCTGGCCGCATCCCCTAAAACAATGGGACGTAGCTCCCGGAACAAAGGCGGCCAATCTGGCTGGGACCATGTACCACCGCAACAATACCTTGTAATTAGCCTCTATCACCGATGTGTTGGCGAGAGAGCGATATGCCGTCTCAGAGAGCGTGCACCAGTCATCTAGTTCAAAGGATTCCCGAAGGTCCTGCTCCCACTGGATCATATAACTCAACTTCTTCCCTGGACCCCTAAGTAATGTGTAGATGGCTGATAAATGGCCTCTAATTTTGTCATATTGCATACTCAACTGCTCCATGGGAGTCAGGGACCCCAGGTCTCCCCTACGGGCCATACTCTGTACGAAATGCCTTAATTGGGCACATCGAAACTTCTCCGAAGACGGCATATCAAATTTTTCAGTTAGAGCTTGTTCAGAAAGTATACCCCTACGGTCACATAGGTCAGCAATGCGCAATAGCCCTTTATTTGTCCACCAGCTGAACAGTTGAGGAGAGAGGCCCGGGGTGAACTCCTTGTTGTTAAGCAAAGGCGCCAGCGGATTGTGGGGCGATCTGAATTTGTATATTTTTGACAGCCTGTCCCATATAGCCAGAGCCAGGGACAGGGTAGGACACAATATCAGCGGTCTATCTTTCATTGGAAGCCATAATAGCTGTGAAACCTGTGAGGGGCGACAGGAATAAGATTCCATATCCATCCAAATAGCATGTGTGTGGCGTGAATGGTATCTGGTAAGGTGGGCCAGCTGAGCCGCATGATAATATTTCTGCAGATCCGGCAGGCCCAGTCCCCCCTGTTTCCTTATGGTGTACATTGTGCTCCTGTTCACCCTGGGCCTCTTGTGTCCCCAAATAAACCTAAGGATTTCATTTTGCAACATTTGTAGATCCCTATGCAGTAGAGCCACCGGTAGGGTACGGAACAGATACAGTATTCTAGGCAACACATTCATTTTAATAGAGTGTAGTCTGCCGAACCACGATGGAGGGTGTATCTGCCATTTAGCTAGGTCCTCTGTCAGTGTTTTGTAGAGTGGGGGGTAATTCTTCCTGTATAACAACTGGATAGTCGGGGTCAGATTAACACCAAGATATGGCAGTGCCTCCGGCTCCCACTTAAATTGGTATGTGCTCTCTAGAGCCTTCTGTGTGGCCTCCGACAGGGAAAGATTGAGCGCTTTAGATTTGGACTGATTAACTCTCAACCCCGAGATTTCGGAGAAGGGTTGAAGAATCGCATATAGGTTAGGGAGGGAAGTAATTGGTGACGTCAGCGTTAGCAAGAGATCGTCAGCGAACAGTAGGCATTTATGATCCCTATTTCCACACCTAATCCCCTGAACATCCTGACATTCCCTAATCCTAATGGCCAGTGGCTCTATCGCAAGAACAAACAGGAGCGGGGACAGTGGGCAGCCCTGCCTCGTACCCCTTCTAATCGGTAGAGGCGCAGAGGAATATCCCCGCAGCATCAACGATGCTGATGGTGTGTCGTAAAGCGTTCCGAGGAGAGTCAAAAAGCGCTCACCAAAACCATACCTGCGTAGGACAGCAAATAAATATTCCCAAGAAAGGGAGTCAAACGCTTTCTGAATATCCAACGATAGCAGCATTCCCCGTCTAGAACCTCCACCATCCCAGTCCGACTGCACTGCTGATATAAGATTAATTAGCCTGCGGGTCTGATCCGATGCCTGTCTAAGCGGGACAAAGCCGGCCTGGTCAGGGTGGATATAGTTCGGCAGAAAAGTGTTAAGTCTAAATGCTAAGACTTTCGTTAAAATCTTTAGGTCAGTATTGATCAGGGAGATCGGTCGGTAGTTCGCACAGTCCCCGTGATCCTTGCCTGGCTTAGGAATGACACTAAGATAAGCTACATTTTCATGTAGGGGTATCTTGCTTCCCCTCCGAAGCTCATTAAAATAAGAGCACAGGTGAGGAATCAGGACATCCTGGAATTTCCTATAATATTGGCCTGGAAAGCCATCTGGTCCAGGGGCCTTCGAGGGGTGTAGTGACTTAATCGCCATTTTAATCTCCAATTCCGTGAATTCAGCCTCCATCAGATCCGCGTGGGCTCGCGTCAGCTGAGGCAGCGGAACATCACGGAAAAAGAGATCAGCTCTACGAGAATCATACGTAGTCTGTGAGCCATAAAGTTTGGAATAGAATTTGTAAAATTCCTGCAGAATAAGTTCAGGGTTTTGTGTGGAGCGACCCGTAGAAAGCCTCAGTTTAGGTAACGTAGGCGTATGTGGTCGGGGAACCAGTTTCCTGGCTAACATAGTATTCGGTTTGTCACCCATGGTATAGTACCTATGTTTAGTCCAGCCAATATGTTTTTCCGCCTGAGTCGTCAGAGCCAAGTTCAATTCCAGTCTAACATCGTCAATCGTATGTCTAATGTCGCAGAGCGGGTGAGCATGTTGTTCCCGCAGCAGCTGGTCCAATTTGGTTTCCAGTTGTCGAATCGCATGGTCACGAGCTTGTTTTTGCCTAGAGCCTATTTGTATCATAATGCCCCTAATCGTGGCTTTGTGAGCCGCCCAATTAATCGCGGGTGATGTGTCCGAGGATTTATTACCCGCAAAAAACTGTTGTAATGCTTTGTCTATTTCAGCGCACAAAACTGGGTCCTTTAACAGACTAGAATTCAAACGCCACGGGGCTGGGGAAGCTTTGGACCACAACCCAGTCAATGACATCTTGATCGGAGAATGATCCGACCAGGGGGTGGATAGTATCGATACCGACGTTAGATACGGGAGCAGAGGTGTGCGGACCAGAATATGGTCTATCCTGGAATATGTATGGTGCACCTGCGAAAAATGCGTATAATCTCTAGTCGTGGGATTGGACTCCCTCCATGCGTCAATTAAATCATAGAGATGTAAAAGTCTAGCCACCCTATTACTCCCAGTCAGCGGTCTCTTGAAAGTGGGTCTGTCAGGGTTGGATTTATCCATAACTCTGTCCAGCGGGATATTGCTGTCCCCCCCCAAAATCACTTGTCCCTGGACCTTGGGCATCAATGTCCGCAACATCTTGCTAAAAAAGTCCACCTGTCCTGAATTTGGAGCATAATAAGATACAAAGGATACAAGTTGGTCATGGATACGTCCCACGGCCATGATGTATCTGCCACCCTTATCCTTAATTATGGTGATGGGCGTAAAAGGGGTACGTCTAGAAAAAGCTATAGCTACCCCCTCCTTTTTATCGGGTCCATTAGCTAGGTAAAACTGCGGGTATTTAACATTAAGGTAACGTGGACCTGACGTCTTAGAAAAATGTATTTCTTGTAGTAGTAATATATCTACTTTCTGTTTGTGATAAAATTTAAAGGCTTTAGTCCTTTTAATTGGGGAATTAAAGCCATGGACATTATGTGTGATCATCGAAAAGTCGGACGAATACGACTTAGCCATCGTGGTAGGGCAGAGCACTCTTACCTTGTAGCATCATGAGGGCGGGCATAGCCTCCAATACATGGGATTCCCATTCCACAAGCTTCCAGTACCAGCGTGTGTAAGTTAGGGTCAGGACTACAGCTCGGGGAAGATAGGGGGTTGAAAGAGAGAGGAAAAAGAGAAGAAACAGAGAATTAGTTAACATAAAAGACAAGGGCCGTAGGCCCGCAAACTTATACCAGTAGACTTGTGTAAACCGTATAACAATGTGGGAAATAATCCCTGCCGGATGGAATGTCCTTTCCGGAAATGGCAAGGGTACCCCTCTCCGAAGAGAGAAGGTAGTCTTGCAAAGGAGCAGCATGGATTTCCGATCCGGCCCAAATGGCCCTTGCTCCAAAGCATGCCAGCAGGGCGGATTCAGGTCTCGCATACTGTCGGACAGTAAGTTACACTAGCTTCGCGAGTCATCCTACCCCGAGAGTAACAGCCCCAGGGCAAGCAGGCACCCAATGGCCCTCCCCCCGCCCCAGCACCCTCCCCCCCGGGGGAGGCCCTACGGGCCCCACCATAGGACAGACCCCGCACCCCCATGTTATTCAGAAACAGAGTTCAAACATCAAACCACGAGGACGCTGTAAAACATGTCCAAAAAGAGAGAGTAATAATAAAAAAAAAACACATTAACTTCAAGTCAGTCATGGAAGAACCGTTTCGGGTGGAATGAACCCAAAAAATAGGAAACTGCACTATGGTTGTGCTAACAGGGTGACTACGCAGTCGCGCAGGCACAGATGGACTCAGGTGTGTCCCTCAGGTCAAAAAATAGTAGTATCTCTTCTGCTGCAAGTGGTAAGTCCAGGATTTCAAGGAGGGCATAAAAGTGCATTCTCAGGACTTCTGGTCTTCCGGAGGGTTCCTCTAGGCGGGTTCCGCTTACGCTCTGTCCAAAGTGGGGAGAGTGAGCGGTGTGCTGGAATCGGAGGAGAGGAGGCTGATGAGTCTCTCGAGATAATGCCCAAACTAAGTAGTAATTCTTCGCCCTCCGGCAATGTGGAAAATGAGTAGGATTTGCCATTATAGGTGAAAGATAATCTGAAGGGGAAGGCCCACCGATATCTGATCTGCTGGTTGATGAGATGTTGTAGCAGGGGTTTCAAATTTCTACGCTTTTGCACCGTAGAAGGAGCAAGGTCAGTAAATAACTGAATAGACGACCCACAGAGAGTCAAGTCCTGCCGACTGCGGGCAGCAAGCATCAACTTCTCCTTGGTCTGGTAGTAATGTGGTTTAACAATAACATCACGAGGCAGGCCATCAGATCTAGGGGCAGTAAGGGCCCTATGGATGCGGTCAATTTCCATGTGATGCGGTGCTATGTCTGGGATCAAGTCCTTCATTAACTCCTGCATTGCCCCTTCCAGATCGGTATGCGTTTCGGGCAGGCCGCGAACACGCACATTGTATCTACGAGAGCGATTTTCCAAGTCCTCGATTTTTGTAAGGGCATCCTCCAGCCTGTCCTGGAGGTCTGTGAGCATATGGGTATTCTGGTTAACCCTTTTAACAGTGCCTTCAACTTTAGCTTCAACAATGTCAAATCTCTCACCAATACTGTGAATGTCCCTCTTAAGATCAGTGGTAATCAAAGTGCAGGCCTTAGAAAGCTCCTGTTGTAGCATCATGGAGAACCGAGCTAGTAACACTGTGTCCCCGGAGTAATAAGCTGGCTGGGGTGCTATGGAAGCAGAGCTAAGCTGACTAGACATGGCCTCTGCCAGTTCGGCCATATTTTTATCCATAGAGGATCCAGGGGAGCCCACCAGTTCCTGTGCATCGTCATCTATGGCCGGGGAAGGGGGATGCGAACGGGACTCACCCTGCTGATCTTCCTCCATGTCCCCGGAAGATTGTGACGAGAACGGATCCCTGGGGAGTTTCAGGGGAGTTCTGCTGGCTCCATCCCTCAGGAAGGCTGCAGCTCCGGCTGGGCCTCGCGTGTCTCGGCGTCCCGGCGCCATCTTGGAATGCGGCCTGCGCTCAGGAGAGGACCCGGACCCCCCGGTGAATTGCAGGGCTTTACGCTGACCTCTTTTCGGCTGGCCCCGAGCCCGCCTGTTCATCACCCTCACCGGAGCTTCCCTCTGCCGTTTTCGTCGCCGCTGTCCCGCTGGCTGCGCTTAATATTGCTGTATTTGGGCCGGATCGTGCGGAGCTCTCTCAGAGCACGTCTGCGTCCGAGATCCCGCGCATGCGCACTCGTTGACAGTGGTTTAGACATTAACGGCTGTGTGTTGAGTTATTTTGAGGGGACAGCAAATTTACACTGTTATACAAGCTTTACGCTCACTACTTTACATGGTAGCAAAGTGTCATTTCTTCAGTGTTGTCACATGAAAAGATATAATAAAATATTTTAAAAAATGCGAGGGGTGTACTCACTTTTGTTGCATATTACCTTTTGTTATTCTGAAGAAATTCAGTGTACAGAAAACTACAGGTAGCCATATTGCAATGTATTCTCAGGAAATTCCATTGGCTGTAGATTAAAAAAGGAAAGGTAATTTTTTAATAACATTCAATTACAAAATGACTTGTCTCGCTATCATATGCGCTATATAATTTTTTTTTTATATGCTATTTTTTTTCCCCACGAAAGTGGAGTTACCCTTTAACTAATCTGTATTATGATTGGTCTGACACACATGCAGATAATTGTATGGTGCTTCAACAATTATTGATACATCTCCTCCATGGATGATCAAATTGCCAGCATTGAAGTTAATTGAAAGTTCACTAAATCAATTGAAACAAGAATTTGTGGTTTACGATCCTTTTCATTGTGATCATTTTGGTCACATTGAATAATCAATTCAGTTATCATATTGATTCATGTGTGGCTATTTTAATAAGAACATTTCTGTTTCAGAGTTTTTTTTATATTTTCTACAAGCTGATTAATAGTCAGTATAGGCAAACCATTTTCCTGAGTGAAAAGTGGCATCTTATTTTGCAAATATAGGTTCTTGAAGGTCCACTGTCATAGCTGAAGTGAGAACAGCTGGGCAGGAGCATACTACCATGCAGCTTCTCCAGAAGACCCAGCTACTGTGGGCAGACCCTTCCCAATTGCTACCTGTTTTACTCAAATGATTCTTAAGAATGAGCTTTGAGCTTGGGTTAAAAATGAGTTTGGCCCAAACCCAGCCAGATAGCAGTTTGGTGAACAGGCAAACAAACTGGCTACACAGCCTAAGTGGCCAGTAAAGGGGGAATGGCAGCAAACATATGCACCACATAAGCCATACCAGGCAATACGGGCTCAACATTGGGAGAGTACTTTGACACCTCTCCTTGCAAGGCACCTTGTCCTTATTGTAATAAGAACAATGTCTTCATCCCCACATCCTTTCCCCTAAAAGGGATGTTTGAGTCTGCAGCAGGGGACTTATCAGATTGTGAAAGCCCCTCTTAGAATAAGTTGGCCCCCAGAATTCTCTCCCCCCGAGGTGAATAAACACATAGCACTCTTTTTTCCTTACTCAAAAAAAAAAAAAGATATAAAAAAAAATGAAACGAAAGAAAAAAACACGCACACTGTTGAAAAAGTCCTTCAGTTTAAAAGGTCTATCACATCGCCCAGTGATGTAGATCAATGTTAATCATATTAAGTGATGCCCAATGATGTTGAACCCCCAACTCAACAATCTGTAGCACCCGACGATCTTCATCCGCTGCTACTCTATGCAAATGATAGATGCCCAGCATTGATGTAATGTAAAATCAATGGTGGGGATCCTAGATTATCTAATTGGCCAAATATGGGGGGGGGTGACAGATGTAGGGGGTGACAGATGTAGGAAGCAGGGGTGCATAGTGTCCATTAAAGCTTCATAAAAGACACTGTTCCAAGCATGCAGCATAGATTTTTTTCGTTGAACCCTAAACGAAAAAAAAAAATGGAGGAGCTTGGAAGGAGCTTGGGAGGAGCTCAATGTACTAATTATCCAATGGAAGTACAGCAATTGCTCCATTGAGTTATTATGTTTTTGCAGGGGGACTTCCCATTTGTCAGCACACTGGTCAGCACTCACAGCCATTGGCTGCGATCGCTGATCGGATGCTGATCAGATGCGTGTTTTTCAGTATGCCCTTTCGACAGCAGCTGGCCGTTTGGCCGCACGGGCCAAATGTCCAAAGGTTTCTGTTAAACTGGCTGATACTGGCCAATATTCGGTCCGTGTGTACCAGCCTTTATATTGTCTTTGAAATTAGGTTCAGGTATATGCAAAATTCACCACTTCATCTTACAATTTTTTTCCAAGAATATTTGCACCTACATTCACTGTGGTTGATTTGCTAAAACTGGAGAGTGCAAAATCTGGTGGAGCTGTGCATAGAAACCAATCAATGCGCCTAGCCCGTTCCATGGTTCCCGCGACTTTGTGGCCACACACGGCACCCGCATGGCTCGGTAAGATAACCTGCCCGCACAGCTTACCTTTTACAGAGCCTCTGGTAACCCGCACAAGGTTCCACAGTGCTGCCCGCTATAAAAATAAGGCTAAAAATTCCAAAGATGTCGACTAAACTTCAACTTGATAAAGCACGTCTTGGCCTTGACAGAATCTGCAGAGAAAATGTTATGTAAATCTAGTCATACATTTTACCTCAAAGCCAACATTATTTAACAACATTATTTATTATTATTATTTCAACATTATTTGAATCACCTATCTCTCCTAATCCTGCAATAGCACTTTTAAACTTAAAATCGGCTTCTCTTTCCCTATGTCAGTTTAAGCTCTTACTACAGATCACTACAGCTGAAAAGCAAACAATCGCCAAGCCTGGAAATCCCCAACCCTGATATTAGCCGAAACCAAGCAAAGGAATCAATCAAGCAATGATTCATGGCAAAATAGAGGCTATGACTTGTGATAAAGTATTTAACTTTAAGACAATATGGCAACCTTGGGTGACACACTTTTTGCCTTCTAATTTTGATGTGTTCCTAATGCCTTGGTAATTTTACCTTTGTGTTCTCATTATTTATATGCATATCGTGTGACTGGGATCACACGTTACCCCGGGGATCTTTACTTTCATTCCCCCCTTTCTTCTTTCCTCTTTCACCTCCCTTCTCACGATTTCCTTTCTATTATTAAACTCAATTATCCTTTCCCTTCTTTCTTCTTGTCTGACTCAGGTGGTAGAACCTTTCTTTACTTACTTTAGTTACACTGTATTATTAATATGAGCTTCAATAAGTTTTAAGATATAGATGGTATTCCTACGCTCATCTAAAGTTAAACTTTTTAATAGTTAATACCAATACTTAAACTGAGGCTATGTTATGATTTTTCTTGCTCATATTTGATTTTAACCTCTTCTGAATTGAATAAAATATAAAAGTGTTCCTTAAGACATTAGACCAGGGATATGCAATTAATGGACCTCCAGCTGTTGCAGAACTACAAGTCTCATGCGGCACAGAAAGACTCTGACAGCCACAAGCATGACACCCAGAGGCAAAGGAATGATGGGACTTGTAGTTTTGCAACAGTTGGAGGTACGCTAATTGTATATTCTTGCATTAAACATTTGATTAGGTTAAGTTATATGCCATCTCCAGTTAAACTTTGAAACTACAATAACCTATTGTAACTTCATATGTTATTTTTCTGCTACTGCATTTGTACTTATTTGTATTTATCTATGCAATTTGTTAAACTTCAATAAACAAATTTGACAAGGAAGGCTTCAGCTTGTTCAATTAAGCTTTGACAAAAAAACTGAAAGCTGATCTTTCTGTTCTTGAATATACTATATACTGTATACTGTATAAGAGCCACAGATTACAGTTGGAGGACCTTTTCTCAATGAGCCACAAAGAAAACAGAGTACTGTAGTTGTGTATTTCCCAAACTTTGGTTATGAGTTCCACCCTTTACCATGTATATCACCACATCTTGACTAATCCTCTTGTATCAACCCTCTAGAATAGAATTTGTTTACATTCAACCACGTTTCAGAATAGCTGTATTTTTTTCAATCTCTGTAAAGTATGCAAGCCTTTAAATCACTTTTAAAGAAGGGCCGTAGATCATTTTTTTTCCTGAGGGGGAGGGGGGTTCAGGTCTTTCATACTTAAAGACATCATTTACACTTTTAAGTTGGGGGAGGTGCGGTAATAACATGTGACAGCAGAGTGGGGCCATGAGGCTTTGCAATGCAGCACAGCAAAAATGATCCCCATTCTACTGAATAGAACGTAATGCATGCAGTTGTGGTGTGGTAGTGTACTCATTATTAGTACAGCAAGCTCCTCCTAAGCTCCCTGTTTTTTTTTTTTCGTTCAGCCCGCTGGGTTGAACTAAAAAAAAACTTACCGTGTGAACCAGGCTTTAGCTCTTATTTATATTCAAGTAATAATGCTTACCTGTAGGTACAGTGAATATCTCCTAAACATGTGGTGTTTAGAAGATATTCACATGGAAAGCAGCCAGTGATGTCACCGGTGCATACGCTTGGATGGCATACCACTTGGTTGTACTTCTCCTGGGGAGGAGTGCAGGTCATTCTGTAATTTTGCGACTCATTTTTAGCTGACAGCCATCTATAGCCCGCTGTCAGCTGACATCGCTCAGCAGGTCCAGGCTGTGGACAAAATGATGCTAAAACAGCATTGATATTGTACAGGATTCCTGTCCATGCAGATCTGATATATACACAGCTCTTCCAGACAGCACAGCCAAGTGGATAACTGAAGGAGTTGGAGCATTTAATGAGAGCGCACGGATATTGGGACGGACAAACTAAACAGCTTCATCCGATTAACATCTGTGTCCTGGTCATCTGCAAGCTTAAAAGCCTAGGCTGGTTTAAGGCACTTGCCTTTAATACTTGCCATTTGGTAAGCCGAATCAACGGCTACGGTGATCGGGCACTTTTTTTTGTTTGTGCATGCACACTGTGGTGTTCATTAACCAGTGACTATAGCATTTATATTTCTTTGATCTTTTTGGCATCATGTGGTTTTTATGGACTCAATTGTACGAAATTTTATAGCGCAGCTTTTTTATTCCTATTGATATCCTGTGTTATCACGCTGTATGCTGCTGCTGTTTGTGGCTTGCTTTGTTGTTATTGTTCCAGCGCAGTCACACCCCCCCCTTTCTTCCAGGCTGTGGAAAGATCCTAACTTTAAAGTCAGGATTCACCCAGATGCCTTGACCAGTAGATCACGCAGCCTCTCAGTGAGCCGCAAGGACCCCGAGCCAGCCGCTCCTGCTCCCTCCACAGGCTGGCATTCCAGTGAGTGTGGGGAAGGGGAGCCAGGGACTGACAGTCACCACTCTTTGCTCACCAAAAGCTGAGAACTGAGTGATCAGTGGTCTTTAATTGCTCTGTTGTTGGTCTTAGAAGCAGCTGGGGACAGATGCAATTTAAAAAAAAAATCTCTTTTAAAGAAAAAAAAAAACCCGCTCCCTCCTAAGAACCCTCCCTCCCAAAGCAAAGATTCCCACTGTAAAATATCTCCCTCCCTCAAATATACCCCCGAAAATTAAAATGTCTCTCTCAGTCAACACCCTCTCCCCCAGCAAAGATTTCTAATTATGAAGAAAATCTCCCTTTATCCAATCAAACTTCCTCCCAGAAGCAAATCCCTGTCATTAACCACCCCCTGTAAAATTATCTACAAGAAATTCCCTCCTTCTCCAAAAGCAAACCCACCCCCCTTTCCTTAACCAATATAAACTCCCCCAGGCTGGAATTCTCACTTCTTCCTTCCCAAAATAGAACGTTCATGCCTCCCCATTTACCAGACCTCAGATTCAGCACGGAAAAAACTCCTGCATCTCCAATCTCCCTTCGGCTGTGTGATATGATACCTCGAGGAGGAGTCTAGGAGTTCCCTCAACCATGCGCTGTCAATTGCCAGCATCTGAGACCATGCAGTAATTTCATGCTTTTCAGGGGCACCTCTAATTAAACTGAGGCGATGGGGCACAATAGAAGCTGGGAAGCTATAATGGGTTTAACATTTTTTTTTAATTTATATGTTTTAAAATATATTTTACATTTTTTATTATATAACTTGGGTATTGAAATAGAACTGTAATGCAGTACAAAGGATTCCCCAAATACTATGGGTTTGCTAAAGAGCCAGCAAAGCAGAAATGCCCTGCCTGGAGGCATAGTTTGTTGGATTTCCCTCAAAAATAACTATCTGATAAGGGATGAGTCACTCCTCTGACTTGTTCATTTGCTTGAGCTAACTACAGCTTGATCTGTTTGTGCTCCGTAAACAACTGTCTATTTACAACAGAGCAGTTGACAAGTGAGTAGACATTTTTAATAGGAAGTTCTATATACTGTAAAATGTTGTAGATGCACCCTGTTTTAGAATACATGCAAACCCTAACTGGGTTACATTTAGCTTGCAGACACACTGTACATCATAATCGGTTGTCAAGCTTTTTCTTTTAGAAAATAGTACAGCTACATCTGGCTGCACATCATTGCTATGGTCCTAATAATGACAAAGGTAGACCATAATTGCATAATGTGTGACAGAAAAGTCATTTAAAGTCTCAACTAGCCGTGTGTGTTTAACAGTGTGACAACACAGCAGCACAATTAGGAGACAGTTGTCACCTATAACAGGAAGTGCCTGAAGATGGATCTTCATGGCCGGATCACCTGGTATTATTTTAATATAAGCTTTAGATTTGATAAAATTGAAAAAATGACTTTTTAAATTATATTACCATATTAAATGTTATCAGACTTGACTTTAGATCTGATTCAAAGTATATGGAAACCATAAATATTTTTTTAAGATTTTTCAGTATGTTGCATCATTTCTTACTGTATACTGCTTCCTTAAATATTTTTTAGATCTATTGCAAAGTTTTTTGCCTGGAGATCCTGCCAGTAACAACAGTTCCTATTGCAGGCTGACAATACTAAGTAGCAGCAGCGTTACCAGCCTACCATGCCGGCTCCTCAGTTGTACTTTATTAGAACCATGTGCAAGAGTTATGTGGAAAAACACATACACAAAATGAAACACATACAAATACAGAGTATCCACTTTAAATACTGAAATAAATGCAGTTTGTGCTGCAGAGACGGTATTCCTCGATGTGTACAATCTGCTGTAATTTCATTGCGCAAACTAGCAAAAACAGACATGCCAAAAGGTCTCTTTTTAATAAACAACATAATCTGTAGGAAATAATGCTAGTCAAGGCTTGTTTTCCTGACCTGGGGCCTCATTCCAACCTGTTGCAACCAGCTATACAGAGTCTATAGGGACACCCCCGTGCAGGAGGCCCCATAGAGGAAAGAAATCTTTACATTTTGTTTAACTGGGATACCTGCCAGTGGCTAAGTTCAAAGTGCAGTTTCCAGTAATTTGCTATTACTACTCTGTGTGTTTGATAGGCCAGGACAGAAGCATGCAACCTGAAGTAATATTTCCTGATTCCTGTCATATTTTGAGATGTGAATGAAGATTGCTATGGGACCTAGCTGTGAAGTCGTTCTTCAATTCACTGTCTGTTTCCAGCTTTGTCAGGTTTTGTTCCTTTTGCCTACACATGCATTTTTTTTTAGGAGAGTTATACATTATCTGATTTGTGTTAGCATTGTGACTTATCCAAGCATTGTTAGAAGTAATTGATAAGCAGCAAAGTTCAACAAAAGTCTATAGTATTGGGCAGTTAAAGAGAGAATAAAAACTGATGGATTTTACTTCCTCTTATTCCCCTGCAAAGTAAAATCATAATGGGCTAGTATGCATCGCTAATATGCATCCATTATGTTGCACTTACCTGCAAATAAAGCATGGGATTTCCGTGATGTACCCGCTGGTGGTCACATCCATATTCATCCCCTCTTCCTTCCGGGGCCTTGGACTCCAGCTCTGTGACTGGCCAGAGTCGTGTGATGTCATTCCCGCACATGCACATGGGAGCTGACGGTCATGACAGGGGCCCTATAAAAACGTCACAATCGTGCCATTTCTTTAGTGCGCAATGCCATGACATTGGCGCAAGCGTATATGGTAAATATCTCCTAAACCTTATAAGTTTAGGTGATATTTCTAGTTCCTACAGGTAAGCCTTATTCTAGTCTTACCTATAGGTAAAAGTGGTGTGTTATGCCACGTACACACGACCGGACTTTCCGGCAGAATAGGTCTGATGGAATCATTCCGTCGGATAGTCCAATAGTGTGTGGGATAGTTCGATTGTTTTTCTTTAAAAAATTCAGATGGACCTAGAAATAGAATGTTTCAGATCTGTCCGACAGACTCAATTCCTATCGTGAAGACCGTTTGTCTGTATGCTGGTCTGATGGACCAAATATGACGCAAGGGCAATTGGCTATTGGCTAGTGAACTTCCTTTTCTAGTCCCGTCGTACGTCATCATGTTCAAACCAAATGGACTTTCTGTTGTAACTCTGTCGAAAGTCCGGCGGAAAGACCGTCAAACTTTTTCTGCTGGAAAGTCCGGTCGTGTGTACACGGCATAAGGGTTTACAACCACCTTAAATTAGGTCATTGACTTTGAGCTTATATGATCATGTCTCATATTAGGTCAATGATGTCATAAGCATCTCTGCCCCTTTGTGAATGTCACCTGTGGGGCTTAATGGGCAGGTTAGAGGCATGCCCCAGACATGTTATTTAAAGTGGTTGTAAACCCTTACAGACAACTTTTTGCTACAGGTAAACCTATAATAAGGATACCTTCTAAACCTGCACAGTTTAGGAGATATCCCCTGTATCAGCACATGCGCAATGAAGCAAACTGAAGCAGTGGCACGTAAGTGCCATTTGCTTCAGTGAGTGTACCATTACCGGCGACTCCCATACACATACGTGGGGGGTGACGTCTTTGCATTTCTGGCCAATCGCAGCGCTTGAGCCGTGGTACCCGGAAGTAACTGGGAGTGATGTCACCGGCCAGTGCTGTGTACGGGTACCACAGCGAGGGCTTCGATCTCAGGTGAGTATTACATAATGAGCTAGTATGCTATGCATACTAGCTCATTATGCCTTTGTCTTGCAGGTGTTAGTGGGTTTACAACCACTTTAAGTACATTTTGCACATTAATCCTGCTCTTTAATCATTAAAATTACTGCTTCCAAATAGTTTTTTCAGATTCAGATTTAGCACCTAAATTCCAGTAATGTTTGGTGAACCTGCCCTGAAAGCAGGTGTGTTTGGTCACTAATTATCACCAAACTTTAGGGAGAGAAAAGAGAAGTCAGAGGACATATTTTTATTGTAGACCATGGTTTTCCAACTTTAGTAAGTTGTGTATTACCTGAACAAAATGATAAAAGTCCATAGCTGACGATGCAATTGACTGCATAGACCATGGACTTTATGGGCACCAACACAACTACAGTTATGTAAAAAAATAAACTAAAAAGTATTACGGTAAAAAATTCATCATAAAATCTTATAAGCAAAATGTCACAGAAACGCTTCCCCCCTTCCGCTTGAGTGCTTCTGTCATATACTGCTTCCTCCAGTCTGAATATAGATAGTAGATATTATGGCCACATATTACAACCAAGAACAAGGCAGCACTCGTTTTGGCTGTAAAGCTGGAACATGCCTATTTGAACAAAGGCACACAGAGATAAATACTCAGGGGACAATCACCCTTCTTTGCATAATGAAACAGGACGGGGTAGCCTTTGCCTCCACCAGTAGCATTACACAGGTGTATTCAAACTTCTCATAAGTAGACTGTCTTTGGAAGGGGCTGCTGGAGAAATCCTCCCTTCTCCTCTGACAGATAATCTACAGAGACATATACATCCCATAATAGGTTGCTCCCAAGGCAGACACAAATAATAGACCAATGAGATACAGCCACACCTCAAATGATCTAGTAAAGTGTCTACAACAGTATATGAGACAATATACTATATATATATATATATATATATATATATATATATATATATATATATATATATATATATATATCAAGTGTGGTTGTACAGTGAGTCTGACTAGTGAAGATCAGACTGGGGTTTTCGGTCACCCTGTGCCCCTAATAGACACACGGTGACTTATACATAGGAGGGTAGAGGTAGCTGAACAAGGAAATTCCAGTGCTCTCCAAGGTAAGCTGGGTTCCACAAGCCCCCTGCCCAAAGTGACTCCTGTCACATAAAACACATATATACAAAATAAGTTACTAATGGTCACAAGATTCACAAAAATCACGCACAGGTGTACTCATCTCAGCCAAAGGGAAGTAAGGTTGTCACTTTCCAGGAAGAATTGGCGTGTATAGACGTAGCTTATTGATGAAGTTCAACATGTTTTGTGGCAGAAAAACTTCCTCAGGAGCTTGAATGTATACTATAAATAAATAAAAATACATAATGAAACACTGGTAAAAAAACATGTGGTGAATACATATGTTTAAAGTAGAGAAAAAGAAAAAAATATCGAGCTAACCTAAAAAGAGAAAATAAGTATATAAACCAGCAGCTACATAAGAATATAACCAAATCCCTAAATACAACTAACACAATATAATGTAGCGCTAAAATATACTTGTGAAGAACATATGTGACAAATATAGGAACAATAAAGTCCAAATATTAAGTGAATAGAAAGAGTCTTTCAAATCCTTGTAGGACATAAAATGTGATTTTGCACACAATGTGAAGACTGGAAAGTGATCTTGAAGACTTTCAAAAGTAGTGAATTCTAAATAAAAGTGGACAAGGTGGGTACTCTTACCGAAACCAAAAGGTTAAGCATGCATGTAGAAGTGGATGGATCTCCACGGAGCTGTCAGCCAGTGAAGTAACTGTAAACTCTCTTGGTCCAAGGAGGAATAATCTGTGACGTCTCCAGAACTCCCACTTCTCCAAGGTACGAAGGGAATGGACTTAAAGAAAACGTGACTCCAGCAACGACCAAAGATGATGGAAAAATCAAATCCCATACAGGAAATCATATAGAGAACAAAAAAGAAAAACACAGCTTCCCATAGTGTAGATGAAAAATGACAGATGGCTGTTTATTGGCATAAAATCAGCAAAACGCAGGATAAAAAAATTATTTCTCAAAAATAAAATCGTGATCACATAAAAACAAGCAATGCAGGGAACATGACTACCACGCCCTATGCGTTTCGTCCCATAGGACTTCAACAGGGGCATATGTTTAACGTAGTAATATCCATTTTTCCAATTGGTGCTAGGACCAAAACCGCATTTGGCCAAAGACAAAGTGATGCACTTTGCAAAGTTTATTCAGAAACAGCTGTCCTCTCTATTTGCAGTGCTGCTGTCTTGGTGTCAGAGAAATCTTTACTAAAGTCTACATAGCATGTCCAGCAGCAAATTTTGATAGTAGGTACCAAGGCAAACAGAGAACCTCCCTGCCCGAGAAATAATATGGAAAGCGAATGGTAAAAGTTCCAAAAAAGAAAAATATGTTCAAATAGATTAGTAAAGCTAAGAGATTTTTTAACCATGGAGGATGATGTATAGCTAAAGAAAATTAAATACTTATTGGGAAAGTCTGTGGAGGTCTACACCTTGGAAAGTCAACCGATAAATTGGAGATCAAGGAGTGTGACAGTCAACCCTGAGGAGATCCATCATCTGCTGCGAATTTGCTTCTGTGGGCCTTCTGAGCCCCTCTGAGCCTTCATGACACATTGCTATATGGTATTTGTGTCCATCCTCTCTGGTAAGAGTACCTACCTCTTTCAGTGAATACCCTGTAGATGATTACAAGTTTTCCTGTGGTCTTGGTTACCGGAATATCTGAACCTTCAGTTTTCAAAATTGATATCAGTGGACATTTTATAGTTACAAGTTTAGAGACTATTTGTTACTGTTACATTATTTGATTTTTGCTTAATGATTTCACTTTAGCATACCCGAGCATTCATTTTGAGCTTGGAGTTTAATACTCACTTTGTGTGTTATCACTTAAGAGAATTTTTCATGATTAATCCCATCTGGGATAAGAATCACTTATCTTAGTAATTTTATACACACGTATATCCTTGTACTGGTTTATCTAGCGCTGCACTTTTTGTTATATTATTATTTGGAATTGGTTTGTTTGTGTGTCAGCTGCTTAGCTGTGTCATTCACAGAGTACAAAATTGTGTACGGTTGTATGGTAGCACAGTGTTTTCCCTTTTCTTTTTTATACACTTATATAATGAGGAAAGACTCAATGGACAACTTGGTCTTCACCTACTCTCATTCGTCTATGTTTCTAAAGTTAGAAAAAGATCTCCAGAAAAAGCCTCACCTATACAGCTGTCTCCAGAACATTAGAAAACTTCTCCTCACCCCCTTTTCCATTGAAAACCATACAATTATGAAATTCCTATCAAAACAATGACGCCTAAACAAAAAATACACGGATGGGTTTGTTATGATGCCCTATCACAGATAGCTATGGCCCTGACAGAAGCCTCATTGTGCTGAATTTCAGTATGAAAAGATAATTGTATAGTTTTGCACCAAGGCAACATCAGATATTGTTCACAGAATGCTGGATATATTCTTTACAAAATGGGGGGGGGGGGGGTGCAAAAATTGTACACACTAAACACAGGACAGTAATTGCACATTGTGTATTACAAAGCTAGATAGCAGAAATGTTTGATTTTTTCTGAAAGTATGTATTTTTTAGTGAATGAAGTGTGAATGAATAGTGAATGAGCAGAAAGTTTTTCTTTTGTTTACTGCATTGATTGCATTTTTCTTTTTCTTTTTTTTTTTTTTTACAATTAAACAGGAGAACGCATGCCCCATGATAGGGCCACCTGTTTCACAATTTACAAATCTTAAACTGTAATGACATTGATCGTGTAAACTAAGGTAAAGAAGCAAAATGTATCTAGGCAAATAAAGCCAAGAAGAATCTGTTTCCTAATGCGTGCGCTTCAAAGAAACATGTTTAATCAAGAGACCTTGGTTCATGCCCTTGGGAAGAAATACACTAATAAAAAATGCTATATACATTTGCTGAATGTCAGAATCTGCTATTGCCTGAACAAATGCTTGTAGTTTGAAAAGCTAGATGAAGGATATTAGGATTTTATCTAATAAAAAGATTGCTAGAGGCCAATGTCAATATTTTGATCACTTTCTTTACTTACTGTAAAGTTCCTTAACTGAGAAATACCTTAATGCCAAAGGCACAGGTTGTGCTTCATAATACTCTTTGGTTTATATACTAATGGTAATAGCCATTTAAAGAGATTAACCTATCCTTGTTTACATTATCTGTATATATACAGTATATATATATATATATATATATATATATATATATATATATATATATATATATATATATATACACAGTATCTCACTCACAAGAGTGAGTATACCCCTCACATTTTTGTGAGTGTACAGTTTGTATAACAGTGTAAATTTGCTGTTCCCTCAAAATAACTCAACACGCAGCCATTAATGTGCAAACCGCTGGCATAGGCGTATTTTAAATGATAGAGACAGAATATCAACCAAAAATCCAGAAAAAAAGACATGATACAAATGTTATAAATTGAGTTGCAGTAAAATAAGTGTTCAATCCCCTACCAACCAACAATAATTCTGGCTTCCACAGACTGTCTACAGTATGTGCTCATGTGGTACACAGATTAATCCTGTCAATTTTGGAAGGTGCTCCTAATGACAACCCGTTATGTGTATAAAATACACCTGTCCACAGAATCTCTTTCTTTCTTTCATTCATTCAAACCTCACCATCATGGGCAAATCTTAAGAGCTGTCAAAGGACGTCAGGGACAAGATTGTAGACCTGCACAAGGCTGGAATGGGCTACAAGAACATCAGCAAGAAGCTTGGTGAGAAGGAGACAACTGTTGGAGTATTTCTTCGCAAATGGAAGAAATACAAAATAACCATGAAACACCCTCGGTATGCAGGTCCATGCAAGATTTCACCTCATGGGGTAAGGATGATCATGAGAAAAGTGAAGGATCAGCCCAGAACTAAACAGAAGAAGCTTGTAAATGATCTCAAGGTATTTGGGAGCACAATCCCCAAACAAGCAATTGGTAACACAATACGCCACCATGAATTTAAATCCTGCAGCACTCGCAAGGTCCCTCTCCTCAAGAAGGCATGTGTACAGGCTCCTTGGAAGTTTTCCAATGAACATCTAAATGATTCCGAGAAGGATTGGGAGAAAGTGCTGTGGTCAGATGAGCCCAAAATTGAGTTATTTGGCATTGACTCAACTCATGTTTGGAGGAAGAAAAATGCTGACTATGACCCTAACAACACTCTTACTATAGTCAAGCACAGAGGTGGAAACATTATGCTTTGGGGCTGGTTTTATGCTAAAGGTACAGGCTGACTATGCTGCATTGAGAGATATTGTATAATCTTGGATGAGAACCTTCTTCCCTCAATCGAAACACTGAAGATGAGTCGTGGATAGGTCAAACAGCATGTCAATGACTAAAAACATACCACTAAGGCAACACAGGAGTGGCTCAAGAAGAAGCCTAAGACAAAGAGTGGGCTAGCCAGTCTCCAGACTGGAGTTACCAAGCCACAGCCAAGAGTATTAAGTATTTAGAGAAGATCTGTGAAGAAGAGTGGACCAAAATCCCTTCTGAGATGTGTGCAAACCTGGTAACCAACTAGGTCTATGTCTTCCCTGTTTATACTAGGTCTATGTCTTACCTCTGTGCTTGTCAACAAGGGTTTCTCCACCAAGTACTTAAACATGTTTTGCTTGGGGATCAAATACTTATTTTACTCACTGAACTGCAACAAAATTTATAACATTTGCATCATGTGTTTTTTTTTTCTGGATTTTTGGTTGATATTCTGTCTCTATCGTTTAAAATACACCTATAAAAAAAATGATAGATCTTAATTTCTTCGTAAAAGGGCAAACTTACAAAATCTGCAGGGGATCAAATACTTTTTTCACCATTGTGTATATGAAACATGCAAAAATGTATGTCAAAGAGTAGCATTAAATATATGTATTTTCTTAGATAACCTCTACAGTCTATATTCCAGGGTGTCGTAGGACTTATACCGCGTACACACGTAGCGGACTATACGGCGGACTTAGTCCGGTGGACTTCCCGTCGGACTGTCTGCCGGACTTTCTGAACGGGCTACTTGCCCACACACGGCACTTTTTCAGCGGACTAATACGGCGTACTAAGTCCGCCAGACTATCCGCCGTACTTTTGAAATGAACGGACTTCACCCACACGCGCAGAGGAAAGTCCGCTCATTTTGAGCGCGTCTCCAGGTAGACGGGGCCAGCGAAGGAGGCGTCACTGGCCCCATCACCTGGTATGGACTTAAAGGGGAACCCCAATGCCCAAAAAATCGGCGTGGGATCCCCCCCAGGTCCACATCAGACCCTTGTCCGAGCACGCTACCTGGCCGGCCAGGAAAGGGGGGGACGAGTGAGCGCCCCCTCCTGAGCCGTATCAGACCGCGTGCCCTCAACATGGGGGGGTGCCTTGGGAAAGGCCGCGCACCGTGTCCCCATCATTGTGAGCAGAGAGAGCGACGAGGCAACATCTGAAGAGAAGAAGAGAAGAACAGAAGACGGCGACAGCGGCGACAGAAGAGCTAGAAGAAGGCGCGATGGCCCGGGAAGAAGAACCGAAGAGGGGGACAAGACCCCCGAAGTCGGAAGAAGATGGCAGCGGCGAAGAAGAAAGCCGGGCTCCTCCGCTAGCAAAAGAGCTAGCAGAAGATAGCGGAGGAGTCTGGTGAGAAGACCCCCGAAGATGGAAGACCCCCGGAGCTGTGCAATAAACAATTTTAACCCTTGTGTGTTGTGTTTTTTTTTTACTTTTATTTACAGGTGAATGGGTAGGGGTACATTGTACCCCATACTCATTCACATAGGGTGGGGGGCCAGGATCCGGAGGCCCCCTTAATAAAGGGGGCTCCCGGATTCCGATAAGCCCCCGCCCGCAGACCTCGACAACCAATGGCCAGGGTTGTCGGGAAGAGGCCCTTGTCCTCATCAACATGGGGACAAGGTGCTTTGGGGTGGGGGGGCCACGCGGCCTCCCCTTCCCCAAGGCACCCCCCCCATGTTGAGGGCACGCGGCCTGGTACGGCTCAGGAGGGGGGGCTGCTTGATTGTCCCCCCCTTTCCTGGCCGGCCGGGTAGCGTGCTCGGACAAGGGTCTGATGTGGACCTGGGGGGGACCCCCACGCCGATTTTTTCGGCGTTGGGGTTCCCCTTTAAGTCCATACCAGGTGACGGGGGCCAGTGACGCCTCCTTCGCTGGCCCCGGCTACCTGGAGACGTGCTCAAAATGAGCGGACTTTTCTCCGGACGGGAAAAGTCCGTTCATTTCAAAAGTACGGCGGACTGGCATACCAACGGCCGGATTGTCCGCCTAAATGCAAGTCCGACGGAAAGATTGGAGTGCAAAACTACTTTCTAAGTCCGCCGTACTTTTGGGTAAAAAAAGTCCGCCAGAGGCAACACATGGGGGGATTGTCCGACGGACTTTTCCACCGGATTGTTTGATCGTGTGTACGGGGCATTAATAGTATACCACAAAGATGGCAAATAACAGGAGACTTGAGCCGAGTCAAGGGGTGGGCAGAAGTGACAGCTGCCCTCAGGTACAGTTTTGTCATGTTGGGAAGGGCCGTCATGTGGTAAGCTGTGCCCTTCTTATCTCTTGTGGGATAAAATGTCCATAAAAGTTTCCAGGCTGACAGTAGATGTGCTGCTCTATTTTATATACTTTAAAGATGGCAGGGAAGCATATCTCAAGCAAATAGAGTTCACGTATTTATGTGTCTCCTCTTTTCCTCCTTTTCTTACCCTAATCTTCAGCCCCCTTATATGGTGTAGTTATTATGACTATATACATATATATATATATATATATATATATATATATATATATATATATATATATATATATATATATATATATATATATATATATATATATATATATATATCTCCATACAAGTTTTGTAACTATAATACATTTGTGTTTTCTTTCTGAATGTATGGAAAACATGAAGATGATGTTAAAAATAAAGATCTTACAAATAAAAGCCTCCGAGGACCCTTGTAGAAGTGAATATGCCAAAGATGATATAGCTTACTTTTTACATAATGGCTGAAAAGTGAACCTATGGTGAGGCCTTGGGCTTTGAAGTATGTACAGTAAATATTATTACGCAAATGAGCTTTAAAACAAGTGCTCAATGACCTCCAAAGCAGCAGTCACTGTGGAGCAATTAATTCTAAAAACTCACAGCAGACGTAATAACATGCGCAAAGCAGTTGAACTTACTCTGTTCTACTTTACAGACAATTTTGTGTTTACATTAGAGATAAAAAAATTGTGGTTGCTGGGAGTGGAGAGCGGGGGGAGCTGAGCTACAAGTAGAGCACAAGCAGGATGACTTAAGTGTTTCTGCTGTAAAATTTGAGGATGAATTTTTTCACAGTGCCTTCAGCTACAGAACTCAGTAAGAGCTTTTTGTAAAGCTCATGTGCTGCTTGTTAAGAACATACCTATATTTGCATATCGCTAGCATGGCCACAGATCCACTTGATTTTTTTAAGGTACAATCCTGTTCACAGGGCCACATGTCAGAAATTTGAAGAACAGGTTCAAGCAATAGCTAAGAAATCATAATAGTTTACTTATGCATGATTTGGGGACATCTGCCAGTATTGTTTATAGAACAAATGTAAAGATCCAACACATCTAAAATACTCCAGGGATACAGAAGGGTCTGCAAAATTATAACAAATGAAGCATGGCATTAGACTCAATATAAGATAATGCATTGAGCATATTTACCAATTCAATGCCATGACCCATAGATAGGATTTGACCACAGATGCCCAAAATGTGGTGAAAAAAGACCACATTAGCACACTATTTTTGGTATTGTTCCTTAGTTAATACGCTTTGGAAGCAAGTATTAGCTTATGCATCTAAGATTTGTGGCTATACTATACCAAGACCCAATGCTAGTTTTGTTTAGCTACTGGGAGAAGGTGCCAGAGAAATGCAATATAGAATGGGTTCATATATATTTAATAACAGCGAGAAGATGTATACTTAGGTAATGGCCTAATCCATTTCTGCCAATTCTAGATATAGATATTTCTAGTTCAGAAAGATATAAAAAAAACTTGCTGTATTAAGAAAATCTATTAATACAAATAGGTGATGGGTGGGGGGAGCAATACTCAAAGAAAAATGTATCAAAGTTGGGCATTATAAAGCACAGGAAAAGGATATGTTATCACTTACTTTTGGGTGTACATGTAGACTATGATTGGCAACTGTATGCTTTATTTTTCTCTCTCTCAGACTTTATAGTGTACATTTTAGATTCTGGATTTCTATCTATCTTTGAAAAATGTTTTTATGGTATAACAGAGTTGCGAGAAGAAAATAATGGTAAAGGAAGTATATCAGAATTTTGTGGAAAGAATTTGTTTGGTGATGGGTTTTAGAGAGATGGATCAGTAAAAGATCAGGATAATTCATTAACAATTTATACAATTAATCCCACCCCCCCCCCCCCCCCCCTTTTAATCCTTCTTGTTCCTTTTTTTTTTCCCCTTTCTCTTTTTTCATATAATATAGTTTTATACATTTTTCCACGATTGACATATTGGTACTGGAAGTATAATTGTAGTATAGCTACTGTGAGGGTTAACTACTAAAACTGGAGAGTGCAAAATCTGGTGCATCTCTGTATTCAAACCAATGAGCTTGCAGGTTTTATTGTCAAAGATTAACTAAACAAGCTGAAGTTGGAAGCTGATTGGCTAACATGCACAGCTGCACCACATTTTGCATGCTCCAGTTTTAGTAAAGCTATCCCTGCATTCTCTTTTTTTTTAGTTTGCAATTTATTTGTCTGTAAAGGAAAAATTTTCAATCAATCAACAAAACGTGTTTTAAAAAAAAATCTATTTACAGAACAAGTGTTACTTTTTAGAATATGTTTTTGCTAAATGACCATGCGCAATACGTTCATGCATTACCACATTAAATTACATCAAAATGCACTGCAGTCAGTATGGTAAAACATGCAGTTTAGTGTGTGTTACCACAATACACAAATGTGAATCTGGCCTTTGTTTGAAATGATGACAAATACTGACAACAAGTTAAGTTGTGGTGTGCTTTTCACCACTGTGTAAAACGGGCAATAATATAATGATTGTTATTGACTTTTGCAAAAAAAATTAAAAATTGTAATTACTGGATATTTGCAAGGATTTCTGTATCGTTCTGGAATTTTATTTCAGTTAAATACAGCAGCTGGACAAATCATTTTCCATTTTGTACATGTATTTCACATGCTAAAAACATGATCACATAACAGTAAGAAGTTGAGAGACTTCCCTGATGCTCAATAAAGGTTTGAGTAAACACTGGCTGAATCATTAACAGCCAAAGCATTGAGCTGACATCTGTGGCATTGGACCGAAGTTTGAGCAATAAACTCACTGAAAAATCATGCTCTGCTTTAAATCCTTCTAATGAAAACTAGGGATAAATACATCAGAGATTATTATCACTGGAATAATACTGCCATTTACTGGTGTGTCTTAACAATACGTTAAAAAATAGTTACTTAATATGCGCTCTTGGTGGTTGTTTTCAAAGGTTGCAATATAATGAAAGTTATATTGTTACCATTTGAAAAAAAAAAAAAAACTGCAAAGAATTAATACAATGACTTGCGATTAGTGTATTTTTAAAAGCAACTCTACTCTGTTGATCATGGTGTCCCCATTACAGGATTTAGTGGCACATTCGATGACTCTCCAGTCCTTAGAAGATATACAGCATGTGTTCCAATAATTCAGCATTATGTAGGTTTGATCTACACTCACCGGCCACTTTATTAGGTAGCAACTTAATGGCAGAAACTCAGTGCATTTAGGCATCTAGACATGGTGAAGACTACTTGCTTAAGTTCAAACTGAGAATCAAAATGGGGAACAAAGCGGATTTAAGTGACTTTGAACGTGGCATGATTGTTGGTGCCAGATTGACTGGTCTGAGTATTTCAAAAACTGCTGATCTACTGGTATTTTCACACACTCTGATCAATAGGGTTTACAGAGAATGGTCCAAAAAAGAGAAAATATCCAGTGAATGACAGTTGTGTGAACGAAAATACCTTGTTCTTGTCAGAGGAGAATGGGCAAACTGGTTTGAGATGATAGAAAGTCAGCAATAATTCAAATTACCACTAGTTACAACCAAGGGTATGCAGATTACCATCTGCACACAACACATCAAACCTTGAAGCAGATGGGCTACAGCAGTAGAAGACCACTTTGGGTGCCACACTTGTCAGAAAGTCACACAGGCTCACAAAAAATTGGACAATAGAAGATTGTAAAAGGTTGCCTGGTCTGATGAGTCTCGACTTCAGCTGCAACACTCAGATGGTAGAGTCAGAATTTGGCATAAACAACATAAAAGCATAGATCCACACTGCCTTGTATCAACGGTTCAGGCTGGTGGTGTAATAGTGTGGGGGATATTTTCTTGGCACACTTTGGGCCCCTTAATATCAATTGAGCATTGTTTAAACACCATGGCCAACTTGATTGTTGTTGACCATTTCCATCTCTTTATGACTACAGTGTAACCATTTTCTGATGGCTACTTCCAGCAGGATAATGCACCACATGTGGTGATAATGTCACAAACCTCAAGTCATCTCAAACTGGTTTCTTGAACATGACAATGAGTTCACTGTACTCCAATTTACTCCACGGTCACCAGATCTCAATCCAATAGAGCACCTTTGGGATGTGGTGGAAATTGGCATTATTGATGTGCAGTCAACAAATCTGCAGCAACTGCGGGATGCTATCATATCAATATGAACCACATTCTCATGAAGAATTAACGCAGTTCTGAGGGTAAAAGGGGGTCCAAATCAATACTAGCCAGGTGTACTTAATAAAATGCCGGATGGGTGTATATTAATGCTAACTTGGAAACTCATTTTCTATTTAAAGTATATCTAAAGCCATGCTTTTTTAGTTTTGGATAGAGTATGGGATGGTTAAATTCTCTGTTAGTTTGTCTACGTCGCACTGGTTAGAGTTCCTTTCACTTCCTGTCCCAATGGCACAACAAATTGTTACAGTGATCCCTTCTTAGGCTGAAGACTGATGAACAAATCTCTTAGCTGCCTATTAAAACCCATTACCAAAAATATATTGCAACTTTCCAGTCCTTAGATGAGGTTGTTGCATGGATTTTTTTTTCCTCAGGCTTTCCTCTTTATTTTCTCCTAGTATGAATAAAACTCTTCCTGTTCCTGGTTGGCTACACTTGCTCCTTTACTGTGTCTATGGAGGGAGCGAGTCATAAATACCACCCAGGCTAGACTAAGATGCCTACATTTGCATCTCTGTTACATGGTGGCTGATGGGATTAGTAGTTTACAGAAAAAAAAAAAAACTTTTTCTTTAGTGCAACTTATGGGAAGTGACAAAGGCACAAGATTTCTGAAAGAGTCAACAGATATTTTCTATACTTGTTGTAATGTTCTTAACATGAAAAAATAAAACAAATGCAGCCAGAACATCTAAGGATTGGTAAACTGCAATATATTACATTTTTTGTTCTTGGGTTTAGTAATGCTGTTTGACAGTTATCTCATTAGAATCATATTGATTTCAGTGTACTGAAAATGAGATGACTGCCAACAAGTGGTTTAATCTCTCAGTAACAGAAAGGTTTAATTGCCCATGTAGCCCTAGCTGTATATATTTGTTACTAGAACAGGTATCACCATCGAAAGATTTTTCCTTTGGGCACATGCGAGGAGCGAAGCAGGAAGGAAGCAGAGGCTAGGAGCTCCGTGAACAGAGGAGACTGTCGGCGCTTCCCCGGGGCTATGCATACATTCACCCTTTTACAATTATTGTAGCCCGTACCCCTGGCGGAATGATCAGCACATGCCTGGATCCAGAAATCACTGTAAACAGGCTCAAAGATCCCTAACTACCTGCTTCTTGTAAGGAAGCAGACCAACATGTCCCAAGATGACGCCCGGCCGGAGGAGACACAGCCACGCTTTCAGGCTGCAGAGGCACCCCCTACACACTGCATGGAAGACAGTGAGTATACTGAACAACTCACTAACGCTGATTTGGATGAAAGCCTTACTGTCATGTACGACAAGATAGCACAGAAGTTCCAATCTGAGCTGCACAAATCCACTAACATCCTATCTCTGGAGATAACAACATTAGGCACCAGAACTTATTAGAAAGAAAACACAATGAGCTCAGCCTAGCCTACACTGATCTCAGGAAAGACCATGATTCCCTTTCTGAAAATGTGATACAGCTCCAAGCAATAGGAATAGACGTAACAACCTCAGGGTGAGAGGGTTCCCAGTGACTGTACTTGATATGCTTCCTGCAGTACAAAAACTGTTAAATTCTCTGCTCCCTGACTCTCCCTTGTCTGTGTTTACCTGTGACAGAATTCACAGAGCCCTACAGCCTAACCCCCCTCCCCCCGAAAAACCCCCAAGGGATATTGTGCTCTGCCTTAAGGATTTCCTGATTAAGGAAGAAATCCTCAGGGCCTCCCGCAATACTCCAAACATACAACTTGAGGGTATCTCTCTACAAATATACACTGACATTTCACCTACCACCCTGGATAAACGCAGGAAGATGAAAGAGGTCACTTCTGTTCTTCAGTCCGCCAGGATACAGTATCGCTGGGGATTTCTATTCAAGCTACAGGTTCCCCACAATGGCACCACATACATGGTTACCACGGTTCCAGAGGGGAAAGAGCTCTTGGTGAAGTTGGGCCTCCTTGATGCAGCTGTGCTTTCTAGGCTACCCTCCACTCCATGCTCAGCTCGCATCTGGGCCACTCTATCTCCAAGTTGGGATCGTCGGAGTCAACATTGCTTCTCCCCCTCCCTTGTTGTTTTTTTCTCTTCTCCCACTTTCTCCCCTTAACGGTTTCAACTCCCCTCACAAAAGGAAAAAAGCATTCAGATCATATAAAACCTTGGGGGCAGATATACTATTGCTTCAGGGAAATGCATTTTTCAACCCACAGCAACCCATCCTACCTAGACAAGTCCTTTAAACAGGACTACTTTACCACATAGGTGTCCAGATCTAGAAGAGAGGCTATACTGATTAAAAATGTGGCTATGTACACCAGACTTATAAAGAACCGGATAGCAGATTTGTAATAGTCAGAGGATCACTTCAGGGTAAGGTGGGCACCTTAGCCTCAGTGTATGCCCCGAATGCATCACAAGCTTCCTTCTTCAAATCTTTCTTTCAGGTGTTAGACAGATATCAGTCGCCTCACCTCCTCATGGGGGGGATTTTAATTTAGTGGCCCATTCCAAATTAGATAGAAGCTGGCCCCATAAATAATGCGTTCCCTAAAACCCTTCAACAATCTCTCAGATCACGCCAACTAATAGACTCCTGGAGAGCCCATAATGTGGGATCCTGAGGATACACACATTTTACTCCCACCCTCACGATAGCTATTCTCGACTAGACTACATATTTTGCTCCCCTATTCTAAACTCCACATCTGCCGATATACACATGTGCCCCTGGTCAGATCACCACAGTGTCATGCAGCTTCTCATGCATGGGACTCTCTAGCACAACAGGGTCATGGTACCTCAACGACTCCTTACTCACAGACCCCAGTTTAGTTAGCCAACTATCTGAATGCCTTACCGAATATTTTTTCCAAAATTACATTGACGGATTTCCCCCACGACTTTATGGGTGGCCCATAAGGCTGTAATGAGAGGTCATCTGATTGAAATAGCCACTACTAGAAAACATGAAAAACAAAAAGATATATTCGCTCACTAACTATGGATCTTGAGAAACTTTAACACAGACACAGCTAAACAACCTCTCAGGAATTGCTGAATCAAATCAACAGCTGCAAACTCTCAATGCTCCTTGCGCAGAGGAAGAAATAGCCACTATAATTTTCTCCCTAAAATCGTCCAAATCTCCTGGCCCGGATGGTTATACTGTGTCATACTACAAAAAATGTGCCAGCCTATTGGTTCCTAAGCTGGTCAAGCTATATAACCGTATCCTGGGCAGAGACTCATTCCTTGACGACATGTTACTAGCAAACATGTCCTTAATCCTGAAGTCTGGAAAGGATCCCACCCTCCCACAGAACGTTCGCCCCATATTGGTCATTAATAAAGACTTAAAGATTTTCAGCCGTATACTAGCAGATCGTCTGGCATCGGTTATCACCTCCCTGGTCACCCCAGACCAAACAGATTTCATCCCCAGGAGGAAAATTACAGACAACATACGGCTAGCCACCAATGTGATACAGGATACTGACGTTAACTCACACAAGGTCTTGTTACTTAGCTTGGACATTAATAAGGCCTTCAACAGCATCCTATGGCCTTATTTAGACTCTATTTTGGCCAAATTTGGCTTCACTGGGAAGTTTATCCATGGCTTTAGGACTCTTTATCACAAGCCCCGAACCCATATCAAGCTTCCTGGATGCAATTCGGAATACTTCATGTTAGGTAGAGGCACTAGACAGGGCTGCCCCCTCTCCCCCCTGTTGTTCGCCTTAGTGATCGAACCAATTGTTTCTAGGAAGAAATCAAGAATTAAAAATGTTGATCCTCCCTAGGCTGTTATTTTTCTTTAGAGCCCTACCTCTTTATGTCTCCCCTTCCATGATACTGGCTGTACAGTCAGATCTGTTTAAATGTATCTGGCAAAACACATGTCCTTAATTCTGAAGTCTGGAAAGGATCCCACCCTCCCACAGAACTTTCGCCCCATATCGGTCATTAATAAAGACTTAAAGATTTTTACAGTCAGATCTGTTTAAATGTATCTGGCAAAAAAAGAAACCCCGTATGAGCAGACAGATGATGTATAGGGCCCAGTCTAGAGGCGGCCTAGGCTGCCCTGATCTATGGAAATACTTTTTAGCTTCACGCCTCGTACAATTAGCTCAATGGCAGGCCACCCCCTCCACTATTCCATGGTTACAATTTAAAAAGGTCCCATTTTATCTCCCGGGTTTCCTCTTGTCAAGCTCCATAAGCCCTAAGGATGTTGCACAACTCATTGGCCAAGTGGGTCAGTCGCTGTACCTCTGGTCCCTTTACAGGGTAAAATTTAAATTACTCTACAGTCCCGCGCATCTAACCTTCTACTTAGGTGATCCCCAGTTACCACCGGCCTGTAACAAAGATAAAGCATTCTCAAATTAGATATCACAGGGCCTAGTGACTCTAGTCTCAGTGCTACAGGGTTCATCCCTTTGCTCATTTGAACATCTCCAACGGAATTATGCTCTTCACAGCTCTGAATTCTATAAATACCTACAAGTTAGGCATTTCTTCTCTAAGATGTTACCTAAAGCGGTGGATAGGGCTGTGACACTATCGAGAACCTTTGTGGGGAGGCCTCTAGGGACAAAGGGACTATCTCTACTTTATATAAATACCTTAATGACCACAATAGTACAGTCAAATCCCCAGCTATGCTGGGATGGGAGGCAGGGATAGGCTAGGACATCTCGGAGGAGGATTGGTATGACATAGTCTCCAACATGCACATGTTTCATCACCATTAAGGAGACTGTGGTCAAGCTGCATACCCGCTGGTACTATACCCCCTTTAGACTGCATAAGATTTTCCTTTTAGTTCAAGATACATGTTTTAGGGGTTCCCAAGACAGGGGCACTCTTCTCCATACATTGTGGAGCTGGTTCGGTATTGAAACCCATATGGCAAAAAGCATTCTCGTTGGTGCTCCAGCTAATGGGTGCACCTGTGACCCTGACTTACCAGATGTGCATCTTATTTGCAGAGCTCCCGGAGGTCCCCCCCCCCACCAAAAGCTGGCACGTACACTATTTAGTGCCATCCACTGGGCAATTGCCCTAAACTGGCACTTCATTGTCACAGGTGCTCCTTCGCATGGAATCCATTAAATTGATGGAAAGAGTACACCACACCCTCATGGATACCATGCACGTCTTTGAGCGTAAATGGGCTAATCGGCATCACTTTTAACTTGAGTTTGGAGGGCTTCCCCATTACCCCATTTGAGTTCACCCAGATGAGTGGGAGCCCCTTATACTATTGTTTAACGTATATAGAAATATTGATGTCTAGAGCTTACTTTTAATGTACCCTGTCTAATTACAATGCAGAAATGACCCTGTTACCTTATTTTGATTTTTCTTTAGTCTAAAAGTTGTTTGTTATATTATTATTTTTCTTACCCAACGATTGTTGGAGAGCTATTCATACAATCATAGGTTGCTTTTTGGATGTACACTCTATTCTCTCCATGCAATTATATATTTTTTTTGTACTTGCTCAAATATGTTAATAAAAACGTTTGTAAACTAAAGATTTTTCCTTTATTGCTGAAATTGTGACAACTATAAAATGCTGTAATTTTTCTTCACTGTCTATATCAGTGATAATGGTAACCAAGAAAAACAGAGAAGGTGGATTTTATCTGCAAGGACATAGAATAAGGACAAGGACATAAAATACCCAACATGGTCTTTAACCCTTTCCAGACTCTATCCAGAAATGTACAACAAAAGGTTTGGATTTAGATACACTTTAAAGGACTGTCAAGCCTTATTATGTTTATGTGTCAAACGTTTGTACAGCAAGTAACAAGATAACTTTAGATACATTCTTTGAGGATTGGATAACATGTTACTTACCTAACAGAGAATTAATATAGCCCAGGAGCACAATCAGACTTGTTTGTCTCCTGTCACTACTGCTGGCTTTGGCACCAGAAGGTGTGACTCACCTATTTCACTTTCCTCATCAGGTAATAGACAGGAGAAGGCAAATAAGTTTATAAGATCAGATCTGCGTGATGATGGAATGCTTTTAGATGGCATAGATAATTGTGCATAGGATTATCATTTGCTTTTCCATCCTTGCTCTCTTATCTGGAGTGTTTACATCCTGGTTATGGTAAGTTTGATGAGAAAATGTGGGTGTCCTCATCTGCATCCCCCATAGGCTTTGCACGGGAAGTGAAGAACTGATGTAGACAGTAACATATTTTTTTTTGCTGAGAAATGAAAATGAGAAATGAGAAGGCTGTGGTTCCATCTACACAAAATATATAACATTTGTTAGCATTTAAAAGACTTTACACCGTTATTGTATAATATCTTACCTAGTACCTATGTTTTGTTGCATAAGGATGAACAAATGTCTGGATAAAAATGATTTTATAAGACAAAGTGCTCAATATGGACCTGTTAATAACTACAGAGCTCCAAGTACAGTACATGCAGATATCTCTTCCTGACAAAAATGGGTCAGACAAACAGTATCTATCTATCTATCTATCTATCTATGTTTATGTATTAGCACACCTAATATAAAAATGTTTTTAGTTCCAAAATGAAACTTGTTTTCCATGTATGTAAAGCCAGTATTATGGTCTCATATTAAATTGCTAAAGTCTTTATACATTAAACCTTTGGCTGACACAGATGTAACCAATATGGCAGTGGCAGAGCTGGGATGTAAACAGACTCCTAGCTGTTATAGCAGTCAGGAGTTTGTTTACGTGTTTTATATAGGCTGACAGCTAAGTAGTAGATATATGCAAAGGAACAATGGTCAAAAAAACACAACACAATATATGCCTTAAATAAAGTCCCATGACCATTGTTCCTTTGTATATATGTATAATTGGGATGGAGGCATGTTACGGTGGTGATGTTAGGTCACAGTTTCCTTTTTTTTCCTTTTTTATTTAAGCTAAGTAGTAGAAGTGATTGGGTGGGTGTAAAGCTGCCCAATCCTTTCTACTAGGAGCAGGGCCCTCTGATACCTCTTGTACCAAATTGTAATGTAACTGTAATGTCTGCCCTCATGTTGTAAAGCGATGAGCAAACTGTTGGCGCTATATAAAACCTGTATAATAATAATAATAATAATACTAGGGATGCACCAATACCATTGTTTTTATGCGTATGAGT
The DNA here is from genome assembly GCF_037356315.1 of Lithobates pipiens. Taxonomy (NCBI): domain Eukaryota; kingdom Metazoa; phylum Chordata; class Amphibia; order Anura; family Ranidae; genus Lithobates; species Lithobates pipiens. Next base: position 303,445,651 of record NW_027507718.1, read on the forward strand.
ACGATACTTTTTTTTTAATTAATCGCCGATACCAATTACCAATACCTACCGCAACAGTTTTTTTTTCACTTCAGCTGTCAGCTATGGTACAAAGCATTGAAAAGTTATTTACAAATGAAATAAATAGATTTTTGTTTTTAATTTTGCACTTTTTCAATGTGAAATGTGTAAATATAGGTTAATATATATGTGCAAAAATATTTACTAACAAAGCAAACAAGAACAAAGTTTTAATTGTTTATTGTTTGTAAAATAGACATGAAAAAAAGCAGGAAAATAATAATTAAATGGAGGAGAGTAGGGAGTTAATTAAGGCTGATTAGGCTAAGTTAATAATGGGTTAAACAGAGGAACATTTGTTCATCCCTTTGATCTGTAGAGGAAGAAACAGAAAGATACAAAAAGAAACAATCCATCGGACCTTTGCTGTCCAAAAATCCGACAGACTTTAGAAATAGAACATGTTTTAAAACTTCCCGCCGGAACTCCGCCTACAGGGTTCTTGGCTGCAGGGTACTGTACATCTTGTGCTCCCTGCAATAGGAAAAACACATTTTCCTATTGCAGCGAGCGTGAGAGAGAGGCAAAAATGTCCCTTAAGTCTGGTATGGATTTTAAAGGGAACTCCCTACGCTGAAAAAACAGCTTTGGGGTCCCCCCCAGGGTCCATACCAGACCCTTATCTGAGCATGCAGCCCGGCTGGACAGGAAAGGGGGTGGGGACGAGTGAGCACCCCCCCTCCTGAACCGTACCAGGCCGCACTGTGTAAACAGCATTACAGCGGCAGAGAGTGTCATGTCAACATCGGAAGAAGAGAAGAGGGAAGAAGATGACAGAAGAGACCGGGCCCACCACTAGAAAAAGTGCGGCAAAAGAGCAGAAGAAAGCGGAGGAGCCTGGGAGAAGAATCGGAGAGCGGGAGAAGAGTCAGCGAGTGGGAGAAGAATCAGAGAGTGGGAGAAGAGGCCAGAGAGCAGGAGAAGAACCGGAGACCGGGAGAAGAGGCTGGAGAGAGCGGAGGAGTCGGAAGAGACCCCCGAAGATGGAAGAGACCCCCGGAGCTGCCTAATAAACTACTTTAAAAACCTGTCTAGTGTGTTTTTTATTGACTTACTTTCCCCCAGGTGAATGGGTATGGGTTACGATGTACCCCATACTTATTCACATAGGGTGGGGGGCCAGGATCTGGGGCCCTCTTATTAAAGGGGGCTCCCGGATTCCGATAAGCCCCCTCCCACAGACACCGACAACCAACTGCCAGGGTTGTCGTGAAGAGGCCCTTGTCCTCATCAACATGGGGACAAAGTGCTTTGGGGTGGGGGGCCCACAGAGCGCCCTACTTCCCCAAAGCACCCACCCCCCATGTTGAAGTTATTTGACCTTGTACGGTTCGGGGGGGGGGGGGGCGCTCGCTCATCCCCATCCCCTTTCCTGACCGGCCGGGCTGCGTGCTCTGATAAGGGTCTGGTATGGACCTCGGGGGGACCCCTATGCCTTTTTTCAGTGTAAGGGGTTCCCCTTAAAATCCATACCAGGTGATGGGGCTCGCAAGGTGTCAATCTCACCGATAAAAGTGACGAGATTGACTTCCTTTTCCAGTCCCATCGTAACTCATCACGTTCAAAATGAAGTCCATGTGTGGGCAAGTCTGTTCATTTGGAAGTCCATTATAACTCCGATATAAGTCCATCGGGAAGACCGGTGGACCTAGTCTGCCGGGAAGTCTGGTCAGACCTAGTCTGCTGGAAAGTCCAGTCGTGTGTATGCGGCATTAGTTCTGTATGTGTCTCTGGGACATGTGCGGGCAAGTCCGTTCGTTCAGAAAGTCCGTCGGAACTCCGCCGGAAGTCTGACGGGAAGTCCCTCGGACCTAGTCTGCTGGAAAGTCCGGTCTTGTGTACTTGGCATTAGTTCTGTATGTGTCTCTGGGACAGGATGTTAAGGGAAATCTTCCCAGTAGATAACAGACAGCAAGTAAAAAAATAAAACTGACATGAATTCTAACCATCCCTAGCTCTATCTAAAAGTAAAAAAAAAAGAACAGCTTCAGACTTTAGTGAAACAGTTTCAACTGAAAAAGTTATCATGGAAATACAGGCTGTTTTTAGTAGGGATTATTTTCTGTAAATTATCGCTTTTGAATCACTTTAATGTGTATGTATAGCCTACTTTTTAGTTTTGGATAGCTTTAGGAAAAGGAAGAATTACAACTCTCAGGCAAAGGCGGATCCAGAGTCAAGTCTCGGGAGGGGCACTGCCAAAATTCTTGCTCTTTTTCTGTTTATATTGCAAAAAATTAAAAACGCAGAGATTATCAAATGCCACCAAAAGAAAGCTCTATTTGTGGGGAAAAAAGGACATCAATTTTATTTTCGGTACAGCGTTGCACAACCATGCAATTATCAGCCAGTCAAAGTAACACAGCGCAGTATCACAAGAAATAATCATACATAATGGCACACATGTATTTTGCGATTTGTCACATGACATTCATAATGTGCATGGATGGATGGCGGCAGCAGGGATTTGGGGGGCGGTTCCCACAATACATGGGCTGCTACATTTGTATTTTTGCCCCACACAGCAGATCAAGGGGTCTGTGACTAGTAACCTGTGGCTGACCATGTTGCTGCTTCCAGAAAAGGGTCATCACCTTGCTCAGCTGCAGTGTCTTACCAGCAGGGAAAGGGGAAATAATTCTTCCCTCTCAGGCTCCCTCCAACTCATACTCACCGCCTCATGATCCCTTCTCATCTCCCTCGATGTCCTTTGCAGCCTCCTGGTGTTCTCTCCCCTCCCCCTGTGCATGCTGCGGGCTACAATCAATTCTTAGGCAATCACCATTTTTCCACTGGTACTTGGGACTACATATGCCATGATCCTCTCCTGCTTGGACACCTCCCTCTCATTGGCTCTGGCCGTGGGCCAATGAGCAAAGGAAGAGAGCAGACAAAAGGCAGTGTCTGTGTGAAGAGGAAAGGGAGGGGGAGGAAATCCCCCCACAGCTGAAGGTTATATCCCTTCACCTAGCCTGTCAGTATCAGCGCCGCTGCTCTGTGGATCCTGTGGCAGCGACAGCTGGTAGTATGTCCGCATGGGGGCCAGACATGGATTATACAGCTGCCACCTGATGGGGTTGTACTCAGCCAATTGTGGAACTGCACATGCGATGTTCACCACTGGCAGCACACTAGCACATCAGCCTTTTTCTGGGGAATCAGAGCGTTGACTATCCTCTCCCTGGCTGCCTGACCTGTTCTCCAGCAGCTCCTCCTCCGTCACGTTGGCTCAGTCTGAGAGTGAGACTCCCTCCCACGTGACTCACTCAGACTAACGTCACTCGTTGCTAGACGCCAGGCGGCCCAGGCGTTAGCAACGAGTGCAGGAGAGAGGCTCCACCCACCGCTGTTCCTCATCCTGGTCAGTGCTGGGCGTAATGACAAGTCGAGTCTTTCTCTCTCTGCGCTGCTGATCGGGTTATGTGAGAGAGACTCGGGCAGCGGAGGCAGCACAGACAGAGCAAGGGAGAATGTGACAATGACATGTCACTGCTACTATTTCGGGGGGGGGGGGGGGGCAATTGCCCTGTTGCCCCCCCCCCCCCCTGGATCCATCCCTGCTCTCAGGTTTTCTCCCTCTCTCCATCTCTCTTCCTCCCTCGTTTCCTCCATCTATCTCCCTCCCTCTCTTGCTCCATGTATCTCCCTCTCTCAATCTCTTTTCTTCTTTTTATTTATCTCTCCCCCACCCCCTTGTTCTGACTGCTTCACTCAGTATTGAATATTGTATGCTCCTTATCCCTGCATCCTATACTCTACTTTGTTACATTTTCATGGGCAAATTATTTACTGTGTCAACATTTGCTGGTTTCTAGGTAGTTTATGAGGATTTTAATGAAGGTAGGTTCAGACAAAGTGTTAGCACTTTGTTCATATTCTTTTTTGTTTGTTTATAAGGGAACATGTATGCATGTGTTCAAGGGCATGGGCCCTGTAAGCCCTGTTTAGCGGGTATGCGTGTGTGCACACAAGTTCACGCACGTGCGCATACACAGGTTTGTGCACATGCTTTTTGGTGCCAGGCAGGCTATTTAAACTGCACTAGTGCTGTGTGTCATTGCCGTTTGGTCTGTTACATTCCTGAAGCATCTGTGTATCTTTTCCTGTATTGCTCTCCCATTGCTGTCCTGATCCTGCTCCTGACTTTGCCTGAACTGTGCCTGCACTGACCCCTGGCTTGACTTCAGACTTGTGACCAGTGTCTGATCTGCCTGCTAGTTGTGGACCTGGACTGTCTGACATTGCCTTGGCTCTTTTTCCTGCACTTGATCCAGCCATAGCTGTTTCTGTCGTCAGTTCCTGCTCTTTTGCCAGCATGCTACCAGGCAGTTACTCCTGCGTATCTTGACGCACATCAGCATTCTTCAGCAGAAGTCTTATCAGGCACTCATGCCACTCTTTGCTCCAGCATTTCCTGTTACTCTACCAGGGCTCCTGAGCCAGAGCTTTAAGAGAGGCCTTCCTCTACACTTTGGACTCTACTAGGTATGCTACAAAATGTATGTGTGTGTGAAACTCACAGGGACTGGAGAGCTGCTGTTTTTATTAAAGGGGGAGGGAGAGGAAGGACATGGGATATTGTAGAATTTTTAGAGTAAGCTCCTTTTTAGGGATTTCTACATGGATCACATTTACTGAGAAGGGTGAAGGAGCTGGAGAAAACCTCTTAGCTATCTCCACTTTTTTTTCCTCATAGTGGAGACTGTAAAATTTGTGGCATTGAAAAAGTGAAAACCAATTGGAAGTTATGCTTGAAGTAAATGATTTTCCTTTCACATTCTGTATGGGATTAACCCACATAACGGTACATACAGGGCCGCCATCAGGGGGGTACAAGTGTGTGTGGGGGGGCTGACATATATACAGGTGTGTGTGAGGGTGCTGCTGACATATATACAGGTGTGTGTGAGGGGGGCTGGCATACATACAGGTGTGAGGGGGGCTGACATATATACCGGTGTGAGGGGGCCTGACATATATACAGGATTGAAGGGGCTGAGTGCATACAGGTGAGGTGGCTGGTGTGCGGATTCGGTAGGATGACACATAGGCAAGCCCGGGGGAATGTTGGTGGTCAGGCTGGGGGGGGGGGGGGGGGGGGCAGGCCTAAAGCTGTGTAAGGGACTCAAAAATTTCTGATGGCTGCCCTGGGTACATATGTGTATTGCATACACATTGCTAACATACAGATTTCTGGAATCAGTACTGATTTTTATATGTTAGACTAGATGGAATGTATAGTCCCTCTACACCCCACATCTTATATCACCTGCTTACTTTTATTACAGGAGAACAGGAGCATACACAGCAAGTCTCTGATGGGCCTGTTGCATGATTTTATATTTATGTTATATTCTAATAGCATGATAATTATTGTTAAAACCACCCCTGCACACGGGGTCTACTATTAAAGTAATATTAAAGTATAGTAAAGTATTAAAGTGGTACTAAAGTAATAGTAGTAAAGTATTAAAGTAGTGCTGCCCTTGATCTGTCTGTCAAGACTGCTGCTGCTGATGCATTTATTTGTCATATACTACTTAATCAAGTCATTCGAGAATGTTCGCACCGAGCAATGTAAATCACTTGGAATTTAATTAAGGTATTCTAGAAAAAATTGCAAAACTGAAGCAAACTTTAACAGCACAAACATTGGGCTCATTTTATCTATTCATATGTACCAAAATACACAAACTTTGCATGAACAACTGCAAAAATCTAACAGCATATCATTAACAAGTTTGTTTATACTGACGCCATCAACACTTGACAAAGTGTTTCTGTACATTTCATAATGAAATGCCATATACTAATTGTTCCCCGCTTTTGGGAAAACTTAAAAAAGAAAGCTGTAAGGTTACAGAAACCTGCATGGAATTACTAAATGCTCTCCCTCATTTAGACAGCCTTTATTCACTGCAGCGCTGGCCATTAAAACCAGGACTTATTTTACTGAACAAAAAATGGCTCTTTTGTTGCTGCTTTTCCCCTAGTGTCATCTCGCATGGTTGTGATGGTAACCAGTGTATGCTTTCAGCCTAGGAGGTTATGGGCCTCCGGAAGGAAGTGCTCCAGTTGCTGGACTGCTATTTTTATAGAACTGTTACATAATACAATCTATGAAAGCTTCCTCTTAGAGTTTTATTGTACAAAAGGGAAATTAAGTTTGATGACTTTAAATGTTTGATGGAGGATGTAAAATGACTTTGGTATTGTGCCTCTACTAGCTAGAAACGATACTTTTGTTCTCTGTTTAGCAGACAAAAACGTACAAGAAATAATAGCAAAATTTGGCAACATGCAAATAAGCACTGCGTTTAGGATGAATGAATATGCTGAGAACAAATTACATCTATGGGATTATTCAATAAAGCAGCAAAAAAATAAAATAAAGTGCTGTAGATCAAAGAAGAAAAGAAAAAAATAAGAATGTGATTTTATGCCACGGGTTGCTACTCTTTTCACCAAAACTGAATTTACATAGATTCTGGCAGAAAAGGAGCACCTAGTGCCCATTGTCTTGGTGTGGAGCTCTGCCCATCTTTCGACTAGCAATGGAATAAAAGGGTGGCCACAGAATGAAAGGTAAAAACAGTGCCAGGCAGCAGTACCACTCCGCATTGCTCTGAAACCAAATGAATATCTTCTAAGCTCAGCTCTGTTCTCTGTCATTCCGTAGAAGCTTGACAGGTCACCCATGTAAATTTAGTGCTTTCCAGCTAATGCTGTGTACACACTGCCGGACTTTTCGACAGCAAAGGTCTGACGGGACGAATCAGTCAGACAATTCGACCGTGTGTGGGCTTCATTGGACCTTTGCTGTCGAAAAATCAGACGGGCTTTAGATTTAGAACATGCTTCAAATCTTTCCGACAGACTTGAGTCCGGGTGAAAAATCCGGTCGTCTGTATGCTAGTCCAATGGACGAAAACCGATGCTAGGGCAGCTATTGGCTACTGGCTATGAACTTCTATATTCTGGTCCTGTCATACGTCATCATGTTCAAATCCATCAGACTTTGGTGTGATTGTGTGTGGCCATGTCCATTCATTCGGAAAGTCCATCGGAACTCCGCCGAAAGTCCATCGGAAAGATCGTCGGACTTAGTCCGTCGAAAGAAGACATAAGAATGTCTATTGAAAAAGTCTAGGCATTATTAAAATTACTACAGGTATTACTATAATGTAAGTTTTCATTTTCTGTCTATACTATTTTCTATTCACAAATCTATGTAAAGTTAGGATTTAAAGAGGATCTGTATCTCTTTGATTTTTTTTTGCTTGGCATATACATATAAACAATTGGTTTTCATACATTTTGGCTTTAAAGACCCAACTCCATAATCGCATACTATAAGGGATTGTAGAGTTACTCTTTAGATATTGTAAGGGAAGGTAGAGTTACTCCTTAGGTCTGTTTTAGAAGATAATGTTTTAGAAAATGTTTTCATCTCATGCTAAGCTTGTGCTAAAATTACCAGATGTGCTAAGGCGAAGTGTGAAGCAGGATGCGTCTGCGGTTAGTTGCTGGACATTAAGAACATATATTGTGTGTTGAGAATATTTGCCTCAAGCCAAGGTGATAAGGTCGAACATTGTGACGCTGAGTCTGTCTCTAGGCAGAATTACTAGGAATATCTTTTATATTGTATATTGTATTAACATAATGCTTGAATGTGATTGGTTGTTCATGGGGCCTTCCCCCTATACGACCCCTTTTTGTTTATTGCATATTATTCTGTGAAGCCAGAATAAACTTTTGTATTCTTGATAATCCACACACTGTGTACGGTGCCTTGACTACCCAACCGGTCAGGGAGCTTTTCCATTGACCACTAGAGTCCAGCTCGAGCAGAACTAGAGGGGCGCACCTTACAGTCTTCCCTTCACTTTCTCACTTCTCCTTTTAGATCCTGGCCTGGAGCAAAGAAAATCCTTGGGTGGAGAGGAGGAGCTGGTGATTTACTCCAAGTGACAGTGCTGGGCCAATAAGCAAGTTGTCAATGAACATTAAAAATGTCAACATATATTATTATTAGCATTATTATACAAGATTTATATAGCGCCAACAGTTTGAGCAGCACTTTACAACACGAGGGCAGACAGTACAGTTACAATACAATTCAATACAGGAGGAATCAGAGCCCTCATATGTGATTTTGATCCATCTTTAAGCCATGACTGAATACAAAAAACTCTTGGAAAGTCTGCCTTTGTTCCAATGAATCTTTTTTATGTTACTGTAACAGAAGGTAATATTGCTGGCTGCAGAACTCTTTTTGTCTTCCACAAGATGGCAGTAGCAAGTGCAGTTTGTTTAGCTTGTGGCTGAGTTTGGGCTGTGGCACTCTGGGAAATGTAGTCTGGGGGACGATCCGAGGCATGGCCATCACTGGGAACTCAACTACAATACCTAATGATACCTGAAAGCAGAAGGGGTCAGATAAAAGGAAACACCTGGGAAGGAGCAAGGCAGATGGGGAGTGTACCAACTGGAGAGAGGCTAAGAGAAGACATGCTGTGTTATGATGTTCTGTGCTGAGTTTGCCACTACATCCTGACCCAGGTAGCTGAACTGAGCTGAGTCCACTGTGAAATTGGACAAAAATGGCAATCTATGACCCAAAAAGCAAACAACTGGAAAAAACATACAAGAGGGCACGACCACCTTGTGCATTACCATTGATAACTTTTTTATTAAATCCACATTGACAAATGGATACTCACTTGCAAACAAAAAACATCAAGTCAAACAGATCTCTTTTGATTTCACTTCTCACTACCTATTACAGTTTTGAAGGCCATAAAATGGCAAGATGGCACAAAACCCCCACAAATGACCCCATTTTAGAAAGTAGACACCCCAAGCTATTTGCTGAGAGGCATTTTGAGTCCATGGAATATTTTATATTTTGCCACAAGTTGCGGGAAAATTACAAACTTTAATTTTTTTTTATTTTTTTTTTCACAAAGTTGTCACTAAATGATATATTGCTCACGCATGCCATGGGCATATGTGAAATGACACCCCAAAATAAATTCTGCTGCTTCTCCTGAGTACGGGGATACCACATATGTGGGACTTTTTGGGAGCCTAGCCGCGTACGGGGCCCCGAAAACCAAGCACCGCCTTCAGGCTTTCTAAGGGCGTTACAGTTTTGAAGGCCATAAAATGCCAAGATGGCACAAACCCCCCCCCCCCCAAATGACCCCATTTTGGAAAGTAAATACCCCTAAATTTAGGGGTACACTAGTGAGACTAGGTAATAAATGGCGGGTGCCCTGAAACTATAAAAAAATAACTAACCAACCAGCGTCACCTGTAACAGTTATATGGTGATCACTGGTGAAAGGGTTAACTAGGGGGCAATCAGGGGGCTTTATGCGGTAGTATATGGGGGTCCCTGGCGCTATAAAAAGCTGCGGCGAACCTAAATACCTACCTGCCTAACTAGCGTCACCTGTGACACTAATACAGCGATCAGAAAAACGATCGCTTATTAGGCTGGGTTCACACTGGAGCGATGCAGGAATGCCACGAATCCGCGGCGGGTTCCCGCATCACATGCCTCCCGGCGGCAATTCACACTGCCCTATGCGAACTGCTGGGAGTGTCAGTGAAATGTTAATGACACCCCCAGATCAGTTCGCATATCGCAGTGCGATCTGCAAACTCGGATCGCATGGTGTGAACACCCATGCGATCCGATTCTGCTGCGGACCAAAAAAAGGGTCCCGTGCGAGTTTGCGGCGGGTGCGACACGAATTCAGCCATACTATATGTATGGCTGAACTCGAATCGCACAGAGATCGGATGTGATTTGCACTGCAGTGCGGTGCGAATCACATCCGTTCTCATAAACCGCTGCAATGTGAACCCAGCCTTAGTGACACTGGCGACGGGGGGGTGATCACGGGGTTAAACCTTTATTGGGGGGGTTAGGGGGGTACCTTAGAACTAAAGGGGGCTAACCCTAACTGCCCTAACAGTTATTACAGTCACAAATTACACCCGCCAGGTGATCAGGGGGTTAAACCTTTATTAGGTAATAAATGGCGGGTGCCCTGAAACTATAAAAAAATAACTAACCAACCAGCGTCACCTGTAACAGTTATATGGTGATCACTGGTGAAAGGGTTAACTAGGGGGCAATCAGGGGGCTTTATGCGGTAGTATATGGGGGTCCCTGGCGCTATAAAAAGCTGCGGCGAACCTAAATACCTACCCGCCTAACTAGCGTCACCTGTGACACTAATACAGCGATCAGAAAAACGATCGCTTATTAGGCTGGGTTCACACTGGAGCGATGAGGGAACGCCACGAATCCGCGGCGGGTTCCCGCATCGCATGCCTCCCGGCGGCAGTTCACACTGCCCTATGCGAACTGCTGGGAGTGTCAGTGAAATGTTAATGACACCCCCAGATCAGTTCGCATATCGCAGTGCGATCTGCAAACTCGGATCGCATGGTGTGAACACCCATGCGATCCGATTCTGCTGCGGGCCAAAAAAAGGGTCCCGTGCGAATTTGCGGCGGGTGCGGCGGGTGCGATGCGAATTCAGCCATGCTATCTGTATGGCTGAACTCGAATCACACAGAGATCGGATGTGATTTGCACTGCAGTGCGGTGCGAATCACATTCGTTCTCATAAACCGCTGCAATGTGAACCCAGCCTTAGTGACACTGGTGACAGGGGGTGATCACGGGGTTAAACCTTTATTGGGGGGGGTTAGGGGGGTACATTAGAACTAAAGGGGGCTAACCCTAACTGCCCTAACAGTTATTACAGTCACAAATGACACCAATGCAAAAAAAAATAAAAAATGACATTGGTGTCACTGTGACTGGGGGGCAGGGGTAATTGGGGGGGTGATCGGGGGGGGTGTGAGTGTGCCTGGCATGTTCTACTGTGTAGTGTCGTGTTGGTGCAACTCACTGATCCTCTCTCCTCGGTGCCGGAACGAAAAATACCGACACGGAGGAGAGATTACATCACTTCCTCTCCTGTGTTTACATTACAGGAGAGGAAGTGATGTCACGGAGGATTTTCATTCGTCGGGAGCGATCGCGAGGGGGTGGCCATGAATGAATGGCCGTCCCCTCATCCGGGATCGCTCCCGAACGAATACCGACCGCCGCAGGCACCGGGCGGGGGCCCGATCGGGCCCCCGACCCGCGGGAAGGCAAGGACGTACATGTAAGCCCTTATGCCTGCCCGTGCCATTCTGTCGACGTACATCGTCGTGCGGCGGTCGGGAAGTGGTTAAGAGCCGGTTCACACTAGGGCAACATGACTTCCAGCGCGACTTTTGGAGGCAACTTGGACACGAATTGAGTATGAATAAAAGCGCGACTTGGAGTGACTTCAACATGACTTGGGGCGACTTACAACATGACTTTAAGTCGCCCCAGGCCAGGCAACTTTGGCCATGGCCAATCAGAGAATAATGAGCTCTCAAGAGTGAACTCCACACCAAATTTTAAATAAAAAACGGATATAGGTTCCCAATCCGGGAGCATACCGGGCCCTTAGGTCTGTTATGGATTTTAAGGGGAACCCCCCACATCAAACACCGTGGGGGTCCCCCCAAAGTCCATACCAGACCCTTGTCCAAGCACGCAGCCTGGCCAATCAGGAAGGGGGTGGGGACGAGCGAGTGGCCCCCCCTCCTGAACCGTAAGAGGTCGCATGCCCTCAACATGGGGGGATTGGTGCTTTGGGGAAGGGGGGTGACCTGAGGCCCCCCACCCCAAAGCACCTTGTCCCCATGTTGATGAGGACAAGGGCCTCTTCCTGACAACCCAGGCAGTTGGTTGTCAGGGTGCGCGAGCGGGGGGCTTGGAATCGGTATTATAGGAATAGGTATGGGGCATGGTCACCGGGTGATGTCACACAGTGACCCTGCCCCTTTATGACGTTAAGTCCCGGGGCATGCTGGGACTGTGACGTCATAAAGGGGCAGGGTCACCGTGTAACATCACACGATGACCAAGCCCCATACCTATATAAGTCGCTGCGCACGTCGCACAAGCCATTACAGCGGAGGAGAGTGGCGTGTCAACGTCGGAAGAAGAAAGAGGAGCGAAGAGGTAGGAAGGAAGAAGGACGGAGGAGACCGGGCTCCACCGCTAGTAAAAGAGCTGCAAGAAGACAGCAGAGGAGCCCGGGAGAAAACGCCGGAGAGCGGGAGACGACGCCGGAGGAGAGCTGGAGAAGAGGCCGGACATCGGGAGAAGAGGCCGAACAGAGCAGAGAAGTCTTAAGAAGACCCCCAGAGCTGACTAATAAATTACTTTAAAAACCTGTGTTGTGTTTTTGTTTTTTATTGACACTTTTTTACCCCAGGTGAATGGGTAGGGGTACGATGTACCCCTTACTCATTCACATAGGATCTGGGGGCCCCCTTATTAAAGGGGGCTCCCGGATTCTGATAAGCCCCCCGCCCGCAGACCCCGACAACCAATGGCAAGGGTTGTTGGGAAAAGGCCCTTGTCCTCATCAACATGGGGACAAGGTGCTTTGGGGTGGGGGGAGCGCAGGGCGCCCCTCTTCCCCAAAGCACCCACCCCCATGTTGAGGGCATGCGGCCTGGTATGGTTCAGGAGGGGGGGTGCTTGCTCGTCCCCACCACCTTTCCTAACTGCCCCGGCAGCGTGCTCAAATAAGGGTCTGGTATGGATTCTGGGGGGGACCCCCACACAGTTTTTTCGGCGTGGGGGTTCCCCTTAAAATCCATACCAGACCTAAGGGCCTGGTATGCTCCCGGAAGGGGAACCCATGCCGGTTTTTTATTTAAAATTTGGCATGGAGTTCCCTCTCGAAAGCTGATTATTCTGTGAGAGGTGACATTGTCGCCTCAATATAGATGGAGATACGACTTGGAGGCGACTTCCATTGAAATCAATGGGTACCAGTTGCCTAGAAGTCGGATAGAAGTAGTACAGGAACCTTTTCTGAAGTCAGAGAGACTTCAGTAGTGTGCATTAAGACAGCTCTCATTCACTTACATTGTTTTTTACATGTAGCGCGACTTGAGGCGACTAGGGGCGACCTGAAGTTGGATCCTGAGTTGCCCCTGTCTGACCCAGCTCTAAGCTTATAGCAGGTATGAGCTGAGCAAATATATTATTTGTTTACTTTAGCTTTTACCTTATACTGCAATGCCAGTTCTACTTCAGTTAAAGCAGACCTCCAGGCTTTAACCGATGAGTGAACTGAGCAAATTTCAGTTCACTGGCTGTTCGCTGAACCCTATCATAGTACCTGAACCCTACTAAAGTCTAATGGCGGCTTCATACTGTCCTGCTGCACTTTGAGCAAAGGGCAGTTAACCTGTGATTTTTCATGTGGGTTAGCTGCACATTCCTATAGACTTGAATTATGTTCAGTATAGAAGTCCTGAAGCCACCCTAAAACCAAATCTTGTTTCAGATTTTTTTCAAGGCTAACTTCTTAGATGTTGTCAATAAAAGGCCATGGGTTGCTGGGGAACATGCACTGATGCAACAATATTAAACAAATACTGTTCAGCAGGGAATGGACTTTTTTTTTTTTTTCACAGTCAAAAAAAAAGGTTTTATTGAGAATATTTTCAGGTTTACAATTAGCATAGAGTTTTACATGTTACCAACAACAGATTGTATACAAACATTGATACAGATAGATAGCAGTCGTGTTGTAACCTAATATCTCATTAGAACAAGTAATGGGAGCAAAAAAAAAAAAAACACATAGAGAGGGATAGAAATTAGTAGTATCACAAGGTAGGTTATGAATTTGGGGAAGGGTGAAAAATGGTACAGGATAAAAGGGATTGGTATTCAGGGAGGGGGAACCATCGCACTAGGGTTCGTTTTCTTAGGTTAAGTGTGTATCTAATAGAGACACGTGTAACACAGCCCTTTTATTTGTTTCTGTCTATATCCTTTTCCTCTTTAGAGTGGCGTAGAGGGGAAATTCAGCTCATAAGTAATCGGTAATCTGAGGAGAGGGTAAAGGCCAACCAAGGTTGCCAGGTTTTGTTAAAGGATGCGCTGTTCTCTTTTTTCATAGCCACTAATTCCTCCATTTTAAAAATGTATTGCACTCTGTTTAACCAGTCCTTAATTGTTGGGACTGTGGGGGCTTTCCAATGGGTGGGTACAAGTGTTTTAGCAGCAATGAGTAGGTGTCGGGAGAGTGATTTTTTGTAGCGACTTAAGGTAGTTGGGACTAAATTAATCAGGCAGGCGGCTGCATTTAGTTCTATATTCGTTTACGTTATATGTTTTATCCAGATCTTAATTCCATCCCAGTATGTGATGATGAGTGGACATTCCCACCAAATATGTATAAATGAGCCAATGCAAATTTGACATCTCCAGCATTTATCTGAGGTGGGGTGAGACCATCTCCCGGTCTTTTGCGGTGTCAGATACCACCGCGTGAGGACCTTATAGGAAATCTCTTGGTATTTGGAGCTTAGCGAACATTTGTGTGTCAGAATACATGCCTTTTCCCATTGCTTTTCAGAAATTTTCATTTTAAGATCAAGCTCCCACTTCCTTTTGTGTTTATTGTTATCCGCGTGTGGCACACAGATTAGCCATGAGTATGCAAGGGATGTGGTATGAGCTACCGGTGATCTTTGTAAGCATATGGATTCTAGCTGCGTCAACGGGAGGCAGAATTTGGATTTGTACTTACTGTTTACCACAAAGTCCCTTAGTTGCATGTAGAACCACCTACCAGGAAAGGTCTCACCCACCTCGGAGCTAAGTGCGTCTAGTGTTTTGAGTTTCGAGTTTGTCATGCAATGATGAATAAGGAGGTCCCTTGGTAATTTATGGTGCATACCCGGTGGAAAATCAGGGTTGTTGGCAAGTGGTGTCAGTGGACCCGGGATGGATGCGATTTTATGTAGACTCGCTATTTTGTGCCAGATATTGATTGTGTTTACAATCATGGGGTGGTCTATCTGTTTATCTTTTTTGGAGTGTGTGGACCATGGGTAGTAAAGTGTCTTGTGTGCAGTTAGATTGCTTTCCAATTGGACCCAGTCTTTGTTAGGGCCATGACAGTGCCAGTCTATGAGTCTGGTGATGTGTGCAGCCTGGAAGTATTTCTTAAAGTCAGGGAGGCCCATACCCCCCTTGCATTTGGGGCGCATTAGCAGAGTAAAATTGATTCTGGGCTTTCTATCTCCCCAGAGGAAGCTCCTCTGTGCTTTGAGGAGAGTGCTAAAAAAGGTTTCCGGAATTTTTATGGGTAAGGCATTAAATAGATACAATAGTCTGGGTAGTATCGTCATTTTCAAAATGGACGCTCTACCAAACCATGAGAATTTTTTTGGGTGCCACCTTAGTAGGTCTTTCGTTATTGCGGATAATAGTGGTTTGTAGTTGGAAGTGTATAAAGCGTCGAGGTTGCTAGTCAAGTTTATACCTAAATATTTGAGTGCTGTCTGTTCCCATTTATAAGGGTAGTTGTCTTTCAATCTCTTAAGTTGGTCAGGAGGAAGGGTAAGGTTGAGTGCTTCAGATTTTGATTGATTCACTTTAAAATTGGAGATGAACCCAAAGGTTTGAAACACTTTTTGAAGGTTTGGTAGGGATATATGCGGGTTGGTGATAAAGAATAATAGGTCATCCGCATAGGCGGCTATTTTGTATTCTCTATCATTTACTGTGAAGCCCTGAATATCTCTGTGTAAGTTGATTGTTCGTATTAGGGGTTCTAAGGTGATGATGAAGAGGAGTGGAGATAGGGGGCATCCTTGGCGTGTTCCATTGTGGATCGAGATGGGGTCAGAAAGTGTGTTATTTACTTTAATTTGGGCCTGGGGGTTTTGGTAGAGGGCTGAGATCCATGACATCATATTTTCCCGTAGTCCAATATGGGCACAGGTGTCCATCATGTAGTCCCAGGAGACTCTATCGAAAGCCTTCTCTGCATCGGTAGAAAGCAATATTCCGGCTGTGTTAGAGTTTTGAGCAAAGTGAATTAGATTCAGTGCCTTAGTAGTATTGTCACGGGCTTCCCTACCCGGCATGAATCCCACTTGTTCAGGGCCTATAATCTTTGCTAGGAGGGGTTTTAATCTGTTGGCGAGTATTTTGGCCAGGATCTTGAGGTCCACATTTAGAAGTGAGATGGGTCTAAAGTTTGCGCATTCGGAGTGGTCCTTGTTCGGTTTGGGGATCACAGCTATGTGTGCCATTAGGAATGAGTTGGAGTCATTTCTGTTTTTTGCTAGGAAGTTAAAAGCAGATCGAAGGGGTTTCAAGAGAGATATTGTGTAGGTCTTGTAGTATTGTGATGTAAAACCATCAGGGCCAGGGCTCTTTCCTGTTTTTAAATCTGATATTGCGTCTGAGATTTCTGATAAAGCGATAGGGTCATCTAGCTTATGTGTATCATCACTTGACAGGGATGGTAACTTACTGTTTCCCAAGAAGTCTTTGATTGCTTCTCGTTTTGTCTGTGTAATGTGGGGTGGTTTGTGTTGGGCCGGCAGGTCGTACAATTTGGCATAATAATTGTGAAACAGGTCTGCCATTTCTTTTGATTTGTATTTCAGAGTCCCCTCCTTATCTTTTATGGCGTGGATATGACTTGATAGCGTTGCTTCCTTCAAGGCCCTAGCTAATTGTTTCCCACTCTTGTCCCCTTGTTCATAAAAAATATTTTTTTTTTAAAAAAGGGATCGTTTTATTTTGAGATCTAGTAGAAGACGCAGTGCCGTTCTACATTCATTCAGTTGCTCTTCTACCTGAAGAGAGTGAGAGTGTTTGTGTTGTAATTCCAAATTGGCAATTTGTTGGGATAACTTCGTAATTTCTACTTCTCTTTCCCTTTTCTTCCTGGCGCCCCATTTTATAAGTTCACCCCTCACCACTGACTTGTGTGCTTCCCAATTATTTAGCGGATTCGTATCCGTGTCAGTGTTGTTGCGAAAGTATGTATTGATTGTGTTGTGGATGTCATCTTTCACTATTTGGTCAGTAAGGAGTGTGGGGTTGAGCCTCCAGTTAAAAGCAGGTTTGCGTTGTGTACCCAGTTCTATCGAGATAGCCGTGGGTGCATGGTCAGAGAGGGCAATAATTCCTATCTCGGCTGCGAGTAAGTTGCCTAAGTCTCTTTGTGTGACAAAGATCATGTCAATTCTTGAGTAGCGTTTGTGGGGTGCGGAAAAAAAGGTAAAGTCCTTCTCTGATGGATGCACGGATCTCCATGCATCAACCAGAGTCAGAGACTGTAGTAGCGATTTCATTCGTTTAAGAAGCCTATAGCTGACATGGGTATGTCCAGTAGAAGTATCTTTGAGGGGGGAAAGAGGGATGTTAAAGTCTCCACCCAATAGGATACACCCCTCAGCGAACCATTTAAGTTCTTCAATTATTTTGCCACAGAAAGGCACATGGGAGGTATTCGGGAAGTATACATTAGCAAGTGTTATGGGGGATCCCTCCCAGGTGCCCCTCAGGAACAAATATCTGCCCTCGGGGTCAATAAGTTGGTGCTTCAGTTCAAAAGGTGCGTCTTTGTTCAGCAGGATGGACAACCTTTTGTTTTGGCAAGGGGGTTGGTAGAGTGGTAAGCTTTTGTGAATACATTGTCAGTGAGTTTAGGAATACTTTTATCTCTAAAGTGGGTTTCTTGTAGATATACAACTAATGGGCGCACTTTTTTAAGCTCTCTTAGCAATTTGGACCTTTTTTCAGGTATATTCAGACCGTTTACATTATGCGAGATAAGAGTTGGTATTTTCCCTAAGAAAGCATATGCCATCTTGGCCGTAAACCTAGGGTGGGTGGGTGTTGGAGAAGCTGTGTCTGTGAATGATTTTCACAAGAGTTGTTGGTGACGCCGAGTGTGTTATGTTGGATTGTTTTGGGACTGAAAAGGAGATTGTGTACGTGCGTGGGGGTAAGAGAGGAAAGGGAGAAGAAAAAAAAACAAAAAAAAACAAAGGGGAAGGGGGGGGGGGTGTGTGGGATGCGGTGTGGGGGGAGAGGAAGGGGGGAAATGAAACTAGTTAAGGTATAAAGAGGATAGTACCCACCAGCCACCAGTCGGTGGTGGGTCAGTTTGGGATTTAACTAAGGTGCGTACGTGTTAGTACTTTCCCTTTGGAGGAGAGTGGGAGGTGATCAGATAACAGTCTAACTACGTCTGTATTTTTGACTGCTCTGTAATAGTAACGAAGGTGACCACTAGGGGGGCCCTGCACAACTCACGATTCTAGACCCCGTCAAGAGGTCGTCTGTAAGTAAGAAGTCTGAGACCATCTTTTAGCATCCGTTTTAAGCTACAGCGGACTTGAGTACATAAAAGGGCAGCAATAATAATACATAATTCCATTTAATAACATGCCTAGGGGATGCCTTAAACCTGCATGGGAAGTTGCACACCTATATGATGTACTTCAGCAACATTACAAAGAAAAATTACATTTCCCGTCTGGCTTCATTCTTTGAAAAATGGCATGGTGTCCCCCTCAAAATTCGTACCAGATCCTTATCCCCTGATCAGATGCTGAATCTCAACATACTGACCAGGGATGCTGCAGACCACCAAATATGGTCATGACCTCTTATTCTAAGGGGGCTTCCAAATTTTGATAAGTCCCCCTCCCACAGACCTCACCTCAACATCCACTGGCCAACAATGTAGGCATGAGGCCCTTATCCTCATCAACATGGGGACAAGGTGCTTTGTAGGGATGGGGGGTGGGCAGCTTTCCCTGCAAGATACTTGCCCAATGTTAGGGGCATGTGGCCTGGTATGGTTCAGGAAGGTCTAGCATAGATTTTGGGGGGACCTCATAAATGTTGCCCTTTGAGCCATTTCAGCCAATGGCTGTGAGAGAAGTGCTTGCCATAGTCATTGGTATACTGTATATACAGTATTCACAAAAGTGAGTACACCCCTCACATTTTTGTAAATATTTTATTATATATTTTCATGTGACAACACTGAAGAAATGACACTTTGCTACAATGTACAGTAGTGACTGTACAGCTTGTATAACAGTGTAAATTTGCTGTCTCCTGAAAATAACTCATCACACACCCATTAATGTCTAAACCGCTGGTAACAAAAGTGAGTACACCCCTAAGTGAAAATGTCCAAATTGGGCCCAAAGTGTCAATATTTTGAGTGGCCACCATTATTTTCCAGCTATGCCTTAATCCTCTTGGACATGGAGTTCATCAGAGCTTCACAGCTTGCCACTGGAGTCCTCCTCCATTCCTCCATGATGATATCACAGAATTGGTGGATGTTAGAGACCTTGTGCTCCTCCACCTTCCATTTGAGGATTTCTCACAGATGTTCAATAGGGTTTAGGTATGGAGACATGCTTGGCCAGTCCATCACCTTTACCCTTAGCTTCTTTAGCAAGGCAGTGCTCATCTTGGAGGTGTGTTTGGGGTTATTACCATGTTGCAATACTGCCCTGCGGCCCAGTCTCCGAAGGGAGAGGCTCATGCTCTGCTTCAGTATGTCACAGTACATGTTGGCATTCATGGTTCCCCCAATGAACTGTAGCTCTCCAATGCCGGCAGCACTCATGAAGCCCCAGACCATGACACTCCCACCACCATGCTTGAAGGTAGGCAAGACACACTTGACTTTGTACTTCTCACCTCATTGCCACCACACTCATTTGACACCATCTGCACCAAATAAGTTTATCTTGGTCTCATCAGACCACAGGACATGGTTCCAGTAATCCATGTCCTTAGTCTGTTTGTCTACAGCAAACTGTTTGCAGGCTTTCTAATGCATCATCTTTAAAAGAGGCTTCCTTCTGGGATGTCAACCATGCAAACCAATTTGATGCAGTGTGCACTGTATGGTCTGAGCACTGACAGGCTGACCCACCACCCCTTCAACCTCTGCAACAATGCTGGCAGCACTCATATGTCTATTTCCCAAAGACAACCTCTGGATATCATGCTGAGCATGAGCACTCAACTTCTTTGGTTGACCATGGCGAGGCCTGTTCAGAGTGGAACCTTTCCTTTTAAACCGCTGTATGGTTTTGGCCACCATGCTGCAGCTCAGTTTCAGGGTCTTGGCAATCTTCTTATAGCCTAGGCCATCTTTATATAGAGCAAATATTCTTTTTTTCAGATCCTCAGAGAGTTCTTTGCTAGGTGCCATGTTGAACTTCCAGTGACCAGTATGAGAGAGTGAAAGCAAAAACACCAAATTTAACACACCTGCTCCCCATTCACACCTGAGACCTTGTAACACTAGCGAATCACGTGACATCAGGGAGGAACAATGGCTAATTGAGCCCAATGTGGACATTTTCACTAAGGGGTGTACTCACTTTTGTTGCCAGCAGTTTAGACATTAATGACTGTGTGTTGAGTTATTTTGAGGGGACAGCGAATTTACACTGTTATACAAGCTGTACACTCACTACTTTACATTGTAGCAAAATTTTCATTTTTTCAGTGTTGTCACATGAAAAGATATAATAAAATATTTACAAAAGTGTGAGGGGTGTACTCACTTTGGTGAGATACTGTATATATATATATATATATAATATCGTATATGTATACCATATATATATATATATATATATATATATATATATATATATATATATATATATATATATATATTATCGTATATGTATACCATATTATATATATATATATATACACTATATTACCAAAAATATTGGGTCGCCTTCCTGTACACGCACATGAACTTTAATGGCATCACAGTCTTAGTCCGTAGGGTTCAAAATTAAGTTGCACAAACACGGTACAAAGGGTAAACCGCGCTACTCAAACAGCAAAAGAAAGTAACCTATAAGCAGCAACCCTAATCGTAATACTCCGATATCAAACTAAATAGGTGAACAAAATGAGCTGCGCTAAAAACAAAAAATTATATACCTAAAACCTAATCCAAAACTATACCGATAGATATAGAAAAGAACAATATTAAGTGACGAAAATATAATTAGTAAATAGTATACATAAATGTTATCATATCATCATATAAGTGAATAAAGTGTATACTAGATCTGAAATGAAGTTAACATAAATCATATAGAAAAAACCCCCCACAAAAATTAATGTATATTAAAACAAAAATTGTGTGTGCTAAATCTAAACCAATAAAATTAGCAAAAATAGTATTCAAGAGCAATAAAGAGTTCATATATAATGAAGAAAAAATTGTCCAAAAAGTATTGTTGATTCCTCAAAATTGATATTTAAGGTGCAAAAATATCCACAAATGCGTGTATATAGAAAATAATCAAAACAATCCTCCACCAGTGAGAAGAGGGGCCGCTTACCAGAGTTTTAGATCCCAGTGTTAGTGAGATCAGTAAGGCAACAGCACAGAGGTTTCTGGATAAACCGTCACAGGCACCACACCATTTGCATCTCCAATACGAAGGCTCCAATCGGGAAACAAAGGTATCGTAGATTGCTGACACCACGCTGCTTCTATCTCCAATACGAAGCCTCCAGTCAGGAAACGAGGGTATCGTGGATCATGTATAAAAAATCAAAGGCACTCGCATAGCGTAAAACCACTTGGTTTAATGAAATAGAATAAAAAAAATTTCACTCACATATGTATAGAAAAAACGATCACATAAAAAACGAGCCGGCCGTAGAACGCGGAGACGTCAGAACGCCTATCTCCCTACGCGCGTTTCGTCACGAACGGACGTGTTCACGTGTTCACGTGCTCGTGTTCACGTCCGTTCGTGACGAAACGCGCGTAGGGAGATAGGCGTTCTGACGTCTCCGCGTTCTACGCCCAACCAGGAAGTGCGGGCGGCACACGAGTCCGGCCGGCTCGTTTTTTATGTGATCGTTTTTTCTATACATATGTGAGTGAAATTTTTTTTATTCTATTTCATTAAACCAAGTGGTTTTACGCTATGCGAGTGCCTTTGATTTTTTATACATGATCCACGATACCCTCATTTCCTGACTGGAGGCTTCGTATTGGAGATAGAAGCAGCGTGGTGTCAGCAATCTACGATACCTTCGTTTCCCGATTGGAGCCTTCGTATTGGAGATGCAAATGGTGTGGTGCCTGTGACGGTTTATCCAGAAACCTCTGTGCTGTTGCCTTAGAGCCCATTCACACAGGGGCAACACGACTTGTAGGCGACTTGAGTCAGGCAACTTGGACACGACTTGAGTTAAGATCACAGCGCGACTTGGGACGACTTCAAAACGACTTGTGATGACTTCAAGCCCGACTTGGGACGACTTACAAGTCGCCCCAGGCCAGGCGACTTTTGCCGAGGCCAAGCAGAGAATGAGCTCAAGGGGGAACTCCACGGCAAATTTCTGAAAAAAATTTGGCGTGGGTTCCCCCTCCGAGAGCATACCAGGCCCTTAGGTCTGGTATGGATTCCAAGGGGAACCCCCTACGCCGAAAAAACGGCGTGGGGGTCCCCCCCAGATCCACACCAGACCCTTATCCGAGCACGCTACCCGGCCGGCCAGGAAAGGGGGTGGGGACGAGCGGGCGCCCCCCCCCCCTCCTGAGCCGTACCAGGCCGCGTGCCCTCAACATGGGGGGGTGCCTTGGGGGAGGGGGGGCGTGCGGCCCCCCCACCCCAAAGCACCTTGTCCCCATGTCGATGAGGACAAGGGCCTCTTCCCGACAACCCTGGCCGTTGGTTGTCGGGGTCTGCGGGCGGGGGGCTTATCGGAATCCGGGAGCCCCCTTTAATAAGGGGGCCCCCGGATACCGGCCCCCCACCCTATGTGAATGAGTATGGGGTACAATGTACCCCTACCCATTCACCTGTGGAAAAAAAGTACAAAAAAAAACACAACACAGGGAAAAAATATTTTATTGCACAGCTCCGGGGGTCTTCCGTCTTCGGGGGTCTTCTCGCCGGACTCCTCCGCTATCTTCTTGTAGCTCTTTTACTAGCGGAGGAGTCCGGCTTTCTTCCTCCCCGCCGCCAGCCTCTTCTCCCGACTTCGGGGGTCTTGTTCCCCTCTTCGGTTCTTCTGCCGGGCCACCGCTCCTTCTTATAGCTCTTTTACAGGCGGTGGCCTGGTCTTCTGTCGCCGCCGCCGCCGCCGCCGCCGCCGCCGCCGCCGCCTTCCGTTCTTCTTCTTCTTCTTCTCCAGGAGATGTTGACACGACGCTCTCTCCGGCCGGAATGCCAGAGCCGCCCTGCGCTGCCACTTATATAGGGACAATGGGGCGGTGTCACATGGGTTGATGTCACATGGGTTGGTCACATGGGTTGATGTCACATGGTGACCCCGCCCCCTTACCATGTGACATCAACCCATGTGACCAACCCATGTGACATAAACCCATGTGACACCGCCCCATTGTCCCTATATAAGTGGCAGCGCAGGGCGGCTCTGGCATTCCGGCCGGAGAGAGCGTCGTGTCAACATCTCCTGGAGAAGAAGAAGAAGAAGAACGGAAGGCGGCGGCGGCGGCGGCGACGACAGAAGACCGGGCCACCGCCTGTAAAAGAGCTATAAGAAGGCGCGGTGGCCCGGCAGAAGAACCGAAGAGGGGGACAAGACCCCCGAAGTCGGGAGAAGAGGCCGGCGGCGGGGAGGAAGAAAGCCGGACTCCTCCGCTAGTAAAAGAGCTACAAGAAGATAGCGGAGGAGTCCGGCGAGAAGACCCCCGAAGACGGAAGACCCCCGGAGCTGTGCAATAAAATATTTTTTCCCTGTGTTGTGTTTTTTTTTTGTACTTTTTTTCCACAGGTGAATGGGTAGGGGTACATTGTACCCCATACTCATTCACATAGGGTGGGGGGCCGGTATCCGGGGGCCCCCTTATTAAAGGGGGCTCCCGGATTCCGATAAGCCCCCCGCCCGCAGACCCCGACAACCAACGGCCAGGGTTGTCGGGAAGAGGCCCTTGTCCTCATTGACATGGGGACAAGGTGCTTTGGGGTGGGGGGGCCGCACACCCCCCCTCCCCCAAGGCACCCCCCCATGTTGAGGGCACGCGGCCTGGTACGGCTCAGGAGGGGGGGGCCGCCCGCTCGTCCCCACCCCCTTTCCTGGCCGGCCGGGTAGCGTGCTCGGATAAGGGTCTGGTGTGGATCTGGGGGGGACCCCCACGCCGTTTTTTCGGCGTAGGGGGTTCCCCTTGGAATCCATACCAGACCTAAGGGCCTGGTATGCTCTCGGAGGGGGAACCCACGCCAAATTTTTTTCAGAAATTTGCCGTGGAGTTCCCTCTTGAGAGCTGATAATTCTGTCAAAGTCGCCTCCGTATAAACGGAGATCCGACTTGGAGGCGATCTCCATTGAAATCAATGGGTACCAGTCGCCTACAAGTCGGATAGAAGTAGTACAGGAACCTTTTCTGAAGTCGGAGCGACTTCAGTAGTGTGCATTAAGACGGCTCTCATTCACTTACATTGATTTTTAAATGTTGTCCGACCTGAGGCGACCTGAGGCGACTAGGGGCGACCTGAAGTCGGATCAGGAGTTGCCCCTGTGTGAATGGGCTCTTACACTGGGATCTAAAACTCTGGTAAGCGGCCCCTCTTCTCACTGGTGGAGGATTGTTTTGATTATTTTCTATATACACGCATTTGTGGATATTTTTGCACCTTAAATATCAATTTTGAGGAATCAACAATACTTTTTGGACAATTTTTTCTTCATTATATATGAACTCTTTATTGCTCTTGAATACTATTTTTGCTAATTTTATTGGTTTAGATTTAGCACACACAATTTTTGTTTTAATATACATTAATTTTTGTGGGGGGTTTTTTCTATATGATTTATGTTAACTTCATTTCAGATCTAGTATACACTTTATTCACTTATATGATGATATGATAACATTTATGTATACTATTTACTAATTATATTTTCGTCACTTAATATTGTTCTTTTCTATATCTATCGGTATAGTTTTGGATTAGGTTTTAGGTATATAATTTTTTGTTTTTAGCGCAGCTCATTTTGTTCACCTATTCAATATTAAGTTGGCCCACCCTTTGCAGCTATAGCAACTTTAAAGCCTTTGGGAAGGCTGTCAGCAAGGTTTGTGAGTGTGTCTATGGGAATGTTTGACCATTCTTCTAGAAACGCATTTGTGAGGTCAGGCACTGATGTGGATGAGAATGCCTGGCTTACAGTCTCCACTCTAATTCATCCCAAAGGTGTTCTGTTGGGTTGAGGTTAGGACTCTGTGCAGGCCAGTCAAGTTCTTTCACCCCAACCTCAATCATCCATGTCTTTATGGATCTTGCTTTTTGCACTGGTCCAAATCATTTGGGGGAAGGGGGATTATGGTGTGGTGTTTCTTTTGAGGGGGGGGGGGGGTTGGGCTTGGCCCCTTAGTTCCAGTGAATGGAACTCTTAAGGCATCAGCATACCAAGACATTTTGGACAATTTCATGCTCCCAACTTTGTGGGAACAGTTTGAGGATTACCCCTTCCTGTTTTAATATGACTGCGCACCAGTGCACAAATCAGGGTCCATAAAGACATGGATGAGTGAGTATGGGGTGAAGGAACTTGGCTGGCCTGCACAGAGTCCTAAGCTCAACCCGATGGAAGACCTTTGGGATCAATTAGAGCAGAGACTATGAGCCAGAACTTCTCGTCCACATCAGTGCCTGACCTCACAAATGCGCTTTTGGAAGAATGGTCAAAAATTACCATAGACAAACTCCTAAACCTTGTGGACAGCCTTCCCAGAAGAGTTGAAGCTGTCATAGCAGGAAAATCCAAATTGAACCCTACGGACTAAGACTGGGATGCCATTAAAGTCAATGTGCATGTAAAGGCTGGTGTCCCAATTAGAGATGGACGAACTTCCGACGGGACGTTTTGAGAACGCAAACCGCGAACGTGGCCGAAAGTTCGCGAACCGCAAAGTTTGCAGTGGGCCCCATTGACTTCAATACACAGATCATATTTCCAGCCACAAAATAATTACTAGCTGTGCACACATAGCCCCACCACATGGCCACTGACATAACACATGTATGAAGTGAATCTGGGATCAACAACTACAAGCATTCTTTTTTTATATGTGAAATTTTGACAATTCAGGACTCAGGAGCGCATGAAAGCAATGGAGGAGAGGAAAGGTCGGGGTAGGCTATGAAGAGGGTGCAGGAGATGATCACCAGCACCGCGATATAGAGCACTGACACCAGCACCGTGATAGAGTGCACTGACACCAGCACCGTGATATAGAGCACTGACACCAGCACCGTGATAGAGTGCACTGACACCAGCACCGTGACATAGAGCACTGACACCAGCACCGTGATAGAGAGCACTGACACCACACCAGCACCGAGATAGAGAGCACTGACACCACACCAGCACCGTGATAGAGAGCACTGACACCAGCACCGTGATAGAGAGCACTGAGACTAGCACTGAGATAGAGTGCACTGACACCAGCACCGTGATATAGAGCACTGACACCAGCACCGTGATAGAGTGCACTGACACTAGCACCGTGATATAGAGCCCTGACACCAGCACCGTGATAGAGAGCACTGAGACCAAACCAGCACCGAGATAGAGAGCACTGACACCACACCAGCACCGAGATAGAGAGCACTGACACCACACCAGCACCGTGATAGAGAGCACTGAGACCACACCAGCACAGAGATAGAGGGCACTGACACCACACCAGCACCGTGATAGAGAGCACTGACACCAGCACCGTGATAGAGAGCACGGAGACCAGCACTGAGATAGAGTGCACTGACACCAACACCATGATATAGAGCACTGACACCAGTACCGTGATAGAGTGCACTGACACCAGCACTGTGATATAGAGCACTGACACCAGCACCGTGATATAGAGCACTGACACCAGCACCGAGATAGAGAGCACTGACAGCAGTACTGATACCAGCAACTCGATATAGGGTGCACCAGCACCCTATATATTGTACACCTATACCAGTCCTTACAAGGACCTTTGTGGACCTAGCAGCTAGTGATTTGCAGACTGTACCTCAGTCCCTACACTGATAAAGGACTGCTGCAGAATAGGGCAGTAATCTACAACAGTGCACCAGCACCCAATATATTGTACACCTATACCAGTCCTTACAAGGACCTTTGTACTTGTATTTTGTGTGTCTACCCTTTGGCTTCAAACCAGCATCAATTCTTCCAGATACACACAGTGCTTGTGCACACAGTTTTTGAAGGAACTCGGCAGATAGGTGGTTTCAAACATCTTGGAGAACTAACCACAGATCTTCTGTGGATGTAGGCTGTCTCAAATCCTTCTGTCTCTTGTGGACTCTGAGGGGGGACCACTTCCAGGACTCCTTGTTCTTCTTTATGCTGAAGAGAGTTCTTAATTGACTGTATATGTAGGTTCCTTGTCCTGCTGCAGAATACATTTGGGGCCAATCACATGCCTGATGGTTTGACATGATGGAAAAGTATCTGCCGGTTTTTTACTGCATTGAGGACACAATTAATCCTGACCAAGTCTCTAACTCTATTTTCAGAAATACAGTGGCAAACTTGCAAGAAACCATCACCATGCTCACAGTTGCCAGCAGACACTCATTTTTGTACTGATCTCTAGCCCTTCAGCCACATATTTCAAATGTTGAGCCCCTCCATGTATCTAGGCTGTGCAAAATTCTCCCATCTGTGGTTTTCCCACGCAACGGGAGAATAGCATAATGTGTTTTGGGTGTAATTTAACCACTTCCCTCCCGGTCTATAGAAGAATGATGGCAGGGCAGTGGTTTCGTTATCCTGGCTGGACATCATATGACGTCCAGCAGGATAACCCCCTAGCGATCAGGAACGGTGCATGTCCCTCGGACATAACCCTTCCTCGATCACGGTAACAGCCAATCAAATTGGCTGTTTACCACGTGTTTGGCTGTGTCAAATCACAGCCGGTCACTTCTGAGCAGTTGGGGAGCCACGCCTGATATGTGTCCCCCCCTCCAGGAGGCTGCGCACCACGGTGATCATGGATGGCGCGTGTCCCTCGGATCCCCATCCCTGATTAGGGTAAACAACCAATGAAATGTGTCCGATAACAGCCGGTCACAAATGTAAACAATGAGAGCGGTTACTATCTGATCCCTGCTCTCCCCTCACACACCGATCGAGTGAGGAGAGAGCAGAGATTAGTAAGAAATTAGTATATTATCTGACAATTTTCATTGTATTTTACTGTGCACAACATGCCGCCCCCCAGTAAAGAGAACCTGTCACCATAGAACTGTCACAGCCCTTCTGGATCTGTTACAGACCATCTGGATCTGTTGCAGACCATCTGAATCTCTGCATCTGTCACACAGCCCATTTGTCACACAGCCCGTCTGCATTGGTCACACAGGCCTGCCACCAGTACCACCATTGGTACCGCCACACAGGCCCAACATTAGTACTGCCATCAGTACCGTCACCCAGGCCCGCCATAAGTACTGCCATCAGTACCGTCGCAAAGACCCGCCATAAGTACTGCCATCAGTATCGTTGCACAGGCCCACCATAAGTACTGCCATCAATAACACCACACAGGCCCACCATTAGTATTGCCAACAGTACCGTCCCACAGGCCTGTCATAAGTATTGCCATCAGTACCACCACACAGACCCGCCATTAGTACTGCCATTAGTACTGCCACCCAGGCCTGCCATCAGTGACCTGTCAGTACCACCAGCAGTACCATCACACAGGTCTGCCATCACTACCGTCATCATGGCAAAAAGAGTGTACACACCTGAGGAGGCTTACCATGTCATATGATGAGAGCAGCGGGGAGCTCCCATCATCCGATTCTGGTTCGAAATATGAGCCAGTAGAGGGTAGTGGATTGGAGTCTGAGTCAGTGGAGGAAACTGTCCCTCCTAAAAGAATAAGGAGATCAGTACTAAGATCAGAACCAAGATCAGAAGACCTGCCTACCACCAGCAGTGGCAGACTCCAGGAAGAGGAGCCCAGTACCAGGACTGTAATTACACATCCTGCCCAAAGAGTCTGGGCCCAGACCTACCTTCCCGATGCCCTGGCAAACCCCTTATGGTTGCCTGCTAGCTCAGGATCCGCTATAATCCCCCCTTTCATTGCACAGCCAGGTGTGTAGCCCAACTCTACAAATTTTTCACAAATGGATTGTTTTTATTTGTTTTTCCCCAAAGATTTGTTGCAGTACATGGTGGACCAAACAAATCTCTATGCAGATCAATTTATTCCCTCCAACCCCAATGCGTCCTACACCCATATGTTCCATTGGTGACATCTCACACTAGATGAATTGTTTTTACGCCTTACTTTTAATATAGGCTTACAAAGAAGAACAAACCGCATGCCTACTGGTCCACCAACCCCATCCACCACATGCCAATGTATTCTGCTGTCACGTCCAGGACACGCTATGACATGATTATGCGTTTCCTACACTTTAACGACAATTCGCAGTGCCCTCCCCGAGATCACCCCAACCACGACAAATTGTACAAAATACACCCCCTAATAAATTATAAGAGATTTGCTGAAGTGTTTATCTCAGGCCAAAACATTTGTGTGGATGAATCTCCTATATACTTTACTGGCCGAGTGCAGTTCAAGTAGTATACCCTAAGTAAGAGAGCCAGGTATGGGTTAAAATTGAATAAACTGTGTGATCGGGCCACTGGGTATGCTGTAATGACCCAGGAATTTATGGACCATGTTTCTTCCTGCTGCCTGGACCAATACTTTGGCTGTGTTGACCATATCTCTGCCTGCTGCCTCTACTGACTTTGAACAGTATTTCTGCCTGGACATCTCTGCCTGCTACCTGGACCAATGCTTTGGCGGTGCTGACAGTATCTCTGCCTGTACCAACTATGGACAGTATTCCTGTCTGCTGCCTGAATGATTGCTTTTGCTGTCGTTGGCCACATACCTGCCTGCTCCCTGGTCCAAAGCTCATCTCTGTGGACCACTGCACTACAAAAGTAGTTATTTGATATATACATGCTATGTGTTAGAAATATGAAGGGCCTTCAAAAATGTGATCGGTAGTCAGAAAATGATATGTATTTTGGGGTGTCATTTTTTTCTATGTACAGGCTGTGTGTTGGAAACATCTTATAAATGGACAACTTTGTGTAAAAAAATGCGTTTTAATTTTTTTTCCACATTTTCCAAAAACTTCTGGAAAAAAGAATGAACCATTCAAAAGACTCATTATGCCACATAGATTATACGTTGGGGTGTTTGCATTCAAAAATGGGGTCATTTCGTGGGCAATTCCATTGTCTTGTTGCTCCAGGTCCTTCAAAAGTATAATAGATGGTTGAGAAGTGAGATGTGTAATTTATGCTCGTAGAACGCCTAAAGGTGCTACTTCAATGTTGGGCCTCTGCATGTGGCCAGGCTGTGTAAAAGTCTCACACATGTGGTATTTCTATACTCAGGAGGAGTAGCAGAATGTATTTTGTGGTGTCATTTTTGCTATGCACATGCTATGTGTTAGAAATATCTTATAAATGGACAATTTTGTGTAAAAAAAATGCGTTTTCATTTTTTTTGACACATTTTCCAACAACTGAAAAAAAATTTAACTGTTCAAAAGACTCATCATGCCTTATAGATTATACGTTTTGTGGGCAATGCCATTGTCCTGGTTCTCCAGGTCCTTTAAAAGTGTAATAGGTGGTTGTGAAATGAGATGTACAATTTATGCTCGTAGAACACCGGAAGAAGCTACTTCAATGTTGGGCCTCTTTGTGTGGCCAGGCTGTGTAAAAGTCTCACACATGTGGTATCGCCATACACAAGGAGCTGCAGCAGAATGTACTTTAGGGTGGTGTTGCAAGTTTTTATTTTGGACTATCTACTTTCAAAAAAGGGTCATTTGAGGGGTATTTGTACAGTCCTGGCATTTTAGGGATTTTTCATTTAAAAAAATTAGATAGGCAGTCAGTACATCAGGACTGATCAATTTCCAAATGTATATCATAGTTTGTAGACTCCATAACTTTCACACAGACTAATAATATACACAGATTTGTTTTTTTGTTTTGTTTTTTCACCAAAGAAATATAGGAGAATACACTTTGGTCCAGAAACGAAGAAAAACATTTTGTTTTAATTTTCCGTAATTTTACCTTTATAAAGTAAAAGGTAAAAAGCCCAGTTGTAAATAAATACCACAAAAGGGAAGCTCCATCTGTCTAAAAAAGTGATATAATATTAATTTGGGTAGAGTGTTGCATGGCTGAGTAATTGTTATTCAAAGCATGACACCTCTAAAAATTGAAAAAGGGCCTGGACTGGAAGGAGGGTAAAACAGTCTGATCTTCAAGTGGTTAAAATAAGGGGGCCATGGATATCCTACCTACATGAATGAATAAAGGGTATATTTTACTCATCGCTATAAAGAATAGTAAATAAAAACACAGAGGGGGGTGATTTACTAAGAAGAAGGCACTGCACCGAATCATACATTAAAGCGGAGGTCCACCCTAAAGTGAACCTTCTGCTCATTGGAATCCTTCCCCCCTCCGGCGCCACAATTGGCACCTTTCAGGGGGGAGGTGGGTGCAGGTACCTGTACAGTACAGGTATCTGCATCCACTTCCGGCGTAGATTCTGCAGAAGGTACGCCCCTTTCCACAGAATCTACGCCCCTTTCTGAAAGTCCCCCGCTGCCTGCTGGGAAACATACTGATCCCAGAGACAGCGGGGACCATCCTTATTGCGCAGCGCAACTCGAGCATGCGCAGTAGGGAACCGGGAAATGAAGCCGAAAGGCTCCACTTCCTGATTCTCATACCCAAAGATGGCGGCGGCAGCACTCGAGAGACGATCGAGAGTTTGGCTTTGGGTGCCGACATTGCGGGCGCGCTGGGCGGGTAAGTGTCATTATTTTAAAAGTCAGCAGCCGCAGTATTTGTAGCTGCTGGCTTTAAAAAAAAAAAACGGCGGAACTCCCGGCGGAC
Source organism: Lithobates pipiens (assembly GCF_037356315.1). NCBI lineage: Eukaryota > Metazoa > Chordata > Amphibia > Anura > Ranidae > Lithobates > Lithobates pipiens. The sequence goes on from NW_027507718.1 coordinate 303,477,641, forward strand.
TCCCGCTTTAATTGGTGCTCTGGAAAAGTCATTAATTGAACGTGTGAACCGGTGCACATTGAAGTGCAAATAACGATAATAAATACCAGCATATGTAAACTGCAACTGGCGCTAGGGTAACTGCGTTTTTTTGATTGATAATAGCGCACGCCCAATATAATTGGTTAATTTCATCTCACTGGATGCATCTTGTTAGGCAATTAGTACTTAGTTAATTAACCCTTTTCATGCTAATCTCATTCCTTTCACTAAAATATCTTTGAAATGTGTTTTTTTTTCTTTTTTACCTAAATCTTTCAATACATTACAAAGAACAGAGAAGTGTTTCTAAACCCAATAAATTAAAATTTTCAGATCTTGATCTTTAAAGGTGACCATACCCTGCAATCAATTGTTCAAGTGCGTCTTCCTATTACCTATTTTGCCTAAATATCAAGTTGTACAGATACAGAAATTGGCCAATCAGATTGCATAGTGCATGACTATCTTAAGTGCCAAATTTGTAATGTAGATGTGCCATGACCCATTTGTATTTTCCTAATGGTATTTCTTGGGCATTATATAAGGCACATGAGAAAACACCTTTTTTCAACACATGCTAGAGTGATCAAGAATCTTCAAACTATGGCTCTCCAGCTGTTGCGGAACTACACATCCCATGAAGCATTGTAAAACTCTGACATCCACAGACATGACTAGGCGTGATGGGAATTGTAGTTCCTGAACAACCGGAAAGCCGTAGTTTGAAGACCCGGGTGCTAGACCATTATTATGCCTCCAGAATTGGGAGTGTGGCATCTACCCAACTTCTCTCTGCCGGTGGACACAAGAACCTACATCTATAGATATATCTATATACATCTAGATATATATCTATCTATATATATATATATATATATATATATATAGATATATCTATATATACACACAGCACTGAAGCAGGAAACAATATACATTGGCCCGGAAATTAATCTGTACACAGGAAGTAGGTGTGTGTTTTGAGGCCAAATCATTTAGACATACGTACATGAACCACACAAACACCACCCCATGTAAAAATAAATTAAAATCTTAATTTGCAAATAAGGATTATCTCTTCCTCAGAGGACAGTGAGTGGGGTATGGTGGTGGAAAGAAATTAGCAGCAGTACAAGCAACTTCCTGGAGGGGCCTGATCTTATTACTGTGTGCTGGCCACCGCTTCCGGGAACCAGATATGCGCCATGGGTACATACCTCCGTTTATATCTCCGGTCGCGCATCTAGATGCATTTGGCAATATTTATGGAATTTAATAGTAAAGCAGATGCAGATTTCAATGACTGGACTAACACATGTTTATAGTGAAAGGCAACTGGTGTTTTCTATTAACCACTTGACCACTGGGCACTTAAACCCCCTTCCTAACCAGACCAATTTTCAGCTTTCGGTGCTCTGACACTTTGAATGACAATTACTCAGTCATGCAACACTGTACCCATATGACATTTTTGTAATTTTTTTTCACACAAATAGAGCTTTCTTTTGGAGGGATTTAATCACTGCTGGGTTTCTCATTTTTTGCGCTATAAATCAAAAAAGACTAAAAATTTGGTAAAAAAAAAAAGTAAAAATTCTTTGTTTCTGTTAAAATTTATTGCAGAGTATTGGCGAGTATTGGCAGAGTATTGCAGAGTATTGGCAGAGTATAGACAGAGTAATCACAGAGTATTTGCAGAGTAATGGCAGAGTATTGGCAGAGTATTGCAGAGTATTGACAGAGTATGGCAGAGTATTGACAGAGTATTGAAGAGTATGGAAGTGTATAGCAGAGTATTGGCAGAGTATTGCAGAGTAGACATGTGCAGAGTAAAATATTTCGTTTCGGAATTCTGTTTTTGTCCGAAAAATTAATTAATTTAGTTACTCCCGAAATTCGTTTTTATTTATTTTGTTTTTCATTCAAAAATTGCATTCGTCCGAAAATCCACATGAATTACAGGCGAATCTGTCTTTGAAGGCTTATGGTGTCTGTCGAATGTATAAAGAAGATTCGACGGAGCTAGTATATAGCATACTTCGTGTGAACTTTAGAACCCTATTAACCTCCCTGGCGGTATGATTCAGTCTGGAATTAGGTGCTGAAAGCGGTACAATTATTTTGCACGGAAATCTGGCTTTTATTTTGTAGTCCTGTAATTCTTAGGAATAACGCTCTTAAATCTGTTCAAACCAGAGTCTAGCAGACATCCCGGGTATGATAAAGTTTATAATATAATAAAGAATAATAAAAATGATTCAATAATGTAATCAAATCCTAAAACACTGAAAAATTGACACTTTTTGGTTGCTATGGACAATCTCCAAATTCCAGGCAGTAAAAAACAGTATTTATAATATAAAAGTGCATGCAGGCACTGCACAGACCACTAGGGACAAAGGGGGTGTGTATTTTTTAATACAGTACTGTAATCTGTAAGATTACAGTGCTGTGTGTGTTTTGTGTGTTTTTACTTTTTTGAATTTGCCGCCGTTCTCCGCTCCCGTGCGCCGTAACGCCGCAGGGAACGGAGCTCGGCGGCATTCGGCACTGTGAATCGAGCGGAGGACGGCTCGATCACACAGCGCGGCGGACATCGCTGGATCCAGGGGACAAGGTAAGTAACTCTCCCTGTGTCCTCCCCTGCATCGAGCGAAGCCATCCCGAGTCTGGCTCGGGGTTACCGCTCCTATCAGTATATTCCTACCCCGAGCCAGACTCGGGATTACCGGTAGGGGGGTTAAAGTCTATGGGACTCCAACATTCAAAATCTAAAGTGCTAATTTTAAAGGCTAATTTGCAAGTTACCATCCTAAAAAGTGTTTGGGGACCCGGCAGGAAAAAAAGTCCTTTAAAATCACTCGCACCTTGTCCCCATGTTGATGCGGAGAAGGGCCTCATCCCCACAACCCTGGCCGGTGGTTGTGGGGGTCTGCGGGTGGGGGGCTTATCAGAATCTGGAAGCCCCTTTAACAGGGGGACCCCCAGATCCCGACCCCCCCCTGTTTGAAATGGTAAGGGATGATCATCTCTCCGGGGTCCAGCGGTGGCTCATCTGAATCAGCGCAGCGAATCCATCCATCTTCTGTCTCCACGGAGGAGACACTGCGGGGATTCCGGTGGGCCTGACGTTTGTTATATGCGAAGGGCGGGGCCACCTATCACCTGACCCCGCCCCCTCTGACAAAAGGGGAAACCCGGGGTTCCCCGTGACATATGGGTGACCCCACACCCCCCTGATGTAACACAGGCAGGTTTCCGTTACATCAGAGGGGGGCAGGGTCACCCATACGTCACGGGGAAGCACGGGTTTCCCCTTGCGTCAGAGGGGGCGGGGTCAGGTGACGGGTGGCCCCGCCCTCCGCATATAACAAACAGGCCGCCGGAATCCCTGCAGTGTCTCCTCCGTGGAGACAGAAGATGGATGGAATCGCTGCACTGATTCAGATGAGCCATCGCTGGAGAGATGATCGTCCGTCGCTGGATAGCAAGAGTGGATTACCACCGCTGGAATCTTTTTTTAATTTTTTTTTATTTTTAATAAAGGAATTTTTCAAAAGTGTGTTTGTTTTATTTAACTATTTTTTATACTTTCTTTGTGAAATGGTAGGGGTACTTTTGTACCCCCTTACCATTTCAAACAGGGGGGGCTGGGATCTGGGGGTCCTCTTGTTAAAGGGGGCTTCCAGATTCTGATAAGCCCGCAGACCCCCATAACCACTGGCCAGGGTTGTGGGGATGAGGCCCTTCTCCGCATCAACATGGGGAAAAGGTGCTTTGAGGGGTCACAGACCCCTAAAGCATCCTCCCAATGTTGAGGGCATGTGGCCTGGTACGGTTCAGGAGGGAGGGGGGGGCTCTCTCGCCCCCCCCCCTCTTTTCCTGCAGCCTGCCAGGTTGCATGCTCGGATAAAGGGTCTGGTATGGATTTTTAGGGGGACCCCCACGTCAATTTTTTTTTTATTTGACACGGGGTTCCCCTTAATATCCATACCAGACCTGAAGGGCCTGGTAATTGAATTTGGGGGACCTCCACGCTTTTTTATTTTTTTTTATCAATGACTTTCAATGAGTGTTTTCTGTATTACGGAGCCGACAATTCATAATAGCTGCGAGTGATTTTAAAGGACTTTTTTTCCTGCATAAATGACACTTTGTGCAGGGACAGTTCTAAGCACCAGAAACATGCGCCCCTTCACAGGCATACTATAGACACCCCCCCTTGGAAGAAATTTAAAGGAATATTACACTTTTATTGTTTCACTTTAATCATTATTAAAATCACTGCTCCCGAAAAAACGTCTGTTTTTAAAACTTTTTTTTGCATTGATACATGTCCCCTGGGGCAGGACCCGGGTCCCCAAACATATTTTAGGACAGTAACTTGCAGAATCTTTTCTCTCTGTCAAATCTTTTTTCTCTGTCGAATATTTTCTCGATATAATCTTGGACTAATAGAGGTAAGGTTAGGCACATTCGACCACAGGTTCTATAGACACAGATTGTTATTGTCAGAGTCACGTCGAATCGCCTATTCTATATCGAACTGTTGTAACAATGAAAACGAAAATAAAGTATTTATTTATGTCGGATCTTTTATTTTTCGGATTCTGTGCTTTCGTTATCGTTTGTCAAAACGAAAACTAAAATAGCTGAAATTCAGACGAAAATGCATTCGGACGAAAACAAATGCACATGTCTATTGCAGAGTATTGCCAGAGTATTGCCAGAGTATGGGCACTGGGCACCACTGTGGGCACTACAGATCCAACCCACAGTGCTGCTGCAAATGATCTCTGCCCCTTCCCCCTCGCACTGTACAGATCAGTACAGAAAGGGGAGGGAGGAATCGGCGTCATGACATGACGCCCGTTTGTTTACAAGTGATCGCTCCGTCATTTCATGGAGAGATCATGTGGTAGACGTGCGTTACCAGCAGCCATTTACCATGATCCGTGATGCAGTCACGGATATTGCCCCAAATGTACTCTCTTGACACACACACGCGCACACACATGCACACACACACATACACACAATCTTACCTCTTTTCAGGGCAAGGTAAAGAATGATATCTGCAAGCTTTATATAACATAGGTTTGTGTGCTAATGAGGCAATTGAAAACACATGCACAGTCCGTGAAACACATAAAATGCAAATTCACCTAATGTAGAGACAGAACTTCAAAGTGGGTACATTTTTTAAGGATGTCCTTAAATGACTAACCCAAAAAAAACACACTCTCTGAGCATGTCCAGAAAAATCCAAGTGCTGTTCACACACAAAAAGCACAAAAAAAAAAACAAAGTCCCTGAGCATGCCCAGAACAACCCAAATGTAGCTAGTACGAAATAAGCAACCCCTCTGTCCAAAATTAGGCATATCATCCAGCATGCTACAAAATTACACATGGGGAAACAAAGAACCTAAAATTGGCAAAAGTTATACAATAAATACCATTTCAGTCTATGGGAACTGACTTCTACATTGCAGCTGCAAGATTTTAACCCAAAACAACCCCCCCCCCCCCATACATACAAGGCCATTTGGGTCTATTAAGGCTTAAAATGAGTGAGAACCCCCACATGAAAAATACCACCCCAAACTGTAAAAATATTGTGCCCCTGCCACACACTAACAAACCCCTAGCCAAACACACAGCAAGCCAGCCCATGAAATGGGGGTGGATGCTTGGGGGCAGGAGGGGCTTGGGCACCGCAAAAGTCAAGCACTTTGTTCCCCTATTCAGGGGGACAAGGGCCTCTTCCACACAACCTTAGGCTGGGGTTGTGTGGGGGCTGCAGAAAGGGGGATTTACAGAATGTGGAAAACCCCTTTAAACTAGTGGGTACAAGGTACTTTGTGGTTGGTATTGGGCTCAGCCCAACATGCCCCGAAAGCAGCTAGCTATGGTTCAGGAGGGGGTTTGGCAATTGCTCTTCTCGCCCCTTTCTTAGCTAGCCCTGTTGTATGCTCTAAAAAAGGATGTGGTTTGGATTGGTGAAGGCAGCTCAAAGCCTTTGGAAAATAGAGTGGAGTTCCCCTTTAACCCATGGAAATCCAAGGGGGTTAAAGGGGGAGATAAGAGCATTGGAGAATGGAGTGTGGAGTTCCCCTTTAAAAGCAAAAGTTAGCCCACGGAAATCCAAAGGGGTTAGAGGGGGAGACAAGAGCATTGGAGAATGGATTGTGGAGTTTCCCTTTAAAAGCAAAATCTAGCCCAAGGAAATCATATGCATTAGGGGAGGGGAAAGGTTAAATGTCCTTTTAGGAGGAGCTAGAGGAGCGAGAGTCTTTTTACATAATTTTAACAAGGTGCATGTCACATGTTGGCAATGTAACATGCTAACATGACCTTTGCGCAAATCTCCTTAAAAAAATACATAACTGTGAAAAAAAAATGTATCAAGTTTAGAGGTGCGTCCGTTCAACCCATGTACTTTGCTTAACATTTACTAAGATTTTGGCCGTGCAGTGAACAAACGCATTTGAACGAGCGCAACAGTCGAAAGTGTATGCACACTGCTTACATTGATCTCACGCAGTTCTAAACGTACTTGCGGCCACAGCAGGCTTTCTCTTAAAAAGTTACTTTCTCATTATATTTTGGGCATATTCGTTACTTGGGCAGTTGTTACTAAACTTCCTCACATCACCCCATAATATTGGCACCTTAATCTTCTGTCAATATTGATTTGGAGATGCCACGTACCATGCCCATAGTGGTGCACAGATTGCATTCTCCTGTGTGTCAAGATCGCTATAGTAAATGGGGGATTCACGCTCCGTTACTGGTGCACCATTTCGTAAATATGGAAATGTGAGCTGCGTCTTGCCGTGCGCCTCTACTGATGGCGCACGGCTTTCGTAAATCACCCCCATGGTGTCCTTTTTTAACAAAAAATCTTCCCCCTATGTAAATGCAATGTCAATATTATTGTCCAGCACAGAGTGCCTGGCAGGATTTGCTTAGCTCTCAGAATGACTCTGGGCCTGGCCTAGAGGTGTATTTAAGCACCAGCAATGAAAGTGGCTGCTGCTGTGTCTTCTTGACAGCTATACTGCCTTGTGTAAAAGAGCCATTCTGTACTACTGATGGCCTGTTTCATTGCTGGCCAAGATAGACCTCACTATACTCTTACCTGTTGCCTACCCCATGACCTCTACTTGAACCTAATCTATTTTCTTCTGTATTGGCTATTGCCAGCTCAGATTGCTCTGACCTCTCTTCTGCTATCTTGTCTGTTGTCTACCTCTGCCTGGATCTGACTACCTGTTGTACCATCTCACCATCATAGCATCCTTGTCCCCACTCACCCCTTGGCGGGGAGATCCTGCATGTCAGGACCTGGATCCAGCATGCAGTGAAACCCTTCTCTGCCATCCTGATCTCTGGTGAAAATCAGTTAGTGCTTGGACCTCAAGTAGACCCATATTAGCCACCACTGTATGGTGTTGTAACAATTATGATTTACCATGCCCTACTGACCAACAGAAGGATCTGTACCATGAAGATCCTCCCTTGACAATGAGTCTGTCACAAATGACAAACCCCCTATGCTAATGTAAAAACAATTGAACCACTGGCTACAGTATTTATCAATCCGATATTGATTCTTACAAGAATTTTTGGGTATACAGATCCGTGCAAGCAATTTGGTACAAGAGGAATCTGAGGGCACTGCTTGGTAGAGTTTACCATCTAAGGAGGGTCAAGTGATACAAAAGGTAATAACTGTGGTGGATGAGCTGATGGAGAAAGTAAAAACGATGTATTAGTTAGAAGCAGGATAGGCATCTTTAAACAAAAGGGTTTTCAGGGATCATCTAAAGATGGATAGATTAGGAGATAATTGGACAGATTGGGGTAGGGAGTCCCAAAGGATGGGAGAAGGTGAAAAGTGAGCTATAGAGCAGGAGGTATTGGGAGTTGTGGATGACTTTGTAAGTTGTTGTTAGTACTGTAAATTGTATTTGTTGGGTGAGAGGAAGACAGTGGAGGGATTAGCAGAGAGGGATACTAGACACTGAACTATTAATAAGTTGGATGTGACCAGGTGGATGCACATGTGACCATTTATGACACCAGACTTTTGATGACTTGACAATTTTGTTACGAGAACAAACACTTGACAATTATCAAGTGACAATTGTCATTCACAGTGTGGCACCTTTCGGGGGGAGTGTGTACCTTGTTTTGACAGGTACCTGCTCCCACGTCTGGCTGACTTCGCCAAGGCAAACTCATCCGGAAGTTCGGCCCCCTTACCCCCTACCCCTGATGCCAGGCCATTCACAAAGCGCAGCATGCTTCGCGCACGTGCAGTAGGGAACCAATTGAAAAAATGCTGGATTTGTGGACAGGTAAGTGTCCTAATATTAAAAGACAGCAGCTACAGTATTTGTATTTGTAGCTGCAGACATTTATTTTTTTTCTGAAGGAGCCTGGAGCTCCTCTTTAAGATATAAAAACAAGTAGAAATCTCTATATGCAGTGAGATAATGATAATATATAACAGAAAGACATAAAAGATGGACATGCGTATATGACAAAGCATATCATATTTTACATATAATTATAAGTAGCATCTCCCTAAACATTTCAGCAGTGTATGCAATTGCCTGCTTTCTATCTTGGCAAGCACTGTTTAATATAATACACAAACAAGCATTTGTCATTTCAGCCAGCATACATTTAATCTTGTCCATAATTGCTTTTATGTGTTTTGGGAGATCACACCAAATTGTGTTCAATAGAGATTATTTTGCCAATACAAGGCATAGCATGCATGGATTTTGTCCAGCATTATAAAGAACCAGTTAGGGTTTTCTTTCTCCCTTCTCTAACTTAGCAATATTTATTGTGAAAGGGTGCTGCCAGTAGATGAAGAAGGCAACCACACAGCTGGCGTCCAGACAGCTCTTAATATGCTTTCAAATAAGAGGAAGTACAATTTGTATTATGTGTTCAGCCAGTGGTTTTGTTTAACTTCCTTTCTCTTACCAAAAAGAAAGCCGCTTTCTGACATTACAATAATTCTGCTTATGCTTATTAAACAAGTGCAAATATCCTGCCTCTTCTCTTTCTTCTCCATCCCATCTAATATTACATTTGGTAAGCATTCTGTATTATGCGGCTTGTAAAGTATACTTTGAGTAGTTTCCAACATAACAATGTAATATTAAATCTCTGAAGAGAATTGTCAAATAGTTTTTGTCTTTTTCCAAGAAATTCACCTTACACCAAATTTATAGCTTTTTGATTACATAGCTAAATGATCAAAAAAACAATCTTTAAAGCAGAATTGCAATGTTTGCGCTGAGGCAGGCAGAGTTTATATATTAAAAGGTCAGCAAGCTGTCTTCCAAATTCAAGAGAATCTCACAAACCAAAGTCATTATTAAATGTAGAATTCAGTTTTCAGCTGCTATTTTTATTTATTTTTTGCATTTTTTAAGAATTAAGTGGCAGCTGAGAATAAAATTGGATTAGATTGAAACCACCCTTGGTTTTTATATCCCCAGGCGCTGCACAACTTATACTAAAAACCATATCTCTGATGCAAATACATGCAGACAGATTCAGGTTACGTCGAAGGTCATACTCTCACAATGCTTTGTTCACCGCCACTGTATGTAGTGGCATGTGTTTAGGTTGGCGTTTTTTTCTTTGGCAGCATCTGGTGTAGACACAAGGTTAAATGTATGGGCCATATAGTACATTAAAGCTATGTTAAAAATCACGGTGGCAGTCAGAAAACTAGCTGCTGGCAAAAACAGTCAGATAAATTGTGCAACAATCTTAAAAATAAAATAAAAGTATATTGCTGGGCAATGTTGTAGCATGGCGTGGGCATAAATCAAACTTGTTTATGCCCCTGAGGACATCAGTTATGATGAAACACATAGGACGGAGCCAATGTACGTGAAGTCGCTACTCTTGTTTGTATTGCAAAGCGTTTGGATGCCTACAATATTGCCTAGGAATATACTTTGTATATAAGCGCTTGTCCTTTTCAATATTGTTAGTAGTTCTATGTATGTCTTGATTTTATTAAAAGCTGTATACGGTTTTACACTATGTGGGTTTCCTTATTCTGATTTTACGTTCACACTCTTGGAAATACATGCATGGTTCTGATTCAATCTATACCGGAGACTGTAAGACACCACAGCATTTCTGTTGTATAGCGTTTGCCAAATGCCTTCAGAATGAGATTACAATTTACAGACTAATTTGACTCTGTAATAGGGTCAGTTTGTTCCAGTAAGAGTCCATTTTTCACAGAGGTGTAGATGCACTTGGTGATTACAAGCACTGGCTCAATATAAGACTTTTAACAGCACAACTGTGTTTTTGCACACAATTATGACTGTTGCATTACTCTAGCCCAGGGATATGCAATTAGCAGACCTCCAGCTGTTGCAGAACTACAAGTCCCATGAGGCATAGCAAGACTCTTACAGCCACAGGCATGACACCCAGAGGCATGATGGGACTTGTAGTTTTGCAACAGCTGGAGGTCCGCTAATTGCATATCTCTGCACTACCCCATTTATGCTGTTTTCATATCTGTCACAGGATTATATGTTTTAATATTTTTTTATTTTTACTTTATTTTTTTGCTCAAAACCTTTTCTTCTACCACAAATGTCCATATTACCATATACAGCGTGGCAATTTATTTTCTTTTTACATATAGTACATACAATGCAGTGTGGCAGAGTGTGGAAACACTGTCCAGCCCTAGAAAAGACAAGCTGTGTGTCTGCATCAGAAATATGATATTATTTTCTATCTGATGGGAGGAGGGCCTGGTGTACAGTAGGGGGGAAGACTGGGTTAGTTAGTACCTGAACTTTCATTGTCAACTACCATAAGCAGAAGTATAATGTCTACTGGGAAATTCCACCATAAACCTTATTAACAGAACCAATGAAGTGTTAGCAGTAGGGCCTCTTTAACGCATTTCAAATTTACTGAACCTTTTTCCTACCACAATCGAAAGATTAGTATGCGCAGGCACAGTGATCTAGAAGAAATAGTTCTGAGCATTCTAACTGACAAGAGCTGGTCTTAAAGTGGTTCTAAAGCCTAAAAAGCTTTTTACCTTAATGCATTCCTTGCATTAAGGTAAAAAATGTTTAGGCATCAGCATCCCCCCTCACCCCCCTCTTTTTACTTACCTGAGCCCTCATTCAATCCAGTGCTGTTTACATCTGCAGCTCTTCTCTTCCCTCACTTGTGTCTAGCTGGCTTTGCTGGGGCACCGGGAGCCATGGTGTTGTCAATCAAAGCCAGTGACAAGGTAGCGAGGGGGCGGGTCCGATGGACACAGACAGTGGGCAGTAGCATGATGTGTGAAGGCTTGGGAACGAGTTTGCACAAATGCCCCCATGGGAAGCCGCTTCACATGGGGGGTGCTGAACAGAGTGGAGGGGCCAGGAGCGCCTGGTGGGGACCCGAGAAGAGGATGTTCACGGTCGCTCTGTGCAATTACATTACACAGAGCAGGTAAGTATAGACATGTTTGTTATTTCGCATTTTTTTTATTTTACCTTTTCAATTGCTTTAACTAACTCCCAAACAAAAAGAGGCACAGTGACAGCTAAAACTGACAAGCTATAGCTCTAATTGTACTATACAGGTTGTACATAATAAATACATTATTTACAAAAATATGATCAAAGACTTGTGTATAAAATAACAAATTATTGAATCTTTTTTTACATTTTAGTCCATTTGTTAGCTTATTAAAATGAAAAAAAACCCCAAAAACATAAGCACTCCTTATATGTCTTTAAAAATGTAAAAAAAATTGCATAGACAAATTAGTCACAGAGTTAAGCCCCATACGCAGATTTTCTGCAGATTTTTTCCTCCAGATTTACCAAAACCATATAAAATGAGGTCAAACCTTAGGAGTTTCAATTTGTGTGCAATCAGGCAGGCCCTTGCACTACATGGTTTTGATACATCTGACGGAAAATTCAGCAGAAAATCTGAAACTACTAAATTTAATCTGGGTATCAATGCTGCCATTCCCTCTAATAATTAAATAGTTAAAATAAAGAGTATGTAAAAACTAATAAAGAATGTCTCTTATTTTGTCTGCTAAATTTGAAAGTGTTTTGATGTTTCCGTTTAAAAAAACTTGTTAATTGTACCAGAAATCTTGTGAACTGATTAATAACGTGCTTTCTGCTTTCTGCCTGTATTAAATGCTATCAATTACATGACTACAGAACCACTCTCCTCTAGGTTATGGACAATAAGAGAGTGGTGAGGTTTCATAGACTTGACTTGTTTTGTAGCCCTGACAGAGCTATGTCAGTGTAACTTGAGAGCAATCCAACAGTTGTATGCCTTGTACACAATATGAGCTTTAGAGAATATTACCAAAAAATGAAAGGTGACATGGCAGGTGTGTATCAAAGTCCCGGGTCCCCTTTGGTCTAATGAGGACCTCCAGAATTAGGTACAGCCGAAATCCTTATGTGTAAAGTGAGTTACAAGGCATGGCAGGTGTAATGCAAGGTAAATACATGGGCGCTAGACACTTCTTGGATGCATAGAGATTTATTTTTCTCTTGAACAGAACTGGGAGAGAGAGGGTTTAGGGCTAGGACACCTAGATGCAATGCTAATTAGCAGACTTTAATGCCGTATACACACGGCCAGACTTTTCGACAGCAAAGGTCAGACGGAACCAATCCGTCGGACAATCCGACCGTGTGTGGGCTTCTTCGGATCTTTGCTGTCAAAAAATCAGACAGACTTTAGATTTAGAACATGTTTCAAATCTTTCTGGTCGCAAAATCCGTTTGTCTGTATGCTAGTCCGAGGGATGAAAACCGACGCTAGGGCAGCTATTGGCTACTGGCTATGAACTTCCTTATTCTAGTCCGGTCGTACGTCATTACGTTCAAATCCGTCGGACTTTGGTGTGATTGTGTGTGGCCAAGTCCGTTCATTCGGAAAGTCCATCGGAAGTCCGCCAAAAGTCCATCGGGAAGACCATCGGACCTATTCTGCCGGAAAGTCCAGTCATGTGTACACGGCACAATATTTCTTTACTACCTTTACTTTCACTCCATGTAGATCTTCACTCCACTGAGCTCCCAGCCTCTCTCACTAGACTGACTGATTCACTGCCACTGGATCTCCTGAGCTCCTCCAATCTTCACTCTCAGTATCTTCCTCAAGCGTCACCCCCACTTCCCTGCTGGGTCCCTAGCTTGGCACTCCAGATTCTTCTCAAATGTCACCCCACTGGCCTGCTTGGTTCCTCTCTTGGCACACTAAGCTGCTCTGAAAGCATCACCTCTCCTGGCTGGGTTCCTGGCTTGACACCTGCTGAAGTTTCCTGATTCTTCATCATCCTAGGTTGGTGAGAACACTGCTCCGGTACTTGCTTCAGCTACTCACCGTGGTCCCTGGTAATAAGGTGGCTGGACCCCTAGTGGCGACAGCTTCCCCTCCACCTCCGACCACGACAGGTTCTCCGGCTGACAGAACCGTCACTTCTGGTTGGACTGCAAACCGCAGTCCAACCCCTATGCTGCTTTCTCGCTTCTGGATAGGCCCTCGGACAGCCTAGCAGTCAGATGTCCCTGGGATAGGCCTCAGACTCTGGCCTAGCAGCCTGGGGCAGCAAAATACACGTCCACCCAGGCAGCAGTCCAGGTGGCACAGAACACCAATTACCTGACTCCACCCAAACATATTGGTTCTCCCAGCAGGCCGAGGGGTTTAAGAAAACCCCTGCCTGTTGGCTGAGATACCCCATATACTCCTAATCTGTCCTTGCATTGCCCTTGTCTTATCTAATGTCACCAGGTACCTGGCAACCTAGCGACAGAAGAGAGAAGTGCAGCAATTCCAGACTTATGGTGAAGTCAACTGATCCCTAGCAATTAGCCAAGGCAAATATACCTGGCAGGTAAATTTAAGAGCAACCCTGCCTAAACATCAGGGTGCTACATCTGGAATAGCAAGAAAAAAAATGGCACAGGGAAACAGAAAAATGGAACATGCGAGTACCATGAATGCACAGGAAAACTTATATTACTAAATATTTTGTTTCTTATTCCAATTTAACAGTACACTCAAGATACTAGAAAGACAAGAAACATGCCCTTATTAAGTTTGGTCATGGGAAGTATTACATTAACAGGAAAAACATTCCTGCTATTTCAGCAGTTTATATTTCTAGGAAAGAGCACATGATTTGTGCCTTCTTCTTTAGCATTTAATAGTATATTATCTGGAAAATGTTAGCTTAGAGGAAGGTTTTATACCTATCAATGCAGCACCAAAGATTCCATGTTAGGCTAACAAGCTCTAGCATAGTAGAATGATTGGTTTATTGTGTCAGTATGTAAGCTTATATTTCAGGAAAATAAATTTGACTTTTAAATGTGGGTTCATCTTTCATCTCTTAAGTCTGTACTTGTATAGCCATCTCTTTGCAAACTAGCTGCTTAGTGTAATTATTTAGAGTGAGAGGACCACAGTGGGTAAACGTGATATGATCTGGTAAAGCCTAACCTTTTTAAAAAAAAAATACAATGCCAAGTTTGAGCTTTCCTACTTTTCCAATAAATTGGCTTAATTAAAGACAACTTAATTAAAATCAATTTTAAATGAATGTTAATGTCCCCTGTTTTGTGTTATGGCCATATCCTAAACAAGTAATGTGGAGTCTTCTCTATTAGGGATGAGCCCGGTGTTCGATTCGAACCCATGTTCAAATCGAACATTGGCCATCCGTCCGTTCATCGAAACCAGAACTTTGTGGGCCGTTTGCATCAAATGTGATACGAACGGCCCACAATGCACTACGCCAGTCGCAGTGCATTGCTGGCTGATGATTGCCCAAGCATGCACTGTGACCCCGCATGCTTGGCCAATCACAGCGCCGGCAGCGAGGAGATCCATAATTGGCCACAGGTTGGATGCCTGTGGCCAATTATAGCTCAGGGGGTTTATGACACGCCCCACACTATATAAGGCCGCCAGCGCAGCGGCCTTGTGTAGTGTGTTGCTGCGTTCATAGAGAGAAGGATAGGCAGGGATAGTGTCAGCTGTGCTTTATTTCTTTAGATAGCTCTGTTACAGTGAGTGTAGTGTTCAGGGAGAGAGCAGGATAGGCAGGGACAGTGTCAGCTTTGCTTTGCTTCCTAACCTAGCGCTGTTACAGTGGGTGTAGTGTGCCTCCTGCACAGCACACACCTGAATCTACCCCCCCTCATTGCTGGTGTTGTGTAGTTGATTTGTGCAACACAGGCATCTGCCTAATATTCAGTCAGTGTAGTGTGTCTCCTGCACAGCATACACCTGAATCTACCCCTCGTTGCTGGTGTTGTGTAGTTGATTTGTACAACACAGGCATCTGCCTAATATTCAGTCAGTGTAGTGTGCCTCCAGCACAGCATACACCTGAATCTACCCCCTCGTTGCTGGTGTTGTGTAGTTGATTTGTGCAACACAGGCATCTGCCTAATATTCAGTCAGAGTAGTGTGCCTCCTGCACAGCATACACCTGAATCTACCCCCTCGTTGCTGGTGTTGTGTAGTTCATTTGTGCAACACAGGCATCTGCCTAATATTCAGTCAGTGTAGTGTGCCTCCTGTACAGCATACACCTGAATCTACCCCCTCCTTGGTGGTGTTGTGTAGTTCATTTGTGCAACACAGGCATCTGCCTAACATTAACATAAGATATTTTGGGTGTGGGGTTCCCCTTAATATCCATACAAGACCCAAAGGGCTGGTAATGGGCTGGGGTAGGGGGGGTGATGGGGTAGCCATGCCATTTTTCTCAAAGATTTTCATCCATATTGCTAGGACAAGACATTACATTAAAACCGCAAGCAGTTTTAAATGGCTTTTTTTCCTTTACAAATGTCATTTTGTGCAGGGACTGTTCTAAACATGGGAAACACATGCCACTTCACAAGCATACTTTAGACACCCCCCAGGTACGATATTTAAAGGAATATTTCAATTTTTTTTCACTTTATGCATCATTAAAATGACTGCTCCAGAAAAAACGTCAGTTTTTAAAACTTCTTTTTGCATTGATACATGTCCCCTGGGGCAGGACCCGGATCCCCAAACCCTTTTTAGGGTTGAATATATTTTTATTATATGCAGGATAATATAAAAACAAACATGGAAACAGGTAACCACAGTTTGGCACAATTAACATCAAATAGGCACAGTGGTAAGAAAAAAGGGGAAGGCAAAAATAACAAAAGGGGGGGGGGCACAGAGGAGTGAATAGGGTTAGGGTGGAGCAGGGGGAAGGGGGTGAGGGAGCTGAGGTGCTCCCTCCTTAGTGCCAAGTGCAAAAAAATGTAAATACGGACAGCTTCAGTGAACATTTTTCGTATTGAGAAAAACACTCGTTTCCCTGCAGTGTCATCATCTTTCGGACACTGCCCAGGTATAATTGCTATCCATTACTCTGTCATATAGAGGAGGGTAGCCGGAGTATCAAAGCAAGAGGGTAAGGGGGGATAGACAAAAAAAAAAAAAGGAAGGGGGGGGGGAAGCACAGCAAATGCATTTACCAAAGAGGTCAAGTATGAAATACTCATTTGTTGGTATAAAATCCTCCATATAAGGTCGGGCGTGGGGGCAGATTCAAGTAGGTCCATCCCCCAAGTATCTCTTATGGTCACCCCAGCAACACCATCCTCCGGTCATAAGTGGCGTTAGGACTGTCCGTTAGATCCTAAGATTATCAAGGAATAGTTCCGACTTGGAATGGTGACGCCAGAGGGACCACAACAGGGTAAACTTATTATATTAATATAAAATATCTCAGTACAGCGCAAATACATAAAACTCTTTACAGTGAAATGCTAAATGCATAAATAAAAGTCCATATTAGTGAATGATACAATATACAGTGATCAGGAAAGATCAAAAAGAGTCCACTTGTGCAGTGTGTCTTTAATCAATATATCCAGTGACGATGTGATCCCTTCACCAATGAACTAGTTGGACTCTCACCTCATCGAATGGACCCCTGATAAATCAGATAGGTCAAAAACACATGTTCCCATCAAGGGTGAAGTATAAGGCTACAGCAAACCAAACGGAAGTATTTCCAGATAGAATCTCCTCAATGTCATCAGGTCAGGAAAATGTCATATATGAAAAAGAACAAGCAGATCTAGTGCTCTCCGTTTGATAACGATTTATTAAAATAAATAAATAAAAACAAATTTCCACTCACATTTCTAGGCACTGATCTCCAGTGCCGAGTGCAAAGCAGGAAATAACATGCATGGATCAGTGTGTCAGCCGGCGGATGACGTCACGACGCGAGTCACGTGGTCCGTACGCGTTGCGTCCCAGGGAGTGGGCGGGACTTCATCAGCGGTGACGGAATGACGTCGGACGGCCGCTTTATACCAACACACTAAATTTAAACCAATAAACGGCGGAGTTATGCGCAAGGCAAGTGCCGCTACTAGCGTGACACCGGAACATACATCTGTGATCGCTCCATACACAGGGGGAGAGGAAAGGGCATATAGAAAACTTTATGAGCGCCAAAAAAACATATTTAAAACAAAATTAAAATCAACACCAGAGAGAAGCGCACGTCAAGTCCGCTGATTGGCAACAGAAAATCACCCACTAAGAGTTCTCGCATAAAACATGCAGAGAAACGAATGAGACGTTGCCCAAACGGACAGCAGAAAGCCTTAAGCGAATCTCCCGGTAGGTCGCATGACCAATGATAAGAACTAACGAATATACCCGCAAATGTCGCTGACGTCATCAGAAAGCTACACTGATCCATACATGAAGAATAAACAAACAAACATAACTATAATTAAACTTAAACATACACCATACATGTAAGGAAAAAATCAAAAAATATATACAAAAAATAAATATAAATAAAAAATATCACAATGAATAATTAAAAAATCAGATACTATAAAGTAAAACAATTATCTGTCCGAAATGAAACAATTTAAATCAAATTCCACATTTAAACCGCCCGGGGCAAGAACCCGTGTTTCATGGATCCAATAGGATTCGCGTTTGCTTAATTGGCGTATGAAGTTACCTCCACGCCAATGCTTGGTGACCTTCTCAATCCCCCAAAAGCTCAAACTCCTGGGATTCTGGGAATGCACCAATTTAAAATGGCGAGACACATTATGAGTCTTCAGGCCCTTTTTAATATTATTTACGTGTTCACCCAATCTCACATGTAGGGGTCTGGAGGTTCTACCGATATATTGGAGACCACATCCACATTGTAACATATATACCACCCCTATAGTGGAACAAGTGATAAGTTTATCGATCTTGTATTCCTTATTATTACTAGTGGCTATGAAGGATTTTCTCCTTTTCATATTGCATCTAGAGTGCCTACATGCCGTACATCTACCACACGCATAAAAGCCGGATAGAAAAGAGAAAAGCCTGCTTTCAGTTTGTACAGGGGGATCAATAACACTCGGTGCTATTTGGTCACGCAATGATGGAGCCTTTTTATATATGAAAGAAGGACGTGCGGGTAACAATGGACCCAGCACTCGATCTTGTTTCAGTATAAACCAGTTTTTGGCCACAACTTTTTCAAATTTTTTATACTGTACGTTATAATCAAGGACCATTCGAAATTTAACCCCTTCCACACCTGATTCTTTTGCCTTATCTTTAATCAGAAGGGACCTATCCATCTGCTGAACCCTAGATATTTCATGTTCAAGAGTAGATGGATCATAACCCTTTTCCCGGAACCTAGAGGACAATGTGTGGGCCTGATCCACTATATGTGTCCTCTGCCTTCGCCTGCAATTCCTCCATGAGCATCATGTCATTAAGGATGTCCACCGAACTTGAAATAGGGGGGAAGGAGTCCTTCTTCCAGTGTAGGGAAATTACATGGTGAGCTGCAGAGAGGAAGAATCTTAAAAGACATCGCCTCTGAGATTGAATCGTTCCTGGGAGGATGGATAGGGGGGCAGACAAAGGCGAAGGAGACAACGAAGTTTGATATACATCATTATATATCCCAAAAATCTTATCCCAGAATGGATGAACCTTAATACAATCCCACCATATATGGATGTAGGATCCTTGTCCTCCGTGACATTGCCAACATATATCTGTGGTTGATGGGAACATCCTGTGCACCGAGACCGGAACCCTGTACCACCTCGACAACAATTTGTAGTTCTTCTCTTGCGTGAACCTGGACCTGGATGATTTATATGTGAGTGTGAACGAGGTAGTCCACTGTGCTGGAGATATCTCATATTCAGATCTCTGGACCACTTACTTGTGTATGCGGGTAAAGAGTCATATAAGTGGGCTTGACCCAAACCCTTTTTAGGACAATAACATGCATATTGGCCGTTATAATTAGCACTTTAGATTTCGAACGTTCGCGTCCATTTTAATTAATAGGGTTCTAACGTTTGTGTGAACTTTCGGTACGTTCGCAGGTTCTGGTGCGAACCGAACCGGGGGGTGTTCGGCTCATCCCTATTCTCTATACTCTGTAAGGCCGCGTACACACGGGCGGACTGTTCGCCCAACCTTGTTCGGCAAACAGTTTCATCAAACAGTCCGCTCAAAATTTGCATGAGCGGACTTGCCCACACACGAGCGGACTGTTTGACGAACAAGGTTGGGCAAACAGTTCGCTCAACTTTTGAAATGAACGGACTCGCCCACGTAAGGCGGAGGCAAATCCGCCCATTTCGAGCGCGTGTACAGGTAGGCGGGGCCCGCGAGGGAGACGTCGCGGGCTCCGCAGCCTGGAATGGGCTTAAAGGGGAACCCCAACGCCGAAAAAAATCGGCGTGGGGGTTCCCCCCAAGTCCACACCAGACCCTTGCCCGAGCACGCTACCCGGCCGGCCAGGAAAGGGGGGCGAGCGAGCGCGCCCCCCCTCCTGAGCCGTACCAGGCCGCGTGCCCTCAACATGGGGGGTGCCTTGGGGAAGGGGGGGCCGCGCGGCCCCCCCACCCCAAAGCACCTTGTCCCCATGTTGATGAGGACAAGGGCCTCTTCCCGACAACCCTGGCCGTTGGTTGTCGGGGTCTGCGGGCGGGGGGCTTATCGGAATCCGGGAGCCCCCTTTAAGAAGGGGGCCCCCGGATCCCGGCCCCCCACCCTATGTGAATGAGTATGGGGTGCAATGTACCCCTACCCATTCACCTGTGAACGAAAGTACAATAAAAAACACAACACAGAGAAAAAATATTTTATTGCACAGCCGGGGGTCTTCCGTCTTCGGGGGTCTTCTCGCCGGACTCCTCCGCTATGTGTGTGTAGCTCTTTTGCCAGCGGAGGAGTCCGGCTTTCTTCCTCCCCGCCGCCGGCCTCTTCTCCCGACTTCGGGGGTCTTGTCCCCCTCTTCGGTTCTTCTGCCGGGCCACCGCGCCTGGTCCGGTGGCCCGGTCTTCTGTCGCCGTCTTCCGTTCTTCTGTCGCCGCCTTCGGTTCTTCTGCCGGGCCACCGCGCCTTCTTGTAGCTCTTTTACAGGCGGTGGCCCGGTCTTCTGTCGCCGCTGTCGTCGCCGCCGCCGCCTTCCGTTCTTGTTCTTCTTCTTGTTCTTCTTCTCCTGGAGATGTTGACTCGACGAGCTCTCCGGCCGGAATGCCAGAGCCGCGCTGTGCGGTCACTTATATAGTGACAATGGGGCGGTGTCACATGGTATATGTCACATGGGTTGGTCACATGGGTTGATGTCACATGGGGACTATGACATCGTAAGGGGGCGGGGTCACCATGTGACCAACCCATGTGACATATACCATGTGACACCGCCCCATTGTCACTATATAAGTGACCGCACAGCGCGGCTCTGGCATTCCGGCCGGAGAGCTCGTCGAGTCAACATCTCCAGGAGAAGAAGAAGAACAAGAAGAAGAACAAGAACGGAAGGCGGCGGCGGCGACGACAGCGGCGACAGAAGACCGGGCCACCGCCTGTAAAAGAGCTACAAGAAGGCGCGGTGGCCCGGCAGAAGAACCGAAGGCGGCGACAGAAGAACGGAAGACGGCGACAGAAGACCGGGCCACCGGACCAGGCGCGGTGGCCCGGCAGAAGAACCGAAGAGGGGGACAAGACCCCCGAAGTCGGGAGAAGAGGCCGGCGGCGGGGAGGAAGAAAGCCGGACTCCTCCGCTGGCAAAAGAGCTACACACACATAGCGGAGGAGTCCGGCGAGAAGACCCCCGAAGACGGAAGACCCCCGGCTGTGCAATAAAATATTTTTTCTCTGTGTTGTGTTTTTTATTGTACTTTCGTTCACAGGTGAATGGGTAGGGGTACATTGTACCCCATACTCATTCACATAGGGTGGGGGGCCGGTATCCGGGGGCCCCCTTCTTAAAGGGGGCTCCCGGATTCCGATAAGCCCCCCGCCCGCAGACCCCGACAACCAACGGCCAGGGTTGTCGGGAAGAGGCCCTTGTCCTCATCAACATGGGGACAAGGTGCTTTGGGGTGGGGGGGCCGCGCGGCCCCCCCTTCCCCAAGGCACCCCCCATGTTGAGGGCACGCGGCCTGGTACGGCTCAGGAGGGGGGGCGCGCTCGCTCGCCCCCCTTTCCTGGCCGGCCGGGTAGCGTGCTCGGGCAAGGGTCTGGTGTGGACTTTGGGGGAACCCCCACGCCGATTTTTTTCGGCGTTGGGGTTCCCCTTTAAGCCCATTCCAGGCGGCGGAGCCCGCGACGTCTCCTTCGCGGGCCCCGCCTACCTGTACACGCGCTCGAAATGGGCGGACTTTCCGAGCGGGAACAGTCCGCTCATTTCGAAAGTACAGCGGACAGGCCCACACACGGGCGGACTGTTCGCTCAAACACAGTTTCAGCGGACAGTTTTTCGGAATTTCCGAAAGACTTTGTCCGTCCAACTGTCCGCTGAAACTGTCCGCTGAAAGCCCACACACGGGCGGACTGTCCGCCCAAACACTGTTCAGCGGACAAGGTTGGGCGAACAGTCCGCCCGTGTGTACGCGGCCTAAGAGGCAGTTCATGGAGGAGGTGGACATTGGGGCTGATTTATTAAAACTGGTGAGTGGAAATTCTGTTGTAGCTTTTATAGAAACCAATCAGCTTCCAGGTTTTTTTTTGTCAAAGCTTAATTGAACAAGCTGAAGTTAGAAGTTCATAGGCTACCATGCAGAGCTGCACCAAATTTTGCACTCTTCAGTTTTAGTAAATCAACCCCACTGTTTCTATAACCTGTTTTACTAAGGGCTACTGTGTAGCTAGGCTTGAAACAGAATATGTGAGAGTTTGCACATATTTAAGATTTTTTTTTTACAAAGATGGATCACCAACTAGTGGGTTTTTATGACTGGAAACACATTGTGGCACTTTACTTTTCACAAATTTTTAATTAAATCAAATGTAGACACTAGATGCAGGGCGGATTAACTACTACAGTCACTCTCATTCATGCCTTGCAACTGTTGAAATTAGAATTCAACCATGCAGGGAGTACAGTTTTCAATGTGGCTTATTTATGAAAAAAAAAAGAAAACTATAGCCTATTCACGTTGCAAAATTTACTTTCACTTTGAATTAGAATTTGCCCTTTCCTTAGTGAATGTGGTGAAAATTCACGTGCAAGGAATGCTAAATAAAAAAGTTTTTTTTGCTTGCACACGATTGGATGATTTAAGTCAGCACAATTTTACCTCATTTACTAAGCTAAGTGTAAATTTCCTTGCAAAATGAAAGCCCAGTTTCCTCATTAAACAGATTTGACTCCTTTAACCACTTTCAGACCAGACCATTTTGCTGGCTTAAGACCAGACTTTTTGCGATTCGGCGCCGCTTTAACTGACAATTGCGCGGTCATGCGACATGGCTCCCAAACAAAATTGACGTCCTTTTTTTCCCACAAATAGAGATTTCTTTTGGTAGTATTTGTTCACCCCTGTGGATTTTTTTTTTTTTTTGTAAATATAATTTTATTAAACTCCAAACAAGGGAAGACAGTCCCCAGGGTACAATACAAGCAGGTAGATACAGAACATCAGACAAATACATAAGTCTTATCAAGACTATACAGAAGATACCCATCAGGTTTTCCCCCTTCAAGAAATATCCAGAAAAAAAAGGAAAAAATAAGGAAAAAAAAAACAAAGCCAAGATCCAGGGTCTCCCTAGTACCGAACCCCCCTAGCCCAACCCCTCTCCGGGGGTGGGGGGGGGGGGGGAACCATCTCTCCCATTTTCACTCTTTTCTACAGGGATAAAAATATTTAAAAAAAAAAAAAAAAAAGGGGTATAAGTACACTAGATCGAAACGTGTACTAAAAACAGAGTAACTGCTTTTACTTGTGTTCCTCCTGCCACACTCTTAGAGTCCCATGCAGCAAAGTGGAACTTGGCAGAGCCGAACAGGGCGCAATGGCAAGTGATAGCGCATAGACCTGACCAAAAGGACTACCAATCCTTAAGACACCTGAAGGCTACGTCCTTCCAGCGAGAGTAAGAAAACATTCCAAGGATCCCATGTCTGTTTGAAAGTTTCTTGTTTATTCTGAGCTGTCTGGATCAGATCTTCCATTTTCTTTATATCCTCTATTTTCCTGATCCACTGTGCAATAGAGGGGGGGGGGAACTCTGTTTCCAGTAAAGGGGGATGCAGGACTTCGCTGCATTCAATAGATGTCGCATAATAGATTTTTTATACTGCTTAATGGGAATCTGGGAATGATGTAGAAGAAAAAAAACCAGCCTCTTCTGGAATGGAGAAATCTGTAAACATTTGGGTTATACGGCGGATTTCCTTCCAGAAATCCAACAACCTAGGGCATGACCAAAAAATGTGGAGGAACGTGCCCTCGTTTTCGCCACATCTCCAGCACCTGTCTGAAGCAGATGGAAAGCATTTACGTATTTTCGACGGAGTTAAGTACCACCTAGTGAGGATTTTAAAGTTCATCTCTTGTATCTTAGTACAGATCGAGGTTTTAAAGGTCAAAGTGATAATACGTTGTTTCTGTATTGGGGAGAAAACACACCCAAGGTCTCTCTCCCATCTCGCTAAACAAGACAGGTGGAGGTGGTCCTCTGGCTTATTCAAGAGAGCATAAATCTGGGAGAGGCTATGAGCCAAGGGACTTTCACTCCTACATAATATCTCAAGTGTTGTTGGGGGACTAGTGAAGGCTGGGGGATTAGGAATGGAGTGTAAGAAGTGGTGTAATTGCACCGCCCTCCAAAATGTTAAGCGATATAACCCCAATGGGTCCATTAGGGAGGGCATAGATGGCCACCGCCCATTGATAACGAATTTCGATGCATGATCTAGTGCTGAATCCCTGAGGCCTTTGTACTCTTGGGGATAATTCCCCGGCTCAAAATGTGGATGTCCTAATATAGGGTACAGAGGAGATGTCAGGGATGTAAGCTTATTCTGGGATGCAATTAAGTGACCAATTTTCAGTGTCGCCCCAATAGTGGGGTGTAATTTTATCTCTACCGGTAGTGCTTGATAGCACCAAATGGCACTTCTCAAGGGGAACCCTGATTGAGATTGCTCTAGTCGAACCCAAAGCTTAATATGACTGTTACGATTCCAGTCTAAAATGCGCTCTAAGTGGGAAGCCAAATAATAGCGTCGTAAGTCAGGTAAGGCCAACCCCCCCTGCTGTTTGGATAGAGTTAATTGGGAGCACTTAAGTCTGGGTTTTTTATGTGCCCATATAGATTGAGTGATCAAAGTTTGAATTTGTTTGAAGAAGGAAACCGGGATCCGAATCGGAAGAGCTCGGAAAAGGTATATAAACTTAGGAAGTATACTCATTTTAATTAAGTTGCATCTCCCGAACCAGGAGTGAAGGCCCGAGTGCCACTTATGCAACAGGCTGCGAGTTTTAACCAAAAGACTGGGGAAATTCAACTTAAATGTATGCCCAATATCTGCTGGGATGTGAGTACCTAAGTATTTAAGCGCTGAGTCAGTCCACTTAAGATGGAAACCTGATTGCAGGTCCTGTAGTACATTCGGAGAAATAGCTATCCCCATAGCCTCAGATTTAAAAAAAATTATTTTCAAGTGTGAGAGCTTCCCGTACAACTTAAATTCTCGGAATAAGTTTGGCAAGGAGACTCTGGGGTTTGTGAGTGAAAACAGCATATCATCTGCAAAAGCCGATATTTTACATTCAGTGGTGCCCATATGGAGCCCCATAATGTCTGAATTCCGACGAATAGAAGCTAGTAAAGGTTCCAGGGACAGTACAAATAAGAGGGGGGACAACGGGCAACCTTGTCTAGTCCCGTTCCTTATGTATATCGGAGATGTAAGCACCCCATTCACCTTAGCTTGGGCTGAGGGTCGTGAGTATATCTTCCTAATCCATGTCAACATCCGGTCTCCCAGTCCTATATACTGAAGGACTGAAAACATAAAATTCCAATTAACTCTATCGAAGGCTTTCTCAGCATCCGTATTTACAAGGACACATGAGGTCTTTGTAGATTTTGCTTTGTGTACCAAATCAAGCACCTTAATAGTATTATCCCTAGCTTCTCTGGTGGGGATAAACCCCACCTGGTCAGCATGGATAAGGGATTGCATATGTCGAGCCATTCGGGTTGCCAGGATTTTAGAGAATAATTTCAGATCTAAATTAAGTAGGGAGATAGGCCTATAGCTCCCACAGAGCCCTGGATCTTTTTCTTCCTTTGGGATCAATGCGATATGGGCTCTAAGGGTATCTAGTGGGAAATCCACGTTCGAGCTCAGGGCATTAAATAAATTCACTAATTGCGGGCCAAGGATAGGAAGGAAGGTCTTATAATATTGCGCCGTATATCCATCTGGGCCCGGCGCTTTCCCCAGCTTCAGCAAACTCACTACGGTTTGGACTTCTTCTAATGTGATCGGGTTTTCCAAAGATTCCTTTGACTCTGATGAAAGGGTCTTTAAGCCGATTTTTATTTTTTGCGCTATAAACAAAAATAGAGCGACAATTTTGAAAAAAACGCATAATTTTTTACTTTTTGTTATAATAAATATCCCCCAAAAATATATAAACAAATTTTTTTCCCTCAGTTTAGGCCGATACGTATTCTTCTACATATTTTTGGTAAAAAAATCGCAAAAAGCGATTATTGATTGGTTTGTGCAAAAGTTATAGCGTTTACAAAATAGGGGATAGTTTTATGGCATTTTTATTAATATTATTTTTTTTTTACAAGTAATGGCGGCGATTAGCGATTTTTATTGTGACTGCGACATTGTGGCGGACACATCGGACATTTTTGACAAATTTTTGGGACCATTGTCATTTATACAGCAATCAATGCTATACAAATGCATTGATTCCTGTGTAAATGACACTGGCAGTGAAGGGGTTAACCAGGGCGTGGAAGTGTAGGGGTTAAGGGTTCCTAGGGGCGTGTTACTAACTGTGGGGGGCTGGGCTTTGTGTTACTGATCTGAACACTGATCTCTGCTTCAATCACATGGAGTAGAGATCAGCGTCACTTGTTGCTAGGCAGAACGGGGAGATGCTGTTTACAAAGGCATCTCCCCGTTCAGCCGCCCCGTGAGACGATCGCGGATATCCCTGCGGCGATCGAGTCCGCGGGAACTGCGACCGGACTCACGGGGGTCCCGACCGGCACACGAGCGTCCCGCCGCCGGTGCGCACGCGATGGCAGGGCAGCATTTAAAAATGGATGTACCTTTACGCCAATATGCCTGCCCGTTCCATTCTGCCGACGTACATCGCCGTGCGCCGGTCGGGAACTGCTTAATAAATCAGGCACAATGTGTTGGCTTACTCATTGACTTACA
The DNA here is from genome assembly GCF_037356315.1 of Lithobates pipiens. NCBI lineage: Eukaryota > Metazoa > Chordata > Amphibia > Anura > Ranidae > Lithobates > Lithobates pipiens. The sequence continues at coordinate 303,504,476 of NW_027507718.1, forward strand.
TTGTAAAAGAAGAAGTAAAGCATTGTGTTGCACTGCAAATGCTGTAGTTTTAATGAATAAAATATGGATATCTTAATGTACACACTGTATATAAATTATGAATTCAGCAAAACTACATTTACCACCTCAATCCTGGACATTTTCCCCTCCTTCCCATCCAGGCCATTTTTAAGCTTTCAGTGCTGTTACATTTTGAATGACAATTCCTTATTTTTTTTTTTAAAAACACACATTTTTTAGCTTCTGTTATAAAATCTTCAAATAAATAATATTTCTTCATAAATGTATGTCAAAATGTATTCTGCTACATTTCTTTGGTAAACATAACCCAAATCATTGTTTAGTCTGTGGGAAAGGTATAGAGTCTACAAACTATGGTATATCTATCTCATTTCTTGAGGCTCTAAAATTCCAGGACAGTACAAATACCCCCCAAATGAAACTTTTGGGAAAGTATACAGTCCAAGATATTTAGCAAGAGGCATGGTGGGTTTTTAAAGTTGTAATTTTTTCTCAATTTTTTGGAAGCCTATCCACACAGCCTATCCACACAGAGGGGTCCAAAATCCAAGGGGCACCTTCAAGCTTTCTAAGGGCTTTAATTTATACATATAATTTCCTGACTACCCATTACATTTTTGGAGGCCCTGGAGCACCAGGACAGTAGAAACAACTATGAAACGACCAGATTTGGGAAAGCAAATATGACCGGTGTTGCGATAATCAGGGACACTGTAACTGGTGTGATGGTGATCAGGGACACTTTAAATGGTGTGACAGTGATTAGGGAAAATATAACTGGTGTGGAGGTGATTAGGGATAATGCAACTGGTGTGGCAGTGATTGGGGACTATATGACTGGACACTGACTTATGACAGTATGAATAAAAATGTTTTTCAAAATTTAACTTTACTCAAACCACAGTTTGGTTTGGGTCTTTTTGACTAAATTTGACTTCTGTGTCAGTGTGGCTAGACTGTGAGATGTTCAGCCTGGCCTCAGGGGGCACTGTCTCTGGTGGCAGGCGTGGAACTATGGTCTGGTTAGACGTTTAATTTACTCTCTCTCTGAGTCAGGTCAGTGGGAGTGGCCCTCTCGCTGTGCCCTCTGGGAGAGGGTATTTAAGACACTGATGTCACATTCTGGTCCAGTATGCTGTGCTGATTACATGGTCCTGGTCCTCCTGACCAGCCCCCAGGAAGGCTATGGCCTGGGGTGCGGATCCATCTGACTTTAATGCCTTGGGGCTGGCTAGCCCAAGGCAAGGGAACTAAGGAATGATTCCAAGGTGGATGGGTGCTGTCTCTGGTTCGGGAGAGACCCATTGAACTTTGAGCATTCCAGGGGAGGACTCTTTAGAAGAACACCACATGTGAGGTTGGTTTTCTTAATAAGAGCCTGGAATGGCTGAAGTAAACAAGAGAATCTGGTCTTGTGGATATCGCCAAGTGGGCTGAAAGATCCAGGTATCCTTCCTGGGTAAACACCTGGTTAGCTGCTAGGCCTTGTGAGAGAGGGACTGTCCAATCTGATTGTTCATCCAGCTGCGAATGGCTATTCTCTGGATACAGTCAAAGTAAGCAAGTTCTTTAACGTTTTTTGACTTTGAGAGTACCTTAACTTTCCTTTCCAACCCTCTGGTCCCAAGTTAAAGACTGTTCAATGGTTTGAGTTTTTTGCAAATAAAATCCATTCAAGTGGATCTATTCCAGTAACCAGGCCCAGTAACTAGTCTCAAGTTACTGGGCCATTTACCACGTGACATCCCCTAGACATGCAACAAGGATTTTTTTTATTGTGACATTATGAATGCATTATATATATATATATATATATATATATATATATATATATATATATATATATTTTTTTTTTTTTACATACTGTCACCAGAGTAGCACAGTGTCACCATACTTAAACTATACAACTCTGGGAGGGTGATCTGAATTTTTTTTTACACTGTGTGATTGCTTGTTACAGCATTGATCACTGTAACAGCAAATGTTTTAACTACCATGAATGGCTTTCATTCATGACAGCTTGCTTACTATTGGGATTACTGTGATTGGCTACAGTCATCAATTGGTACAGGGCCACTGTGAATGGCCCTGCACTATGAGATCACTGTGACTGATCACAGAGATCACAAAAGTAAGCAAGCCATTTTTGACAGTTGTGTTTACATGTTATCATGTGATCGCTGAGAATGGTCACAGTGATCATATGATACCTAGCCACTCATAGCGGCCCCGTAACTAAACACTATGATCCTGTGTGCCCAGCAGACACAGGGTCACATGATCGTGCCAATGTGAGCCGCAGAGGGGGCCGTGCAAGCAGGAGGATGTCACTGGATTTCCTTCTGGAACTGAACAGCACCCGCCTGGCCGTATTATGACAATAGGCTGTGTGGCAAGTGGTGAAAACAAATATTGATTATTTTTTTTATTTTTTTTTTACCTCTAGTTAAATTCTTGTATATGCATATCTAAAAAATTCACAAAGTTCAAGCCAGTCCTAAGGCTGGGCATAGATTAGTTATTTTTGTGTACATATGCCACTATCAGAATACAATAGCGCAGGCAGGGGAGATCTCTGCATCCACATTGCTTGTATGGATGGAGGGATGTGTCTGTTTTTTATTTGTTCAACCAGCTTCTTTTGTTCAACATACATACCCTGTTTTGGACTATGCATTTCTTTTACATGGACTAGACCAGTACAGTAGAGCCTTCTTAAACCAGGAGGTGCCCACTTATCTCTAACCAATCTGTTTATACATTCTGCAACAAACATGAAGGTAAATTCTAACCTTATCTTATTCTCAATGAAGTGGTGCGGAATGACCCGAAGGGAAAAGTTAACATAGCACAGTTCAAAAATATCAACATGTTCTATTTAGAGGAATGTGCCAAATTTACTCCAAACTAGTGTATGAAAATGATTAACAGATACAGGAAACATTTGATTGATTTCTAACAGAAATGCCAACAGTTACAAAGTTTTTACTAAGTTTTTTTTCATTAAATTTATATTTTTTGTAACAAATAAATTATTTAAATAAAGCAATTATATGCCATTGACCATACACATTTACATACAAATTTAGGCTTTACAAAGTTTGAGATTTCAAGAATGGAGCTTATATTGAAACTTGTCTAGCAACTCAAGCCATGTGTCTGATCTCTAGAACCAGGATTGTCCAAAAAATCATCCGAATGCCACATTCAGGTTTAGTTTAATTTATGATATACAATGCTATTGAAACCTTCAGCATATTTTGTTTGCTAAATTATTTAGTATACACACAGGAGTTTCATTAAAAGTTGGTAGAAGAGCCTCTGGCAATCCAGTGGATTATTGTTTGGTTTGAACTAGTGGATGGTTAAAATTCCTTTCAGTTTATGTTTTGCTACTTGTGTCTGTTTGGAGAATTTACTTCACTTCTTGTCATGGACATGCAACAGGAAATTAAAGAAATCCTCTATCAAGTGAAGGGAAATCCCCACTTAGACAGTTGTCATGGAAGCAGCTTCCCCATCTCCTTGTTTGGTGATAAGGATGAAGATTTTGGACTTTTTGTCTAGGTAAGACATGGTTTTCAGCACAAATGTATAGGCTAAAACTCCTCTTGGACAAAGAAAACAATAGTAATAAAAAAAAAACTTGACAGAGGTTCTAGAGCTTCCATACTGTATCAAAAATCATTGATTGGCTATACCCTTTCTTTTTGACTTAAAGGGAAGTCAAAGCCCCGTGTACAGCCTGGGGTTAGAATTCTCCCCTAGGGACACCCCCACTATTCCTTAGCCACTTTTTAGTAGATAATGTGAGGTTCTCTTGTACATGAAAATAATAAATCCAGAGGATGGTGTCTTTTCTTCGAATGGTAAATGTACACAAATAATTACGGCAAATGTGCTTTATCAATCAGGTAAAGAAAAAAAGGTGTTACATACACAATGATCTGGCAGCCATTAGGATTGCAGAATGGCAACTCAACCTCAATGTGTTTGCATGTATGCAGTCTAATTGTTAAACAAAGCACAGTTTTCAACAGAAGCCACTCAATTTGTTTTGAAAAGGGAAATTAATCTACTAAGTCTACTTGAAAAGAGAACACTTTTTTTCAGTCAGGTTGAAAAAAGACACAAGTCAATCTAGTTCAACCAATAGAAAAAAAAAATACATAGAAAGCCTAGATATACCATACACACAGTTGTGTTGGATATTTTTCGTTTGCAAGTATTAGCTGCTGACTAATATTGATTTTCTCATGTATCAAATCATGTTGGTCTGTTACAGAGAATAATGAGCAACATAATTACAGAATGTAGGAAAATAAACATTCTGACTTAGGTTTGTGGTAGTTTATTAAATTCAGGTGGGTGTCATATGTATTTGCAACGTGATTTTCCAAGACCATTGTGTCTTGATTGAGAAAAACAACAATTTGATGCAAACACCTATGCGTGGGCCCTCTCTAATCATAACTTTGCAATAATCTACCTCTTTAGGGATATATAGGGAAGACGAAGGCTGTGTTCACACTATTATGGGTTCCAATTCACAATAGCAGGAGATTTTGACCGGCTCTCTATGGAACCGGTTCATATATCTCAGTTGTGGCTCCGGTGCTGAGATCACAGGACAGAGTTGGAAGCAGTCCACCAAATATGATTTTCAAAACAGGCTTTACAACTTTTTTGCTGCAGAAGGTTGCCTCCATAGGAAGAGAAAGCATCCCCTTACCACCAACTGCATGGCATTGACCCAGAATAAAAATGGCTCAACCTTTGTGGTTTTCCTGTACAAGGCAAAGGGACCTGGGATTAGTTAGAAGGATCTAGGGCAGTTAGTGACCTATAGCTTGCAATTCCTTGACAAGTGGTGCGAGAGCTGTGGTGTTGGAGCCTTATCTTGTCAATTTCCTAAATATCATTACTTAGGAGTCATAGCTATGAAAGATGATGGCTTATTGTCTACTAGTAGATAGTAGACTTTGAAAATTGCTGAGACTTATTTGAATGGCCCTGTCAGGGTGAAGGTTAGCTGTCACTGACAAGACTATGATGGAAGACTACCATTGTCTGGCTTGGTATGTGGTGTTAATTCCTGGCAGGCATATCACTAAGTCTGATGATGCATGGGTATGCTCAAATTCAGGACTCTGGGAGCCAAACAATGGCACTCTTTACGGTAGAATGGCAACCTTAACTATGACAAGAACATCATGTTTTTTTGATGTCCTGGGGGCTCTACAGGAGATTGAAGCTAATGTGCAAGAACTCGGATGTACCTAAATTTGACTTTAAGTGACAGTTAAGTAAAATAAATCTCTGTGAAATTTAGCTGTAACATGAGTCAATATATTTCATGTTAGTGTAGTATGCAACAATGAATAATAGAAGGAATTAGCTTCGGTATTCCAGAAAACCAACTACTGTCATTAAAACACATTACTCTTTTCTATATTGTTTCAGCACATGTTCATGATATGGCACTCATATAATTATTATTCCTATCAACTGTAGCACATGAATACATTAATTGAAATAGCATTGCTACTTTGTCTAGACAGCTCTCTAAGATCATTGTATCCTCATCTGCAATGGTGTTAGGTTTTACTGTGGTTAAAACGTGGAATGGGCTTTGGCTGGGAGAAGATACTGTATATTGCGAAGACCATGAGGAATAAAACTGTACTTCAGGACAAGCATCTCATCTTTTTATTCCTTGCTAAAAACTCTGTTGCTCTGTGCACATTTTACTATGCTTCAGTTATTTCAACCTATTTTTTCTTTACATAGATCACTGGTCATGAACTGCAACACATCACAAGACGCTGAGGGGAGAGAAACACAGAGAGAGCCTGGGGGAGTAAAATTCCTCCAAGATTCCTCCCTGGAAATGAACCAAGATGTGATATAAACCTAGAAAAGCAAGGTTGTTTTTCAGGATATTGCATTTCTCAACTATTTTTGCTAAAAGCTGTGCCAAAAAACTTTAAATTTATTGTGTTAGTAAAATAGTAACAAATGTACATAGCACACAGATGCGTGCCTCTGTGCTTTGTTTCAGCTCAAATTTATTAACATAGTCTAATTACAGAATTAAAAATATTACCTTAATGCATGTGCAGAGAACCTATATATTTCTCGCCCCCCCCCCCCCCCCCATCAACAGCACAACCATTGGTCCCTCCACACATGCCAGGATTATGGGTGTAATCCTTGCTCTGACCTCTCCTTCAACCCCCACATCCAATCACTGGCTAAATCCTACTGCCTTAACCTCTGCAACATCTTCAGAATTCAACCCTTCCTGACTAAGGATACCACAAAGCAACTTATTCACTCCTTGATTATTTCCTGCCTTGACTACTGCAACTCTCTCCTTAATGGCCTACCCTTACGCAGAATATCCTCCCTTCAGTTTCCTAGTTAGGTTGAATACAGACACCAGTCTATCCAGTTCAACCCGAGTGTCTACAATTGTCCCTATCCCTGTATATTGCACACTCACATTGGTCCCCACAGTTCAAGGTCCCCATTCACATACTAGGGCCAATTTACCTACCTGCATGTCTTTGGATTGTGGGAGGAAACCCACACAGGCACAGGGAGAACATGCAAACTCCAGGCAGGTGGTTTCATGGTTGGAATTCAAACCAGCAACCCTTCTTACTGCTAGGTGAGAGTGCTAACCACTACACCATTGTGCTGGTGTATTAGTGTGCTGCTAGACTAATACACCTCACTAACCGATCCGTGACTGCTCCTCCTCTCTGCCAATCCCTTCACTGGCTTCCCCTACCCCACCGTATAAAATTCAAAATGCTAAACACAACATACAAGGCCATTCACAACATCGCCCCCAGCTACATCACGAACCTCATCTGCAGATATCACCCAAATCATTCCTCACATCTATTACCTTTTGTACCACCACCCCCTCCCTTTAGAATGTAAGCTCTACTAGCAGAGCCCTTCTGTATTGAACTGTATTGTAATTGTGCTGTCCCCCCTCTACATTGTAAAGCGCTGCATAAACTGTTGGCCCTATATATAAATTGTGTATAATAATAATAATATAATATAATATAATATAATAATAATAATAATATATAAAATTTCCCTCAAAATTCTATAAACAATATCCCAAATGACAACCTGAAAGAAGTTTGTTTGAAATATTTGCAAATTTGTTAAAAATAAAAAAGTTGAGTTGAGTTATTTTGAAGGGACAGCAAATTTACACTGTTATACAAGCTGTACACTCACTACTTACGTTGTAGCAAAGTGTGATTTCTTCAGTGTTGTCTCATGAAAAGATTTTATAAAATATTTACAAAAATGTGAGGAGTGTACTCACTTTTGTGAGATACTGTACACACACATATCACAATGCTAATTCTGTTAAATAGTGCTATGTACGAATGATGGTTACCACATACACACAAAGTGAAGGGGAAGTTTAGTCAAAATCTAAGTATGGCTAATCCTACTCTCACCTCCATTCTAAGCCTATTCTAACTAACCCTGTAAAGAAAAGATCTGAAGCAGCTCTGGTCCAGTCCTATGATCAGCTGTCAGCACCGTCTTCAGTGTAGAGAAGAAGCAGCTGACAACAAATGCCCCATAGTAAGCCTATGGGGGGATGTAATTTCCCAGATATTTGCATCCATTGTTGGCGATCTTTCCTCTACATAGAAGCTGCTGTTGAAGAGATCATGTGACCAGACCGAAGTGGCTTCAGAATAGGTAAGTATACGCATCTTTTCACCCTACTTTCCTAGCCAACTGGGAAAAGGACCACCATAAAGAAATATTGGAAGCTCAAAAGTCCACCATTTTGAAAATGGCTTGCGCCTCCTCCACAGCCTCTAAGATGGCGGAGGTAAATTACAAACTGCTCACAAGGTGGCACTACTCCCCAGTAGTGATCACAAGACATTCCCAGAGGTTTCACTCATGTGTTGGTGAGGTTGCAGTGAACAAGCCTCCCATGCTCACATTTGGTGGTATTGCCCACTTATATGCCCCTACTGGCTGACCATACTACACTGGGCAAAAGAGATACAAGGTTTTGAATTTCCCAATAACCCTTGGGTTATCTTATTACACTGTACGGGCTCACCAGGAGGAACATACAAAAAAAACACTAACCCCACACCTACTTAATGCTGCAAAAGCCCTTATCCCACGATATTGGAAAGAACCAACCATACCATCACTACGCCAATGGCTATTGGAAGTAGATGACACATATTACATAGAAGATCTTACTTACTCCCTCAGGAATAAGTCAGACTTGGTAAAAAAAAACATGGTCCTGTTGGTTCGCCTTTAAATATACAACTGCCTACACAGAGATTATGTCTCAGGCTAAATGAAATTTGTACCCCTTTTTAGGCTACACCTAACACCTACAAAGGGTTGGACTGAAGCAGACCTTTATGCCCCCCACCCCCCCATGCTTACCCTCACCTTTCATCTCCCTCCTCTCTTTCTCTCTATCTCCTCACCCCCCTTTCTCACCATTTCTATGTACCGTGGAATTGCAATAATGGTATATACCCCCACAACGGCTCTCGTTCGGGAATCTTTGACTGTTTAGACCTCATACTAACACCTCGCACACACGTGCTGAACTGTATAATATAATACATGCTATGGTCAGAAGACGCTCTCACATTATTATCCGCTTTGTTATGTTAACTGTAATTAATGATTCACTAGCTATACTCTGTATTTCTCTGTAATTGTACTGTACACTATGTTCTCTCTTACTTTTTCAATAAAAACGAATTAAACAAAAAAGTATATGCATCTTTTCTGTACAAGGTCAGATAGAATAGGCTTAAAATGTGGGTGGGAGTAGGTTTAGCCTAAAGCCTTGTACAGATGAATGTCGGGCAGGATCGGCTGGTTCAATAGAAATCAGTCTGCATTCGGCTCATGTGTACTGGAGTTGGTCCAACAGAAGCTGGCCATTTTGCTGGCTTCTGTTGAAGGGTCATGACCTAAAAATGTCTGCCGGTCAGCTCCCGAGCGCTGACTGGAGGGGCGTCCCCCTGTTAGAACACAAAGAACAGCAGGGGAGATAGCTGTACTAACATCTGATAGTTGCTACAGCGGCTCCTCTTGAGCTTTTTTTTTTTTTCGTTCAGCCCTTCTAGGTTGAATGAAAAAAAACTTCTAGTGTGTAAGAGGCTTTAGTTAGATTTTGACTAAACTTTCACTTTAATACTATTAAACTACAAGGCATTATTGATAGTTACTACACAAGTTTGCCACATTCATGAAAGCATTAAGTTTATCATAGTGTTCAGAGGTTGCCATAACTTTTCATATCTCAACATTACTCAGACACACTCAAAATTTGCAATAATTAAATTTTTAATTTATTTTGTTGTCAAATGAAGAAGAATTGCATAATTATCAGCATTATCAACAAAATGTTAGGAATACTTCTGTGATGGACTTTTGATGACATGCCCCACCTTAACAGCTTTTCACTGGAAATATCCCCCTGCAGTCTCTACCCCCACCTCTTATGCAGCTATGCAGAGTAGGGATGAGCCGAACACCCCCCAGTTCGGTTTGCACCAGAACCTGCGAACAGACCTAAACTTTGCGTGAACTTTAGAACTAGTGATGGACGAACTTCCGACGGGACGTTTCGTGAACGCGAACCGCGAACGCGGCCAAAACTTTGAGAACCGCAAAGTTTGCGGCAGACCCCATTGACTTTAATGGCAGGTGAACCTTAAAAACCTCCAGGTCATATTTTCAGCCACAAAATACTTACTAGCTGTGCACACATAGTGCCACAACATGGACACTGACATAACACAAGTATTAAAGAGGAAGTAAACCCTTCCAAACAACTTGGACCTATAGGTAAGCCTAGATTAAGGCTTACCTGTAGGTCCAAGCAATATCTCCTAAACCTATATGGTTTAGGAGATATTTGCCCGAAAATGGGCACCGGTGTCTACGGCGCATGCGCCGTAGACAGCGGCGCGCAGGCGCACTAAATGCGGCAAATCCAAGAATGGATTTGCCTAATTTGTCGACTCCCGTGCGCATGCGCGGGAGTGACGTCATCGCGGCTTCGCCGTATGGCAGCGGCGGAGCTGCGAGACGTGACTCCCGTGCGCATGCGCGGGAGTGACGTCATTGCGGCTGCGCCGCTGTGATTCGTCGGAGCTGCGAGACGCCACCAGCAACATGGATGCGGCGGACTACAGGGGACAGCGGCGACTTCGCTGGCTCCTGTGTCAGGTAAGTGACACATAATGAGCTACTATGCGATGCATAGTAGTCCATTATGCTTTACCTTTGCAGGGAAAAAAAGAGGAAGTAAACCCATCAGGGTTTACTTCCTCTTTAAGTGAATCTGGGATCGACAACGACAAGCATTCTTTTTTTATCTGTGAAATTTTGACAATTCAGGAGTGCATGAAGGCCATGGAGGAGAGGCAAGGTCAGGCCAGGCTATGAAGGGGGTGCAGGAGATGATCAGTGCCACAGTCAGGGCAGCACAGTCCTGTGCCAGTGTCCCAGTGTGCCAACCTGTGCTTGAACCCCTCCCTCTGCCCGGCCCTTACCCCTACCTATGCAGGTCTCCACTGCAGTGGTCTGGAAGTGCCAGTCCAGTGCTGATCCTCAGCCATGGTGCTGGCACTGCCTGGTGATTGGCTTCTCCACTGCTATCTCCCTCACTGACACCAGCACTGAGATAGAACACTGACACCAGCACCGTGATAGAGACTGAGCACTGACACCAGCACTGAGATAGAGAGCACTGACACCAGCACCGTGATGGAGAGCACTGACACCAGCACCGTGATAGAGAGCACTGACACCAGCACCGTGATAGAGAGCACTGACACCACACCAGCACCGAGATAGAGAGCACTGTCACCACACCAGCACCGAGATAGAGAGAGAGCACTGACACCAGCACCGAGATAGAGAGCACTGACACCACACCAGCACCGTGATAAAGAGCACTGAGACCAGCACCGAGATAGAGAGAGCACTGACACCAGCACCAGCACAGCTGCAGAATCGTTCAGCAGCACTGCATGCAGTGCACTATAATATGCTTTCTATATTTGAAAGAAAGTATATTATACGTGTACAACCCTATATACTGTACACCTATAAAAGGACCTTTGTGGACCTAGTAGCTAGTGATTTGCAGACTGTCCCTGCTCCAAACACCAAACTGTCCCTCAGTCCCTACACTGTTAAAAGACAGCTGCAGAATTGGTCAGCACTCAGCTCAGCAGCACAGCAGTCAAGTATAATATGCTTTCTATATTTGAAAGAAAATATATTATACGTGTACAACCCTATATACTGTACACCTATACCAGTCCTTAAAAGGACATTTGTGGACCTAGTAGCTAGTGATTTGCAGACTGTCCCTGTTCCAAACACCAAACTGTCCCTCAGTCCCTACACTGATAAAAGACAGCTGCAGAATCGGTCAGCACTCAGCTCAGCAGCACAGCAGTCAAGTATAATATGCTTTCTATATTTGAAAGAAAATATATTATACGTGTACAACCTACTGTATATACTGTACACCTATACCAGTCCTTAAAAGGACCTTTGTGGACCTAGTAGCTAGGGATTTGCAGATTGTCCCTGCTCCAAACACCAAACTGTGCCTCAGTCCCTACACTGATAAAAGACAGCTGCAGTATCGGGCAGCAATCAGCTCAGCAGCACAGCAGTCAAGTATAATATGCTTTCTATATTTGAAAGAAAGTATACTATACGTGTACAACCCTATATACTGTACACCTATACCAGTCCTTAAAAGGACCTTTGTGGACCTAGTAGCTAGTGATTTGCAGACTGTCCCTGCTCCAAACACCAAACTGTCCCTCAGTCCCTACACTGATAAAAGACAGCTGCAGAATCGGTCAGCACTCAGCTCAGCAGCACAGCAGTCAAGTATAATATGCTTTCTATATTTGAAAGAAAATATATTATACGTGTACAACCTACTGTATATACTGTACACCTATACCAGTCCTTAAAAGGACCTTTGTGGACCTAGTAGCTAGTGATTTTCAGACTGTCCCTGCTCCAAACACCAAACTGTCCCTCAGTCCCTACACTGTTAAAAGACAGCTGCAGAATCAGGCAGCAATCAGCTCAGCAGCACAGCAGTCAAATATAATATGCTTTCTATATTTGAAAGAAAATATATTATACGTGTACAACCTACTGTATATACTGTACACCTATACCAGTCCTTAAAAGGACATTTGTGGACCTAGTAGCTAGTGATTAGAAGACTGTCCCTGCTCCAAACACCAAACTGTCCCTCCCTACACTGATAAAAGAGAGCTGCAGAACTGGTCAGCAAGCACTCAGCAGCACAGCAGTCAGCAGTGCACCATAATATACTTGAAAGAAAGTATATTCTAAGTGTATTACAATCCTATATACTGTACACCTATACCAGTCCTTAAAAGGACTTTTGTAGACCTAATAGTAATAATTAGGATTAAACTGACTGTCCCTGCTCCACACAGCGTCCTGTCCCTACACTGACAAAAAACAGAATGTAAAATGGCCGCCAGATCAGGTCTATTTATAAGGTAGGGGGTATGTCCAATTGTCCATGTGCTGAAATGTCTCTAGTGGCTGTCCTGTACCCCATGATGGATGTGTCATCATGGGTCAAAGTTCTTCACAATGTAAACGCATATATCCGCCGCACGAACAGCCCCAGAAGTCGTCTGGTTTGGCGAATCGCGAACAAGCAAAATTCGCCACGAATCGACCGCTGGGCAAACCGCATGGCCATCTCTATTTAGAACCCTATTAAAGTCTATGGGACTCGAACATTCAAAATCAATAGTGCTAATTTTAAAGGCTAATATGCAAGTTATTGTCCTAAAAAGTGTTTGGGGACCTGGGTCCTGCCCCAGGGGACATGTATCAATGCAAAAATAACTTTTTAAAAACTGCAGTTTTTTCAGGAGCAGTGATTTTAATAATGCTTAAAGTGAAACAATAAAAGTGTAATATTCCTTTAAATTTCTTACCTGGGGTGTGTATAGTATGCCTGTAAAGGGGCACATGTTTCCCGTGCTTAGAACTGTCCCTGCACAAAGTGTCATTTCTGCAGGAAAAAAATTCATTTAAAAGCACTCGCGGATATAATGAATTATCGGCTCCCCGTAATACAGAGAACAGTCAGGGTCTGGTATGGATATTTGGATATTTGGGGGGAACCACACGTTATTTTATTTTTTTATTTGACGCGGGGTTGCCCTTAATATCCATAACAGACCTGAAGGGCCTAGTAATTGAATTTGGGGGGAACCCCACGCATTTCTTTTATCAATGACTTTCAATGGCGGTTCTCTGTATTATGGGGAGCCGACAATTCATTATAGCCGCGAGTGCTTTTAAATGACTTTTTTTTCCTGCAGAAATTACACTTTGTGCAGGGACAGTTCTGAGCACGGGAAACATGCGCCCCTTTACAGGCATACTAGAGTCACCCCCAGGTACGAAATGTAAAGGAATATTACACTTTTATTGTTTCACTTTAAGCATTATTAAAATCACTGCTCCCGAAACAAATGAAGTTTTTAAAACTTTTTTTGCATTGATACATGTCCCCTGGGGCAGGACCCAGGTCCCCAAACACTTTTTATGACAATAACTTGCATATAAGCCTTTAAAACTAGCACTTTAGATTTCTCCCATAGACTTTTACAGGGTGTTCCGCGGCTTTTCGAATGTGCCGCAAACACCCCAAATTGTTCGCTGTTCGGTGAACAGGCAAACAGGCAATGTTCGAGGCGAACATGAGTTTGACTCAAACTTGAATCTCATCCCTACAGCTGAGTACAGAGGTTATCTGATCACTTATAAAAAAAGTAAAAGTATTCAGAATATTTATTTATTTATATATATATCCACACACTATATTACCAAAAGTATTGGGACCCCTGCTTTTACATGCACATGAACTTTAATGGCATCCTAGTCATAGTACTAGGGTTCAATATTGAATTGGCCCACCCTTTGCAGTTATAACCGATTCAACTCTTCTGGGAAGGCTGTCCACAAGGTTTAGGAGTGTGTCTATGGGAATGTTTGACCATTCTTCCACATTTGTAAGGTCAGGCACTGATGTTGGACGAGAAGACCTGGCTTGTAGTCTCCACTCTAATTCATCCCAAAGGTGTTCTAACGGGTTGCAGGCCAGTCACGTTCCTCCACCCTAAACTCACTCATTCATGTCTTTATGGACCTTGCTTTGTTCACTTGTGCACAGTCATGTTGGAACAGGAAGGGGCCATCCCCAAAATGTTCCCACAAGGTTGGGAGCATGAAATATTTCAAAATATCTTGGTATGCTGACGCCTTAAGATTTCCCTTCACTGGGGCCAAACCCAACCCCTGAAAAACAACCCGACACCATAATCCCCTCTCCACCAAATGATTTGGACCAGTGGACAAAGCAAGGTACACAAAGACATGGATGAGTGAGTATGGGGTGGAGGAACTTGACTGGCCTGCACAGAGTCCTGACCTCAACCCAATAGAACACCTTTGGAATGAATTAGGTCAATTAATGAGTCAAACATTCCCATAGACACACTCCTAAACCTTGTAGACAGTCTTCCCAGAAGAGTTAAAGCTGTTATAGCTGCAAAAGGGTGGGCCAACTCAATAAAGAACCCTATGGACTAAAACTGGGATGCCATTAATGTTTGTGTGTAAAAACAGGTGTCCCAATACTTTTGAAAATATAGTGTATATTATATTGATGATATTGGATCTATGGTTGCTTTGTTATTGGCTATATATTGTCATAATAAAAACGATTATTGTTCAGGCTGTCCAGTGCACAATATTTTCCTAATTCTAACTCTCATAACATTTGTTTTTTTCAGTTTTGCCTGGCAGGGAACTCATTAGAATTTTACACTGGGTGTCATCCAACCCAAGGCCAGTTGTGTCCATGGACTCCTGAGAACCAAAGCATTAGATAAAAAAAGGAAAGGTTTGGAAAACAGTTTTGTGTGTCTGTTTAAAAAAACAGAAGATAAGTTAATCTGAAAACACCTTTCTTTTTAATGAGGTTTCTGTGACAAATGAGCACAGTAATCGTTTTCACATGCATGACTCCATGGAAATCTTGTCTAAGACAATGGCCTCCGTTATAATGTTCTGCAGCTGCAAGTTTATCTATCAATAGTTATGGGGAATGAGCAACAACACTGAAGTCTGACCATCCTTCTTCCAGCTGTCCTGACATCTAGGAACTATACCAATGTGCTTTTCCCTAATAATTCTCCAGTAACATCTGCTACCAAACATGCTGACAGCCAGATGTTGAGGTTTATAATCACAGACAGTGAACCCAGGCTACACATCCTGCCGTTTAAGTACTCTACTAACCAAGCATGACTTGTATGTTCATCAATTACTCATCTATTCATAGTTGTTCCTCTTTTTGTTGTTGAGTTGGCCTTGTTTTCCACATTACTGACTTTAGCTTGACTGGGAACATTTATGTGTACACCTGCTCATTACACACTGGAGTTCCAGTCTGTTTCTCACTTCCTGCATATGAATAGATCATAATGAGTTGCCTCAATTTTTTTTAATGAATTCTTTTATGAAGGCTTTCATCTGCCCTAGCACTTCTTGTGTATATAATAACATATAGAACACATTGTAAATGTTTCCACGTTTGTCGATTCAGTCTGAATTTGGCGTTTGTCAATTGGTTTACCACTATTGAGGGGTGTATTTATCAGTTTCATCCAAGATTCACACAAATTCCACCTAAGATTCACATATTTTTCCTACAGAATCTTAGGTAACAAAATGTGTGTATTTTGAATTTGGCTCTTGGGTGAAATATTCCTAAATATTATTCTAAATTGTTAGCTTAAGCCTTGATTATTTTGTATGGTATTTTTCTAGTCATAAAGCATTTTGTTTTTTGCATATCAGATGCGATTCAAGTTAACATGACTTTCGCAGTTACAAACATTTGTAAGGCCCTAGTATCCGATTTGCAATGTATTGTTGTTGAACTGCCAGGCAGGCTAAGTCCATTCTGCACAGGCAACTAAGCGTAAACTACTTTTCTGTAGTCAGCTAGAGCCTCATATAAACTCAGTCACTAATATGAGCTTTAATATAATATATACTTTCTCTCCTCTGAAGTACCGGTACCTGCCATCATCCTAGGTAACTTTAACATTCCAGTCAATTTTAATACTGCAACCACTTCTCAACTACTCAACCTAACCTCCTCTTTTAACCTAACACAATGGACACAAACCACCACTCACTCCAATGGCAATACTCTCGACCTCGTATCCTCCCATCGCTGCACTCCCTGCAACCTCTCTAAGACCCCCTTTCCTCTCTTTGATCACAACCTTATCCATTTCACACTCTCCTTGTCTCCTACCTCCCATGCTGCCAACCCACAAACCACTACCTGCAGAAACCTTGGCAACCTCAACCCTTCCCTTCTTCATTCTGCTACTGATGGCCTTTATTACAAAATCGCACCCCTGTCCTGCCTGGACCTAACCAATTTAATCTACAACAACACGCTGTCATCCACTTGCTCCTCTTTCTACACGCAGAACCAGGCCCTATCTGCCACAACCCTGGTAAACAGATGACACCAGAAGTCTCAAGAGACGCAGCCATGCTCTTGAGCGAGCATGGTGTAAATCTAAATCCCTGCAAGATTTCTACAAATCTGCCCTTCTCAAATATAACTCCTGCCTCCAGATTACTAAACAAACCTACTACAGCACTCTAATTAAAAAACCCTCTCATCCAAACCTCGTCAACTCTTTTCTACCCTTAATTCCTTACTTCACCCCCCACTGCCCCACCCACCAATTTGTTTACCATTCAACAGATTGACAACCATTTCAAAAGCAAAATCAACACAATTTGTATGGAGATATCCAGCATTCAACTTCCTCCCCTACCCAACACATCAGGTCCAAAACCACACTCAGTACTCTCCTCCTTCTGCCAAGTTACCACTGATGAAGTTGATAAACTCCTCTCCATAGCCACCTCACCATCTGTCCCCTAGACCCTCTCCCCTCATAATTACTGTGACCACCTTCTCGCTCTATTCTAAACTCCCTAACCCACAGCTTCAACCTCTCCCGCTCTCTCCTCCGGAACTTTTCCTTCCCCGCTCAAACATGCACTGGTTACCTCCATACTTAAAAAACCCTCACTAGACCCCACCTATTTAAATAACTTAAGACCCATCTCCCTGCTCCCATTTGCCTCCAAGCTCATCGAACGCCTTGTCCATGACCAAATAAGTCACTACCTCACAGACAACAACCTTCTCAACCCCCTACAGTCCAGCTTCCGCCCACAACATTCCACTGAAACTGCCCTACTAAAAATCACCAATGACCTACTGACTGCTAAAACAAATGGCCACTACTCCATACTCGTACTCTTAGACCTCTCTGCTGCCTTCGACACAGTTGACCACCTGCTCCACCTCAGCAAACGACACTCCCTTGGCCCCCGTGATTCTGCTTTATCTTGGTTCTCCTCCTATCTATCTCAGCTTACTTTCAGTGTCACTTACAACTCTATCTCCTCTGCTCCTCTTCCTCTTTCTGCTGGGGTACCCTAAGGCTCTGTCCTTGAGACCCTCCTATTCTTTCTCAATACCTCTTCCCTGGGCCAATTGATAACACCCCATGGCTTCCAATACCACCTGTACTCAGACAACACCCAGATCTATCTCTCCACTCCTCAACTCACCCCCCTGATCTCCTCATGGATCTCAAACTTGCTGAATGACATATTGGTATGGATGTTACACCACTTTCTCAAACAATCTTTCTAAAACTGAGTTTGTTATATTTCCTCCTTCCCCCCATGACTTTACCATTAAGATTAACAGCACAGCCATTGGCCCTTCCACACATGCCAGGGTGCTGGGTGTAATCTTTGACTCTGACCTCTCCTTCAGCCCCCCCCCATCCAATCGCTGGCTAATCCTGCCTCCTTAACCTCCGCAACATCTCCAGAGTTCGACCTTTAATGACAGCACAAAGCAACTTATTCATCCCTTGATTATTTCACGCCTTGACTACTGCAACTCTCTCCTTAATGGCCTACCCTTACGCAGGCTATCACCTCAGTAACCGATCCATGACTGCTTCTCCTCTCTGCCATCCCTTCACTGGCTTCCCCTAACCCCCGGAAAAAAAAAAAGCTAATCACAAAATACAAGGCCACCCACAACATCGGCCCCAGCTACATCACCAACCTCATTTGCAGATATCGCCCAAATCGTCTCCTCCGCTCCTCCCAGGGCCTCCTGCTCTCTAGATCCCTTGTTAACTCCCCCCATGCTCTCCTTCAGGACTTCTCCAGAGCCTCTCAAATCCTCTGGAACTCCCTGCCCCAGTATTTCCGATAAGCCCCTAACCTGTCCACCTTTAGGAGATCCCTGAAAACTCACTTATTCAGAGAAGCCTATCCCACACCCACCTAACAACTGTCCACGAGCCACCCCTATCAAATCATTCCCGGCATCTATAACTTTTGTATCTCCACCCCCTCCCTTTAGAATGTAAGCTATGAGCAGGGCTCTCCTGTCCCTTCTATATTGAACTGTACTATACTTGTGCTGCCCCCCCTCTACATTTTAAAGCATTGTGTAAACTGTTGCCACTATATAAATTGTGTACAATAATAATATAATAATATAAGAATGTATATTCAAAAGCAATTTTGTAATCTGCAGCTTCAGATTAAATAATACTTGGTGATGCGGTCCCCATTAAGAGACTCGTTCTGGGAAATGCCATGCAGCTCTTTCTTCCTTCCAGCATAGGGGCCTGGATATCTCTTCCGGGTTCTTGCAGCTGGACCCCTGATGATGCAGAACCAGATGAATGAAGATGCTGATAAATGTGGAAGTCAAAGCTTCCTGGGCACTTAATGATGCTGCCAAGAAGGTCTTTGTTAAGGCATTTTTTGTTATAGGGGGACAACACTTTTTTTCTGTCTCCCAACTGTTCTCCTTTTTTGTCCCCTAGCCATACAGGCTTTCAATGGAGATAACAAATGATCACACATCAAGCAGGCATGTGTACTGTGGTCACCGTTAAGAAATCTCTCCTGAAAAATGCCTTGCAGCTCTTTCACTGCACATGCTGACCTACGCCACCACCTTCCTTCCATCATAGGGACCTGGATATCTCTTCTGGGTTCTTGCAGTTGGGACCTGATGATGCAGAGCCAGATGAATGAAGATGCTGATGAATATGGAAGTCAATGCCTCTTGGGATATGTGAAGTTGCTATCCTAGGGAGCTGCAAGAAGAATCTTTGCTGCATTCTTACTGACGCCCGTTGACCATGAGAAAAAAAGCGAAAACTTTTTTTTTTAAAGTCCTGTTTTAATAGATGGCAGGGGTTGGGGTGAAGGTTAGAATGCTACAAACATTTATTTTTGATTTAAAATCAGCTTTAAAGTCTGCTTAAAAACTAGATGTGAATTTAAGGCTATCCTGTCCACAGGGTGACAATACTGCTGCAAAATTTCACCAGGTTAAAGGAAGTAGAATAATAACAGATCTGCTAGCAGGATACATTTGTGTTATGTTAATGGAAGACTCAAAAAATAAAAAAAATGCTGTTTTATGGTTGGTGACAGAAGCTAATATACAAATAGGAATACAGTAGATATTCCCACGCTACTCAATAGATTGACTCTTTAGCTGCTGCAAGGCACTGAAGGGTTAATCCATAACCGCAAAAAAGGATAAATATACAATGAGTTGTGCTGTGCTGTTATATATATTCACTAGCTAGTAGGTACAGGCATACCCCACTTTTAAGTACACAATGGGGTTTATTTACTAAAGCTGGAAAGTACAAAATGAGGCTCACTTCTGCATAGAAACCAATGAGCTTCTAACTTAAATTAGTTCAATTAAGCTTTGGTAATAAAACCTCAACCTCATTGGTTTCTATGCAGAAGTGAGCCGGATTTTGTACTTTCCATCTTTAGTAAATAAACATCATTGTGTACTTAAAAGTGGGGTATGCCTGTAATCAATTTGTTTAAATAATATTACACTATTGGTGTGAACTATAATATGTACACAATTAAATATAAAAGTTACTACATAATTCATCATATTGAAAGAAAACAATGAAAACATAGAAAGTGCTGAGTGCAAAGAAACAACAGGGTGCGCAATGTGCAAATCGCATAAATATAATTACTAGTCTGAGTGGAGGGATAAGCCCAAGTGTTGAATTCCCTCTGCAATGTGATATATGTAGTGTCTTTTCCTTCTTATTGTGCAAAACAATGCAGTGTGCAGAGTGACTCTTCTTCTTCTGTGCACAGGATTTATATAGAAAAAATAAATAAAGTGCAATGTGACTTCTCCTCTTCTGTGCGACACACTATGATGTAAGGTGGCCTCTTACCTTACGGCTGTAAGGTAACAACATGTATATATGGCTTTGGAGATCACGGGTATTCTCACTATATATCCAGATGGTGATCCTAATCTTGATCTGGCACTCTCACTATAGTATCCTGTTTCCCCTAAAATAAGACCTAGCGTGATTGTCGGTGTTGGCTGCAATATAAGCCCTACCACCCAAATAAGCCCTACTCTGTTTCCTCAAAAATAAGCCCTACCCTGAAAAGAAGACCTACAAGGACTTTAACTAGGGCTTATTTGGGGGGTAGGGCTTTTATTGCAGCTATCACCGACAATCACACTAGGTCTTATTTTAGGGGAAACAGGGTAGTTGTGTAACTGCTCCTTTAAGGCCAATCACAGCAATGGTATTACTCTCTCGGTTATAAGTTATGTGGGAAAAAACAAGGGGGGATTCCAGAGGTTTTTTTTTAAACACTTTATTATTTAAAAGCAAATTCAGGTACTCACATTTCACAATAGCAATACAAGTCAATTCACCACGAGCAGCGAGCTCACCGACGTCACTTCTGGTGCCTGTGTGTTTCCCGATGCGTATCATCACAGTCACGTGACTTCATCAGGGATTGCTAATATACGAGGTGCTGATGGAATCTTTCCACCGTGACAGGGACTCTGAACTGAAGTGCACCTTCAGAGCTTTCTCCTCACAAACATCTGCTCCTATTTCTAGGTTCTTAGCTCACAGCTGCTATGGATGCCAACATGCATCCACTAGACCACCAACATCTTAAAAAGGTACATATGTGCATAATCAAATATAACAATATATACATATATGCATTAGATGGTTGGCACATACTTATTACATAACAGCCTGTAAGCCCACTATATTTGAGAGCAATAGAGAACTAGCAGTATTTGAGAGTTTAAAGAGGAAGTAAACCCTGATGGGTTTACTTCCTCTTTCATTCCCTGCAAAGGCAAAGCATAATGGACTACTATGCATCGCATAGTAGCCCATTATGTGTCACTTACCTGACACAGGAGCCAGCGATGTCACCGCTGTCCCCTGTAGTCCGGCGCATCCATCTTTTCGGTGGGGTCTCGCAGCTCCGCCACTGTCATTCGGCGGAGCCACGATGACGTCACTCCCGCGCATGCACACGGGAGCCGAAACGCGCGGCAGCTCCATTGTTGGAAATGCCGCGCTCAGTGCGCCTGTGCGCCACTGTCTACGGCGCATGCGCCGTAGACAGCGGTGCCTGTCTTCGGGCAAATATCTCCTAAACCGTATAGGTTTAGGAGATATTTCTTGGACCTACAGGTAAGCCTTAATCTAGGCTTACCTGTAGGTCAAAGTGGTTTGTAAGGGTTTACAACCACTTTAATGTGTATGCGGAAAATGAAGTGAAGCTGTATGCAGTGTTTCAGACTCTTACACCTATACCGTGTGTTTTTTGCTGTGAGATTTGACATGGTTGTACCATTGACTTGAAAGCTCCTATTTATTAACGCTCATGTTCAGGTACAAATGAAACCTTTCTCACCCATTCTGACTGCTTTTTGTTTAATACCTTGTGCAGATGAGATATATTCACCAGGAGAAAATAAAAGATTTTGGACTGTGGGTTTAGTCAAGGGAAAAATAAATGTAGGGAGGATTATTTTCTATAGTTGCAAAGCATTCTGATTGAACGAGGTAGAGATCGTGATGTCACTGCCCAATGAGTAAAATGCAGTGTTCTCTTAATGGTTCCCGTGTCAGGTGAGCGACCCCCTGTGCTTACTAGGTAGAAGGGCAGCCGCTGAGCACAGGACCCAAAAGCTAGTGGTATTAGCAGTGCCCACTAGAGTAATTTCCAGCTTCCACTGGGTCTGGGCAGGTAGCACATACATACATTCTTCCAAGCTGGACCTAACTATGCAAAAATATGTATACCTGGAAATCAGCTTTCAAACTTCCTGTCCAAAAGAGAATACAGGAAGTAATTAGTGTGTGCTGTAAATTGCCTCTAGTGTTCCGTCAGTTTAGGCGACCCATCAGGATGTGTAATGGAAGTGACGTTTCGTCACCGCCATCTTGCTACACCCCGTACTCGTCCACAGTAAGGATACAGTGAGAAGGGGCAAGTGGACATATTGTTACACTCACCGGAGTTTTGCATTTTACACTTATTTATAATAGTAAAGTGAAGATCTATAGTTAAATACAGTACTTAGAACTCCATCTGAATGTTTAGATGTTGAATTTTAAAAGCAGCCAACTTCTGTCAGATTAGCAAACCTGTGACATCAGTAGGCTTGCCACTGCTTTTAAAATTCAACATTTAAACAGTCAGACGGAGTTCTAAGTACTGTATTTCATTATATAACCTCAGTTTACTGTTAAAAATAAGTGTAAAATACAAAACTACGGTGGGTGTAGCAATATGTCCGCTTGCCACTTCCCACTCTATCCTTACTGTGGGCAAGTGTGGGGTGTAACAAGATGGCGACAACGGAGCATCACTTGCATTATATCTTGTACACGTGGTCTGAAATTCCGACGGAAAATGATGGAAAATCCAACCGTGTGTGGGCTCCATCAGACTTTTTCTGTCGGAATGTCCGACCAACAAAGTTTGAGAGCTGGATATAAAATTTTCTGACAACATGATCTGATCGGATCATTTGTAGAGAATTCCGATCGGACAAAGTGTCACACATGCTCAGATCAAATTACGAGTGTAAAGCTATTGGCTATTGGCTACTAGCCTGAAGGTAGTCCGGTCATAATGAACGAACGTCATCACGTTCCAAATGATTGGATTTTCCGCCAACTCTGTCCGACCGTGTGTATGCAACACCAGTTTCGGACAAAATCCGTCGGAAAAAATCCGACGGATTTTGTGGTCGGAATGTCCGACCGTGTGTACAAGGGCTAAGACTGATTTAGTTACATGCTGTAGCCTCCAGAGCATGCATACATGGAGGGAAACCAGCGGACAGGCGCCCCTAGGCAGCAGTGCGCCCTAGGCGGCTGCCTAGTTTGCCTAGTGGTAGCACCGGCCCTGGATGTATACCCACAAAGCAGACAGTATGCATTTGGAGCATATGTCCATGAGTGTGTGCTTTACTCAGACCTGGTACATACCCACATATAACCTCATCTTCTAGTTGATTTCTATGGGTGGCTGTATGCAGTAGCTGTGGGTCCCTGGAATGTGTTTACGCAGGATCTGGAATCTGTATGGCAACTTTATAACAGTGCGCGTGAGGTCTAAGAGTATGAGAGCAAATGGGTGGCCAGATACAGAATGAGAGTGTTGTTATCCGTCTCTGCTTGAATGAATATTCTGGAATATGCTTTAAAAACAAAAAACTAATATATACAGTATATATATATATATATATATATATATATATATATATATATATATATATATATATATATATACTGTATGTTTGAATTACACTTGTGAAATATATCTTCCTGTCTAAAACCAACTTGCATACTACTTTTTTGTTATATAATGAAACAAGTATGTCAAAATTCCTTGGCCTCAGGTCCCCCAAACACCAAACTCTGCTTTAATGCACAATAAACTTGCACGCACACCAAGCCTGGCTCTCCATGTTAATGTGACATGGTGATGCAAAGTCTACTGCTCGGCCTGTCAGAACTTGATAGTTCTGTAAACAGAGAGTGCCTGTTGCCATAACACCAGCAAAATAATATGAGATGCTGCTTATAAATGAAACAGAAGCCCGGAGGAATGGGAGCATTTCAGAGTGACTTCAAAATATTTCACCGGTTCCCTTTTTCATGAATAAACAAGAGCTTGCAGCAGATTTTCTGTATCTGTTTGGAATGCTGTGATTTGTTTAGAAGCACTTATAAACATCCTTGTACTATTATGTGTATGCAGTGCTTTACGGAGGTACATTTTTTCACTGACAATTTATATATAAACCTACTCACTAAAATCTCATATAAGTTTTAACATGTTAATGTAAGTTCAGCAGTATTGTTCATTTGTGGTTTAAAATAATACCTGGTGATCTTGCTGCTAATCTTGCTCAGGGAATTCCTCTAATAGGAAATAGGGAAAGTTGTCACCCTAACAGTGCTACTCTGTTGTCTTCCTGTTACAGACTACAAGTGGTCATCCCAACAATCAATATACAGGCATTGCCCACTGTTGTCAACATCATTTTGTCCGAAGGACACACAATTGTCAGCCAACAATCCAGAACGTAGTGACGTACTAGGCGTACTATGTGCCGATAAAAAGGAAGTTCAATTGTCATGCAACACCCTTCGGGCTCCTTCTGTTAATTTTGTGTTAGTAGAAGTTTGGTGACTGTCGATTCATGCTTGTCAGTTTGTTTCTGAACGACCGTTTGTCAACTAGCCATGTTGTGATGTCGTCGGAGAGATCGTGCTATCATTGTGCTTGGAGTTATTGCTTTGACCCAAGTCAATTCCAGGAACAGGAGGAGGAGGAGTTCTTGGTCCAAGAATTGATTGCTTAATCGTGACCAATTCTCTCATATGCCTGCTGCGGGAGCTCCAGGAGAATAATCCTGATGATTTTGGGAATTATCTCCGGATGACGGTCCCCTGCTTTCATCGTCTCTTGGCATTGCTGACCCCCTATATTAAGAAGCAGGACACATGCATGCGGGTTGCCATTACTCTCGAGCAAAGGCCCATAGCCACCTTGCAGTACTTGGCGACGGGGAGATGTCTCCGGGACCTGAAGTTTATGACTGAGATTTCCCCCCAGGCTCTGGGACTCATTATTTCAGAGACCTGTTCTGCCATTATTCAGGTCCTGCAGATGGATTATATTTGGGTACGTTTTAGCTTTTAACATCACATTCTATGTATTTAATGTCTGATAATGTATTGTATTAATTTCTTAAATCCATAATTACCATTATTGTAATATGCTGTGAATGTCCTCTTTGTCCTCATGAATGCTGTAAGCTTTTTATGCTCCTTTTTGTCCTTCATGCAGTTTTTCCTTCACTAACCCTCTCAGCATTCTATCCTGGACCCATACACACCTAGTCTAGTAACTTAAAGTATTTTGTCAGCTACATTTTTGTGTTTACCCTAAACACCCCCTAAAATATGTCCAAATGATATTGTTGTACTCAAATTCAGGCTGAGTGCAAGAGGCCATTTATGTGGGGCACAAACTCACTTGGAACCCTCCCCCCCGAAATGCTAAGTCAACGGATACCAATACTCTATCTGCTGACTTTGCAAAACCCATACACACTGTACCTCTTTTGTGGTCATATTTCTGGGTGAATTCACCAAAGCCTGTAGTGCAAGGGCCCGCCTGATTAAAATTGTAACATAGTAAGTTTTTGTCTCATATTATCTTGATAGGTACTTTATGAATGACAAAATGTGCTTCAATTTGAACAGTGTGTATCCATATTTTTAGATTATGAAACTTCTTACCTGTCCACTGGGCTGCCAATAGTGTAAGTAAGGAGGGGCTGGCCAAAGTATAGGACTGGGCAAAGTATCACACATTATTTATGCATTAAGCTCTCATGGAAGTGGAGAGGGTTACCTGTACAAAACATCTACCTATTACCTTCCCCCACCATAACATTTTTCTAATGGGCCACCAGAGGGGGTGATGAATCTGACAAGTTGACCTTACACTTTTGTCGTTAAATACTCATTTCAATTTTATACTTATGTTGGCCAAGAATATTTATGTCAAATCTGCTTGCAATGTTATGTGCAGAAGTAGTAATTTCTTCTTTCTTTTTTGACTCCACAGTTTCCTTCCACTCCCCAGCAATGGCAGGATATTGCAGGCCAGTTTCAACATCAGTGGGATTTTCCCAACCGTTGTGGTGCTTTTGACGGGAAACATGTGAGGATTGTCTCACCATCCAACTCAAGCTCATATTACTACAATTACAAAGCCTTTTACAGCATAGTGCTGCTAGCTGTTGTTTCTGTAACGTATGAGTTTCTTTTTTTGGATTTTTGGGAAGAACGGCCGCAACTCGGATGGAGGTGTCATCATGCAGAAGGAGTTTTACCATTGACTCCAAAATGGCACCTTAAATTTGATACTTGCTCAGGACAATGTTGAGGACCTCAATTTTGTATTTGTGGCAGATGAGGCCTTTGCTCTGGGGGAACATGTTATGAAGCCCTTTCCTATGAGGAACCTCACCCCAGAGCAAATAATCTTAAACTACAGGCTCCAGAAGGGTTGTTGAAAATGCCTTTGGCATCCTGTCATGTCGCTTCAGGCTCTTTTTAACCCCCATCAACCCGGCCCAATATAAAATAAACGATGTTGTTTTGTGCTGTTGCATCTTCCACAATGGGGGAATGCAAACAGCTATCTTTCCTCACTGCCAGCTGATGTTGACCCTGCAGTGTCAGGCCCAGCTGAAGAGGCTGCAGCTCGTCCATCGGTGGCAAACATGACGGCTCTGGAACCTGTCTGTGCTGGGTTGCCCTCACAAAATGCCCGCGATATCTTCCAAAAATATATTGAATATTTTGTGGGTAGAGGGGCAGTGGCTTGGCAGCAAAATGTAGCTGATCAAGAATCATAATGTTATCATAAACTATTATTTAATTTAGCTACTGTTGTCTGTGTTTCTTATCTGTATAATTGGTTGTCAAATGGCCTTTTTTTGTCCATTTTAGATAATAGTGCAAATATACCTTAAATGCTACAATCTCTTCTTCAGCTAACTATCATGTTGTGCTGTGGGTCTGTTACAGACAATTTTTTTGTTCTTAATGTATCTAATGCATTAAGTTTGAAAAGGAATTCAAGGAGAACCACACTCCCCCCAGCAGTGTCTAAATAAATGACACTTAGACTTACTCCTCTCCCTATATTATCGAAAGAGAGAGTAAATGTTATAACCCTTAGATCAGGTGTCTCAAACTGGCGGCCCTCCAGCTGTTGCTAAACTACAAGTCCCATGAGGCATTGCAAGGCTGACAGTTACAAGCATGACTCCCACAGGCAGAGGCATGATGGGACTTGTAGTTTTGCAACAGCTGGAGGGCCACCAGTTTGAGACCTCTGCCTTAGATGCTATTAGTATTAGATGGAGCCAGTGTTGTCTTAATACCATACACCACTCATCCTATAGACAAATCAAATAATAAAACATATTCAAATCAACCTCGTTACCATATACGTGTATACCATGAAATTAAAACCATAAAGACCCAAGTGATTGTGTAAAAAATAAATAAACAAGAGAAATTAAATGAAATTAAATATGTAAAAAATAAAAACAAAAATAAAAATAAATTGATGGATGTATATAAATTGAAAGTGAATAATTCATTAAATTCATTAAATTAGTCCTCAAAACAGTCCAGCTGTAAAAGGTCAGAATTTCTTTCCACCACGTGACAAAGCGGTAAAGTCTACTCCAGACTTCCTAATCTTTCTATGTGATCCACTGCGACCAATATAACACAGAATGTCCCAATCTCGATAATGTTTGATCAATGATTCACCATAAAAAAAGAGAAAGCGCTCCAATAGTGTAAAATCTCTTTTTTAATAAAAATAAAAATTTAAATTGCACTTACAGACATGTAGAGGGGATTAAGCTTCACAAGTGGGCAGCGCTGGCCTTGCACATACCCCCACAGATTTCTCCTTCCTCATTCTCATATATGAAAAAAAATAGGTGAAAACAGAATGACACACCGCCCTAATTTTTTTCGTATATGAGATTGGGGAAGGAAAAATCTGTGGGGGTATGCACACGGCCAGCGCTGCCCACTTGTGAAGTTTAATCTTCTCTACATGTCTGTAAGTGCAATTTTTATTTTTATTTTAATTAAAAAAGAGATTTTACACTATTGGAGCGCTTTCTCTTTTTTATGGTGAATCATTGATCAAACATTATTGAGATTGGGACATCCTGTGTTATATTGGTCGCAGTGGATTGCATAGGAAGATTAGGAAGTCTGGAGTAGACTTTACCGCTTATATGCCATTTTT
The DNA here is from genome assembly GCF_037356315.1 of Lithobates pipiens. Lineage (NCBI taxonomy): Eukaryota > Metazoa > Chordata > Amphibia > Anura > Ranidae > Lithobates > Lithobates pipiens. The sequence goes on from NW_027507718.1 coordinate 303,532,961, forward strand.
CCTTCTGGTAAGGAGCCATCTCTTATCTTGGTGGTGGTGAAGTTTTTCACATAGATCACCCTGTGAACAAGGATATGGAGTAAAGGACGTTTTATATTACTGATCACCGTTTTGTCACGTGGTGGAAAGAAATTCTGACCTTTTACAGCTGGACTGTTTTGAGGACTAATTTAATGAATTTAATGAATTATTCACTTTCAATTTATATACATCCATCAATTTATTTTTATTTTTGTTTTTATTTTTTACATATTTAATTTCATTTAATTTCTCTTGTTTATTTATTTTTTACACAATCACTTGGTTCTTTATGGTTTTAATTTCATGGTATATACGTATATGGTAACGAGGTTGGTTTGAATATGTTTTATTATTTGATTTGTCTATAGGATGAGTGGTGTATGGTATTAAGACAACACTGGCTCCATCTAATACTAATAGCATCTAAGGGTTATAACATCCTCTCTCTCTTTCGATAATATAGGGGGAGGAGTAAGTCTAAGTGTCATTTATTTAGACACTGCTGGGGGGAGCGCAGTTCTCCTTGAATTCCTTTATTTTGTTTGTATTGTTGTTACAAAATAGGACTGTGGCTCCCATACGGATTAACTTCCAAATATTTGATCTTTTTTAATTAATTTAATGTATAGTGCATTGGGACCATTGCATCTACTGTAGCGTGATTTTTTCCTTTTTTACATTAAGTTTGAAAACATTATGCTTTTTCAGCTCCTTTAATTTCTTTGAGGCCATAAAATTACCTGAGTTGGGCACATTTTAGAGCATATTGTCCCTGTAACTACACTAACTTAACAAATACACTGGTATCGAGCATTGAAATAATAAGCCACACATTGTTTAGTAAAAAACATTTTACTCAAAGCACATTCACATGTGCGTGTTAAGGTTTTATAACAAACCAACATCTTGGTGTATAAACATGTATGCCTTTTTTGGGGCTAAACAGGCATGTTTGAAAACAAAGGATACACATCCCCAACTCAGGAACTTACAAAGCTCGAGTTTGTGAAGGCCATATGAGACATTAGTATCATAAGACTGTGTTGATGTTACCTTCCTCAGATGGGGTGATCTCACTCCTCTAAAATCCAAAATTTAAATTTCTCATGTGATTTGAGAGATAAAATCACATGACAAGTTGCAGCCTATTGGAGGCAATGGCACTGTTCCAATCGGGGTGACACAGAATTAGCATCAATTTGCAAAAGTAGTTCCTGCACTACTTTTGCCGATTTCAGATGCGAATAAACTTCAACTTCAATAAACATCTGGGCATGAAGCCACACAAATGTTTATCAAGTAGCACCTGACATTGTGCTGACCTTGCTACTTAGAAATCGTGTAACTTCAAGTGAAGTAGTGTGATTTCAAAGTAGCATCAATGTGAACCAGGGCTTACATTGATTTTTGGACTCGCCACGTAAGGCTTTGTTGCCCAAACCGATTAGCATCCTTAAATGAACAAAGTAAGTATTTATACTTTCCTGCAAACAAAATACAGCATTCCTAAAGAAGCAAGGACAGACACAAACTTGGTTCCTACTTTTTTAAATGTAACTTGGCTAACAGCCACATTTCTTATAAACGTTTCTTATAAAATTACAAAAATTAGAGGTAGACGTGTAATTAAAAAAACTGGTGAAGATATTCAAGTTTTTGGGTGAAATGGTAATATACAAAACATGGATACAGTATATGTACAATGTGTGAAAATCTTTTGTACATGACAATACTTTTGGACATATTACCCCACCATATTCAACAATGTGCGCTGTCCAATTTGTTGCTGTAGCTGGGGGTGCAAACCATCCTAAGAAATGGGCAAAGTTAAAATAGGAGCTGGCATCTCGACGATTCCCCTTTTTCTCAACAAAAATGTAAATAGGAAACAAGCCGATGTGTTTCATCCAAAGCATAATTACTCATCTGAGGAAGGCTGCAAGTGCTGAAACGCATTGGTTTGATTCTGTTTAACATGATTTAGGCGACAAAAAAGATCATGACAACTCATGGAGTTGCAAGTTTATATGTCAATCTTTTGCTAAAGTGAAATTGTAGATTCAAATATAACAGTTGCAACTAGTAAAAAAATGTGCAAAGGTTAATCAATTTAAAACCATACAAACACATGTACAACAGAATGAAAAAAATAAAACATGTTTGATTTTTAAATTTTAGCTAAAATATCAATGATGTTGATAACTCTGTTTTGGAGACCGTGCATGTTTTCTTTCATTATCTCCAATTTCTTATTGCAAACCAAGAGCACACTGATAAGTATTTGTGCACTTGCACTGCTAAAAGGGAGTTTGGTGATGCCACAACATCCACATCACCTAAAAAATAAAAAACAAACCATGTATTAGAAATATGCAGGCATCCATCTATTACTTTAAGCTGTGGTCTCAGACACTGATCTGTGGTCGACACAGTTTCAATATCTTCTTCAGGGTATTTGGTGAGTTCACTTGCTGTATCTTCAGGAGGTGCTGGGTTACTGGTGTCCACACACAGCTCAGATGTGCCTCTTCATTTCTCACCTATGGGAATCCAAAAAAGGTATACTTAGCAGACAGATATGTTAGGCTAGAAATAGTAATATGAAACATTGTTTGGAAGTGTCTTTCAATTGTCTGTTTTGGCGGAGTTCCAAGCTGAATACATGATTTTTTTTTCCTTTCCAAAGCAGGAATACTTATCTGTTTTGTGCAAATTTCACAGATGGAGATACCCCTAGTATCCACTGGAGCACCTGCGTGGGACACCATAACAAGAATGTTATGATGTCCCACACTGGTGCTCCTGTGTCCAGCTGCCTAACAGCTGTTGAGTGTCCTCTACTGACACTGAATAAAGTTGGCATTTCATAAGTTGCAAGCACATCTAAACAACAATTTAATGGGGGGCGTGTCCAAGATGGCGCTGGGAGAGGACGCTTCTTAACAGAGCTCCCGGAGTCCGGCCATTAATCCTCCTTATTCGGCGGCATCTGAGTGACCCTGGGTGGTGGAGCGCACTCTGTCAGCGGCGAGGACTCCCGGGCCATGCCCGGAGGTCGGTCACGAAGATCTTCGCAACCCACAGCCGCACGGGACAAGGCCCCAGCCGGAGGCCAGGCCACATCCTCGAGCCACATAGCTTCTCAGACGGAAGCCGCGGACCCCCCTCCCGCGGCCACGGCAGACATCGCTACAGCTCTGTAGACTATAGCCACGGGTCAGGCAGTGCTGATGGACAAAATGGACCACCTGCAGACCAACGTGGACTTTATTCGCCGTGACCTGGACTCCTTCCGTGGCAGAGTTGCAGAGGTGGAGCAACGGGTATTGACGACAGAGGATGCGATGCGGGACCATGCCGGTGGCCTCCATACCCTGAAAGCCAGAGTCAAGGCCCTGGAGACTCACGCAGAGGACGCTGAGAACCGGAATCGGTGCAATAATCTGCGCATCGTTGGCCTTCCGGAGGGCTCTGAAGGTGCTGACCCTGTTTCCTTTATAGAACGGCTGCTTAAGGAGCTTCTGCCGAGGGCCCATTTCTCTCCCTTATTTACGGTCGAACTGGCCCACCGTATGCCGGCTACACGTGGCCCACCGGGCGCTCCACCTCGCACCTTTATCTTTAAACTGTTGCACTACAAGGACAGGGATGTGGTGCTGCGGGAGGCTAGAGCACTTCAGGAGCTTAAGTTTGAAAATGCGAGGCTAATGATATTCCCTGACTACACCATGGAGACACAGCGCCAACGCAAGTCATTTGATGCGGTCCGAGCCAAGCTGCGATCCAAGGGGTTAAAATATAGTATGCTCTTCCCGGCCCGGCTGCGAGTGGAGGATGGGGAGATGGTGAGATTTTTTACCTCCCCGGCAGAGGCCTCCTCGTGGATTGAAACAGTGCGGAGGCACTGACCTACCAGTAACCTGAACTTTGTTGCCACTCATCTGGCCACTTGACCATATCCTGATACCCTGTTTGCTTGGGGACCTTGGTGGGGGGGGGGGCAAGCTGACTGAAACCTGTGGAGGGGCGGCCTGGACTGGCCTAACGCCTATTGTGGATTCCCCCCCCTTTGGATCATGTCCCCTGCTCTGCTGAACCTGTTGCCCTCACGGGGCCCCCGGTGCTGCTGTGCCCCCGGCCCTTTGGAACTGCGGAACTGGACATGGCCGCTGCCTTGTGGGAGTGTGGTCCCCCTCGGGCCTTCTTATCCCACTTGCCAAGTTAGTCGCCCTTGATCTACCAGCACGCTGAACTTGATGGACACCCTGCCAGCCGCTTAGACGTCTCCTGTTATCCTGTTTACTTGGGGGTACTGGAGGGGTGGGAGACGAGATGACTGCAACCTGGTGAGGGGAGACCTGGCCTAGTTTGTCTCCAATTGTGGTTTGCCTTCTCTCTGAAATCCACTGTTTGCCCTGCTGAGCCAGTTCTTTTTCTGAGGCCCCCATGTTGCAGTACCCCTGGCCTATTGGATCTGTGGACCCGGCCGTGGAGGCCATCTTGGGGGCGGGTGGCCCCCATGCCCTTCCATTCCCTTTGCCAAGTTTGTAATCTAAGCCTAATGCCCCCGGCCTCGGCCGGGAGAAAAGTTTGCAAAGACTTGCCGGAGTCCGTTACCCATTCCATGTACTGTATCTCAGAGGACGGGACTCTGGTACCCTCTTGCAGTGCACGTCCCCACAGGGGCCTGTTGTCCCTTTTTGGTTTGGGAGTGAAGCCCCCTCCGGGTTTGTGGCGGGGTGGGGGTTGGGTTTGGGGTTTTTGTTTTGTTCCAACATGTTGGTGTTTGTGTGAGTCAGCTTGGTATATGTCAGAACTGTTTTATGCCTTCCATTGAAACTGTATTGCAGCGGATACGAAGTGGCGGTGTGGTGGGAGTTCGATTTAGACCTGTGGAGTGGTATGTGGAGCTTAATGTATCCTGGAACACCAGGGGACTGAACTCTAAGATTAAGAGGTCACTGGTGTTCCAGTTTTTGCAAAAGCATTCTCCCCACGTTTGTATTTTGCAGGAGACACACCTAACAGGGGGCAGAGTTATGAGTTTGTGCAGAAATTGGGTGGGCCACTCCTATCACTCGACTTATTTGAATCTAGCGAGGGGAGTGAGTGTTCTTATTCGTAAGTCTCTATCTTTTCAACTTTTGGCCCTGGAGGTGGACCCGATGGGGAGATTTGTCATTATCCATGCAAATATTATGTCCCTGGAGGTGGTGTTGGTGAGGTTGTACATACCTCCACAAGCCTCGGTGTCTTTATTGTACCATATTGTGACAAAACTCACGCAATATGACACGGATAATATCCTGCTGCTAGGGGACTTTAACATGGTCCCGGACCCCGCCATGGACAGAATGTCGCAGTCCTCTAGCACTACTGCGGTGCTGAGGGCCTGGGCTGAAGTGTTTAACCTCACTGACGTCTGGCGCTGGCGACACCCCCAGCTGAGGGCATATACCTGCCACTCAGCGACGTACAAGACGTTTTCCAGGATTGACCTGGTGTACTCGGGGTGTCCTGTCCTTTCTAAGGTGAGGGACATCTCCATTTTACCCAGGGGGATCTCGGACCATGCCCCAGTCTCCCTGACGCTGGAATTATCCTGCCCCCCCTCAGAGAGCCTTTGGCGCCTCTCAAGGTTCTGGCTCACTGACCCACGGATAGCTATGCCGCGTAAGGCGGATATTGCTGCTTTCTGGAACATGCGGGATAGAGATGTCCCCATCCCGGATACATGGGATGCCTTCAAAGTTTGTATGCGCGGGCACTTTCAAGCTCACATTGGTGGGGTTCGTAGGAAAGCTAGGAGGGGCCTTCTGGAAGCTGAGGATAGGGTTCGACTCATGGAGTCTAGATAAGTTAGGGATCGTACGCCTCAGGCGTACTCCTGTTTCAGGGAAGCTCTGAGAAATGTTAACCTTCTATGAGCCTCCGCTACAAAAATCCGTCTACTCCATCAGAGCCAGAGAATTTTTGAGCAGAGTGAGCGCAATGGTAGACTGTTGGCATGGTTGTCCAGAGAGCATTCCTCCCCGGTCTCGATATCGTGCATTCAGTCACCTGATGGGGAAGTTCTAACCGATCCGTCTAGGATCAATGCTAGATTTGCCTCTTACTATCAGGATCATTTGTAGCTCTAGAGCCCGGTATACAGAGGAGGAACTGAGTCTTTACTTGGATCAAGTGGACCTACCGTGTCTTACTGACACGGCGAGGGAAGCTCTAGATAGTCCCCTGACACTGTCAGAAGTCCAAAGAGCTGTCAAATCATTGCAGGGGGGGAAGACGCCAGGCCCGGACAGGTTCCCTGCGGATTTTTGTAAACATTACACGGAAGATATTCTGCCCATCTTTAGAGAGGTCCTGTTGAAAACGCGGGACAGTGGGGTACTTCCTCTGACAATGTCGGAGGCGGTTTTTGTAGTCCTCCCTAAGCCTGGCAAGAATCCTGAACTGTGCTCATCATACCGGCCCATATCTCTCCTGAATGTAGATCTAAAAATCCTGGCAAAGGTTCTGGCAGGCCGCCTGAACACGGTAATCACAGCTTTGGTTCACCCGGACCAGTCCGGGTTCATGCCGGGCAGAGGGACTGACATTAACATACGCAGATTGCTGACGCATATGGATAGAGCATGGGAGGACAGCCCGGGGGTGGTGGTGTCCTTGGACACCGAAAAGGCCTTCAATTCGGTAGAATGAGATTACCTCTGGGCTGTCCTTCGCAATATTTGGTTTTGGACCTGTGTTTATTCAATGGCTACAATTGATGTACGCCCCGCCGACCGCTCGTATACGCACCTGTCATGGTCGGTCCCGAGTCCCTGCAGCCCGTGGAAGACTTACCCACAATGTCGGTCCGTTGAGCGCTGATGGGTCTTCCCGGGCGCGCGTTGGCGCGATCGGACGCACGCGGGTGCGAGCTGGTACGTTCGGGCGCACGCGGGTGCGCAGAGTTGTAGACGTGCGCACGCGAGTGCGAGCTGGTACGATCGGGCGCACGCGGGTGCGCAGAGTTGCAGACGCGCGCACGCGGGTGCGCGGGGCCACGGTCGGTTGCACGGTTTGACGTGGGCACGAACAGACGTGCCGTGCGACCGTCTTTGGCGCCCAGAAGGCTTCTTAAGTGATTCACTCTAGGGGCTCGTTGCTGTCCTGGCTACAGCGTTCCTGAGAGTTGCTCTGTTTGCCTGATTGTTCCTGTCTCTGTTTACTTCGGCTTGTTCCTGATTATCCTGCCTGCTGCCTGCCCTGACCTCCGGACCTCCTGACTACTCTTCTGCCTTATCCTTCGGTACCTCTGCTGCCAGCCCGTTGACGACCCGGCTTGTGACCACTCCGCTTCTGCCTGCTGTTCCACTTCGTGTTGGTGCCCACCTGCTTGCTTCCAGCTGCTGACGTCTTACCGTTCCTGAGTCACCTGACTTCGTCCTTCGCTGTCTACGCCAGTTCCTGACCAAGGCCCACCTTCACGGACTTGGCACTTGTGCCCTCTGCCCTCCAGAACCCCTGTTCTCACCTTCAGGGGGTCTCGAGCCAGAGGCTTACGAGAGGCCGCTCCCTGCACTCCGGGCTCCTACCACCAGGTACGTGACAGTACAGGACAGCCATGTCCGAGCCCACGCAGGGAGCGTCTCCAATGGACGAACTTTGCCACCATCTCGCAGGCCTCACTCAAGCGGTGAAAAGCTTACAGGAAGGCTACAGTCAACTGGAGGAACGGGTTCAGGCCCTATCCGCTTCCTCTCCTGCTCCTTCCGGATCTCCTGCTACTCCTGCTGTAGTAATGCTGCCACCCGAACCCAGGGTGCCTACACCCGAGAGATTTTCCGGAGATCGAGGGAAATTCCGGTCCTTCAGGAACTCTTGCGAACTGTTCTTTGCCCTACAGCCAAGGACTTTCTCCCTCGAGGCCACTAAGGTGGGCTTTGTGATCTCTTTGCTGACCGGTGAACCTCAGTCTTGGGCCCACCGTCTTCTCGAAAGAAAGGATCGCTCCCTCGAAACCCTGGACACCTTCTTCCAGGCCATGTCGCGGTTATACGAGGACCCACAGTTAACCGCCACCGCTGAAGCAGCTCTGCATTCGCTGCAGCAAGGCCGTCGGCCTGTAGAGGACTACGTGTCGGAGTTCCGACGCTGGAGCTCTGACACGGACTGGAATAATGCAGCATTACGTTACCAGTTCCGGATGGGCCTATCGGAACCATTAAAGGATGAGCTCGCCCGAGTAGGCATCCCAGAGACTCTAGAAGCCCTAATAGATCTGGCTATCCAAATTGACAGACGGCTGAGGGAACGCCGTCTGGAGCGGTCTACAACCACATCTCGTCCGGTCTGGATGCTTCCACGAGTCCCCATCTCTCCTCATCTCATCCCTCCTGCTACCACCACGACCAGTCAAGACCTCCCAGAGCCCATGCAACTGGGGTTACTCCGGCCTTCTTTAACGCCTGAAGAACGCCAGCGCCGTCGGGAAGGAAACCTCTGTCTCTACTGTGGTGGGTCTGGACACTTTGTGCGCAATTGCCCTGCTAAGCTCCGTAAGTCCCTCCTTGTTTCTCCTGCCCTCACATTAGACTGTCCTAGTGCTGCTTCCCATTTGACTGTGTCCATTTCTTTGCAGCTACCAGGAGGGAACGTCCAGACCAACGCCATTATTGACTCTGGTGCTTGCAGTGGCTTTATGGATTCAACCTTTGCCTCTAAACATAATATACCACTTCAGCCCAGGGCAAGGGGTCTTTCTATACACCTGGCCGATGGTTCCACTCTCAAGTCCGGACCTGTTACCCAACAGACTCAACCCCTGTTAACTACAATTGCTGGAGTCCATCAAGAATTACTCTGCCTGGACATTATCACCTCTCCCCTCTTCCCTATCATTCTCGGCATGCCCTGGCTGAGGGCACATAACCCCTGTGTTGACTGGACCACTGGGGAGCTGAGATTTCCTTCTCCTTACTGCCTCCAACACTGCCTTCCGGGAACCGACCAGGCCTCTTCTTCTTCCTTGTTCTGTCTGGAAGCTGACGAAGAAACCCGCCAAGTTGTACCCGCTGTCTACCACGATTTCCTAGACGTGTTTAGCAAGAAGGGAGCAGAGACCTTACCCCCTCACAGGCCATATGACTGCCCCATTGAATTACTTCCTGGGGCAGAAATTCCTTTTGGGAGGATCTTTCCGCTGTCTGAAACTGAGTTGATGGCTCTGAAGTCTTATTTGGACGATAACCTCAGGAAGGGATTTATCCGTCCCTCCACTTCTCCGGCAGGGGCAGGGATCTTTTTCGTGGAAAAAAAGGATCAGACCCTGCGCCCTTGCATTGACTACCGGGCCCTTAATAAAATAACGATCAAAAACCGTTACCCCCTACCACTCGTACCAGAGCTTTTTCAGAGACTGGGGTCAGCAGCAGTATTTTCAAAACTGGATCTCCGGGGGGCTTACAATCTGGTCCGCATCCGTGATGGTGATGAGTGGAAGACGGCTTTTCGTACTCGCTTCGGGCACTTCGAGTACCTTGTCATGCCTTTTGGATTATGCAACGCTCCCGCCACGTTCCAACATTTTATTAATGACATTTTCAAGGATTACCTAGACCTGTTCGTCATCACTTACTTGGACGATATTCTGATCTTCTCCTCCTCTCTGGCAGAGCACCGGGAGCATGTCAGGAAGGTGCTATCCTGACTTCGTCTGCATGGGTTATACGCCAAACCGGAGAAATGTACCTTTGAGCAGTCTAGTATTCAATTCCTGGGGTTGATAATCTCTGTAGATGGCATCGAGATGGACCCTCAGAAGGTTTCCGCTATCCGGGATTGGCCCGCTCCCACTGACAGAAAAGGCGTCCAGCGTTTCATAGGATTCGCAAATTTCTATAGGAAATTTATCAAGGGGTTCTCTACTATCATTGCCCCCATCACCAGACTGACCAGGCAGAGTCTAAAATTCCAATGGTCTCCAGAAGCTCAGAAAGCCTTCTCCACCCTGAAGGACTTATTCGTGTCAGCTACCATCCTCAAACACCCCGATCCAACCCGGCCCTATATTTTAGAGGTTGATGCCTCTGAGATCGCGGTTGGGGCGATTCTATCCCAGAGACATGGTCCTAGGGCCCGCTTACACCCGGTGGCATTTTTCTCCCGCAAATTAACGGAGGCAGAAGCAAACTATGATGTCGGAGATCGAGAGCTATTGGCCATTAAAGCGGCTCTCGAGGAATGGCGTTACCTACTGGAGGGAGCTACGCATCCAATCCTTATCTATACGGATCACAGGAACCTGGAATACTTGAAATCCGCTAAGAGGTTGAAACCACGCCAAGCCAGATGGGCTCTTTTCTTTTCCAGGTTCCTGTTCCACATAACGTATCGTCCGGGTTCCAAGAACACCAAACCGGACGCCCTGTCCCGAATGTACAATGAACCGGAGACTACTCCACACCCGGATACCATCTTGGCCTCAGGGAACTTTCTTTTTCTTCAGGCCGATTTATTGTCCCTGATCAAACAAGCCTCCGTGGGTGCCACTCCTCCGCCAAATGTCACGCTTCTGACCCAAGACGAACTTCTCTGGCATGAAGATAAAATTTTTGTCCCCCAGGAAGCTCGGGTATCAGTCCTCAGTGCATGCCATGACCACCCGTTGGCCGGTCATTTCGGCGCCTTCAAGACTACCGAGTTGGTCAAGCGCTCCTTTTGGTGGCCCCAGCTGAGAGCCGATTGCAAGAGGTATGTGGAAACTTGTGTCATTTGCACTCGTAATAAGAACAGCAAGTCCAGGGCCTGGGGTCTGATGAAGCCATTACCTGTTCCAGAGAGGCCCTGGCGAATGATTTCGATGGATTTCATCGTAGAACTTCCTCCATCAGAAGGTCACTCCACTATCTTCGTGGTGGTGGATAGGCTAACGAAGATGGCCCACTTCCTGCCAATGAAGGGCACCCCGTCTGCTGCAGAGACCGCTGAGGTTTTTATTAAGGAAATCGTGAGGCTGCACGGTGTTCCCGCGAATATTATCTCGGATCGGGGTGTGCAGTTCACATCCAAGTTTTGGAGAGCTCTCTGCAGGGCTTTAAAGATTGACCTCTGTCTTTCATCGGCCTACCACCCGCAGACCAACGGGCAAACAGAACGGACAAACCAGACGCTAGAGCAATACTTACGCTGCTTTTCGTCCTTCTCCCAGGACGACTGGACTTCCTTGCTCCCGTTAGCGGAGTTCGCTTACAACAATTCCATCCATTCTGCCATTAGTCAGTCTCCATTCTTTGCTAATTACGGCTTCCACCCTTCATTTTTGTCCCAAGACCTGCCTGAAAGCCCGGTACCTGCTGTCCAGGAGAGTATCAACTTCTTTAGCGCCAACAATAAGCTTCTGCAGGAGACCTTGGCGAAAACTCAAAAACGTAATAAGGAAATCTTTGACAGGAAAAGAAGGGGGGAGCTTGAACTTAAAATTGGAGACCAGGTGTGGCTCTCCACACTAAACCTGAAGATGGCCTGCCCTACCAAGAAGTTGGGACCAAGGTTTGTGGGTCCCTTCCCTATTATTAGAAAAATTAACGAGGTAACTTTTGAGTTGAAATTGCCTGAGTCTTTCCGGATTCACCCCGTGTTCCATGTGGCGTTACTCAAGCCAGCCGTCCCAGACCCCTTTGTCAGCCGGAGGATTGTCCCACCGGAACCTGTGGTCGTCGACGGTGAAATCGAATACGAGGTGGAGTCTATCCTGGACTGCAGGCGTAGACGGAATCAAGTCCAGTTCCTGGTAAAATGGAAGGGGTACGGACCTGAGGAGAATTCTTGGGAACCTGAATCCAACCTTCATGCCGAAAGATTGATTCTCGCCTTCAGAAGGGCCCATCCTGATAGAATAGCCCAATTGGGCATCCGGAGGCTGCCCCTCGGGGGGGGCAATGTCATGGTCGGTCCCGAGTCCCTGCAGCCCGTGGAAGACTTACCCACAATGTCGGTCCGTTGAGCGCTGATGGGTCTTCCCGGGCGCGCGTTGGCGCGATCGGACGCACGCGGGTGCGAGCTGGTACGTTCGGGCGCACGCGGGTGCGCAGAGTTGTAGACGTGCGCACGCGAGTGCGAGCTGGTACGATCGGGCGCACGCGGGTGCGCAGAGTTGCAGACGCGCGCACGCGGGTGCGCGGGGCCACGGTCGGTTGCACGGTTTGACGTGGGCACGAACAGACGTGCCGTGCGACCGTCTTTGGCGCCCAGAAGGCTTCTTAAGTGATTCACTCTAGGGGCTCGTTGCTGTCCTGGCTACAGCGTTCCTGAGAGTTGCTCTGTTTGCCTGATTGTTCCTGTCTCTGTTTACTTCGGCTTGTTCCTGATTATCCTGCCTGCTGCCTGCCCTGACCTCCGGACCTCCTGACTACTCTTCTGCCTTATCCTTCGGTACCTCTGCTGCCAGCCCGTTGACGACCCGGCTTGTGACCACTCCGCTTCTGCCTGCTGTTCCACTTCGTGTTGGTGCCCACCTGCTTGCTTCCAGCTGCTGACGTCTTACCGTTCCTGAGTCACCTGACTTCGTCCTTCGCTGTCTACGCCAGTTCCTGACCAAGGCCCACCTTCACGGACTTGGCACTTGTGCCCTCTGCCCTCCAGAACCCCTGTTCTCACCTTCAGGGGGTCTCGAGCCAGAGGCTTACGAGAGGCCGCTCCCTGCACTCCGGGCTCCTACCACCAGGTACGTGACAGCACCAACAACTCCCTCTCGCAGGCCTTCCCCCTAGGAAGGAAAGGGGTACCCGACAGGGATGCCCACTGTCGCCTGGGCTTTTCGCCCTGGCAGTGGAGCCTCTGGCCACCAAAATTCGTGACGTGTCCGCGGTTCGGGGAATTCGGGTGGGAGTAGTAGAGGAGAAGATATCCTTGTATGCGGATGACACTATTCTGTACCTGACGGAGGTCTCCTCCTCGCTTCCTGCGGCCCTGCAGTTAGTCGATGAATTTGGGACATACTCGGGTGTTAAGGTCAACTGAGAGAAGTCCTTCATTTACCCTCTAAACCCGACCGGGCCTAGGCCCATTATGCAGAACCCGCTGGTCTGGGTGGATAGTTTTAAGTACTTGGGGATATGGATGAGTGGTCCAACGGCTAGGTATATGGAGCTTAACCTGAACCCGCTGTTGACCCACTTTTCCAAGCGATGCATGGACTGGAAGGCGCTGCCCCTGACTCCGGTGGGTAGAGTGAACCTTATTAAAATGGTTTATCTGCCGAAGTTTCTCTACCTATTTAGAAATAGCCCAATTGTGATCCCTGTGGCCTACTTCAACAAGATAAGGTCTATAGTCACCTCCTTTGCGTGACTGGGCAAGGTGCCACATTTGGCACTGTCCACCCTGCAGCTGGCAGTTGGGCAGGGCAGGCTCGCCCTTCCCGACTTCCAGCGCTACTATTGGGCGGCGGTGTTGGTTGCAGCCCGGTGGTGGTTTTCGCAGCCGAGGGACAACCCAGCGGTGACCCTGGAGGCCGCGATTCTGGGGTCCTACGCAGCTCTAAGTAATTTACTTTATCGAGGTGTTGGAGCGCATCCTAATATTACTACCCTGATGCGCACAACTGTTAGGGTGTGGTCTCCCCCCATATGCCCCTGTGGGTTAATCCGAATCTGTCTCATTATTGGAGTATCCCAGACCCGCAGGTGTGGGCCAGGAGGGGGATTGTGACTTTAAAACATGTAGTGATGGGGGGTAGGCTGGGTACATTCCCGGAACTTATGGCTAAATTTGATCTACCGAACTGGATGTTTTTTCGATTTCTACAGCTGAGGCATGCCTTTCAGCATCAATTCCCGGATGGGGTGGCCCTTGGGAAGGATCCGGTGGAGACGTTGTTGACTGCTAAGCTTCTATTGGCTCCCCTATCCACAATTTATTTTCACCGGACAGCCTCTAAGTCGCCCAAACTGCCCCGGCTATACACTAAATGGAAGAGGGACATGCAGTCCCTGGGGGTGGAAGATTGGGAGTCCTGTATCTCCTCCTATGTCTCGACTTTGATCTCGGCTAGGGACCGTTTTATACAGTTAAAATTTTTGCATCGGGCCTATTATACGTCGCAGAGATTGGCGGTTATTTACAGAGATAAATCCCCCACCTGTGCGAGATGCTGTAGTGAGGAGGCCACCTTTATGCACATGGTGTGGTCCTGCCCAGCACTACAAGAGTATTGGGAACAGATTCTGACTGATATTAATCAGACTGTTGAAAGCTCTCTCCAGTTGAAGCCAGAACTTATGCTTTTGAATGTGGTGGGTGACCATGCTGTAGGGAAATATGGGAGACTGTTTGTGGCCTTTGCTACATACTATGCAAGAAGGGAGGTGTTATTGAAATGGAGGTCTGAGCTCCCGCCCACCGTCACTGCCTGGAGAAATACCTTAAATGCTGTTTTACCGCTGTATAAAATTACATATATCAATAGAAATTGTCCGCAAAAATTTGACAAAATCTGGTCCTCTTGGATAGACTCGTGGGGCTCCCTGTCTTTGGAGGTGTCTCCCCCTGACCCAAATGGGGATTGATGATCCAACGGCGGGGAGCATGGGACGTGCGTTTGGTGTTTGTTACTTGATCTCCGGATGACCCCCTTTCCCTGTCCCTCCCCCCCTTTTTTCTTCCCTCCCCTCCTCCCCCCTCTGTCGGGCCTTTGGCTCACCCTTGCCCCTCTCCTGCATTCCCAACCCCCCCCCCCGCACTCCCCCTTCCCTGGTAATGTCTCCTTATGCCTCTGGGACCCTGTACTATTTCTTCCCCCCTTTCCCTATTGGTACCCTCTACCACTTCCCCCCCCACTCCCTTTACCAAACGCCATTCAATTTGGCGGGGGAAGTTGACTAATTCTATGCACGTTTCTTGCACATGCCCATTATTTGGAGATTTGTATTCTGATTGATGTATGTACATGCAGGGCCGCTGTTAGAAGTCATGGGGCCCCATACAGCCTACCTGATGGGGCCCCCTTTGACCCCGCCCCCCTCCCCAAAAGTTGAGGGGGGGATATGATACAACAGTTGTGGAAGTGAAAGGTGTCTTCAGAACTGCTTGCATCACTTCAACATGAAACTTGACAGTTGCTTTTACAAATATACACACACTCCTAGCTGCTGACCACAGCTTGAAATGCATGTATGTGTTTGAAAAAGACGTGCTTGCAACAAGGCCCCAGCTCTGATATAAAATGCCATGGTTAAAGGGAAATGGCTGGAGGCTGTAAAAATGTAGCTCAGCTGTGCATTTTTACTGCTCCAAAACACAAGTGTACAGTAGCATCTCACAGTGCCTTGTGATCTTTAGGCCTCATGCACACATTTTTTTACTGCTTCCAAGCACCCCTTCCTGTTATCCTATGTGTCTATGCACACATAGAATTTTTGAATTTTTTGTGGCAGGGGTGTTTACAAGCAGGAAAAAAAAACATGGCCAGTGCATCCAGGAGCAGCAGTATTTTTGACCAAAAAAATGCTTGATAAATGCAAATGCTCCTAAACGCATGTTACCATTAGGCACGTTTACTGCTTGAGCGATAATTCATTTAATTGACCAGAATAACTTATTATTTTGGCCAATCAAATTAATGCCCAAGTGTTTTATGCCTGTAAACGCTTACACATTTTGGCATTTTTTCTGGCAAAAGACTGCTGCCAAGAGGAGGATTGTTTTTAAAGCATCCTGTGTGCATGAGGTCTTATAGCATTAGGATAATCATTCACACAGCACAATAGGTGCTCTATAGCACTTTCAAAGTGTGTCACATGCTGTTCGGTGCTGACTTTGCTATGGCTGTACAGACAGTGGTACAATCTGTAACACCTAGTACAGCCATAAAGTAACAAAGTCAGCACACAACAGCAGGTGACACACTCTGACAGAGCCATAGAGCACCTCCTGTGCCAATGATTATCCTATGCTGAGAATCATAAGGCACTGTGAGGATGTGGATGATTCTATTACAATGGGTGTTGTAACACCTCAACTCACCATGTGCAGATGGTGATGCTGATATCCTCTGCTGCCGCTGCTCGCCTGAGTCGCCTTACTGCTACTTCTCACACGAAGAGGCAGGAAGGAATCACTCCGCGGCGCCAGGGGGAAGGCACTACAGAGGACGCACTGGCCGGGACTTAAGCTAGCACGAGGAGCGGGCACGGAAGAGGCACTCTTCCGCACCCGAAATACAAGAAATAGTTCCTCCCCTCCTGCTTTGGTGTTTCGCTGGAGGATTTTTTTTAAATGACATATCTGTTCAGGTTGCGGGCCCCTCTGCTGGCCGGGCCCGGTATAGCAGGGCCAGCTGTACTGGCCTATCAGCGGCCCTGTGTACATGGATATTCTATTGACGGACTGTACGCTATGAGCTGACCTGTATGTTTTTTGTTTGAATAAAGTTCAAAATAAAAAAAACAACAATCTAATGAACTTATTTACATCAAAATAGGCCATAACAAATGCATTTAACATGCATCTCCCAATAACATAGTATTAGTGGTAGATCAAACGATGTTTAATGTTCCGCGAACGATTCCTGTGTCCACGAAAATAAAACTTGGCATTTTAAACTGTAGAACAGTAAAGAAAAGAACATGGACCAGCACGAAAGTCATAATAGGAACACAGGATAAATACAGTACTTTTTTCGCAGCACTTTCCTGATCTTTCTATACTGATCTTCCTCTCTCAATTTAAGGTCTGACCAGCATTTTCTCAACTGATCCTTTTTTCGTCATACCCCAAAATTCCTGTGCAGACTTCTCACAACTTTAGCCATGATCTTGGCCTTTCTGGCATTTGGGTTTCTGTAAGGTCCATGCTTCCCATCATAGTCTGTCCTCACTAAGATGTCCACCATCTCTACCATTTCTTTAAACTACATATTTGTGGCTTTATAGCTTCTTCTGGATCTGGAAGTCACTTACTCTGGGTTTTCATCATTGCTGCTCTCACCACACACCTGCTGTCTTGCCTTCATTTTCTCTCCCACTGCCCCGAAAGAGAAGAAGTGGGGAACATACTAGAGAGAAGGACAGGGGCGAAATTTCACTCATGAACAGTGTGTATAAAGCCATAACGCGCAATCAATGTAATGGCCGTAGAAATGATCTGAGAGTGGAGGACGAAAGATCTCCATCATCAACATGTAAAAGGAGCCATAAAATGAAGGTAAACTTGTAAATTGGGGCATCGGTGCTGTTAGTGGCCTATACTGCTTAGATTGAGGCCTATATTGGGACTAGATTATGAGTTAAGCCTAACATTATGGTTTGTCTTGTGTTCTGTCTTGCAGGCATCAGAGAAATATTTGAAAATGATGGATATATTCACTGTACCAGACTTTTTTCCTCAATTTATCGACCGATACTGAGAGCTGCTATGTCATGTCTCTGAAAGATGAAAAGTAGGGATTACTCTAATAAAATCAAGGGGAAGGCAGCGATGGAGAAACTTGTTGAATTGGTGAAGCCCCTGTACCCCAGGGCAGACATAAAATTTGTGAAGAGCAAAATTGGGAACCTGAGGAGTACGTTTAATAAGGAGCACATGAAGGTCCAGGAATCACAGAGATCGGGAGCATCAGCAGATGACAAATATGTCCCCATATGTGTTTTTTTTTTCAAAACACCCTTCCACATCGGATGAGGCCACAGCTCCTGAGGTCCACCCTGGTCCTTCGACACAGGATGAAGATGTGGAGGAGCCCAGCTTAACCCAGGTATAGCATTGTTTAACATATTTGTATCCAGGTATAGCATTGTTTAACATATTTGTATCCAAATATAGAATGATAATAACTAGACGTTGTCCCCATATGTGTTTTTTTTTTCAAAACACCCTTTCACATCGGATGAGGCCATAGCTCCTGAGGTCCACCCTGGTCCTTCGACACAGGATGAAGATGTGGAGGAGCCCAGCTTAACCCAGGTATAGCATTGTTTAACATATTTGTATCCAAATATAGAATGATAATAACTAGACGTTATTGTTCCTAAATTTCTGCTTTAACAAAGTGGTTTCCATATCAATAGACAGTAGTGGCAAAAAATTATTGAGACAAGAAGGAAAAATGCTGGGGTCAGAATGATAGGCTCTTCTATTTCTCCACATTCAATTTGCAACAGTCATGAGCTCAAAATTATGTAGTGATTGATGACCACAATTTTTACAAAAATAATAATTATGTCCCGTTTTCAAACACAGGAAAGGGGCAGTTTGGAGAAGCCCATGGCCAGCAGCCACACAGAGTCCTAGATTCCTCCCCTACACCCTCCTGCTAAAAGGGACAGGATGAGCATGAACCTGGACGAGGCCACAGCTGTCTTCCTGAGCCACCCAACAACTGCCATCAGTATGGCATTTTGTTGTCTGACAGCGAATACTTTGAAGGATATGAATGTGGACCAAAGCTAATTGTCCAGCTCCTCGACAAGGGAGGTAGGGGAGAAATTTCAGCAAGAACCCAGATCTATGATTTGAATACCCCACCACAGCAGCCCCACCCACCGCAGCAGCATGCCGGACATTGCCTCAGCTGATGTGGAAGGGAGAGTTGACAGTGATGGGCTGGGTTCCCTCTGGTCTGTCAGAAACCGCAGGCTGTGGTCATCTGCTGCTGCTCCCAATCTCATAGAGTCCAAGACATTCTTGTGCTCCCTATAAATGTACTATTCAGGTTCCCAATTTTGCTCTTCACATAATTGAGGTCTACCCTGGGGTGGAAAGGGTTCACCAATTCCAACAGTTTCTCCATTGCTGACTTCCTCTTGATTTTTAGAGGACCTTCTTGTGATCCCTATTAAATAAAAAAAATAGAAAAATACTTGGCTATGTGTTTTACTTCAAATGACAGTTGGGGAGTAGGCAGGTACATTTAACAATGTAAAAATTAATAAGGGACACCAATATAGTTGTATCTTTGATCTTCTAAACTAAGGGATAATGGTGTTGTGGTGACTTGACCCCCCCCCCCCCCCCAAAAAAAATCTTCTTGATATCACTAGCAAAAAAAAATACTTTTTAAATACGTTTGGCAGAACTCCGTCAGTATCACCAGCAAAGAAGCTTCATTATTATCCCATTATAAAGAAGAAGAGAATGTGCGCTGCATTTGGAGATCTCATAATTTTCCACGTCACGAATGTTAATTCTCCATTACGAATGCTAGTTTTACAAGACCGACCGCTTCCAGCTTGTCCTTGCTTCCTAGCATGCTTGTTTGTACTTTGGACTTTTGTCCGACAGACTTGTGTACACACGCTCGGAAAATCCAACCACAGACATTTGGCCGCTGAAAATTTTAAATCCTGCCATCCAACATTTGCCTGCAGAAAATCAGACATAAATTGTCCAATGGAGCGTCTATTAGACCCCACATCTCTCCTCTACAATGGAAAACATCTGTTTGGAAGAAAAGTGGGTGGGACTTTAAATGAGGCACATAAAGGATGTGTCTCCATCCCTAAAGGGGAAAAGTTTGGGACTTTAAATGAAGCATATGGCAGAACATTGGGAAAAATATATAAACGCATTTATTGTCAAAATGTATATCTATGTATGTATATATATCATATTTACTCGTTATTTGTACATATATGACTTTCGCATGTAAACTTTATGTACTAGATATACTTTGACAATAAATACGTTTATATATTTTTCCCAATGTTCTGCCATATGCTTCATTTAAAGTCCGGAACTTTTCCACAATGGAAAACATCAGATCAAAAAAAAAAAACATTGATCTAATGGCATTGTTTACATCAGCCGAAAACCAGAGGTGACATCATGTAATCGTTCTCGGCCTTCTAGGTCATAGAAATGATCGGTGGCCATCTTTCCTCTGATAATCTCCATGGCCAGCTGCTGCAACCACCTAATCAGTTCCCGGGCTTTCCAAAGAGCCAGGTAAGCCCGAGCACCACTAAAAAGCTGCATCAGTGGTTTGACCCCTCCCATCAATTCTAAAATTGATCCAGCGACTAATCAGTCTCTGGGATCAATTTTATCAGAAAGAGCAGCAGCTAAGGACATTTTTTTATACTGGGGTTATGGCATCTAGCTGCAGCCTTGGCCTCGGTATTCTACTGTATAATCATTATGTATTTTCCCAGTTAGGTGGTCGTCAAGAAATGTCAGGTTTTGTGTACTTGAATTATCATTTCTGATTTAGTTTTCAGAAATATATAATCTACAGATGACCCAAAACCTCAACAAAGATAAATAGCCAGTGATAAAGAATTTAATACAGGCATAAAAATATCTCAGTGTATATTTTCGTAATAATTCTACCATACCTTGATACAAATTAGCTCCCTTACTTTTATGTTCCACCTGCAGCTTCTTCACCAAGCAGAACAGAAGGAGAGTTCTTCAGTATGCCATGCCACAAAAATTCATTAGAACAAAATGATAAATATACACAAGTTTCCTGCCATGCAAAGCCCATTTCTGGGCTTTCAGGATGCCTATGGAGATAACCCATCATAACAATGTTAAAACAATGAGACTGTTCAACTGTCTATGCTGATCATTGTGTAAAATGTGCATTTGTATAAGGCAGCCAGTTTAAAGGAATTGTCTTCCAATGCACCAGAAGAGACAAAAAATGTCTTGTAATGAGCTTGTACTATTTTCTTTTTCAGCGCAGTGAACTACTAGGCAGGTGTGAATGGGCCCTAATTAATAAAAAAAAAACAATTTCAAAGTAATGCAACACACATGGTTTGCCATCTTACATTCAACTGGGTTCCCAGACATCTAAAAGCCAGGATCATGTGGGAACTCTAAAGTGTTTTAAGTTGTCCTAGGTGATTGACCAAAGTACTGCACATTTCACATTTCATAACGCTTGTTTACTACATTTTATAGAATAAAAGCACTGAACTCCTTTTAAAATATAGTAGTTTCAGCATTCATTTAGATGTGGATTGAGCTGAAATTCTTTGAAGCAACTTGTCTTTTCAAGTTTTTATATTTACTGCAATGACTGACTGTTGTATAAATCACCATGAGATATTAGCAAATATTTGACAATAACCTAGTTGTTCCTTGTTGTGTTTCACTGAATGTCTTTCAGTCATCCTGTCACATTCAGGATGGAGCAGACACAAAAGATGTAAACTACTAAATGACTCATTTTTACTTTGTCCGAATAAATCTATACTTGCTTCAAACATCAAATCATATATGGGGGCAAACACTGATTCAATTTATGTATGCAGTTTGGAATATTTGGTGATATTTGTACTATACACAAGTCCTGGATGTGCAACTGGCTAGAGCAGCCTGTCTCAACTGTTTTATCCTAGGGGAACCCGTAAAAAAAATGTTTAAGTCTTGGGGAACCCCCTGCTAAAATCAAATTCACCAAGAAATTCTGAAATAATGGTAGTCAGTGAGAAGAATGGGTGCCTTAAATTGGTGGTCAGTTGGAAGAATGAGCCCCTTATATTGGTGGCCAAAATTCTGCCCTTTTAGACAGTTTTGGAAAACATTATTATGCCATGGCTCTGACAAATCGCATTGGCCCAGGTACTAACAAAGCAAATGGATAGAAAGTCAACCAGCAAAGCTCAAGGAACAACCCCTAGGAACTCAGTTTGAGAATAGCTTGGGCAGAGGGATGAAAATCAATGAATTCCATGGCTCTGCCTATTGTCCTGAGATGTTGGATTTGTCACCACTGATGTCTCTGGTCTTTGTCCAAAGCAGTCACTCAGTAGGGAGTGAAAGGTCCTCCCTCTTAAGCAGGCTTTCTGCAGCTGTAAAAGGCGATCCTCTCTTCTCCCTCTTTGAACGTCCATGACAGGGTCTCTTGATCAGTGGAACACTGGACTACTTCAACATTCTGTAAACTGCAGCTCAGCACATAGTTTCTCAGCTGGGGCAACAACCCATCAGGCACATTACAGCCTCCTTTTTCTCTCTGATATATTCATCAAACAGGCAAGGAGAGAGAAGAAAATGTCCCTATTGCATTCATTTTCGGGTCTACTTGGCAGGATATAAAGAGCCCAGCCAGAGCTACACGTATGTTGGCAACAGAGTTACTTTAAAGGCATTATTAAAGAACTCTTTATCCACTCAACATAGTTTAAATTTAGAAGCAAAACACATATGCCCATTAGGGATGAGCTGAACACCCACCGCTTCGATTCGCAGCAGAACATGCAAACAGGCAAAAAATGTATTCGAACACGCAAACACCGTTAAAGTCTATGGGACACAAACGTGAAAAATCAGAAGTGCTAATTTTAAAGGCTTATATGCACGTTATTGTCAAAAAAAGTATTTGGGGACCTGGGTCCTGCCCCAGGGGACATGTATCAATACAAAAAAGTTTTAGAAACTGATGTTTTTTCAGGAGCAGTGATTTTAATAATGCTTAAAGTGAAAAAATAAAAAAAAAATATTCCTTTAACTACTTCAATACCAGGCACTTAGACACATTCCTGCCCAAGCCAATTTTCAGCTTTCATCGCTGTAGCATTTTGAATGACAATTGAGCGGTCATGTGACGTCGTACCCAAACAAATTTTTTTGCCCATTTGTGGGCACTGATTGACAGAGCCTGGGCATTCATTTGAACATGTGGATGGCCATGGGGTACATACCTGGCCATCCACATGTTGCCCCCTTCCCTGGTGGTGCTAGTGGCATCCCTGGTGGTCCAGTGGGGTCATCTGAGGGGGGGGGCTGCTCTGATAAACAATCAGCACAGACTCCCCCTGTCAGGAGGGCCGCCAATTGGCTCTCCTCTACTCGTGTCTGTTAGACACGAGTGAGGAAAAGCCGATCAACGGCTCTTCCTATTTACATCGTGATCAGCTGTGATTGGACAGGATCACTGGGATAACTGAACCACTGCCCAATCATCATTTTGCTATAAGCAGGGTGGGAAGTGGTTAAATATTGTGCCTGGGTGTGTCCTTAGTATGCCTGTAAAGTAGTGCATTTTTCCCATGTTTAGAACAATACTACAGCAAAATATCTAAAGGAAAAAAATATAATCTAAAACTACTCGCATCTGTAATATATTGTTGGGTCCCGGGAATATAGATGAAAATCATTGAAAAAAATGGCATGGGCCCCCCAGTCCAGTACCAGGCCCTTTGAGTCTGGTATGATATTAAGGGGAACCCCGTACCATTTTTTTTTAAATTGCACGGGGTCCCCCAGGCCCTCAGGCACTATATACTCTGAAAAGCAGTATATATACTATACGGACTGCCCTATATACTCTGCAGAAAATTGTGCCTTAGGTGTTGGTGGTACCAAACATTGCACAGATACTCTTGTTGGGAGCAGGAACGGGCCCTGCTGTGAAATATATTATATATATTCATATATATATTATATGTATTCTATCAAAAACTGTAATTACAAACTTCAAGGGATCCCAGATCCATAGCAAATTCAATCAGTTACATCAGCATCAGGTGCTTGATAGCTGCTGATCCAAGACGGATTAATTTTTATGAATGTGAGGCTATCAAAGAAGTCTGTGGACAGGCACACTCTTTGATCTATTACAAACCCTCCATCAGCAGTAAATGTGCATTCAGAAAGCATGCTGGATGCAGGACAGGTCAGTAGTTCAATTGCATATTGAGCAAGTTCTGGCCAGTGGTCCATCCTCAAGAACCAGTAACCCAGTGAATGCTCTGCTGGAAAGGTCTCCAAGTCTGCACTTGCCCCTAGATATTCCTGCACCATGTAATTCAGACGCTGGCGATGGTTGCTTGAACTGATCAGACTGAAATTTTTTTTAAAGGTATCGGCCAGCCTGCCATCTTCTCCACCGATCTTCCTCTGACTGAATGAAGCCTCAGCAACACGTTGTCCAGCACCAGGAAATGGTAACCACCCAGGGCCTGGAAATGCATTGTACAAACCTTTCTTCAAGGCCTCCTGAAGATGTTTCATCCTCTGAGAAGGCAGGATGAGTTCTGCAATGTTACCCTTGCAAAGTGGATCAAGAACCTCCTTCTCCTCCTTTTGGTGGGCAGGTTGCATTCCCTTTGAATGTCAGCCAGCCGAGCACTGGCATTGTATGACCCGCAGAAATGACCACAGACTTTTTTGGCTTGCCTCAGGAGACCCTGTAAGCCTGGGTACCTGCTCAAGAACTGCTGCAACACCAAATTCAGGATGTGTGCAGAACATGGATCAAGTGTCCCTGTCAGAGGTTGGAGAGAAGTTTGATGCCATTGTCCCATACAACAATTCCTGGCTGAAGCTGGCATGGCATCAACCACCTCTGAGCCTATCCCTGCAGAGCTGACAGAATCTCTGCCCCAGTGGGGCTCCTGTTCCCTAGGCAGACCAACTCAAGCACCGCATGGCATATTTTAGCCTGAGTGCTTGCATAGCCCCTTGAACACTTACGGTTCAGAGGACAAATCTGCAGAAGAGGCCATAGAGGAAGAAGAAGAGGAGGGGGTGGAGGAGACGTTGCTTTGCCCAGCCGTGCCATTCTGCCGAGGTATATATGCAAGACATGGCTGACAAGCAGGTAAAAAAAATTACCACAGCATTGGTTGACATGCTTCTTGCTGGGTCAAATGCCAGCGCTCTCTATTCAGCTTTAATATTTGCAGAGCTCTGACTCAGCTGGGAGTGTGTCGGACCTCTGCAATGAAACCACAACTTTCCTTGAGAAGGCATAGGTCTCACTCTTTAGCGGCTGGCAGGGGACAGGCATTTCTACTCAGGCTGTGTCTGTTTTAGAAAGAGAACAAACTAGAAGGCATTGAACAACTTGGTTGAACTAGATGGGCTTTTTTCAACCTGCCTATGTAATTATGGAATTCATTTAGTTGACTTATCATCATGCCATCATGGCATATCAGCATATCATCATGCCATCATTTCGTCAGCCCATCATGCCCCAGGCAGTGACGTCGCAAGGTGACGGAGTCTCCAGAGGATGGGGCCTCCAGATTATGCCACCGGATTGCCACTCACCATGGCTATATAAGAAGTGGCACACACAGGAGCTAACACAACAGCGGGAGCCAGCATTGGGAGAAGACATCAGCAGAGGGAGAAGAACTGTCAGAAGAACCAAAGGAAGAGACAGCAGAGGGAGAAGAGCTAGAGGAAGAACCAGAGGAAGAAGACGTATTGGAGTTTCAACAGGGGACATTCTTCATTTATTAATAAAATTAATTTGTCAAAAACCTGTGTACTGTTTTTATTTATTTTTGACACTTTTTTGGGTGAATGAGTAGGGGTACAATATACCCCTACCCATTCACATTGGGGGGGGGGGCAGGATCTGGGTGCACCCTTGTTAAAGAGGGCTTCCATATTCCGATAAGCCCCCTGCCCACAGACCTCCACAATCACAGCCCAGGGTTGTCGGGAAGAGGCCCTTGTCCCGATCAACATGGTGACAAAGCACCCTCTCCCCCATGTTGAGGGCATGTGGCCTGGTATGGTCCAGGAAGGGGAGGCTGGTCCCCCTCCTTTCCTGACCTACTGGGCTGCCTGCTCGGATAAAGGGTCTGGTATGGATTTTTGAAGTGGGACCCCATGTCTTATTTTTTTGGTGTGGGGGTTTCCCCTCAAAATCCATACCAGACCGAAGGTACCCCACATCGTTTTTAGGGAACCTTTGATTTATATGCGTCATGCAACATGTGCTCCCAGAGTCGGAGCATATGCCGCTCCAGCGTGAACTGGACCTTAGACTGAAAGTTCAATTGGGCTTTAATTGCAGATGAATTCCCACACATAACAGATTAATAGAATGACCAATAATAATGAACATAATACAGAAATTAAGACTGAATATACTGTAAGCTATATATAACGTGCTGCATGGTCATAAATAAAGACATTTACAAAATGAAGAACCAGTAGATTCAAAACAGATATAAAGTAAAGAGTCTTATATACTCTTGCTTATATAAATCTTACTGGGAGGAATTAGGGGGATTAACTGTACCTGGCTATTTACTCAGATGAGAATTTATCACAAAAGACAGAGTACATAGGCAATAACAAAAACGAACTAATGGATAAACTCAGATTCACATAACAGTAAGTGACAAGTAACAGGAGGCCTGAGGTTAAATCTTATTAGTATGTGATACTCAGCAGGTGCTTGGACTATCTTCAACCAACAGAAGAAGTTCATTATTATTTTTTCTTGTCTCTGTTATTCTACCAGGTGCAGCAGTCACTGTCATTTCTTTCTGCTGCTTTGTTCCTCTGCTATCAGCATGAATCAGCATGAATCACTTCTGACAAGTTTTTTCGACACCAAAAGAAAAGTGTTGACTGTGGAGGGATCTCCAGCAGATTGACAGCTTCATCTTTGTGGGGAGGGGGGGGGGGTGTTCCTTCCCTCCAATCAGCTCTCAGAGCTTTCCTTACTGAGCTCTGCAGAGTGTAATTTCAGCTCTTGCCCTATTTTTTTCTGACAGCTCAGACAAGCTTTATACATTCTGGACTTTGAACTAGAGAAGGGAGGGCTGCAGCTAAACAGGTACAACAAATAGATAGATTATAGAAGGATTTGTTTAATCTTTGTGTATCACCTGAGGCAAGTAATTTCACTGGGTATATTTAAGGATTAGAATTAGGTAAATGGTTCGGGATGAGCAAAAGTTTGGCCCAAAAATAGCTAGTTCGGCAGTTTGGCGAACACCTGATTTTGGTTCGCTGGTCAGGTGCAAGGCTTTGCCAATTAGGGCACAGAGCACTGTCAGAGCCCTGATTGGACAAAGTGATGATGACTTCAAATGCCATCAAATGCAGCCAGGCGCATCCTCCGGCTGTCACCTCACCAACCCCCTTCCGCGGCCGGTCCGGTGGCACTTACCGGTCATGTGGCAGGGCTCTGCTCCTCTCCTGGAGTGAGGGGGCTCTCCTCCTCCTCTTCTGCAATGGCGGGAAGTGGCAGCTCCGGTGTCCGCTCAGCTCCTCAGGCTTCCTCTGCCGTTTCGCCTCTTCCTCCAAAGTGTTAGTCATCCAATAGGATTACCTGATGCTTTGGCCAATCGAGAGACAGGTCTCACTGATCTGCCTCCTGATTGGCAGGGAGGAACGTTAGTGTGAAAATAGCAAAAATGTATTCGCTATGTCACACAACAGGGTTTGATCAGTGCGCAGTGCTCTGTGCCCCAAGCCCACCCTATTTTGAAGCCTATTAAAGCCTCTGGCTCTAATCACATGCTTCAAAATACACCCCCCCCTATCGCTGCCATAGTATTTCATATGTTCGGCATCCTGAAAGGGGCCGGGCACATGGATAGGGAGGGTGGTGGAGGTGTTGGAGGCAGCGCCCATGCACCCACAATGCACAGGCTGCCAATGGCCCCAGTGACCTTTTGCTTGGGACCTTTTTCCGTCTCCAATATCCCTCGGGAATTCCCCAGGTTTTAGTTTGGAGACATTCTGTGTCGGCGGCGTAATTGTCATCAATATGGTGCTGTCTTGGTCTCCGGATATGGTCATCCAAGAGACGGGATATGACGCAATGACGTGTGACGTCAGCGCATCAGATATGCGTGCTATATGGAAATGCCGGGGACCTCAGCAGGCGTCATTCCTCTTTCCCACTTCGGTGGAGTGGGACATGAATTCTTGCTTGAACCCAGAGTTATTGGTAGAGAAGTTTATGTAGCAAAGATTGTTTTACCCAGGAGGGAAGATTTATCCTGCACAGTCTATACTGACAAAGCCAGGCACAAGTAAATATACTCAACGCCAGGCTATGAAGCCTTTTCGACATTCTCTATATCTGGGGGAGAGGTGGGACACAAGCTTTATATGTGTTGTTGGTTGCAGATATCTTGTTACTTAGTATAGTTACTTTTTCTTTAAAGCAACAGCACCTAATTTTTGGACAATCATCTGCGGTCTTTGTATAATATGAACGGTTTTGTAATGGATATATGGGTATGCCATCTTGAAACTATAAGAGTGCTCAGGCCATGCATTAAATATGCTGTTATTATGTTTTCAAGTATGCCTCAAATGGACATGATCTGTAAACATAAATGCATATGCATGTCAATGATGTAAGCGCTATTACATTATGTTACAGAAGTGGTAGTATCCCTGAGGAAGAAGTTAATTATACTCATACTTCGAAACACGTTGGATACCTCCACTCTACTGAATGCTTAATTTCATCATCATCGGGGTGGAATTCCAGCAAGTAGTTGGGGGATACCACTTCATGTATTCCTTTTATTTTTCAAGCACCTTTGACATATGCCATATATACCATGTTGGACCTTATGTGTTGCAAAGATTGTACAATGTTCTTTTTACATTTGTAATGATAAAAAATATAATTTTATTAGAAATGTGTAAAGTAATATATTTGCCTTAAAAATCTCACAAAATGAGGATATGCTTTCAAACAATGTAATTGGGATGATGGCAATTACACCCACAATCACTTGAGTTTCCTTAACCGGTTCCCGACCAGCGCACGACGATGTATGACGACAGAATGGCACGGGCAGGCATATTGGCGTACAGGTACGTCCAATCTTCAATGCTGCCCTGCCATCGGGAGCGCGCCGCTGGCGGCGCTCTCCCGCGCTGGTTGGGACCCCCTTGAGTCCGGTCGCGGCATCCGCGGACTCGATCGCGGCATACCCGCGATCGTCTCACGGGACGGCTGAATGGAGGAAATGCCGTGTAAACAGCATTTTTCCATTCTGCCTAGCAACTAGTGACGCTGATCTCTGCTCCATGTGATTGGAGCAGAGATCAGTGTTCACTAAATGAAAGCCCAACCCCCCCACAGTTAGTAACACACCCCTAGGAACACTTAACCTCTACACTGCCAGCCACTGGTTAACCCCTTCACTGCCAGTGCCATTTACACAGGAATCACTGCATTTATATAGCAGTGATTACTGTATAAATGACAATGGTCCCAAAAAATGTGTCAAAAATGTCCGATGGGTCCCCCACAATGTCGCAGTCACAATAAAAATCGCTGATCGCCACCATTACTAGTGAAAAAAATAATAATAAAAAATTATTAATAAAAATGCTATAAAACTATCCCTATTTTGTAAACGCTATAACTTTTGCGCAAACCAATCAATAATCGCTTATTGCGATTTTTTTTACCAAAAATATGTAGAAGAATACGTATCAGCCTAAACTGAGATAAAAAATGTTTTTTTATATATTTTTGGGGGATATTTATTATAACAAAAAGTAAAAAATTATGCGGTTTTTTTCAAAATTGTCGCTCTATTTTTGTTTATAGCGCAAAAAATTAAAACCGCAGGGGTGATCAAATACCACCAAAAGAAATCTCTATTTGTTTGAAAAAAAGGACGTCAATTTTGTTTGGGAGCCACGTCGCACGACCGCACAATTGTCAGTTAAAGCATCGCAGTGCCGAATCGCAAAAAGTGGTCTGGTCTTTGACCAGCAAAATGGTCCGGTCTGTAAGTGGTTAATTTACCTCACTTCTCACCTTTCATGTCTACCCCCCGCTATATCTCATGACCTCTCAGCAGCCTCCACTGACAGGGATGATGGTATAGCAAAGGGTGTCACAGGTCCTTGCAACAAGTATGCCAGTAGCACACCACCAGCTGTATAGTATAACAGGCAAATTTCTCTGCCCCAGCTGCTGCATCAAAAATAAAAAATAAAATAAAAATACACTCCCTGCAACCCACATGCCCAGTGTCTAAATCCCAGCTTGTCCAAATTTAGACACTGGGCATACATTACACGACAGAGTTAATGGTTTACTGTATGTCATATTTTGTGTATCCATGTTTGTAATTGCATCAATTGTGGTTTTATCATCATGTTTCTCCTACTTGCTTTTTAACTTTTCTAATAAAATGTACTATTTTTCAAAACTGTTTGTTTTTTGAGGAGCCCTTGCAACCAAAAGTCCCATTAGAGGAAACTTTTTTCATAGCTTGTGCAAATGTCCAATGTCTTTTTTTTTCTTTATAAATGTCACTTTTTCTTTAGCAGGATCCATACACGGTACTGATGCGCCACTTTACAGGCAGACTAAGGGGACCCCCAGGCACTATATTTAAAGGATTTTTTTATTTTTATTGTTTCACTTTAAGTATCATTAAAATCACTGCTCCTTTAAAATAATCTTTTTGGATTGGTTCATGTCCCCCAGGGCAGTAGCCGGGCTCCCATATCATTTTTATGGCCATTAACTTGCATATAGCCCTTCAAAGTGGGGACTCTTTTTCGCGTTCGGGTCCCATAGACTTTAATTGGGTTTGCAGTGCGAGTCCAAACTTTTGTGATGTTCGAGTGTTCTGGCGCAAACTGAACTGGGGAGGGTTGGTGTTGGACCCATCTCTAGTAGGGAATTACAACCAGTATGCAGGGTGATTGCAACAGTCTTATAACGAAGCCTTACTCCATATTGGTTAAAAAAAATCTCTTCCAGTCTAATATATATATACAAGAGGGTTTTAATAAACATCATTTAAGGGCTGGTTTACACCATGATCGCACGGGAACACACGCATTTGACATACATGTTCCCATGTGATTCCCACATGGTCCATTCCCATGTTGCATTTTGACAGCTGATTCATTTGAATAGGCTGCAAGAGGCACCGGACTGCACAAAAAGTAGTGATGTAGTGCAAGCACTTGCACTTTAAAAACACACTGCACCAAAT
Organism: Lithobates pipiens; assembly: GCF_037356315.1. Taxonomy (NCBI): domain Eukaryota; kingdom Metazoa; phylum Chordata; class Amphibia; order Anura; family Ranidae; genus Lithobates; species Lithobates pipiens. The sequence continues at coordinate 303,563,656 of NW_027507718.1, forward strand.
TGCATTGTACTGTGATGCCATGCATTTAGGGTGCCCGCAAATGCACTGCATTTAGGGTGCCATAACAATAAATTGACACCCACCCACGTTTGAATGTGATTCAGGAAACTCGCATGAAATGCACCTTTCTTGCACCACGCTCTGGTATGAACTGGCCCTAAGAGTTTTACTCTGATGAAACTGACACATGCATAGCTATCACTTCCTACTTCCTGAGTGCTACCTGTCCAGACAGGCTTGCCTACTATAATCACCTGACCTTTAGGCCTCTTTTACACAGGTGCCTCCACTATGCAGAATCCGCTTGCTCAGCAGGGAATCTCTCCACTGATCCCTGCTGAGCAGGCAGATAACAGGTCCTTGTCTGCTCCGCTATGCAGAGTGCACACGGACGCAGTCCCACTCATCTCTATGGGGCAATCAGATGGAAACAGACCACCTGTCTGTTTCCATCCAATGCCATCTAAACCAATCCGTTAGATGGATGGATAATCGGGCCACCATCCATCTGTTTTTGGCGGACAGGATTGGATGGAGGCGGGTGTCAGTGGACATGTGTCCCCTAACACCAGCTGCTCCATAGAGGACAATGCAGGGTCCGATCAGGTCCACCTGAAAAATTGACAGGCAGACCTGAATGGATAGCCCGTGTGAAAGGGGCCTTAGCAATACTAGTGAACTAATTACAGGGAATGTCGCAGGGAGAGGTGATCTGTGGTTAAACACTTGTTTGTCATGCTTACTAGCAAATAGCATTTTCAACTTTTTGTCAATTCAGAAAATTTGATGGTTGCAGATTGACATAATATTATAAATATATTGTTTAGCAATTATATATTGTATGACTATTTTTAACAAATCTGCAAATTTTCAGTATGAAGGGTCCGGCTGAATGCCTTAGTCACCACGATTTAGAGTAGGGACCAGAGGAAATCTAAAAATGACAGAGAAAACACAATATATATATATAGTTTCCTGCTTGTTCTGTCTGTGCTTCGTAATCCATAAACTGTGAAAATCGCCCCCACCTTTTTTTCTTATTGTTCCTGTAAACTGACCACTGAGACCTTAAAACACTTATTATTTTTAGTTTGCTTCTCTTGGCCAACAATCATAACTGTGTAGCTTTGCATGTTATCCCACAGACGTATAAGGATGATGGATCATAAAAATCAGTTTTCTCATGGAGTCTTGGCATATTAAAATGTAACAGATGAACAAAAATCATGTGTTTAAAACTCAAATAAAGAAGCACACAGAAACATATGTCAGATACATTACACACACGTTACTATGTATAAAAGGGCCCTTTAGGTGGAGCTACACAGAGGAATTGAATGTCCTGCCTGAGATTCAGAGCCCATCAATATTCATTTGTAATTTTTCTGCATCGTGTCACTTGTTTACATTTGTTAAAGAGGCCCATTGATTTTGAAAAAGTTGCCTGACAAAAAAAAGAAGTACATGCCCAATTTAATGAAACAGTGCACGTAGGGTTGCCACCTCATTCCCTTTAAAACGGAACACATATTAATTACACAGGTTCAATGGCTGATTAACCACTTCCCGCCCGGCCTATAGCAGAATGACGGCCAGGCGGTGGTTTCGTTATCCTGACTGGGCGTCATATGATGTTCTTCAGGATAACATGCCGCCATGCGCCCGTGGGGGCACGCATCGCGGTGATTGGTGGAGCGGTGTGTCAGTCTGACACACCGCTACACTGATCTTGGTAAAAAGCCTCTAGCGGAGGCTCTTTACCACGTGCTCAGCCGTGTCCAATCACGGCTGATCACAATGTCAACAGGAAAAGCTGGTGATCGGCTTTTTCTCACTCGCGTCTGACAGAAGTGAGTAGAAGAGAGCCGATCGGTGGCTCTCCTGACGGGGGGGGGGTCTGCGCTGATTGTTTACCAGCACAGCCCCCCCTCAGATGCCCACACTGGACCACCAGAGACTCCACTAGGACCACCAGGGAAGTGGGCAACATGTGGATGGCCAGGTATGTACCCCCCTGGCCATCCACATGTGCAAATGATGCCCAATCTGTGCCAGTCAGTGCCCAGAAATGGGCACTGACTGGCACCATCATGTACCAATCAGTGCCACCCATCAGTGTCATCAGTGCCACCCATCAGTGTCCAGCAGTGCCACCTATCAGTGGCCATCCGTGCCCATCAGTGCCCATCCATGCCACGTATCCATGCCACCCATAAGTACCCATCAGTGCCACCCAAAAGTACCCATCAGTGCCGCCTATGAGTGCCCATCAGTGCTACATACCAGTGCCACCTATCAGTGCCCATCATCAGTGCCCATCAGTGCCACCTTATCAGTACCACCTCATTGGTGCCCATCAGTGCCGCCTTATCAGTGCCCGCCAGTGCAGCCATATCAGTGGCTGTCATTGAAGAAGAAAACGTACTTATTTACAAAAAATTTTACAGCAACAAAGAAAAACTTTTTCGGTCTTTTTTTATTTGTTGCACAAAAAATAAAAGTCACAGACGTTATCAAATACCACCAAAAGAAAGCTCTATTTGTGGGAACAAAATGATAAAAAATTTGTTTGGGTATAGTGTTGTATGACCACACAATTGTCATTCAGATTGCTACAGAGCTGAAAGCTGAAAATTGGCTTGGGCAGGAAGGTGTCTAAGTGCCTGGTATTGAAGTGGTTAAGGTGGTAATTAAACTCACTTAATGCCTTATCTGCATTAAATTAGCCTCAGAAACTGTGTAATTCATATGTGTTCGGGTTGAAAGGGATGAGGTGGCAACACTAAGTGCACTACAATACATGGCAGTCTTTTACCATGTGTTGTGGCTCACTGCAATGCTTTGTCTTATGCCGCATACACATGAGTGGAATGTCCGACAGAAAAAGTCAGACGGAAGCTTTTCATCGTATGTTCCGATTGTGTGTATGCCCCATATGACTTTTTACATCGAAAATTATGGCGGATCTAGAAATGGAACATGTTCTAAATATTTCAGATGGAACCAATTCCTGTTGGGAAAACCGCTAGTCTGTATGCTGTTCCGACGGACCAAAAACTATGCATTGCGCTGAAGCAAGTACGAGATGGAGGCTATTGAACAATATAACAATTATTAACAATATATGTCCCTGAATTAATAACTTTAATAACATATCTTGATTAAAAACTGTTCATCGGTTTAGATCAACAAACTTGATTCAACAGACACTAAACAGAATGTATAATTTCTGTCCGACAAAAATCCTTAAGAATGAATTGGTATGAATGAATTGGTAATTTATCTACTTTATTACTTTATTTTTCAGTCTTTTAACTGTAAACGCTGCAACATCCTGAAGAAGCTCAAGAGAGCGAAACATGTAGAGAAAAATGCAGCATGTCTTTGTACAAAATTGGTAACATGTATGGTCATCAGTGATTATGTACCACCTTTTGTACTTCAGTATTTGATATATACATTCATATATTTTTTTCTATTAATTGTTTTTTATCATGTATTTATATTCTAAATAAAATTGTATTTATTTTACTGTTGGCATGTGACTGTCCTGCCTCCATAACTGGTACCGTTAAAAAGTCCCGGGGGTTGGTTACCCTCCAGCCCCTTCATCCCTTCCCTCTTATCTTTAAAATACTGGCTATTGAACTTCCTTTTTCTAGTCCTGTTGTATGTGCTGTACGTCACGGCATTCTTGACGATTGGACTTTGGTATGATCGTGTGTAAGCAAGGCAGTTTCAGCGGAATTCCATCGGAACTCCGTCGGAAAAACCTTCAGAGTTTATTCCGATGGTCGTGTGTACAGGGCATTAGGAGTTCCATTTAAAATGAATGTCATGACAACATGCTAATGCACACAATGCACTGCATGGCAAAAGTGTGTTTCTGCCCTTAAAGGGTATGTCCAGGCATTACCCAAATGTAACTTTAAACCTTCCTCTTCACCTCGAGAGCATGTCCAAGCATGATTTTTTATTTTTTTTTAACCATGTTCCTGTAGTAAAAGACAGCTTTTATTAATCCTTGTGACATCATCATTAGTCTTGCAAAATTCTTGCAGATGCAGCTGCTGAAAGCTTCTGTTGACGTAGGCATACCCACCAGAACTATTTGTCTTGGGAGTCAAGCCAGCAGCATTGTTTTGCTAGGAAAGAAATCAGTGTATGCATGTGGACAGGGACAGAGATGAGTGAGGGATAGGTGAAATTCTGTAGTCCAGCAGGCAGGACTGACATCATTGGTTGGGAATTTTAAGTGAAGATAATGTACTGTATTATGATCCCAAACAGTAAGCTAATTATACACTGGATTTCTGGCAGGTACCTGTAGCATTTTTAAAGGGAGAAAACACAGTCAATACGCATGTATTACAAAAATGTACTTAATATGTTTCTTCTTTTCTTCATTAGGCTAGAGCTACACAGGAAAATTTTAGTAGCACAACTGTTTTACTAAAGTTTCTAACAATAATTACTAGGAGTGATAGATGTAAGGCCCCTTTCACACGGGGCGGATCAGTAATGATCCGCCCCGTGATGATCCGCTCGCTCAGCGGGGATCGCTCCGTTGTCCCCGCTGAGCCGGCGGCGGACAGGGCGGTCTCCGCACACTGTGCAGGGACCGCCCTGTCAGCTCTCCATTCTCCTCTATGGGGATCGGATGAGCACGGCCCGTCTGTCCGTGTTCATCTGATCCGCTCTGCAGACGGATAGAAAAATAGGATTTTCCTCCGTCTGCAAAATCGGACAGTAGCGGAGGCGAACAATAGCGGGTGTCTGCGGATGTTCATCCCATAGAGATGCATGTATGTTCCGTATTTCATCCGCAAACGGATGGATGAAATACAGACATACTGTCCGCATGTGTGAAAGGGGCCTAACAAATGTTCCCTCAGGAAGTAAGCTACAAAAGTAATGGGCAAAATCCAAAGTCCCCATTTTGAAAGCTTAGAAGCATGTTATTGGCCATAAAAAGGGTATGGTGGCTTGGCTCCTGCCCTGGGGGACATGTACCAATGCAAAAAAGCAGGTTCCATTGTCAGTCTTGTTTTGTAGCAAAACCTCAAACAATTCCGGAGATGTGTAGAAATTGTCCATGGTCACAAAATATCCCTGGTTCAGCAATGGCTCCAGCAGTGTAAGGACAGATGATGTGACCATCCCATAGCTGCTGTATCTGGGGTTGAACTTCGTGCCTTTACTGGTGTAAATGACCGAATTCCAGATGTACCCAGTGGATGACTTGCAGAGCATGTAGGATTTGATGCCAAACCGCGCTCTTTTGGATGCAATAAACTGTATCCAGCTTAGGCGTCCCTTGTAGGCCATCAAACTTTCATCCACGATGACGTCCCTTTCTGGCACGTAGGTCCCACGCTGCAAATTGGTCAATAATTTGGCATACCTTCCAGATTTTTTTTTAGTTCGGGTGCAGGATGTGTGGCCTCATCAAACTCTTCATTGTTTGTGATGTGCAAATACTTAATGATGAGGGAAAATCGGTATTCAGACATCATGGTGCCAAAAAACGGAGTGGCCAGTAATTTATTCGTGGTCCAGTACTATTTCGGGAGCAGTTTCCCCACCACCCCCTGTAGAATGATGAGTCCCAGAAACTGCCAGATGTCCTCTTTGGTCACCGGTTCCAACTTTCTGCTTGGGGAAGCCTGGCATGCAGCGTAGCGGATTGCGGTTCTTGGTAGTGATTTGTCTCTGTGATAATTTTTTCAATTACCTCCTCAGTGAGGAATAATTGCAGGTATGCCAGAGGGTTGTCACATTCAACATCTACCTCCATCCCAGGTGATCCAGTGAAGGGGAATCTTGGCAGCACTACCTGGTCCGTATCACAGTCAATAGGGCACCAAGTGCGTACTTCGCTGAGGTCAGGTGCAGGATCATCACCACTGTCCCTTGCCAGATCAGTGTCAGTATCAGACGACAAATCTCCCCGCGACTCACTATCGCTCAGTTCTGCGAGCAACTCCGTGTCACTGCCACTGTCACTCAGCTGGTCCAAAGGAGATTTTGTAGTGAAGTGGCACTTTTTTGATGCCATGTTAGATATATTTTATTCGGAAAAAATTGGAGGCAAAGGGGCACTGGACATTTATCAGTCAGATAAAGAGATGATACAGTGTAATCCGCTCAGATTACAGTGTATCAACTCTTTTTATGTGTTTGCGTTATGTTTCACTTTTTGAAATTCCCACCCAGTTCTGCTTCCATGTGCCGCTGCTGCTCGCAGAGAATGGAACCAGGAAGTCAGATGCCGTGATCATGCCGGTGATCACAGGGGAGGATAGCGGAGGGCATCGCTGTAGCGCCAGGTGAAGGTAAGATCTCTGGTGGCAGCTCTGCAATGTTACCCCGAGCGTGACTCGGGGGTTACCGCTCATGGCAGAGAAAATCAACCCCGAGTCACGCTCGGGGATACCGCCAGGGAGGTTAAAGGAATTTTTTAATTTTTATTGTTTCACTTTAAGCATCATCATAATCACTGCTCCTTTAAAAACAATGTTTTTTTTTTTTTTTTGCAGCGGAACTAACCCAAAATACACACTGCTGGAATGACTCAGTGCGGTCTAAAGGCACCTGAATTGTGAGTTCGCATTTTTATAATTGAGGATGTTTACCTTGTTGGTTTAAATACATTTTACAAAAGCATATTGCACAATAATGGCTATTTGCGTCTTATGTGATATCAAGATTTGAGGAGTAACTAGTGGCAACCTATCTGGAGAAATGCCAGAAAAGTGGAGTGGTTATGAACCAAAGGCAACGTTTTTTCTAGGCTCTGGTGAGTGACCACTTCAGAAGGTGGTGGCGACTAACGAAGTGGTGAAAAGGGTTCTAAAATAGCATGGATGTGATTTTTGAGCACACTACGCAAATGCGATTAAATTGTGAAGTGGACTTTTAAAAACCTGTGTCCTGCAGGTTTGATAACATTGCAATTTTGCATTTGATAGTTTAATCATTTGCACTATAACTTTGCACTATAGAGTTATAGAGTTTTGATGTTTGTGCACATTTCACCGATACTGTTTTTAGCAATAATATTGTATAAGCACTTTATGATCAGTGCAGTTACATTTTTTATACAACTTATAGAATATGCTGCAGCAAAACTGACATTTATAAAGAAAAATAAATAAAGTTAAACTGATTTTCCCTGCAAGCTTTCTTTATTTTGTAAACAAAGGCCTGGGGAGTTAGTCTGTATTAGGCCGCGTACACACGGGCGGATTGTCTGCCCAACTTAGTCCGCTGAACCGTGTTTCAGCGGACAATCCGCTCGTGTGTGGGCTTCAGCGGACTTTTTCAGCGGACAATCTGACGGACTTAGTCTTTCGGAATTTCCGTAATTTTGTCCGTCCAAACTTGGTTTTGTCCGTCCAAACTTGGTTTCAGCGGACAGTCCGCTCGTGTGTAGGCAAGTTGGACGGACTAAGTATGGCGCATGCTCAGAAAGGATTTACACGGCTGAAGGTTGCATTGCAGTGTATTGGACGTCGTTTTTCTAGTCCCGTCGTATGTGCTGTACACGTCATCGCGCAAGTTTTCAGCGGACTGTCTGTTCATCGTGTGTGGTCAAGTCCGTTCATTCAAAATTTGGACGGACTGTCTGTCGGATTGTCTGACGAACTTAGTTGGGCAGACAATCCGCCCGTGTGTACGCGGCCTTAGGAGGCCACAATTTCACAATTTTGTTTTCTCGGAACAAGATTCTAGATTTTTTGGATATATTCTAGCGTGTCTTTAGCAGACTTTGGATGCAAATAACACCTTTTTTGCACCACAGTGAGCAAGCCTTATGAGAAGAAGCAAAATGATAGTACACTCAGGCCAAGATTAACGATTTTGTTTATATAAAGTCTAAAGTCTTTCACTTTGCATAGAAGTAACAGGTGCGTAAAAATTGGGCTTTGGGTGTGGGTGGTGCCTTCACCCTGTAACACTATAGAGGTACTCTTGATGAAAGCAAGAACTGGCCTTGCTGTAAAAAATAAATACATTTGATGCCCTTGTCAACACTTGTGGAAAAATTGATCTTTGGGTGTTGGTGGTGCCTTCACCCCCTAACATTCTAGAGGTACTCTTGATTATTGTCCTTGCTGTAAAAAATTGAAATATGATGCACTGGTCAAAATAGGTGAGGAAAAATTGGTAATTGTGCCCATGAAACCTATACCAAAAAATGACTTCAAGATAAAATCAACACCCACAAAGCTAGGCAGCCTAGACAGTCTTGCAGAGATTTGAGATCCTAATAACACTTAATCAGTGACATATGCATCAGGGGCTTGCTAGCTGCTGCTAATCCAGGACTGATTCATTTTGAAGAATGTTAGCTGGTCAACAGACTGTGGATAGACGTGCTCTTTTATCTGTCACTGTAACTCCCTTTCTCATCTGCCGCATAACTGTACCTCCTACACATCTGTCCCACCTCTGTACCCCCCTGCTCTTCTGCCCTGCCACTGTAATCCCCTGCTCATCTTTCCCAGCAATATACCTCCTTTCTCATCTGTCCCAGCACTGTAACCCCCTGCTCATCTGCCCCACCACTGTATCCCCCTTTCTCATCTGTTCCACCACTGTATCCTCCTGCACATCTGTCTCACCACTGTTCCCCCTGCTCTTCTGTCTCACCACTGAACCCCTTCTCATTTGTCCTAACACGGAACCCATCTGCTCATCTGTCTCACCACTGTAACCACTGTAACCCGCTGCTCATCTGCCCCACCACTGTAACGCCTTGCTCATCTGTCCCAACAATGTACCACCCTTTACATCTGCGCCACCACTGTACCTCTTGTCATCTACTGTATGTTATGTGCAGTAAGCAGAGCAGTGCAATGAAGCAGAGATCAGACACAGCTACCTGTGTTGGCACACTCATCACCCGCTGATCCGCCTCTCACATCCAGCCCAGGTGCTTGTATTTGATGTCACATATAAGCATCTTGAATGCAGTGGGGGCTGTTTTTTTTGGGGGGGGGGCAACAAACACCACCTCCCGGTCGTCCAGTGGTGAAACCTCCTTGCTGGTCAGGTCATCCGCACCCGCTCGGTTGGGTCACCTGCACATATTCCCTGGGGGTCTCGTGGTCAGTTATCCAGCCCTGCGCTTACCCCATCTAGGTTTCGGATGGGCAGTGCTCCTACGGGCAGGCATCTCCTCGTTCTCTTTCGCTTCCACTGTGCATATCCTCCCTCCTCTTCCTAGACATCAAAGAGGTCTCAGGGCCCGCTTCCTGATTGGCCGGAAGGAGGATCAGTGTGAGAATAGCCAATATTTATTCACTATTGTCACACAACTGGGTGGGCTCAGAGCACAGTGCTATGTGCCCCCAAACACACCCTTTTTGAAGCCTATTAGAGCCACTGGCTCTAATCACATGCTTAAAAAAAAACCTCCAATTGGAATCCATGCGTCCAGTGCCCTGTATGTAGATTACGTGGTCAACTGCAAGGATAGGGTAGAGGAGCCCGTGCGCCCCTAATGGATGGGCCACCACTGCTGGAATGAATGTGCAGTGATGAGCTCAGATCAGGGACATTTTCTGAAAGCAGTGGGTCTGTGTACAGAATCATAAGTTGGGCCCTCCCAGCTGAGGAAAAATTTGGGGTGGGGTAGTGTGGTGCAGCAAAAATTGGGTGTGATTTTTTCACGCAGAATACTGGCTGTGGCTTAACCTCTACAGATCCATTCTATAGCCGAATGAAGGCATGCTCTGTGATCAGCGTGTCTATGAGACTGACCCCTTACCACGTGATCAGCTGTCAGCCAATGACAGCTGATCACGTGATGTAAACAGTCCCGATCATGGCTAGCTGCTGCAGATCCTTAGATCCACATGTGCCCCCTGCCAGTGCCACCTAGCAGTAGGCAACAGTGCCACCTACCAGTGCCCACCAGCACCACCCATCAATGCCCACAGAACCACCCATCAGTGCCCACCGTGCCACCTATCAGTGTCCCCAGTGCCACCTATCAGTGCCTCAACAAAGGTGGCACTGATGTGCAGCACTGATCAGTGCCCATCAGTGTCACCTACCAGTGCCCCTCAGTGAGACTGCGGCATGAGGAATTCTGAGATTGGAATGCAATAGTGTGGTAGAAGCTGTATCATTGACACTTCCCTGCACTGCGCTGCTCTGCTGATGGGGAGGGAGTCGCATGCCGACATAAGAAGCTTTGCGTGCCACTTGTGGCATCCGTTCCAGGGTTTGCCTACCCCTGCACTATACTAACACTCTACTCACAATAAGTGAACACACTAAATCGCAAACTGAGCCCTGCTCTATCTCCATTCCAACAAACTGCAAAAGCTTCCTATGGGAAGGAGTGATCAACACACTCTTGCTCCACAACTCACTGTTCAGTTATTTTCTTGTGGGCGTGTAAAAAATAAATTAAAGAAAATTTTAAATTGCATTAAAATAATAAATAAAACATGGCATGGAAGCACTACTTGTTTCCTGCAATTGCCACAGTTGATTACAAAAGCAATCAGGAAATCACCTTAGCTCACACTGAAAGACTTGGCCATTAGCTCTAAAGGGGCACTTTAGTGTTGTTTAAGCGGTGCTTTTCGGCTGCTAGCGGGGCGCCTTTTACTCCAAAAAAAGGGTAAAAAGTCCAGTTTTGGGGCACTTTCAGAACACTTTTCAGGTGCCTTGAAAGCACTGCCCATTCATTCCAATGAACAGGGTGTTTTGGGAGTGCTAAATACAGTACTCCCAACCCGCCCCAAAGATGCTGCTTGCAGAACTTTTCATAAACGTCCCGCAAGCGCACCGCCACAGAGAAGATACACTGGAATAAATGGGAGGCGTTTTTCAGGTGCTTAGCAGAGGCCATTTCTAGCGCTAAAGTGCCTGAAAACCGCCCCAATGTGAAGCTGGTTTTAAAGGCAGCAACAAATTCATGAGGAATTACAAGTTTGCAGATTAGGTAACTGAAGACCACCTCTGAGCTGGTATACAGAGGTACGTCAATGCTCAGGGTGGGGAATGTCTATGCTGGGAGGTTGTCATGTATGTGACAACTTCCCACACAGATTCCCCAGCCAAAATCTAAACGTAAACAAAGGGATTGGGCATACTAGTGATGTCATAAGCCATATTTAGGAATGGCTTGACACTGGGTGGGTTCATCTAATGGGGAATAAAGAGACTAGTCTCTCATCAGGACCGCTTTACATTTAATTGACAGCGCATGGCATTGGGCAGATAATAAGCTGCTATTGGACTGAATACTTTTGTGTGCTATCAAGCAAAAGTAAAGCGCACCCGATGGGGAACTAGTCTCTCAGTTCTCCATGAGGTGGATGCCCACCTCTAATACAAAACTTCTCAGCTTTTCAAGTTTCAGTGGGACAGGCACAGTGGTCAGGGACTTCACTAAGGAAGGAGTGTCCAATATGGACTTTCCAACCTCAGTGCAAACACGGACAGATTCATGTACTTGTCTGATGGGTACATGAATTGGGTTTCAGCACTGACAATTTTGGTGGTGCGCCCTGACAAAATTTAGAAAAATGTCTAGGGTGCCCTCTATGAATTTCCCAGAATATTTATTACAATAATATCAATGCTTGGGGTGGAGTTTATTTATAATGAAAGTGACATATTCCAACAGATGCAGGCTACAGGGTGTGACAACAGTCTATCAACATAAATTCATGTGGCCCAGATTAGAGGGTAGAAAGGAAGAAATGCTCCCATGTCAATAAAGTTGATGTAGTTAAGTGGATGGCTTCCTAAAATAACAACACAGATGACTGTAGATTGGCTGCTATAGAGTTGCCACTGAGAAAATGGAAAATTGTATACTCACCTTTCCGTTATTTTCCTATCCTGGTGCATTTTCATGGCGGCATACAATGGGTTGTGACTTCGCCCCCACAACCTGATAGGACTGGTTAACTATAAATCAAAGACAGACCCAGTTTACAGCACTCTCGATAACTCTCACCATTTGGGTGGGCATTTGTATGCTGCCATGAAGATGCACCAGGAAAGGAAAATTACGGAAAGGTGATTATACAATTTTCAGTTTTCCTGGTGCATCATGGCAGCATACAACGGGAACTAACTCATTATACAGGAGGGGCAAGAAAATTTTTGTAATCAGTAGCGTAAGTATGCACCATGAATTTTCAAAATTTTACTGCCGTGAGCCGAGTTCACCCATTAACCGCTTCAGCCCCAGAAGATTTGACCCCCTTCCTGACCAGAGCAGTTTTTGCGATTCGTCATTGCCTCCTTTTAACTGACAATTGCACGGTCGTGCGACGTTGCACCCAAAGAACTGGTGTCCTTTTTTTCCCCACAAATCTTGTGAAGAGTAGGCTCTTTTTTTTTTCTTTTTTTTTTTATAAATGTGGAACGCTTCACAGATTTTCATGCCATCCTTGTGAAGGAGCCATGCTAATCTTCTCTGTATCGTTCCAATTTTAGTATATGTGCTGCCGAAGCAAGCACTGAGTAGGTTCTTTTAATTGTCTTAACAATCTAAGAGGTGACTGAATGTGTTGATGTTGACTGATCTTCCCTTAAGCCACGCTGGAAACAAGTACATATTTCAGCTTTCCTGAATAAAAAGGTAGCTGCCAAGCAGGTCACCAGGGTTTGCTCAACATCCAGGGGCTATGATTCTCTCATTCAACCAAGAAAGAGTGTAAATTGACTTCCTGGTTAAATTGGAAAGAGAAAGACACCCCATGGATAAAAGCAGTCTGGAGCTTTAAGACTATTCTGTCCAGGTAGAACAATAACTGAAGCTACTTGAGTACAAAGCCTGTACTTCTAACACACTTTTTCAAAGAGGTTGTAGCAGGAATACTGTCTTCGGGGTTAGATTGCAGAGTGTAGCCAATTCTGTAGGATAGAAATGAGGCCTTGATAGAAATGAGTTCCATAAGCAAGTTGCACATAGTGAACAATGGTTTCCTGGGAGGTAACTTCCTGGGAGGTAACTTCATGCAAGCCTTTTAAGAATTGCATCACTAAAGGGTTAAGGACTCCTTAAACCCGTGTAAGTGCAGACAAGGCTGAACTTTGAACTTTAAAACATATTTGAACCTAGACCCCTGTTCACCCCCAGTTGTAAGAACTGTAGAACATTGCCTGGTTTAGGTGATATAGGACTCCAGGCTTTTGCTGTGTGAGATCTGCAGAATTTTCTCATATTCTTTGGTAAGTCTTATTCATGAAGACCTCTCTGGTTTGACACAAGGTAGCCTCCGCCTCACAACTTCCTCCTGTATGCTGGACCTTTTTGAATTTTCTGTTTTCATAAGATGATATTCGCCCTGACCTGCTAGTGGTCACCCTTGAGATGGCTGTATCCTGTCTACTCCCAAATAGATTGGATCCTGTCAGGGCTGGGCTCAGCCCTTCCTTCTCTGAGCTGGCCGCTCGGCTGTCGGCTAATTGCCAGCTCTTATCTCTCCACAGTTACTCAGTTGTTGATATCCTGCTCATCAGTCCTGCCTACTTAGGCCGTCCAGTCCAGAGGAGCTCTGTCTTCGCCTTGGTCAACATCACAGAAAAAATCTCCTGCGATTCTGTTCAAGACTTGCTTTGCTGACATGACTTCTGGCTCCAGATCCTGCTTGCTGTTCCATTACATTGATCCCTGACTTTTGGCTTGGCTGACGATCCGTTCTGGTTAATGAACTTTGGCTATGTTTTGACTACGTTTGTTCTTTCTAATTGTATTATTAAACAAGTGTGATTTAACTGTACTTCTGTCTCGGTCTGATTTCATGGTTTCTGATAAATCCATTGTCTGATATCTTGCACCATATATTTTTTTTAACCCGCAGGGCTGAAATTTTCTGTAAAATGCAAAGTGACATGACTATCTGGGCGGCACAGTGGTGTAGTGGTTAGCACTCTCACCTAGCAGTAAGAAGGGTCACTGGTTCAAATCCCATACCATGACACTACCTGCCTGGCATTTGCATGTTCTCCCTGTGCCTGCATGGGTTTCCTCCGGGTACTCCGGTTTCCTCCCACACTCCAAAGACATGCAGGTAGGTTAATTGGCTTCTGTCCAAAATTGGCTCTAGTATATGAATGGGGACCTTAGATTGTGGGCTCCTTGAGGGTAGGGACCAATGTGAGTGTGCAATGTACAGGCATAGGGGTAGACACTCACTCAGGTTGGACTGGTGTCTTTATTCAACCTTACTAACTATGAAACTATGAAACTATCTGGAGGTGCTCTGTACATAGAATACATTTTTGATAAGATACTCCCAATAGGAAATCACGGCTAAAAGGATGCAGGACCTGCCCCTTTCCTCAGAGTCCTGCAGGTGCAGCAGCTGGTTGATAATTATGAACCATTCCCATTATCACATGGGCTGGTTATTGCTGTTCTGCCGGCACCTGCAGGTTCTTCGGTATGTAGGAGCACTTCAGCTCTAGATCAAATTTTCGGACTAGAGCCTCCTTGAATGTGACAGCAAGGTGACATAAGGTGACAGGTCTTGCAAGCTACATTAAAGATGCATCACCCATCGGAGGAGACTGCTGCAGGTTGACCTTTAGCTTTTTCAGGGTATACAGTTTTGACAGCCTGTTTCTATGGACTGTTTATATGGGCATTTTTCTCAATTCTTCCTGGATTAACGCCTCCTTAGTACTTTATAACCTTGTGGAGAGTTTCATCCACTTCACCCCAGGCAATTGCTCCCTTAGCTGCCCTTGCAAAAAGGCTTTATTGGGCAATCTTCAAAGCTTGCGGCCCCTTTAACACTTCCTTCCCATGGCAAGCTTTCCAATTTGGACACCAACTACTGGCTCTGGTTGGAAGTGCTAGGCAATTCAGCCACTGACTGGGGAGTACAGGCTTCATGAATCAACTCCTTGGCCGATTATTTAATTGAGACATCCAGACATCCCCTTCTTTGTTCCAAGTGGACTTGGCATGCTACCTTGTCAAGCAATGACTTTCCACCACAAATGCAGCAACCATTAGGGCTGGTACACTGTGGTGTTTGTAAACGGGGAGCAATAATAATGAGAGGTGAGATGTTGACATTGATCAATGTTCCTTGGATGTCTGCGCTTGAATGGTGACTGTTCTGGCTTTTAGCAGGCTCCCTCCATCTTGAGGAACTTGAAGGGCTGTATAAAGCTTGTTCCAGGCAATTTTGACACACTAGCTTGGCAGGCAAAGACTTTCCACCACAAATGTAGTGACTATTAGAGCTGGTAACTTGTGATGTTGGTAAACAGGGAGCAATGATAGCAAGGGGTGAGATGATCAACTTAATCAACGTTGCCTGGATGTCTGCTCTTAGATGATGACTTGTCTTGACCTTCATAAGGCTCTTTCCATCTTGTGGTCCTTACAGGACTATAGATATTGGCTCTCTTTTTCGCAATCTTCGCTACTTACCTAATCCCTCTACCTTAAAAGCAATGGGTGGTCTGGACAGCATTCCCCATAGAAATAGAGCAAAGCAGTCGACTGAAATGAAAAACAGCATAAGGCTAAGTCTCCACTACTGCAACCTAAAAGTCGGACAATTTTGTGTCAAATTTGATGCAACTTGAAGCAATGCCTGTGTATTCTTGAGGTCTATGGACACAGATATGAATGGTATTTATTGGAAATCATGGGGTATGACTTGTCATGCGACTTTGCAGTTACCAGTCACACTAGTGGAAACTGTGCCCAACAGTGATCCCAGAGCAAACATCGAGAAGGAGACAGGAAGAGCCAAGGTAAATGCCATAAAGAGCACAATGATCCTAGAGGAACACTGAGAAGGGGATAGGAAAAGTCCAGGTGAATGCCATAAAAAGGGAAAATATACCTGCAAACAATGACCACATAAGCATCCAGCATGCATGAGTAGAGAGCACCGCCATTTGTTGCCCAAAAATGCCATAAAACCATTTAAAACTCACATTTGCCATTAGTGATGATTAGGGATGAGCTTCGTGTTCGAGTCGAACATATGTTCGACTCAAACATCGGCTGTTCGCCCGTTCGGCGAATTCCGACCGTTATGGGCCGTTCGCACCAAATTCGTGTGGCGCTCACGGCCCACAATGCACTGCGATGGCGCAGTGCATTGCTGGCTCATGATTGGCCAAGCATGCACTGTGACCCCGCATGCTTGGCCAATCACAGCGCCGGCAGCAAGGAGAGCCATAATTGGCCACAGGCAGGATGCCTGTGGCCAATCATAGCTCAGGCTGTGTAGTACACGCCCCACACTATATAAGGCCGCCAGCGCGGCGGCCTTGTATAGTGTGTTGGTGTTTGAAGCAGTTAGTGGGTGTTCTGTGTACCTTCAACACAGTATACACCGATCGTTATCGGCTGATTTTTCGTTCTTGCTCTTCTGTAGTGGTTGTTGTCTGCGTGCCCTGACCGCAGTATACACCGATATATTCACCTATATAGCTAGCGATATATCTATCTTTTAAAATAGAGCTTGCAGTCAGTGTTAGGAGCTTGTGCGAGCAGTCTGCGTGCTGTCTGCGTGCTCTGAACCCAGTATACACCGCTATATCCACCTATATAGCAAACTATCTTGCTCATTTTAAATAGAGCTTGCAGTCAGCGGTAGGAGCTTGTGCGTGCTGTCTGCATGCTCTGAACCCAGTATACACCGCTATATCCACCTATATAGCAAACAATCTTGCTCGTTTTAAATAGAGCTTGCAGTCAGCGGTAGGAGCTTGTGCGTACTGTCTGCGTGCTCTGAACCCAGTATACACCGCTATATCCACCTATATAGCAAACTATCTTGCTCGTTTTAAATAGAGCTTCCAGTCAGCGGTAGGAGCTTGTGCGTGCTGTCTGCGTGCTCTGAACCCAGTATACACCGCTATATCCACCTATATAGCAAACAATCTTGCTCATTTTAAATAGAGCTTGCAGTCAGCGGTAGGAGCTTGTGCGTGCTGTCTGCGTGCTCTGAACCAAGTATACACCGCTATATCCACCTATATAGCAAACTATCTTGCTCGTTTTAAATAGAGCTTGCAGTCAGCGGTAGGAGCTTGTGCGTGCTGTCTGCATGCTCTGAACCCAGTATACACCGCTATATCCACCTATATAGCAAACTATCTTGCTCGTTTTAAATAGAGCTTGCAGTCAGCGGTAGGAGCTTGTGCGTGCTGTCTGCGTGCTCTGAACCCAGTATACACCGCTATATCCACCTACATAGCTCTTCTCTATTTGAGCCATCTGCCATCTGCAGGAGTTAGTGGAAGTTGTGTGTGCCTTCAGCACAATATACACTACCCAATTGCTGTTTTACCCAACTCCCTTCAGGCCATTACCATCTCTGAAAGGCCAGCAAGGAGAGGCAGACAGGCGCGAGCCGATAAAAGAGGGCAAGCAGGCTCTGTGTCTAGAGACAACAGTGCTGGTCGTGGACGCGGTGCATCGTCATCATCAGCACGTGGCCATGGGACACGCTTGTCCTTCTTTTTGGCAGCTGGACACGTTGAGCCGCAACATGCCAACGACTTGGTAGAGTGGATGACCAAGCCCTCTTCATCCTCCTCATCCTCTCTCACCCAGTCTCAGGGTAGTCGCAAAGCAGCTGCCAACACATCGTCTTCCCTCCTCTCAATGTCATCATCAGTGACTCCTTCCCTAGACCCACTACGTCCTCCTGAGGAGCCCTCCTGAACTCTTTGAGCACAGTGTTGGGTACATGCTCCAGAAGGATGCCCAGTGTTTTGTAGGCTCTGATGATGATACTCAGCTAGAGGAAGGCAGTAGCATGAATGCAGAGAGAGGGGATGCTCAAGAAGGACAGCAATCTGGCAGTCCTGTTCCACAAGCTGCAGCATACTGCCAGGTTTGCTACAGCGATGAAGAGGGAGGGGATGATGAGGGCTCTGACTCCACGTGGGTGCCTGGTAGGAGAGAGGAGGAGGAGGAGGAGGAGGAGGAGGCAGATGTCCAACAAGGCAGGATGCCCTCCGGGGGCCAGCTTAGGGGCAGCACACTGACTGAATCACACCGCAGAGCTCCGCCTGTGCAGGGCGCTGCCTCTGCGCATTATTCTAAAAGTTCTTTGGTGTGGGCCTTTTTTGAGATGAGTGCATCAGATCGCACTGCTGCTATTTCCAACTTATGTCTCAAGTGCATCTCGCGTGGCCAAAACATCAGCCGCTTGTGTACCACATGCTTGACCAGACATATGTTGACCTGCCATGCAGCTCGTTGGCAAGCATACCTCAAAGACCCACACCAAAGAACAAAGCGGACCTCTCCTTGCTCCTCATCAGCTGGCATCTCCAACCCCACTAGACCTTCAGTCCTCTCTGAAACCTGCTCTGAGAGGAATGAAGGTGTAGAATTAGGTGTGTCACAGCCAAGTGCTTCTGGGCACTCTGCTAGCAGTACACCCAAGTCCGATTATAGCAGGCAAATGTCCCTGCCCCAGCTGCTGGACCGGCGAAAGAAGTTCACTCCCAGCCATCCACATGCCCAGCGGTTGAATGCTAGCTTGGCTAAATTGCTAGCACTTCAACTGCTGCCTTTTCAGTTGGTAGACTCGGCCCCCTTCCGTGAGTTTGTACAATGTGCGGTTCCTCAGTGGCAGGTCCCCAAACGCCACTTTTTCTCACGGAAGGCGATTCCGGCTCTCTACCGGCATGTGGAAGGCAATGTCCTTGCCTCGCTGGACAGGGCGGTCAGCGGTAAGGTGCATATTACCGCTGACTCATGGTCCAGCAGGCATGGACAGGGACGTTACCTGTCTTTCACGGCCCATTGGGTCACTCTTCTGGCAGCTGGGAAGGATGCAGGACAAGGTGCAGTAGTGTTGGAGGCTGTTCCACCACCACGCCTCCAAAATGCTACTATTGGTTGTGACACACCTCTCTCCTCCACCCCCTCCTCTTCTTCTTCCTCCATGGCCTCTTCGAGTGCTCTTTCCTCAGAACCAGCGGTGCTCCGTAGGCGTTCTAAGGGCTACGCAAGTACGCAGGAAAAACGAAGCCATGCCGTGCTTGCGCTGGTTTGTTTGGGGGACAGGAGCAACACTGGGGCGAATGTTTTGTCAGCTCTGCAGGGGCAGGCCGAGAGGTGGTTGACGCCACACCAGCTTAAGCCAGAATAGTGGTTTGCGACAATGGCACCAACCTCCTCTCCGCCCTCCGACAGGGACAGCTGACCCATGTGCTCTGTGTAGCTCACGTCCTTAACCTGGTGGTGCAGCGGTTCTTGGGCAGGTACCCGGGCTTACAGGATGTCCTGAAGCAGGCCAGGAAAGTCTGTGTGCTTTTCCGCCGATTATTTAATGTCTGTGCTCGGCTGGCTGAGCTACAAGAGGAGTTGAACCTGCCCAAGAACCGCCTTATATATGACATGCCCACCAGGTGAAACTCAATGTTGGCCATGCTGCAGCGGCTGCACACACAGCAGAGGGCCATCAATGACTACCTGTGCGACTATGGCACCAGGACAGGGTCAGGGGAGCTCGGTTTTTTCTCACCACGCCAGTGGGGCATGATCAGGGATGCATGCACTGTCCTGTCACCATTTGAGGAGGCCACAAGGATGGTGAGCAGTGACAGTGCATGCATCAGTGACACTGTACCTCTTGTCCACCTCTTGGAGCATACGCTGCGTGGAATAATAGATAGGGCACTTGAGGCAGAACAGAGGCAGGAAGAGGAGGACTTCCTTGCCTCTCAAGGCCCCCTTTATCCAGACAGTGTTCCTGCTGTGCCACCCATCACACAGGAAGAGGATGAGGAGGAGGAGGATGATTGTGTCAGCATGGAGGTGGAGGCTGGCACTCAGCATCAGCAGCAGCAGCAGTCTTGTAGGGATGATTTACAGTCCCAAGAAACCCGTGGACTTGTACATGGCTGGGAGGAGGTAGCTGCGGATCATGTTGTCCTTAGTGACCCAGAGGACTCCGGACCGAATGCCTCAGCTAACCTACGCTGCATGGCCTCCCTGATCCTGCAAAGCCTGCGGAAGGATCCTCGTATTCTTCGGATCAAGGAGAGGGACCATTACTGGCTGGCCACTCTCCTCGATCCACGGTACAAGGGTAAGGTTGCCGACCTTATCTTGCCATCGCAGAGGGAGCAGAGGATGAGACATCTCCGGGAGGCCTTGCAGAAAGGTCTGTGCAACGTGTTCCCAGAGACTGGGAGGTTACAAACTCCTGGTCCTGGACAACGTGTTGCTGAGGCATCGGTCAGAAGGAGCGGTGGAGAAGGTGGCCGTCTGACCGATGCTTTCAGACAATTTTTTAGTCCGCAGCCCCAAGGTATGATCGGTTCCAGCAACGATCGCCAGCGTCTGATTTACATGGTGCAGAAATACCTAGGGGCAAGGTCAGACTTGGACACCTTTCCCACCAAAAATCCTCTGGCTTACTGGGTCTTGAGGATGGATCACTGGCCAGAGCTTGCACAGTATGCAATTGAGCTACTGGCCTGTCCTGCATCCAGCGTTCTTTCGGAACGCACCTTCAGTGCTGCTGGTGGCTTTGTTACCGATCACAGGGTGCGCCTGTCCACCGAATCAGTTGATCGACTGACCTTCATCAAGATGAATCAGTCTTGGATCACCCACAGCTACCAAGCACCTGAAGCTGATGTAACCGAAATTTTTTTATTTAAATATCACATCCCTTCAAGACTGCCTATGCTGATGCTGAGTGATTGTCCTGTTATGTTGATTGTCTATCCTCTTCCTCCGCTGATATGTTGGAAGAACATTTCTGGTTCTGGGTGATGCCATCAGCCCAATTTTTCTGCCCCTGCCGTTTAATTACAATTTTTGATGCAATGCTTTGCAGCAGGGCTAATTCCTGCACTACAACTAGAGTATATGGGAGAGGTTGCAGTGTGGTGGCAACAGCACCAGTGCCTAAGGCCCAATTTTTCTGCCCCTGATTAACAGGGGCGTTTAATCATAATTTTTGATGCAATGCTTTGCAGCAGGGCTAATTCCTGCACTAAAACTAGAGTATATGGGAGAGGTTGCAGTGTCGTGGCACCAGCACCAGTGCCTAAGGCCCAATTTTTCTGCCCCTGTTTAACAGGGACATGTACTTACAATTCTTGATATAATATTTCATAGGAGGGCCCGTTCCTGTGCCCACCCAGAGTAACTGTGAGGACTTATAGTGTTGTGGCACCAGCACCACAACCACCAAAGGTCAATTTTTCTACCACTGTTCAACAATGGCCTGTAATTACAATTCTTGATATAATCGTTCACAGCAGGGCGCTCCAGCGCCCACCAAGAGTCACTTTGAGGGCTTACAATGTTGTGGCAAAACCAACACCTTGTTCCGCCACTTCTGCAGAGCATATAGGGCAGGCCCCTACTTTCAAACATCCAACTTACAAACATCTCCTACTTGCAAACGGAAGGAGACAACAGCAAGTGAGATGAAAAAAGATGTACGACAAAACAAATTATACAGGGGTGATAACCCTTCCCTATGTTTTACAAAAAGCTTAAAAATTGTTTTTTTGACAGGAGCTACACTTTAAAAATGTACCAGTTGAAAATTACAAACAGATTCAACTTAACACAACAAACCTACACAGTCCCTGTCTTGTTTGCACCGCCTGTATACTGATGTTCTGAGTATATAGGGCCCGGGGGCCACTCGCATTTCCTTTTTTTAATATGGGTACGGGGTTCCCCTTAATATGCGTACAAGACCCAAAGGGGCTGGTAATGGGCAGGGAGGGCTACCCATGCCATTTTTTCTCAATGATTTTTAACCATATTGCAGGAACCAGATATAACATTAAAACCGCAAGCAGTTTTAAATGATGTTATTTCCGTTAAATGTCATTTTGTGCAGAGACTGTTCTAAACACGGGAAACACGTGGCACTTCACAGGCATACTACAGACACCCCCCAGGCACGATATTTAAAGGAATATTTCATTTTTATTTTCACTTTAATCGTCATTAAAATCAGTGCTCCCGCCAAAACGGCCATTTTTAAAAACATTTTAGGCATTGACCCATGTCCCCTGGGGCAGGAGCCAGGTCCCCAAACCCTTTTTAGGACAGCATCTTGCATATTAGCCGTTAAAATTAGAACTTTTAATTTCGAACGTTCGAGTCCCATAGACTTCAATGGGGTTCTAAAGTTCGTACGAATTTGGGGTCCATTCGAAAGTTCTGGTGCGAACCGAACCGGGGGGGTGTTCGGCTCATCTCTAGTGATGATATCAGTGCCTGAGCATACTCAAATCGCCATCCTGGAAAAGCTCTTGTCAGGAAACTGGTCACAGAGACCGTATCACTTCCTGCCTCTCATGCTCAGAGTGTACTTGTACTGCTGCCACCATCTTGGAAATTGCAAACACCCATAACACAGAAAAAAAAGTAAAAAGCATGTGGAAAAAAAAGGGAAATGCTATCACTTATGTCAAAGCTTGTTTAAAGCATTCTTGAGAACCATGCACCACCAGAATGGGGCTCCAACCATATATCTCATTTAGATACTGTACAGGAAGGACCTCCACCAAGGTGAGGAAAAAAAGGAGAATGCTGTCAGCTGGGTCTGTCTTTGATTTATAGTTAACCAGTCCTATCAGGTTGTGGGGGTGAAGTCACAACCCATTGTATGCTGCCATGATGCACCAGGAAAAAGGCTGTACCATGAACAGGCAGAATCTCCAGGTAACTACTATGTAGTAATCTATTTGTTAACAAAGCCCTGAGCACAATTAGTTAAGGAAAGTTGGGAGTCAATAAGGAAAAAATATATTTTTGAGCTTACTGACACTAAAGTGTGTGATGACAGGCTGTTGGTGGAAAATCCGACCGTTTGTATGCTCCATCAGACAATTGTTGAATTTTCTGCAGACAAATGTTGGATGGCAGGCTTTAAAATTTTCCGCGGACAAATATATTTTGATTTTCCGAGCACATGTACACAATTCCGTCAAACAAAAGTCCAAAGTACAAACACGGATGCTCGGAAGCAAGGACAAGCCAGAAGCGGTCAGCTTTGTAAAACTAGTGTTCGTAATGGAGAATTCACATTCGTGACATGGCAAATTATGAAATCTAGAAATGCAGCACACATTCTCTTCTTCTTTACTTTGCTGGTGATACTGACGGAGTTCTGCCAAACATATTTAAAAAGGCTTTTTTTTCTAGTGATATCAAGAAGAATTTTTTTTTTTTTGGGGTCAAGTTACCTCAACACCATTATCCCATATTTTTGAAGATCAAAGATACAACTATGTTGGTTTCCCTTGTTAATTTTACATTGCATTTTTTTAAATGTACCTGCCTACTCCCAAACTCCCATCCTGCCAACTCTCATTTTAAGTAAAATGTATTTTTCAAATATTTTTTTTATTTAATAGGGATCTAAAGAAGGTCCTATAAAAATCAAGAGGAAGGCAGTGATGGAGAAACTGTTGGAATTGGTGAAGCCTTTGTACCCCAGGGCAGACACCAATTATGTGAAGAGCAAAACTGGGAACCTGAGGAGTACATTTAAAGGGAACACCAGAATGTCCTGGACTCCAAGAGATCGGAAGAAGCAGCAGTTCCCAGGCTGTGGTATTACCACAGCCTGGGGTATTTGACAGACCATCTGGGCATCTGGGAACCCAGGCCATTGCTGTCAATGCTCCCTTCCACATTGGCGGAGGCCATTTTTATTCTTGTTCATTTTTCCAAAAATAAACTAAAATGAATTAGACATGTTATCTGCATCAAAATCCAAATTCAATAACTTAAACAAAAGTGCATTCTCTGCATACAAAAATAGCTAAAGTATAACATCTAAAAACAATAAACACCCTTAATAACCAGACCAATTTTCAGCTTTCGGTGCTCTCACAATTTGAATGACAATTATTCAGTCATGGAACACTGTACCCATATGAAATTTTTGTCCTTTTTTTCACACAAATAAAGCTTTCTTTTGGTGGTATTTAATCACTGCTGGGTCTTTTATTTTTGCTATAAAAGAGAAAAGACCGAAAATTCTGTAAAAAAATGATTTTTTCTTCGTTCCTGTTATAAAATTTAGCAGATTAGTCATTTTTCTTCATACATTTTGGCCACAATTTATACTACTACATATCTTTGGTAAAAATAAGTACACATTGGTGGATATTATTTGGTCTTTGCGAAAGTTATAGAGTCCACAAGCTATGGTGCCAATAACTGAAAATTGATCACACCTGAAGTACTGACGGCCTATTTCAATTCTTGAGACCCTAACATGCCATAAAAGTACAAATATCCCCCAAATGACCCCTTTTTGGAAAGAAAACATTCCAATGTATTTAGTAAGAGGCATGATGAGTTTTTTGAAGTTATCATTTTTTCCCACAATTCTTTGCAAAATCAAGATTTTTTTTACTTTTTTTTTCACAAAATTGTCATATTATCAGGTTATTTCTCACACACACAGCATATGCATACCACAAATTACACCCCAAAACACATTCTGCTATTACTCCCGAGTATGGCAATACCACATGTGTGAGACTTTTACACAGCGTGGCCACATACAGTGGCCCAACATGCAGGGAGCGCCATCAGGCGTTCTGGAGCACCCAGGACAATTCTGACATTTCTCTCCTACATGTAAAAATCATCATTTATTTGCTAGAAAATTACATAGAACCCCAAAACATTATATATTTTTTTTAGCAAACACCCTGGAGAATACAATGGTGGTCTCGCACGGTATTTGTGCAGTCATTTTTCGAATGCTTTTTTTTGGAAAAAAAAACAGTTTTGTGCGTATGCGTTCGCTTCTGCATGCAAACACATGGGGACAGGGGCGCTTAAATTTTTTTTTTTTTATTGTTCATTTTACTTTATTTATTTTAGTTTGACATTTTTTTCCCCAAAAATACATTTTTTGATCACTTTTATTCCTATTACAAGGAATGTATATAAGACCCCACATCTCACCTCTAAGCTGGGAGGCCTAAAATAAAAAAAATTTAAAATAAAGATTCTGGCTTTGATTGTATTGGCAAGTCGGTAGAAGCGCCGGAGGGCGGCGGGAGGGGGGGTCTATGGCTGGGTATTGCAGGGTATCACCGAGCATGGCTGGGTATCTCCGGGTATTGCAATTTATGGCAGAGTATTGGCAGTGTATTGCAGAGTATTGGCTGGAATTGTACTGCAGAGTATTGGCTGGTATTGCAGAGTATTGGCTGGTATTGCAGAGTATTAGCGGGTATTGCAGAGTATTGGCAGGGTATTGCAGAGTAGTGGCAGGGTATTGCAGAGTATTGGCAGGGTATTGCATAGTATCGGCAGAGTATTGGCAGGGTGTTGCAGAGTATTGGTGGGTATTGCAGAGTATTGGCAGGGTATTGCAGAGTATTGGCGGGTATTGCAGAGTATTGGCAGGGTGTTGCAGAGTATTGGCAGGGTGTTGGAGAGTAGTGGCATGGTATTTCAGAGTATTGGCAGGGTATTGCAGAGTATTGGCAGGGTATTGCAGAGCAGTGGCAGGATATTGCAGAGAATTGGCAGGGAATTGAGGGGTTAACTTTCGGTGAGCAGCGATGTGGGCACTGCAGATGCAGCCCACAGCGCTGCTCACACCGATCTCTTCCCCCTCCGCTGTACCGATCGGTACAGAGAGGGGAGGGAGGAACCGGCGTCATGTTATGACGCCGGTTCCTCCCTCCCCTCTGTTTACCCGTCATTTGACAGAGCGATCACGTGGTAAACAGCTGCGATGAGCAGCTATTCACCATGATCCGTGATGCGCCGGGTTCTGTGGACCCGGTCGGTCGCGAATGCTCTCGAGTGCACGCCCCAGGGGGAGTGCGAGAGCGGAATTCTGGGAGGATGTCATATGACGGCCTCCCAGAGTTAAACAACCACCCTGTAGCCGTCATTCGGCTATGGGCCGGTTCTTAAGTGGTTAAAAACAGAAAAAACAAACAAAAAAATAATAATTGCGTGGCTGAAAATCCCCAGCCCAGCAGGCTTGTTGGGGGTCTTGGAGCTGGAACTGCCAATGTCTGCCATGCTGCTGTGGTGGGTGGAGCTGCTGTGGTGGCTGTGGAGGTGGGGCATCCAAATCTGAGATATGGATTTTTAAGGAAATTTGTCCCCACCCCCTTGATGAGGAGCTGCAGAATTAATTCCTCGCACATCCTCCTTTGGTCCACATCCATATCTCTTAACTTGTTAGCTTTTTTTAAAGGGGAAAGCTTAAATGGAGATACCGGGTAGTCTCTCACACCAACCCCATACGTAGTTCCATTCAGCCATATAATAAATTGGACTATACCGGTACTTGGTATTGGACAAACACTAATGAAATTTAAAATCAATATAATTTTAATAAAGGTATAAAACAAAACAACAATAGAATATCACTTAAGAAGTACAATAATATGCACATCACAGTTAGAGTATTCCTGACGGATTCTCCACAGGAAGCATTCAACCATAGAAGGTGCACAAATTTTTTTTTCCTCGACTAGTTTCGCGGGAACAGGCCCGCTTCTTCAGGAGGATATCTATGTAAAAATATCATAAACATTAGATAATACATACATAAAGGAACACATGAGCAATTTAGTTGTCATAAAGTTATTCATTTCACATAGATAAATTCCTTATGTATTTAGAAAGGAGATCAGCTCACCCCACTTCAAGGAACAGGCTGCAGGTAGGGAGATCCATAAAGTCCCCCCACGGTGAACATGGGGGATTGGTAAAAGCCGGCTCTGGATAAATAAGGTTATAATAAATTACCAAATTAAATAAAGGGTATACCTTTAATTAGAAAAGAAGGGGAAGCCTCGTGGTGGGTCTACCTTTATTTAATTTGGTAATTAACCATGAGGCTTCCCCTTCTTTTCTAATTAAAGGTATACCCGATCCTCCTGATCCCGCTCCTCCTGATGGACATTCCTGAACGTCATATCAGGAGTAGACGGCTCCCACCTGGCCGTATATGTGCATTGGCCAGGTGGGAAGTGGTTAAGTGATATTCTATTATTGTTTTGTTTTATACCTTTATTAAAATTATATTGATTTTAAATTTCATTAGTGTTTGTCCATTACCAAGTACCGGTATAGTCCAATTTATTATATGGCTGAATGGAACTACGTATGGGGTTGGTGTGAGCGACTACCCGGTATCTCCATTTAAGCTTTCTCTTTTAAAATTACAACTTCTGGATGATGGTACTTTATATGGTATTATAACGATATAGACCAGAGGCTATATGATATTATAACGATATAGACCAGAGGCGATACTCATAGTGTGTTAACTTGTTAGGTGTCAGACAGCCAAATGCCCCAACTGCATCTGTTAAATGCATTTGTTATGGCCTATTTTGATGTAACATAAGTTCATTGGATTGTTGTCTAGATGTGTCCTTAACTAATGAAATGTCAACTTTATTCAGTGTTAGTAGAGGACACTCAGCAGCTGTTGCACAACTAGATGCAGGACCTTTGTTATGGTGTCCCACACAGGTGCTCCAGTGGATACTAGAGGTATCTCCATCTGTGAAACTTGCACAAAACAGATACATATTCCTGCTTTGGAAAGGGAAAAAACAAGTATTCAGCTTGGATCTCTGTCAAAATAGACAAATGAAAGACACTTCAAAACAGTGTTTCATATTACTATTTCTAGTCTAACATATCTTTCTGCTAAGTATACCTTTTTTTGGATTCACATAGGGGAGAAAAGAAGAGGAACATCTGAGCTGTGTGTTAACACCAGTAACCCAGCACCTCCTGAAGATACAGAAAGTCAACTCACCAGACACCCTGAAGAAGATGTTGATGCTGATGTGCAGGAAGTACTGTGTGAAGTTCTTGAAACTGTTTCAACCACAAGTCAGTGTCTGAGACCACAGCTACAAGTAATAGATGGATGCCTGCATATTTCTAATACATGGCGTGTTTTATATTTTTTAGGTGATGTTGATGTTGTGGAAGACAAAACTCACTTCAGCAGTGCACAAATACTTACCAGTGAGCTATTGGTTTGCAATAGGGAATTGGAGAAAATAAAAGAAAACATGCATGATCTCCAAAACAGAGTTATCAACATAATCAATATTTTAGCTAAAATTGAAAAAGCAAACATGTTTTTTTTTGTTCCGTTATACATGTGCTTGTACAGTTTGAAATTGACTAACCTTTGCACATTTTTGTAATAGTTGCAACTGTTATATTTGAATATACGATTTCACTTTAGCAAAAGATTGACATACAAACCTGCAACTCCATGACTTGATCTTTTTTGTTGCCTGAATGTTAAACAGGATCAAACCAATGCGTTTCAGCACTTGCAGCCTTCCTCAAAAGAGTAATTAGGCTTTAGATGAAACACATCAGCTTGTTTCCTATTTACATGTTTTGTGAGAAATAGAGGAATTGTTGAGTTGCCAGCTCCTATTTTAACTTTGCCCATTTCTCAGGGTGGTTTGCTCCTCCAGCTACAGCACCAAATTGTGCACAGCACATTGTTGAATATGGTGGGGTAGCTTGTCCAAAAGTATTGTCATGTACAAAAAGCTTGAAGGTGTGCTTTCAAACATTGTACAAATATCCTTGTTTTGTATTTTACTATTTCACCACAAAACTTGAATACCTTCACTAGTTTTAGTTACACGTTTACCTATAATTTTCTCGTTTTTGAAGAAACTTTTATAAGAAATGTGGCTGTTAGCCAAGTTACATCTAAAAAAGTAGGAAGCAACTTTGTGTCTGTCCTTGCTTTTTAGGAATGCTGTATTTTGTTTGCAGTAAAGTACAAATATGTACTTTGTTAATTTAGGATGCAAATTGGATTAGGCAACAAAGCCTTATGTGGCAAGTGCAAAAATCAATGTAAGCCCTGGTTCACATTGATGCTACTTGGAAATCATGAAACTTTAAGTGAAGTTCTAAGTGGCAAAGTCAGCGTGATTTCAGGTGCTACTTGATAGACATTTGTGTGGCTTCATGCCCAGATGTATATTGAAGTCGCATCTGAAATCAGCAAAAGTAGTACGGGAACTACTTTTGCAAATTGGTGCGGTGCCGCTAATTCTGTGTCGCCCTGATAGGAACAGTGCCATTGCCTCCAATAGGCTGCAACTTGTCATGCAATTTTATCTCTCAAATTGCATGACATCGCTCCAATGTGAACCTAGGCTTAAGTGTCCGAGGTCTGTGTTTCTCCACTCCACTTCTCTAGGTGCACCACCAGGTCCTGTTTTCTGTATTTTCCTCAGTATAAAAAGACGGTGTAAATTACTAACTTTGAAAATGACACCATCACCTGTGACAAAATAAAAAAATATAGAAAACATGACCTGGGAATGCATCTGGAGAAGGAGAGTTGGGAAACACTGCCCTAAGTAATGTTAATTGTAATCTTTATGTGTTTTTAAAAATCATAAAGCCAAAATTTGAA
Source organism: Lithobates pipiens (assembly GCF_037356315.1). NCBI lineage: Eukaryota > Metazoa > Chordata > Amphibia > Anura > Ranidae > Lithobates > Lithobates pipiens. The sequence continues at coordinate 303,593,073 of NW_027507718.1, forward strand.
GATGCACACAAATTGTGCCCAAAGATTCTTATTTCCCTCATGATCTCATGCCTAAAATGTATGTCTTTCCCTACATCTAGTTTGCTAAAGCCCCAAAACACACAGTGTGTCAACATGTGCTATCTCCCATCACGGGGGTATAAATGTAAGCATTTTGGGGGTGCAACCCCTTCCTCATAACTAAAGTAGGTGAGGGGAAGTGGTTGCACCCCAAAAACGCATCCACTCCGTGGTAGGAGATGGCACATGTTAGCGATGGACTTTTTTTGGGGGTGCAACCCCTTCCTCTCACCTACTTTAATTATGAGGAAGGGGTTGCACCCCCAAAACGCATTCATTTATATCCTGTGACGGGAGATAGCACATGTTGACACACTGTGTGTTTTGGGGCTTTAGAAACTAACCTGTTTGTACCTACACACATTTTAGGCAGGAGATCATAGGGGACATTTAACAGCTATGCCTCTACGTGTACCTGGCTTCAAATTTTGGCTTTTAGTGGGGTAATATCACCCCATCTGAGGAAGGTAACATCGACAGAGTCTTTCAATACTGATGTTTCATATGGCCTTCACTTTACCAAAATCAAACGTTGTAATTTCCTGACTTGGGGATGTGTATCTTATGTTTTCAAAATGCCTGTTTAGCCTCAAAAAAGGAAAAATAATGGCAAACATACATATTTAGACACCAAGATGTTGGTTTGTTATAAAACCTTAAAACGCACATGTAAATGTGCTTTAAGTAAAATGTTTTTACTAAACAATGTGTGGCTTATTATTTCAATGCACAATACCAGTATATTTGTTAAATTTGTGTAGTTACAGTGACATTGTGCTCTTATTATGGATCAGCTACAGTTTTCTGCAAAGCCACTGCCCTCTACCCACAAAATAATCCATATATTTTTTTCCTGGCTATCTCGGGTATTTTGGGAGGGCAACCCAATACGGCCAGGTTGGAGAGCCATCATCATGGACACCGACAGACAAGCTGCAGCCCCTTCAGCTGGGCCTGACACTGCAGGGTCCACATCAGTTGCCACTGCTAGCATTCCTCCGTAAAAAATTGTGGCGGATACAACAGCACAATACAACATGGTTGATTTTATGTTGTGCCAGGTTGATAGGTGTTAAAAACAGCCTGAAGCAACTGGAGAGAATACCAAAGGTGTTTTCAACCACCCTTCTGGCACGAGAGAGACTATAATTAAATATTCTCTGCTCTGAGGTGAGGCTCCTCATAGGAAAGGACTTCATAAGATGTTTTCCCAGAGCAAAGGCCTCATCTGCCACAAAAACAAAATTGAGGCACTCAACATTGTCCTGAGCAGGTGGCAAATTTAAGGTGCCATTCTAGAGCCAATGGTAGAAGTCTGCATTATGACATCTCCATCTGAGTTGCGACCGTTCTTCCCAACATCCAAAAAAAGGAACTCATATATTGCAGACACTACAGCTAGCAGGACTAGGCAGCCAACACCCTTGTAGTTAAAGTAATATGAACCTGAGTTGGGTGGTGGGACAATCCTGACATGTTTCCCATCAATAGCATCATCACAGTTGGGAAAATCCCACTGATGCTAGAACTGGCCTGCAACATCCTGTCATTGCTGTAGGTTGGAAGGAAACTGTGGAGTCAAAAAAGAAAGAAGAAATTACTACTTCTGCACATAACATTGCAGGCAGATTTGACACAAATATTCTTGGCCAGCATAAGTATAACATTTAAATGAGTATTTAAAGACAAAAGTGTAAGGTCAACTGATCTGATTCCGCAACCCCTCTGGTGGCCCATTATAAAAATATTATGGTGGGAGGGAGGTAACTGGTAGATGTTTTGTACAGGTAACATTCTCCACTTCCATGAGCGCTGAATGCATAAATAATGTATGATATTTTGGCCAGCCCCTCCTTACTTACACTATTGGCAGCCCAGTGGACAGGTAAGAAATGTCCTAATCTAAAAATATGGATACACACTGTCCAAATTAAAGCACTTTTTGCCATTCATAAATTACCTATCAAGATAATAGGAGACAATAACTTTCTACATTACAATTTGAAAGTAATCAGGCAGGCCCTTGCACTACATGCTTTGGTGAATTCATCCAGAAATATGACCACAAAAGAGGTATAGTGTGTATGGGTTTTGCAAAGTCAGCAGATATTTGTATCAGTTGACTTAGCATTTTAGGGGGGGTTCCAAATAAGTTTATGCCCCCCAAAAAATGGCCTCTTGCACTCTGCCTGAATTTGAGGACAACAATAACATTTGGACATATTTTAGGGGGTGTTTAGGGTAAACACAAAAATGTAGCTGGCAAAGTACATTGCTAATTTACTAGGCTACATGTGTATGGGCCCAGGATAGCATGCTGGGGAGGTTAGTGAAGGAAAATATGTATGCAGGACAAAAAAGGAGCATAAAAAGCTTACAGAATGCATGAGGACAAAGAAGACATTCACAGCACATTACAATAATGGTATTTATGGAATCAAGAAATTAATACAATAGGTTAGCAAACATTAAATACATAGAATGTGATGTTAAAAGCTAAAACTTACCCGAATATAGTCCTTCTGCAGGACTTCAATAATGGCAGAACAGGTCTCTGGAATAATGAGTTCCAGAGCCTAGGGGGGGATCCCAGTCGTAAACTTGGGGTCCTAGAGACTTCTCCCCATCGCCAAGTACCGCAAGGTGGCTATGAGCCTTTGCTCGGGAGTAATGGCAAGCCGCCTGCATGTGTCCTGCTTCTTAATATAGGGGGTCAACAATGCCAAGAGACAGTGAAAGCAAGGGTCCTTCATCCAGCGATAATTCCTAAAGTTATCAGGATTATTCTCCTGGAGCACCCACAGCAAAGGCATATGAGAGAATTGGTCATAATTAAGCAACCAATTCTTAGTCCAAAAACTCCTGCTCCTCCTCTTCCTGAACTGAAACTTCTACTAACAGAAAATTAGCAGAAGGAGCCCAAAGGGTGGTGCATGACAGATGAACTTCTTTCTTTATCTGCTCGTAGTATGTCTAGTAGGTCACCGCGTTCGGGTTTGTTGGCCGACAATTGTGTGCCGTTTTTATGCAAGACAAGTTTGGGGCCAACGTCCTTCAGACAAAAGTCTGCGTTTTTTTCTGTGGAAAACCTGATGGTGTGTACAAAGTTTAAGAATGAGGCATGTTTTACTACAGCATAACAGTATGGAGTTGATTTACAAAACTGGAAGGTGCAAAATCTGGTGCAGCTGTGCATGGTATCCAATCAGCTTCTAAGTTCAGCTTGTTCAATTAAGCTTTGACAATCAGCCCCGTTAACATGATGGCAAAGTGACTTTTCCAAAAGTAGTTCCTGCACTACTTTTGGTGACTTTTCAATAGACATCTGTACATGAACCTACACAGATTTCTTTTAAATCACCCCCAAACTCGCAATGAAATGCGGGTTTGAAATTGTGCACATTCAGCTGAACTTGCACGATTTCAAACCTGCTTCCAATGTGAAGGTAGGCTAAAATCTGGAAGCTGATTGCTTTCTATGCACAGATGCACCATATTTTGTACTCTATGGTTTTATCAAATCAACCCTAGTGGTTTGTTGTTGTTAGCCTCCCTGCCAGTATATTACGTTTTTGGTATTGTTGGGGTCTAAAAGACTCCACTGCCCTTAGCAGAACATACTACTGTCCTTTTTCTTTTATTTGCACACCAGGATGGTGCTCAGAAAAAAAATACATTTATTTAAACCTAATAGGTAAAGTTTCCTAGGGGAAAAACAGTTTTGAACCATTTAAAACCCATTGTGATAAAATCCAAAATCCACTGTAAAGTATTACACCAAAAAGGGGATAAAAGAAGCAGATTGGGCAAATCACTGACAAAGCAGATTTTAAGGCATTCGCTCATCTTTTGCAACAGCTATGTAAGATTTATTGGTTTAGTCCCTGTGGTAAAATTACTTTAGGCAAATAAAAACATAGCAATAAAATTTTAGTTGTTTTGTTTCTGGTGTGTATGCTTCTCGATGAAATCCTGAGCACAGCTGTTGCAGAATGATCAACTCTTCACCTTGAAGCAATGGAGCTTTGAAAGTTCTTTTGCACCTATGGGAGTATTTTTTGTTGCTCTTTTCAGAGTCCAGCGGAATATAGGTCTAAAGTTACTGTAAGCTGATTACAATTCCTTAGCAACCTTAATGCTTACATGTGTTTTTATATTGTTCCCAGGTTGCCTTTTTTTCTTATTGTACATCTGTAAATGCTGTTCTTTGTTCGCAAACATCTTTGTGACCCATTCCTGGAAAGGCCTGAACCTGCGTCTTATGAGAAATTAACACTTGCACACTTGTGTGTTTGTCCTTACTAATGCACTCACAGTCTATCTATCTATCTATCTATCTATCTATCTATCTATCTATCTATCTATCTATCTATCTATCTATCTATCTATCTATCTATCTATCTCTGTGTTTCTTACTCTTTAGCTAGCTCTAAAAATGTATGTATTGATACTAATACAGGCATTTTATTGCAGAACAGACAACTACCTGCTTGCTCACAGCAATCCCCAGAATGTAAGCTGAGCTTCACACGGCCAGTTTAGCTTATAGTGGTCGGTAATTGGGTCGACCACTAAGGATGAGCTCAGGCGCATTCGCAACTCCTCGTGTCATCCAGGAAGTTGACACAGCTCTGTTCTGTACAGCTGCAGATTGGGAAATGCCTCACTACCTGTGATTAGCACTGCACAGTGTCAGCTTCCTGGCGGGTGAGGGCACGTGGAGTTGCAAACATGCCTGAGATCATCCTTAGTGGTCGACTCAATCAATATGTACTGGAGCAACCAGCTCCTGCTCATGTGTAGGAGTGACGTCACCCCATGCTGGCCAATGAAGATGGCCAAAAACCGCCACACAGATGCCAGTGCCGGGGAGGGACCTTTGGAAAGGTGAGTATTGAGCTCCAGAGTTCCACTTTAAGGGTCCACGCACACTGGGCTTAAAAAAAAGGCAGTTCTTTTGGCAGAAAAAAAGTTCATATAGAGCAATTTTGTACAGGCGTTTAGGAGCGTTTAGTTTTTTTTCTGCCTGAAAACTCCTCTCAAAAACGTAAACTAGACAGAGATATTTTCTGCTTCTAAACACTGAGCTTAAAATATGCCTTTAAACATCCTAATGTGCATGGCCATATAGGATAACACTGAGCTGCTTCCACAGGAAAAATGCCAAACTCCTGTAGAAGCCATGTTTTTTAAGCCCAGTGTGCATGGACCTTAAAAGGAACTTTAGCTGGGTATGCAAAAGTAAGCAGGTACATGTCGTGTATTGCCAAAAAAGATAGTTACCAGCATGGGCGTCCGCAGAACTTTTTTCAGGGGGGGCATAATTTTAGAGTCACCCATGCACAGCCCCTTTTCGACAATGTCATTATCACATTATCATGGTCAGAGACTGCAGACGTAGTACAGTCCCCAGGATAAGTAATGGATAATGGCCAACAGGCCCTCTTACCAGGCCCAGCGAAACTACGGCAGTGATCCCTCCGGCTGGATGATCGCTCACTCTGGGTTCCCTGGGGGGCGACTCGGGTCAGTAGTGTAACATGTCTGTACCCTGGCAGTGGCTCAGTCTTTCTCTCTCTAGCGGTGCTGGGCAGTGTGGCTCTCTCTGGTGGCGTTGGGCAGCGTGGCTCTCTCTGGTGGCGCTGGAAAGCATGGCTCTCTGGTGGTGTTGGGAAGTGTAGCTCTCTTTCTGGTGGCGCAGGGCAGTGTAGCTCTCTCTCTGGTGGCACTGGGCAGCGTGGCTCTCTCTCTGGCTTCCGCCCAGCACACTCCTCATTCTTTGTCCTGTAGCGCTCTCTCCCTCAGCTTTTTTTCAGGATGCAGTCTCTCAATCTCTCTCTTGATCGAGCTGTAGTCTCCTCTCTGTGGAAAATGGGGCTGCCAATCTTTGGGACTACATGTCCCATGATGCTCTCCTCTCCTAGTCTCCTTTGATTGGCCCTCAGTTGTGGCCAATAGGGAAGGAACGGAGCGGAAAGGAAGCTGTGTGAGGAACCTAGTGAGAGCCGTCGTCTCTTCTCCCTGACAGGAGAAAGGGGGGAGGGGTTACTGGGGGAAACCTGATAGCCCGCAGCTCACCTTTCTCCTGTCACAGCGCCACTGAGTTCTCTGCTGGAATGAGCAGGGAAAAGAGCCCGCAGTCACACTACACTGATGGGGGGGGCTTGACAGAACCTTAATGGTGTCACCCTAATAGTGATGGAACTGTGCTCAATTTAAGATCTGATCCCTGATTCCGGGGGGGCACTTGACCCCCCTTGCCCCTACCTGCGGAAGCCCATGGTTACCAGCCATGGTACCCTGCGCTGTTCTTGTATAACACAAAATCTTCAGCGTTTTCCCACCCCATCATGTTGGATTCGGGGGCTGGCTGTAACCTCCTGATCAGCATAGGCATGGGCAGTGGGTGTGCCTGAGCACACCCTAAGCACTATGCATGGTGCTGATTCCCCCTATTGTTTACAGTGCTGCTGGCTTCCCTCCTCTCCCCTCCCCAAGCTGATGCCTGGAATGTTTTAGGATGGAGAGCGGGGCAAGGAGTATATATGTAATTTACCAGCCCCTTCCTCTTCTAAAATTACTCAGTGGATGCACTCGCTCACTGTGTTCATTCATAACTGAAGCATAGTAAACTGTTTTTACTATGCTTCAGTTTGGGTATGAACAGGAAGCCACTGAGCACAGAGCCTTCCCCATTCACTGCCCCGTGCAACTGAGGATGCACTGAAAGGCATGTGTGTTTGAGCTTTCGGGTGCACAACCTAATGCAATATTCTGCCCACACCTATGCTGATCAGTCACAACTGACTCTCACCATGATTGGAAGTGAAGCCTCTTGAGTTGTGTGACAGGACAGGAGGGGAGGCTGACCCAGCAAATGTTATCTTTTTGACTAGGTGAGGAATAAGGAAGTATATTGTAAACAGATGTACCTCATTTAAAGGGGACTTGCTACCCCCTTCAAAAAAAATACATTCCAAATGTGTTAAAAGGAGGACTGAGGATCCAGAATAGGGATGAGCTTCGTGTTCGAGTCGAACATACGTTCGACTCGAACATCGGCTGTTCGCCCGTTCGGCGAATTCCGAACGTTATGGGCTGTTCGCGCCAAATTCGTGTGGCGCTCACGGCCCACAATGCACTGCGCCATCACAGTGCATTGCTGGCTCATGATTGGCCAATCATGCACTGTGACCCCGCATGCACAGGATGCCTGTGGCCAATCATAGCTCAGGCTGTGTAGTACACGCCCCACACTATATAAGGCCGCCAGTGCGGCGGCCTTGTGTAGTGTGTTGGCGTCTGAAGCAGTTAGTGGGTGTTCTGTGTACCTTCAACACAGTATACACCGATCGTTATCGGCCGATTTTCGATCTTGCTCTTCTGTAGTGGTTGTTGTCTGCGTGCCCTGACCGCAGTATACACCGCTATATTCACCTCATCTATATAGCTAGTGATCTATCTTTTATAATAGAGCTTGCAGTCAGTAGTGTTAGGAGCTTGTGCGTGCTGTCTGCGTGCTCTGTACCCAGTACACACCGCTATATCCACCTACATAGCTCTTCTCTATTTGAGCCCACTTGCCATCTGCAGGAGTTATTGGAAGTTGTGTGTGCCTCCAGCACAGCACAGTATACATCTGTACCCCTTTATCTCTGGTGTTCTATAATAAAGGCATCTGCAGGAGTTAGTGGGTGTTTTGTGCCTCCAGCACAATATACACCTGTATCTACCCTTTATTGCTGTTCTCTAATAGAGCCATCTGCAGGGCTTAGTGGGTGTTGTGTGACTCCATTACAGTATACCCCTTTATCTCTGGTGTTCTATAATAAAGGCATCTGCAGGAGTTAGTGGGTGTTGTGTGCCTCCAGCACAATATACACTACCCAACTGCTGTTTTACCCAACTCCCTTCAGGCCATTACCATGTCTGGAAGGCCAGCAAGGAGAGGCAGACAGGTGCGAGCCGATAAAAGAGGGCAAGCAGGCTCTGTGTCTAGAGACAACAGTGCTGGTCGTGGACGCGGTGCATCGTCATCATCAGCACGTGGCCATGGGACACGCTTGTCCTTCTTTTCGGCAGTTGGACATGTTGAACCGCAACATGCCAACGACTTGGTAGAGTGGATGACCAAGCCCTCTTCATCCTCCTCATCCTCTCTCACCCAGTCTCAGGGTACTAGCAAAGCAGCTGCCAACGCATCGTTTTCCCTCGTCTCAATGTCATCATCAGTGACTCCTTCCCTAGACCCACCACATCCTCCTGAGGAGTCTCCAGAACTCTTTGAGCACAGTGTTGGGTACATGCTCCAGGAGGATGCCCAGTGTTTTGTAGGCTCTGATGATGACACTCAGCTAGAGGAAGGCAGTAGCATGAATGCAGAGAGAGGGGATGCTCAAGAAGGACAGCAATCTGGCAGTCATGTTCCACAAGCTGCAGCATATTGCCATGTTTGCTACAGCGATGAAGAGGGAGGGGATGATGAGGGCACTGACTCCACGTGGGTGCCTGGTAGGAGAGAGGAGGAGGAGGAGGAGGAGGAGGCACATGTCCAACGAGGCAGGATGCCCTCCGGGGGCCAGCTTAGGGGCAGCACACCGAGTGAATCACACCGCAGAGCTCCGCCTATGCAGGGCGCTATTTGCAACATTTGCAACATATGTCTCAAGCGTATCTCGCGTGGCCAAAACATCAGCCGCTTGGGCACCACATGCTTGACCAGACATATGTTGACCTGCCATGCAGCTCGTTGGCAAGTGTACCTCAAAGACCCACACCAAAGAACAAAGCAGATCTCTCCTTGCTCCTCATCAGCTGGCATCTCCAACCCCACTAGACCTTCAGTCCCATCTGAAACCTGCTCTGAGAGGAATGAAGGTGTAGAATTAGGTGTGTCACAGCCAAGTGCTTCTGGGCACTCTGCTAGCAGTACACCCACGTCCGATTATAGCAGGCAAATGTCCCTGCCCCAGCTGCTGGACCGGCGAAAGAAGTTCACTCCCAGCCATCCACATGCCCAGCGGTTGAATGCTAGCTTGGCTAAATTGCTAGCACTTCAACTGCTGCCTTTTCAGTTGGTAGACTCGGCCCCCTTCCATGAGTTTGTACAATGTGCGGTTCCTCAGTGGCAGGTCCCCAAACGCCACTTTTTCTCACGGAAGGCGATTCCGGCTCTCTACCGGCATCTACAGGCATGGACAGGGACGTTACCTGTCTTTCACGGCCCATTGGGTCACTCTTCTGGCAGCTGGGAAGGATGCAGGACAAGGTGCAGTAGTGTTGGAGGTTGTTCCGCCACCACGCCTCCAAAATGCTACTATTGGTTGTGACACACCTCTCTCCTCCACCCCCTCCTCTTCTTCTTCCTCCATGGCCTCTTCCAGTGCTCTGAACCAGCGGTGCTCCGTAGGCGTTCCAGGGGCTACGCAAGTACGCAGGCAAAACGATGCCATGCCGTGCTTGCGCTGGTTTGTTTGGGGGACAGGAGCCACACTGGGGTGGATGTTTTGTCAGCTCTGCAGGGGCAGGCCGAGAGGTGGTTGACGCCACGCCAGCTTAAGCCAGGAATGGTGGTTTGCGACAATGGCACCAACCTCCTCTCCGCCCTCCGACAGGGACAACTGACCCATGTGCCCTGTGTAGCTCACGAACCTGCCCAAGAACCGCCTTATATGTGACATGACCACCAGGTGGAACTCAACGTTGGCCATGCTGCAGCGGCTGCACACATAGCAGAGGGCCATCAATGAGTACCTGTGTGACTACGGCACCAGGACAGGGTCAGAGGAGCTCAGTTTTTTCTCACCATGCCAGTGGGGCATGATCAGGGATGCATGCACTGTCCTGTCACCGTTTGAGGAGGCCACAAGGATGGTGAGCAGTGACAGTGCATGCATCAGTGACCCTGTACCTCTTGTCCACCTCTTGGAGCATATGCTGCGTGGAATAATGGACAGGGCACTTGAGGCAGAACAGAGGCAGGAAGAGGAGGACTTCCTTGCCTCTCAAGGCCCCCTTTATCCAGACAGTGTTCCTGCTGTGCCACCCATCACACAGGAAAAGGATGAGGAGGAGGAAGAGGAGGAGGAGGATGATTGTGTCAGCATGGAGGTGGAGGCTGGCACTCAGCATCAGCAGCAGCAGTCTTGTAGGGATGATTTACAGTCCCAAGAAACACGTGGACTTGTACGTGGCTGGGAGGAGGTAGCTGCGGATCATATTGCCCTTAGTGACCCAGAGGACTCCGGACCGAATGCCTCAGCTAACCTACGCTGCATGGCCTCCCTGATCCTGCAAAGCCTGCGGAAGGATCCTCGTATTCTTCGGATCAAGGAGAGGGACCATTACTGGCTGGCCACTCTCCTCGATCCACTGTACAAGGGTAAGGTTGCCGACCTTATCTTGCCATCGCAGAGGGAGCAGAGGATGAGACATCTCTGGGAGGCCTTGCAGAAAGGTCTGTGCAACGCGTTCCCAGAGACTGGGAGGTTACAAACTCCTGGTCCTGGACAACGTGTTGCTGAGGCATCGGTCAGAAGGAGCAATGGAGAAGGTGGCCGTCTGACTGATGCTTTCAGACAATGTTTTAGTCCGCAGCCCCAATGTATGATCGGTTCCAGCAACCATCGCCAGCGTCTGATTTACATGGTGCAGGAATACCTAGGGGCAAGGTCAGACTTGGACACCTTTCCCACCGAAAATCCTCTGGCTTACTGGGTCTTGAGGATGGATCACTGGCCAGAGCTTGCACAGTATGCAATTGAGCTACTGGCCTGTCCTGCATCCAGCGTTCTTTCGGAACGCACCTTCAGTGCTGCTTTTTGCTTTGTTACCGATCACAGGGTGCGCCTGTCCACCGAATCAGTTGATCGACTGACCTTCATCAAGATGAATCAGTCTTGGATCACCCACAGCTACCAAGCACCTGAAGCTGATGTAACAGAATAATTTTTTTTGAAATATCACATCCCTTCAAGACTGCCTATGCTGATGCTGAGTGACTGTCCTGTTATGTTAATTGTCTATCCTCTTCCTCCTCCGCTGATATGTTGGAAGAACATTTCTGGTTCTGGGTGATGCCATCAGCCCAATTTTTCTGCCCCTGTTTAACAGGGGCGTTTAATTACAATTTTTGATGCAATGCTTTGCAGCAGGGCTAATTCCTGCAATAAAAATAGAGTATATGGGAGAGGTTGCAGTGTGGTGGCACCAGCACCAGTGCCTAAGGCCCAATTTTTCTGTCCCTGTTTAACAGGGGTGTTTAAGTACAATTTTTGATGCAATGCTTTGCAGCAGGGCTAATTCCTGCAATAAAAATAGAGTATATGGGAGAGGTTGCAGTGTGGTGGCACCAGCACCAGTGCCTAAGGCCCAATTTTTCTGCCCCTGTTTAACAGGGGCGTTTAATTACAATTTTTGATGCAATGCTTTGCAGCAGGGCTAATTCCTGCAATAAAACTAGAGTATATGGGAGAGGTTGCAGTGTCGTGGCACCAGCACCAGTGCCTAAGGCCCAATTTTTCTGCCCCTGTTTAACAGGGGCGTTTAATTACAATTTTTGATGCAATGCTTTGCAGCAGGGCTAATTCCTGCAATAAAACTAGAGTATATGGGAGAGGTTGCAGTGTCGTGGCACCAGCACCAGTGCCTAAGGCCCAATTTTTCTGCCCCTGTTTAACAGGGACATGTAATTACAATTCTTGATATAATATTTCACATTAGGGCCCGTTCCTGTGCCCACTCAGAGTAACTGTGAGGACTTATAGTGTTGTGGCACCAGCACCACAACCACCAAAGGTCAATTTTCTACCACTGTTCAACAATGGCATGTAATTACAATTCTTGATATAATCGTTCACAGCAGGGCGCTCTAGCGCCCACCAAGAGTCACTTTGAGGGCTTACAATGTTGTGGCAAAACCAACACCTTGTTCCGCCATTTCTGCAGAGCATATAGGGCAGGCCCCTACTTTCAAACATCCAACTTACAAACATCTCCTACTTGCAAACGGAAGGAGACAACAGCAAGTGAGATGAAAAAAGATGTACGACAAAACAAATTATACAGGGGTGATAACCCTTCCCTATGTTTTACAAAAAGCTTAAAAATAGTTTTTTTGACTGGAGCTACACTTTAAAAATGTACCAGTTGAAAATTACAAACAGATTCAACTTAACACAACAAACCTACACAGTCCCTGTCTTGTTTGCACCGCCTGTATACTGCTGTTCTGAGTATATAGGGCCTGGGGGCCACACGCATTTCCTTTTTTTAATATGGGTACGAAGTTCCCCTTAATATGCGTACAAGACCCAAAGGGGCTGGTAATGGGCAGGGAGGGCTACCCATGCCATTTTTCTCAATGATTTTCAACCATATTGCAGGAACCAGATATAGCATTAAAACCGCAAGCAGTTTTAAATGATGTTATTTCCGTTTAATGTCATTTTCTGCAGGGACTGTTCTAAACACGGGAAACACGTGGAACTTCACAGGCATACTAAAGACACCCCCCCAGGCACCATATTTAAAGGAATATTTCACTTTTTTTTTTCACTTTAATCGTCATTAAAATCAGTGCTCCCGCCAAAATGGACATTTTTAAAAACATTTTAGGCATTGACCCATGTCCCCTGGGGCAGGAGCCAGGTCCCCAAACCCTTTTTAGGACAGTATCTTGCATATTAGCCGTTAAAATTAGCACTTTTAATTTCGAACGTTCGAGTCCCATAGACTTCAATGGGGTTCTAAAGTTCGTACGAATTTGGGGTCCGTTCGAAAGTTCTCGTGCGAACCGAACCGGGGGGTGTTCGGCTCATCCCTAATCCAGAATATGCAATTTACAAAAGGAGAGTGAAGGACCATTTTAAGTAAGACCAATGTTAGTTTAAATTCTGAATGATTGCTACTGTTTAGTCTGTTTGGATCCTGCCCTTGAGAGCCTATTTAGAATGAATAGCCCAATACTGTACCAACACGTGTTATGCATGCACCTCTATGACTAAGCCCTGGTGGGTGGGGCGACACATGTCAGAGGGCATGGGGTATGAAGTGGTGCAAGGCTGAGGCCAGTTTATACATGTTAACCACACAGACTGGATTGGGTTGTGCGGCAATTTTTTTTAATTATGCTATACACTACTAGATTTGTGATATTTTTCACCAGCACCCCATTCCTGGGGCTATATATACTTCCTTTTTTGCTAAGAGCGGCACTACAAGTATTGGCATGTCAGTGTTATACATGTTACCTTACATTGTGGTAAAGCACACTATAATGCACAAGTTGTGGTAGCATGATGGTGTGAATAGGCTCTAAAGGAAACCAGTTCAGAAACATATAGACAGGGTGCTATAGCTGGTCCCCCTTCTGAATATGCTTAACATTTATACTGATCCAGCGGTTTCAATACTTTCCAAATTACTGACCCAGAAGAAGTATGCAGATTAGCTGTGCTGACTTTAACTTTTTAATCTCCAAGATTGTTGCACATCAATGATTAAAAAAGACTGTAGCCAAATAACGTGCATTTACAGCGGGAAGTTAGCAACGGAAGCCCCTATATTTCTCTCATGCACTATTTCTTTTACATTAAATAAAACAAACTGAGAGACTTAGTAGTTACATAAGAGCAGAAGACAGGAGCCTTTGTACAGTTTTGAAAACCCCAAATTGATGGTGATGAGTTGTTGCTGACTATGACCTGACCCTCCCTCACTGGCACAGACTTGCATTGACCCTGAGTGAAACTGACACTGACACATATCATAGAGATAACATTACTCATATTTCCAACACAGTTTGTCAAATGTCAGATTTGAAAAAATAGAAATAAAAATGTTCCTGCACAGATTTTGTGGAGACAGGCATTGTCCAAAGAGATCCATGGTCATGAAGGCAGCTGTAAAAGCTCCCCATCTGTTGATGTACTAGGGAAGCAGAAAGGAAAGAAATATGCTGTGATTATTTAAAGGTATACAGTAAATACTTAAAAAATTAATTCTATATCCACATGCATGTCCTATTTATTGTTCCAACATGCTACCTTTAACATGGCTTACTGACAGCCCTCTATAGGAATATAACTGTAAAATATTGGTTTCAATAGTAAGGTTTTGATGGGGCACTCCCAGCTTTCCACTTTTCTCAGTGACCTCTGTCAGAAGTGCCTGGCATGTTGCATTTGCTGTCAATCGCATCCCTGATATTTTCCTCTTTACATAGTAGACAGTGGTAGCCAGGTGGTTGGTGACGGCACACCAGAACATTTTTTAAATGGTGGCATTTTAATCACTGCCTTTTTCACTGATTAAACCCAGTAAAACAGATACAAACTGTACTTTATTGATTTTTTTAATTTTTTTTATTACTATATGTCAATTTCTACGAGCCAAGCAAATGTCTTGGCTTTGTTGGAAGACTTCATAGCAGTCTGCTGGAATGCAGCTCTGAAGACCTGTATTGTAGAAAGGACCTGAAAGTGTACCCTTCTATAATATCAGCATTTATGTAAAAACTTATTTAACTCCCAGTCAACTGTCTATAGTGAATTGGAGAGTGTGACTGTCTGTAATGCCACGTACACATGATCGGAATTCTCATCGGAAAAAGCTATGATGGTTTTTCCGACGGAATTCCACTCAAGCTTGTCTTGCATACACCCGATCACACCAAATTCCGACCGCCAAGAACACAATGACGTACAACATGTACGACAGGACTAGAAAAGAGAAGTTCAATAGCCAGTGCGCCACCTTTTGGTCTCCTTCTGCTAATCTCGTGTTTATCTTGTGTTAGTAGAAGTTTGGTGAGAGACGATTCGTGCTCTTAAGACTTGTGCTTTTTCAGATCGTTTTACTGCTGTTCAGTTTGTGCTTGTGGGTTTGCATCTGTTTTTCAGTGTGTATAGTCAGTTCGTATCTGTTTTTCAGTGTGTTCTTGTCCACTCGTTACTGATTTTCAGCTCGCTCTTCACAGGCCTTGCTGTTCTTCATTGTGTTCTGTTTAGTTTGTTCTGACCAGCCGACTGTTTTCTAGCCATGTTGCGGGTACGTACTTGTCATAGAGTTCATGCTGCGTGGGGGCTTTGTATTGGGATTCTAGCTTTGACCCAAGCCCAGTCCATGAACAGGGTGAGGAGGAGTTCATGGACCAAGAATTGGTTGCTCCAGCATGACTAATTCTCTCTGGCTTGTCAGAACTCATAGCCCGCAAACTACTGCCATATAAACTGGTGGACTCGGAGGTCTTTTGCAAATTTGTGGCCATTGGAACACCACAATGGAAGGTCACAGGAAGGAAGTATTTCTCAGAGAAGGGCATCCCAGAGCTATATGGCCATGTTCAGCGGCAAGTGAATGTATCTCTGGCACACAGTGTTGGTGCCAAGATACATCTGACCACAGACACGTGGTCTAGCAAACACGGGCAGGGAAAGTATATCACTTTTACTGCCCACTGGGTGAACCTTCTGACGGCCGTCAAGCATGTAACCCGTGGCACCCGTGTAGATTTGGTTTTACCGCCATGGATTGTATGCAGGCCTGGTTCTTCTTCTCCTCCTCCTCCTCCTACTCCATCCTCCTCCCTCTCCTCCTCGGCTGACTCCTCCTTTTCCGCTGCTAGTGTCTCTTCCGCTGCGCCGCCCAAGCTCCCCAGAACCTATTCGACATGCCAGGTGAGATGTTGCCATGCCGTGCTGTGTCTGTTGTGCCTGGAAGCCAAGAGCCACACTGGCCCGGCACTCCTTTCAGCTTTGCGTTCACAGGCAGATCAGTGGCTAACACCGCTCAATTTGACAGTTGGTAAAGTGGTGTGTGACAGCGGTGCCAATCTGCTTAGCGCATTGAAACAGGGCAAAATAACGCACGTGCCATGCATGGCACACGTCTTAAACTTGGTCGTGCAGCGATTCCTTGTCAAATACCCTGGGGTCCAGGACATCTTGCGGCAGGCAAGGAAAATCTCGGCCCATTTCAGAAGATCTTACTCGGCCATGGCTCGCCTTGCTGACATTCAGCGGCGACACAATCTGCCGGTCAGACGTCTTATTTGCGATTGCCCGATGCGATGGAACTCAACCTTCTATATGCTTGATAGGCTGCTCCAGCAGAAACGTGCAGTTAACGTCTACCTGTATGAACTCTGCGGCAGAACCGGTTCTGGGGAGCTTGGGTTTTTTTCACCGCACCAGTGGCTGCTCATGCGCGACACATGCAGACTTCTGCGCCCATTTGAGGAGATCACCAAACTGGTCAGTCGCAGCCATGGCGCCATCAGTGACATGGTACCTTATGCCTTCTTTATGGAGCGTGCATTGCGTTGTGTCATTGATCAAGCTGTGGAGGAGCAGGAGCGGGAAGATGAGGAAGTCGCAATGCTGGATGAATTCCCAGGGGGGGCTACTCTATCTGAGACAAGTGAACAACAGGAGTCTGAAGAGGAGTCAGAGGAGGATGGTGCCGGGGCGGATGAGGAGGAGCAAGAAGAGCATGCTTTAAACCTTTCTGGGATCCCTGTTGTGCGTGGATGGGGAGAGGAGAATGAAGAGGATGACATTATCCTGGATGATGAGCAGGAGCCAGGCCACCACACTGCTTCCACTTTAGTGCAAATGGGGGCCTTCATGCTCCAGTGTTTTAATAGGGACCCCGTATAAAAAGCATAAGGGTCAAGAACCAGTACTGGGTGGCAACGTACTTAGACCCCCGGTACAAACACAAAATGGTGGAAATGTTACCGCCGTCACAGAGGGCTGTCAGAATGCAGCACTTCCAGGCCTTGCTTCGAGAAATGCTGCATTCTGCTTTTGCGTGCGCTGGCAGAGGAGCAATTCCCACTCCCAGAGAAGGAGTTGCGGGTACCAATCCAACAGCACCTGCAAGAAGAGGCCGGTTTGAAGATGTGTTGGTGACTTCGGATATGAGGTCATTCTTTCAGCCGACCCATCGACAGGTGTCATCCGGATCCAGCATTAGGGAACGCCTAGACCGTCAGGTGTCCGACTACATCGAGTTAACGGCCGATGTGGACGCTCTGAGGAGTGATGAACCCCTGGACTACTGGGTGGGCAGGCTTGACCTCTGGCCAGAGCTTGCCCAATTTGCAATAGAACTGTTGGCTTGCCCCTCATCCAGTGTCCTGTCCGAAAGGACGTTCAGCGCAGCAGGGGGGATCGTGACCGATAAGCGTTCCACATTTTTAAAAATGAATGAGGCATGGATCTCGGAGGAATTCAACACATGTGACCAGTAGACCATGTATATGTCTATAAACAATTTTTTTAATCGAGCACACAGACCTTCGTTCTTCATTTGGCTCACTTCCTTGTACAAAAAAAGCACACCGTACTATATGCCCGTACCCTCCTCTTTGAAGAGGTTGAGCGGTATCATATTTCTACTGGGGCTGCTTATTATGAGGGGCTCCCACCATCCCTGTACTGTGCTGACATTCTCCTGGGGCTGTACCTCTGCTGTGCATATTATGAGGGGCTCCCACCATCCCTGTGCTATGCTCATTATGAGGGGCTCCCACCATCCCTGTGCTGTGCTGACTTACTCCTGGGGCTGCTTATTATGAGGGGCTCCCACCATCCCTGTTCTATGCTGACATCCTCCTGGGGCTGCTTATTATGAGGGGCTCCCACCATCCCTGTGCTATGCTGACATCCTCCTGGGGCTGCTTACGGTGCAGGTGCCAGTGCTGTATATCACGGTGCTGATGTCAGTGCTCTCTGTCACGGTGCTGCTGTCAGTGCTGTATATCACAGTGCTGGTGTGAGTGCTTTATGTCACCCTGCTGATGTCAGTGCTCTCTATCACGGTGCTGCTGTCAGTGCTGTATATCACGGTGCTGGTGTGAGTGCTTTATGTCACGCTGCTGATGTCAGTGCTCTCTATCATGGTGCTGCTGTCAGTGCTGTATATCACGGTGCTGGTGTGAGTGCTTTATGTCACGCTGCTGATGTCAGTGCTCTCTATCACGGTGCTGCTGTCAGTGCTGTATATCACGGTGCTGGTGTGAGTGCTTTATGTCACGCTGCTGATGTCAGTGCTCTCTATCACGGTGCTGTTGTCAGATCACTCTATCACGGTGCAGATGTCATTGCTGTATGTCACGCTGCTGATGTCAGTGCTCTCTATCACGGTGCTGCTGTCAGATGACTCTATCACGGTGCAGGTGTCATTGCTGTATGCCACGCTGCTGGTGATCATCTCCTGCACCCTCTTCTTTGCCTACCCTGGTCCCTGACCTTCCCTCTCCTCCATTGCCTTCATGCGCTGCACAGTCCTGAATTGTCACAACAATTTCCCATACAAAAAAAGAATGCTTGTAGTTGTCGATCCCAGATTCACCTCATACATGTGTTATGTCATTGGCCATGTGGTGGGACTATGTTTGCACAGCTATTAATTATTTTGTGGCTGCAAATTTAACCTGTAGGTTTGCGAAGTTCGCCTCCCATTGAAGTCAATGGGGCCCGCCGCGAACGTTCCGGTTCGCGAACTATCGGCCGTGTTCGCGGTCCGCGTTCGCGAAACGTCCCGTCGGAAGTTCGTCCATCACTAATTATGACACTTCTTACCTGTCCAGTGGGCTGACAATAGTGTAAGTAAGGAGGGGCTGGCCAAAGTATCACGCATTATTTATGCATTCAGCTCTCAATGAAGTGGAGAGGGTTACCTGTCAAAAACGTACCCCCCCAAAATATTTCCAAGGGGCCATCAGAGGGGGTGAGGAATATACCGTATTTATCGGCGTATAACATGCACTTTTTCCCCCTTAAAATCGGGGGAAAGTCGTGGGTGCGTGTTATACGCCGATCCCCACTGTCTGTGAGGCTAAAATACTGGGCGGGACTGCGAGCCGAGCCAAGACGAATACACAGTAGAGTCGACTCGGTCTTTTTCGGCAGCGCTCGCTCCAGAAACAGCAGGGAGGCGGGACTACGAGTGGAGCCGAGCAGACGGCTCGGTCTTTTTTTGGCGCCGCTCCCACCATCCCTGTGCTATGCTGACATCCTCCTGGGGCTGCTTATTATGAGAAGCTCCCACCATCCCTGTGCTATGCTCATTATGAGGGGCTTCCACCATCCCTGTGCTATGCTGACTTCCTCCTGGGGCTGCTTACGGTGCAGGTGCCAGTGCTGTATATCACGGTGCTGATGTCAGTGCTCTCTGTCACGGTGCTGCTGTCAGTGCTGTATATCACGGTGCTGGTGTGAGTGCTTTATGTCACGCTGCTGATGTCAGTGCTCTCTATCACGGTGCTGCTGTCAGTGCTGTATATCACGGTGCTGGTGTGAGTGCTTTATGTCACGCTGCTGATGTCAGTGCTCTCTATCATGGTGCTGCTGTCAGTGCTGTATATCACGGTGCTGGTGTGAGTGCTTTATGTCACGCTGCTGATGTCAGTGCTCTCTATCACGGTGCGGCTGTCAGTGCTGTATATCACGGTGCTGGTGTGAGTGCTTTATGTCACGCTGCTGATGTCAGTGCTCTCTATCACGGTGCTGTTGTCAGATCACTCTATCATGGTGCAGATGTCATTGCTGTATGTCACGCTGCTGATGTCAGTGCTCTCTATCACGGTGCTGCTGTCAGATGACTCTATCACGGTGCAGGTGTCATTGCTGTATGCCACGCTGCTGGTGATCATCTCCTGCACCCTCTTCTTTGCCTACCCTGGTCCCTGACCTTCCCTCTCCTCCATTGCCTTCATGCGCTCCACAGTCCTGAATTGTCACAACAATTTCCCATATAAAAAAAGAATGCTTGTAGTTGTCGATCCCAGATTCACCTCATACATGTATTATGTCATTGGCCATGTGGTGGGACTATGTTTGCACAGCTATTAATTATTAGGTGGCTGCAAATTTAACCTGTAGGTTTGCGAAGTTCGCCTCCCATTGAAGTCAATGGGGCCCGCCGCGAATGTTCCGGTTCGCAAACTATCGGCCGCGTTCGCGGTCCGCGTTCGCGAAACGTCCCGTCGGAAGTTCGTCCATCACTAATTATGACACTTTTTACCTGTCCAGTGGGCTGAAAATAGTGTAAGTAAGGAGGGGCTGGCCAAAGTATCACGCATTATTTATGCATTCAGCTCTCAATGAAGTGGAGAGGGTTACCTGTCAAAAACCTACCCCCCCAAAATATTTCCAAGGGGCCATTAGAGGGGGTGAGGAATATACCGTATTTATCGGCGTATAACATGCACTTTTTCCCCCTGAAAATCGGGGGAAAGTCGTGGGTGCGTGTTATACGCCGATCCCCACTGTCTGTGAGGCTAAAATACTGGGCGGGACTGCGAGCCGAGCCAAGCCGAATACACAGTAGTGTCGGCTCGGTCTTTTTCGGCAGCGCTCGCTCCAGAAACAGCAGGGAGGCGGGACTACGAGCGGAGCCGAGCAGACGGCTCGGTCTTTTTTCGGCGCCGCTCGGTCCTTTTCGACGCCGCTCGCTCAGTCTGTCTCGGCGGCGGGATATTTAAACATGGGCAAGGCTGCAAACGGCGCTGGGCGAGCTGGAAATGACACTGGCAAGCTGCAAATGACACTATGCAAGGCTGCAAACAGCGGTGGGCAAGTTGCAAATGACACTGATCATTCTGCAATTATGTACAAGGCTGCAGATGCACACTGATAAGGCTGCATTGATGGGCATTTAAATGTAAGTTTTTTTTTCCCTCAAACTTACCTCCTAAAACTTTTTTCCTTAAAATGCCCTCCTAAACTTGGGGTGCGTGTTATACACCGGTGCGTGTTATAACCCGATAAATACGGTAAGTGGACCTTATATTTTTGGCTTTAAATACTCCTTAAAATAAATGTTATACTGATGTTGGCCAAGAATGTTTGTGTCTAATTTACTTGTAAAATGTATGTGCAAAATTACTATTTTTTTTCTTGTTTGACTCCACAGTTTCCTTCAATGCCACAGCAATGGCAGACTGAGGCCTCCCACTTTGCCACCCGTTGGGACTTTCTCAACTGTGGAGGGCCAATTGATGGGAAGCAAGTCTACATCATCTCACCACCCCATTCGGGGTCATACTATTATAATTACAAGGGGTTTAATGGTATTGTGTTGATGGCGATGGTGTCAGTGACATATGAGTTTCTGTATGTGGATATGGGGAGGAATGGCCAGATGTCGGATGGTGGAGTATTTGCCCAGACCGAGTTCTACCAACGTCTCAAGAGTGGTGGCTTGGGATTGCAACCTCTGGAGGAGAACGTGGAAGGACTGCCATTTGTCTTTGTCGCATATGAGGCATTCGGTCTGGGTGACCACGTGATGAGGCCATTCCCCCAGAAGGCCCTCACCCCGGAGAAGAGGGTTTCTAATTACTGGCTGGCCAGAGCCAGAAGAGTCGTGGAGAATACGTTTGGGATCCTGGCCAGCCGGTTCCGCCTGTTTCAAATAGCCATAAATATGGCAAAATATAAACGAAACCATATAATTTTATGCTGTTGCATTCTACACAATTTTTTAAAAAGACATAATGCAAGTTATGTTGCCTCGGTTGGACCTGAGGCCGGATTTTCAGAAATGCCAATGAGGGCCCTGGACAATATTTTACAGGTAGGGGGGGCATTGCTTTGCCACCAAATTTGGAATACATTTTCACTTTTATCAGACAAAATCTTGATTTTCATTTACTGCTTGGGTTTATTTTTGATGTCTCCTAGGTTCTCCTAGTGCATTTGTAGTGTCAAGTGTTTTTTCCATTATTAAATAACACCTATTGTCACTGTGAACACCAACTTTATACAAAAACTGGTATTGATCATTGAAAGAAGAAGCCACACATTGTTGAGTAGAAAAGCTTTTATTCTGTGCACAAGTACATGTGCATTGTAAATCATATTTTTTAAAATATTTTTAGGGTACATAAGCAGGCACGTTTCAAAACATAACATACACAACTGTGGAACTTACAAAGTTCAACATTGAAACACTGAAGGCAATATCAGACATTATAGTGTCCAAAATGTCTTGATATTGGCTTCATCAGATGGGGTGCTAAGTATACCTTTTGTTTCATTCTCATAGGGGAGCAAAGACTCGGGACTTCAGAGCACACCAGGGACCCCCTACCTCCTGAAGAAGGGGAACAGAGGTCACAACAGAGGTCACAATCTGAGGATGCGGAGGAAGGAGAGGTGGTTGAGATTGTCACCACATCAGATGAGTATCTGACACCACAGATTTAGGTAATAGATGTATGCCTGCATATTTATAATGCATGGTATTTATTTTTTGTTTTAGGTGATGTGCAGGTTGTGGAAGAACAATCGCATCATTTCACCAGTGACAGTCCCCAAAGGCTAAGTTCTTACTTTTTAGAACAACTTTCTTGATCCTTCCTGTTCCCTTAATTTGAGGTCTGACCAGCGTTTCCTCAATTGCTCCTTGGATCATTGCACCCCAAAATTCCGGAGCAGACTCCTCACAACTTTAGTCATGATCTTGGCCTTTCTCACATTTGGGTTTAGGTATGGTCCATACTTCCCATCATAGTTGGCCCTCTTCAAGATGTCCACCATCTCTACAAAGGACATATTTGAGGCCTTAAAACTTCTCCTCTGGGATCGGGACATTTCTTGCTCGGGGCTTTCCTCCTCCTCGTTACTGCTATTAAGCACCTGCTATGTCTCTGCCATGTTCCTCTCCCACTGTGAATAAAGTGAAGGGGCGGGGAATACTCTAGAAAGAATGTCAGGGGCGGGCAACGCGGGCAGAGTTTCACACATGTGCAGTGTATATAAAGCTAACTCTTGTGTGTCGTACGTACATTCTGTGTGCGGAGGAAGGAGGAATGGAAGCGACGAACGCAATAACGAGGGGTAACATTTTAACTTGGGACATGAGTGAACAATAATGATTCTAGATTGAGGCCTACATTGTTTGGTCTTGCAGCAAAAATGAAACAATTTAAAGACCCAGACTTCCTCAGTGAATTCATAGACAGATACAGGAATATGCATAATTTCTGGGAGGTGAAAAACCCCTTATATCGCAACAAACCAACATGGCAGGCATCGCTGGAGAAACTGCAGGAATTTCTGAAGATGCAGGTCCGCAACGCAGACATCGACTTTGTGGAGAGGAAAATTGGTAGCTTGCATGCATAGGAAGGAGCTTCAGAAGGTCCAGAAGTCCCTGAGATCAGGAGCTGCAGCATAAGATGTGTATGTACCCAGTCTGCGGTACTACAGCAGGATGCGTTTTCTAAAAGACCAGATTGAAGCCAGGGAATCACTTACGACTCTTCCGGCCCCCTTCCATCCAACCTTCCTTCAACCCCAGCTGAGGCTTCAGAGGACCAACCTGGACCTTCCATCCTGGAAGAAATCGAGGAGCCCAGGTGGAGCCAGGTATAGTATTTTTAAACATATTTTTTGTGGGAAAATGATTGTTGTTAACTAGATGTTATTATTGCTAACAATTGAACGATTTAACAAAAAGTGTTTTACATATCAATAGACAGTAGAGGCCACAAATGATTGGGACCAGAATGAAAAATGCTGGGGTCAGAGTGATAGTCTTTTCTATTTATTAACATTCAATTTGGAAGAGTCATGAGATGAAAATTGTGAGTGATTGATACCAAAAACCAAAAAGAACCAAAAAACGAAAACAATGTCCATTTTTCATACACAGGAAGACCTCAGCCAGGACGAGGCTCTGGAATGTGGCACACAGGGGTAAGTGTCAACCAGAAGGTGGCGGGGCCCAGTCACACCCAATCACAGGTGCCTCCCCTCCCCCTTCCACACAAAAGGCCCAGGAAGGGGAGGAACGTGGATGAGGCAGCACTTGTCCTCATTAAGGAGGCTAATGTGGCCCTGAAATGCTGTAGAGGCCTATGGCATCTATATAGCCTCAAATTTGCAGCAAATGGAGGAGGGCCAATGCTGAAAATGCGAAAAACTCATTTTTGAGGCCATCCATAAGGGGTTGAGTGGCCAAATAACGGATAATGTCCACTTATGTAAGCTCGCCCATCCTCCTCCTCCTCCTGCAGAGTCCACATCCAGAGCCACAGCTTTCAGGGAAGGCTGCAAGGAAGCATGGAGGGAAGGTTGCACGGAAAACAAGAAAGTGATGGCCTGGCTTCAGTCTGGTCTGACAGAATACGCAGCCTGTTGTAGTACCACAGCCTGGGGACATATATGTCATCTGCTGCTGTTCTTGATCTCTGGGAGTCCTGGACCAGATTGTGCTCCCTTCTATATGGACTTCTCAAGCTACCATTTTTTTATCCACAGAGTTGATGTCTGCTCTGGGGGCCAAAGGCTTCCCAAATTCCAGCTGTTTCTCCAGCATTGCCTTCCTCTTTATTTTGTTATTATGACCCAGAATAAATGGGTCATAATATTGTTATGTTATGAAAATACTTGCCTATGTGTTTTTCTTAAAATAGGACATTATTTTGTGAGTAGGCAGGTACAGTTCAAAAAGACAATGTCAAATTAACAAGGGACACCAACACAAAGCAACCTCGTGGAAACGTGACATAAAAAAAAAAAAAGAGATCACTATAAAAGAATTAAAAAAGAGGAGATATTGATTAAAAAAAATGACTTAAAAAAATTATTCTAAAAATTATTATGGAGATCTGGCTTTAAAAACAAAAAAGATTATTCATGAGATCACGATAAATAATAAAGAAATATGTTTGTGAGAACTGTGTGAATATGAGCAGCAAAACAACTTAATTTTTCTAGCTTTCTAAAGAAGAAGAGAATTCGCTGCATCGAAAGATTTAAAAATTTGCAGTCTGATGAATGTGCCATCTCCATTACGAACGGTCGTTTTACCAGATTGAGCAGCTCCATCTCGTAATGGATTCTGAGCATGCGTGTTTTTTTGCGTGTCGGAATTGCATACACACAAACAGAATTTCCGATAGAGATTTTTGCCAACCAAAATATTGAGAACCTGCTCTCAATCTTTTACTGGCTGAAATTCGGCCAGCAAAAGTTCGATGGAGCAGACGCACGGTCGCAGTTTCCGACCAAAAGCTCTCATTGGTCTTTTGCTGGCCGAATTTCCGATCTTATGTATGGGGCATAAGACACACAAAGCATTTTATAACTGCATTTGATAAAAACATTATTCGTCTAATAATCATGATCCTCAGTAGCATTATAATAAAAATAGAATAGGAGACCTTGCAAATGGACAGGAGAACTTTCAGTTTTCAAGTTTCAGTTGCTCCCTCTGGGCACAGACCCTGGGTGCCTCCCACTGCCCCAGCTCGCAATGCACCCACCTCTGATTGGCCCTGCAAAGCAGGGACAAAACCAGGGACTGACGTGGTCCAGGGACAGTGTCCTCAGTCCTGGGACTGTCCCCGGAGACCAGGGACATCTGGTCCCCCTAGGCTAGTGGCCTACAGGCACACAGGTCAGTCCTGCTGGGAGCTGCCTGGGGGTCCTGCCCGGGGGTACTGCTGGCCTCTAACCTGTGGGTCCAGCTGGCTGCTGGTCATGACCTGTGGATCCTGCTGGCCATGGCCAGCTCCCAGCAGGACCCACAGTGTTGAGGATTATTTTAGGTTACTGAGTGGGCACTGGCCCGGGGCAGGGTAAATAGGGTGTATGGGGTAGATGGAATGTGAGGTTCAGCTTCGGGTGTCAGGGTCTCTCACCTCAGCGATGACAGCTGCCTGTGCCAGTGCCAGCTCAGCAGGTCCTTGCATGGCCTCCTCTGATCCTGGGTGTGTGAAGTGATGCTCCTGTCCTGTGGTCAAGTAAACTTGCAGCTCGAGCCAGTCACGTGGGTCTTAACTCGCCTTGTTGCTCAGGGTTGGACTGACAACACCAAGGGCCCCCAGACCAAATAAAGCAAGGGCCCCCTGTCAAGCCCTGCCCATGACCTGTCCATGGCCCTACCATGACCCACACCTGGCCCCTCCCCTTGATTGTGCACAAAGTACAACCACTCTGCTGTGGGTGGCTGGCCTGACTCCCTGCTATGGGTCAGTGTGTGGGTGGGTGGCTGGCACGGTGCACCCTGCTGTGGCTGACAGAGAGGGGGGCTGATAGAGTGGGTGGGCTGACAGAGAGGGGGCTGACGGAGAAGGGGGCTGACAGAGGAGGGTGGGCTGACAGAGGGGGGTGGGCTGACAGAGAGGGATGGGCTGACAGAGGGGGGGTGGGCTGACAGAGAGGGAGTGTGCTGACAGAGAGGGGTGGGCTGACAGAGGGGGGGTGGGCTGACAGAGAGGGGGGCTGACGGCGGCAGAAATAGCAGAGGAGAAGGTGCAAAGCATTCAGGGAATCGAGGAAGTTGTTGAAAGAGATGGCCAGCAGACAGGCAGAACTCACAGCATGAAAACAGATTTTTCAAGTTTATATTGGATTGTCAAAATAATTATTGTTTGTATTGTCATTATTATATATGTAGCACTGTCGCCATAGGGCTTGCTGAGTGTTGACTTCTTAAGCCTCTTTCTGGTTACCTGCAGCTGGATGCTAAGGGTCCCAGTTTGTCCCGCCGTTCTCCCGCTTGCTTGGTACTCAATGACCAGTCCAGGGTATTTGTGTTTTTGTATTTTATTTTGGAACTTGGATTAGAGAAGGGATTAATGGGATACTCCAACTGGAACTATTCACAATGGATAAGGACAACTCTAAATTGACCTCACCGGATTACTTGTGGAAGCAGTCACACTGCTTTAACCATACAGCCACATGTATGGAGGGATTGAGTCTTCATGCTCTCACTAGCAGCAGACTTGATGCATTACATCTTATATCTTATAGGATACTCTATAGCATCCCCTTTACCGACACCCATCCACTGACTCTTCTAACTGAAGGGGGTGGCCCTCACTCGACAGGCCCCAAAGACACAGATCTGTACTCACAGATCAGATCCTCCCTAGTGTCTCCCTTCCAGTCAGCTCCACAGGACCTCTGGGTTCAGCTTCTCTCTCTCTCTCCAGGCCCCTGGGTCGACCACCCAGGGCCCCATGACCACCTCCTCGGTGGAAAGGGAAGCCGTCCCCTCCCTCCTGGACTCCGGACCCCGACTCAACTCTGAGCACATGTGCCCAGACTTTAAATACAGTATACCAGCATGCAATGCAGCACTTCTCCTTTGCCAATTGCCAGGACTGAAATAAATCTTGTGATCTCACTTGTCAGGTCCCCTCCCACTGTCCAATATGCCTCCCTATTGAACCAGTGAGGGACAGTAAAACAAGCTGAGCTGTACCTAAGCACAATTAACAGACTTAACCAATAGATCCTGCTCCCTGGTAGGCAGAGAGCAATCTAGGTTTTACCTGACAATCTTCCTGGTAAGCAGAAAGATCAAAAAACTATACTTTCTTCTAGCACCTACCTAGGAGGGTGCTACATATATATTATATTTTATAATATAATTATATATTGTTATAGAATGAAAGTGTTTGCTGTGACCATAGATCTCCTTTAAGTGAACCCCTGCTAACTGGCACAACTATTCTGTGTACATCCTATGATCTTATGTAAGCCAACACAAAGAAATAGCTTACAATTGTCAGTTGAAACACCATATTGTTGTAAAATCCTATATTTCTTTTGCTATTGAGAATAGACACAGCAATAACTATTGAATTTGGAACAAGGAAAGGATTTTAGACTCCGATATAAATTATATAAATGGATATTTTACTTGTCTATCTATAAAATATACAGACTGCTTTTATTCTGAGCAAGTTAATGATGAACCTTCTCCAAATATTTGCAAATGATCCTCCATCCTGGTTACAAGGATCAACAGGTTTGAAAGATGTAGGTTTCATAGAAGTAAAATATTAACTTGCAGTCTTCTCAAAAACATTAGAATCTCTCATTCACAAATTGAAATCCTTGTAAAACACTATCCTTCTAGACATTTTTTTTACCACTAATTAAAGGGGGATCTCCCACTTAATATCTTAAGATAATATCTCAGTTTGATACATTAGCTGCTTCTGCACTGTGTCCTTTGTTGTATGCTTGTCTTAACAGATTACTGTAAGCTTAGAGTTCAGTTATAGGAGACACAATTTCAGCTCTGCATTTACAGCCACTGCTTACTGTACTCTGCCTCTTATACAGTAGGTGGGTCCATAGCCATTCCATGTAGTTGTTGCTTCGTTAGAGGCCTACAGAAGTACAAGGCTGTCCAGAGGCCTACTGCTTTATAATGACTACAAAGTCCTTGTAGACCTAAACTGTCTGCTAATGTAAACAGATGGTGAGCTAGACACCCTCCACTACACTATTCCCCTGGTCCTAGCAACACCAACTCATAGGTAGCTAGAAGTAGTCATATCGCAAGGCCTTGCAATTCGCTGCCAATGAGGAGAGAGAGACCTATGAGAGCTACTGTTTTCATGGACATCACTGTATGGAGATGGGGCTCAGGTAAGTATGGGGGGGGGGGCTGCACCCAGAATGTTATTTACCTTAAAGCAGAGACTGCATTAGGATAAAAAAATGTAAGCCTTTAGAACCACTTTAACTCCTTCCTACACAGTCTCCGACTTTAAGAATGGCATGGCATTGGGTTGGGGACATTGACCTACTTTCCACTAGGATGATTTTGTATTTACAGAAGACTCTTTTAAAAGTAAGAGCCAACTTCTTGTCATTCTCAGTAGATTGCATGTCCTCTGGTATGCATACATTTTAATTTCCTAGCTCATTAATGAGTATTTAAAAATGCATTTTTTCTATTAGTACCCAAATAGCAAAAAATAAAGGGGATGGGGTTTTAATCCTTCCTTATTCTATTCAAAACTAAAAAAGATTTTGGCTTTACATGCACTTTAAATTCCTTGCTCATTAATGAACACAGCTTCGCTTTGCTAAGTGAGTTTCTTGTCTAATTTAGTAAATTTAGTTCTTTTTATCAGTAATACAGCTGAAGTACTATCCTGTTTCCCCGAAAATAAGACCTAGCATGATTGTCGGTGATGGCTGCAATATAAAGCCCTACCCCCCAAATAAGCCCAAGTTAAAGTCCTTGTAGATCTTATTTTAGGGTAGGGCTTATTTTCGGGGAAACGGGGTAGGGCTTATTTGGGGAGTAAGGCTTTTATTTCAGCCATCACCGACAATCACACTAGGTCTTATTTTCGGGGAAACAGGGTAAGTAAGCACTGAAGATACAATATCTCACAAAAGTGAGCACACCCCCTACATTTTTGTAAATATTTTATTATATCTTTTAATGTGACAACACTGAAGAAATTACACTTTGCTACAATGTAAAGTAGTGAGTGTAAAGCTTGTTATACAGTGTAAATTTGTTGTCCTGTCAAAATAAAGCAACACACAGCCATTAATGGCTAAACCGCTAGCAACAAAAGTGAGCACACCCCTAAGTGTACATGTCCAAATTGAGCTCAATTAGCCATTTTCCCTCTCCGGTGTCATGTGACTCATTAGTGTTACAACGTCTCAGGTGTGAATGGAGAACAGGTGCGTTAAATTAGCTTTCATCGGTCTCACTCTCTCATACTGGTCACTGGAAGTTTAACATGGCATCTCAATGCAAAAGAACTCTCTGAGGATTTGAAAAAAAAAGAAATGCTGCTCTACATAAAGATGACCTAGGCTATAATAACAGGACAGGATCCACTCAGAACAGGTCTTGCCATGGTTACCAAAGAAGTTGAGACCACATGCTCAGCATCATATCCAGAGGTTGTCTTTGAGAAATAGATGTTTGAGTATTTCCAGCATTGCTGCAGAGGTTAAAGGGGTGGGGGGTCAGCCTATCAGTGCTCAGACCATACTGCATCAAATTGGTCTTCATGGCTGTCGCCATGATGATGCACAAGAAAGCCCACAAACAGTTTACTGAAGACAAGCAAACTAAGGACATGGATTACTGGAACCATGTCCTGTGGTCTGATGAGACCAAGATAAACTTATTTGGTTCAGATTGTGTCAAGCGAGTTAACACATCTGCTCCCCGTTCAC
This sequence comes from Lithobates pipiens, assembly GCF_037356315.1. Taxonomy (NCBI): domain Eukaryota; kingdom Metazoa; phylum Chordata; class Amphibia; order Anura; family Ranidae; genus Lithobates; species Lithobates pipiens. Next base: position 303,623,105 of record NW_027507718.1, read on the forward strand.
ACCTGAGGCCTTGTAACACTAATGAGTAATATGACACCTGGGAGGGAAAATGGCTAATTTACCCCAATTTGGACATTTAACTTAAGGGTGTACTCACTCTTGTTGTCACATGAGAAGATATAATAAAATATTTACAAAAATGCGAGGTGTAGCAGTACTACACCTATTGCATTTTATAAATAATAATGGCATTTCCCATATCATGTAAATTGCAGAGTAGCAAATAATAAAAGTTATATGAATAGTGGTGGGAACCTCTCCCACAATATTGTTTAGTTCACACTCCCAGGAGATTAAGTTACTGCTCCTCTGGCCAAGTTGTGTGTCCCTGACAGTGGTGGTGTTTAAGCATCCTTACAATATGTTGAGGTTCTTACAACCTGCTCCATATTATTGTTTATGAAGCATAATATCTGGCAGAGCTTGTTATAACTATAGGTGAAACCCACCTTGATGCATCTAGAGTAAAACATTTGCTGGCAAGAAATACCCTAATTAAAGGGAAAGCACTGATTGACCAATATGTTACGTAGGTCACAGTGTTAAGGTGAGCAGTTGGTGCAGCTGGTGGAGGAGAGCATGTGGTATATTACTAAGAAGCATTTGCACGGTGATAAAAAAGACTATTATTGTGGACTTCCTTTTGCAACTACAAGTAATTTAAACACTTGGGTGTGTGAACTAGAAAACACTGTGGGAGAGGTTCCCAGCTCTACTCATATCACCCATATTATTTGCTACTCCTCGTGAGTTGGGGAAGTGTCATTATTATTATTTATAAACTACAATAAGTGTGGTATGGTTTATTTTAGTTTTGTTCTATTATTTATTTTTGTTTTGGCTTATATGTATGAATATAATCACTAAGGTCCATCTCATGAGGTATCCACATGGGAGATAATGCATGGAACACTGGAATGTTTTCGTATTCACCTGATTAAGCAACTCTATGAACTTTACTTTTGACAATAGAGATACCTCAATGATTCATCAAAGATACATCAAAAGTGTTACCTAAATCAAATATTAGTGGCATAAATCACATATTTAAATTACATATAATCGTTAACACAGTTGTGAGAAAGTCTGTGCTCGGTGATATACAGGATGTAAATAATTTTGTAATTTAAAAAAACATTTTTTTAGATTTATTTATATTTATTGGATATTGATGTATAGGTGATGAGATTTACTTATATTGCAAAAAGTAAAAAATATTACTGTGCAGGTGATAATAACTTAAGTGAACTAAAGCTGCATGCAATATCACTACAAAACCAATTGTGCAAAAACATACATAATGAAAATTGCAGAGCTAAATAAATGAAGTTTATTTAAAAAAATAGTCCATATAGAGCTTGAATACTAAAGTGCATAATGACAGATGAAAAGAAAGTCCATTGAAATAGTATCCAAAGAAATGTGATTACCTAGATAAATATTCACATGGTGCACCTCCATCATGTCCCCGATGATGTCACATATAACAACACACATACGTAGTCTATGTCTTAACTAGCCATGCCAATTGAACTTGTATACAAGCCATTTTTATCTTGGGAACTATCATTTTAATTGCTGACTAGTCATTGGATTGTTGTAGTTGTTTAATAACCTTTTTTCAAAATAGGTGTTTTACGGTTTTAAACTATGTGGACCCCCTTTTCTATTCTTATTGGTCATGTCTGAGGAACACTAGGAGTTTGTTTGGCCAGCCATGTTACCTTCCTTTCCGATCTACCCACTTAGGGCTTCGCTTTGAGTGCTATTTAAACGCCTGTCTAGACTGCTATAATGTGGAGTCTAGAGATGTGTTAAGCTCACATCATGTTTATTATCACGATGGAGGTGCACCAGGTTGATATTTATCTAAACAATCACATTTCTTTGGATATTACTTCATTTAACTTTCTTTGCATCTGTCACTATCCACTTTAGTGTTCAAGCACAGTATGGACTATTTTTTTTTATTTTACTTTGAACTTTATTTAGCTCTGCCATTTACATTATGTAGAATTACTTATATGCACTATATTACATTGAGCGATGCTATTTAATAGTATTGCACATTCACTAATAGCATGACACAGGTGACTTTATTTGTATATATTTATTGAATATTGATGGATAGATGATGGAATTTACTCATATTCACTATATTATATTGGACTGTGTTATTTAATAGTATTGCACATTCATTAATAGCATTGCACAGATGCATTTATTTGTATATATTTATTTATATTTATATTTATTGAATATTGAAATATTGATGAATAGTTGATGGTATAGGATTTATTATATTCACTATATTACATTGAACTATGCAAATCCAATATATTTATTTATAGTTATTGAATATTGATGTATAGATGATGGCATTTACTTACTGTATATTGGCTATATTACATTGAACTGTGTAATTCCAAAACTAGTATAGAAGCACTTATAGGGCATTTTCTATTGATATAGATGATGGAATTTACTTACATTAATTATATAATACATTGAACTGTCTTTTCAGAATAGTATTACACATTTAATAATAGTATGGCACAGGTGACTTTATTTATATATTAACATAAGGCAAACAGCAATGCAAAGCATATTTGATGTCGCAGAAAATGATAAGCTAGGTTTCAGGGATTTAGAATGAACTTTTTTTCCGTTTAAAACTTTTGTTTTTTAATACAAAGGTCCAGTTGTATCCTTTGCCCACAACCATCTTTACTCTTCGGCCATCCTTTTGATGTAATGTATTGCTGCCATCTCTTATAATTATAGCTAAATTATGCACAAAAGTATACCGATAAATTACATTAGGGATAGTTCCAGTTTAATAAGCATAATTCACTAGAGAGAAGCTGTGCAAATATCTGTTTGTTGTTTTGTGTTTATATAACAGCCTGGATTAATCGACGATGAATGGAACTTTTTTTTTTGTAATAGTGACACAAATCCTGGGGATTCAATGCCAGCTTTCTTTGAGATTCTCCTGTATAAGTTGGCAGGGGCAGACTACTGATAAATACTAACTTCCTAGCAGCCTCACAACAAAAAGAGAGAGGTAGCAATGCTGAAAACAGGCTATGCAGTTGGCATGAATTCCATGAGAGCCATTTTGAATTCATACAGAGAACTTGTGAATAGGAAGTAATTGATTCACAAACAGTGAATGCTTTCTTCATTTAGCAGCAGATGGCTAGCCTGCATAATCCAGCTTGCTTTTGTGTTTTAATTCCTTTGCTGTCTTTAACATTCCCTATCCCTCTTCAATCAAATTTCAAGTAATCATTGTTTTGTTTACATATCTTAGTAGCAAAAATGATTTCCTAAATTTTATAACCATCAAAATGGCAAGCTTTCTAGTCACTGTTTGCGTTTGTATTTTACATTTTCTAATGCTGAAACTTCTTGGAAAGCTGGAATTTCTTTGTTTAAGTCATTTAACTCTTAGCTTTACCCTTTCAACCAATCACCAAAAACAGTAGCAGATTTTAAATGTATCAGTGTTTAAATTTAACATGTGTGAATCAATCCCACCGTGCCAAAATAAACAATTCAATAAAATATATAATAGATGGCAGCTGCTGTTACAAACCTATTACGTGAATTACTAAACGTGCACAAAACCTATTGTACAAACAGCGCTTGCGAATATCACAGTAATAAGTATAAAAGTGGACAACGTGATCTACATACACTAAGTGCAAACAATAAATGACAAAATGATGTAAGTGGATGTGGAAAAAAGGGGGCTATTGGGATAGAGTAAACCCTTGATCAGTGAAAACGTAGAGTGCCCAAAATATATATATAATAGTATGATGTCAAAATAAGTCAATAAATATTGTTAAATAATAAAAATGTGTAAAAGAAACAAAGTCACAAAAAAAGTTCCTTTCAATACTCCAATAAAAAAGAAAAATAATTCCTCCTGCCTGAATAATTCCTCCTGCTATGTCATCAGAAGCTTCTGATGATGTCACGCTCGATGATGCAACGCATAAGGCTGGAACGCACATTGCGCTACGTTACGTTCTGGTGGAATGCACGCTGACTCTGGAGTGTGTCTTGCAGTTTTCCACAGCCTCCACTGTTCATTGCGGTTGCTCGCATAGGAGGTCCATAGATTGTTTTAATCTGTCAAACGCTGTAGCCAATTGAGGCTTTTAATAAAGTTTGTCTACGGTTTCAAACTATGAGGAGTCCGTCCTCTCTTTTTTCTTACCTATACAGCTGATGATATCCTGTCTGAAGTCACATCCTATGCAGATGAGGAGAACACTGGAGGATTTTCTCAAAAGCTCCAAGGTGATCGGAGAGACCCCACAAGCCTTATATGTTCTGTCATAAGGCAGGGGGATCTACAACATCTGATGAGTGAACATCCACACCTATTTTTTCATCGCATGATGCAAGCAGGAGGAATTATTTATATTTTTTATTTCTTATTGCAGTATTGAAAGAAAAAACATTTTTTAGGACTTTGTTTCTTTTACACACAATATTTATTCACTTGTGTGGACATTATACTATTATATATATATATATATATTTTTTTTTGAATACTCTATATTTTCACTGATCAAAAGTTTACTCATCCCAATAGTCCCCTTTTTTCCACATCTACTTACATAATTTTGTCATTTATTGTTTGCATTTAGTGTATGTAGATCACATTGTACACTTTTATACTTATTAATGTGATATCGGCAAGTGCTGTTTGCACAATAGATTTAAAATGTAATATACTAGTTTGCATGGTAATGGCATGGTGTGTTGTACTGTGCGGGCAGCTGTCAGTGTGAGGTCTGTCAGGGGGAAGTGCAATGTGTATTTCGATGCAACACACTGTTGTATTGCATTGCACTACAGTTCATTGATATGTGGTGCCACCCACTACACTATGGAAAATGCAGCATGTCTGCATTTTTCTGCAATGTACAACACATCGCATTGAGAGGTGAACAGGGCACATAGATTACAATTGTGTTTTTTGGGCCCTTGCAGTGACTGATGTTTATCTAGTTCTTAAAAAGGCAGTTGCTGCACTTAGTGTGAATGAGCCCTTAAGCCAGCCATACATGGATCAAGGTTTTCTGGTTCATCCCAATTTCGATCCATGAATGGGAAGGGAGGTTGTACAGAAGTTGATCGACTTCTGTACAACTGCCCTGTCAGATCCTTGGCGCTCAGTCAGTGCAGCCAGCTATAACAGGTAGCACTGATGAAGGTATTCTGATGGTGGGGAAGTTTCCACGCTGTCAGAACACAAAGAAACGGGGGGGGGGGGGGGGGATTTCGCCATTCACCTTGAATGTGTGGATGGGGGAATTTAATCATTTTTATTTTCATTTCAATTTAAAACCAAGGAAATAATTTCTGGCCATGGGCATCTTAATAGGGGCAGATGTTTAATGACAAAGTTACTTCCTGGAATCAATCTGCTCTTAGCTCATGCCAGCAGGAGGGTGTGCTTAGCTGAGAAAACCCCTCCTCCCCTCCTGGAGACTCTGGGATGCATTACATTATTTGCTCAGACTTTGAAAAAGACTGCATGTAAAATGTGCTAACAAAAAAGTGCTGATTGGAGGAGGAAGCAGAATATGCAAAGAGTTGACCTCATCATTCTTTGTCTGCTTTGTTGCCGGTCAGTCATTAGGCCATGAATGGTGGACACCAACGGTCTATATTTGCATCAGAGTTATTCACCAGGCAGTGTTGTGTGTCAGAACTGTGTAAATCTCAGAGCCAGCTAGATAGAAAAATACATTCTTGGACAGGTAAAGCTGCTCTATTATGTATATTTCATTTGTGTATTTAGCTGTTTGCCTGTAGTTCAGGTTTAAACATCCTTGTTTGTATTAGCAACTGAGCACTCTCACCTATCATGAAACCCAACTTAAAGCTTTTCACTTGATTTCTATCCAACTTTTGTCCTTGCAAAGCTGTGGGCAATACAATAATGTGATGAAAAAACTATGTTCCCTACACTCTTTTCTCTAGATAATACAATAGTAGGTGACACTTGCTAGCTGTCAGGCAAAATTGCGACCTTGATTACCATTTCATTAAATTCAGATTATGAAAAACTCTCATTACATGCTATTTAACATAACATATTCATAATCACAAAGCCACTAAAACATTTGGTTTGTGTAGAGTGAGATACGGTTGATCCTGCCTTCAGCTGTCCATCCCATCTTCTCTGTGTTTCAACTGCAGGTTGAAATTTTGTAGACCAGCTGGTGTCCTCTATGGAGCATGCTCAAATTTCCATTTCGTTCCAAGCTCTTCATTTTCTCCTTTTTCTTATCTGTGCAGCCCCCATGACTATAGAGTCATAGATGTGGGTGTTCAGAGAGTGGTAAATTACACTCCCCTCCTTCCTCCATGTCCTTGTATTGCTAAATACTATGGGGGCAGGATAAGGTATGCTGATTGATTACATTAACTAAAAAATAAACCCTTTGTTTTAATATAAATTAGTATAAAATATATCAAACTTCTCACACAATGCACTTGCTGTAGAAGTAAATTATAAGGACTTGATGTGATGGTATATGGAGCCTGCCAGAATAGCTACATTTTCTGGTTACTTTCTGAAATGTTTCCACAGGTGCAGACAACTAGGAACCTTTTTCCATATATGGTGGACCTGCACCCTGGTGATTTTGGTTAACAGTATTCTCCATTCTGACTACTCTGATGGGACAAAGTATTCCTTCCAAAGTTGAATATGCCCTTATTTGTATAAAAGCTCCTGACTTGTTTAAGGTGCTATTTAAATCAATGACCCATGTGCTTACGGCTGCTAAGTAAACAATTGGCAAGGCATGGTAATCCTCTACTCTTTCTATAGCCAAGATTAAATCTCCAATCACGCAAACAATGCTACATGAGAAGGTGGAGACAAAGATAACCGATACCATGCAAAAAGACTCGGCTGTGTGGTAGCCATGGTACCAGTGGCGGCAGGTCCACAAGGGGCGCCGCCCCCCAGCCTGCGGCACCACCCCCCAGCTTGCACCATCTGTGTGGCCGTGCACTGTACAAGGTGCTGGACCAACAGGCTTCTACCAGGTCTGTCACTCTCTCACAGGCACATGACCACAACCCGAGGCCCCAATTGGCCAGTCTTATATTGTCCTCAGGGGTGAGGGGCACTGCACCCTGAGCTCTCCCACCCTGCGATGACAGCGAATTGGAATTGGCTTGCAGTTTCCCAGAAAGAAGACCGGGTGAAGACAGAAGCTGCGGCGTTGGACAGTCCAGGGGAGCTCCATCATAGGGTGAGTGCAGACCTGGAGGGGGAAGCCCGTCCCACCTCAAAATCCTCCAGAACCAGCCACCACTGCATGCTATACACATTTTCTTCCTGACAGAATAGATCATAAGCCATTTGGCTTGTAGGTAGAGCTGGACCATAATCCTTCCATTCCTCCATTTCTTCCTGTTATTCTCTTCCTTCTTCCAATGAACCCCCTTTTTTCTTTCCTCCTCACTTTGTGAACCCACCGCCTGACTGCTACCCACGTTGACATCTCGCTTTTTGAACCACCGTATATTTATAGTTTCTATAGGCTTCAATTTTGCTCTATTGGTTTATTTTGATGCTGTATAACACCTTTATTTGCTCAATTTATTTGTTGATTTATTGTATTACTACTGTTTTGTGCATGGGTGCTTCAACATTATGACTTAAATGTCTTGATTACCTCCAGATCATTTACACCCCATGTTTTGTTACTGTGAAATTCAATACAAATGTATTGAACTATACATATATCAAATGTAAGTGCTAATACCTATAAAGTAAAAGAAAGAGCCTTGTGTGTAGATGCTGTCTGAACAAATTGAAAGCTAGTGTCAATCATCTTTGACTCTGCTATACCATATTAATGCATAAAAAATACACATTTAAGGTTCAATAAAGATTTATAGGGAGCTGTAAAACCAGTTATTTGATATTTATAATCTAATTTCAATTGCTCTTCTGAAACAGTTTTTTTTTTTCAACCCTGTGATGACTGGCACAGCACCAATCAGTACTGGCTAAGCACAGACTTATATTGTAGAGAGCATACATGAACAAAGCAATAGAAGCCCCTCCCAGGGAATCTTTCGCAGTAGATGCCAAAGAACAGGGAAAGATCCTGTGACTACTCAACAGCTCTGCAGGAATATGGTACTTATAGCATAAAACCCCCTGAAAAAACTAAATACAGTTGCATGATATACACTCATGACCACTTTGTTAGGTACACCTTGCTAGTTATGGGTCGGACCCCATTTTTTCCTTCAAAACTGTTTTAATTCTTTGTGATTGGCTGATTAGCTATTAGTGTTACCAAGCAATTGAACAGGTGTACCTAACAAAGTGACTGGTGAGTGTATATGATTTATGTGAATGAATTATGGCAATTAATACTTCTCTGTTCAGTATCACTTTATCATTGCCCTCTTTTCATATCATTCTTTTTCAACCTTATGCAAGGAACTGACCTAAGTTCAGAAGGCTGGTGTATTTGATTTGTTGTACGATCTTCATTTCTAACTGTCTTCAGTACTGGAGTTAGAAAAGATCACACATGGTAAGGAAAGGACTGGGCTGGAAGTCATTGCAATACAATGCAAACAATGCGTAGGAGAGATGAAGAAAACACAGCGACTTCTTCAATGGACATCAAAAGCCAATTAGGACTTCAACTCTCAGAAACTGGGTGCACATGTAAATGGAAAGTGCGCTATTGCCAGCGAACATGCCTGTCAGATTGCATATGCGGGAATAGTGGAAGTCAATGGGGCTGGAACCTGCAAAATCCAAAGTTCTTGCTGAAGACTTATATGTTACATAGCTAGTAAGGTTGAATAAGGACACCAGTCCAACCTGAGTGAGTGTCTACAATTCTTCTCTGTACATTGTGTCTCATTAAGATGCTCATATATTATATTATCACAATAAGGAGGGAAAAAAGTGGGACTTTAAAATGAAGCGGCTGAAGTGTGAGGGTCAGAAAAAGGTAATTTAATTGAATCCATAATATATGATACAAAGTAAATTCATATATATACATACATACATGTGCCATTGTTGGGCACAAAATGTGTTATATGAAGACATCAAGGTGTATGTAAAGACACATAAAGTCAAAAAACATATATGAACAGTAAATAGTATGTGGAGCAACAGCATAGCCCAAAAATGCCTCAGGGCGACATATCCGGTACCTGTGTTTGTAATCACATAGTGTAAACATAAATGTACTGAATTAATATTAAAAATTAAAAGTAACGTCGGGCCGTAGTAATTATCACTGTAGCATCAAATGTAGCTCTACGCGTTTCGTGGATGTATTCTCCACTCATCAGGAGCAGATGCGACAGATACCTGTAAAATATATAGATATGGTAAACCACACTCTGTATAGAGGGGAATAGGTACAGTACATAGAGTGCTTTCAAAAGAGATTGACTAAGCATATCTACCATCCCCGGCAGCGAACACAGCAAACAGCAACTGGTCCGTGGTGCGTCGGAGGCGCAGATCGCCCCCCCCGGGAGCTGAGGCGGCATATTTGGGCGGCGGATATAGTGAACAGGTGCCTGGGTATGAAGATAAATTCCATGTGCTAACAGTGCTGGTATATGGAGAATAGGCGTATCTAAAACAAAGTATGTACATGAGCGTTAAGTGAGCATGTAAAAGAAATGTAATGAAATAAAAGAGATTGTAAGTGTGTGAGGTGAAAAAATAATAAATATACAAAGAATTCCGTGATGAATGAAAAATAGTGTATGGGAATGAGAGTGTATAAAAATAAAATGTATGAAGAGTGTTAGAACAATGCGAGTGAAGACTAGAGGATGAAGTGTAGACATATATGTTGGTTGTGATGTGCCTGCAGAGGTATGAAAAGGATGAACAGTGTGGTGAGGGTGTAGGGTGTGAAATGAGCCAAAGCAGAGGGAGTGCTAGGTGAGTGTGGTGAAAGGGTAAAGATGTAAAACAAGTGAGTGTATAGGTGATAAAAAATGATGTAACAGAGGTGGGCAAACAAAAAGAAAAAAACAACCAAAGTGAATCCAGAACCAAATTAAACCTACCCAATAGCTGTAAACCCAGCATCACCCAGTAAGAAATCAACTGGTGTGCAGGAACCACAGGAGGAGACCGGCTGTGTCAACAGCCATCCTCACCTGGGAAAGCCCAAATACAAGCCGCCAGCACCACGTGTGTGAACCGAGGGGGGGGGGGGGAGGGGCGCCAACACTAGAGCAGGTGGAGCCGCCCAGCAATTGGCGCTGTCCAAACACCCCCGTCAGGGTCACGTAGATGGTACCTGCGGCGTCGGCGCGATGACGCGAAAAAAAAAAAAAAAATAAAAAAATAAATGCGCAAACCGTGGCGCCGATGCACGAAGGGACAACCACCCGAACCTCCCGGACATAAAAATTATATGTGCAGGGAGGAGGGGGAGGAGCCCACAATGTGCATCGCAGCTCCCATAGGTGAGGAAAAGGGGCCGCCAACGCCACCAACGCTACCAGCAGCCAAATGCAGATCACCACCAGAGACATAGACATGCATAATTCAAAAGGACATGAGTATTCATGTATAACCATAGAAATTGTACCGGAGATGTCATATAAAATACTTAGTAGACTTGTTGTCAACATACACCAATAAACCAAGTCCGTTCTTGGCTATACCCGATGTACATATCCCTGTAGGGCATATGGACATCTAAAGAATGACCCTAACACATGGATAGCAGGGGAGCACTACTAATCCAAATCTCCAGCCGCTCCCATCCCTGTAATAGTAGGCACAGCAGTTTGGGACTTTAAATGAGGCACGGGTTAGCGCCTCCATCCCGGTATTTAGCACAATAAGGAGGGAAAAAAGTGGGACTTTAAAATGAAGCGGCTGAAGTGTGAGGGTCAGAAAAAGGTAATTTAATTGAATCCATAATATATGATACAAAGTAAATTCATATATATACATACATACATGTGCCATTGTTGGGCACAAAATGTGTTATATGAAGACATCAAGGTGTATGTAAAGACACATAAAGTCAAAAAACATATATGAACAGTAAATAGTATGTGGAGCAACAGCATAGCCCAAAAATGCCTCAGGGCGACATATCCGGTACCTGTGTTTGTAATCACATAGTGTAAACATAAATGTACTGAATTAATATTAAAAATTAAAAGTAACGTCGGGCCGTAGTAATTATCACTGTAGCATCAAATGTAGCTCTACGCGTTTCGTGGATGTATTCTCCACTCATCAGGAGCAGATGCGACAGATACCTGTAAAATATATAGATATGGTAAACCACACTCTGTATAGAGGGGAATAGGTACAGTACATAGAGTGCTTTCAAAAGAGATTGACTAAGCATATCTACCATCCCCGGCAGCGAACACAGCAAACAGCAACTGGTCCGTGGTGCGTCGGAGGCGCAGATCGCCCCCCCCGGGAGCTGAGGCGGCATATTTGGGCGGCGGATATAGTGAACAGGTGCCTGGGTATGAAGATAAATTCCATGTGCTAACAGTGCTGGTATATGGAGAATAGGCGTATCTAAAACAAAGTATGTACATGAGCGTTAAGTGAGCATGTAAAAGAAATGTAATGAAATAAAAGAGATTGTAAGTGTGTGAGGTGAAAAAATAATAAATATACAAAGAATTCCGTGATGAATGAAAAATAGTGTATGGGAATGAGAGTGTATAAAAATAAAATGTATGAAGAGTGTTAGAACAATGCGAGTGAAGACTAGAGGATGAAGTGTAGACATATATGTTGGTTGTGATGTGCCTGCAGAGGTATGAAAAGGATGAACAGTGTGGTGAGGGTGTAGGGTGTGAAATGAGCCAAAGCAGAGGGAGTGCTAGGTGAGTGTGGTGAAAGGGTAAAGATGTAAAACAAGTGAGTGTATAGGTGATAAAAAATGATGTAACAGAGGTGGGCAAACAAAAAGAAAAAAACAACCAAAGTGAATCCAGAACCAAATTAAACCTACCCAATAGCTGTAAACCCAGCATCACCCAGTAAGAAATTAACTGGTGTGCAGGAACCACAGGAGGAGACCGGCTGTGTCAACAGCCATCCTCACCTGGGAAAGCCCAAATACAAGCCGCCAGCACCACGTGTGTGAACCGAGGGGGGGGGGGGGGAGGGGCGCCAACACTAGAGCAGGTGGAGCCGCCCAGCAATTGGCGCCGTCCAAACACCCCCGTCAGGGTCACGTAGATGGTACCTGCGGCGTCGGCGCGATGACGCGAAAAAAAAAAAAAAAAATGCGCAAACCGTGGCGCCGATGCACGAAGGGACAACCACCCGAACCTCCCGGACATAAAAATTATATGTGCAGGGAGGAGGGGGAGGAGCCCACAATGTGCATCGCAGCTCCCATAGGTGAGGAAAAGGGGCCGCCAACGCCACCAACGCTACCAGCAGCCAAATGCAGATCACCACCAGAGACATAGACATGCATAATTCAAAAGGACATGAGTATTCATGTATAACCATAGAAATTGTACCGGAGATGTCATATAAAATACTTAGTAGACTTGTTGTCAACATACACCAATAAACCAAGTCCGTTCTTGGCTATACCCGATGTACATATCCCTGTAGGGCATATGGACATCTAAAGAATGACCCTAACACATGGATAGCAGGGGAGCACTACTAATCCAAATCTCCAGCCGCTCCCATCCCTGTAATAGTAGGCACAGCAGTTTGGGACTTTAAATGAGGCACGGGTTAGCGCCTCCATCCCGGTATTTAGCACAATAAGGAGGGAAAAAAAGTGGGACTTTAAAATGAAGCGGCTGAAGTGTGAGGGTCAGAAAAAGGTAATTTAATTGAATCCATAATATATGATACAAAGTAAATTCATATATATACATACATACATGTGCCATTGTTGGGCACAAAATGTGTTATATGAAGACATCAAGGTGTATGTAAAGACACATAAAGTCAAAAAACATATATGAACAGTAAATAGTATGTGGAGCAACAGCATAGCCCAAAAATGCCTCAGGGTGACATATCCGGTACCTGTGTTTGTAATCACATAGTGTAAACATAAATGTACTGAATTAATATTAAAAATTAAAAGTAACGTCGGGCCGTAGTAATTATCACTGTAGCATCAAATGTAGCTCTACGCGTTTCGTGGATGTATTCTCCACTCATCAGGAGCAGATGCGACAGATACCTGTAAAATATATAGATATGGTAAACCACACTCTGTATAGAGGGGAATAGGTACAGTACATAGAGTGCTTTCAAAAGAGATTGACTAAGCATATCTACCATCCCCGGCAGCGAACACAGCAAACAGCAACTGGTCCGTGGTGCGTCGGAGGCGCAGATCGCCCCCCCCGGGAGCTGAGGCGGCATATTTGGGCGGCGGATATAGTGAACAGGTGCCTGGGTATGAAGATAAATTCCATGTGCTAACAGTGCTGGTATATGGAGAATAGGCGTATCTAAAACAAAGTATGTACATGAGCGTTAAGTGAGCATGTAAAAGAAATGTAATGAAATAAAAGAGATTGTAAGTGTGTGAGGTGAAAAAATAATAAATATACAAAGAATTCCGTGATGAATGAAAAATAGTGTATGGGAATGAGAGTGTATAAAAATAAAATGTATGAAGAGTGTTAGAACAATGCGAGTGAAGACTAGAGGATGAAGTGTAGACATATATGTTGGTTGTGATGTGCCTGCAGAGGTATGAAAAGGATGAACAGTGTGGTGAGGGTGTAGGGTGTGAAATGAGCCAAAGCAGAGGGAGTGCTAGGTGAGTGTGGTGAAAGGGTAAAGATGTAAAACAAGTGAGTGTATAGGTGATAAAAAATGATGTAACAGAGGTGGGCAAACAAAAAGAAAAAAACAACCAAAGTGAATCCAGAACCAAATTAAACCTACCCAATAGCTGTAAACCCAGCATCACCCAGTAAGAAATCAACTGGTGTGCAGGAACCACAGGAGGAGACCGGCTGTGTCAACAGCCATCCTCACCTGGGAAAGCCCAAATACAAGCCGCCAGCACCACGTGTGTGAACCGAGGGGGGGGGGGGGGGCGCCAACACTAGAGCAGGTGGAGCCGCCCAGCAATTGGCGCCGTCCAAACACCCCCGTCAGGGTCACGTAGATGGTACCTGCGGCGTCGGCGCGATGACGCGAAAAAAAAAAAAAAAAATGCGCAAACCGTGGCGCCGATGCACGAAGGGACAACCACCCGAACCTCCCGGACATAAAAATTATATGTGCAGGGAGGAGGGGGAGGAGCCCACAATGTGCATCGCAGCTCCCATAGGTGAGGAAAAGGGGCCGCCAACGCCACCAACGCTACCAGCAGCCAAATGCAGATCACCACCAGAGACATAGACATGCATAATTCAAAAGGACATGAGTATTCATGTATAACCATAGAAATTGTACCGGAGATGTCATATAAAATACTTAGTAGACTTGTTGTCAACATACACCAATAAACCAAGTCCGTTCTTGGCTATACCCGATGTACATATCCCTGTAGGGCATATGGACATCTAAAGAATGACCCTAACACATGGATAGCAGGGAAGCACTACTAATCCAAATCTCCAGCCGCTCCCATCCCTGTAATAGTAGGCACAGCAGTTTGGGACTTTAAATGAGGCACGGGTTAGCTTCATACCCAGGCACCTGTTCACTATATCCGCCGCCCAAATATGCCGCCTCAGCTCCCGGGGGGGGCGATCTGCGCCTCCGACGCACCACGGACCAGTTGCTGTTTGCTGTGTTCGCTGCCGGGGATGGTAGATATGCTTAGTCAATCTCTTTTGAAAGCACTCTATGTACTGTACCTATTCCCCTCTATACAGAGTGTGGTTTACCATATCTATATATTTTACAGGTATCTGTCGCATCTGCTCCTGATGAGTGGAGAATACATCCACGAAACGCGTAGAGCTACATTTGATGCTACAGTGATAATTACTACGGCCCGACGTTACTTTTAATTTTTAATATTAATTCAGTACATTTATGTTTACACTATGTGATTACAAACACAGGTACCGGATATGTCGCCCTGAGGCATTTTTGGGCTATGCTGTTGCTCCACATACTATTTACTGTTCATATATGTTTTTTGACTTTATGTGTCTTTACATACACCTTGATGTCTTCATATAACACATTTTGTGCCCAACAATGGCACATGTATGTATGTATATATATGAATTTACTTTGTATCATATATTATGGATTCAATTAAATTACCTTTTTCTGACCCTCACACTTCAGCCGCTTCATTTTAAAGTCCCACTTTTTTCCCTCCTTATTGTGCTAAATACCGGGATGGAGGCGCTAACCCGTGCCTCATTTAAAGTCCCAAACTGCTGTGCCTACTATTACAGGGATGGGAGCGGCTGGAGATTTGGATTAGTAGTGCTCCCCTGCTATCCATGTGTTAGGGTCATTCTTTAGATGTCCATATGCCCTACAGGGATATGTACATCGGGTATAGCCAAGAACGGACTTGGTTTATTGGTGTATGTTGACAACAAGTCTACTAAGTATTTTATATGACATCTCCGGTACAATTTCTATGGTTATACATGAATACTCATGTCCTTTTGAATTATGCATGTCTATGTCTCTGGTGGTGATCTGCATTTGGCTGCTGGTAGCGTTGGTGGCGTTGGCGGCCCCTTTTCCTCACCTATGGGAGCTGCGATGCACATTGTGGGCTCCTCCCCCTCCTCCCTGCACATATAATTTTTATGTCCGGGAGGTTCGGGTGGTTGTCCCTTCGTGCATCGGCGCCACGGTTTGCGCATTTTTTTTTTTTTTTTTTTTTTTTCGCGTCATCGCGCCGACGCCGCAGGTACCATCTACGTGACCCTGACGGGGGTGTTTGGACGGCGCCAATTGCTGGGCGGCTCCACCTGCTCTAGTGTTGGCGCCCCTCCCCCCCCCCCCCTCGGTTCACACACGTGGTGCTGGCGGCTTGTATTTGGGCTTTCCCAGGTGAGGATGGCTGTTGACACAGCCGGTCTCCTCCTGTGGTTCCTGCACACCAGTTGATTTCTTACTGGGTGATGCTGGGTTTACAGCTATTGGGTAGGTTTAATTTGGTTCTGGATTCACTTTGGTTGTTTTTTTCTTTTTGTTTGCCCACCTCTGTTACATCATTTTTTATCACCTATACACTCACTTGTTTTACATCTTTACCCTTTCACCACACTCACCTAGCACTCCCTCTGCTTTGGCTCATTTCACACCCTACACCCTCACCACACTGTTCATCCTTTTCATACCTCTGCAGGCACATCACAACCAACATATATGTCTACACTTCATCCTCTAGTCTTCACTCGCATTGTTCAAACACTCTTCATACATTTTATTTTTATACACTCTCATTCCCATACACTATTTTTCATTCATCACGGAATTCTTTGTATATTTATTATTTTTTCACCTCACACACTTACAATCTCTTTTATTTCATTACATTTCTTTTACATGCTCACTTAACGCTCATGTACATACTTTGTTTTAGATACGCCTATTCTCCATATACCAGCACTGTTAGCACATGGAATTTATCTTCATACCCAGGCACCTGTTCACTATATCCGCCGCCCAAATATGCCGCCTCAGCTCCCGGGGGGGGCGATCTGCGCCTCCGACGCACCACGGACCAGTTGCTGTTTGCTGTGTTCGCTGCCGGGGATGGTAGATATGCTTAGTCAATCTCTTTTGAAAGCACTC
Organism: Lithobates pipiens; assembly: GCF_037356315.1. Taxonomy (NCBI): domain Eukaryota; kingdom Metazoa; phylum Chordata; class Amphibia; order Anura; family Ranidae; genus Lithobates; species Lithobates pipiens. Next base: position 303,639,906 of record NW_027507718.1, read on the forward strand.
TATGTACTGTACCTATTCCCCTCTATACAGAGTGTGGTTTACCATATCTATATATTTTACAGGTATCTGTCGCATCTGCTCCTGATGAGTGGAGAATACATCCACGAAACGCGTAGAGCTACATTTGATGCTACAGTGATAATTACTACGGCCCGACGTTACTTTTAATTTTTAATATTAATTCAGTACATTTATGTTTACACTATGTGATTACAAACACAGGTACCGGATATGTCGCCCTGAGGCATTTTTGGGCTATGCTGTTGCTCCACATACTATTTACTGTTCATATATGTTTTTTGACTTTATGTGTCTTTACATACACCTTGATGTCTTCATATAACACATTTTGTGCCCAACAATGGCACATGTATGTATGTATATATATGAATTTACTTTGTATCATATATTATGGATTCAATTAAATTACCTTTTTCTGACCCTCACACTTCAGCCGCTTCATTTTAAAGTCCCACTTTTTTCCCTCCTTATTGTGCTAAATACCGGGATGGAGGCGCTAACCCGTGCCTCATTTAAAGTCCCAAACTGCTGTGCCTACTATTACAGGGATGGGAGCGGCTGGAGATTTGGATTAGTAGTGCTCCCCTGCTATCCATGTGTTAGGGTCATTCTTTAGATGTCCATATGCCCTACAGGGATATGTACATCGGGTATAGCCAAGAACGGACTTGGTTTATTGGTGTATGTTGACAACAAGTCTACTAAGTATTTTATATGACATCTCCGGTACAATTTCTATGGTTATACATGAATACTCATGTCCTTTTGAATTATGCATGTCTATGTCTCTGGTGGTGATCTGCATTTGGCTGCTGGTAGCGTTGGTGGCGTTGGCGGCCCCTTTTCCTCACCTATGGGAGCTGCGATGCACATTGTGGGCTCCTCCCCCTCCTCCCTGCACATATAATTTTTATGTCCGGGAGGTTCGGGTGGTTGTCCCTTCGTGCATCGGCGCCACGGTTTGCGCATTTTTTTTTTTTTTTTTTTTTTTTTTCGCGTCATCGCGCCGACGCCGCAGGTACCATCTACGTGACCCTGACGGGGGTGTTTGGACGGCGCCAATTGCTGGGCGGCTCCACCTGCTCTAGTGTTGGCGCCCCTCCCCCCCCCCCCCCCTCGGTTCACACACGTGGTGCTGGCGGCTTGTATTTGGGCTTTCCCAGGTGAGGATGGCTGTTGACACAGCCGGTCTCCTCCTGTGGTTCCTGCACACCAGTTGATTTCTTACTGGGTGATGCTGGGTTTACAGCTATTGGGTAGGTTTAATTTGGTTCTGGATTCACTTTGGTTGTTTTTTTCTTTTTGTTTGCCCACCTCTGTTACATCATTTTTTATCACCTATACACTCACTTGTTTTACATCTTTACCCTTTCACCACACTCACCTAGCACTCCCTCTGCTTTGGCTCATTTCACACCCTACACCCTCACCACACTGTTCATCCTTTTCATACCTCTGCAGGCACATCACAACCAACATATATGTCTACACTTCATCCTCTAGTCTTCACTCGCATTGTTCTAACACTCTTCATACATTTTATTTTTATACACTCTCATTCCCATACACTATTTTTCATTCATCACGGAATTCTTTGTATATTTATTATTTTTTCACCTCACACACTTACAATCTCTTTTATTTCATTACATTTCTTTTACATGCTCACTTAACGCTCATGTACATACTTTGTTTTAGATACGCCTATTCTCCATATACCAGCACTGTTAGCACATGGAATTTATCTTCATACCCAGGCACCTGTTCACTATATCCGCCGCCCAAATATGCCGCCTCAGCTCCCGGGGGGGGCGATCTGCGCCTCCGACGCACCACGGACCAGTTGCTGTTTGCTGTGTTCGCTGCCGGGGATGGTAGATATGCTTAGTCAATCTCTTTTGAAAGCACTCTATGTACTGTACCTTTTCCCCTCTATACAGAGTGTGGTTTACCATATCTATATATTTTACAGGTATCTGTCGCATCTGCTCCTGATGAGTGGAGAATACATCCACGAAACGCGTAGAGCTACATTTGATGCTACAGTGATAATTACTACGGCCCGACGTTACTTTTAATTTTTAATATTAATTCAGTACATTTATGTTTACACTATGTGATTACAAACACAGGTACCGGATATGTCGCCCTGAGGCATTTTTGGGCTATGCTGTTGCTCCACATACTATTTACTGTTCATATATGTTTTTTGACTTTATGTGTCTTTACATACACCTTGATGTCTTCATATAACACATTTTGTGCCCAACAATGGCACATGTATGTATGTATATATATGAATTTACTTTGTATCATATATTATGGATTCAATTAAATTACCTTTTTCTGACCCTCACACTTCAGCCGCTTCATTTTAAAGTCCCACTTTTTTCCCTCCTTATTGTGCTAAATACCGGGATGGAGGCGCTAACCCGTGCCTCATTTAAAGTCCCAAACTGCTGTGCCTACTATTACAGGGATGGGAGCGGCTGGAGATTTGGATTAGTAGTGCTCCCCTGCTATCCATGTGTTAGGGTCATTCTTTAGATGTCCATATGCCCTACAGGGATATGTACATCGGGTATAGCCAAGAACGGACTTGGTTTATTGGTGTATGTTGACAACAAGTCTACTAAGTATTTTATATGACATCTCCGGTACAATTTCTATGGTTATACATGAATACTCATGTCCTTTTGAATTATGCATGTCTATGTCTCTGGTGGTGATCTGCATTTGGCTGCTGGTAGCGTTGGTGGCGTTGGCGGCCCCTTTTCCTCACCTATGGGAGCTGCGATGCACATTGTGGGCTCCTCCCCCTCCTCCCTGCACATATAATTTTTATGTCCGGGAGGTTCGGGTGGTTGTCCCTTCGTGCATCGGCGCCACGGTTTGCGCATTTTTTTTTTTTTTTTTCGCGTCATCTCGCCGACGCCGCAGGTACCATCTACGTGACCCTGACGGGGGTGTTTGGACGGCGCCAATTGCTGGGCGGCTCCACCTGCTCTAGTGTTGGCGCCCCTCCCCCCCCCCCCCTCGGTTCACACACGTGGTGCTGGCGGCTTGTATTTTGGCTTTCCCAGGTGAGGATGGCTGTTGACACAGCCGGTCTCCTCCTGTGGTTCCTGCACACCAGTTGATTTCTTACTGGGTGATGCTGGGTTTACAGCTATTGGGTAGGTTTAATTTGGTTCTGGATTCACTTTGGTTGTTTTTTTCTTTTTGTTTGCCCACCTCTGTTACATCATTTTTTATCACCTATACACTCACTTGTTTTACATCTTTACCCTTTCACCACACTCACCTAGCACTCCCTCTGCTTTGGCTCATTTCACACCCTACACCCTCACCACACTGTTCATCCTTTTCATACCTCTGCAGGCACATCACAACCAACATATATGTCTACACTTCATCCTCTAGTCTTCACTCGCATTGTTCTAACACTCTTCATACATTTTATTTTTATACACTCTCATTCCCATACACTATTTTTCATTCATCACGGAATTCTTTGTATATTTATTATTTTTTCACCTCACACACTTACAATCTCTTTTATTTCATTACATTTCTTTTACATGCTCACTTAACGCTCATGTACATACTTTGTTTTAGATACGCCTATTCTCCATATACCAGCACTGTTAGCACATGGAATTTATCTTCATACCCAGGCACCTGTTCACTATATCCGCCGCCCAAATATGCCGCCTCAGCTCCCGGGGGGGGGCGATCTGCGCCTCCGACGCACCACGGACCAGTTGCTGTTTGCTGTGTTCGCTGCCGGGGATGGTAGATATGCTTAGTCAATCTCTTTTGAAAGCACTCTATGTACTGTACCTATTCCCCTCTATACAGAGTGTGGTTTACCATATCTATATATTTTACAGGTATCTGTCGCATCTGCTCCTGATGAGTGGAGAATACATCCACGAAACGCGTAGAGCTACATTTGATGCTACAGTGATAATTACTACGGCCCGACGTTACTTTTAATTTTTAATATTAATTCAGTACATTTATGTTTACACTATGTGATTACAAACACAGGTACCGGATATGTCGCCCTGAGGCATTTTTGGGCTATGCTGTTGCTCCACATACTATTTACTGTTCATATATGTTTTTTGACTTTATGTGTCTTTACATACACCTTGATGTCTTCATATAACACATTTTGTGCCCAACAATGGCACATGTATGTATGTATATATATGAATTTACTTTGTATCATATATTATGGATTCAATTAAATTACCTTTTTCTGACCCTCACACTTCAGCCGCTTCATTTTAAAGTCCCACTTTTTTCCCTCCTTATTGTGCTAAATACCGGGATGGAGGCGCTAACCCGTGCCTCATTTAAAGTCCCAAACTGCTGTGCCTACCATATATTATATTATTATTTATTTAAGGTACCCATAAAGCACCATTAATTTTATGCAGTGCTCCATACATGCATTGCACTCTCACATCAGTCCCTACAAACCAACACCACTGTGCCACCTAAGTAGGCATGTAAGTTCTTTGACATAAAAAGTGTATGGGGACCTGGGTCCTGCCCCAAGCGACATGTATCAATGGAATTTTTTTTTAAATGGCCGTTTTTTCAGGAGCATTGATTTTAGTTAAGCTTAAAGTGAAACAATAAAAATGTAGAAAAAATCTTTAAATATCGCGCCTGGGGAGTTCCCTAAGTCTGCATGTAAAGTAGAGCATCTGGCCAATGTGTGGAACATTGCTGCAGCAAAATGACATTTCTAAATAAAATGAAAAACTGCTTACGGCTGTAATGTATTGCCGGATCCTGGCAATATAGATTAAAAATCTAGGAAACAAATGGCGTGTCGTTTCCCCCCCCCCAGTCCATACCAGGCCCTTTGAGTCTGGTATGGAGATTAAGGGGAACTCCATGCCAAAATTTAAAAAAGAATGGAGAAGTGGTCCCCCCAAAATCCATACCAGACCCTTACCTGAGCAAGCAGCCATGGCAGGCCAGGAAAGGGGAGATGAGGGAGCGCCCCCCTCCTGAAGCATACCAGGCGGCATGCCCTCAACATGGGGACCCCAAAGCACCTTGACACCTTGTTGATGGGGACAAGAACCTCTTCCCAACAACCTTTGCTCGGTCGGCGTATCTGGAAGTCCCCTTTAACTAGATCCCACCCCCCCATGTACCCCTACCCATTCACCAAAAAAAGCAGTGAAATGTGACAAAAGACAATAGCCGGTTTTTGACAATTCCCTTATTAAAAATGTCTTCTTATTCCCCCCGCTTCTTCCTTAATCTTCCTCCATCTTCTTCTGGTCTTCTCCATCTTCCTCCGGCTTCTTCTTCCCCCACTTTGTCCCCCGTTGTTCTTTCTTCACCACTGCTCCCGCTGCTTCCGCTGAAGATTCAAAAAACGAGCCTCCTCCGGTGCTGCGATGGGGCGGATGATGTCTTTCCCAGATCCCCCGACCCTTGTGACTTCACCACCCGGGTCATGATAGGGTGACGTTATCCGGTGGCCATACCCCATAGTTAAATATGAACTGTGTGCTATGGAAAAGGACAGATAAGCTGGCCCGCAGCGTCGGAGGACGGCCGCTATTTTCATGTTCAGCGGGTCGGTGGCGGGAGCGGCAGTGGAGAAAGATCGGAGGGTGAAGCAAGGGAAGAAGAAGACGGATGAAGACGGAGGAAGAAGCGGGGGGAAAAAGAAGCCGGAGGAAGATGGAGAAGACTGGAGGAAGAAGGAGAAGACCGAAGCAAGACCGGAGGAATTCAGACTCACAGATTCAGCCTTCCGTGGCAGGCTCCCGCTTTGATACAGCCTCCCATGGCTGGCTTGCCTTGTTATATATCATGCACTCATCAGCACTGGCACAGCATGGGCATGTACTTGGCTGAGGGGGGGAGCGATTGCCGCCCACATAAAACGGACCATGACTGACTCTGTCAGCTTAACAGGTGGAGACGGAGCCTAAGGCCGCGTACACACGCGGGGACTGTTCGCTCAACTTTGTCCGTCAAACAGTTTCAGCGAACAGTCCGCTCAAAATTAGCATGGACGGACTTGCCCACACACGACGAACGAACAGTTTGCTGAAACCGTGCGCGATGACGTGAACGGCACGTACGACGGGACGGAAAATACGACGTCCTATACACTGCATTACAACTTTCGGCATGTAAATCCTTTCTGAGCATGCGCGGAACTTAGTTTGACGAACAAGCCTACACACGAGGGGACTGTTCGCTGAAACCAAGTTTCAGCGGACAGTTTTTCGGAACTTTGTTCAGCAGACTGTTCGCTGAAACTGTCCACTGAAAGCCCACACACGGGCGGACTGTCCGCCGAAACACTGTTCAGCGGACAAAGTTGGGCGAACAGTCCCCGCGTGCGCCTACCCACCTCCGCTTGACATCATTGCATGCTGTCCAGCTCGGGGAGTCAGGGTGGGTCTCTCTGGTTAGCAGAGGAGGAGGAGCGAGAGAGAGAGAGGAGGACGACAGCGGGAACCCTCAGGTAATTGATTTAAAAACTTGTATACCGTAACCCAGGCAGCTTTAGTAATGCAGCCACTGTGCCCCCAAACGCATCCACTGTGCCCCCAAACGCATCCACTGAGCCCCAAATGCATCAACTGTGCCATCAAATGCAGCCACTATGCCCTTCAATTGCCGCCACTGTGCCCATCAAACGCTGTCACTGTGCCCATCAAACGCTGTCACTGTGCCCCATCAAACACAGCCGCTGTGCCCCCAAACGCAGCCACTGTGCCCCCAAATGCAGCCACTGTGCCATTAAATGCAGCCACTGTGCCATCAAACGCAGCCACTGGAACTGGGGTGAAACTCACGCCGTTTTTTTTAAAGATTTTTTATCTATATTGCTGGGATCCAACAATACATTACAACCACAAGCAGTTTTAAATTGCATTTTTTCCTTTAGAAATGTCATTTTGCTGTGGTACTGGTATAAACACAAGAATGATGCACTACTTTACAGGTAGACTAAGGAGACCTCCCAGGCACGATATTTAACCACTAGCGGACCTGGTTGGCTCCTCTGCGTGAAATCACATTAATGTACGTGATCTCATGAGGTCTGTATAGCAGCCCACTGCAAGCTTTGTGAGTCAGACCGTGGGTCCCGTAGACTCGATGTCCATGGGGATACCCGTGATCGTCTCACAGAGAGGAAAAACGGGGAAATGCTGATGTAAACAAGCATTTCCCCATTCTGCCTAGTGACACTGTCACTGATCACCGCTCCCTGTAATCGGGAGCGGTGATCAGTGATGTGTCACATGTAGCCCATACCCCCCACAGTTAGAATCATTCCCTTGGACACACTTAACCCCTACAGCACCACCTAGTGTTAACCACTGCCAGTCACATTTACACACATTTACACAGTAATCAGTGCATTCCTAAACTCACCAATCGCTGTATAAATAGCGTCAAAGGTGTCCGATGTGTCCGCCATTATGTCGCAGTCACAATAAAAATTGCTGATCACCACCATTACTAGTAAAAAAAAAAAATTATTAATAAAAATGCAATAAAACTATCCCCTATATTGTAGATGCTATAACTTTTGCGCAAACCAATCAATAAACGCTTATTGCGATTTTTTTTACCAAAAATATGTAGATAAATACATATCGGCCTAAACTGAGGAAAAAAAATGTTTTTTTTTATATATTTTTTGGGGGTATTTATTATAGCAAAAAGTAAAAAATAATACTTTTTTTCAAAATTGTCACTTTTTTTTGTTTATAGTGTAAAAAATGTAAAAACGCAGAGGTGATCAAATACCACCAAAAGAAAGCTATATTTGTGGGGAAAAAAGAACATCAAATTTGTTTGGAAGCCACGTCGCAGGACCGCTCAATTGTCAGGTAAAGCGACACAGTGCCGAATCACAAAAAGTGCTCTGGTCAGGTAAATCCTTCCAGGGCTTAAGTGGTTAAAGGAATATTTTATTTTTTCATATTTCATTTTAAGCATTATTAAAATCACTGCTCCTGAAAAAAATGTCAGTTTTTAAAACTTTTTGGGGTGTCCACTCCGAATCCATACTAGACCTAAAGGGCCTGGTTGGCCTGCTTGAAGTCACCATTGACCAATGAATGGAGGATTTTTAGTTTGAACTTTTGTCTGGAATTATTTAATCAGTCAGAACTTTTTAGACTTTTTGGAATTAGGTTTCATAACCTTTAAACAATTATATTTATTGTTTTATGTTTTTCATATATTTGCATTTGTTTTACGTTCAATATTTGTAGCATTAGTGCACAGTAAGTGGTTTGGGAGGTCACTATATGGTATCATAATCCATTTCACTATAATTAATTTTCAGAGCAGCTTATTTCTTTGTAAATTTCTATTATTGTGTGTACATATCCTACCCTGACCCATCAAATGAGCATCACCTCCTCTTTGTTAAATAGGGACCTTGCCATGTCCACCTAGATGGAGATCCTGTCAGCACAGGAACTTCTGGGTGATTACAATGACTAATTTCCAGGTCAGAAGGTGAACCACCATTAGACCTTTTTGATTTTCGTTTATTTGCAGATATGCAAATCTGTATTTCTACATATAACGATATTTTGAAGGCAAACTTAAGGGAGTTTGATAAGAAATGTTATCCCTGGGATTGCAACAGGTGAATTACAAAGACAAAGTCCCAGTTTGAGCTCTGGTTCACACTGATTGTGGGAGGAAATTGTACGAGTTCAGCTGAACACAATTTCATTCCCACGTCAGTCCCAACTACAGAGGGAATTTCAAAGACACCTTCAGTTTCTGCACAGATGTCAATAAAAATCACACCTCAAAATCAGCAAAAGTAGTACAGAAACAACTTTTGAAAATTGTGGCGCGGCACTGATTAAAAAGGTGCAATTGCCACAGATTTGGCATGCGATTTGACATGTCAAATTACACCAATGTGAACCAGGGCTGGCACATACAACACTGCCTATCCACCAGCTGAATTCATTACCTGCATTTTTGGTGCACAATTATATCTTATAATTTCTATGAGTATAAGTAAGATAGTGCACTTCACCAAAACCACCACCCCCAAAACTAATTAAAAAGAAGAAAGAAAAGAGAAAAAACAAACAAGGTCAATAATGTACTTTTATTTTGCCAGCAGAAAGAAAACTATGTGTATATTTATTTACTAGCATAACAAAAATATTCTACAGGATATATGGTGCTACATTTAGCAAAATAGTTAGCAATTGGGTTTCAAGTGCCCTGCTCATAGGAGCTTACAAACTAAAATGTGTCTAAACCTTGCAGTGGACAAAGCTTTACTTTCAGTGTATAATGGGTAACAGATTTCATAGTACAACTACTCACCCAGCAACCCACATCACACTTTTATTCGCAAGATTATAGTACATATTTAACAGTCATTATTCTTACAAAGCATTCCAACATAATATTAAAAAAGGCACATATTTAAACTATAACACCCACCACCTCTCCACAATCCTCACACATACATTGGTGAGTATGTTCTGCTGGAAGCTAAATTTCTTTGTACATGATTAAGCAATGAGATCAAAGAGTAGAAGGTCAGCAGATGCTCCCAAACCATACACACACAGCATTGACAGCATGGCCACATAAACCCACTTTTGAAGAAAAAAACGCACAAGAATTTCAGCAAACAGCCCTAGTTGGGTGTTTGTCATTATGCACAATATCATTCCTTTTCCCTAAAAAATCACAGCAAAAAAAACTGACCTCTTCACAGGCAGCCTCACACATCAGCCCTAAGTCCATAGCCATGCTCAGTGTCACAAGCAATATACAATATATTGTCCTAAGTATTGCCTTTCTACACACTTGAACTTTAATGGCATCCCAGCTTAGTCTGTAGGGTTCAAAATTGATTTGGCCCACCCTTTGCACATATAACAGCTTCAACTCTTCTGAAAAGGCTGTCCACAAGGTTTAGGTGCGTGTCTATAGGAATGTTTGCATTTGTGAGGTCAGACACTGATGTTGGTCGAGAATGCCTGGCTTACAGTCTCTGCTCTAGTTCTTTATGGACCTTACATTGTGCACTGGGGTTGTTTTTCAGGGGTTGGGCTTGGCCTCTTAGTTCCAGTGAAGGGAACTCTTAAGGAATCAGCATACCAAGACATTTTGGACATTTTCATGCTCCCAACTTTGTAGGAACAGTTTGGGGATGGCCCCTTTCTGTTCCAACATGACTGCACACCAGTGCACAAAGCAAGGTCTATGGATGAGGGAGTTTGGGGTGGAGGAACTTGACTGGCCTGCACAGAGTCCTGACCTCAAACTGATAGAAAAACTTTTGGCTGAATTAGAGCAGAGACTGTGAGCCAGGCCTTCTTACCGTACATCAGTGCCTGGCCTCACAAACGCGCTTCTGGAAGAATTTGTCAAACATTCCCATAGACACACTAAACCTTTTGGGCAGCCTTCCCAGCCACTGCTACAAAGGGTGGGCCAAATCAAATTTTAACCCTACGGACAAAGACTAGGCTGCCATTAAATTTCATGTGTGTGTAAAGGCAGGCATCCCAATACTTTTGGCTAGAGAGTGTATCTGGCAAGATTTTCAATGGTGGATGAACCCTCCTACAAATAAATACTATATTTTAGGACCTGAGTCAGGACTTATGTTTAACAACATAGGGAGATGAGACAACTTCTCTACATGAAGCGGCATGTTTGGGATTCAAACCCAGACCCTTAGCAGAAGTTCTAACCTCTAAGCCATAGAGCTGCCACATGTGAAAATCTCCTACACATAAATACTGCATTTCTTTGAACATATAGGTGGTGGAATTACATTACTCAAGAATTCTTCTTCTTGATTTATTCTGTGATATGTGGTGGTTCTTGGTGGGTGAGTGTAGACTAGTGATGTTACTCTCCAATTTTTGGAAATTAAATTTTGATTTCTGATGTTGGTACACATCACATTTTTTGGGCTCGAATTATGATTATTTGGATATAATAAAAAAACACAAAAAATGGTGATTCATTGTAAATTTGCATCAGCAATGCTTTTGTTTGTGGTTTGTAAAGACACCTGTGTGAGTTTGGGTAAAGATGTTAGTGAGATGGAAAGTAATAAGTGAAAGTAACAGAGAAAAATATATTTTACCAAAACATGAAAACATTCCACATTCTAGCATTCTTAAGTAAAAGCAACATTGTTGCAAAGACAATTTAATTCAGAGAAAGATACATTTTATCTCAACAAGAAAAGTATTTATTTGGGGAAGTTAAAATTGTAACATTTGGATCAATGGCTGAAACTTGTATTGGGTTATATAACTCTCATTTTCACTCACAAAAAATGCCCTTTAACCAGCACGTATTTTGGTATTTACTATAGCGCCCTGTAAAAAAGCCATGGGAGCTAAAATGAGAGCTGTTTGTACGTCTGAGCATGTTCAGTTTTGGTACCTAGTTATACAGATACGGGGGATTTATCTCTTCTCAGACCTTTATTTCAGTGTAGAAATAATTTTTTCACACAGTTTAAAACCAGATTATCTTTAACCACTTCCCGATCAGCGCACACCGATGTACGTCGGCAGAATGGCACGGGCAGGCATATTGGCGTACAGGTACGTCCAATCTTCAATGCCACCCTGCCATCGCGAGTGCGCCACCTATCTATCTATCTATCTATCTATCTATCTATCTATCTATCTATCTATCTATCTATCTATCTATCTATCTAACTGTCTGTCTATCTGTCTATCTGTCTGTCTGACAAACCAAATATGTCTGTCTGTCAAATAAAAAGCACAATTCAATAAAGTTTTACAAAATTATTACATGTTTTTTAAATTATATTAGTGTAATATCTGAACTTGTCCTTATAGTATCCTCCTCTAATTTTCTGTTGGTGTGGCTGTCCTAGAAGCTAATCAGGTTCTTTAGAAGGGCAGCAACCATGCTATAAGAAGGAAAGAAAGAAAAGGCATAGAGAGCAGAGAAATGACCTTGCTTGTTCTTCTTGACCAAGCTGTGCTGATACTGCAGGATCTGGACAGGCAGCATGTACAATTGTACACCCCGCCAATTCTTACAAGGATGAAGATGCTGACTTGCTGTGTGCAGGCAAGATCAGTGAAAAGTGCCCCAGACTTCTGATCTGAAGTCTGTCTTTACAAATATTGACAAGGAAGGTGTCATATAGGAGCATATAGGGTTGTTTAACCCCCCGAAAGAGTTACCCTCCTTCATGACTAGGCCATTTTTTGTGATACAGTAATATGTTACTTTAACTGACAATTGCACAGTCGTACAACACTGTACCCAAATAAAATGTGTGTCTTTTTTCCCCACAAACAGAGCTTTCTTTTGGGGGTATTTGATCACCACTGTGTTTTTTAATTTTTGCGCTATAAACAAAAAAGACCGACAATTTTGAAAAAAAAAAGCTAATATTTTTTACTTTTGATAAAACACATTACATAAAAACAGTTTCTGCAAACTATGGGAAATATTTATGCAATTTATATTTAATCATTTTTTATACTAGTGATATGGCGATCAGCAACTGATAGCAGGACTGCGATATTGCCGCGGACATTCTGAAACTAACTGACACTTTTGACACTTTGCGGGAACCAGTGATACTAATTCAGTGATCATTTCTGAAAATTTGCACTGTCACTGTACTAATGACACAGGCTGAAAAGGGGTTAACATCTAGGGCGATCAAGGGGTTAATTATGTGCCTAGCCAGTGTATGTGTGTTAACTGTGTGGAAGTAATGGATTCTAGTCCCTGCTTTGCAGGAACACAGTAGCCATTCCTTCACCCTGTAAGAACAGCAATCTGCCTTGTTTACATAGCCATATCTCAGTTCTCTGTGTATTGCCAACGACCAGCGAGTGTCGGAGGACATTGAGTGCACGGCACCCACAGATCGGCTTCTGCTGTGAATTATCACAGCAGAAGCAGCCCGCCAAGGGTGCACATGTGCCCCCTGCAGGTGGAAGTCCAGACTCACGTATATATGTGATCCGAGGAACAGCTGCCACCCTGTAGCAGTAAAAGTGCTATGGGGTGGACAGCAAGAGGTTAATGTAGTTATTGTTTAAAATACAGTTTGAACAAAACAGTTAACCTGTGTTTCATAGCTTTGAAATATGATTTATGACTTTTGCTTTACAAGACAGTAAATATTCTACAGGTCTTTTTCATTTAATTCATAGTAGCTCTATTGTGGCAAAGAGACAAAGGCTAAGAAATGTAACAATGAAAGCTCTGTGTTGCAGCATTGTCGTAATTAAAACATATTTTGTATCTATCATTTTTACTACTGTATACAGAGCATTACACTCTCACTGAAACAATGTGTCATTTCCAAGTAATTGCATAGTTACTATGCCATCTGTTTTGTTTTATATAGTCAATTTTTAACTTCAAGGGTACAGAAAACCTCTACAATGTTTGCTAAGATTGCCTGTTTTAAGATATGTAACTTTGTAGTAATTTGGGAATAATAGGTTATATGAACATAAAACCTACTGAATAGTTTGTTTTATCTATTCATTGAAAACTGTGGCTCAAACTGGCACAGATTTTCTATAGACATGTCAGAGATGTGAAAGGAAAGCTAGCAAGATAACGTTCAATAATATTTATAGGTAATAAACCTTAAAACCCAACCCCTGCCAAAACCTTTTAATGTACTTTGGAAAAAAAATAGGGGTTAGAAACGTTTTGTTGTATTTATCATTGTTTGGAATTCTATTGGGGAGATTTCCCCTCACTTCCTCTAAAATCTGTCCAAGGAAGACCCAGATAAAAAAAGAAAACTAAACACATTTTAGTACAGCAAAGAAGGATTAGAACTTCTGACAATAATGTTATTGCTTTCTGTGACTTCTTGTGTCTTTGACAACCACTCCCCTCATGTCCTGTTGTCATGGGGTACAGAAGTGAAGAAAAAACTCAGGCAAAGATAACCACCTAACAGAAATATTGTCTCTTCCTTCATTTACAGCTAAAAAAACTTTTGTTTGGAGTAAGGATTTTGAAGGCCAAACCCACACTTCTAGACCAGGAAGGCACTTTTCAAAGCTAGGTATATCACTTCTGGGACACCTAAAGTGGTCGCAGACCCTTCTGGTCTGGCCTAAAGAACACCCATATTTCATGATGACATGCTGGATCATCAGGCTGAAGACTTGAGCCAGGCAAGGTATACAGTATGTATGATTTTTTCCCCATGACATATGATTTTTCTCTCCCCTTGTGGCATGATGCAAAGTTACAATGTTGCAGTCTGATGTTTCCACTACCACACAAGTTGTGTAGTACTGTGCTACCCATAATTGCTGCATATGCTAATAAAAGGGCTGTCTTTGATATGTCAATTTACTAATCATCAGGCATCCCATTATAGCCTTTAAGACAAAGGGCCTGAAGCCCTAGTGTTTTTTTATTAAAAGTGATTGTAAAGTCTTGTTTGTTTTTTATTTTTTTTAATAACAAACATGTTATACTTGCTTTGTGTAATGGTTTTGCACAGATCAGCATGTATCATCCTCTTCTCGGGTTCCACACTGGCGCTCCTGGGCCCTCCCTCCCGCCGGGTGCACCCAAGCAGGCATGCTTCTGATCAGTGGCTCTGTGTGTCCATTCACACAAGGAACCACAGAGCAGCCATGCCCCCTCCGTCTCCTGATTGGCACACTGGCTGTGATTGAAAGCAGCGGTAGCCAATGGCTCCCACTGCTGCAAAAAAGCCAATCAAGAGTGTGAGTCCCAGGAGAGGCAAGGCTATCGTGGATATCTTGGATCGAGAGGGGGCTCAGGTAAGCATTAGGGGGGCTGGGGGGCAGTTGAACACAGAAGGTTTTTTCCCTTCATGCATAGAATGCATGAAGGAAAAAAAAACCTTGTGCCTTTACAACCACTTTAAGTTGAGCTTTGTAATCTCTCTCCTGCAATGCAGGCTTCCTTTTATGTTGTTTCTCCATCTGTGCTGCACACAAAAGAAGTGCATGTTTTTGCCCTTCCTCCAATGGCCACTAGGTACCTTGTAAGCTGGATGACGTCCAATGTCATCCACCCTCTACCTCAGTGGTCTTGCTGTCAAGGACACATGCTGTTTAGTCAAGATTGCTTTCGTCATGACAGTGAAGTCACACTACCATGCCAAGGCCAAGGACAAAAGTGGCCCATAAGACAACACTATTTGAGTTATCAACTATGTGACCTACAATATATAAGCATGCACAAACTAAAAACAGGCTCACCCGGAAGCCTCCCTTCCTCCTTAAAGGTACAGTAAGACACCAAAAGCCTAGAAATCACATTTAAAGACAACTGAAGACTTGTAGTGTGTGTTGCACCAAATACAAACAAAGCATTTATGACTTTTTGAAACTAATTAATAAAGGCTGTGAATAGTACAAATAATATAAAGAGCATCCCCAGCATTTTTCTTCTTTTGCTGGTTTCAAAATGACCTAGGCAGCTACCATTGTTGCTCTTTTGCATTTGTGCTTATTTTACTGCTTTCTTAGGGTTGCATTTTAATTGCAGCATTAGGCATTGATTCGTTTAAAAAACTGCAACTTATAACTGGTTAATGTGTGAATATACTGTATTATACTGATACTTTGTATTATATAATTTAATGTTGTTAATGTTCATGCAGCATAAATACAATGGAACAAAAAATTGGCTTGAAAGAAATACATTCATATTAAATTTGACAACAATAAAGCCTACTTGTCAGGGTCCTAATTCCCTTAAATAAAATTGAACAGGAATGAGGTGAAATGTTTGTTAATGGGTCCCTTGTAACTCTTACTACTGTAGTGTGACTGCAGCTTTAGCAGACACACAACAATAATCCCCAGTGGGTCTTGGGATCAAATAATGGGTTGATGGAGGATTAGGAGCAACTCTATCCCTTTGGCATGGACTAAGGAATTTTCATTAAAATGACCTTGAGCAGAGTGAGGATGGAATTTTACTTTTTTTACACTTCAGAAACAACACCTTACCTGAGAAAGAGACAGTGGGGCACTGAAAACAAAACTTATCTTTGATACCAGCAGAACATCTGACAAATCAAATACCCAATTTGAGCCTCGCCCATTATAACGTTTTTAAATATGAAGTCATCCAATTCCAGTCATTTTTTGGTCACCCAAACACATTCATCTCCACTAGAAAGTTTTCTTGCTGGCTTATTTTCCATGGGCAAGATGCAATGGAATGAAAAACGTGAGATCTACCTAGGTCACAACCAGCTGTACAATAAATATTGGGAAATGCATATCAGATTTTGCATGGGGCACCCGGAATATGATCATGCATCAAACTTCATCTTAATCTTTTTTATAAGTGTCAACACACCACAATGCAGTGTTTAACATACCGGCATCATTTTTGATGATGTTTAGGTGCTAATTGTGTTGGGGTACCAGCAATACACTGCACCTTGTTTTGTGCATTGCAGTAAGGCAGGGCAAAATACATGTTATACTGAACTTTACTGTAACACAACATTCTGAATTGGCCCTTACAGTAGAACATATTGCACTTTCTAAAATTAGCTTAGCATCTTGCTAAACCTCTGTTTATCAGTGCTACTTGAAATGGAAAAATTGAGTACTTTTTCCAAAATATTTTAGCACAAATAAAAAGTATATCACATACAGCAATAAACTGTGTGGTTACAATGCACTAATACAGCTATTATTACCTAGGTTAACTGGCTCCTGTCTAACTTGGCCCTAGTATGTGATCAATGAATGTGAGTTAGGCCGCGTACACACGCGGGGACTGTTCGCCCAACTTTGTCTGCTGAACAGTGTTTCGGCGGACAGTCCGCCCGTGTGTGGGCTTTCAGCGGACAGTTTCAGCGAACAGTTTGCTGAACAAGGTTTTTCGGAATTTCCGAAAAACTGTCCGCTGAAACTTGGTTTCAGCGAACAGTCCCCTCGTGTGTAGGCTTGTTCGTCAAACTAAGTTCCGTGCATGCTCAGAAAGGATTTACATGCTGAAAGTTGTAATGCAGTGTATAGGACGTTGTATTTTCCGTCCCGTCGTACGTGCCGTTCACGTCATCGCGCACGGTTTCAGCAAACTGTTCGTTCGTCGTGTGTGGGCAAGTCCGTCCATGCTAATTTTGAGCGGACTGTTTGCTGAAACTGTTTGACGGACAAAGTTGAGCGAACAGTCCCCGCGTGTGTACGCGGCCTTAGGGACATTAGATTGTAAAGTCCTTGAGGGCAGGGACTGATGTGAATATACAATATATATATATATATATATATATATATATATATATATATATATATATATGTAAAGTGCTAGGTAAATTGATGCCACTATATAAGTACCTGTAATAAATAAAATAAATAAATATGTGTCCATTTACAGGTAAGCAGTGTCCTTCTTCTGGTATTTTGTCACAGAGGTTACATGGAAAGATGATTACTAGTATGTGCAAATCCAGTTTTAAGGAAAAATCTGTATAAATCCTTTTGTGTAAATCTAGCACTTGTTTTTTGATCACAGTTTTGAATAAACTATTATAATGCAATGTCATAAAATATATGCTGGGTGAGAATAAAAACAGCTTGATTTGATGCATAATGACAACGGCTGTCTGACAGATTTTTGGCTTGGGGGCAATTCACTGTGCTGGCCTAAGTATTAAGTGGCCCATGGCACGCACACCAGGTGCATGCAGAGAACACACTTCCCCAGCTGCTTGCTGCACACAGAGAGCTTTCTGTAAGTTCTATCTCTTGCTTTGCAGATTTTACAGTGATTCTGTGCACCCTAATACATATACGTGAATGCTAATGGCAGGCAGTATTTTTATAATCACACTTATATTTGAGAACATGCATGTATGAAAATACTTCAAATTAAAAAAATCTGCCCAGCTACTTTTTTTTTTTTTTTTTTAGCCTGCTTCTGAAAAAATTGCAGTATTTGCAGGAATTGCTGTATGCAGGATTGGTTTTGTCAGCTAATAATTCTGCCTAACCTGGGCTACACTCAGCTTATGTGCATATCTCAAAGAGGGAGAGGTGTGTGTTCACCTGGCCTTTTATGCACTGTGCTGTGGTTGCTGCTATATTGCTGGATCAAAGTCAAGATCTTTTGTACCATTTGGCACTCTTGGGCCAGTACTTTATGTAGCACCAAGCCTCAGATGGTACAAATTGAGATGACTTTTTCATATTTTGTTATTTTCTTTGACCCCCTCTGGGCATTTATGGCTAAATTCAGCAAGCTAGCTACAGGGAAAAGGGGTTACAGGAGATATTGAGAAGAATTAAAAGGCTCTGTATAGTTCAAGAAACATGAAACATCACCTTCTTCTGAGATGTTTCTACTTGTAGCTGTAAAATAGTCATGAAGGGTACAGGGATGGAATGGGCTAAGGGTAAGAGGATTCAACACTCTTAGCCCTTGTAAACACGGTCGTACATTCCGACGGAAAATGTCCGATCGTACCGGTTGTCGGATAATCCGACTGTGTGTGGGCTTCATCTGACTTTTTCCGTCGGAATGTCCGACCAACAAAATTTTAGAGCTGGATATAAAAATTTTCCGACAACATGATCCGATCGGACTTTGTCCGATCGTTTGTAGAGAATTCCGATCGGACAAAGTACCACGCATGCTCAGATCAAATTCCTAGACCAAAGCTATTGGCTACAAGCCTGAACGTAGTCCTGTCGTAACTAAATAACGGCATCACCATCGGATTTTCCGACAACTTTGTCCGACCGTGTGTATGCAACACCAGTTTTGGACAAAATCCGTCGGACAAAATCTGACGGATTTTGTTGTCAGGTTGTCCGACCGTGTGTACAAGGGCTTAGAAGTGTTGATTATCTGCAACAATACCAGAGTGGGTAACTCTTATTAGGGTGAAATAATTGCAGAAAAAAGGAGAGTTACTAAAAGTTGCTTTATAACTATTGGACCTATGTATTCACCAGACCTTACATATTGTGGTGACAGGGTCTCTTTAAAATAAATGTCTGGCTTTTAACTTCTTGAGTAAGACCTGAATATTTACAGTATCTCACAAAAGGGAGTACACCCCTCACATTTTTGTAAATATTTTAATATAACTTTTCATGTGACAACAGAAATTAGACTTTGCTACAATGTAAAGTAGTGAGTGTACAGCTTGTATAACAGTGTAAATTTGCTGTCCCCTCAAAATAACTCAGCACACAGCCATTAATGTCTAAGCCGCTGGCAACAAAAGTGAGTACACCCCTAACTGAAAATTTCCAAATTGGGCCCGAAGTGTCAATACTTTTTGTGGCCACCATTATTTTCCAGCACTGCCTTAACCCTCATGACCATGACATTCACCAGAGCTTCACAGGTTGCCACTGGAGTCCTCTTCCATTCCTCCATGATGACATCAAGGAGCTGGTGGATGTTAGAGACCTTGTGCTACCCAACCTTCCATTTGAGGGTGCCCTACAGATGCTTAAAAGGGTTTTAGGTCTGGAGACATGCTTGGCCAATCTATCACCTTTACCCTCAGCTTCTTTAGCAAGGCAGTGGTCGTCTTGGAGGTGTGTTTGGGGTCGTTATCATGTTGGAATACTGCCCTGCAGCCCAGTCTCCAAAAGGAGGGGATAATGCTCTGCTTCAGTATGTCACAGTACATGTTGGCATTCATGGTTCCCTCAGTGAACTGTAGCTCCCCAGTGCCAGCAGCACCAGACCATGACACTCTCACCACCATGCTTGACTGTAGGCAAGACACACTTGTCTTTGTGCTCCTTACCTGTTTGCCACTACACACGCTTGACACCATCTGAAACAAATACGTTTATCTTGGTCTCATCAGACCACAAGACACGGTTTCAGTAATCCATGTCCTTAGTCTGCTTGTCTTCAGCAAACTGTTTGCAGGCTTTCTTGTGCATCATCTTTAGAAGAGGCTTCCTTCTGGGACGACAGCCATGTAGACCAATTTGATGCCACGTGTGACGTATAGTCTGAGCACTGACAGGCTGACCCCACACCCCTTCAACATCTGCAGCAATGCTGGCAGCACTCATATGTCTATTTTCCAAAGACAACCTCTGCATATGGCACTGAGCACATGCACTCAACTTCTTTGGTTGACCTGTTCTGAATGGAACCTGTTGACCTGTTCTGAATGGAGGCCTGTTCTGAATGGAACCTGTACTGTTAAAAAGCTGTATGGTGCTGCAGCTCAGTAACAATTCTTTTTTTCAGATCTTCATGCAGTTCTTTGCCATAAGGTGCCATGTTGAACTTCCAGTGACCAGTATGAGAGTGAGAGCGATAACACCAAATTTAACACACCTGCCCCACATTTACACTTGAGACCTTGTAACACTAACAAGTCACATGACACCGGGGAGAGAAAATGGTTAATTTGGGGCCAATTTGGACATTTTCACTTAGGGGTGTACCCACTTTTGTTGCCAGTGGTTTAGACATCAATGGCTGTTTGTTGAGTTAATTTGAGAGGACAGCAAATTTACACTGTTATACAAGCTGTACACTCACTACTTTATATTTTTGCATTGTAATTTCTTCAGTTTTGTCACATGAAAAGATATAATACATTTTTTACAAAAATGTGAGGGGTGTACTCACATTTGTGAAATACTTTATATATTTACAAAAATAAATAATAAACAGACCAAAACAAAATGAAGCAATACTACACCTATTGCATTTTATAAATAATAATGGCACTCCCCATCTCATATAAATTGGAGAGTAGCAGAGGGGTGTAGTCACTTTTTTGAGATACTGTATGTAGCATTTACTTCCTGGAATCCATCCGCCCTCTGCTCGGGCATGCAGACAGTAGGGTGTGCTTAAATAAGAAAACATGAAGATAAGACCAAAAAGTCATTGAAATATTTAAAACAAACACATTTAAAACAAAAAAAATATAATATACTTTCCTATCTATTTACTAATGCTAGCAGGATAAGGATTCAAAATAGTCATCGTTGATGGGGAAAGTGATATTCCGCTTTAAGCTTTTTGCTAGACAGAAAGAGCATTTGGAGATTTGTGATTTGTAATGTCTTCAGCAGCACCTAATATTACTACTTCTACTGCTAACAATAATGGTAATTGTTGTTGTTATTATTATTGCTATCAGCATAATCATTATATTATTTATTTATATCTATTATTTTCTAAGTACTGTGAAACTGCTTAAGGTCTACCTATACATAATAGTTAAATTTCCATGTCTTTTTTCTAAGAAACTTGAATTGCATGCGTGCCTGTTTTCAGTGTTCCATTGACTGTATGTATATTTGCAAATTCTCTCGTGTGTTTGCTTATACTCTTTGCTTCTTCTCTGCTTCGTTCACTGCTGCCAATAATAACCAAAGCACTAGGACAGAGTCAGAGGACACAGAGTTCCCTAGATAATGCAACACATGAACACCTGCTATAGTCCAAGATTTAATTATACAAAAGTAGCCATAATGTACATGTGTCCATACGGAAATACAGAGCTATGATATATCCTCTGATAGTGAATAGGAATGAGCAGAGTGATTTTGTGCAAACTGAATTGGTACCAACTGATTTTTCCTCACTTATATTATAAAAAATATACTCGTCTTTTTTTCCTATTTTTGAGAGGGGGGTGTATTTAGCAGGGATAGTTTAATTAATTTTGTTTAAGGGCTCATTTAAGTAAATGACAAGTCTGCAGTGTAGGATAAAGGGGCAAGGGTTTCTGAGGGTGACTCCACCTTCGTGGGGGAAAAAATAGAAAGTAAAGAAAAAATTATATAGCGTACACAATTGCGACACAAATCATATTCTAATAGAATGTTATTAAAAATTACCTTTCCTTTTCAATCTGCAGCCACTGTAATTTTCTGAAAATGTAATGCAATATGGCTACCTGTTGGTGTTCTGTACAAAAACCCCCCAGAAACATTTCCTACTTGTGTGATTGGCTCACAGATTTTCCCAGAAGTCTGCACTAAGATACATGTCAGATTCAGGCATCCCCTGGAAGAAAAATTTAATTTTTGGTGAGATACTTCCAATAGGAACACGTCTAAAGGGATGCAGGCCTAGCAGCTTTCCTCATTAGTGCTCTGCAAGTGCTGTAGCTGACTGATAATTATGAAACCACTCCCATTAGACTCACTTTCCCACATGGGCACAGAGAAACACACATAGATTTCTTCAGAATAGCAAAAGGTAGGAATCTGCAACAAAGTTTGTTAACGTTCTTGCAATGTACACAGATCCCCCAGGGAGAAATGTTTTTTTTCTCAACAAAAGTGGAGTTACGCTTTACCAGACCCTTGAAAAGTTAACTGTGCTTATTTATTTTTTTCTGACAATTAACTGTAGCAATGTTTAACTTTGTTTAACTATCATGGAGAAATACAAAAGATTGTATTGCAGAGATAGTCATAGATCTCAAATTTTTGCTGAGATCTTAGTGGCAAACCATAGCTTTTAAATAAAAACACAGACATTTCAGAGACATGAAAGTCCCCTTTCTGAAGGTGCAAACATCCAATCACATACATATATATTTATATATATATATATATATATATATATATATATATATATATATATATATATATATATATATATATAAAACCACTGCTATTAATAACATATCCCATCTGAGTACTTGAGGTAATCTTGTGCTTGGACCTGTCACCCTTCCTCCTATTGTGTGACCCAAATGGGCAAATATTGGCAAATACCTGCCACAAATCACCCTCTAGCCCCAAACACACAATCAGATTTTCTGCTGATTTTTTTCCTTCAGATTTACGAAAACCATATAATATGACAAACACGGTGTAGTTCGGCAAGACTGTGTGAAGTTGTTGTACCACATCCAATATAGAAACTACATCGATAAAAAAACCCTGGTGGTGGACTTTAATGGCAGGTACAACCAAAGATTGTAAATAGGAGCAATTAACTTTCTTTATTCAATTGGTATAAAAACATCGAGTTTATACATATCATATAGGTTTGTATAGTACAAGGAACAAATTACTTATACATAATCAACTATATAGGCGATCACCCTACGCGTTTTGGAGCTGGAATAGTCTCCTTCTTCAGGGGTATAGAGACAGCCTAGAATATAGTTCTAGTGAAGGACAAATAACAGGATATTAAAACAGGTGAACGGTGGAACAAAAAAGATCATAAAGAACTAGACTCCAATTAGTACTTACATAGCCAGGTACAGTACACAGTTAAGGTAAGAGCAACAGACAGCATTAGGTGGACTGCGTGGCTTTCCAGTATCCAAGGCTTCCCAGGGGGAGGGGGAAGATGGTAAAGTGGTAATAGGTAGAATGGTAATTTACAATTTTTGGATTGATTTATCTCTTGTTGCTGCCCAGAGGGAGAGAGAATCCCGTACAAGCCTTCCCTAGAGAGCCCATGTAAAAGAAACAAGGGGGAGTTGTTGTTAGCTGGATGCATATCAGGGAAACACTGGGGCAGGCAATAAGGTGACAGGTCCGAAAAGATAGGTCGAAAATAAAGCATGCATTGGAGTGTGACTAGAGCAGAGGCAACTGAAAAGTGAGTGGAGAGATTGATAATGATTGTATAATCAAATATCAAAGTATAAAAGTACTACTACAGTATCTAACAAAAGTGAGTACACCCCTCACATTTTTGTAAATATTTTATTCTTGCGACAACACAGAAGAAATTACACTTTGCTACAATGTAAAGTAGTGTATGTACAGCTTGTATAACAGTGTAAATTTGCTGTCCCCTCAAAATAACTCAACATACAGACATTGAAGTCTAAACCACTGGCAACAAAAATGAGCACACCCCTAAGCAAAAATGTCCAAATTGGGCACAATTAGCCATTTTCCCTCCTGGTGTCATGTGATTCGTTAGTGTTACAAGGTCTCAGGTGTGAATGGGGAGCGGGTGTGTTAAATTTGGTGTTATCACTCTCACTCTCTCATACTGGTCATTGGAAGTTCAACATGGCACCTCATGGTCAATGTTGCTCTACATAAAGATGGCCTAGGCAAGATTATGGGGGTCTAGGCAAGAAGATTGCCAAGACCCTGAAACTGAGCTGCAGCACGGTGGCCAAGAGCATACAATGATTTAACAAGACAGGTTCCACTCAGAACAGGCCTCGCTATAGTTGACCAAAGAAGTTGAGTGCATGTGCTCACCGTCATTTCCAGAAGTTGTCTTTGGGAAATAGACGTATGAATGCTGCCAACATTGCTGCAGAGGTTGAAGGGGTGGGGGATCAGCCTGTCAGTGCTCAGATCATATGCCGCACACTGCATCACATTGGTCTGCATGGCTGTCGTCCCAGAAGGAAGCCTCTTCTAAAGATGATGAACAAGAAAGCCCACAAACAGTTTGCTGAAGACAAGCAGACTAAGAACATGGATTACTGGAACCATGTCCTGTGGTCTGATGAGATCAAGATAAACTTATTTGGTTCAGATGGTGTCAAGTGTGTATGGCAACCAGGTGAGGAGTACAAAGACAAGTGTGTCTTGCCTACAGTCAAGCATGGTGCTGGGAGTGTGATGGTCTGGGGCTGCATGAGTTCTGCCGGCACTGGGGAGCTACAGTTTATTGAGGGAACCATGAATCATTTACTGTGTCATACTAAAGCTGAGCATGATCCCCTCCCTTCGGAGACTGTGCCGCAAGGCAGTATTCCAACATGATAACGACCCCAAACACTCCAAGATGACCACTGCCTTGCTAAAGAAGCTAAGGGTAAAGGTGATGGACTGGCCAAGCAGGTCTCCAGACCTAAGCCATATTGAGCATCTGTGGGGCATTCTCAAATGGAAGGTGGAGGAGCACAAGGTCTCTAACCTCCACCTGCTCCGTCATGTTGTCATGGAGGAGTGGAAGAGGACTCCAGTGGCAAAATGTGAAGCTCTGGTGAGCTCCATGCCCAAGAGGGTTTAGGCAGTGCTGGAAAATAATGGTGGCCACACAAAATATTGACACTTTGGGCCCAATTTGGACATTTTCACTTAGGAGGTGTACTCACTTGTGTTTCCAGCGGTTTAGACATTAATGGCTGTGTGTTGAGCTATTTTGAGGAGACAGCAAATTTACACTGTTATACAAGCTGTACACTCACTACTTTACATTCTGGCAAAGTGTAATTTCTTCAGAGTTGTCACATGAAAAGATATACTAAAATTTTTACAAAAATGTGAGCCCACGTACACACGGTCGGAGATTTTGCCAAACAAATCCGTCGGATTTTGCCCGTCGGATTTAGTCCGACGGATTGTGTCCGAAACTGTTGCATACACACGGTCGGGCCAAGTTGGCGAAAAACTCCGATCTTTCAGAACGTGATGACGTAATTTCATTACGATGGGACTACATTCAGGCTAGTAGCCAATAGCTTTGATGTAGGAATTTGATCTGAGCATGCATGGCACTTGGTCCGATGAAAATGCTCTACACATGATCGGATTAGGTCCGTCCGGCCCAGTTGGTCGGGAAATCTTTCCAACATGTTGGAAATTTGGATTGGACGGAGATTCGGACAGAATCAGTCCGATGCATACCACACACAGTCGGATTATCTGACGACACGGTCCGATAAGACTCATTCCGACATATTCTCCGACCATGTGTACAAGGGCTGAGGGGTATACTCACTTTTGTCAGATACTGTACGTAATGGCAAAGGGTGCTGGATTGTTCTGGAGAGTCTATTATTGCTGGCTGCTGGCTGATCTATTGTCACGGCAGGGGATCTATGGTTGCAGGGAGGGGGGGACTATTGTTGCTAGGGAGGTCTATTATTGTTGGTGGGGAATATATTGTTGCTGGTTGAAGTAGTAGTCCCATTGGTGCTTGCTGCTGGGAGATCTATTTTGCTGGAGGGTGGGGGGTATATGTCTAAAGCCCCATACACACAATCAGAAATTCTACCAGCAAAAGTCGGAGGTGAGCTTTTGGTCAGAAATTCTAACCATGTGTATGCTCCATCTGACTTTTTCTGTCAGAATTCCAACCAGCAAAAGATTGAGAACAGGTTCTCTATTTTTGGGACTGAAAAAGTTCTGTTCAGAAATTCCGATCGTCTGTACAAATTCCAACACGCAAAATTCTTACGCATGCTTGGAAACAATTCGACGCATGCTCGGAAGCATTGAACCATCAGAAAAACCATCCAAGTTTTTTCCAACAGAAAATCCGCTCTTGTGTATGGTTGCTGGGGAGATCTTTGCTGCTGGGGGAGTGGTATTGTTGCAGGGGATCTATTGTTTTGTGGGAGGTCTATTGCTGCTGGCTGCGGGTGATCTTTTTCACTGCTTGCTATCTTTAACAAATGTTATACAAATCACTTCAAAACGATACTTGGTTCTGTATTTTTCAAAAGGGGCGATACTGAGTTGTGGGTAGAGGGTGGAACCGAGGGACGGTGCTCGGAGGTGGGTAGGGGGTGTACACAATGGTTGACTCAGAAGGGGGGGTACCTGAACCTATTTTCTGAGAAAAAAATCTTTGGGCTTTGTAAATCTCAGGACTGAGTGGACAGAAATACATACCCCTTGGAAGGAAAAACAGATCCCATATATGTAGCTCTCCTGTGTACTTAGCTGTTTGTCTGGAATTGATCTTTACCGTTTCTTTTTTTTTTTTAACATCTAATTTACATTCTTTCCCCAACAGAGACACCATGGAAACTCTCAACCAGTTAGTTCAAAGTTTGTGTTAGTGAAAGACAGGGCCCAGTGTGTTGCTTGAGGTAAAATGTTCATGTGGAAATTCAAATGACTCACCCTATAGTGTGAGAATGGAAGGCTTTTTTTTCCACATGTTCAGCACAAACACATGGGGCCATCCTCATACTGTCATTTCCTGGTGGAAACTGTTAGCAGGGCAAGATGTGTTTCCACCATTTTAGACAAGGATCATCTGGAATACAAGTACAGTCTGGCCTTTGGTCTATCGGATGTTTTGTTCCTCCACAACACAGCTGGTCGCAGCTGCTGTCAAGAATCCTGAGAACTGACTGATCATTTAAGGTGGCTTAAGAAAGCATTAAAAATCAGCGCTGTAGACTGTGGGCACCTTGCCAGCGTGTGAGTGGTGTAGTGGATAGTGGACCTAAAAGAGTTATTTTATTCATCACTGAGGCTCAATGAGACAGATTATTTGCAATTATGCCCAAGCTATAATAATTTATGAGCATAGCTGAAGAATTAAATCCTTACCCTGGTCAAAAAGATTATCAGAATGCAGCGAAAGACTGTATCATTTCCACTTCCTCCATTTGAGGAACTAACCACAAACCACCTCAGCAAGCTCCTTTATCAGTGACAGTACATTACTCAGAATTATATGTTTTCATCAGACCAGGGCCAGTGCTACCACTAGGTAAACTAGGCAGATTCCTAGGTTGCCCTGCTGCCTAGGGCACCCGGCCACTGGTGTTCCTACTCTCTTCCCTCTGCAGCAAGCAAGTCTCAGCATCAACAGGCAGCTGTCGCTCCGTTCGCACATGGTGTCAGAGGGGCAGCGGTGACGGAGGACTGTGTCTGTGTCCCGAGTCCCGAATGAATGAAAGCAAGCAAAGCTGCATTTGATGGGCGTTGGTGAGGATGCATTGATGGGCATGGTGGGCTGTATTTGATGAGGGCTTTATTAAAAAGGTGGGGTATACATGGGCAGGGCAAAGGGGGTGGAGTCAAGGGGGGTGGCAAAATGAGATTTCGCCATGGGTGTCAAAAATCCTTGCACCAGCTTTGCATCAGACCCCCAGCTCCAGTATGACCGCTACCTTTTCCCAGTCTACTTTATTACTAGAATTCCATTTGCCTTTCTAGATTTTCATGACTTTAAACTACTAAATATGCTTACTTTTATCTTAAAAATATTGTATGCATCAAATGACAAATGTCCTTTTACTGTCCATTGGAGTTCATGTTAAAGACTTTTGAATGATGTGACTTGCCATTTATGTTTCAGTGAATGCTATGTGCACTACTTCAATTATTTAAATAACAAACATGTTATATTTACCTGCTCTGTGAAATGGTTTTGCTCTGGTGTTTTGCTGGCGCTCCTGGCCCCTCCCCCCTGTCGAGTGCCCCACAGCAAGCAGCTTGCTATGGGGGCACCCAAGTTGAGCCACAGTTCCCTGTATCCATTCAGACATGGAGCCACAGTTCGCCCCCCTCTCCTGATTGGCTAACTGACTTTTGATTGACAGCAGCAGAAACCAATGGTGCTGCTGCTGTGTCTTAGAAAATCAGGAGGGAGAGTCCAATATGGCTGAACCAAAAATCCACAAATTTTGACAAGGGGAGGAGGGAGGCCTCAGGCCTGTTGTATGTACCACAATTATTGTACTGCAGTGCAAAGTACTGCACTAGTCTGCTGATGTCTGCTCTCAGCCTCTCAGTGTGCTCTTTTGCCTCTGGGTGGCGGGTGCGGCGCCGGCATCAGGAGAAGTCGGACTCGGGACTCAGGAGTGCTCTCAACGGTGGTCTGAGTATAGTAGGCCTTTGAAATGAGGAAATAAATGGCATGCAGTGAGTACAGTACTCAAGGTGCTGGAGCCAGTGGATGGTGGTCTGAGGGGATGGTCTATAATAATCAACAGTGCATTTGCAAAAAGGCCTGGGCCTGGATGACAGTAGTGCCACTGTGCCACTGTCTGTCAGAGGAGGTCTGCACAGTTGCACTTGCACTGTTGCACAGGTGGTTGTCTAAGGGCAGTGAGGGGAAGGGGGAGACCTTAGGTCTGTTGTACATACCACAATTATGTACTGCAGTGCAAAGTACTGCACCAAGACTAGCTCTGCTGATGTCTGCTCTCATCCGAAGTTCTCTGCCTCTGTGCGGCGGGCACGGCATCAGGAGGAGTTGAACTCGGAACTCGGGCATGCTCTTTCTCACAGTGTCCTCTCGCCTCACTCACACTGGTGTCGGACTCGTCACAGTGGCGCTGGGTGCGAATTGCATAAGTAGGCGGAGATCCTTAAAAAATCGGAAGTTGGTAAACATCCCTCCTTGCTATTGTCATTGTTGTCCGATAATGAAAACGGATATCATTTTCGTCATTGTTTTAGTCGGTGGATGAAAATGTGCTTTACTTTTCGTTCCGTTTTTGTCACTGTAAAAATGCCACTTACGAAATCATTGATGAAAACTTTTTCATTGACGAAATTAACACTGATTGCGATCTGAATTTTGGACTTTAAATGTATTGAAGCCATAAACAGCACAGCAACTAATAATTTTCATATTTCTTTCATGGCATCTGCCCTTAAAAGAAAATCTATACTTTGCTCATGCAGGCCAAAGCAACACATTTGCCCAGCAGAATATATTAACTGTGACATCACTCCATTCAGCCACCAATAAATTTGATAAATGGCTGTGCAACTATCACATGACATAAAAATTTACAACAGCCACCATTTTATTCTCCATGGTTATTTTCTCTGTTCTGCTCTGCATCAAACCACCAAACACATCTGCATTTGCCAAATGCGTGGGGGTGCCATTAATGCCACGTATACACGACCGGACTTTTCAACGGACTAGGTCCGATGGTCTTCCTGAAAAACTTTCGGCGGAGGTCCAATGGACTTTCTGAATGAACTGCCTTAGCCACATACAAACGGACTAAGTCCATTTGAAAGTCGGTTCATTTTGAACGTGATGACGTAAATGGGACTAAACAAGGAAGTTCAATAGCCAGTAGCCAATAGTTGCCCTTGTGTCCTATTTGGTCCGTCGGACTAGCACACAGATGAACAGTTTTCCCGATTTTTAGTCTGTCAGATTTGAGTACATCGGATAGATTTGAAACATATTCTATTTATAGGTCCATCTTATTTTTTTCATAAAAAAATGATCAGACTAGCACACACACAATCGGATTGTCCGACCGAACTGATCCCGTCGGACCTAGTCTGCCAGAAAGTCCAGTCGTGTGTACGCAGCATAAGAATTCCTGGCACCAGTGCATCTGCAGATGTACTGAACTTAAACAGCTATTGTATATTCTTTGAGCTACAATATACTCCCCCTATGTACTGTAAGTGTCGTCACCTTGGACAGGAAACCTGTTAATGACAGTATAAAGTGTAAAAAAGACAAAAAAAAATTAATATAAGAAAAGGACTGTTAAGTTGCAACATATTTTTGTTTTTAGGTTTAGATACACTTTAAGAAAATGGAGCTTCACCATCATATGATTGAACAACATTTCACTTTCCCTTACTTTGGTAACTCAGACACTATCGGGAGAATTCAATAAATCTGCTGCAAAACTTTTCTGGTGTTAATTGTTCATGTGCACCCAATTCAAGAAACATCTGTAACCATTTTATTTCTGACAGCGGCTCTTCCACCAAATGTAGGTAGTTCTGGGTTGCGCCACAGGTTGCGTGACAGCTGCGGGAGCCAATGGCTCCTGCTGCTATCAATCTATCCATTGAGGAACTGAGACACTGGCTGGAGCTGCTGTGCTCGTCCTCGTCGCTGGAACAATCAGTTTCAGATAAGTAAAAGGGGGGGTCTGGGGGGGCTACTGCACTACAGAAGGTTTTTCACCTCATTGCATAGGATGCATTAAGGTGAAAAACTGTGAGGGCTTACAACCCCTTTAAAGGAGTTTTAAACCCTTGTGTTTTTTCACCTTAATGCATCCTATGCATTAAGGTGAAAAAACACCTGGCAGTGACTGGCCCCCTAGCCCCCCATCTTACTTACCTGAGCCCTGGAATTTCCCACAGCGGGGGTGCACCATCCCTCTGGCCAGGGGTTCTTGGCTCTTCATTGGATAGATTGATAGCAGCACAGCTATTGGCTCCAGCTGCTGTCACTCAAATCCAATGATGCGGGCGCTGGGGGGCAGGGCCGAGTCATATATTTGGTGGCTATGGATGCATACAATGCATGAAGGAAAAAACCCTTCAGTCTTTACAACCACTTTAATATTAGGCATAGTTTGGAGGTATGCTCACTTAGATTCTTGAATATGAAAGGGACTGACTTTAAAACCTCATATTAGTCAGAGCTATCATTGTATATTTAAAGTAATCAGCAGCAATGAAGAATTGCTAGGTTAGTGTAATGGTAAGCGTTTCCACTCCAATATGCAGGGCTGTAGGTTCAAGACTGCTAAAGCTTAATTTTCCAAAAAAGTACTGTTAATGATTAAAACAAATGTTGAAACTCTGAACTTTATGTTACCTCTTGTAAAATATCGCAAACATGTTGATCACATGAAACATTAAGCCCCCGTTCACACTGGTGTGACTTGTCATGCGATTTAACAATTCCAAATCGTACGACAAATTGCACCCTATTGCCAGCAATGGAACCACCCATATAACCGCGACTCATGTCTCAGTGATTATGAAAAAGGTTCCTGCACTACTTTTTTACCGATTTCATTGCCACTTGCATAGACCTATCTTAAATGAAGTTGCAATGAAATCGGCAATGCAAATTGCAGTGATGTGTGGAAATTGCACCAAAGTAATGCGATTTCAAAGCTGCACCAGTGTGAACCAGGGCTAAACCATGATCATGTAAAAAAAAAAAAAAAAAACAGAACAATGGAATGCAGTATAGTCCTTATTTTGTAATTTTGAGGCTTTTAAATATGCAGTCATGAGTTCTTGTTTCAAATGTAATATATGGACCCTAAACATGGTACAATAGTGAAATAAAAACAGTCAAGCCAAAAACAACTATGGGATCAAACCCATGAAGATTTCAATGTGTGAGAACAGCTCTGACCAGGGAACTACAGTGTTTATCTATTTTTTAAAATAGCAATGTCTTTCTATGTAGAGTACTTCATCTACATTGCCATAATAGAAAACAATAGAAGATCTTAGTCAATTCTTCAAATAAGGAGTAAGGAGTTTAATGACTCGGGTACTGCAATTTGATAAATCTCCATTGAAGATGTACTTTGAGAAATTTTCTCCAATAGCAAGTTTAGGCCACCAATTCTCAAAGATGTGTGTGACGGTTGTAAAAGCATAGCGCCAAATTGAAGTACACTGTCTAGACAGGTTCATGAATTTGGTGCATGCTGCACCACTTTTTGAACGCTTAAGAGACACTTTCACACATTCTTTCTGCGCTAGTCTTTATTAATACCAGGGTATGTATAGAAGTCCCCTTACTTAATGAACCTCTTATGCCGCGTACACACGGGTGGACTGTATGGCGTACTTAGTCCGTCGAAACACATTTCAGCGGACAGTCCGCTCGTGTGTGGGCTTCAGCTGACTTTTTCAGCGTGCAGTCTGGCGTACTAAGTATTTCGGATTTTTCTAAATTCTGTCCGTCGTACTTTGGTTTCAGCGGACAATCCGCTCGTCAGTAGGCTAGTTCGACGGACTAAGAATGGCGCATGCCCAGAAAGGATTTACACGGCGGAAGGGTGCTTTGCTGTGTATTGGACTTCCTATTTCTAGTCCCGTCGTACGTGCTGTACACGTCATCGCGCAAGCTTTCGACGGACTGTTTGTGCATCCGTGTGTGGTCAAGTCCATTCAGTCGAAAGTATGACGGACTGTCTGTCGGATTGTATGACGGACTAAGTACGCCATACAGTCCGCTCGTGTGTACGCGGCAGTAGATTTTTACCAATTTTCTAGTGCCAGGCTACAGAAATATATGTGTATAAATATAGAGTGGAAAGGTGTGCCTTTTAAAAGTTTAATCTTCCATCTGCTTTAGAAAACACACTTTAATGAATCACATGTGAATAAAGCAAGGTTACTGACTATTTATAGTACAAGGGGAAGCAGATGGCTTGAAATACCATGTGAATGAGAGAATATTTTGTCAATGATGAGAGATAAGACATCACGTGCCCAAAACCTTTTAACAAACATTTCAGTACAGGAAGGCATTGCACTATTTGTAAAACACAAATTACTAGGGCAGTGCAGTTAACCACTCACATTATTATTATTATACAGGATTTATATAGCACCAACCAGGGTTTCTCAACAAGGGTTCCATGGAACCATAGGGCTCCTCCAGAGGTTGCTAGGGGTTCCTTGAGCAATGAGCAGTTTCTGGCTCGCTGATAAGTTCCCACTAACAACAATGATCTTTTTGGCTATCTACAGTGCCTTGCGAAAGTATTCGGCCCCTTTGAACTTGTCAACCTTTTGCCACATTTCAGGCTTCAAACATAAAGATATAAAAATTTTATTTTTTGTGAAGAATCACCAACAAGTGGGACACAATTGTGAAGTGGAACGAAATCTATTGGATATTTGAAACTTTTTTAACTAATAAAAAAATGAAAAGTGGGGCGTGCAAAATTATTCCGCCCCCTTGCGTTAATACTTTGTAGAGCCACCTTTTGCTGCGATTACAGCTGCAAGTCGCTTGGGGTATGTCTCTATCAGTTTTGCACATCGAGAGACTGAAATTCTTGCCCATTCTTCCTTGCAAAACTGCTCAAGCTCAGTGAGGTTGGATGGAGAGCGTTTGTGAACAGCAGTTTTCAGCTCTTTCCACAGATTCTCGATTGGATTCAGGTCTGGACTTTGACGTGGCCATTCTAACACCTGGATACGTTTATTTGTGAACCATTCCTTTGTACATTTTGCTGTATGTTTGGGATCATTGTCTTGTTGGAAGATAAATCTCCGTCCCAGTTTCAGGTCTTTTGCAGACTCCAACAGGTTTTCATCCAGAATGGTCCTGTATTTGGCTGCATCCATCTTCCCCTCAATTTTAACCATCTTCCCTGTCCCTGCTGAAGAAAAGCAGGCACAAACCATGATGCTGCCACCACCATGTTTGACAGTGGGGATGGTGTGTTGAGGGTGATGAGCTGTGTTGCTTTTACGCCAAACATATCGTTTTGAATTGTGGGCAAAAAGTTCGATTTTGGTTTCATCTGACCAGAGCACCTTCTTCCACATGTTTGGTGTGTCTCGTAGGTGGCTTGTGGCAAACTTTAGACAAGACTTTTTATGGATATCTTTGAGAAATGGCTTTCTTCTTGCCACTCTTCCATAAAGGCCAGATTTGTGCAGTGTACGACTGATTGTTGTCCTATGGACAGACTCTCCCACCTCAGCTGTAGTTCTCTGCAGTTCATCCAGAGTGATCATGGGCCTCTTGGCTGTATCTCTGATCAGTCTTCTCCTTGTCTGGGCTGAAAGTTTAGAGGGGCGGCCAGGTCTTGGTAGATTTGCAGTGGTCTGATACTCCTTCCATTTCAAAATGATCGCTTGCACAGTGCTCCTTGGGATGTTTAAAGCTTGGGAAATCTTTTTGTATCCAAATCCGGCTTTAAACTTCTGCACAACAGTATTACGGACCTGCTTGGTGTGTTCCTTGGTCTTCATGATGCTCTCTGCTCTTTCAACAGAACCCTGAGACTATCACAGAGCAGGTGCATTTATACAGACTTGATTACACACAGGTGGATTCTATTTATCACCATCAGTCATTTAGGACAACATTGGATCATTCAGAGATCCTCGCTAAACTTCTGGAGTTTGTTTGCTGCACTGAAAGTAAAGGGGCCGAATAATTTTGCACGCACCACTTTTCAGTTTTTTATTTGCTAAAAAAGTTTAAATAATCCAATAGATTTTGTTCCACTTCACAATTGTGTCCCACTTGTTGGTGATTCTTCACAAAAAAATATAATTTTATATCTTTATGTTTGAAGCCTGAAATGTGGTAAAAGGTTGAAAAGTTCAAGGGGGCCGATTACTTTCACAAGGCACTGTATAAGGGGGTAATTCTTCCCAATGACCATAGTCATCAGGAGCATTCTTCCCTATGACCATCGCATTCATTTATCATGAGTTGTAGATAAAGTCGTTTTTTAGCAGGGGTTCCCTGAGACCAAATTATTTCAGGGGTTCCTCTGTGTTGAAAAGGTTGAGAAAGGCTGGCGTCAGCAGTTTGTGCAGCGCTTTACAAACTGTTGTGCAGTGCAGCCACAGGCTACCTATATCTCCTTTTCCCACGACATACCCAGGGAAGATAAGTTTCCCTCCCTTGTCAGCTCAGTTAAGGCAGAGATGACTGGGTAAGTGATCTGCAGCCAGTTGAGCAGTATTTCACTGTCAGAATTGCGGGCAGCCAGGCAGAAGCCTAATACCATGGTGCTTCTCCAGAGGATCCAACTGTGATGATGGTACTTTCAGCCTCACCCTGCACTGAGACAACAAACTAAGTGCCGGCACACTGAGAGTGATCATCAGTGGGGCAGTCAACTCTTAATACACACAAAAAATAGTGGTCACCACAAATTTTACCAGAAACACGTACTGTTCACAGCAAGGCCGGGCTGGGAATAAAAACCAGCCCTGGAAAAAATTTCATACCAGCCCCACAGCATTATTATACCAGCCCAACAGCATAACGTCATTATTTTCTTGTTCATGAAAGGGAAAACCATACATTTTAAAGCACATTCGATGAAGAGAGTATTATAAATAGATATGAAATCACATAGGGCTTTATATATATATTCAAATTCCAGACTCCCTCAGAGACTACAGACATGATACAGGAAATGGTCAGAGACTGCAGACATGATACAAGAGCTCAATGCAGCCTCACTGTCCCCATCAATGCAGCCTCACTGTGCCCACAAATGCAGCCTCACTGTGCCCACAAATGCAGCCTCACTGTGCCCACAAATGCGCCTTCACTGTGCCCACAAATGCACCCTCACTGTGCCCACAAATGCGCCCTCACTGTGCCCACAAATGCACCCTCACTGTGCCCACAAAAGCACCCTCACTGTGCCCACCATTGCAGCCTCACTGTGTCCATAAAATGCAGCTTTACTGTGACGGGAATGCAGTCTCACCGTGCCCATCATTGCAGCCCCTCCTGTGCCCCATGTCCCAGTCTGCAGTCCCTGTCTGTGGGAAGGTGTGTTGTTGATGCTCGGTACAGTACCTTGCATGCCAGCAGGATATCCATTACGGCCAGCAGCAGGCAGGGTCTGTTCTCGTTTTGGATGGGGATGGTGCTCCTTCCAGAGGATCTGTTTGCTGTGAGATGAAGTGGTCCCTGGCCACCTGCACCTTCAGCTGTCCTCAAAGAGCAGGGGTGAGTGGAGATCACAGGGGTGTGGAGCGGAGAGCACTGGGGGGGAACTTGAGAGCACTGGGGGGGGCAAAAAAAAACAGGGGTGGAGAGCACGGTAGGCTGAGAGCACTGGGGGGGCTAAGAGTGTGGGGTGGTGAAGAGCACTGGGGGGCAGAAAAACAGGGGTGGAGAGCACGGGGGCTGGAGAGCACTGGGGGGTACAAAGAGCAGGGGGGAGTGGAGAGCAATGGGGGGAGCTTGAGAGCACCAGTGGGGGCCAGAAAGAACAGAGGTGGAAAGCACGGGGGACTGGAGAGCACTATGGGGGGGGTGTAGAGCACTGGTAGGGTTGGAGAGCACATGGGTGGGGGCAAAATGAAGGGGGGAGTGGAGATTACAGGAGTGGGGAGTGGAGAGTGCTGGGGGGAGCCAAAAAGAACAGGGGTGGAGAGCATGGGTGGGGGGGGGGGGGTAGAGAGCACTGAGGGGCCAGGAGAGCACCAGGAGGCCAGAAAGAACAGGGGTGGGGAGAATGGGGGGGCTGAAGAGCACTGGGGTGGGGGCTGGAGAGTGATGGGGAAAGCTGGAGAGCACTGGGGGGGCAATAGAGCAGGGGGGA
This sequence comes from Lithobates pipiens, assembly GCF_037356315.1. Taxonomy (NCBI): domain Eukaryota; kingdom Metazoa; phylum Chordata; class Amphibia; order Anura; family Ranidae; genus Lithobates; species Lithobates pipiens. The sequence goes on from NW_027507718.1 coordinate 303,676,648, forward strand.
GAGTACTGGGGGGAGTGGATAACACTGGGGGGAAAGGGGGGAGAGCACTGGGGGGAACAGGGGGGAGAGCACTGGGGAGGAACAGGGGGGAGAGCACTGGGGGGGAACAGGGGGGAGAGCACTGGGGGAGGAGAACAGGGGGAGAGCACTGGGGGGAACAGGGGGGAGATCACTGGGGGGGGGGGCGGGGGGAGCACGGGGGGACCAGGGGGGAGAACACTGGGGGGAGTGGAGAGCACTGGGGGTGATAGCACTGGGGGGGACAGGGGAGAGAGCACTGGGGGAGGAGAACAAGGGGGTGAGAACTGGGGGGGAGAGCACGGGGGGGACACTGGGGGGAGTGGAGAGCACTGGGGGGGACAGGGGGGGAGAGCACTGGGGGGGAGTGGAGAGCACTGGGGGGAGAACAGGGGGGAGAACAGGGGGGTGGAGAGCACTGGGGGGAGAGCACTGGGGGAGTGGAGAACACTGGGGGGGGACAGGGGGGAGAGCACTGGGGGGGAGTGGAGAGCACTGGGGGAGGAGAACAGGGGGGAGAGCACTGGGGGGGGAACAGGGGGGAGATCACGGGAGAAGAACAGGGAGGAGAGCACTGGGTGGGGACCAGGGGGGAGATCACTGGGGGGGAAGAACAGGGGGGAGAGCACTGGGGGGGGAAGAACAGGGGGGGAGAGCACTGGGGGGAGTGGAGAGCACTGGGGGAGGCGAACAGGGGGGAGATCACTGGGGGGAAGAACAGGGGGGAGAGCACTGGGTGGGGACTACGGGGGAGAACACAGGGGGGAGTGGAGAGCACTGGGGGGGCAGCACTGGGGGGGACAGGGGGGAGAGCACTGAGGGAGTGGAGAGCACTGGGGGGTGGAGAACAGGGGGGAGAGCACTGGGGGAGGAGAACAGGGGGGAGAGCACTGGGGGAGGAGAACAGAGGGGAGAGCAGGTGGGGAAGGAGAGTGTGGTGGTGGAGGAGAGCACTGGGGGGCAGGAGAGTGTGGTGGTGGAGGAGAGCACTGGGGGGGCAGGAGAGTGTTGTGGTGGAGGAGAGCACTGGAGGGGGCAGGAGAATGTGGTGGTGGAGGAGAGCACTGGGGGGGCAGGAGAGTGTAGTGGGGGAGGAGAGCACTGGGGGAGGGCAGGAGAGTGTGGTGGTGGAGGAGAGCACTGGGGGGGGGCAGGGAGCACAAGGTGAACTGGGGACAGTAAAATAAGTTGCATAGGAGAATCGGCAGCCCCCACGCCGCCAATCCTCCTATCCAGTCACTGTGGCACACAGGGCGGGCTGTACCTGCAGCATCTCCTCCTGCGTATCACAGCACTGGCTGGCTCTGTGTTCGGCGGCGGCTCTGTAACATGGCCCCGCCCCCTCAGACCTGCTTGTGTGATAGGCGGAAAGTTGATTCTATCTACTATCACACGAGTCGGTCTAGAGGGGCGTGCCCATGTTACAGAGCGGCCGCTGAACACAGAGCCAGCCAGCGCTGTGATCCGCAGGAGAGAGCGAGGATGCAGCCACAACTAAAAGCGACCCCAGGGTAGGCGGGCCTACCGGGAAATCTCCCGGTATCCCGGAAGGCCAGTCCGGCCCTGGTTCACAGCATTTGCTGTGACAATTCTACCCTAAGAAATGTCTGTGACACTCACTGCCACTCCAGACCGGGATTTAACAGAATTTCAAATATTGTAACACTCGTCAAAAAGGCAGGAACTTTTTCATTTCTGAGCAAAGCCATTATAGGTTCAGTTCAAAAATATTCACATACATGCAATAAGCAACATCAAAATATACAGAATTAAGGAAAAAAGTAAAAAGTTTGTGTGGTCTTTGGTTCTGGCAAATCTGTTTCCAATCTGCTGTCTAATCTGATGTATTAAGGTAATCGGCTCTTATGAATGATCCTTAGCAATCTGGCATAGTTTTGATGAACAATTGAGAGCTCTAAGCTGTAGATGTGGCATGTTTTTTTTTTAACCATTCAGAAGGTGTTTACAGAGATGACCTAAACAATCAAAGAGTCTGAGGGGCAGGAGGTAGACGTGCTCGATAATAATTCATGAGACCCACCTTTATAGTCATTTTTCTAACTGCGTTGTATATCATTATGTCTAACTGATGTGGTTTTACAACTCACAAGCCAATGTATTATTGAATGCAATGAAATTACCATTTTAAAGAGACTAAGCATGATATACATTGGATGCACAGATCTCTTAGAATATTTAATGTGATCAATAAGCCTGTTGTACATTATAACTTAATCATGTTTGGTGTTTAATTATTTGGTATTTTTTTTATAGATTTGTGTAAGCACTTGTTATTATTGTAATTGTATCAGATCAGTGCATTTTATGAAATATTCAATAACGATAATCCACAACTCCATACATGCTCTTAAATCTTTTCAAATTTATTGATACTCCATAAAAATAGGATGCTACAGCAGATGTTAACGCGTTTCAGCCATGAAATCATGGCTAAAAGGCATTAACATATGCTGTACCATCCTGTTTTTATGGAGTATCAATAAATATGAAATGATTGAAGAGTGTTCATGGCATTATGGATTATCTTTATTGACTATTGTGCTGGCAGCTGAGTGACTGCTTTTCCTGCACCTGACAGCTCAGGAGGTTATTCGGATGATTTGGGGTAGTAGCCGGACCATTTTATGAAATATGACTGAATTTTGGGAGATGCCATTAACAAAACACAGACAGTAATGTGTATTTCCCTTTACTTCCAACTAAAGTATTTACCTTAAGAGATATCCTACTGATGGGATTTATTATTGGCTTCATTAACCATTTAAAGATCAGACTGTTTCATCTGATTTCTGCTTTCATCTGCATCAGCGACTGTCTGTACCAGGACCTGCTCATGGCAGGCCTATGATCATTCCAGAGCCTGCTCCTGTCGGGACTGGGCCTCCTCATAGCGGGCCTGTGCTTGTACCAGCTGCTTAACCATGTCCTCCATAATGCATTCCTCCACCAACTATAAAGGATCAAAGGGGTGAACAACTGGCTCAGAGACAGTCCAGTAAAAGTAAGAGTAGCTTTATTCCATAAAAAGGGCAAAGTAAACAGAAAAAACATCAGGCTTGTCTCAAAACACAGTTGCACACAAGGGCACGGTTCAAAGTTCTGCAGCATATAGGCAATAGTTCATGGCTTTAATCAGCGCTACAGTCTTTTAAATGGTTAGGCTCACCCAGCAGGTACACAATCCAGCAATGGATTTTTCCACACAGCGTGCTGTTGTGTCTCACACTCCTAGTAAAACAGCTCCCCTCTGACACTTTCAGCCCAGCTGACTAATAAGCAGCACCTTCTTAACCATGCCCCAGGCTGACTCTCTACTATATATATATATATATATATATATATATATATATATATATATATATATAAAATATATTTTAAAGAGGGTCCTGAGGGAGTACATGCCTGTATATAGATATAGTACAGTGTATATATATATATATATATATATATATATATATATACACTATATTACCAAACACTTTTGGGATGAATTAGATGGGAGACTGCTAGCCGGGCCTTCTTGTTCACATCAGTGCCTAACCTCACAAATGTGCTGGAAGAATGGTCAAACATACTCATAGACACACTCCTAAACCTTGTGGATAGTCTGGCCAGAGGAGTTGAAGCTGTTATTGCTGCAAAGGGTAGGCCAACTCAATATTGAACCCTACGGACTAAGACTGGGATGCCATTAACGTTCACGTACTTGTAGGCAGACATCCCAATACTTTTGGTAATATAGTGTGTGTATATATAGATATGTAGTGGGATGCCCCTTTGTCCAGATTCTGGTGCAGGTCCCTTTAACTCAACTCCCCACAATCCTCTGAGCTCCTAGACATGCCGGGGGGTATAAATGTCAGCTCCACCCAGCTTCCTGTGCTCAGAGAGATCCTGCCTGATGGGACAGCACTGACTATGCAAGTGAGCTGTTCCCAGGTGCTGGGTCCTCCCCTGTTAAGTCTAGTGTGCGGGCCACCAGCAGTGAGCACAAGCGCACGCAGCATTTTTCCAAGCCCCAGTCACTGGAGAGAACTCTGTTACAGTCCATTTTCAGAAGCTGTCCAGGACATGGGTTGGCCCTATCTGCAGCCACCAGAACCTCCTGACCGAAGCAAGTAGAAAACAGGGCCAGCATGAAGTTTGTGCCGGCAGGAGGTCCACTCAGCTCCCAGTCTGTTGAATGAATGATTACTATCTTGGACACGTGAGATTCTTTAGCCCTCTATTCTATCTGAAGATTGAACTCGGAACACCCTGCTGCTACCTAGTGGACATTAGTTGAACGGCAATATAATTGTTTTATCCTTTTTCTTCATATTAATGTTCTGTACTATATACCCAGGTTCACACGATCTCTGGTACATTTTATGTTGAAGTTTATTGTTAAGTAAAGTAGAAATTGCACATCACTGCTGGTCTGATCATTTGGCTGAAACCGTTACACTACAGATATATCTATATATCTATATAGATCTATATCTAAATCTATATATCTATAGAGCTATGCAGATATATATATATATATATATATATATATATATATATATATATATATATATATATATATATATATACTGTATATACACAGTGTATATACTGTAGATATATACAGACATGTATCGCTACCCCCCGCAGGGGCCGCTTGGAAGATTAGGTTCTCTGTTCTTCTGTCTCAACTCTGAGAACAACCTCAGCCCCATTGACACATCAGGCAAATGGATGCTGCACTTCTACTGGGAGCAAAAATACAGATGTCCTGCACACAAATAAGGTTCAGTATAAAAAAGCAAACATCAGACTAAGTAGTGGTAAATAAACACACACACTGTACAATCTCCTCGCAGCAAAGAGGAAATCACTCGATATTCAGCCTCTGAAAATACATGGTTGCCGTAAATAGCAATATGCACATAAATGAGTAAGTAAAGGTCAATCATAGCGCGCTAGACATTATGTTCACTAGGCTATAGCAGCATAGAACGGAGTTCTATGCAACTAAATCAAAGTGAACCTGGTAATCCACAAAAATCATCAATAAGTAATGGTATTAGAAAAGAGTAACAGCAATGCTAATTAGATATGTGCAGAATGGTTTCATTTTGTTTTGGATATATTTGTTACGTTACTAATTTTGTTTTTGTTTTTCAGAATTTGTTTAGTGTAATTTCGGTGTTAGTTTATTCTCGTATAATTTTGTTTGTTTTTTATAAAATTTAGTTTATACATTTCCTAACGAATGCCAAATTTTCAGAACGATTAGAATTTGGAACGGTTGAAAAATGATCAACCCATTCGAATTTTGTGTGAAGAATAGTTGGTTGTTAAGCAGTGGGCCTGGAAGTCGGCTGCCGCATCCTTAACAACTGATGACTCTTCAGCTGAAACATAAACAAAACAGTGTCGGCAATATAAATAAAAAAAAAAAAACAGCTTCCATCCATGCCAGGCCCTCTCCAAAATAAAAAAAAGGCGTAAGGTCCCCCCCAAGATCCATACCAGACCCTTATCCAAGCATGCAGCTCGGCATGTCAATGGGGACAAGGATCCCTAACCTAAAACCCTGGGCTGTGGTTGTGGGGGTCTGCGGGGGCTTATCGGAATCTGGAAGCCCTCATTAACAAGAGGGGCCCCCAGGTCCTGCCCCCCCATGTTAATGAGTATGGGGTACATAGTATTCATACCCATTCACCAAAATGTAAAACATGAATAAAGACAGTACACAAGTTTTTGACAATTCCTTTATTAACAAATAAAAACAGTGCCCCCCAATGTAGATCCATCTCATTCCGCACGACGAACCTGAAAAAAAAAAAAAAAACCTCCGGCCTCGTTGAACGCTCCCCATTGCCTACCCCTCTGTTTGACATTTCTTAAATAGCTAAGAGACAGAGTCACCTGATGACGTTAGCAGGTAACCCCACCCCCTTGTGAAATCACCAACCAGGGCATGTTGGGTCGATGACATCACCAGGTGGTCCTGGCGAAGTAGGCATTTGACGGTAAGTCTTTGTTGCTGGCAGAGCCTTTTTTTTCCATCAGGCATCCCCATTCATGATGCATCAGCTATACATCAGGGGACATTGTTTTTTTATTTTATTTTTTAATAAAGAACTTGTCAAAAACTTTCTACTATTTTTCCTTATTATTGACACTTTTTTTGGTGAATGAGTAGGGTTGCAATGTACACCATACTCATTCACATGGGGGGGTCTGGGGCCCCCTTGTTAAAGGGGGCTTCCAGATTCTGATAAGCCCCCTGTTCGCAGACCCCCACAAGCACCGCCCAGGGTTGTCGGCAAGAGGCCCTTGCTTTAGGGTGGGGGGGCAGAGCAAAGCATCCCCATGTTGAGGGCATGTGACCTGGTATGGTTTGGGAGGCGGGCACACATTCGATTTCCCTTTCCCGGCCTGCCAGGCTGAGTGCTCGGATAAAGGTCTGATATGGTTTTAAAGGGGGATCCCACACCATTTTTTTAAGGGTTCTCGCTGCCTGTAAAATGGTGCATCTGTAGCATGTATAGAACATGCTGCAGCAAAAAATGTATTTCTAAAAAAAAACAAAAAAAGTCAAATCACATTTAAATGGACTTGTGGTTGCAATTGATGGCCCAGCTATTTAATAAAAATAAAGAAAAAAATTGCGCGGGGTCCCCCCCAAACCCATACCAGATCCATATCCAATCACACAGCTTGACAGGCCAGCAAAGGGGGGACAAGTATGTGCCCCCCTCCTGAACCATACCAGGCCACATGCCTTCAACATGGGGGGGGTGCTTTGTGGCAAGGAAGACTCTGCCCCCCCAAAGCACCATGTACCCATGTTGATATTTTTTTTTCAGGTGCGGCAGGTGGCGTGAGATGGATCTACATCGGAGGACATGTTTTTTATTTTTTACTAAAGGAGATGTCAAAAACTCATTTACTGTCTATTCACTTTTTATACATTGTTTTAAATGGGTAGGGGTACTAAGTACCCCATACGCATTCACATGGGGGGGCAGGACCTGAGGGCCCCCTTGTTAAAGGGGGATTTCTAGTTTCTGATAGGCCCCTTGCCCACAGACCCCCACAACCAAAGCCCAGGATTGTGAGGAAAAGACCCTTGTCAGGTCCGGATTGGAGGGGGGACCCCTCACCATTTTTTTTTGGAATTTTCTATTGCCGGCATTGTTTTGTTTACATTTCAGCTGTCAGTGGGTAAGCCCGCTGACAGCTGATGAGTCATGGGTTAGGGATGACAAACCTGGCCTGCTGCTTAAGAACCAGCTATTCTCCACACAGAGTTTGAATCGGTCGATCAGTTTTTGCCCGATCCGAATTCTAATTGTTCTGAAATTAGTTAGAACACAAATAAATAAAACATTTTAAAGAATTTCAATGCAATTTGTTACTATTCATTACTATTTCATTCAGAGATTTGGATACAACTGAATCTCTGAGTAACCATGAATTCCTCCGCATTTGTATTCAGACCGAAACAAATTGCACATGTCTAATGATAATCAATACTACAATAACTCCTCTGTAAACAGCAGGCTATATGCACTTCTATATGCATAGTGCCCTCTATATGAATAGCAGCAATTACATTTAAGACTCCTTAAAGAGATACCTCTTACTATGGAAAATAGGCAAAGTTCTTCTGAAGCAGCTACCTATGTGAGCAGTCTTTAGCTCTAGTTCTTCAGCTGGTGAGCGTTGGGGCCCAATCTTTATGGTGATGCACGAATTGCAAGAATACAATCCCTGTAAAGTCTGCATGCAGTAAGTAATGTTGCTAGTTGGATGCTCAGTTCCTATGTGCTCAGTCTCTGCTAGCAACAACAGGGTAATAGTAGCAGTGTCCTCTCATCAGTCCCAATGATACAACAGCATGGGTCCCTCTGTTTAAGTGTCAGCTTGCTTCTGGATCTGCTTTGAGCAAATCTGGTCTTAAGCACATGTCCGCAGGCTTGTAGCAGGTTTATGTGCACACAGAAGCAAGGATGTGCCCACCTTGGTCTGCTTGAAGCAGAGGAAATCCTTTGGTATCCAGCCTGTGAAAATACTGCTCTCTCTCTCTTTAAATCCAGTTCACATTGGGATATGTAGTCCAATAGTTTATTAACTGCCATAGTAAAGTTTATTTCCTGAACGTTATCTCTCATGATTCAACTACCAATTCTCTTAAACTCCTTCTGCTTGTCAGCTTTTCCTGGTGGATGGAGGCGAAGTAGAGTTAACCCATTCAGCTGAAGTCCATTGGAGACACAGAAAGCACTGTAGCACTGTGTCCTAAATTGCTCTCTGTCTGCAGCCAAGCACCTAGCTACATATATACAGTATTCATATAGGAGAGAGAAAGCAAAAGAAAGAGTGCCAGTCAGACAGACACAACCTAATATGTTCAAAGAAGTATATTGTATGTATTTAAAGAGTATATAAACCTTAAATCTGTTTTTCACTGTGTTTGGTATCATTGCCTCTTGTATACAATTTTTTTTTGTGAATCTGGTTCAAAGTATCTTAACTGGGGCTCCTGCCAGTAACATCCTGCTGCAAGCTAAGAATGCTAGGCCAAAGCAATAGGAAGAAAAAGCCTTAGGCCCCTTTTACACGGGCACCTCAGTGTAGTGGATTCTGACACAATCCTGCTATCCTCTATGAGGAAATCGGATGGAAACAGATCGCCTGTCCATTTCCAACTGATCCGATCTGATTCATTGAACAAATGGAAAATAGGACCACAATCTGTCTTTTTTTTGCGCGCAGATTCAGAGCCGATAACAGCGGGTGTCATGACATCTGTCTCTCCATAGAGGACAATGCAGTGTCCGATCAGGTCCACCAGAAAACCTGACAGGCGGACCTAATTGAACAGCCTGTGTGAAAGGACCCTAAAGGCCAGCTGAAGGAGAGTTTATGGTAGGCTCAAAATGCGGCTGCTACTAAAAGGCAGTGACCCACTTTTGTCAGCCTGCAACTGAAAGTGTTTTTACTGACAGGCTTTTGAGGTAGAAAACCTTGCAACACATTCACAAACACACACACACACAAAAAAAAAAAAGGATTTGCTTGATAAAATTGTACACACTGACAGAAATGCAAACACCTTATTAATTAATGTACGCTTTGCTAAAAGTACGAACAATGTTATCCTTCGTTTGTAAACTACTAATCTCCCCTACCCCCTAGGCAATGGAGACGAATTGTGAAAGAAAAGTTCAGCCTGGGTGTCAACCATGGCTCCCACCACAGATATAGTGAAGGTGGAACATGAAGTATGTTATGCGCAGGATCACCAGCTGAAAATAGAGGTAAAACGTATAAAAACATTTAATCTAAGGACTGGTTTAAAGGCAAGTTTTGTGTCCACTTTCTCTCACTGTTCCTTCCTAAGATTTTAACTTTATCTCTAAATATAAGACCGAAAAAAACCAGACAAACGGGCTTTCCACAGAAATGAAGTACAGCACAAATGATTTCTAAAGATTTTAGGCTCTTCAGTACTGGGTAGGCCACCCAGTGAAGATTTCAGTTTGGGAATGTTTTAGGTACATATAACCTCTATAAAAATGTGGGAGGCAGAAGGAGGTGGTAAAACCGTACATTTAGTGTATGTATCTTTTAATGATAGTCAGCTTTTTCTGTGTGTCTGTATTTTCTACATCTACACCATTCATATCTTACCAAATCTCCATACTTTACAGTCTATCACAGACATTACATTTTTATTCCAGACATTAAAGTGTTACTAAGGAGAATGTTTTATACTCTTTTCTCAAGTTATGGGATCTGTACATCTCTTCTCTAGAATTATTTAGTAATTTTACAGCTATTTGTGAGAAGACTAGCACTCAACTCCCTTGGGTCACTTACAGCTTTCTTTGTATGAAACATCTTTATGTCTATCCAGATGGATAGTGATACCTGCAAGGGTGATAGTTTTGGCATCTTTTCTGTCTCTGACAGGACATGTAATATTGGATTAAAAACAAAAAATGGTGCTTCATCAACTTCCTGGAAGAAAGTCAAAACTCTAACTAGAAGCATGCAAAGAAAATAATATAGTAACCTGAATATATTTCAACTTCTCTCCGTTGTTATTCTTCCATAGCTTGAACTCAGTTCAGAGCCAAGGTGTCATTCCCACCATACCTTTTTTATATTTTCATTGAGGAGTTTGATAGCTTTGTTATTTAGATTTATAATGTTTATATTGTCTCCCGTGTTTTATATTCTTGGATTGCTATATGCCTCTGCTTTTGCTCAAGATGTGACAGAAAAAAACTATACTTATGAAACCCAGGCTCCTCATTTTGAAGGACTTGTCAAGGCATACCCAACACATAAGCGGAAACACATTATGTTTTCTTTTAATTGGATCCTTTACCAATTAAAAAGATAATTTGTTTTTGATGTTTGATTTTTTTTGTTGTGTTTACAGAAAGAAATGTCTGCTGAGGTCATACATGCCTTTTGCTCCATTATGGAAAAATAAATAATTTGCCAGGGAGCTATTCAACCCAATGTCCACTTCACTAAATTGTGAAAGGAAAAGTGCCCATTTATGTAAGTGTTTAAAGTGGTTCTGCACCTAAAAAAAAAATGAAAAGCCAGCTAATATTGCAGCTGCTGACTTTTAATAAAATCACACTTACCTTGCGGCTTCACTGCCCGGTTCCCTACTGCGCATGCGCGAGTCGCGCTGCACGCCTCTTCAGATCCCCCGCTGTGTCCTGGGAACTGTGTGTTTCCCAGAACACAACGGGGGGGGGGGGGGGGAGGGGCGTCTGAGGGGTGTCTGCGGGGGTCTGCAGCGGTCTGGCCGGAAGTGGGTGCAGATACCTGGATTATCCAGGTAACTGCACCCCCTCCCCCCTGAAAGGTGCCGATTGTGGCACCGGAGGGGGGGAGGGATCAGATTAGTGGAACTTCCCCTTTAGGGTGAAGAACCGCTTTAAAGAGGAACTTCACTGTACCTGAACACCACAAATCAAAAACACTATTTGATTCACTTTTAATATTCAAACTAACCCATCCATCCATGTCTCCATGCTTTATTTTGCTGAGAAATCACATTGGAAAAACACCCCAGCATTTCTGGCAGTGGCCATCTAGAGCAAAGGCAAATTATTTATGTGGCATTTACAATCCATCTGCCCTTACAGTGGGGAAAATAATTACTTAATCAAACACAGCGAGTCAAGTTAATGCCAAAGAGCTAATTTTGGTTTCATCCTACCATAGCACTTTGTCACAATCCTTCTCTGAATCATTTACATGTTCATTGGCATAATTGTACATGTGCCTTCTTAAGGAGGGGGACTTGCCATGTTGGGGGGAAGAAAAATGCTGACTATGACCGAAAGAACACCATCCCTACAGTCAAGCACAGAAGTGGAAACATTATGCTTTGGGGCTATTTCTCTACTAAAGGTACAGACCAACTTTGTCGCATTGACGGGCCAATGGATGGGGCCATGCATTGGAATAGTCTTGGTTGAGAGCATTCTTCCCTCAGCCAGAATGCTGAAGATGGGTCATGGATTGGTCTTTCAGCATGACAATGACTCAAAACATACCAACAAGGCAACAATGGAGTGGCTCATGAAGAAGCACATTAAGGTAATGGAGTGGCCTAGCAAGTCTCCAGAGCTTAATCCTATAGAAAATGTATGGAGGAAGCTGAAACTTCAAGTTGCTAAGCAACAGCCAACAAACCTTAAGGATTTGGAGAAGATCTGTAAAAAAGAGTGGATCAAAATCCCTCCTGAGACGTGTGGTAACCTGGTAACCAGATAAAAGGAACGTCTTACCTCTGTGCCTGCCAACAAAGGTTTCTCCACCAAGCACTAAGTCATGTTTTGCTCAGGGATCAAATACCTATTTTACTCACTGAACTGCAACTCAATTTACAACATTTGTATTGTGTTTTTTTGGGATTTTAAGTTTATATTCTATCTCTATTATTTAAAATACACCTATGATAAAAATTAAAGGCACTTTATTTCTTTGTGAGTGGGCAAACGTACACAATTTTTAGGGGATTAAATAATAATTTTCCCCACTGTAGCTCAGGCATGCAGGCAGGAGGGTATACTTAGCGAAGAAAACCCCTCCTCCCCTCCTAAAGACCCATGGAATGTATGACATGATTTGCCTAAGCCTGGAAACCAGGAATTATCCAAAGAAATTAAAAAAAAAAGTAAATATGAAATACTTTCCCATCTATTGTATAAAGCTTGCAGCATAAGGATTAAAATAGTCAATGTTGACTGAGAGGGTTCCTCTCAAATTAAAGATGGCAGCATTGACAAATCCAAACAAATCTTTACATACAAAGTATGTTGTATTTTGCCAGTTTTACAAGTGTAATGTTCAAGTAACACAATTGAAAATCATATACCTTGAATATATTATGAGGAAAAACGTTTCAAAAACTTGCATATTGTAGGGTGAGGATAGAGAAGAGAACAAAATCCCATAGGGAGATTAGGGTCAATTAGTAAGCACTACTTTCATTTTGATTGCTAGCTCTTTTTTTTTGTTCTATTTTGTGTTCTACAGTTTTTTTTATGCAAGGCTTTCCTTAAAAATTACTTTTAAATCAGGTGGTAATACTTTGGGGCGTTCATTTTTTTTGGGGGCTTAATGTTTTTTATTATATGTTTAAATTGCCTTTGTTTTAGGTTGAACTGCTTTTTTTGCTGCAAGGCTTCCCTTTGCAAAAAAATTGCTTTTGTTTAAGTAGATGGTATTTTGGGTTTTCATTTCTTTTGGTGGTCTCTTGATTTTTATTCTATATTAACAGGGCCTTTTGTGAGTTTGGGGTGCACAAAGCACAGCAATTGCTTGTAACTCACCATTTATTTTTGTAACTGACTTTTGCAGCACACTGCTGCATCATTTGAAAGAAAAAAAAATAAGATCAAGACCAGTGAGCACCTAAAATTAATTGAAATGCACCTTCCTGTCTGGACGGAATACCTAATGCTCTATAAGGATTTATGGAAGGTGGAGTGATATTGGGTGGAGATCTAAATCTGGCTCTTGACCCATTATTAAATGTTTCTAAATCTGTCTCACATCTATCATACCAATATCTTAGACAAATAAAAAAAAGCCCTCTCCAAAGCATGCGATTGGTAGACATCTGGAGAGTCCAGCATCCAGCTGAGCAAGATCACACCTTCTATTCAGTGTCACACGATAGTTATTCTCGAACTGACTATGTATTGGTATCCCAATCTTTATTACCAGCAGTAATGAACTCCTCAATTGGAATACAAATGGTGTCTGACCATGCCCCAGCGTTTATAGACCTTCAGGTGGTCAAGTCGACTAACAGACCCTGGTCACCCTGGACCCTGGAAACATAATGAATTGTTGATACAGGAAGGCCAACTTCATAATGACCTCTCTAGTGAACTGACCAGAATCGTCAATGAAAATGATACAGACAAAATTTCCCCATTTACAATATGGGAAATACATAGATGTGTTATGCAGGATCTACTGATTAAAAAGGCGAATGAATTACGGAAAAATAATCAAGCTGTATTCCATGCCCAACTGAATATGGTTGCAGACTTGGAAACTAAGCACAAAAAAATCACTCTCACAGTCGGTAGCAGTAGACCTCAAGTTAGAGAGAGAAAAACTTTCCTCTCTGATGAGACAAGAGACTAATATACAGATATTGAGGGCTAGAAACATACATTATGAACAAGGGAATAAATCAGGTAAACTGCTGGCTCATTCACAGAGGGAAACTTCCCAGAGAAACTATGTTCCACATATCGACTCTGGTAGAGGGAATTGTCACTTTATATCTAAGGGAATTGCAGAGGTCTTTCGACACTACAATTTGCAGAATAATTCTCCATCTGATAAGATACTCTTAGGGCACATATTACAGTTATTCCCAACGAGGGTACGGACCATCAAGAATTATTGACCTATCTCACTATTAAATGTTGACCTAAACATTTTTACAGCCTCTCCTTCAAAATGTCATCCACCCTGATCAGGCAGGCTTTATGCCTACCAAAGAGGCAAAGCATAATACTACTAGAGCCTAATGCAGCGTACACACGATCGGAATTCTCGTCTGAAAAAGTTCTTATGTTTTCCCGTCGGAATTCCGACGGAATTTCGCTCAAACTGTCTTGCTTACACACGGTCATAACAAATTCCGACGGTCAATAACACAGCGACATACAACACGTTCAACAGCACTATAAAAGGGAATTTTAATGCTTCCGAGCATGCATCAAATTGTTTCTGAGCATTCGTCGGAATTTTGCGTGTCGGAATTGCATACACACGATTGAAAAATCAGATAGAAAGGTTTTCCATCGAAAAAATTAAGAACAGGCCCTCAATCTAAAGACTGTTGGAAATGCCAACCGAAAAAGACCAATGGGCATACACATGGTCGCAAAATCCGATGAAAAGCCCCCATCGGACTATTTCCATTGGAAATTCCGGCCGCGTGTACGCGGCATTAGATATTATTCATTTGGCTCACTCCCGTAAAATACCATTGTGCTTGCTATCGTCTGATGCTGAAAAGGCAGGGTGGATTGGATATCTTTGAAGGAGATGTTGACCCATATTGGCGTAGGGAAGGCGCTTAGCAAATGGATAGAGGCTATATATTTTGCTCCATCCGCTGCGGTAACAATTAATGAGGTGACCTCCTCATATTTTAATATGAGTAATGGTACAAGACAAGCTGTCCTCTATCCCTATTGATTGTTATACTAACCCTGGAACCATTTTTGCAACATGTTTGACGAAGTACTGATATTCAAGGCTGCTTACGGATCATAAAATTGCGGCCTTTGCGGACTATATATTGTTTTTTATTACTTCACCAGAAACCACATTACCAAATCTATTAAGCGGGTTTGACAGGTATAGTCGACTTTCGAATTTTAAAATTAACATTCAGAATTCGGAAATACTTAATATTATGCTGTCAACTAAACGAGTACAGGCTCTTCAATCATTGTTTTCTTTCCCATGGGCATCATCATTTCCGACATATCTAGAGGTCAAATTAATTTACTCAGTGCATAAAGTTTTTTACGTAAATTTTCCACTGTTATTGTGAGAATTCTCTTTCGATTTGGAAAGATGGAATAAAGGTCCCTATACATGGATGGACAGGAATGCTAGTCTTAAAATTAACATTCTACCAAGACTATTGCACTTTTTTCAGACTTTGCCAATAGTCATTCCAGAGTCCTTTTTAATGTGATTGTAGCCGTATTAGTGCAATTGTGACAGAGAAAATTGAGTACTGTCCGTGATACTTTTTTTATTTGCACTAACATACAATTTTTCAGGACAAGCTTTCGGGGTATGTCCCCTTCTTCAAGGTCCAAGCAGTACTGATTTACAAATTTTTAAGCAGAATGTAAAAAAAAAAAAAAACCTTTATTAGGTAGTATATGGGGGTACCTGACGCTATATAAAAACCTGACGGTGAACCTAAATAACTAAATAACTAACTGGCTAACCAGCGTCACCAGTGACACTTATATGGTGATCACTGGTGAAAGGGTTAACTCTAAGGGCAATCAGGGGGTTAAAACCTTTATTAGGTTGTATATGTGGGTACCTAACACTATAAAAACCTGGCGGTGAACCTATAAAATAACTAGCTACCTAGCGGCACCAGTGACACTAATGCAGCGATCAGAAAAATGATTGCTTAGTGACACTGGCAAAAGGGGGTGAAAGGGTTACCTGGGAGGCAATCAAGGTGTTAAACCTTTATTAGGGGGGTAGGGGGCTACCCTGGACCTAACACTAACTGCCCTGACACTTTTTACAGTCACAACTGACACTAAATGCAGTGATCAGTAAATAAATGATCCCTGCAATCAGTGACACTGTGACTGGGGGGGGGGGGGCAAGAGGTGATCGGGGGGGTGATCAGGGGGTGACTGGGGTGAAAAGTGTGCCTATGTGTACCTACGTGTCAGTGTAGTGTTTGTGCACTTACTAAGATGTCTTCTCTCCTCGGCGTCCGGTCAAAAAGACCGCAACGAGGAGAGTGACATCACTTCCTCCTGCCTGTGTTTACACTACACAGGCGGGGGAAGCTTCTCATTCGCCAGGAGCGATCGCGAGGGGATGGGCAGAAACTAACGGCCATCCCCTCATCCCAGATCACTCCTGAAGCGAAACGGACTGCCGCAGCCAGCGGAAGGGGGTCCGATCGGACCCCCCACCCGCTGCAAGGCAGGCACGTACGGGTACGTGCTTGTGCCTGTCCGTGCCATTGTGCCAACGTATTATTACATGCGGCGGTCCTTAACTGGTTAAAGCCCTATATGGTGATAAGGAACAGTACAGTTTTCACGGACATCAACAACAGCACATATTTGTGGATTTTTTTTTAATGGTTTAGGCTGTTTTAGCAGTTACATAGTTACATAGTTAGTCAGGTTGAAAAAAGACAAGTCCATCCAGTTCAACCCTAAAAACAAATAAATAAAATAAAAAATAATCGTACAATCCAGATACCCAATTTTATGTCCACAATTGATCCAGAGGAAGGCGAATAAAAAACCCAGCAGAGCATGCTCCAATTTGCTACAGCAGGGGAAAAAAATTCCTTCCTGATCCCCCAATAGGCGATCGGATTTTCCCTGGATCAACTTTACCTATGTTAGTACCTAGTTATATTATGTACCATCAGGAAAGTATCCAGGCCTTTCTTAAAGCAATCTACTGAACTGGCCAGAACCACCTCTGGCGGGAGTCTATTCCACATTTTCACAGCTCTAACTGTGAAGAAACCTTTCCGTACTTGAAGATGAAATCTCTTTTCCTCTAGACGTAAAGAGTGCCCCCGTGTCCTCTGGGTTGATCGTACAGAGAACAACTCAACACCAAGTTCACTATATGGACCCCTAATGTATTTGAACATGTTGATCATATCCCCCCTTAATCTCCTCTTCTCAAGAGTGAATAAATGTAGTTCCTCTAATCTCTCCTCATAGCTGAGTTCCTCCATGCCTCTTATCAGTTTGGTTGCCCTTCTCTGCACTTTCTCCAGTTCCCCAATATCCTTTTTGAGAACTGGTGCCCAAAACTGAACGGCATATTCCAGGTGAGGTCTTACTAATGATTTGAACAGGGGCAAAATGATATCTCTCTCTCTGGAGTCCATACCTCTCTTAATACAAGAAAGGACTTTGCTCGCTTTGCAAACAGCAGCTTGGCATTGCATGTTGTTATTGAGCTTATGGTCTACCAAAACCCCCAGATCCTTCTCCACTATGGATTCCCCCAGTTGTACTCCCCCTAGCATGTACGATGCATGCATATTCTTAGGCCCCAAGTGCATAACTTTACATTTATCAACATTAAACCTCATCTGCCACATAGTCGCCCAATTAGACAGTGTATTGAGGTCGGCTTGTAAATTGGAGACATCCTGTAAAGACGTTATTGCACTGCATATCTTGGTGTCATCTGCAAAGACAGAAATATTACTTTTGATCCCAGACCCAATATCATTTATAAAGATGTTAAAAAGTAAGGGTCCCAACACTGAACCTTGGGGTACACCACTGATAACCTTAGACCATTCAGAGTAAGAGTCATTAACCACTACTCTCTGAATTCTGTCTTCTAGCCAATTTTCTATCCATTTACAAACTGATATTTCCAGACCAGTAGACTTTACCTTACACATGAGCCGTGTGTGGGGAACTGTATCGAATGCTTTTGCAAAATCCAAGTATACCACGTCCACCGCCACCCCTCTGTCCAAGGTTTTACTTACCTCCTCATAAAAAGAAATCAGATTTGTCTGACAACTTCTGTCTTTCATGAATCCATGTTGTCTGTTGCTTAAAGTGTTTTTGTTCAGCAAGAACTCGTCGATGTGGTCTTTTATTAAACGCTCCAGTATCTTCCCAGCTATAGAAGTTAAGCTAACAGGTCTATAGTTACTTGGTAAAGACTTTGATCCCTTTTTAAATATAGGCACCACGTTCGCCCTGCGCCAATCCAGTGGGACTATTCCCGTCATTAATGAGTCCCTAAAAATTAGATACAATGGCTCTGAAATTACAGAGCTCAATTCTTTTAGGATCCGTGGGTGGATGCCATCAGGGCCAGGTGCTTTATCCACCTTTATTCTGTCTAAGTATTTCTGGACCATATCACTTTTGAGCCATTGTGGATCATTTGGGGCTGTGTCACTATCACCCCCATTATGGACATGCGCTCCCCCATGCTCTTTTGTGTACACAGAGCTGAAGAAAGTGTTTAATAAATTAGCCTTCTCTTTGTCCCCAGTCACCAACTCTAGATTGTTTTGTAAAGGGCCTACATGCTCAGACTTGACCTTTTTTGATGCATGCTTTTTTATCAAGCAATAATAAGTCCACTTTAAGAAAATAGAAATTGGCAAATACTATCCCCTTCTTGCTGAAGCAAAACTGTAGCTGGCCAATTTAACAAAATCCTGTTAAAAAATAAGACAATGCAAATGATACAGCAGTGTAAAATTGCAGAAGGATATATTTAATGATGAATTTAATGATGAAGAATTGTCCAAAGTATACTAGATACTCAGAGTACAGACAGGCATTTTTAGGCACTTTACTAGAATTGTAGAACAAGAATTGTAGAGTAAAATTGGCCAGTAGCAGGACTCTTTTAAAGTGGAGGGCCGGTTATAAAAAAAAAAAAAAAAAAAAAAAAAAAAAAAGTCAGCAGCTGCAAACACTGCAGCTGCTGACTTAATAAACACACTCACCTGTCCAGGGTGCCCGCGATGTCGGCCGCCCGAGGCTGACCCGTCCCTCGGCTCTCGGGTCCCGGCGCCGCCATCCCTTGTAAGGGAAACAGGCAGCGGAGCCTTATGGCTTCACTGCCCGTTTCCTACTGCGCATGCGCGAGTCCCGCAGCGCTTTCTGAATGGGACGCGCTGTGTTCTGGAACACACAGTTCCCAGAACACAGCGCGACTCATTACCCAGAAGACGCCGCGACGAAGACAGAAGACAGAAGATCTCCGCGGAGGAGGAAGAGGAAGATTAGGAGAAAGTGCCTAGCAACAGGCATTTCTGGTAAGTAAAAAAAAAATTTTTTTTTCATTTTTTTTTTTTTAGATTTTTTGGAATTTTTAACATTTTTTTGTTTTTCAGGGTGGCCCTCCCCTTTAATCATGCATAATAGATCTATGCCTAACTTTTATTTTAACAGTTGGTGTTAAACATACACATTTTAATTGCATGCGTATCACAGAGTATGTCTTAACACAAATCGATTGTATTTTCATCAAATATACATAAGGCTTCCATATAAATAATAGTTAAACATCAGAAAAAATAAAATAAATAAATATACTAATATAATGAAAAAATAGAGGATTAAATTCTCTCCTTCTCTTCCTTAAAGTGCCACCCGCTCCCCCTCCACAAGCACACAGCCATATTCCCTGGTACATGCAAAGAGGGACCATTGTTTCCATATTTTTTTTTTATAATTCTTCTTTACCTTGTCTAATTGCGATACATTTTTCCATAGCATATATATCAGCTATTTTTTTAAAGCCACAATGAGATCGAGGGGGGGTAGTTGCTGCTTCCATAGGGCAGGGATATAGGCCTTTGCCACATTTAGAAGATGAGCGACCGACGAGTTTCTATATTTACATTTTGAGAGGTCTGAAAAATGAAGAGGGTATCTAACTGGGTCAGATCCCAGATCATAATCCGTTACATGTCCTATAATATCTCACACTTTGGACCAGAAATCCACTAACTTCCGACATGACCAGAAGATGTGAAGCATATTACCCTCTGATTCTCCACAGCGCCAGCAAATATTAATCTTTTCCGGGTAGATTTTCTTTAGTAGTGGTGGAACTTTATAACAACTTGTAAGGACTTTATAGCATATAGTGGACAAAATGTAGAATGTAACTCCCTTGCTCTTTGGAAAATGTAGTATCTAAATCTCTTTCCCATTTCTGAAGGAATCTAGGGACAAAGCCCACAGGGGGCTCTATTAACATTTTATATACCTCAGATACCCCATGAGTAGACAGTGTTTATACCAGACATAGGTATTCCAGTGGTTTGTTTGAATGGTCTGAACTCTCCTCACGAGTAAGGGAACTGATAAAGTGGATAAGCTGTGGCAACAGCCACTGATCCTGTGGTGAGTTGAAAAGCAACTGTATTTCCGTCCTAGTCTTCAACCTTGATGTTTCAAGGAAGTCCCCTAATCGGAATTTACCACATCTAATGCCCCATACACACGATCAGAAATTCTGCCAGCAAAAGTCGGATGTGAGCCCTACACCAGAAATTCCGACCATGTGTATGCTCCATTGGACTTTTGGTGGCAGAATTCCAGCCAGGAAAAGATTGAGAGCAGGTTCTCTATTTTTTGGTCGGAAAAAGTTCCTATCCAAAATGTGCTCGTCTGTATGCAATTAGGACGCGCAAAAAATCACACATGCTTGGAAACAATTTGGTGCATGCTCGGCAGCATTGAACTTCTTTTTCTCGGCTCGTTGTAGTGTTGTACGTCACCGTGTTCTTGACAGTCGAAAGTTCCGAGAACTTTTGTGTGACCGTGTGTATGCAAGGCAAGCTTGAGCAGAATTCCATCGGAAAAACCATCTAAGTTTTTTTCTGACGGAATTTCTGATCGTGTGTATGGGGCATTAGAGTTTGTTTAAAGTGGTTATCTGTATAGCCTGGGGGGATTAACAGGTTTCCCAAGACTGGGTAGAGCCTAGTGATTTCCCCATCTGTTTTTGTAAACAGATGACTTTGTTGAATTACTTTTAGGGTTTCCCCTATAAGGGGATGATGTCTTAAGGTTCCCAATGTTCTTGGCCCTTGCCATGGTAGACATCAGAATGGGATCTTGGTACATGATTGTCCAATCGCTACCCAGGCTTTATGTCTCTCGTCTCTACAGGGAGCTAGTACCCTAGCAAGGTGCACTGCCTTGTAGTATCTTATCGGATCTGGGAAAGCCATACCATAGGGTTTTTGCCATAGCCAAATAGTGGAAAGATAAACGTGGATTTTTATTGCCCAAATAAATCTGATAAAAGCACTGCATAATGATTTAAAAAAGGACTCTGAAAATTGAGTACTGTCCGTGATACTTTTTTTATTTGCACTAACATACAATTTTTCAGGACAAGCTTTCAGGGTATGTCCCCTTCTTCAAGGTCCAAGCAGTACTGATTTACAAATTTTTAAGCAGAATGTAAAAAAAAAAAAAAAAAAAAAAAAAACACCTCTGAGGGAAAGAAGAGAAAAAAAACAACAAAAAAAACCACATACAAATCAATGGCAATAAAGATAACAGAAGAGTTAGTGAGATAAGACAGAAGGAGAGCTATGGAATGGGGGGGTACTCTGCCCCTTCCGCTGGCTGCGGTGGTCCGTTTCGCTTCAGGAGCAATCCGGGATGAGGGGATGGCCTCTGTGACTAGCACCCCCCCCCCCCCATTCCATAGCTCTCCCTCTGTCTTATCTCACTAACTCTTCTGTTATCTTTATTGCCATTGATTTGTATGTGTTTTTTTTGTTTTGTTTTTTTCTCTTCTTTCCCTTAGAGGTGTTTTTTTTTTTTTTTTTTACATTCTGCTTAAAAATTTGTAAATCAGTACTGCTTGGACCTTGAAGAAGGGGACATACCCCGAAAGCTTGTCCTGAAAAATTGTATGTTAGTGCAAATAAAAAAAGTATCACGGACAGTACTCAATTTTCAGAGTCCTTTTTTAAATCATTATGCAGTGCTTTTATCAGATTTATTTGGGCAATAAAAATCCACGTTTATCTTTCCACTATTTGGCTATGGCAAAAACCCTATGGTATGGCTTTCCCAGATCCGATAAGATACTACAAGGCAGTGCACCTTGCTAGGGTACTAGCTCCCTGTAGAGACGAGAGACATAAAGCCTGGGTAGCGATTGGACAATCATGTACCAAGATCCCATTCTGATGTCTACCATGGCAAGGGCCAAGAACATTGGGAACCTTAAGACATCATCCCCTTATAGGGGAAACCCTAAAAGTAATTCAACAAAGTCATCTGTTTACAAAAACAGATGGGGAAATCACTAGGCTCTACCCAGTCTTGGGAAACCTGTTAATCCCCCCAGGCTATACAGATAACCACTTTAAACAAACTCTAATGCCCCATACACACGATCAGAAATTCCGTCAGAAAAAAACTTAGATGGTTTTTCCGATGGAATTCTGCTCAAGCTTGCCTTGCATACACACGGTCACACAAAAGTTCTCGGAACTTTCGACTGTCAAGAACACGGTGACGTACAACACTACAACGAGCCGAGAAAAAGAAGTTCAATGCTGCCGAGCATGCACCAAATTGTTTCCAAGCATGTGTGATTTTTTGCGCGTCCTAATTGCATACAGACGAGCACATTTTGGATAGGAACTTTTTCCGACCAAAAAATAGAGAACCTGCTCTCAATCTTTTCCTGGCTGGAATTCTGCCACCAAAAGTCCAATGGAGCATACACATGGTCGGAATTTCTGGTGTAGGGCTCACATCCGACTTTTGCTGGCAGAATTTCTGATCGTGTGTATGGGGCATTAGATGTGGTAAATTCCGATTAGGGGACTTCCTTGAAACATCAAGGTTGAAGACTAGGACGGAAATACAGTTGCTTTTCAACTCACCACAGGATCAGTGGCTGTTGCCACAGCTTATCCACTTTATCAGTTCCCTTACTCGTGAGGAGAGTTCAGACCATTCAAACAAACCACTGGAATACCTATGTCTGGTATAAACACTGTCTACTCATGGGGTATCTGAGGTATATAAAATGTTAATAGAGCCCCCTGTGGGCTTTGTCCCTAGATTCCTTCAGAAATGGGAAAGAGATTTAGATACTACATTTTCCAAAGAGCAAGGGAGTTACATTCTACATTTTGTCCACTATATGCTATAAAGTCCTTACAAGTTGTTATAAAGTTCCACCACTACTAAAGAAAATCTACCCGGAAAAGATTAATATTTGCTGGCGCTGTGGAGAATCAGAGGGTAATATGCTTCACATCTTCTGGTCATGTCGGAAGTTAGTGGATTTCTGGTCCAAAGTGTGAGATATTATAGGACATGTAACGGATTATGATCTGGGATCTGACCCAGTTAGATACCCTCTTCATTTTTCAGACCTCTCAAAATGTAAATATAGAAACTCGTCGGTCGCTCATCTTCTAAATGTGGCAAAGGCCTATATCCCTGCCCTATGGAAGCAGCAACTACCCCCCCTCGATCTCATTGTGGCTTTAAAAAAATAGCTGATATATATGCTATGGAAAAATGTATCGCAATTAGACAAGGTAAAGAAGAATTATAAAAAAAAAATATGGAAACAATGGTCCCTCTTTGCATGTACCAGGGAATATGGCTGTGTGCTTGTGGAGGGGGAGCGGGTGGCACTTTAAGGAAGAGAAGGAGAGAATTTAATCCTCTATTTTTTCATTATATTAGTATATTTATTTATTTTATTTTTTCTGATGTTTAACTATTATTTATATGGAAGCCTTATGTATATTTGATGAAAATACAATCGATTTGTGTTAAGACATACTCTGTGATACGCATGCAATTAAAATGTGTATGTTTAACACCAACTGTTAAAATAAAAGTTAGGCATAGATCTATTATGCATGATTAAAGGGGAGGGCCACCCTGAAAAACAAAAAAATGTTAAAAATTACAAAAAATCTAAAAAAAAAAAAATGAAAAAAAATTTTTTTTTTTACTTACCAGAAATGCCTGTTGCTAGGCACTTTCTCCTAATCTTCCTCTTCCTCCTCCGCGGAGATCTTCTGTCTTCTGTCTTCGTCGCGGCGTCTTCTGGGTAATGAGTCGCGCTGTGTTCTGGGAACTGTGTGTTCCAGAACACAGCGCGTCCCATTCAGAAAGCGCTGCGGGACTCGCGCATGCGCAGTAGGAAACGGGCAGTGAAGCCATAAGGCTCCGCTGCCTGTTTCCCTTACAAGGGATGGCGGCGCCGGGACCCGAGAGCCGAGGGACGGGTCGGCCTCGGGCGGCCGACATCGCGGGCACCCTGGACAGGTGAGTGTGTTTATTAAGTCAGCAGCTGCAGTGTTTGCAGCTGCTGACTTTTTTTTTTTTTTTTTTTTTTTTTTATAACCGGCCCTCCACTTTAAAAGAGTCCTGCTACTGGCCAATTTTACTCTACAATTCTTGTTCTACAATTCTAGTAAAGTGCCTAAAAATGCCTGTCTGTACTCTGAGTATCTAGTATACTTTGGACAATTCTTCATCATTAAATTCATCATTAAATATATCCTTCTGCAATTTTACACTGCTGTATCATTTGCATTGTCTTATTTTTTAACAGGATTTTGTTAAATTGGCCAGCTACAGTTTTGCTTCAGCAAGAAGGGGATAGTATTTGCCAATTTCTATTTTCTTAAAGTGGACTTATTATTGCTTGATAAAAAAGCATGCATCAAAAAAGGTCAAGTCTGAGCATGTAGGCCCTTTACAAAACAATCTAGAGTTGGTGACTGGGGACAAAGAGAAGGCTAATTTATTAAACACTTTCTTCAGCTCTGTGTACACAAAAGAGCATGGGGGAGCGCATGTCCATAATGGGGGTGATAGTGACACAGCCCCAAATGATCCACAATGGCTCAAAAGTGATATGGTCCAGAAATACTTAGACAGAATAAAGGTGGATAAAGCACCTGGCCCTGATGGCATCCACCCACGGATCCTAAAAGAATTGAGCTCTGTAATTTCAGAGCCATTGTATCTAATTTTTAGGGACTCATTAATGACGGGAATAGTCCCACTGGATTGGCGCAGGGCGAACGTGGTGCCTATATTTAAAAAGGGATCAAAGTCTTTACCAAGTAACTATAGACCTGTTAGCTTAACTTCTATAGCTGGGAAGATACTGGAGCGTTTAATAAAAGACCACATCGACGAGTTCTTGCTGAACAAAAACACTTTAAGCAACAGACAACATGGATTCATGAAAGACAGAAGTTGTCAGACAAATCTGATTTCTTTTTATGAGGAGGTAAGTAAAACCTTGGACAGAGGGGTGGCGGTGGACGTGGTATACTTGGATTTTGCAAAAGCATTCGATACAGTTCCCCACACACGGCTCATGTGTAAGGTAAAGTCTACTGGTCTGGAAATATCAGTTTGTAAATGGATAGAAAATTGGCTAGAAGACAGAATTCAGAGAGTAGTGGTTAATGACTCTTACTCTGAATGGTCTAAGGTTATCAGTGGTGTACCCCAAGGTTCAGTGTTGGGACCCTTACTTTTTAACATCTTTATAAATGATATTGGGTCTGGGATCAAAAGTAATATTTCTGTCTTTGCAGATGACACCAAGATATGCAGTGCAATAACGTCTTTACAGGATGTCTCCAATTTACAAGCCGACCTCAATACACTGTCTAATTGGGCGACTATGTGGCAGATGAGGTTTAATGTTGATAAATGTAAAGTTATGCACTTGGGGCCTAAGAATATGCATGCATCGTACATGCTAGGGGGAGTACAACTGGGGGAATCCATAGTGGAGAAGGATCTGGGGGTTTTGGTAGACCATAAGCTCAATAACAACATGCAATGCCAAGCTGCTGTTTGCAAAGCGAGCAAAGTCCTTTCTTGTATTAAGAGAGGTATGGACTCCAGAGAGAGAGATATCATTTTGCCCCTGTTCAAATCATTAGTAAGACCTCACCTGGAATATGCCGTTCAGTTTTGGGCACCAGTTCTCAAAAAGGATATTGGGGAACTGGAGAAAGTGCAGAGAAGGGCAACCAAACTGATAAGAGGCATGGAGGAACTCAGCTATGAGGAGAGATTAGAGGAACTACATTTATTCACTCTTGAGAAGAGGAGATTAAGGGGGGATATGATCAACATGTTCAAATACATTAGGGGTCCATATAGTGAACTTGGTGTTGAGTTGTTCTCTGTACGATCAACCCAGAGGACACGGGGGCACTCTTTACGTCTAGAGGAAAAGAGATTTCATCTTCAAGTACGGAAAGGTTTCTTCACAGTTAGAGCTGTGAAAATGTGGAATAGACTCCCGCCAGAGGTGGTTCTGGCCAGTTCAGTAGATTGCTTTAAGAAAGGCCTGGATACTTTCCTGATGGTACATAATATAACTAGGTACTAACATAGGTAAAGTTGATCCAGGGAAAATCCGATCGCCTATTGGGGGATCAGGAAGGAATTTTTTTCCCCTGCTGTAGCAAATTGGAGCATGCTCTGCTGGGTTTTTTATTCGCCTTCCTCTGGATCAATTGTGGACATAAAATTGGGTATCTGGATTGTACGATTATTTTTTATTTTATTTATTTGTTTTTAGGGTTGAACTGGATGGACTTGTCTTTTTTCAACCTGACTAACTATGTAACTATGTAACTGCTAAAACAGCCTAAACCATTAAAAAAAAATCCACAAATATGTGCTGTTGTTGATGTCCGTGAAAACTGTACTGTTCCTTATCACCATATAGGGCTTTAACCAGTTAAGGACCGCCGCATGTAATAATACGTTGGCACAATGGCACGGACAGGCACAAGCACGTACCCGTACGTGCCTGCCTTGCAGCGGGTGGGGGGTCCGATCGGACCCCCTTCCGCTGGCTGCGGCAGTCCGTTTCGCTTCAGGAGTGATCTGGGATGAGGGGATGGCCGTTAGTTTCTGCCCATCCCCTCGCGATCGCTCCTGGCGAATGAGAAGCTTCCCCCGCCTGTGTAGTGTAAACACAGGCAGGAGGAAGTGATGTCACTCTCCTCGTTGCGGTCTTTTTGACCGGACGCCGAGGAGAGAAGACATCTTAGTAAGTGCACAAACACTACACTGACACGTAGGTACACATAGGCACACTTTTCACCCCAGTCACCCCCTGATCACCCCCCCGATCACCTCTTGCCCCCCCCCCCCAGTCACAGTGTCACTGATTGCAGGGATCATTTATTTACTGATCACTGCATTTAGTGTCAGTTGTGACTGTAAAAAGTGTCAGGGCAGTTAGTGTTAGGTCCAGGGTAGCCCCCTACCCCCCTAATAAAGGTTTAACCCCTTGATTGCCTCCCAGGTAACCCTTTCACCCCCTTTTGCCAGTGTCACTAAGCAATCATTTTTCTGATCGCTGCATTAGTGTCACTGGTGCCGCTAGGTAGCTAGTTATTTTATAGGTTCACCGCCCGGTTTTTATAGTGTTAGGTACCCACATATACAACCTAATAAAGGTTTTAACCCCCTGATTGCCCTTAGAGTTAACCCTTTCACCAGTGATCACCATATAAGTGTCACTGGTGACGCTGGTTAGCCAGTTAGTTATTTAGTTATTTAGGTTCACCGTCAGGTTTTTATATAGCGTCAGGTACCCCCATATACTACCTAATAAAGGTTTTAACCCCCTGATTGCCCCTAGTTAACCCTTTCACAAATGATCACCGTATAAGTGTTACGGGTGACGCTGGTTAGTTAGTTTGCTTTTTATAGCATCAGGGCACCCGCCATTTATTACCCAATAAAGGTTTAACCCCCTGATCACCCGGCGGGTGATATCAATTAGGTTTTAGGGTCAGATAGGGTCTGCGTCGTCCCCAGGCAGCGCTAGGTTAGTGCCAGTACCGCTAACACCCACGCGCAAAGCATACACCTCCCTTAGTGGTATAGTATCTGAACAGATCAATATCTGATCTGATCAGATCTATACTAGTGTCCCCAGCAGTTTAGGGTTCCAAAAAAATGCATTGTTAGCAGGATCAGCCCAGGTACCTGCTAGCAACTGCGTTTTGCCCCTCCGCCCAGCCCAGCCCAGCCCAGCCCACCCAAGTGCAGTATTGATCGATCACTGTCACTTACAAAACACTAAACACATAACTGCAGCATTCGCAGAGTCAGGCCTGATCCCTGCAATCGCTAACAGTTTTTTTGGTAGCGTTTTATACAGTCGCTGACAGCCTAGGTGCTTTTTTACCTGTGAATCTCACAATGGTATACCACTAAATTTAGAGTCCAAAATGGCAAAGCGAAGGTACAGTAGTGAAGAGGCCTACAAGTTTCTGAGCATGACAGATAGTGAAGAGGAAGTCACTCATCTGTCAGATTCAAGCTCAGTAAAATAAAAAATGAATGCCCTTAGAAATCCTGAAGGCGGTGCTTGGTTTTCGGGGTCCTGTACGCGGCTAGGCTCCCAAAAAGTCCCACACGTGTGGTATTCCCGTACTCAGGAGAAGCAGCAGAATGTATTTTGGGGTATAATTTCACATATGCCCATAGCATGTGTGAGCAATATATAATTTAGTGACAATTTCGTGCAAAAAAAAAAGTTTGTAATATTCCCGCAACTTGTGGCAAAATATAAAATATTCCAGGGACTCAACATGCCTCTCAGCAAATAGCTTGGGGTGTCTACTTTTCAAAATGGGGTCATTTGGGGAGGTTTTGTGCAATTTTGGCATTTTACGGCCTTCAAAACTGTGATAGGTAGTGAGGAGTGAAATCCAAAATTTGCACCTTTCGAAATCCTGAAGGTGTTGATTGGTTTTCGGGGTGCCGTACGCGGCTAGGCTCCCAAAAAGTCCCACACATGTGGTATCCCCGTACTCAGGAGAAGCAGCAGAATATATTTTGGGGTACAATTCCACATATAACTATGGCATGTGTGAGAAATATATCATTTAGTGACAACTTTTTGTAAACATTTTTTTTGTCATTATTCAATCACTTGGGTCTACTTTCAAAAATGGGGTCATTTTGGGGGGTTTTGTACTGCCCTGCCATTTTAGCACCTCAAGAAATGAGATAGGCAGTCATAAATTAAAAGCTGTGTAAATTCCAGAAAATGTACTCTAGTTTGTAGAAGCTATAACTTTTGCGCAAACCAATAAATATGCGCTTATTGACATTTTTTTTTACTAAAGACATGTGGCTGCATACATTTTGGCCTAAATGTATGACTAAGATTGAGTTTATTTGATTTTTCTTATAACAAAAAGTAGAAAATATCTTTTTTTTCCTACATTTTTCGGCTTTTTCCATTTATATCGTAAAAAATAAAAATCGCAGAGGCAATCAAATACCATCAAAAGAAAGCTCTATTTGTGGGAAGAAAAGGACGCAAATTTCATTTGGGTACAACATTGCATGACTGCGCAATTACCAGTTAAAGCAGTGCAGTGCGAAATTGTAAAAAAACCTCTAGTCCTTAGGCCGACAATTGGTCTGGGGCTTAAGTGGTTAAAGCAGTAGTAAAGGCATTTAAAGAAAACAAAAGCAAACCTTGCAAGGTAAAGGCATAATGTGCTAGTATGCACTGCATATTAGTACATCATGAAAGACTTACCTTAGAACGAAGCCCTCCACTGCAGTCACCACTGGGGGCTTCCATCTTCACCTGGTCTTCCTTCCGGGTCCGGGGATTCCAACCATCTGACTGGACGAGTAACGATGACTTCACTCCCGTGCATGTGCGTGGTAATCTCAGTCACGGATTATTTTATTCATGTATTATTTAGCCCTACAAAAGGACAGTTTGCTAACACAATTTGCCCCGATAGACAGTGGTCTTCTCTGCCACGATTATTTTTGCTAAATTTCAAGGATTGCTGGATTGCAGGGTTTGTCAAACCCTCATCCCATTTAACCTGAGCAGATTCACATTTTTCCTAGTCATGATTACCTCAGATATTCAGGTGTCTAGATACTAGATTCAGGTATTCTAGATACTCAATTTGTGGTGAGTAACTAGAGGCATAATGATTGACTACATCATGTAGAAGCCGGGCCTTTTAACTCCTTTTCTTACACCTCCTTGGGTTCCTGGGAAGATAAGTTCTTCAGCTGCCCTACCTTAGCAGATCAGAAAGGAAACACCTGATGAGGCAGAGGTAGCTGAACAAGTGATCTCCAGCCAGGTGAGCGTCAATCTAAATCCTAGTGACAGAGAAGACTCTGTCCTAATATCCAAATGCGATCCAATTCAATATGTGTTTGCATTGGGGTGACTTTTGAGCAGTAGCTGGGACTAGGTCAATATACATCAGTGTAGAGGGAGTAAGTGCAGTATTAAAAGCAGGGTTTTAATGGCAAGGTACATAAAATCACTCACAAGATGAAGTAAAAACATGAGCTCATCTGTAGTCTGGTAGTCCAGATAACTCCTAGTGTCCAAGTATAACATCCATGCGTGACTGTGATGGTGAAGGGTCCACAGTACGTCCTGTGGCCACCAGGAAGACAACCAGAGCCAACGTGGAACGCAAGGAAGTGATGTCATGGACAACAGGGAGCCTGTAGAAGGTGCTAATGCTTCGCGCACGTAGCCTGCCTGCCTGTCTTGTCTGACTAACAGCTCTTCTGGATGTCTCCTCATTGTCCATGATGCCACTTAGGTGGTGCTTCCTTTGTTTTCGCCTTTCTATTCTATATACAGAGTTGGTTTTCTTTGAGGACAGCTGCTGCCTTCATTACCCCACCATTCCTTTCTATGGACTTATTAACTATTTATGTACTGCCTATGAGTGATCCATTTAATGTTTTAGCGCTTACAGTTAGTGTCTTTTGCGCTTACAGTTATTGATACCAATATACATCAGTAGATTGGCCCTTTTATTTATATTTTGATACATTTTCTCACCTGCACAAAGCCAGATAGCTGGGTCTGTGCAACTGTATGTATGTAGGGGTTACCTTCCACTATATTAGTAGGTGAACCTGTGCAATGGATTCTCTATGCAGCTCCTATTATTTTAATTATATGTATCTCCTGTTATTTTAGTTTACCCTGTTCCTTCTGGTTTGTGATTCTATAGCTAGTTTTAGTTTAAGGCTCAATAAACAGCATAGGCTAGAAACATTTTAGGCACCCAATGGTCACTTCTGTTAGAGGTCTATTTGCATGTCAGATTAGAAACTATTAGGGAGGGACTAAAGCATAGAGTAGATAGGGTGTCTCTGAGTTCTAGTGTCACACCACAGTTTCTGTGTGTAAGAATCTATGTTCCAGGCTGGTTGGACAACCGTGGGAGGATCTCCCAATCACTGATAATATTGTCTTCAGGTCCCCAAACACAAAGGCAGATGCTGAATAATCCTCAGGGGCCAATGCAACTGGAATTTGCTGCAATGTTCCTCCAGAGGTATCCCTAACAATATACACCCGGGTATATGTGCCCAATTCCACCAGGACACCTATTGGGCTCTTTTCTGATTATACCTGTTTGTATATTGGATGTATGTACAATTATATATTTTTTTCTTATATAAAGCTTCTATTATTCCATACTGGTGTGCATCTATTTACTTTTGATTAATGTTACATGTGGGTTGCAGTAGTTCCTCTGCTCCTAATTACTTTGATTAGATTACTGGTTAATTTCCCAGGAAGGAAATCCCCTCTCTTCACAGAGGCCCTGTTCTGGGTGGAGGCACTGCCAACCTTATTATCAAGCCTAAACTTCCACTATGTTTAGCGCACTATCCTGTTTGGGGAGGGTAATTTCTCATAACCACAGCGCCCCCCCCCCCCCCATGAAAAAGAGGGCTACATCTGCACACAGAAATGCTGCAATATAGAAAGCTTTGTTTGCTAATTTGAGTGTGGTCCAGATTTCTGCTGTGTTTATAGAGTGACAATGCTATAGTTTTACATTGGGGTGGTGGTCTAGTGGTTGTTTATTCTCTTTATAATACATTTTGTATAATAAAGCATTCATCTATAATATACTGCACATTACCCCTTATTTAATTGTCCTGTGATCACATCTGCAGCTATTATATATTTTTTAAGGTTTTTCTTTTTTTCCTATCATGAAAGCAGCAATGTAAATTCTGCTTATGCCAAAGAAATCTACCATCATTGGATTTTTTGCCAGAGTATGCATACTGTATGCTATATCAGTTTATCGCTGCTTCTCATGTTAGACAATGACATAGTCTTGACAATAAGTAAACAACCAAGTGCTGCACAAATCCAAACATGTTAACACTCAAGTGCAAGAATGATTAGTGGCTATCAGTGTGAATAATATGTAAAACAGTCTGTGAAATAATCATAAAACTAGTCCTTCTGTGTCACCTTGTTAAAGACAAAACAGTGATCTTCTAATGTGCTCAACAACATGAGCTCCACTGCACCATCATGCCACACATGAAGGCTTACCAGAGAGCCATGACCCCCATTTAGTCATATCACGCATAGATGTTGCAACTTCCATGGGATCAATGTAGTTGTTAAATTCCACCACTTCCCTCTGTATATCTCCCAAGACCATTGCATGTATGAAAAAAAAAGAAAAGAAGGGCCAAGCACTCATAATAGTGTAAATCTGGTGAATTTTTTTTTTTTATAAAAAAGGATTAAAAACACTCACATAAATGAAAGGGGCAGTGGTGTGTACTCACAGTGAATCAGGACCCGATGAGTACACTGCTGCACGTGTGATTATGTTCAATTCCATCCAACGCATTTTGACACAAATTATGCCATCAGGGGGGCCTTGGAGAGGCACCAACTCACCATGCAGATCATGGAAAATTGAGAGAGGAGGAGTCTTTCATCCCAATATCCACATTGCCAAATTGCATTCTTAGAAGACTCCTCAACCTTTGATTTTCAATGGAGTATATACTGCGTGGTAAGTTGGTGCCGTATTTAAGCCCCAGATGGCGTTATTTGTGAGGATATGTGTAGGATCGAGTCAAACGTGGTGACATAATCACACATGCAAAAGTGTACTGATCAGGGCTGTATATAGATGTATATAGATAATGCTACTACTTTCATTTATGTGATAGTTTTAAATCCTATTTTAGTAAACTTTTAGATCAGATTTACGCTATTAAGTGCTCTTGGCTCTTCTTTTCTCTTTTTCCATGCATGCAATGTTTTGAGGTGATTTATAGAGAAACGTGGGGGAATTTAACAACTACATTGATCCCATGGAGGTTATAACATCTATGCACAATACGACTACTAATTAAAAAGGGGTAATTGCTCTCTGGTAGGCCTTCGCAAGCGGCAATAGAGTCCATGTTGTTCAGCACATTGGAAGTTCACTCTTTTGTCTTTCACATTGTGGCACAGAAGCACTCTTTTTGCAATTATTCCAGGTATGTTTTATTAGAGTTCTAAATATTATATACACAGATATTCGCTAATCATTCTTGCACTTGAGTACTAATGTGTTTTAGTGCACCACTTGTTTGTATACTTAATGTTTATTTATATGATATATCTATGTAATATTGTGTGAGCAGATTTTTGTCCACAAGTGATGTTTCATTTTGATTTTCAAAATATTGATGAGACTGAGAAAAGTACTGAAAATGTACATCATATCCACCCAGTTTGTTACAGGTTAGGCTATAATAGACTGTCTATTGTCATATTTTTCTGCTGCAAACACTTTAAACAGGTGTCCTTGATTCAATAACTCATCTGGCAAGCTTAAGGGCTTACAAGATAGCCTTAGGCTGATGAGTACATTACTTGCTTACTTTGCCCTTGGGCAAAGAAAGAGGGGGGCTGTGAGATTTATGAGCAATATATTAAGTATATTTACATAGGAAGACCAGAATTTGGTCTCCAAAAGACCAGTCCTGAGTCACAAACTCCCTTCTTTTTATACAAGTAGGCCCTGAGGTTTTCAAACTAGATGAGGCACAGTGAAACATACAGTAACATTTCAAACTGGAACAATTTTAGTAAATACAAAAATAACCTAATCTCTTATGTTTTGGTTTATGTATATGGTTTTATGTTTTGAATTATGTTTTGGTTTATGTTAACCTTTACTAAAGGTTATTTCAATCTAATGAATAAGGTGTATTAATCACTTTATATGTGAAATGAGCAGTATTCTTGAATGTTTAGGATCATCATCTGACATGTTCTCTTTTATTGTGGAATTTTATATATGTACAGTACACTGCATCCATATATTAAAAATAGTGAGAATAGGTTTGAGTTGTTTGGCCTCATTCATGGATACATCTATGCAACAACGTACACATCTATTCTTCAAGATATGAGGTACATTGCTTAACCTACATTTTTTCCTCTCTGTTAAATTCCCCATAGGTATATATTCAGGATCTAGTGGAGACCTCTTGACAGGACTGCTTGCGATAAGCCATTACTAGATAAGAATTTTGAAGTGTGTAATTCAACAAACTGGCAAACTTTGGGTAGACTGTTAACCATGTAATCTGTTGTCATAAGAGGTCCCTAGAAACAAACTGAAATTTATAAAATGATATTAAAAAAAGTAATTTAATGGAGAAAAGTTTATTACGAATTGTACAAAAAAGTGGCAACCAACCCAACCTATAACTAGCCTTTGCAGTAAGGTGCACATGGAAGGGCAACACACAAACAAACCCTCAGGTCAACAGGCTTCAGATGTTGAAATGGGTACTTTCGTAATAAACTTTAGAAACAAACAAAAGATTTCTCAACACACTTACTAGCCAGCATGCAAAACAACCAAATTGACCATGTAAATGAGAAAAGGGTTATTCCTGCGCCTAATCAGGGAAGAATCCGATAATCGTACTGCTGCATACACTGAAATGGGGATGCTTGGGTCCCAATAGCGGAGTAAAGAGGTAAAAAAGTAGTGATGCGCGGTACTATAATAGGGAGTTGGCCTAGGAGGCTTAATAAATTCTATAGGCACTAAGATTGTGCGTGATATATATATTCCCGTATACAGTAAGAGAAAGGTATATAAAAAGTTGTGCGTATTTTTATAAGGGGGTGGTGGACAACTCTCACCACTATAGCATGATGATATTCAAGATAGGAGACAAATGTAATGAGTAAGAAAAAAAAAGAAAAAATTGCAATGCTTGGAATAAGTAATCCCTAATGTGATTTTATAACTGACAGAATCGCATAAAGTGCCAGTGCTAGACAATAAATAGAATCATGAAAGTATTAACTACACCATAGATTAAATAAAACAATATATATAAAGCAGTCACAAAGAATAGTGAATCGCAGTGCGATTTGTTCACGCTGACAAAATCGCATAAAGTGCCAGTGCTAAAGGTGAGAAGGTGTGTGGAATATTCTATTACACAATAAGGTAAATAGGATAATATGTATAAAACAATCACCAACTCGATAAAACGTATGTGCAAGAAATGGTGAGTTGTAGCTGCCAGAAGTCGCATAAAGTGCTAGTGTCACAGAAGTGGTAGAACAAGGTCCGTGCGGGTGTTCTCTACCATATAATCATCAAAACAATATTCCTGCGACCGTGAACAGCTCAATAGTTCAATTGTGCAAGAAAATGACAGAAAATCAAAATAAACGCATAAGTAATATTGGTGTTAAGGGAGTAAAAAGAATCCCACAAACTAATCAAAAAACTGTGTGCGATACCTACAAGAAATTATATAAAAAATAACAATAGCATATATCAGAGTGTGACCATTCTGCTTTGTGCGATAAACGGTGGCGATTATGTCAAAAGTCGCATATGTCGACAAATCGCATATAATGTCCGTGTCTGTATATAAGTGCACAGAGCAATATAATCGGTGATGGTGGTGAAAGAGGTGAATATATCCCACGTGGTCCTGTGTGGTTGGAGTATGGGTGTCCCCTTACCTTACAGCTGTAAGGTAACAGCGTGTGATATGTATATCCTCAGAACTCCTGTACTTTATCCCTCGAGGTCTTGTCCCGATATTTACAGATCCTGGTATCCACGGATCCTGGCGTCTCCTGCCTATCACGCTGTGTTGGTCCCTTTAAGTATTTGCTCAGCAGCACTCAGCGTGGGGGGGGGGTGTAGGTTTACCTCGACAATTGGTGCATATGTAAGGGGTTAAAGAAATAAGGAGGAAGGGAGCCCCATAGTGTAGTAATTCTCAACACATATGATTTATTACAGCAAAACAGTAATGTACTCACAAGCAGACAAGTTTCAAATGCAGTGTATAAACGAGCCTCGAGCTCGATTGCGTCACTTCCGGTAGCGTCCCGACGCGTGTTCGTCACGGTCACGTGACTTCATCAGGGGATGTCTAGTGCCCACGGAAGTGTCTTTAAATAGAGACATTAATAGCTAATTTGGCGGCCATTTTGGGGAAGACCCGGAAGTATCCCGGCGGCCATTTTGTCGTCTACATGGTCGCCGGAAGTGTACGGGCGGCCATTTTTTTGGTTATTCCGCCGTTTTTTATCATGTTTATGGCCAGAAAAAACTGTGTGGCCATTTTTTGGGGAGTGTCTCCAGCGGGGCTTGTCTTGATTTACATAGGAGTGTCATCGCCCCCTTAGTAACGAGCGTTCATAGTTACAGATGGAAACATGAGGTGATGTTTAAAAACATGTGATACGGGCTGCAAGTTAAACCTATAATGTAGGTACCAGACACATAATTATGAGTAAAACAAGTGCTGGTAAATAATGTCTGAACATTATTAGATTTATGCTAGAGTTGCTATAAAAATCCTTAATAAAAATTACATGTAAAAAATATAAAAGAAGGTATATAAAATTTAGAAAAATTATTACCATATATTTATTTATGCGTAAATATAAAAATTTGTGATTCCTAATAGAGATATAGGTGCCACGAATAAATTAAGGCTAAGGTAATTTATGTAGCCTTGTTTTGATAAGCAAAAAATAAAAAATAATAAAAATATTTAATGTTATAATTATATCGAAAATATGTGATAAGCGAGGTTAGAGGATTAAAATTAAAATCCGAAAGAACTTTAATTAAAAAAATATAAAAGATAAAAATAAAATGCATATAAAAACGAAAAAAATCGTTCTCAATGCTGCCGGAAATGACGTATGGAGCAAGATGTAAAATTACATTCAGGATAATCAGAACACACAAAGAGATTAAAATAGAGTACATATAGAAAATATGCATGTATGTGCACCCATATGCGTAAATACCTGTGTGTGTCACCACCATAATTAGATACAACCCGGTGACATACAGGGTGCAAACATATAAAATGTCTAAACCTATATATAACGAGAGGAGCTCTAAGAGAGAGATTGGGGGGCGTTGTGAATGAGAGGTGAGAGAAGGGCGGTATATGGACTATAAAACTCTAAAAGATCCTAAAAAAATGGAAGAAATCGCAGAGAGATGAAGAATGGTTAAAAATCGCTAATAAAACAATTCAAATCAAATTCCACGTTGAGGCCCTTTGGTGTGAATGTGTCTAGTGTGAATATCCATTTGGACTCGATTTGGTCCAAATGGATATTCACACTAGACACATTCACACCAAAGGGCCTCAACGTGGAATTTGATTTGAATTGTTTTATTAGCGATTTTTAACCATTCTTCATCTCTCTGCGATTTCTTCCATTTTTTTAGGATCTTTTAGAGTTTTATAGTCCATATACCGCCCTTCTCTCACCTCTCATTCACAACGCCCCCCAATCTCTCTCTTAGAGCTCCTCTCGTTATATATAGGTTTAGACATTTTATATGTTTGCACCCTGTATGTCACCGGGTTGTATCTAATTATGGTGGTGACACACACAGGTATTTACGCATATGGGTGCACATACATGCATATTTTCTATATGTACTCTATTTTAATCTCTTTGTGTGTTCTGATTATCCTGAATGTAATTTTACATCTTGCTCCATACGTCATTTCCGGCAGCATTGAGAACGATTTTTTTCGTTTTTATATGCATTTTATTTTTATCTTTTATATTTTTTTAATTAAAGTTCTTTCGGATTTTAATTTTAATCCTCTAACCTCGCTTATCACATATTTTCGATATAATTATAACATTAAATATTTTTATTATTTTTTATTTTTTGCTTATCAAAACAAGGCTACATAAATTACCTTAGCCTTAATTTATTCGTGGCACCTATATCTCTATTAGGAATCACAAATTTTTATATTTACGCATAAATAAATATATGGTAATAATTTTTCTAAATTTTATATACCTTCTTTTATATTTTTTACATGTAATTTTTATTAAGGATTTTTATAGCAACTCTAGCATAAATCTAATAATGTTCAGACATTATTTACCAGCACTTGTTTTACTCATAATTATGTGTCTGGTACCTACATTATAGGTTTAACTTGCAGCCCGTATCACATGTTTTTAAACATCACCTCATGTTTCCATCTGTAACTATGAACGCTCGTTACTAAGGGGGCGATGACACTCCTATGTAAATCAAGACAAGCCCCGCTGGAGACACTCCCCAAAAAATGGCCACACAGTTTTTTCTGGCCATAAACATGATAAAAAACGGCGGAATAACCAAAAAAATGGCCGCCCGTACACTTCCGGCGACCATGTAGACGACAAAATGGCCGCCGGGATACTTCCGGGTCTTCCCCAAAATGGCCGCCAAATTAGCTATTAATGTCTCTATTTAAAGACACTTCCGTGGGCACTAGACATCCCCTGATGAAGTCACGTGACCGTGACGAACACGCGTCGGGACGCTACCGGAAGTGACGCAATCGAGCTCGAGGCTCGTTTATACACTGCATTTGAAACTTGTCTGCTTGTGAGTACATTACTGTTTTGCTGTAATAAATCATATGTGTTGAGAATTACTACACTATGGGGCTCCCTTCCTCCTTATTTCTTTAACCCCTTACATATGCACCAATTGTCGAGGTAAACCTACACCCCCCCCCCACGCTGAGTGCTGCTGAGCAAATACTTAAAGGGACCAACACAGCGTGATAGGCAGGAGACGCCAGGATCCGTGGATACCAGGATCTGTAAATATCGGGACAAGACCTCGAGGGATAAAGTACAGGAGTTCTGAGGATATACATATCACACGCTGTTACCTTACAGCTGTAAGGTAAGGGGACACCCATACTCCAACCACACAGGACCACGTGGGATATATTCACCTCTTTCACCACCATCACCGATTATATTGCTCTGTGCACTTATATACAGACACGGACATTATATGCGATTTGTCGACATATGCGACTTTTGACATAATCGCCACCGTTTATCGCACAAAGCAGAATGGTCACACTCTGATATATGCTATTGTTATTTTTTATATAATTTCTTGTAGGTATCGCACACAGTTTTTTGATTAGTTTGTGGGATTCTTTTTACTCCCTTAACACCAATATTACTTATGCGTTTATTTTGATTTTCTGTCATTTTCTTGCACAATTGAACTATTGAGCTGTTCACGGTCGCAGGAATATTGTTTTGATGATTATATGGTAGAGAACACCCGCACGGACCTTGTTCTACCACTTCTGTGACACTAGCACTTTATGCGACTTCTGGCAGCTACAACTCACCATTTCTTGCACATACGTTTTATCGAGTTGGTGATTGTTTTATACATATTATCCTATTTACCTTATTGTGTAATAGAATATTCCACACACCTTCTCACCTTTAGCACTGGCACTTTATGCGATTTTGTCAGCGTGAACAAATCGCACTGCGATTCACTATTCTTTGTGACTGCTTTATATATATTGTTTTATTTAATCTATGGTGTAGTTAATACTTTCATGATTCTATTTATTGTCTAGCACTGGCACTTTATGCGATTCTGTCAGTTATAAAATCACATTAGGGATTACTTATTCCAAGCATTGCAATTTTTTCTTTTTTTTTCTTACTCATTACATTTGTCTCCTATCTTGAATATCATCATGCTATAGTGGTGAGAGTTGTCCACCACCCCCTTATAAAAATACGCACAACTTTTTATATACCTTTCTCTTACTGTATACGGGAATATATATATCACGCACAATCTTAGTGCCTATAGAATTTATTAAGCCTCCTAGGCCAACTCCCTATTATAGTACCGCGCATCACTACTTTTTTACCTCTAACCAAATTGACCATGTTTAACAATTCATGTTAAAAACAGAGGGTTTTGTTGGCACACATTTGCAAATATATGCATAAGCCACAGTGCCCACTTCAAGGCTCCTCTGTATACTGCAGTCCTAACTTTATCATTTGAGAGTTTCCCAAGTTGGAGCACATATACTGTAGCAGTGAATAGATTAAGGCCAAGTGTGTCAGGAGAGAGCCCATCCCTCTTAAAGGCACAGTGATGCATGTGGCGCCCAACAAGAGCACAATGGGGGCTGAAGGCATCCAGTGCGTCTCCGCACCCAATTCAACCAACTATACAAAAAAGTGGCAACCGCCCCAACCAATAATTATCCTTTGCGGTAAAATGTCCATGGAAGGGCAAAGCACATTACAAACAAACGTTAAAAACAGAGGGTTTTGTTTACACACAATTGCAGATATATGCTAAAACCGCAGTGCCCAAGTCAAGGAGTGCCCATGTTAAGGAGGGGTGGGCTCCCTCCAGGCACATCTGCCCTTAATCTATCCACTGTTATATATTCTCCAACTTGGGAGACTCTCAAATTTTAGAGTTAGGGCTGCAGTATACAGAGGAGCCTTGACCTGGGCACTGCGGCTTAAGCATGAGCAGTATTTACAAATGTGTGCAAACAAAACCCTCTGTTTTTAATGTGAATTGTTAGACAGGGTCAATTTGGTAGCTTTGCAAGCTGGCTGGTAAGTGTGCTGGGAAATCTCTGTTTGTTTGTAAAGTTTATTACAAAAGTATCCATTTCAACAACATCTGAAGCCTGTTGACCATGATAAACTTCAAAGACAGGTTTGATTGATAG
Organism: Lithobates pipiens; assembly: GCF_037356315.1. Taxonomy (NCBI): domain Eukaryota; kingdom Metazoa; phylum Chordata; class Amphibia; order Anura; family Ranidae; genus Lithobates; species Lithobates pipiens. Next base: position 303,717,402 of record NW_027507718.1, read on the forward strand.
AGGGCAACATATCTGTCAGTCATGGATAGTTTAACATTTGTATGAATAAAATTCATCCTGAGGGATGTTGTAAAAATGAATTCCCAAAGCCCATTTTACCTATACAATTATATTGTGTTCAAACACGTTTTTCTAGAGAGATCCCATAGTTACAGTGCATTGTTTATCCTAACAAATATCAGTTAAAACATGATTGACACCCTAAGTACCTTCTGTTATGGTGTGAAGCTATTACCATATTTGTGTGTGCAGATGCATTCTTCAGATTTGCTATTCACTCTCTATGACATTTATACTTCAACAACCTTTTGCTTGAGACAAGTCAAATTCTTGTTAATTTCATTACTTATTTTCAAATATTGTCTCAAATTTACTCTTTAAATGGCTTTGGGGAGCATAATAAATCATTAAACTACTTTAGTTAGTTGTAATATATTTCCTCCATAATATTTAGCAAAAAATGTTCTTTAGTTTTTCTCCTAAAATGTATTTAACAGTTGCGTGAGAAAGAATACAAGTCCCTATAATAGAAGGGATTAGAAGGGAACAAAAACTATCTTTATGTTATTCCTCTTGTGAGACAAGATGAACAGTGTTCCCCAGCCCAATCTTATTGTGATCTGCCAATAACAAGTTTGACACTTCTTAAACAAGTTGACATTCTTGTATGTTCTTCAAATCACCTTAGAATTAGCATTTTTATGTAAGTCGGGCTAGAATACATCATCTAAAAATTATTCATGTTTTTGTATTCCCTGTGCTTTTGTCCCTAAACACACAGGCATTGTTTAACATCAACTTTTAACCTAGTCTAAAGATCATTTGACTCAACAAGCATTTACAAAGCATTTCACAAGCTTTATGCAGGCTTCTTGTAGCCTGTAAAACAAACACCTTCCTTTAGCATAGCTCTGGTAAGCTACAACTCTGGCTACGTTTAGCTTACATGGGACACTACTTTACTCCAAGTGGTTCAGTGGAGCAGCAGAGATGCAAAAAGGTGGTATATGCTGTCAGGGAGGGCTTAGTTAAGTGAAGCCATTGTTTTAAGTAAGCTGTCTGATTATTTTTCCTACCTTACCCCCGGTGACCTTCAGTATCTCACAAAAGTGAGAACACTCCTCGCATTTTTGAAAATATTTTATTATGTCTTTTCATGTGACGACACTGCAGAAATTACACTTTGGTACAATGTAAAGTAGTGAGTGTACAGCTTGTATATTTTCTGTCCCATCAATATAACACAACACACAGCCATTCATTTCTAAACCGTTGGCAACAAAAGTGAGTACACCCCTAAGTGAAAATGTCCAAATCAGGCCCAATTAGCCATTTTCCCTCCCTGGTGTCATATGACTCGTTAATGTTACAAAGTATCAGGTGTAAATGGGGAGAAGGTGTGTTAAATTTGGTGTTATCACTCATACTGGTCATACTGGTGCCTGGAAATTCAACATGGCACCTCATGGCAAAGAACTCTCTGAGGATCTGAAAAAAAGAATAGTTGCTCTACATAAATATACCATAGTCTATAAGAAGATTGCCAAGACCCTGAAACTGAACTGCAGCATGGTGGCCAAGACCATACAGCAATTTAACAGGACAGGTTCCACTCAGAACAGACCACACCATGGTCAACCAAAGAAGTTGAGTGCACTTGCTCAGCATCATATCCAGAGGTTATCTTTGGGAAATAGACATATGAGTGTTGCCAGCATTGCTGCAGAGGTTGAAGGGGTAGGTTGTCAGCCTGCCAGTGCTCAGACCATATGCTGCACACTGCATCAAATTGTTCTGCATGGCTGTTGTCCCAGAAGGAAGTCTCTTATAAAGATTATACACAAGAAAGCCCGAAAACAGTTTGCTGAAGACAAGCAGCCTAAGGACATGGATTACTGGAACCATGTCCTGTGGTCTGATGAGACCAAGATAAACTTATTTGGTTCAGATGGTGTCAAGCGTGTGTGGCAACAACCAGATGAGGAGCACAAAGACAAGTGTGTCTTGCCTACAGTCAAACATGGTGGTGGGGGTGTCATGGTTTGGGGCTAAATGAGTGCTACCACCACTGGGGAGCTACAGTTCATTGAGGGAACCATGAATGTCAACATGTACTGTGACATACTGAAGCAGAGCATGATCCCCTCCCTACAGGGATTGGGCCGCAAGGCAGTATTCCAATATAACCACCCCAAACATGCCTCCAAAATGACCACTGCCTTGCTAAATAAGCTGATGGTAAAGGTGATGGACTGGCCTGGCATGCCTCCAGACCTAAACCCTATTGAGCCTCTGTGGGGCATCCTCAAATGGAAGGTGGAGCAGAGCGAGGTCTTTAACATCCACCAGCTCCGTGATGTCGTCCTGGAGGAGTGGAAGAGGACTTCAGTGGCAACCTGTGAAGCTCTGGTGAACTCTATGCTCAAGAGGGTTAAGGCAGTACTGGAAAATAATGGTGGCCACATAAAATATTGACACTTTGGGCCCAGTTTGGACATTTTCACTTAGGGGTGTACTCACTTTTGTTGCCAGCAGTTTAGTAATGAATGGCTGTGTGTTGAGCTATTTTGAGGGGACAGCAAATGTACACTTATAGTTACACAAGCTGTACATTCTCTACTTTACATTGTAGCAAAGTGATATGTCTTCAGTATTGTCACATGAACAGATATAATAAAATATTTCTAAAAATGTGAGGGGTGTACTCACTTTTGTGAGATACTGTAGGCTTTGCAATCCTTCCTGGATGCCTGGGACCTCCAAGATGGAGACCAGCAAATGATCAGTAAAAATGTGTTCACTGATCTCCCTTGGGTAGTATGAACCCAAGAGTAGTATTGGGTCTGTATACACCAAAATTAATTTGAGTGTCAGTTTACTGAAATTTTAGTGCAATTATCACATGACATCAAAAATGCAACTGCCAACATTTTAAAATGACTGTAAATATATATATATTTTTTAAAAACAAACAGGTTTATACTTACCTCTCTGTGCAATTCCATAGCAGCCTGGACCTCCTCTTTTTCTCAGGTCCCCCACCAGCGCTCCTGGTTCCTCCTCCCTGGCATGTACTCCCATAGGAGGCTGATTCCTATGGATGCACTCATGCAGGCTCCCTCCTAAGTCTTGCTGTCTGCGTCTATTGCCCCTGAATCCCTCATCAGTTTTCTTTTTCTAGTGTGCAGGCCAAGAATGTAGAACTGTGCCCCTCCCCCACTCATGCCATAGAATGGGGGAACTGCTCTGTGCCCATTCTCTGCCTTTTTGCTCCGTACTCGCTGTTCAGCTTTTTAACCAACACTATAACTTTTTGTTCAGCATTCTTGACATCTATTCTATTTGAAGGTGGAAAACTCCTTAAATATCTTTTTATAGTGTAGTACAGCCCTAAAATTTTTAACTCGCCTATTAACATTTTGTGAGTGGAAAATGAGGGCTTGCGAGCGTAGGCTGCCTGAGAGTGGGGGGGAACGAGCACCGCTGGTGGGTGGGGTTGATTGGGAGCCATTTTCCCAGTGATCACCCCGGTGGAAAAGAGCATGGTGGAAGAGGAGAGCCACAGGGTCACCAAGTGGTACAGCATGCTGTTACAGATTACATTGAAATTGCTTCCGCTCTGCTCGTCGTCACACACAGCCCCGCCTCCTCCTCCTGGCCCGCACCTGTTATAGATACAATGCGGGTCCAATGCTGGGATGTGTTCTGTGTATCACAGGAGTGGGGTCAGGAGGAGGCGTGGCTGTATGTGACGGCGAGCAGAGCGGAGGCAATTTCAATGTAAACTGTAACAGCGTGCTATTTGCACTCTGTGATCCTGTGGCTCTCCTCTTCCTCCAGTCATGATCCGGCCAACCTCTCTGTTCCTCCCCCCTGGTGAGGCTGCAATGTTGGGTACAGTGAGTCTACAATGGGGACATAGTGAGGCTGCAATTTTGTCATGGTTAGTCTGCAATGGGGGCACAGTGAGGCTGAAAAGTGGCACAGTGAGGCTGCAATGGAGCACAGTGAGGCTGCAATGTTTGCACAGTGAGGCTGCAATGGGGGCATGGTGAGGCTGCAATGGGGTTACGCTAAGGCTTCAATGTTGGGCACAGTGAGGCTGCAATGTTGGGCACAGTGAGGCTGCAATGGGGGCACAGCAAAGCTGTGATGGTGGGCACAGTGAGGCTGCAATGGGGCACAGTGAGGCTGTAATTTTGGGCATGGCGAGGCTGCAATGTTGGCACGGTGATGCTGAAATGTTAGCACGGTGAGGATGCAATGGGGGCACAGTGAGGCTGCAATGTTGGGCACAATGAGGCTTCAATGTTGGGCACAGTAAGGCTGCAATTTTGGGCACAGTGTGGCTGCAATGTTGGGCACAGTGAGGCTGCAATGTTGGGCATGGTGGGGCTGCAATGGGGGTAGAGTGAGGTTGCAATGTTGGGCACAGTGAGGCTACAATGTTGTGCACAGTGAGGCTGCAATGTTGGGCATGGTGAGGCTGCAATGTTGGGCACGGTGACGCTGCAATGTGGGGAACGGTGAGGCTGCAATGTTGGGAACGGTGAGGCTGCAATGGTGGGGACAGTGAGGGTGCAATGGTGGGGACGGTGAGGCTGCAATGGTGGGCATGGTGAGGCTGCAATGATGGGCACGGTAAGGCTGCAATGATGGGCCTCCGAGAGGCTGCAATGATGGGCACAGTGAGGCTGCAATGATGGCCACAGATCAGGTTGCAATGATAGGCACGGGTCACGCTGCATTGATGGGCACAGGTGAGCCTGCATTGATGGGCACTGATGAGGCTGTGCTGAGGGGAACTGATCAAGTTGTTGTTAATATTTATTTATGTAACTTAATTCTACATAAAACATTTAAGTGTAATTTCATGAGATAATTTATGAGGGCGTGATTAGGAGCAGAAAAGGGGGCGGGGCAAGGTAGGGTTTGGGCAGGGCAACTGGTGGCGAGTAACCCTTGAGGCCTGACAAGTAGCTCAGGACTTGAAATTTTGAGCCCTGGTGTAGTATATTGTTATATACCAAGTTCTTGCCAAAGATCTTCTTTGATTGTTTGTCATTACAGTGTATGAGAAGTAAAGTGTGTTTGGCTATGTGTACAATGAGAGGAAAAAACGAATCATTGCAAATCTTGACCTAAGCGTTGTTTATGTTTAAATATCTTTTTGATACATGTTATTCTATTGATGAATTAGTAGTGTATAATGTGTGAGTAATGCACAAAGACAATATACATTTCCAAGTTTCTGATGTCATTTATTTCCACTATTCCAAACAGAATGTAGCTATTAAAATGGTGTGGGGTATTTCAGGGAAACCCATATCTCATGCTGGATATTAACCAAAGAAGCATGCAATAGTATAGCCCTTTCGTCCAATGTTACATATGCTCCTCATTTGCAATCCAAAATATTTTAGTCATAAGAAAACTGTAATCTAAAAAAAACATGAATACGATGATGTGGAAAGCTTTGTACCTAAATTAATCCTTTTTGTCATAGGGAATCTGTGACTTGTAATGACTATTTTCCCAGGATACAGGATGTAACTATCGGAATGCTTTTGGAACAAAAATGTGATTTAATTTTGTGGAATTTATTTCATTGCACATATCAAATGAATGGATGTAAAAATCCTCCCTTACTATAAGACAACAGCAAACAAACAGTGAGGGGAAACCATTAAAGACCTAATAACACCTTTCTGGTGATATTGACCTTTAAAATGGCCTGCGCCAGATTAAAAAAATCCCTGCTGCTCGTATCAGTAGCTTTACAACACATGCAGAAGATTTGGATGCTATTTTTATAAATTGGTGATATTACTGCACCAAATAAAAAAAAAATGAATTACCCCCAGTTCATGGATAATGAAACTGGAGATAATTAAGACAAAATGTAAGTTGACGTACAGAGATGGGTAGACTACCTGTCTCAGTGCACTGTGTAGAAGTCTCATAGCAACCATTGACAGAACAGCTCTCCTTGTGATGGACAGCAGGCTAGGTGAATCTCATAGCCAATAGCAGGCTTTTTATTGGTAATGGATCTGCCCACTTCCTGCTGTCAATCACAAGGGGAGCGAGCAGACCTGATGGAGAACTAATTACTCGGCTTTGCATTAAGCTCTGCCCATCCAGCCCTGCTCTGTCTGTTTGACAGCTTCAACGGTGAAAGGGAGCTCAGCTGCACTAAGGATAAAGTGTCTGTATGGAGGGGATATGAGAATAAGAGGATGGAGCTGTTGCATGTGATGCTTGCTACAAACTAATGCACCTGTTTATAACAGGTATATGAATCTGTCAACTGCATTGGCATTTGCTGTGCAAATGCACTGCAGAAATCTAATGAGTATGATTTTCCCATTGAATTAGGCTTATTGGTAATATAAAATTTGCAATCATTCCAAAAGCCTCCCGCTTACAGCAATCTGCCTGGAAAATTGTAGACAGCCATTGGTGACAATATGGGGTTGACAAATAGACTGTGCATTTTGCAAGTGCAGTTGCACTCCGTAAGAGTATTTGCTCCAGAGCTTAGTAAAGGAGGTGAAGTTTCACTTTGCCTACCCAATCACATGCAAGAAAATAAAAAATAAAAACATTTTTACTTGCACATAATTGGGTGATAGAAGTTTGTAGAGTTTCCCCTCATTTATTAAGCTCTGGAACACATGCCCTTATAGAGTGCAACTGCACTTGCAGACTGCACAGTCTACTTTACTTTAGTACATCATGATGTTCAATGTGTAAACAGCTTATCTAGGATAGGAGAGGAGATAACAGATGTACTGGAAGTTTACCAGTGCACTGAAGAATCAAACTCTGCCAAAACTCAATACATTATCTCCAAATAAATAGATAACAGAAAACAATCAATAATATATATTCATGTTTATAATCACCTACAACATCCGAACCACAAAATTAAAATAATACAAGTGAATAATTCTATAATGAAGAAGAAAGTCCAGCCATAGTCAATAGTGTTGATTAAATATCATACGTGGTCACTTCTGTGGTCTAACTAAACCATAAAAAGAGGAAGAAGGCAGTCTCATACGGCAATACTGTTATACAAGTTTTCAGGGTCCAATGCATCCCTGGAGATGTCCTCTTGCAATAAAACATGCTTGGCAAAGTGGTTAACGCCATCATGTATGCTGGTGGGTGGTGTTTGGATGATGAGGAAAGGGGGAAAACACTGCGCTACCTAACAAACTTACAATATAATAATTACAGTGAATGGCACAAACCAGCAGCTGACATACAAACAAACCAAGTCAAATAACCAATGTAACCAAAAATGCAGCGCTAGAAAAACATATAAATGTGAAGTGACTAATTTAACCCAATAAGGTTAGTAGTGGAAAGAACTACTCAATGACAGCATGCACAATATATGTCATGCTGCCAAATATCAAAAATAAGTGAGAAAACATTTTTTATATATATAAAAAAAAAATAGCAAAATAATAGCAGTCAGTCCTTGAACCAATGATTCTAAAATGTCCAACAGTGAAAATAGTAGACAAAAAAGATTAAGATGTTTCGTTGACCCGAACTGTAGAAAGCCCTCAACCATCAACCAGGTTTTTCACAGAAAAAGGTAGGTACTCTTACCAGAAATGGTGGACACAAAATACATTACAGCAAATGTGTCATACAAGCTTATAAAGGCTCCACATGTCTCAAAGGACTCGTACACGCTGAATCGTGGATAACCCCCGGAGCGGCCAATATCCTCTCTGCTGTCCAACTTCTAGGTCAGTTCACCAGGATATGAAACTCCACAAGCTTCAACGAACCTCCAACTGTCTTCTAATAGTTTTAGTCCAAAATGGCTCCAGAGGGACTTACCATGTAAAGGAAAGCATGAACACAATGCCTCGCATAGTGAAGTTCCACCATTGAAGGTTTATTTACAAAAAATTACATAAAAATTTAAAAAATTACGTGATCAAATAATTAAAATATAGAAGAAAAGCAATATGGAGAGCAGGAAACGCTATCCCTACGCGTTTCGACCGTGAAGTCGTCTACTGGGGCATGCTTTCCTTTACATGGTGAGTCCCTCTGGAGCCATTTTGGACTAAAACTATTAGGAGACAGTTGGAGGTTTGTTGAAGCTTGTGGAGTTTCATATCCTGGTGAACTGACCTAGAAGTTGGACAGCAGAGAGGATATCGTCCGCTCCGGGGGTGATCCACGATTCAGCGTGTACGAGTCCCTTGAGACAAGCTTGTATGACACATTTGCTGTAAGGTATTTTGTGTCCACCATTTCTGGTAAGAATACCTACCTTTTTCTGTGAAAAACCTGGTTGATGGTTGAAGGTTTTCTACAGTTCGGGTCAACAGAACATCTGAATCTATTTTGTCTACTATTTTCACTGTTGGACATTTTAGAATCATTGGTTCAAGGACTGACTGCTATTATTTTGCTATTTTTTTTTTTATATATATAAAAAAAAATTCTCACTTATTTTTAATATTTGGCAGCATGACATATATTGTGCATGCTGTCATCGAGTAGTTCTTTCTACTACTAACCTTATTGGGTTAACGAGTTACTTAAATTAGTCACTTCACATTTATATGTTTTTCTAGCGCTGCATTTTTGGTTACATATGGTGTTTGGATGATGTATGCTGTATTTGTTATATGAGTCTGTCTCTTTCCTCTTTCTATGGCTCATACATAATGTTTTGAAGAAATGTGTTGCCTGTTTGTGGAGGTTTATCTGACAATTGCCTTGGATATTCCTCGTGTATTCATGACCTTCATTCAGAGGTCTGCCATCTTTGGTAAGACGCTGTGTTCGGTGTTGTAGCACAGGAGTGACCACATGTAATATTTAATCAGCATTCACACTGTGGATGTTCTTGTTCTTTGTGGAGTCATTCACTGATATTATTTTAATTATTTGTGCTTTGTATGTTGTGGAATATTATACACATGAATGTATTTTATTGATTTATTTTTTTATTGTTATCTATTTATTTAGAAAATATGTATTGTGTTTTGGCACAATTTGATTCTTTACTGCACTTTTACTGACACATATATATTTAAAGGGGAAGCATAACAGGTTTTATGCCTATATACTTTTGATGTCGTGTATTCAGACAATCACTGAGTGCTGCTTTTAAATACCCTTTACGTTTTTTCACTGGTAATTATCAAATAGCACAAATTTATATACTTTTATTTACCCAGTACACTGGCAAATATCACTAGAATGCATAATTCCTCAGTTCTGACAAAGGAAACAAACAAACAGAAAACAACATACAAACACACAAGCTACCACAAATACAAATTATGGGCCTATGCAACCAGTACACTGACATTTAGGCAGGCCATTAGAGTTGGGTGAACAGTTCGAGCCGAGCAAAAGTTTGGCCTGAACTTTGCATGTTCACCTGCTTCATACTTATTTTTAAGTATGAAAGGCTGACCTTTGTGTATGTATGCATTTACTATGCAACCTTGCAAAGTATCCAATAATGTATTAACAGCAAGCCTTTTCTTACCCATGTTAGTATTGTATACTAAATTGAATAATTGAAAACATGGCTTTGATTTAATCCTGACTGGCATTGCCTTTACCCAGAGGCACTTATGGGCTTTTTTGCAGCCAACCATTTTATAGATATGCTACACAAATCTCTTAGCACAGTTTATCTCCTGCCAAATATGAGCTTCCCTTCAATAGCTTAGATTTAAAAATGTTTTTCTTGGACTTATCTGTAGGTGTTTCTTGGTGGTGATGAATTAACATTTTAATTGCAATATAAAAAAATTAACTGGGAAAAACAATATATCATTCTGAGTGTGCTCATCTCTTGGGTGAGGCCAGTGGTAGTGTGCTTCTGCTCTAGACTAGTCACAACATCAACAATCTATTCAGAACATTAATTATTAGGTGTTTTAAATATTTTATATCTTACTGGAAAAGCATAAGACTTATTACCAGCAACTAGTTTTAATCACAATGAAAATAAAGCAGTGTCTTTGACATTAAAAATTAAATGTAGTGTTACATAAGTAAAAAAAAAGCTGCTGTAGTAGAGTTGGCAACCCGGCAACTAATTATAATGGAAAAGCCTACTTATAAAGAACTGAACTGGCAGTCAGGAAAGCATGAACAGGTGGCTAATTATAATGAAAAATACGTATTTATAAAGAACTGAACTGGCAATCAGTAAGGCAATAACAACAAATTTAAAGAAGAAAAAGGTTTAAATTGATATAGCAGCTTAATATAAGGAAATAAAGTCACTATCTCAATTCCTTTTATAGCTGCCAACTATCCAGGGAAGAGGAGGAGAAGAAAATAGGTTTAAACAAAGGACTCCACTTCTTGTAAAGAAGTATGTTGCAATCTGTCATCCCGACCATGGATCTCTTTATCTGCAGTCACTGTTACTCTATCTAAGAGGCTAGACTTGTGGCTTGGGGCTATGTTCAAGTACATGGAACAAACAAGAGAATTTTTTTTTTCCCAGCGTGCTTGCCAACCAACCAGCAAAAAAAAATAATAATAATAATTTGCTAACAATTTGCATTAAAAACAGAAATTTTTGTTGCACAACATTTGCAAATATATGTGAAAGGCCTCTCTGTAAAGTGTGGTCCTTACTTTACTATGAGAGCCTCCATGTTGGAGCATATATAGTAATGGATTAGGTAAATGATGGTATGCATGAAGGCAGTCTATTCCTCCGTTAAGGTGCAGTGATACACTAGAAGCCCAGCAAAGCACAACAACAGCTGAAGTTGTGTTTCTGCACTAATTCCAGCAAGTTAAATAAAAACAGCAATTCCCCCCCATTTATAACAGAGTAAGGTGCAAACAAAGGTTTTGCTGCAGGAACACTGGGCTGTTACCATCGTTGTTTAGGTTACTGGAATTGGTAAAGGGACACATTAGACATTAGGTTGACTCAAGGCTTATCTGTCCCTAAATGATCTATTTCTTTATATGCTCTAGTATGGAGACTTTCATGGGCTAGAGTTAGTGCCACATCATATAAAGAGACCCTAACAAGGCAGTGTGTCTTTCACATATATTTGCAAATGTTGTGCAATTTAAACCTGTAGCCCGAGGCCCCTATGTCCATTCAGCACCTTTCCTGTCACTTTCTGAACAAGTTCTTAATGCAAAACCTGGTGGTTATTTTTTTGACACTGTCCTTTAAAACAATAAATGTTTGGGTCACTTTTATTCCTATTTCAAGGAATGTAAACACCCCTTGCAATAGAAAACAAAACATGACAGGACCTCTTAAATATGAGATCTGGGGTCAAAAAGACCTCAGATCTCATATTTACACTAAGACCCCTTTCACACAGAGGCGCTTTGCAGGCACTACAGCGCTAAAAATAGCGCCTGCAAAGCGCCCTGAAAGAGCCACTGCTGTGTCTTCAGTGTGAAAGCCCTCGAGCGGTGTGCTGGCAGAATGGTAAAAAAAGTCCTGCTAGCAGCATCTTTGGAGCAGTGAACAAGCGATGTATACACCGCTCCTTCACAGCTTCTGCCCATTGAAATCAATAGGGCAGCGTGGCTATACCGTCGGAAAAGCGCTGTTTCAGCAGCGCTTTGCGGTGGTTTTAACCCTTTCTTGGCTGCTAGCAGGGGGGTAAAACCGCCGCCACTGTCGCCCCAGTGTAAAAGGGGTCTAAAATTCAATTTAAAAAATCTGCCACTGAGACCACTTTTATCTGAAAGCAGGCCACCTGCTGAAAAAGAGGATAGTGGGGTTATGGCAGCTATATGCTGTCATAACAACAGTATTCCTCTTCAAACAGCCGCCATATAATGACGGCGGGTGGTCCATAAGTGGTTAAAGACATACAGTACAATGTAAACATTTTCTTTTCATTTTTCTTTTCTTTAATTTTGGATAAAGTATGTGTAGCACACCCCCGTAGGGACTGCTGATGAACTAGGACCCTCCATGTCTGCACAACCAGGCACACCGCAGGGACTGCTGATGAACTTGGATCCCCTACATCTGCACAGCCAAGCACACCGCATTTTCACAAGCACCCAGAGTCTGAGAACAGTCCGTGACTTTGTTTTTGTTATTTATTGAGGGTTAATAACTTGGACAGGGATGGGATGTTATGGGATGCCCACTTGACTTCAGCAAAACTTTGCCAACAACTTCAAGGACATCTTCCTATATACAGTCTATATACAGTCTCTTTTACACTCCCCCTGCATACACTTGCTTGCTGGCTCTAGCTGAATCACCACTGGCTGATCTGACAGGCTCTCAGTCATATTTGAGTAATGGCCCTTTACAGGCAGGAACTCGTAGCCCCAGGTTGTGTAGCAAAATACAGTGTTCAGCCTTCTGTGGCTACTGATCCCAGCATCACCTCTTCAGGCAGCTGTCCCTTTCACTAGCCCTCCAGGCTAACTTTCCACACCAGTCCTCCAGACTGACTCTTCACCAGCCAACCCGGCTGACTCTCTCACCAGCCCACTCAGAAGATTTCCTGGGGAAGGATGAAGACTTAAGCCCACCACTGTCTTTGGGGAGAACTGTGACAGTCTCCCCTCTTGTAGCAATACTGATCTACTCACACTGTCCTCTCTCTTGCTCCCGTGCCTCCAGGACTCCAGCACTCTATCTCCATCTTCCACCTGGCTGCCCCTGCTGGCATGGCTCATGCCTATTTATGAGGTAAGCTCTGCTCCCCCAGCCCACTACTGGAGATTGGCTGAGGACTCATAAATATTCCATGCAGCTCCTCCTAACCTCCTGCCCACTAGCTCTAGAACATTCTCCAATGTCCCAGAAATAGCTCCAGGCACCCGAGGGGCTGTCAGCATGAGTCATCCAGCCTTGACTCTCTGAACCCTGAACAGATTCAACAGTTTAGGCTTAGCCCTGAGCTAACTAAAATGTACCTACTCTAAAGGAACCTACACTACTTCTAGCACACACTAGAGAGTGCTACATATGGAATGGCTAATGCCCCGTACACACGAGCGGACTTTTCGACATCCAAACTCCGACGGACTGAGTCCGGCGGACTATCCGATCGTGTGTGGGCTGCAACGGACTTTAGCGAAGCTAAAGTCTGACGGACTTTAGAAATGAAGCATGCTTTATGCCCCGTACACACGAGCGGACTTTTCGACATCCAAACTCCGACGGACTGAGTCCGGCGGACTATCCGATCGTGTGTGGGCTGCAACGGACTTTAGCGAAGCTAAAGTCTGACGGACTTTAGAAATGAAGCATGCTTTAAATTTTCCCGACGGAACTCCGCCGGACCCGGTCCCCTTTGAAAAATCCGCTCGTGTGTGTGCTACTCCGACGGACTAAAACCGACGCTAGGGCAGCTATTGGCTACTGTCTAGGAACTTCCTACGTCGAATCCAGTCGTACGTCATCACGTTCGACTCCGTCGGAGTTTGGTGTGATGGTGTGTGGTCAAGTCCGTTCGGTCGAAAAGTCCGCCAGAACTCCGTCGGAACTCCGGCGGAACTCCGGCGGAACTCCTTTGGAGGTCTGTCAGACTTAATCCCTCTCGTGTGTACGGGGCATTAAATTTTCCCGACGGAACTCCGCCGGACCCGGTCCCCTTTGAAAAATCCGCTCGTGTGTGTGCTACTCCGACGGACTAAAACCGACGCTAGGGCAGCTATTGGCTACTGTCTAGGAACTTCCTACGTCGAATCCAGTCGTACGTCATCACGTTCGACTCCGTCGGAGTTTGGTGTGATGGTGTGTGGTCAAGTCCGTTCGGTCGAAAAGTCCGCCAGAACTCCGTCGGAACTCCGGCGGAACTCCGGCGGAACTCCTTTGGAGGTCTGTCAGACTTAATCCCTCTCGTGTGTACGGGGCATTAAACCTCTTTTTTCTTTTGGTGTTCATTTGATCCCATTGGGGACATTTGGTTTTACCGTCTAAGACAAACAACTGGATGTGAAAAGAAATCGTTCCAAAGTGAGGGGAAATTCCCTTTTTTAACAGTTGTGAGCATAACAGGAATCCCTGTCAGAACCTTTACTCTAACCTCTTGTTTAGTGACAACTGTAAAATTTTGTCTTTCCCGTCACTTTCTTTTCTGGTTACAATGGTCACCAAGACAGCTAGAGAGGGTGACTGTCTCTATTGGGGACACAGATAGCAATACAAAAAAAATACACCCCTCTAACTAATTGCTACTGTAAGTGAACAAGAAATAAATGCTTATCTGAATCCATGGTCATGTGACATGTCAGGTGCGGGGGGTCAATTCACTAAGAGATCAACACCGCAAGAAAGACTCATGCAGTATCTCAGGCACTAGCAGTTCACCAAAAAAATGCATTAAATACTGTATGTGTTTTTTTTACACCTTATTATTACTACCACTTCTAAATGTGACAGTTAATGATCAGAGATGTTGTCGCCGTCATTGTAACAACCAGTGACTCATCCTTGCCCTGCTCATTCAGCTGCCAGTCAGGGATTTCTGGCAGACAGGTGAATGTTAACAAAGGAGAATGTAGAAAAAAAATTGTGTGACATTCCTCCAAACTATACCATGCCTTTAAGTCTAACAAACTCTCCTATTTTTCATATTACTTAGTCTCATCAGGTTCTCATATAACCATAGATGATCATTCTCTAATTTCTAGATGCATACGCTATTCATTCTTCTTTTTTATCTTTTGATACATACTTATATTCAGGGGCGGACTGACAACTCATGGGGCCCCCGGGCAATAGAAGATCATGGAGCCCCCTTGGTCTCCACACTCACACACTCAAGCCAAACCTGCACAGGGAGACACTTGAGAGAGAACATACACACAGGGGGACACTAGAGGGAGAATGCACACACACACACAGGGACACCAGAGGGAGAACGCACCCACACACACGGGGACACTGAAGTGAGAACGCACACACACACGGGGGGGGGGGGGGACACTGGAGGGATAACGCACACACACACACACACACGCACACAGGAGGGACACATGCACACAGGGGGTCACACACACAGGGGGGACACTGGAGGGAGAACGCGCGCACACACACACACAGGGGGGGACATTGGAGGGAGAACGCACACACACACACACGGGGGGGGGCACTGGAGGGAGAACGCACACACACACACACATAGGGACACTGGAGGGAGAAGGCACACACACACATGGGGACACTGGAGGGAGAAGGCACACACACAGGGGGACACTGGAGAAAGAAGGCACACACACAGGGGGACACTGGAGGGAGAAGGCACACACACAGGGGGACACTGGAGGGAGAACACACACACAGGGGGACACTGGAGGGAGAAGGCACACACACAGGGGGACACTGGAGAGAGAAGGCACACACACAGGGGGACACTGGAGGGAGAACACACACACAGGGGGACACTGGAGGGAGAAGGCACACACACAGGGGGACACTGGAGAGAGAAGGCACACACACAGGGGGGCACTGGAGGGAGAACACACACACAGGGGGACACTGGAGGGAGAAGGCACACACACAGGGGGACACTGGAGGGAGAACACACACACAGGGGGACACTGGAGGGAGAAGGCACACACACAGGGGGACACTGGAGAGAGAAGGCACACACACAGGGGGGCACTGGAGGGAGAAGGCACACACACAGGGGGACACTGGAGGGAGAAGGCACACACACAGGGGGACACTGGAGGGAGAAGGCACACACACAGGGGGACACTGGAGGGAGAAGGCACACACACAGGGGGACACTGGAGAGAGAAGGCACACACACAGGGGGACACTGGAGGGAGAAGGCACACACACAGGGGGACACTGGAGGGAGAAGGCACACACACATGGGGACACTGGAGGGAGAAGGCACACACACAGGGGGACACTGGAGGGAGAATGCACACACACACGGGGACACTGGAGGGAGAATGCACACACACACACAGGGGGGGACACTGGAAGGAGAATGCGCACATACACACACACATACACACACACAGGGGGACACTGGAGGGAGAACGCACACAGAGGGGGACACTGGAGGGAGAACGTACACACACACAGGGGGACACTGGAGGGAGAACGCACACACACAGGGGGACACTGGAGGGAGAAGGCACACACACAGGGGGACATTGGAGGCACACACAGAGGGGGACACTGGAGGGAGAATGCACACACACACACACACACACAGGGGGACACTGGAGGGAGAACGCGCACACACACAGGGGGACACTGGAGGGAGAACGCGCACACACAGGGGGACACTGGAGGGAGAGCACACACACACACAGGGGGACACTGGAGGGAGAATGCGCACACACACAGGGGGACACTGGAGGGAGAATGCGCACATACACAGGGGGACACTGGAGGGAGAATGCACACACACAGTGGGACACTGGAGGGAGAATGCACACACAGGAGGACACGCACACAGGGGGACACATGCATACAGGGGGACACGCACACAGCACAGGGGGACATGCACACAGGGGGGCATGCACACAGGGGGACACGTGCACACAGGGGGGCACGCGCACACAAAGGGACACTGGAGGGAGAGCACACACAGGGGTACACTGGAGGGAGAGCACACACACACAGGGACACTGAAGGGAGAGCACACACACACACACAGGGGGACACTGGAGGGAGAACGCACACATGGGGGACACTAGAGGGAGAATGCACACACACAGTGGGACACTGGAGGGAGAATGCGCACACAGGACATGCACACAGGAGGACACGCACACAGGGGGACACATGCACACAGCACAGGAGGACATGCACACGGGGGACACTCACACAGCACAGGAGGACATGCACACAGGGAGACACGCCCACAGGAGGACACAGGGGGACACGCACACAGCACAGGGGGACATTCACACAGCACAAGGGGACATGCACACAGGGGGACACACACAGCACAGGGGGACACGCACACAGGGGGACACGCACACAGCACAGGGGGACATGCACACAGCACAGGAGGACATGAACACAGGAGGACATGCACACAGGACACTTACACAGGACACTTACACAGCACAGGGGGACATGCACACAGGGGGACACGCACACAGGGGGAAATGCACACAGGACACTTACACAGCACAGGGGGACATGCACACAGAGGGACATGCACACAGGGGGACATGCACACAGGAGGGACACTTGCACACAGGGGGACACATGCACACAGCACAGGGGGACATGCACACGGGGGACACGCACAGGGGGACATGCACACAGGGAGACACTCACACAGCACAGGGGGACATTCACACAGCACAGGGGGACATGCACACAGGGGGAAACACACAGCACAGGGGGGACACGCACACAGGGGGACATGCACACAGGGGGACATGCACACAGCACAGGGGGACATGCACACAGGACACTTACACAGCACAGGGGGACACGCACACAGGGGGACATGCACACAGGACACTTACACAGCACAGGGGGACATGCACACAGGGGGACATGCACACAGCACAGGGGGACATGCACACAGGGGGACATGCACACAGGAGGGACACATGCACACAGGGGGACACATGCACACAGCACAGGGGGACATGCACGCGGGGGACATGCACACAGGGGGACATGCACACAGGGGGAAACTCACACAGCCCAGGGGACATGCACACAGGGGGACATGCACACAGCACAGGGGGACATGCACACAGCACAGGGGGACATGCACACAGGACACTTACACAGCCAGGAGGACAATGTGGGATGGGGGGACCCGGGGCCCATGCATCTGTCTGTACCCCCCCACATCACGTGTGGCGGCTCTGGTGTCTCGGCTTCACTCACCGAGTCACTGGATGCTGAGCCTGAGACACTTCTAATGGTGCGCTGCTCCCCGCTGGCCCCTCCACTCTTCTCGTCCGTCCCAGGTGATGTCACGACGCATACAGTACAAGCACCTGGCCTGGGATGGACGGGGGGAAGGAGGGGCAGCGCACAGTAAGCATCTGCATCGTGGCATGTAATTCAGCCGCTGCAAGTGGCCTCTCATATGCCGAGTCTGGGCCCCTAATGTCCGTGGGCCCTCGGGCGGCGTCCGAGTGACCGACTGGTCAGTCCGCCCCTGCTTATATTTCACATTCACACCCATATTCACTTTTCACATTCATTCTTTACTTTTGTTCTATTCACTTGATATCACACACACCCATTCCACTCACATCTGATTTTATGTACACTTAGTTTCCATTCTGTCTCCCGCATATATTTCAATCTTTTCACCATTCACCCTCACAGTTTCAGCTTTATCTACAGGACATTCACCCCCATAGTTTTAGCTTTAACCACATGACATCACATACACTATTTCACTCATATCTTTTAAAATAATTTTTTACAGTTTTTGTTTTATGCACATGATATCACACACACCATTTCACTCACACACTTCTTATTTATTAATTTTTCAAGCACTTTTTCATTTTTCAGTCGCACTTTCCAGTTCTTTTTCTTTATTTTTATTTTTCTTTCTTTCACATTTCATTTTTCAATCCGTTTTTTATTTCACTTTCTATTTTTCATTTTCATACTCTCATCCTATTGATTTTTTCTTCCCACCCTTTTTCCGTCACATTTTTATTTTTATTTTTATTCACTCACTTTTTCACTTTTCTCCCCATCCTGTGTTCTATTATTCATTATTTATTAACTGGGTGTGGGGTTCACATGTGTGGAGACTCCAGGTTAATGAACTACTGGTGGCTATAATCACTTAAGCCTTAATTACATCATCACATGATGACACTCATTTAATATATATATGTTCTTTGTTTAGAGCAATAACTAGCTATGAATAAGCGCTAATTTTAGCGTGAAATGCGGCACAATTTTTTGCTTTATTTTCTTTATCCCTTTGCTGTTGTGATCTGTATGATGTGAAGATTTTTGAGTGGGAACAATAAAGGCATTACTTATTTTACCTGATCCGGAGTGCGGCTATCCAGAGTTTTTCTGTTCCTTTACATATGCCTTTAAGTCTGGTATGAAATTGAAGAGAGACCCAATGTTAAAAAAATCAGTGGCATGTGGTCCCCCCCAAATCATTACCAGACCCTTATCCAAGCATGCATTCTGGCAGGCCAGGAAGGGGGGGGGCAAGCATGTGCCCCCCTCCTTCTGAACCATACAATGCCACATGCCCTCAACAAGGATGGGTGCCTTGTCAGGGGGGGTCTCCCCTAGCAGAGCAGCCTGTCCCCGTGTTGATGAAAACAAGGGTATCTCACTCACAACCTTGGCCCCGTGGTTGTGGGGGTCTGTGGGTAGGGGCTTATTTGAATCTGGAAGCCCCCTTTAACAATAAGGGTGGCCCCCCCAGATACCACTCTCCCTTCAATGTGAATAAGTAAGGGATTCATTGTACCCCTACTCATTCACAAAAAAAGCCCATATTTTGTCAATGACATCACCCAGATGACCCCGCTCATTTGTTTACTTCAGTAATATGGTCATTCGGTGAGAAAAAAAACGGGCAGATCAAACATGGCAACAACAAGCAACCTAAGGCCGCGTACACACGGGCGGATTGTCTGCCCAACTAAGTTCGTCAGACAATCCGACAGACAGTCCGTTCAACTTTTGAATGAACGGACTTGACCACACACGATGAGCAGACAGTCCGTCGAAAGCTTGCGCGATAACGTGTACGGCACGTACGACGGGACTAGAAATTCGACGTCCAATACACTGCAATGCAACCTTCGGCGTGTAAATCCTTTCTGAGCATGCGCCATACTTAGTCCGTCCAACTTGCCTACACACGAGCGGACTGTCCGCTGAAACCAAGTTTGGATGGACAAAATTACGGAAATTCCGAAAGACTTAGTCCATCAGACTGTCCGCTGAAAAAGTCCGCTGAAGCCCACACACGAGCGGATTGTCCGCTGAAACACGGTTCAGCGGACTAAGTTGGGCAGACAATCCGCCCGTGTGTACGCGGCCTAAGTTAGTCAATTGAGAATCAATCAATGAAAAATCCACTGTTGTACAGACCCACTGTCAGGTCAACTTGAGGCGAGGTGACAGGTGCACACTGTAGGGATCTGGAGTGCACCGCAAGGTTGTGGACCCTACGGCTGACTGCTGCAGATGGGGGACAGATCCCACTGGGGTTAGAGCGTAAGATTCCCTGGGGCGCAGAGTCTAAGAGCCAGCAGGTGTTCACCAGCGCCTCTGGTGGTGAGGATGGACTTGGCTGCAACTGGCTCCAGGTCGCGACCCCCAGGTCCCCCAGCTCACACCCACAGTAGGCAACAGGAGGATAGGAATGGTGAGGGACAAAGCCAAGGTCGGGGCCACAAGCAGACAAGAATAGTCGGGTACACGCCAAAAGGTCAGGATCACAGGCAAACAGGGATAGTCAAGACACCCCAAAGTCGGTAATGGAAAACAGTAGCATAGCACACGGCAGGAAACAGGAAGCTAACACACAAAGGAATACACAATGGTTGATCAGCACTGATGGCCTGCAGTGCACAGGTTAATATAGGGCTCCCTGATAGGGCCTGGGGTGGAGCCATGCTTAGAGGAGAGGTTATAAAAACCACCAGGTGGAAGTGGCTGGCCTCTTAGTCTGAAGACATGAGGGGAGGTAAGCAAACACAGGAAGATCACTGCATAACCATGACACCCACCCACACATCAGAGTTTGAGGGGTGTACAGGAAATGGTGCGAGGCCCCAAATAGAGATAATCTGTGTTTGGGGTCACGCACCCTTCCCTGCATAGATGTGAAATTCAGATGTTCATTTGAATCTGTTCAGCCATTCCATTATATAACATAGGCTGCCTGCAAGCAGTTCCATGCTGCTTTGTACTATAGAGTTTCTGTGGTGTCTAATAATGGGAGTTAAGTGTCCCTGTCAGGATTGGATTAGGCTTCTGACAAAGAAAGGTAAGTTGTAAAAAATACAAAAGGGTGTAAAAGAAGAGTTTCTTGGAAGTCTAAAAGCACAAGAGGCTATATTCACAAAGTTCAATGGCTATGGGACAAATGGAAGAAACCAATCATAGAATGTTAGGAAAAGTGAACTTGAAAGCGGAATCTTCCACCTTAAGAGAGCCACCAGGCACCAACATACAGGTTAAGATGTGCTCTTACCACAAAACTTGGACCCTCTAATTACAGAAGGTCACATAAGCCTTAGTGCATCCCATATACGGTTCCTTCTGATTTAGATTCTGGTCATCCGGATAATCCAGCAGTGAACCAAATTAAATTAAAAAGGCACTCCAATAGTGTAAAACCTTCTTACAGGAGTTTTTTATTGGGCTAAAAAATTTCACTTGCACATTCCCATAAAAGTACAGGCCAGATAAAAACAGCAGCAATCTGCAGCAGATACAGGAACACAATGACAGGTATATGTTCTTTCCCCCAACCAGTTTAGTCACAAATTCATTTATTTTGGGGCACTTCCTGTCCTTTGCTATTTAAGCAAGAAGATCCAGCCAAACCTCACTTTCACTCAAGTAACCATGTGGCTCAAAACATAAATCCAAGCCTCGATCTGGGCTCAACACCAAATTCAAGCCTCACTTGCAATAGCGGGACCCAAGGAGGGTGTAATGTATCGCTATGCAAACCGGACATGACGTTTGTGTGGCTCAAGAGTCCCTAAACCTAAAATAAACTACAACTAAAGGAATAGAGCATGTGAGCTCAAACTTAGTGAAGCTAAACGCGGCTGGAAACTTGTCACATTATTAGCACTAAAATACTTTAAAAAAACAGGACTAAACATTTGGTTTAAAATAAACCAAAAAACATGACTAAATATAAACAAAAAATCTAGGAATTATTAATGAAGCAGTTGGCATCCCAATCTATGTTGAGGCCATGAGGAGTATAACTTTTAAGAATATATATCCACCTGATCTTCATTATGGATAATTCCCTTACTTTAAGACTACTTCTCCAGTGGGGAACAAAATGGTCTATACCCACAAACAGCCCATGTGGGTCCCAATTGTGCACAAGATAATAGTGCAGTGAGATACTGTGATTCTTGTATTCTTATTTAATGTTAGCAATATGCTTATTGAGCCTAAAACTAAACACACGGGTAGTCCGGCCCACATATTGAAGCCCACAAGGGCACTGAAAAATATATACCACATGGGTGATGCTACATGTAATAAAAGGGTTGATTGTATATATCCTAGAAGTAATATTAGAAGAGAGATCAAGAACTTTCCTTGTTTTTAATCTGTTTAAATGACAGACCTGACATGTCTCACACTTATGTTATAGAAGAAGGAAGAAGGAAGGTCTGGAGGGGGGATCAAGCACACTTTATACTATACTATCTTTCACAGAGGACACACCCCTATATATATATATATATATATATATATATATATATATATATATATATATATATATATATATATATATATATATATATAAATGTAAAATGTGCCAGTCTTTCTGTATTATACACTTGATAGCATAATGTTGTAAAGAATAAGATGTCAAAGATGACATGCCAAAGTTGGCTGTATTGATGATAGTCTCAGGTTTATCACACAATAGTGTACCTCTATCAATATTTTTGACCTGCTCTATAGTAGTGTTTAAAAGAACAGGATCATAACCTTTCTCAGCAAATCTTTGAGCAAGGAGTGAAGCCTGCTTACTGAAGTCCTCCAATTTGGTACAGCTCCTCCTAATTCCCCTCCCTTGGGGACCCCATCCGACCACGCCTTGAGATGACAGCTATCCTTGGAATTGAATGCATTTCTATCAGAGGTTTTGAAAAAAGGTGATGGTAGTCAGTCTGCTCTCCTCCACTCTAATATCCAAGTCCAAAAAAAATGGATCTGGGTTTGGCTCATTTCATAGTTGAGTACAATCCTTCTATCGTTATGATTTAAGGAATCCAAAAAATCAACTAAAGAGGTGGAATCACTTGTCCATAGGAGAAGGATGTCATCTATATAACGAGCCAGCATGGCCAATGTTGTGCATAGATGACATCCTTCTCCCACTGAGCCATGAACAGATTAGCCACACTAGGGGCATATTTTGCCCCATCGCAACACCTGTGTTCTGTATAAAAATAATTTCCCCCAAACCAAAAATAGTTATGCGTCGCTGCAAATTTGAGAAGATCTATTACAAAATCTTTCAGAATAGGTAGCAAACCAGACTCAGAATTAAGATAGTGTGATACTACCGAGATACCCATGTCATGAGCAATAATGGTGCACAGGGTGTAAAAGACACTCACTGATAAGGTTAATTACTAACTTAGTATCTTTACAATAAGAGGGCATAGTCTTGACCGAGGGTTGCAGGTATGTGTGTTTGTCAACCCAGGGCATCACAGAATCAATACCACTGACTATAGGGTGTCCCAGGGGCAAACCAGATCTTTGTGTACCTTTCAGCTATATTAGTTTCTTTATCTAATACAACAATACCCCTATATCCGCCGGGCTAATGACAAGATCCTTGCTGTCACACAATTGTTACAGCCCTAGTTCCAAATTGGGCTTTAGTTTGGGGTTAAGAATTTTAACCTCATCAAGGTCCCCCAGTACAACATCTATAAACACCCTAACTGAGGGAGCGACCCCCCCAAGAATTGAAAAGAGAGGCATTACACAGGTTAGGTGAACTGATCCTAATTGTAATTGAACTTCTTGAATGGGGTTGGATGCAAAGTATCTTTTGATATTAATGGTACGAATATATTTCTGTATGTCTATAAACGTTTGGAATCTGCCCACTGTTGGGGAGTGTTCTCCAAATAGAACAAGAAGAGACAATGTTGAGGGTTATAAATACTTATGTCACTTTAGCCAATCACTAGGTTGATTGTTGGTTATTTCGGCTGGCGAAGGAGCTAAATATTCAGAGGGCACTTCTTGAAGTGTCTTTGCCTGAAGAGTATGTCCAGTGTGAGCCGTGTGTGTGCCTTTTTGCCACCTAGACATGCTTGCCTGGGAAGGGATTATAAGCTTACGAATCTAGTCCCAGGGAATGGGAAATAGGCCTGTGCTAGAGCCTGGAATATAAAAAAAGGGGAGCACCATCAGGAAGCTAGCTCAGTCCATTGCTAGTCTCAGCATAAAGGCACTTATTGAATCATTTCTGGCTTTAGCATAAGGGTCCCCACTTAAAGGCACACACTGAGTAATTGCTGTTCTCAGCTTAAAGTAGATTTCCACCTTTGCAGTCAAATTAGAGAAAACTCCACTATATGTTTGTTATTGATTCCTATTAAAGTAGTTGTAAACCCTGTATAACCACTTTTACGCCTATAATAAGCCTATAATAGTGCTTACCTGTAGGTACTGTGAATTTCTTCTAAACTTGCACAGTTTAGGAGATTCCCTGTATCCACATGTGCCAATGTCATCGGCACATGTACACTGAAGAAACGGCTAGCTTGTGACGTTTCTTCAGCTGCTGTGCCGTTACCGGTGGCTCCCACGTGTGCATGGGCGGGAGTGACGTCACCTTGACTCCGGTCAAACACAGTGCCGGAGCCTGTGATCCTGGATATAACTCTGGGACGACATGTCGCCGGTCACAGTGATGTGCCATGACCGCTGCCACAGTATCATTCTAAGGTACAGTAAGTATTTCATAATGAGCTAGTATGCAATGAATACTAGCTCATTATGCCTTTGTCTTGCAGGTTTTTGTTTTTTTTTCATCTGGTTTTACAACCACTTTAACACAGCATACATTTTTTTAAATAGTTCTTAACTTTTTAATGTTTTGAGCAGAAGGTGCAATTGTTGACTGCAAGCATTTCTCAGCTAGCTCAGTATAATCTGTCCCAATAGCTGTGCTGGGACTGTGTCTAATTCTCATTAACATAAAATGGAGAAGCCTAGCTCTTGAACCTTTAATTCAATGTTAAGACAGTCAGTGCCCAAATATTGTACAGCTGATGAGATAATATCTGCCTATACAATACAGACAGTGTTAATTATGGCAAAAAAACTCTCCAGCCTTCTCATACAGTAAGTAAGAGTCAATTTTTTTCCATGGTGGATGTTCTAGAAAACAGAATCTAAAAATTATAAGCTGCAATTTTTTTTTATTATGCTATATGCGAATAATGATATGTAACAGATTAAAAGTAGGTATTATTCATATTTTGCTGCAATAGTGAAAATACCCATTAACCACTTAAGCCCCAGACCATTTTGCTGGCCAGAGACCAGAGCATATTTTGCGATTTCCAAAAAAAACTGATGTTCTTTTTTTACCACAAATAGAGCTTTGTTTTGGTGGTATTTGATCACTCCTGTGTTTTTTTTTTTTTTTTGCGCTATAAACAAAAAAAGATCGTCAATTTTGAAAAAAAACACATTATTTTTTCCGTTTTGCTATAATAAATACCCCCCAAAAATATATAGAATTTTTTTTTTCCCCTCAGCTTAGGCTGATATGTATTCTTCTACATATTTTTGCTAAAAAAAAAAAAATCACATTAAGCATTTATTGATTGGTTTGCACAAAAGTTATAGCATTTACAAAATAGGGGATAGTTTTATGGCATTTTTATAATTTTTTTTTTTTACTAGCAGTAATGGCAGCGATCAGCAATTTTTATTGTGACTGCGACATTATGGTGGACACATCAGACATTTTTGACACATTTTTGGGACCATTGTAATTTATACAGCAATTAGTGCTATACAAATGCATTGATTCCTGTGTAAATGACACTGGCAGTGAAATGGTTAACCACTAGGGGGCAGTGTAGGAGTTAAGTATGTCCTGGGGAGTGATTTTTATTGTAAGGGGGCGTGGCTATGTGTGACATGTCACTGATCCCTGCTCTCGATCACAGGGAGCAGAGATCAGTGATGCTGTCACTAGGCAGAACGGGGAGATGCTTATTTACATTAGCATGTCCCCGTTCTTTCTCTCCATGAGGCGATCGCTGGTATTCCTGCGGACATCGAGTCCGTGGGACCTGCGACCCAACTCACGGAGGTCCCAGCCAGTGCGCACACGATGGTACAGTGGCAAATTTAAAGGGACGTACAGGTCCACCCATTTGCCCAGCAATGCCATTCTGCGACATACATCGGCGTGCGCCAGTTGGGAACCAGTTAAAGGCACATTCTTGGCTCATAAGAAGGGCTGAACTTATTACTATTTAAGATGGGGGATTTTTGTTACTATTTGGGTATCCCGTAAAGCCTATCTTTTTCCCCTTGATACTGAAATAGATGAAATAGCTGCATGCCACAACTGGTCCAAGATCCTTTATTGGACAAGCAAAATCACACCACAGAACAAAGATTGCCTGGTAGACACATTCCACACAGTAAAAATGTGCTTAATCATTTTACATTTTTACTGTGAAATGCATCTACCAGGCAATCTTTGTTCTGTGGTGTCATTTTGGTTGTCTAATAAAGGATCTTGGACCAGTTGTGGTGTGCAGCCATTTCTTCTATTTCTATAGACTGTGGAGGCAAGTCGAGGTGGGAACCCACCAGGTCCATTAGGCTTCCTTGTCTCACCTGGAGTGGCGAGTGTTCTTTGCTCAGTATTCCCCTTGATACTGAGCCAATAAAATCAGCAAGCAAAGTTTGACAGCATGGATGTCAGTCATTTCATCACCACTGATGGGTTGGTGAATGTTTTGGAGCATATGTAGACCAGATCACCAAAAGCAAGGCTAGGAGGGCCCATTAAACTCAATGGCTCCTTAGGGGGGTATGGAATGACCATAATTCTCCTAGTGGCCAGAAATCTTTAACCTAGACTTTAGGAACATAGGAGAATATATATATATTTTTTTTAAAGAGGTGCTTTTCTGTACTTTGATTTGATCCTGCTGACAGGTGTCCTACTGATTCCTGTGAAGTTTGAATTTTAATTATAGGTGCACCTCAAGCCTCTGATTTCACTTCTAGCCAGGAAATTTCTGGGTTTATTGCGTCACCTATATTTAAATCACATACATTTGGATATGCTCAATCAATAGTGCAAAATGCAAAACAATAGAACCAAGTATAGTAACTTATAGCAGCCAATAAGAATCCAGTTTACTATGGTCAGATCTGTGCAAGATTGCTGTGCTCCCACTATGCAATAACTATTTGTTTTTTTGCATTGTTCTGTCGAATTAACAAGCTTGTGTGAAACAGGATTTTGTGAAACAAATATTATGTACACGCTAGATGCATGGCAAACTATCTTCATTTTCTACTGCCAGCTCTCATACATTCATAGAAAAAAAGAAAAAAAGCTCACAGCTGTCATACATTTTCAACAGATTCCTCTGGGCCTAGATGAGGTTTGAAGAAATTCCTTTTCTCTTACTCATTAGTTAAAAGGAATTACCATAACATCTGATAGTGTAGAAGAGGGAAATTTACCATCCTGACCTTACCCAAAACATTCCGGAACTGGGGTCTGAGGATTTATTAGCTCATATGGTCTGTGAAGGTCAAAGAGGCCCTTTAGCAAAGTTCCAAAAAAATTATACTAACTAATACAGTATTCATTTCTGTAGAAAATAACATTCAGCGTGGATAAACTTGACTTGTACAAGTTACCGTTCCTTCCTAGATTTTTGTCATAGGAAAGACATGTTCCACCAGAGTAATTTCCAGCTGTCCGCAATGTGCTGATACACCACAGCCAATCATGGGAGAAGGATTCAAATAAACAGGATGTTCTCAATGTGTGCGACTGCATGTGTGACAAACCTCCTGAACATTTTATACTCCCCGAATGGGATTTAATTCATTGTGTAATGTGCATCTGTCTTCGACAAGGGAAAGTTACGTTCTTAATTTGTGCTATTATTACAGTACCATAAATTAATTTATGATGGAACTTTTACATATTGCATACTTGCTCTCCCATATTTTTGCTTTCATATAAAATAAAGATTTTAAAAGTATCCATCCACTAGAGGGAATTTTTCACTCTACTACAATTACTCAGCCTCCCTGCTTCTTGGATAAGATATCCCTACTACACAGTTGTGTGTATTGTTTTTAGTGACTTGGCAGTAGAGATGGACGAACTTCTGACGGGACGTTTCGCGAACGCGAACCGCGAACGCGGCCGAAAGTTTGCGAACCGCAAAGTTCGCGGCGGGCCCCATTGACTTCAATGGCAGGCGAACTTTAAAAAACGACAGGTCATATTTCCAGCCACAAAATAATTACTAGCTGTGCACACATAGTCCCACCACATGGCCACTGACATAACACATGTTTGAAGTGAATCTGGGATCGACAACTACAAGCATTCTTTTTTTATATGTGAAATTTTGACAATTCGGGACTCAGGAGCGCATGAAGGCAATGGAGGAGAGGAAAGGTCAGGGTAGGCTATGAAGAGGGTGCAGGAGATGATCATCAGCACCGTGATATAGAGCACTGACACCAGCACCATGATAGAGTGCACTGACACCACACCAGCACCGTGTAGCTAGTGATTTGCAGACTGTAACCTCAGTCCCTACATTGATAAAGGACTGCTGCAGAATAGGGCAAGTATAATATTCTTTCTATATTTGGAAGAAAGTATATTATACGTGTACAACCCTATATACTGTACACCTATGCCAGTCCTTAAAATTACCTTTGTGGACCTAATAGTAATAGCTAGCTAGTGATTAAACTGACTGTCCCTGCTGCACACAACGTCCTGTCCCTCCCTGCACTGACAAAAGACAGGCTGCTGCAATCACCAACACAGCAGTGCACTGAACCCTATATACTGTACACCTATACCAGTCCTTAAAAGGACCTTTGTGGACCTAATAGTAATAGCTAGTGATTAAACTGACTGTCCCTGCTGCACACAGCGTCCTGTCCCTCCCTGCACTGACAAAAGACAGGCTGCTGCAATCACCAACACAGCAGTGCACTGAACCCTATATACTGTACACCTATACCAGTCCTTAAAAGGACCTTTGTGGACTTAATAGTAATAGCTAGTGATTAAACTGACTGTCCCTGCTGCACACAGCGTCCTGTCCCTCCCTGCACTGACAAAAGACAGGCTGCTGCAATCACCAGCACAGCAATGCACTCAACCCTATATACTGTACTACACCTATACCATACCAGTCCTAAAAAGGACTTTTGTGGACCTAATAGCTAGCGATTTGTGTCACTACAGTCTCTCCCTGCTCCACACAGCGTCCTGTCCCTACACTGAAATAAGACAGAATGTAAAATGGCCGCCAGATCAGGTCTATTTATAAGGTAGGGGGAATGTCCAATTGTCCATGTGCTGAAATGTCTCAATTGGCTGTCCTGTACCCCATGATGGATGATGGATGTGTCATCACGGGTCAAATTTCTTTCATACTGTAAACACATATGTCCGCCGGGCGAATCGCGAACACGCAAAATTCGCTGCGAAACGACCGCCGGCGAACAGTTCGGCCATCCCTACTTGGCAGACCCATAGACTGGCATTAAAGGAAAGGACAGTAAGGCTCCATTCACACTAATACGTTTGTTCATGCTTTTTGCTTTTTGAAGAAATACAGAACATTATTTTTCACATGGGTTCCTATGGAACATGTTCACATCATGCATTTTTGTGCCTCCAGGTCCTTGAAGAAGAAGTAAACCCTGATGAGTTTACTTCCTCTTTGATTCCCTGCAAAGGTAAAGCATAATGGGCTACTATGCATCGCATAGTAGTCCATTATGTGTCACTTACCTGACACAGGAGCCAGCGAAGTCACCGCTGTCCCCTGTAGTCCGCAGCAAACATCTTCTCGGTGGGTCTCGCTGCTCCACCTCTGTCATTCGACGAAGCCGCGATGACGTCACTCCCGCGCATGCGCACGGGAGCCGCCACTCGTGGAATATCGCCGTTGACAGCGGCGCGCTCAGTGCGCCTGCACGCCGCTGTCTACGGGGCATGCGCCGTAGACAGCGGTGCCTGTCTTTTGCCAAATATCTCCTAAACCGTGTAGGTTTAGGAGATATTTCTTGGATCTACAGGTAAGCCTTAATCTAGGCTTACCTGAAGGTCAAAGTGGTTTGTAAGGGTTTACAGCCACTTTAACAACTGACGAGTCATCAGTTGTCAGCGTGGCTCCGTGCTGACAGCTGAATGTAAATAAATAGAATTGCCGGAAAAAATAATTGTGAAAAAAAAAAAGGCGTGGGATCCCCTCAGGTCCATACCAGGCCCTTCAGGTCTTGTATGGGTTTGGAGGGGACACCCCCAGGCCAAAATTGTTTGAAAAAATGGTGTGTGGTCCTCCCCACAATCCATACCAGACTCTTATCTGAGCATGCAGCCTGGCAGGTCAGAAAAGGGAGTGAGTGCCCCCCCCCCCTTAACCATACCAGGCAACATGCCCCCCCACCCCAAATCACCTCATTCCTATGTTGATGGGGACAAGAGCCTCTTCCCTGGGTGGTGGTTGTGTGGGTCTGCAGGCAGAATACTTATCTGAATCTGGAAGCCAACCCAATCCCGGCCCCACCCCTGTGTGATTGAGTATGGGGGTACATTGTACCCTACCCATTCACAAAAAAAAAAATAAGTATAGTGTTTCAAAACACAAGAGATGGTTTTTGACAAGTCCTTTTATTAAAAATTGTGTCTTCTTCTTCTGCCTTCTCCCTCTGGTCTTCCTTCTCTCTCTTCTCTCTCTGGTAGTTTCTTCTCCCTCTGCTGTCTTCTTCCTCCGGTGTTTTTTCTCCCTCCATTCGTTTCTTCTCCCTCTTGGCTCTCCGGTGATGTCTTCATCATCCTCTGCCCTCTAAAAATAATCTTCTGCGCATCCTAACATTACCTCCCTGATGCGTACGACGGTTCGGGTGTGGAGCCGGGTGGGGATGGTCCATCGGACTCCTGGTGTAGTCTCCCCCCACATGCCCCTGTGGGGTAATCCGAATTTGTCTCATTTTCAGAGTATCCCAGACCCGAAGGTGTGGGCTAAGAGGGGGATAGTCACTTTAAAACATGTAGTGATAGGGAGTAGGTTGGGTACGTTCCCCGAACTCAAGGCTAAATTTGATCTACCGAACTGGATGTTTTTCCGGTTTCTGCAGCTGAGGCATGCCTTTCAGCATCAGTTCCCGGACGGGGTGACTCTTGGGAAAGATCCGGTGGAGGCGTTGCTGACTGCTAAATTTCTACTGGCCCCCCTATCCACAATCTATTTTCACCTGACTGCCTCTAGGAAGCCTAGTCTGCCCCGACTCTACACTAAATGGAAGAGGGACATTCCGTCCCTGAGGGAAGATGATTGGGAGTCTTGTGTCTCTTCCTATGTATCAACCTTGATAGCGGCTAGAGATCATTTTATTCAGTTAAAGTTTTTACATCGGGCTTATTATTATACAGAGATTGGCGGTTATATATAGAGATAGATCCCCCGTGTGTGCTAGATGCGGTAGTGAGGAGGCCACATTTATGCATATGGTGTGGTCCTGCCCGGGGCTACAAACATACTGGGTACAGATTTTGACTGATATTAATCAGGCTGTTAAAGGCTCTCTACAGTTGAAACCAGAACTTATGCTTTTGAATGTGGTGGATGACCAGGCTGTGGGGAAGTATGGAAGGCTATTTGTGGCTTTTGCCGCTTATTACGCTAGAAGGGAAGTGTTATTGAAATGGAGGTCTGAGCTCCCGCCCACCGTCACCGCCTGGAGAAATACCTTGAATGCTGTTTTGCCGCTGTACAAAATTACATATATCAATAGAAATTGTCCGCACAAATTTGACAAGGTCTGGTCCTCTTGGATAGACTCGTGGGGCTCTCTGTCGTTGGTAGTATCTCCCCCTGACCCAGAGGAGGAGTGAGGATCCACCGGCAGGGAGCGTGGGACGTGCGTTTGGTGTCTGTTACCTGTTCCCCGGATGGCCCTTTCCCGATCCTCTCTCCCCCCCCTTTTTCTTCCCCCCCCTCCCCCTCTTTTTCATTGGATGGGCCGCGGGTCAACCTTGCCCTCCCCTGCTTTCCTGGCCCCCCCGCATTTCCTTTTTCCCACTACTGCCCCCCCCCTACGCCTCCGGGACCTGGCACATCCTTTTTCTCCCCCCTTTCCCCCTACCAAACGCCGCTCACTTTGGTGTAGAAGATTGAATAATTCTATGCACAGATCTGGTGTATACCCATTATCTAGTGATAAGTGTCCTGTTTGATGTATGTACATGGATATTTTATTGACGGATTGTATGCCTTGAGCTGACCTGTATGTTTTTTCTTTGTTCAAATAAAGTTCACTTTTGTAAAAAAAAATAATAATAATCTTCTGGCTGTCATTTCTTATATAGCCATGGGGGCATGGTAATCCAAGGATGTCACCCCTTGTGATGCCATGTGAGCCCCCCAAAGCACCCCCCCATGTTGAGGACATGCAGTGTGGTATGGTTCAAGAGGGGGGCGTGCTTGCTTGTCCCCTCCCTTTCCTGACCTGCATCCATGGATAAGGGTCTGCTATGGATTTTGGGGGGACTCCATGCCATTTAAACAAAAAAAAAATTGGTGTAGGGTTGTCTCCTCCAAATCTATACTAGACCTGAAGGGCCTGGTATGGACCTGGGTGAGAGTGGGGACCCCACGCTGTCTTTTTTCACAATTTTTATTTGCCACCAATTCTTTTTTTTCTTTTTTATTCAGCTGTCAGCGGGCAGCACCGCTTACAGCTGTTGACTCATTGGCTGTTAAGGATGCAGCTGCCAGTTTCCCGGCCTGCTTTTTAGCAACCGGCTATATACAGTGAATGTAAATAACAATACTGCAAATCGCAGCTATATTGCGGAAAGCACAGCAAAAAGCACTGCAGAAAGACTCAAATGCCACATGGACAGATGTGAATCGAGCCTAAGGCTGCATTCACACTTATGCGATTCCAGACATAGCATGTGATTAGCACCGCATTGTTGTGCATATCACATGCGATGTCTGTGCAATGCAAATTCAGCCATACAATCCATTTTGCAGATGTCAGTGTGAACTGCCTGCGATGCCGAAACCTGCAGAGGAATCACGCTGCTTCCTGCATCGCACCAGTGTGAACTGAGACTAACCGAGCTCCATCATTGTGTAACATTTCAAAGGAGCAAGCAGCGGATGCATATGTAATGAGCAATGTGACTGCCCTATATACATACATTTCTTAATTTTCAAAACATGACACACATTGATAATATTATTTAGATCAAGTTGATCTATTTACAAGTATATCTAAACAAAATAAAAGATCAAGGCGTTGATTTACTAAAACTGAAGAGTGTAAAATCTGGTGCAGTTCTGCATAGAAACCAATCAGCTTCCAGGGTTTTTTTTTTTTGTCAAAGCTTAATTGAACAAGCTGAATTTAGAATCTATTTGTCTACCATGCACCAGATTTTGCACTCTCTAGTTTTAGTAAATCAACCCCCAAGTTTTCAGGACTGAGGTACAGGCAAAGCCATTTAAATATGATAGCAAATAGATTAACAGTTTTTTGCTGAAATTATATGTAACAGCTGCACCTCATTATGGAAATAAAGATGTTTATGCACCTTAAGAAAGACAAGAGAAACGACATTTGTAAAGCTATATATAAGCAACTCAATCACTTTGACTGATTTGACATAACTGTAACATGCTCCTGTTACTAGCCTTAAGTTTTTAGAAACGTGATCTGCCATACAGTATTTCATAAGCTACACAGAGCAAGTACAGGGAGCAAAGAAAAATCCATTGGGACAAAGGTCATTGACAATCAATTACTAAGTAGAGACTAATAATACAATCTAGGTAGATTTTAACATGTGAGTTGTCATAGCATTATTAGTCAGTGGTACTCCTTATAATGTACAGGTTATATGACATGACATCGTAGAACTAGTAGAGATAATTAGTAAAATTATCTAGAATGTGGTACTTCTAGGGCAAAAAAAGAGTAAAATGAATATCTAACCAAATATGGCTAGAAGCAGAGTGTGAAATCACTGAACCACCATCAGACCCGTGGAGTAAAAGTAACAAAGCCATGTGGCTCTCATATAGCCTTTTGATACTCACTTTCTGTGGCTATGACATCATGGAAAGAGACAGAGTAGAGTGGTTTCCACTGGAACAGAAAGCCACTAACCTTTCCTCATTATTCTAAAATGTGTTTTTTTTTTTAGAGAGATTTATCACATCTTGTCCTCAAATTGAAAAGCAGAGATCACCTCAATAAGTGACACTGGCAGCAATAAAAAAAAACAAAAAAGACCCTCTAACCATTCCCTGTACTATCCCAAATAAAGTAAAATGTTTGGACTAGTTTTGGCTTTTAAAGAGGAAGTAAACCCTGATGAGTTTACTTCCTCTTTCATTCCTTGCAAAGGTAAAGCATAATGGACTACTATGCGTCGCATAGTAGTCCATTATGTGTCACTTACCTGACACAGGAGCCAGCGATGTCACCTGTAGTCCGGTGCATCCATCTTCTCGGTGGGTCTCGCTGCTCCGCCGCTGTCATTCGGCGAAGCCACAATGACGTCACTCCCACGCATATCGCCATTGATGGGTGCCGCGCTCAGTGCGCCTGCGCGCCGCTGTCTACGGCGCATGCGCCGTAAACAGCGGTGCCTGTCTTTCGGCAAACATCTCCTAAACCATGTAAGTTTAGGAGATATTTCTTGGACCTACAGGTAAGCCTTAATCTAGGCTTACCTGTAGGTCAAAGTGTGTTGTAAGGGTTTACAACCACTTCAAGAATCCATTAAATTTTGATTAATTAATTTTTACATACAGCAAGCAGAAGCACCTGAATCTTTCTTGATATCAGCATCCTGCAATTCCCCTGTACAGCTGTACTGCAAAAAAATTAGGCTGACTCTAACACTGTATGCTACCTGACAGTGGAAACGTGCAATACATTTCGGTCTGAATATAAATCCGGACTCATTTTTGGATAATTGGAGAATCGGATGTATCCGAATCGCCAAATAATAGGATTTTAAAACAGCTTACCTGTAAAATCCTTTTCTTTGAAGTACATCGCGGGACACAGAGCTATAGTAGTTACTATGTGGGTTACAGGCCACCTTCAGGTGATGGACACTGGCACGCCCTAAGACAAAAAGTGCACTCCCTATATAACCCCTGCCACTATTGGGAGTACCTCAGTTTTGTAGCAAAGCAATACACATGTATACCAAAGAAGGGAAGGACCCCTGTGTCCCGTGATGTACTTCAAAGAAAAGGATTTTACAGGTAAGCTGTTTTAAAAATCATATTTTCTTATTGTACATCACGGGACACAGAGCCATAGTAGTTACTATGTGGGATGTCCCATAGCAATGCCAACTGAAGGGAGCCCTGTTGGATTGCGCTTTAATTTGAAAAGGTGGAATTTTCCTTTTTAAACCATAAGCTTGAACAATCACTTGACTAATCCATTTAGAAATAGTAGATTTTGATGCTGCCTGTCCTCTTTTAGGACCATCTGGCAACATAAACTAAACATCTGTTTTACAAATCTGAGCGGTCACCTTCAATTAGACCTTGACCACTCTCACTACATCAAGGGAATGTAGTGAACTTTCTTCCACAGAACGAGGTTCTGGAAAAAATGAAGGCAGAACAATATCCTGAAGAAAAGAAATAATGGAACTGCGCAATCCTTAATATTTAAATTAAGGTGTGAATAAACAATAAAGTGCATGTGTGCTCAATGTTGTGCAGAGTATTAACATAAACCCCAACATAGAAAATGCATTAGCGACATATACCCATGCAGTACAAGTAAGACCACATATAAAATAACACCAATTGTTATAAATAAGCACTAATAAATCAATACTGAAATTTCAATGGTACTAGTGCTTCAAAGAAATATGTGCAAAAAATACTAAATAAAAATCAAAAATAAATAAAAATAAAAAACTCGTTAAAGAGTCCAGGTAAGTGAGTTCGAAACAAACAAATGTCCACAGTGACTTGTCCAAAAATCCAAAACAAGTGTAGTCGTGAAGCAAAATTTAAAGTGCACCACCACCGTGTAGATAACAAATGGCTCCTTACCAGATGCCCCAGTAAGGAGTGCGTATCTGAAGATCAAGACAAGGTATGCATCAGACTCAGATCTTCGAAGGATAAGAGACCACTGGTGCCGGACTCAAACGGATTTCAACCAAGAGGCAGATGTTCACCATAAGGAGGAAACAAACAATCCAAAATAGTGTAACACCGTTTATTAAAAAAGAACATAAAAAGGAGTGCACTTACAGAAGTAAATGGACACAGAGCATATCGTCAATGGAAAAGCGTCGGCCGATCGCAAACTCCAAACGATATCCTTATTCAGTTGCAACTTCTAATGAGGCAGAAAGCGTGTCACGCCACCCAACGCGTTTCGTGAAAAGATCACGTCGTCCTGGGGTGATCTTTTCACGAAACGCGTTTTCCATTGACGATATGCTCTGTGTCCATTTACTTCTGTAAGTGCACTCCTTTTTATGTTCTTTTTTAATAAACGGTGTT
The DNA here is from genome assembly GCF_037356315.1 of Lithobates pipiens. Taxonomy (NCBI): domain Eukaryota; kingdom Metazoa; phylum Chordata; class Amphibia; order Anura; family Ranidae; genus Lithobates; species Lithobates pipiens. The sequence continues at coordinate 303,753,891 of NW_027507718.1, forward strand.
ACACTATTTTGGATTGTTTGTTTCCTCCTTATGGTGAACATCTGCCTCTTGGTTGAAATCCGTTTGAGTCCGGCACCAGTGGTCTCTTATCCTTCGAAGATCTGAGTCTGATGCATACCTTGTCTTGATCTTCAGATACGCACTCCTTACTGGGGCATCTGGTAAGGAGCCATTTGTTATCTACACGGTGGTGGTGCACTTTAAATTTTGCTTCACGACTACACTTGTTTTGGATTTTTGGACAAGTCACTGTGGACATTTGTTTGTTTCGAACTCACTTACCTGGACTCTTTAACGAGTTTTTTATTTTTATTTATTTTTGATTTTTATTTAGTATTTTTTGCACATATTTCTTTGAAGCACTAGTACCATTGAAATTTCAGTATTGATTTATTAGTGCTTATTTATAACAATTGGTGTTATTTTATATGTGGTCTTACTTGTACTGCATGGGTATATGTCGCTAATGCATTTTCTATGTTGGGGTTTATGTTAATACTCTGCACAACATTGAGCACACATGCACTTTATTGTTTATTCACACCTTAATTTAAATATTAAGGATTGCGCAGTTCCATTATTTCTTTTCTTCAAGTCCTTTTTATATAGCATTTTTTGGTATATATTTTGAATTGCTGCATGACAAAAAAAATTTGTTTGTTTTTTCACTGTAGCGCAGATTTTCTCTTCTCCTTTAAAAGAACAATATCCTGGTTTAAATGAAAACCTGACAGGAGAATCAAACCTAGGTATTCCAGGTAGCTGACTGCAGTGACCAAACTTTGGTTTAAGTGGGCTAACAACTGATCTATCAAGAGTAGAGCGTCCAAGTAGGCTAGTATCGTTATACCTTGATCTCTTAATCTGGCTAAGGACCTTTGTAAACCCTCAAGGTGCAGTAGCTAGAACAAAGGGTAGAGCTACGAACTGAAAATGCAAATTTTCTACCTTAAAACTTAAATATTTCTGATGAGTGGGGAAAATCGGCACATGGAGATAAGCATCCTTGATGTTGATTGACGCCAGAAGTTCTCCACCTTGTAGGGTGGAGACTACAAATCGGATTGACTCCGAGCAAAAAGAGCGGATATTCAAAAACCGGTTTAGATCTTTGAGATCTAAAATGAGTCTGACATCCCCATTTGGTTTTGGTACTGTGAAAAGGTTTGAATAAAACCCTAATCCTCGCTCTTCCAAGGGGACCACCGATATCACTCTTTGAGACAAAAGATGATCCAAAGCTAGAAAGAGAGACTTCTTTTTACTGGATCTCTGGGAACATTTGATCTGAGAAAACAGGGAGATGGGAATTCTCGAAACTCTAGTTTGTAACCTAGAGATATTGAGGAAGCCACCCATCTGTCTTGACATTGTTCCTGCCATGACCCTTGAAACCTGCAGATGTCTTCCCCCCACTCGAGCGAGCGGGGGCACGCCTTCATAAGGAGGTTTTAGTATTTTGTTTTGAGGGTTTCCTCCACCAGGGCCTCTTTTGACCCCGGGACTGACCCTGAGGTTTACCTCTTGAACCTGACGGTGGAGGTCGTCGCAACTGCCCGTCTAAAAGAAAAACACTTAAACTTCTTCTTAGCCGGTAAAAGGGAACTTTTCCCATTAGAAATTATTCATATGTATTTATCCAGATCGTCTCCAAATAACCATTCACTGTGAAATGGGAAACTGGCTAAGATCTTTTTGCATGGCACTTCGGCTGACCAATTTTTCAATCATAAGATTCTACGCATGTGTACCAGCCCTAGCATAAGTCGTGAGGCCTGGAGAATAGAATCTTTCATAGCATCTACTGTAAAACACAACGCCTCTGATATCCCAGCCAGATCTCGGGCCTGCTGGTCAGGAATAACCTTGAGTACCTCTATGAACTGGTCCTTTAAGGACTGAGATACCCTGATCACTGCCAGCACAGGCTGAACCACTGAACCTGCAAGTGAAATATATTTTTTAAAAAGGAATTCCAACTTTTTAGCTGTTGGATCCTTCAGCATTTGTCTACTGGACAAAAGTCAGGTTTTTGTTCACAGAGGATATAGCAGCGTCAATTGCTGGAATAAAGTGTTGAAAACTTTTTTTGGAGGAAAAAACTGTTTATCTGGGTGCTCCCACTCAGAATTAGACATGGGCGCCGTCAATAAATTAGTTTCGTTCTGTTCCGTTATGGTTCGTATTAAAATGAATTCATACTTCGTATTTTGTGTCCGAAATTCCGTTTCAATTCGTACGAAATACGAATTGTTGTTAGGTTCGTTAACTTATCGGCAAAAATATACCTCAATATGACAGTCGATGCTGATGGAAGTTTGGTTTTTATCCGAAATACGAAATTCCGTTGAAGAATTTCCTATCCGAAATACGAATTTTCGTTAGATGAGGGGCTCCCACCATCCCTGTGCTGTGCTGACTTCCTCCTTTGGATTTGTAAGCAAAAGTTCATATTTCGTACAGATTTCGGACGCATGGCAATTCGTATTTCGGATCCTCCCGAACGTACGAATTTAGGAAAATTCGTACGAATTTGAGATTCGTATGAAACGAATCGCACATGTCTACTCAGAATACATGAGCTTTTTTAGCCATGAATGGATAGGAAAAGCATGAATAGTTTGGGGAGGCTTTAGTGAACCCAAACCAGAAGTGGGCTCATCGACTGACTCTGCTACTGGTAGCAAAAATGTGGAGCAGACCAATTCAGTGAGAGACTGTATCAAACAAGCTTTCTTGTGAACCTGATCCTTCTGTATTAGGTTCTTTGGAAGAGGTGTCACCAGCCTCTTACTGGTCCCCTGAGAGAAATTTGACATCTCTCACCCCTTGTTCCTCAGCATAAAGGTCCTGAGCAATGGGCAGGGACCTGTTACGCTTAGTCCCACTCTGGGATACAATTAAAGCATCAATTTTTTGCTCCAAGCCTAAAATGGTTAAAGAAAAACCTCCCTAGTAATATATACAGGGGCTGCAGTGTTAAGCGCAGCTGCAACACTCGTCACTCCTGATGGCTCACTCTGACCAGCCATATTACTCTCAGGGGAGGATGTCATCTTTTTTAGATGGTTCTAGGCTTCCGTATGACTATAGAAGACTTTCTAAAGCCCTTTTTTGAGGTGTTTTTACCCCCCTTCTGACCATAGCCAATGCACAAAGCAGAGGTACTACCAGAAGGAATGCATCCACTGCTGGAGCAATAGTCCTGCCCTGTCGCTGCTATCAATGCTCAGCCTGATGCAGTAGTAAATGTGTCAAAAGGAAGGCCTGCGTCACCAAACTTCTTCATGCCACCTTTGCTTTTGTGTCCTTCCACAGCTTGCAGTAGTAAAAATGGTGCCTTTTAAACACTCTTTCCTCTGGGCATTGGAGGATGGCAACATCGCCTACGTCCCCTTTCCTTTTGAAAAAGAGCCTTTCCTGCACGAGCAGGGGCTTCCGATCCTGTGGGATCAGCAATGAGGGGAAAGAAAATGAAGAAGGGGGGCCTGGAAGCCACCGAGTAAGGGGGCATGCCGCTGACACTTTTTTTTGCGGTTCTTTTTCCCTGTGAAGAGGGGGAGAAAATAAACAGCACAGTGGGGCATCTGTTGGGGAGGAAACTCCCCCCTGAGACTTACCGTAGGTCCGCTGCTGGGTGGAGGAAAGGAAATGGTGTCCCTGGACACATCGTGGGCTCTCAGAGAAGCATGAGACGGTAAGTGCTCTATACAGCCCCCAGTGGTGACACTTAGGCATGACAATATTCACTAAATTTAAAGGAGGCATTCATAAGAAAATTTCAAAAATTTCTTAGAAAACTCCACTTACCTTTCCCACCGCAGGGTTTTCTGTGGTAAAACCAACAGACCCAATTTTTACCCTTCACGGTGGGTTCTGTTAAACCTTCAGGAGCTGGGGATCCTGGGGGAAACCCACAATCCTGGACCAACCACTGCCAGTAAAACTTTATGTCCTTACTACCAAAAGTACTGGATCCTGTGGTCCTGCTCTCTAAAATAGAAGCGTTTACAGGCAAGACTTTGTTTCTTCATTCAATATTGCCTAAAAAGACACTTTGAATGGATCCGGCTGAATTGCTAGCCCCAGCAAGGATTGCTCCAGTGTTGCTCAGCACAGCACATCTTAACTCTTGACCAACACCTTAGACACTGGCGAAAAAACGGAGGTACTCCCAGTAGTGGGAGGGGTTATATAGGGAGTGCACTTTTTGTCTTAGGGGCATGCCAGTGTCCATCACCTGAAGGTGGCCTATAACCCACATAGTAACTCTGTTACTCTGTTACTGTTAATAGCACTGTGTCCGGTGATGTACGATAAGAAAAAATAGTAATACATTTTGTTGAAATTAATTTAAATTAGTTTTGTATATTTGTTTTCTAACAAATTACAGATTTTCAAATTCGATTCAAATTCAGATCAGTTGAAAAATGATGGACCAATTTGAAATAATGTTTGAAGAATAGCTGGTTGTTAAGGGATGGGCCAGGAAGCTGGACACCACATCCTTAACAACCGATTACTCTTTAGCTGTCAGCAGGCTTCCCCACTGACAGCTGAATGTAAACAAAAGAATGATGGCAAAGGAGAAAAAAGGTCCTTCAGATCTGGTATGGAGTTTAGGAAGAACCCCATGCCAAAATGTTAAAAAAGCGGTGTGGGCTCCCCTAAATCCATATCAGACCCATATCCGAGCATGCAGCCCAGTAGGCCAGGAAAGGAGGGGTGAGCGAGTGCCCCCTCCTGAGCCATACCAGGCCACATGACCTCAACAATAGGGGGGTGCTTTGGGGCAGGAGGGCCATGTTGATGAGGACAAGGGCCTCTTCCTCACAACATTGGCTAGTGGTTGTGGGGGTCTGTGGGCAGGGGCTTATCAGAATCTGGAAGTTCCCTTTAACAAGGGGGTCCCCAGATCCCACCCCCCCCACATGAATGAGTATGGGGTACATAGTACCCCTACTCATTTATCAAAAAAGTGTAAAAAAGTAAATAAAAGCACAACATGAGTTTTTGACAAGTCCTTTACTAAAAAAAAGTCTCCCAGTGTAGTTCCATTGCCAATCACACCACCCGCTGCCACCGTCGACCTGTAAAAATAACCCCTCTAGTCTCGTTGAAGGCTCCTTCTGTCTGCCAGCTCCGCTGTCTAAAGTTCTTAAATAGCTCCACCCCTCATGTGATGCCATTGACCGGAGCATGCTGGGTCAATTAAGTCACAAGGGGGTGGGACCACCACACTCGGTTGACTCCGCCTCTTACTTATTTAAGGAATCTCAGATGGCTGAGCAAGCAGACGGCGAGAGCCTTAGACAAAAACTGAGTTTTTTTTATCCTTTTTCCGGGTCTGGCGGTGATTGCCGATGGATCTACACCGAGGGACATTTTTTTTTTTTTTTTTTTACATTTTTTAATAAATAACTTGTCAAAACTCATGTTGTATCTTTAATCACCTTTGACACTTTTTGGATGAATTGGTAGGTACCCCATACTCATTCACATGGAGGGGCAGGATCTGGGAGCCCGCTTGTTAAAGGGGGCTTCCAGATTCCAATAAGCCCCTCCACCCCCCGTCCACAGACCGACACAACCACCGGCTGGGGTTGTGGGGAAAAGGTCCTTGTCCCTATCAACATGGCGACAAGGTGCTTTTAGGAGGACCTCATGCTGTGTTTTTTCTGAATCATTGCCGGCATTCTTTTGTTTATGTTTCAGCTGGGAGGATATCATTTGCAGGCTGCAAAATAGACAGGACTGGCCTTGGATATACTGATCTTGCTGAAAACCAAGCATAACTTGAAAATGTAATATTTAAACAAAGTGTGTTTCCCCCTGTGAGTTTTGGGTGGATAGAATCATACTTTGTAAACACAAAGTAAAATGTAATAATGAAAATGTAATATTTAAGCAAAGTGTGTTCCCCCTGTGAGTTTTGGATGGATAGAATCATACTTTGTAAACACATTTTCAAGATCTCTTATACTCAAAGTATATCATACTGTAATGCCACTGTGATCACTGGGATTTAGCCAGTCGAATATTAACACAAGTAATATAAACCTTGCATCTACGTCATAAGTATTCATGTTTACAATCAAGAATAATCTTAGAGATCTTTTCATCATCCTAGTCAACTAGCATCAAGTTTCAGGGTATCCCAACAGCAATCTGCTTTATCACATGTTTTTCATTTTTTTTACATTTATGAGAATGATTATAACTACGCTGACTACATTCTTTCATCAAATGAAACCATGATTTGGTCAGGTCTCTTTTAAAAAATAGATGGCATGATTAATCAAAAAACTTTGGTGAAAATAATGTAATATTTACTTATTTGATAATTTGTACAACATAAATTTGTGCAGTGTTTTAACTCGTGTTTACCATGTACATGTCATCAGCTATATTTATTTGAAACCTTGTTTTGGTGTATGTGTGTGTGTGTGTGTGTGGTGTATGCATTTTTTTTGGGGGGGGGGGGTCTTGTGAGTTGACCCTCTCCTCCTAGAAGGACCTTGAACTTGCAAGAGCTATCCCTATTCAAGAACACCTTGTCCCCAAGCAGTTACACTTACTTGAATCATGCAGTTATGCAGATTCAGTTCTTGGATGCTTCATAACAATTTTAAAGCAGAACTTGAGGTAGATAAAAGAGTGCAAAATGCCCAAGAATCCAACATCTAGGCTCCTACAGCTTTTCAGGGCTCATAGTCACAGGGTTGGGTTCAACTCCATGAAGCACAAAGCTACAACTGCAATACCTCCCCACAAAATATGAGGTTCTTGTTGTGCTCAGTTCTAGTTCTCTGAATGCAGCTTCAGAAAAATTACTGGTATACTGCATGTTCATTTTTGTACACAGCCTTCAGGTACAAAGCCTGTAAGAAGGTAAACCCTCCAGGCCAGTGGTTCTCAACCTAAGGATGGCTAAATTCACTAGATTCCCTCCTGTGAATACATGCAATTCCACTCTAGGAAACTGTATTTCTGTGCTTTTGGACTGAACATTAGCTGTGGATTATAATAATTTCTCCACACTGACAGCTATGTTTTGTTACAATCCTAATTAAAGCTGTCTCTGTGGGACTAGCAACTTGACTTAATCAACTACCCTTCAACAGGGGTTCTTTTTGTTAAAAGGGTTTCTAATTAAACCTAGTGACAGGATGGACTTTGTTACGCATTGTGCATGTCACTAAGATCAATAGCCTGATCTACAAATACTACCCACTCTAATTAACAATAGCCTTGTTATAGGTGTGTGCATGCATGGTTGAAGTGTGATGCAGCTGCTTTTAAACAGACAATGTTGTCTATTTTTATTATGATCTTGGTGTTGGTGGTGGGTACCTGGTCTTGGCCTTTTTTTGTATTAAATATATTTTTCTAATAAAATGTATCCCTTATTAAGCAGCATGGTCCATCTGTGTCTCATTTCAGTGGGAATCCTTCCCCTGTAAATCTTCTCTCTCCACACTGTACTCTGAAGCCTACTAAACAATCTGACAGATAATGAGCACAGCAGAGAAGAGGTCTTGCAAATCATCAAAAAAACACAAATACAGCAAGGCTGTTAGGGAACACATCCATACATTTTATTATTATATGATGAATATTAATAGCAGTACTATATAGTATATGCCCTATGAAAGATTGCAAAGAACTCTCCTAATGATATTGAAAAGTACCAAGTTTCATTTCTCAATAGTGTAATATAAACCAACTTGGTTTACACATGGGTCTAGATATCCTTATGTTCAATATATGTTGTAAGACCAGATAATAGAAAATAATATTTATGACAACCAGCAGGGATACTATGGATGTATTTTAAAAATACATTAATAGTAATTATGATAGGAAAGTTTCAATAAATCACTTATTAAACAAATACAGTACAGTGTATTACAATCTCACACAGATACATACACAGTGCATACTCACACAATACGCACATGCTGTACCCTTTTATACAAGTAATCAGGGCCGTTTTTAAGACAGGGCAAAAGGGGCAGCTGCCCTGGGCCCTGTCATTGTTATGGGGCCCAAAGCAGCTGCCACATACTTGCCAACTATCCTGGTTTAAATTCCCTTGTTCCTTGAAGTTTTAGTCCCGTGCCATGTCCCAATATCTCAGTGTGAAGTGCTGCTACTAATGCTGCCCAGCTCTGCCCTATTGTTGTGTACAGATGACTCACCTGCAGACCATGTGTTTAAATGTAAATAGTGGCGGCATTCATATGTATATTCATATACATATCATGTATATCAAGTACTTTGCACATTCATCTGAGTGTGGATTATTATCGCATGTTATATGCGTTTTTGCACTATAGTCACTTTATTATTAATTTTGCACTATTTATTGTGATTGCACATTCTTTCTTATATGTATGCTTTATTTTGATTAGGTTAGGTGATATTTATTTATTTATTTATTTTTATGTAAACAGGTAGCGCTACATAATTCTTTATTTATGCTTGAAATTCCTGTCTACAACTGTGGTCATTAAACCTAACATCTGCTTGTTCTGCAAAGGCAAGCGAATAGGTGGGTCCAAAGATGAGCAGAGTAGGCAGGTAGAGTAAAAGGGGATGGAGGGTTGGTGTGGAGAGGATGGGGGAGGTTTGGGGTGCAGAGGTTAGCAGGGGTTTTTATGATGCAAAGGTGTACTGACATGGTGGATAAAGATGTAGGTCGCGTGGTCCCTGGGGGTGGCGTGCATTCCACGTCTCACTCCGAGGCCTGGAGTGGGGTATCAAATATGGACCCAGAAATTACGTATCCACTCCACTCTGACATATGTTTTGCCATAAATGGCTCACCATCACCATCACCATAGCTGACTCACACACACTGATTACACCTAGTACCAGGCTAGGCACTACCACATGTGAGTGTATCTGCTATAATTGCTGCTGTTTTTACTTTATTAAAAATTACTACACTATGATACTTCCATCCGTGTCTCCTGTGGAGTAATTTTTTACATTCTAGCTCCTTCCTGAGTGGCCATTGGAGTGGATTCATGCCATTAGTGGAACCAATCTGGTGTTCCCAAAGTGTTTTTTGACCATCCTGTAAAAAAAGGTCAAACATCTCTGGTGGGTGGTCATTTTCATACTGAGCATTCGTGGTGGAAGATCTAGAAGTTTTATTTCAGAGTATATCATTTTTGTGTTGGAATTTATTCACTTATGGACTTTATGCTTGCTTGTTTTCTCATTAATGTGCACATTTGAGTTTGATGCAGTGTTTTCTTTGTGCCAGGTTTTTTTTTTTTATATAAACATGTATAGCGCCTTATTTTTTATTTTATAAATTTGCATGTTACTTCATGCCAACATCTAGAACCACTTGTTCAAAGCCAAGATATATCCTGGCTTTTTAATTCCATTAGTTCCTTTCTCACCATAACCCTCTGGATTATATTTTCTTTCTAGCAAAATATAAAATATAATGCATATTGTTTTTACATATTTTTACTCAACGCTCATGTTTACTAATGTATTCATAGCTGCTCTATTTGGGAAAAAATCCAGTAGTACGCATTAGTTCAAATTAGAGCTTAATTATATTAGAAAGAAATACATACCCACCTGCACCCCACCCCTGACTTTAAACCTGGAGATTTGAGGACATCTAGTTGTAGAAAGGAGAGCTCCAGGCTGAAAATGGTATTACTATTTATGTATCTATTCATGTATTAACTCCCAGGGCAACACAGTTATCCTTATGATGGTTGACCGGTTCTCGAAAATGTCTCATTGTATTCCACTTAAAAAGTTGCCCACTTCTAAAGAACTGGCTTCCATTTTTGCTTGGAAATATCTTTTGCTTGCATGGGCTACCCAAGGTGATTGTCTCAGACAGGGGTGGCCAGTTTGTGTCCCGGTTCTGGCGAGCCTTTTGTGCACAGTTGGGAATTCAGCTTGCTTTCTCCTCTGCGTATAACCTGCAGTCTAATGGGGCCACAGAATGAGCCAATCAGTCCTTGGAGCAATTCCTACATTGCTATATTTCTGACAATCATAACAACTGGTCAGACCTCTTAACGTGGGCAGAGTTTGCTCACAATAGTACCTTGAATTCTGCTTCCCAGTTATCCCTGTTTATTGCAAACTATGGTTTCCAACCTTCCATGTTGCCTGAATCTTTTGTTCTGCAGAGTATTCCTGCATTAGAGGAGCATCTCTGTGGTCTTCGTTCCACTTGGGTCCAAGTCCAGGAGGCTTTGCAGCATGCTAATGATAGGTACAGACTCCATGCTGACCGCAGACACCTGCCTGTGCCTTCCTACCAGGTTGGGGACAGGATCTGGCTGTCATCTCGCAACTTCCAACTTTGTGTTCCCTCTCTGAAGTTCTCACCTCGGATTATTGTGCCTTTCCGTATTCTTTGCAGGATTAACCCAGTGGCTTAGACATTAGACTTTCTTTCTAATATACATATCTCAAATGTATTTCATGTCTCCTTATTAAAACCTTTGGTCTGCAACCGCTTTACTGCTTTGGTGCCATGTCCTCACCCTGTTCAGGTTGAGAACCATGAGGAGTATGAAGTACAGTCCATTGTTGACTCCTGCAGGTTCCATGGTGCATACAGTACCTGGTGCATTGGAAAGAGTACGGTCCAGAGGGACGCTCTTGGGTCCTATCCTCGGACGTACATGCCCCTGTTCTCCTCCGTGTTTTCCCCTCAAGCCTAGTGGTCCTCTGAGGGTGAAGGGTCATTGAGGAGGGGGTACTGTCAGGGCTGGGCCCAGCCCTTCCTTCCCTGAGCTGGCTGCTCAGCTGTCAGCTAATTGCCAACTCCTATCTCTCCACAGTGACTCACCTGTTGATGATCCTGCTCATCGGTCCTGCCTACTTAAGCCATCCAGTCCAGATGATCTCTCTGCCTTCACCCTGGTCACATGTCAAGAGACGCTCTCCTATGTTCCTGTTAAAGACTTGCTTGGCTGAAATTCCTCCTGGCTCCCTGACGTTTTAGCTTGTCTGACTAGCCGTTCTGGTTCCTGAACTCTGGCTATGTTTTGACTACATTTACTCTGTTTACCTTTTTTATTATTATTATTAAACTATAATGATTTAACTGTACTTCTGTCTCAGTCTGATTCATGGTTTCTGACAGGGAGGCTGAATTGACTCAGGGGGCTGAATACAAATGCACGCCACACTTTTCACATATTTATTTGTAAAATATTTTGAAAACTATTTATCATTTTCCTTCCACTTCACAATTATGTGTCACTTTGTTTCGTCTATCACATAAAATCCTAATAAAATACACTTACATTATGGTTGCAACATGAAAAAATTTGGAAAATGTCAATGAAATCCATGGACAGGTGGGTTCAGGGCCTCTCTCCATTGGGTATGGGTTGTAGGAGACCCACTGGAAAGTGTCGTGGAGTCTTACTCTGAGCACACATGGAACAAGCAGCTACGAAGGCAGTTACGTCAGCACACAGACTAAGCTACCAGAACTGTTGGGAAATGGCCCAAAAGAGTTGATTCTTCCCAGGGTGGCTAGCAGCCTTGGGAGAATGGTAAGTCTGGAGCACAGCAGTACGGAGACTCTCTGGGACAAAGCAGTGGTCACAAGGCTTCTCAGGAGGAGCATGGACCTGAGCAGCAAGAATTTTGTCAGCCAAAGGAGAAGTGAGACTGGTGCGAACCGTAGACAGAATACGATCAAGAGGAATCACAGGAACCGGAATCGACTCCATCTTGGAAGTGGGGGAATATTGTTGTGACAAAGCATCAGCCCTTACATTCTTAGTACCGGGTAAGAATGAGAAAATGTCATTGAAACTTGACAAGAAAAGAGCCAATGGCGCCCTTCTGGGAGAGAGGAGTTCAGCCATCAGACAAGAATGTGAGATTCTTATGGTCAGTAAGAATGAGAACTGGCACAGTGGTACCTTCGAGGTGATGTCTCTATTCTTTCAGGGCTAAAATTATCACTAACAGCTCTGTCATCAATCTCGTAATTGCACTCCACAGGTGTCAATTTCTTGAAAAAGTAGCCACAAGGATGCAACCACCACACATAACTGTAACAAATCTTGGAGGATATTGTTAATAAATTCCTGGAAAACTGCCGGGCATTACAAAGGCCAAAAGTCTTTACAGGGTACCCATAATGGCTTGTTCATCGTATTAAATGCAGTTTTCCACTCAAATCAAGCTTTGTAAAAAAATTGTTGCTCCCTTGAGATGGTCAAATAACTCAGAAATCAACAGAATCAGAAAGGCATGCTTAATCGTGAAACGATTGGGACCCCTATAATCACTACAAGGTCTTAGTTCACCACTCTTCTTCACAAAGAAGAAACCAGCACCAGCAGGAGTCGAGGATTTGTGGATGAAACCTCAAGAAAGCAGGTCTGCAACATACTCCGCCATGGCCTTATCCTCTACCGACAAAGGGTAAACCCGGCCACGGGGGGGTATGTCACCAGGTTAAAGGTCAAATGTGCAATCATACAACTGGTGTGGAGGCAAACTACCGGCTTAACCTTTGTCAAAGACATCACTAAAATCACGGTGCTTCTCCGGCAGGGAGGAGAGTGAAAAGGTACACAGGACCTTGGCTACCTTCTGGAAGCATGTCTCACTGCATTGTGGTGACCAGGAGAGAACCTCAGCATGGAGCCAATCAAAAGAGGGGTTGTGTCTTTGTAACCAAGGATAACCAATAACCAGCCGAAACATAGGTGAGGAAATAACTTGGAATTGGATTATCTCATGGTGAAGAGCTCCTACTGCCATGGACAATGGAACAATCTCATGAGTCACATGGGCAGGCTGTAGAGGTCTCCCGTCCAGAGCCTCAATGGCAAGTGGAGTGTCACGCTGCTGCAGCTGAATCGAGTGCTTCGATATAAAGGCTACATCAACGAACATTCCTGCAGCCCCAGTGTTGATTAGAGAATTTATCTCGATGGACGACTCAGCCCAAGAATGGGTAATCAAACTCAGGGGCTTATCCTTCTGGATAAGTGGGGACGAAACAACGCCATCTAAGGTCTGTCCATTACAGAACCTCAAGGTTTGGGCGTTCCCTCGACGGGTAGGGCAAGAGTTCAAAAAGTGACCTGCCTGGCCACAATAAAGGCACAATCTCTCCCTCCTCCTAAAGGTTTTCTCATCCACAGAGAGACTTGTGAAACCCAAGTGCATGTGTTCGGGTTCACCTTCACTGACCGACTCGGTACCAGGAGGCATGGGAGGTGAGGGAGGCAAGGTTGGGACTGCAAAGCTCAGAGACAAATGTACAGGAGGCTTCCGCAAGCGCTCCTTAAAAGAGACTTTCTCTCTGAATCTGGAGTCAATGAGGATGGCAAATGTGATCAACTTCTCCAGCTCAGTGGGTATATCTCGGGCTGCTATCTCATCCTTGATGGTATCCAAGAGACCATGAGAAAAAGCAGCCACGAGGGCCTCATTGTTCCAAGCAACCTCTGCTGCCAGAGTAAGGTAATCAATGGTGTAATCGGCAACAGTTCTTGTACACTGTTTGATGGACATGAGGCACTTGCTGGCAGAAGTGGAGCATGCAGGAACATTAAATACCCTTTTAAAAGAAGCCAAAAACTCATGGTAACTCAAGGCAACAGTTTTTTGTGTCTTCCATATAGGGTTTGCCCAGGCCAAGACTCTCTCAGAAAGAAAAGATATCACGAAACCTACTTTGCTTCTGTCCGTGGGAGATGCCTGGGGCAGCATCTCAAAGTATATCTCAACCTGGTTGAAAAACCCTCTGCATTGGACTGGATTGCGCCAGATCGCTGGGGGAGCAGAGCGGAACCAGACATACCTCTTATAGAGGTAATACTCGAGGCAGGTGCCTGCACAGAGACTGGAGCAGCAGCAGGGACAGCCTGCAACACAGGTTGTACTGGGGCAGCCAAAGTGGGAGATTCCAGGTGAGTCGTGCGACTCAGGAGCGTTTGTAACATCATGGCAAACTGATCCATGCAGTGATCCTGCTCATCCAATCTGGAAAAAAAAACAAGTGGATTGACTGCATCTTCTGAATTCATGGCCTTAGCCTATTGTCAGAAACCATGAATCAGACTGAGACAGAAGTACAGTTAAATCACACTAGTAATAATAATTAAATAAAAAAGGTAAACAGAGTAAAGGTAGTCAAAACATAGCCAGAGTTCAGGAACCAGAATGGATATTTAGACAAGCCAAAACATCAGGGAGTCAGAAGGAATGTCAGCCAAGCAAGTCTTTAACAGGAACACAGGAGAGCTTCTCTAGAGATGGGACCAGGGCGAAGGCAGAGAGATCATCTGGACTGGACGGCTTAAGTAGGCAGGACCGACGAGCAGGATCATCAACAGGTGAGTCACTGTGGAGAGATAGGAGCTAGCAATTAGCCAACAGCTGAGCGGCCAGCTCAGAGAAGGAAGGGCTGGGCTCAGCCCTGACATTCCCTAAGTCAATACTTTGTAGACCCACCTTTTGCTACAATTACAGCTGCAAGTCTTAAGAGCCGGTTCACACAGCGGGCGATGCGAGGTGACACGACTCGCCTTGCCTCGCTCTCGCAAGTCGCCCCCATTCTGTACAATGGAACCGTTCTGAGAGGAGCGACTCGAGTCGCTCCGACTCAGAAAAAAGGTTCCTGTACTACTTTTGGGCGACCTCGGGGCGACTTGCATTGACTTCTATACAGAAGTCATTTGCAAGTCGCCGCTGAGGCCGCGGCAGGTCTCGGCGAGGCAAGTCGGAGTCGCCTCGCCTCGCCTGCTGTGTGAGCCGGCCCTTACCAGCTTTGCACATCTAGAGAATGACATTTTTGCCAATTTTTTTAATAAATAGCTAAAGCTCTGTCAGGTTAGATAGAGAGCATCTGTGAACAGCAGTTTTCAAATCTTGCCACATATTCTCAATTGGATTTAGGTCTGGACTTTGACTGGGCCATTATTCTGTGGAGGGGGTAGGGTAAACTGTGGGGGGGGGGGTGAACTGTGGATGAGAGAAGAGAAGGTAACCTGTGGGGGGTGTGAGCTGTAGGGGGAGGTGAACTGTGGGGGGATGAGACGTTACCTGTGGGTGGGGGGGGTGAGCTGTGGAGAAGAAGGAGACTGTGAGCTGTGGGAGGGGTAGGGGTGAACAGATGAGAGAAGAGAAGGTAACCTGTGCATGGGGGGAAAAGATAACCTGTGTATGTGTGTGTGGAGGGGGGGGGGGGCTAGCTGTGGACGAGAAACGAGAAGGTGACTTGTGGGTGGAGGGGTAGCTGTTGAGAAGGAGGAAACGTGAGCTGTGGGGGAGGGGGCGAACTGATGAGAGATGAGAAGGTAACCTGTACATGGGGGTAAAAGGTAACCTCTGTGTGTGTGTGTGTGTGTGTGTGTATGGGGTGGGGGGGGGAGGTGAGCTGTGGATGAGAGAACAGACGGTGACCTGTGGATGGGGAGGTGAGCTGTGGACAGGGGGGAAGAAGGCGAGCATTGATTACACCCATTATTTGGCAACGCTTTACTTTTATTTACCCAGGAATGGTGGTATTGGGGTTGGGAAAAGGAGTGGGGTTGGGGGGTGTGAGGAAGTGGGATTGGGGGGTGGGGAGTTGACTGGGGTGGGTGGGTTCGTGCACCTATTCTCTCAGAAAAAAAGTCCTGAGAATGAGAGTCATTTTAGTCAGAGAGGAGCCCGTACAAATGTGCCAGACTCAATATAAGGCTGGAGATCAGCTTTAAGTAACTGTCAGCAAACTATCTAAATCCATATTGCTCATTATCCTCACTATACGCACAGCAATTCAAAATGTGGAAATCAGTGGTGGCAGAAGAAATGAAAAGACAAAAAAACCTCACACATATTTCAAGGGCATCTGCTTAGTTTCTCAGTAAATGAATGAATTTGTAGAATTCAGCACTGCCAAATAGCTAACAAGACCTTAAATCCTATGTGACTTCTTTATATGATTGTATAATTGTTCCCAGAAATAAGGACCATAAAACCCTATGTCATGTTCAACCATAATTAAGAGGAAGGAGAAGCAAGTTGTAAAAATGACAAACATAATCCAAAATTATCCACTGTGACATTTATTTTGCAAGCACAATCGAAACAATAAAATGCAAAGTGATAAAACATATTCCTCACTTCCTTGTGTTTTTTCCTCACTGTCCTTTGATTTGACCACAAAGTTTACTGCTCTTTTTGGCAGACAGGTTGCATTTTTCAGCAGCAGTGTCCAAGCATATCTGAGGATTTTCTTTTAAAATATTTATTAGCAATATTTTCATCAGATTTATGATTAGCCTTGTGTTGAAAAATCACTGTCAGGAACATTTTAAAGCAATTATGTATTTTTTTTGCATAGTATAACCGTTTTTTTTATTCTTATTTATAATCAACTGCAATTTTTAAGTCATAAATAGTGTTTATGCCTTAAACTGATGCATGGCAAATCACAGGTCAAGGTGAGATGGGCAAACCAAATGATTTGAATAATTTTAACGTATATATCAATGGTGAAAATGTAAAACCAGCAGTCAGTATAGGAAACATTTCTTGGAGGCAGCAAGGTACCATGGGGAATGTAGTCTTTTGAAATCAAAATTAAAGCATTCAGTGATTCCAGGAAGTTGTGGAAAAGTATTTCCAGCCAACAGGCAGATCTCACAACATGAAAGGAGGCTTATCAAGTAAGCATATACTGAATTGTCAAAAAATAACTACAGTTTTTCTCCGAAAATAAGACAGGGTCTTATATTAATTTCTGCTATAAAAAACACACTAGGGCTTATTTTCGGGGGATGTCTTATCTATGTCCAATGTCTTCTCTCCCCCTGTAAGCTCAGGAGTCATCATTATGACATCTTTAATCCCAAAGATATGTAATCTGTTTTGTAAAAATATTATATAATATTCAGTAAGTCTTCCTTTGTAACCTTATTGTCAAAAATACCTTATTTACAGCGCAGATGGGTGCTCACGTGATCCGCCAGAGCTCTTGTTTTCCGAGCACTACAGAGGGAAGGGCCAAGAAGCATGCTGAAGTCAGCCCTGCTTGGAGCACTGCAGAGGGAGGGGTCGCTGATGTTAGCTGGGAGAAGAGGGAAGATCTCCGGTGGGTCACGTGAGTGCCCAGCGGTGCTGTAAATAAGGTGTTTTCGACAATAAAGTTTCAAATGGAGACACAGTGGACATTATATACAGTATCTCACAAAAGTGAGTACACCCCTCACATTTTTGTAAATATTTTATTATATCTTTTCATGTGACATCACTGAAGAAAGTACACTTTGCTACAATGTAAAGTAAAGAGTGTACAGCTTGTATAACAGTGTAAATTTGCTGCCCCCTCAAAATAACAATGCACAGCCATTAATGTCTAAACTGCTGGCAACAAAAGTGAAAATGCCCAGCATTTTAGCAGGACAAGTTCCACACAGAACAGGCCTTGCCATGGTCGACCATGGAAGTTGAGTGCCCGTGCTCAGCATCATATCCAGAGGTTGCCTTTGGGAAATAGACATATGAGTGCAGCCAGCATTGCTGCATGGGTTGAAGGGGTGGGGGTCAGCCTGTCAATGCTCAGACCATACGCCGCACTGCTATCCCAGAAGGAAGCCTCTTCTAAAGATGATGCACAAGAAAGCCAGCAAACAGTTTGCTGAAGACAAGCAGATTAAGGACATGGATTACTGGAACCATGTCCTGTGGTCTGATTAGACCAAGATAAGCTTATTTGGTTCAGATGGTGCCAAGTGTGTGCGGCGGCAACCAGGTGAGGAGTACAAAGACAAGTGTGTCTTGCCTACAGTCAAGCATGGTGGTGGGAGTGTGATGGTCTGGGGCTGCATGAGTGCTGCCATCACTGGGGAGCTACAGTTCATTGAGGGAACCATGAATGCCAATAAGTACTGTGACATATTGAAGCAGAGCATGATCCCCTCCCTTCAGAGACTGGCCCGCAGAGCAGTATTCCAACAAGATAACAACCCCAAACACACCTCCAAGTCGACCACTGTATTGCTAAAGAAGCTGAGGGTAAAGGTGATGGACTGGCCAAGCATGTCTTTAGCCCTAAACCCTATTGAGCATCTTTGGGACATCCTCAAATGGAAGGCAGGGGAGCGCAAGGTCTCTAACATCCACCAGCTCCGTGATGTCGTCATGGAGGAGCTCTGGTGAACTTCATGCCCAAGAAGGTTAAGGCAGTGCTGGAAAATAATCATAGCCACACAAAGTATTGACACTCTGTGCCCAATTTGGACTTTTGAACTTAGGGGTGTACTCACTTTTGTTACCAGCGGTTTAGACATTAATGGCCATGTGTTGAGTTATTTTGAGAGGACAGTAAATTTACACTGTTATACAAGCTGTACACTCACGACTTTGCATTGTAGCAAAGAGTCATTTCTTCAGTGTTGTTACATGAAAAGGTATAATAAAATATTTACAAAAATGTGAAGGGTGTACTCATTTATGTCAGATACTGTAACATTTTTACAAAACAGATTATATATTTTTACTTGGACTTTACTAAAGCTTATTTTCGGGGAAGGGCTTATATTGCAGCCCTCCTTGAAAATCAGACTAGGTCTTATTTTCGGGGTAAGGCTTATTTCTGGGGAAACATGCCATTGTTTGTATTGCACTTACAATGCTGATGTTTTATACTTATTGTTTATGCTGTGATTACACAGTAGGCTAGTAGTTTCAGCAGCAATTGATGCGACTAAACCCAGAATAAGATAGTTGCACAGAACATGTTTACCCAGAATACTAAGAATATACACCTATGGGAGAATTACTATGGTGTCCTTCTTTCATAGTGTATTGAAGCAGAGAGATGTGTTGATATCATCACCTTAGTACGGCTCTCTGCATCAGACGAGGCAAGCATTAAAAGAACCCAGTGCATCACATGAAGGGCCTGAAGACATCTGAAAAGGTATGAAAAAACCCAAGTATGTACTGTGGGGGGCCTCTGACCTAAATTATTTGCAGGTGGTCTAGTAGTTAAATCAATATACCTGTTGTACAAGGCATCAGGGATTGGACTTGGAAGGCAGGTATGTTTCCTTGTTTTTTGGGTTGTGGCCCCTTAAGGGTGGTGATAAGAGACACTTTAAATACTCAGGGATATCACTCATGTAAAGTGAGGGGCTCTATGGTACGCCTGTTGGAGAGCAGAGGATTCATTTACAGTTCTCTCAGGATTGCTAAGTCCTCATTTTGAACCCAGAAGTTGGAGGCTTATACTGGGTAACCCAACGCTTTTGAGTCTTTGTTTCTCTCTTTCTTTCTCAGGGGTGACAATGTACCATTCTGAAATCAAATAAAGACAAAATTGGCAATCTCATAACATCACATAATTCATACACTAAACTTTTATTTTATCTGTGTAATACTTACAATCTTGTAAAAATGTAATTATAAAAATAGAAATGTAAATACCAAATGTCTTGTCCAAGGCAGAAGCATGCCTTCCTAGGAAGCCACTTTCTGAACACAGAGAGGTCACGGGCCCAAATACACCACTGCAAATAACAATACTTTATTTTCAGCAATGATGTAATGCCCCCACTTTGTACAAGACCCCTAGCATATCCGTGCATCGCTCGGGAACCTATAGTGATTACATGACCTGCACTTTAGAAGCAGGGAAATTCAATGTAGGCAATTTATTTACAGAAACAAACAATGAATTTGTGATAGCCTTACATTTCTGTATAGAAATATGTTTTTTAGATTAGTTACCTTTACAACTACTTTAGTAAGAAGACCTTGCATTGAGACGCATGGTGTACTTTATAGTCTTTCTCTTCTAGTGGAGACTGTGCTTAACTGGTTTCACTATCTGCAAGTGCTGGGTTTCATATTTGTCTGCAAACTATATCATGCAAAATAGTTTATAAACTGGTAACCTGATAAAAACAGCAACATAAATTGACCATAAACCATTCAACCCCCCCCTTAACTTGTAATCCTTAAGCCATATATTAGACCAAAGCATAAAAATCCTTTTTTTTACAGTCTCTTTAAATGTAAACCTCCAGTGCGGGTTTGTGCAGGCTTGTAGGTGGCTAAATAAAAGTGTATGTAAACCCAAACTTCTCTTATTTTCTCCCTTTAGTTCTGTTAAAATACCATTAGGAGTGTTTTGTTATATCTGAGCAAGAAATACCAGTTTATTTTGCCAAACAATTTGTGAGCTGATAACTTCCTGAGCGCTGTACACAAAGAGGAGTTATAAAGATGAGGGATGGACATAAAGGGAGGTTTGTGTCATTTATAATATGTCAAAAATCAAGTAGGCAGCCCTGACATCACATTCCCAAGAATTCAGAGGTGTGCTATTATGTCAAAGCAGAATGTAGGAGTATACTGTATTTCTGGCATATCAGTAGTTATTTTTTCTGTCTTTGTAGTGTGCCTAAAGGAATAAAATATTGGGAAATGTGTGTGTATTCTACCGGGATGTTGTTTTACTGAGTGCAAAAAAGGGGTAATCAGCGGACAGCTGTAATAGATATGGAAGCGGGTACCCCTATCTCTGTGGCAACGCCAACAATGCTCAGAACCGGTACGATAGATGGCGTGGAGTACATCTGGGGTCAGGTAACAAAAGTAGAGAATTTTATAATTTTATATGTCTTTTCTTTATAAAGAGTACACAGGGAGCTCTTAGCAGCCTGAGAGCAGATCACCTGCCACGCCTCCAGGCGGATTTCCTCACCCAGTACCGTCTCCCATTTACCTTGATCTTGAACGGAGTAAGCATTCAATATCCGGTAAATGTAAAAGATCAGACCTTTCCATGCTGTGCCTTATAAGATCAGACATTCAAAAGCAGATGGAGTGGAGAATTGCAAAATTGCAGTCAGGGTTTGGGCATCATGGCAAATCTGCAGATATTCATTAACCACTTCCCGACCAGCGCACGATGATGTACGTCGACAGAATGGCACGGGCAGGCATATTGGCGTACATGTACATCCAATATTCGTTGCCGCCGTGCCATCGGGAGCGCGCCGCCGGCGGTGTGCTCCCGCGCTGGTCGGGACCCCCGTGAGTCCGGTCGCAGGACCCGCGGACTCGATCGCCGCGGGCATCCCCGCGATCGTCTCACGGAGCGGCCGAATGGAGGAAATGCTGTATAAACAACATTTTCCCATTCTGCCTAGCAACTAGTGACGCTGATCTCTGCTCCATGTGATTGGAGCAGAGATCAGTGTACACTAAATGAAAGCCCAACCCCCCCACAGTTAGTAACACACCCCTAGGAACACTTAACCCCTACACTGCCACCCACAGGTTAACCCTTTCACTGCCAGTGTCATTTACACAGGAATCACTGCATTTATATAGCAGTGATTACTGTATAAATGACAATGGTCCCAAAAATGTGTCAAAAATGTCCGATGGGTCCCCGACAATGTCGCAGTCACAATAAAAATCGCAGATCGCCGCCATTACTAGTAAAAAAAAAAATAATAAAAAATTATTAATAAAAATGCTATAAAACTATCCCTATTTTGTAAACGCTATAACTTTTGCGCAAACCAATCAATAATCGCTTATTGCGATTTTTTTTTACCAAAAATATGTAGAAGAATACGTATCGGCCTAAATTGAGGGAAAAAATTTTTTTTTATATATTTTTGGGGGATATTTATTATAACAAAAAGTAAAAAATAATGCGTTTTTTTCAAAATTGTCGCTCTATTTTTGTTTATAGCGCAAAAAATAAAAACCGCAGGGGTGATCAAATACCACCAAAAGAAAGCTCTATTTGTGGGAAAAAAAGGACGTCAATTTTGTTTGGGAGCCACGTCGCACGACCGCGCAATTGTCAGTTAAAGCGACGCAGTGCCGAATCGCAAAAAGTGGTCTGGTCTTTGACCAGCAAATTGGTCCGGTCTGAAAGTGGTTAAACACCTGCCGAGGCAGATGAAAATGTATCCTGAAGTTCAGTAAATGGCAACCTAGGATCCACCGAAATGGAATAAGTTCCCCGAGAGGACATCAGAAATTGGAGACTGTCGGGCACTTTGGGATTATTATAGAGGAAGGAGGTCCACAGTGATGCTTCAGCTTTAAGAGCATATTGGTGGGATAATATGCACCAGATCTTCCTAAGCTGTGCCCTGTTCCCCAGCAATCGACAAGGATCTACCTCCGCATTCCAGAAAAGATTGTTGGGGTGAATGGGTGCTAGCCAAAGTTTCTCAATTTCAGTATATTTGACATAGTAACGTTGTGTAAACCAAGGGGCAACTGCGCGTAGCTGGGCTGCTTGATAATATCCTATAAGGTTAGGGAACGCTAGACCACTGTTTGTTCAAGAGGCCAGAAGTACTGAATGGGGTATTCTGTGCCGCTTGTAGTTCCAAACAAATTGCAGAAGATCTGCTTGCAGTTTTTTAATGTGCGCTAAGGGGACAGAAGTAGGTAATGTTTGGAACAGATACAAGAGCTTGGGGAGGAGGGACATCTTGACAAAAGCAATAAGTCCCAGAAAGGAAATATGATCCATTGGTTGATCTTATCTGCTGATAGAGAGGGGGGAAGTTTAATGTAGTGAAAGTCGGAGTAATATGAACCCCCAAATATTTTAGAGAAGTGGGTTTACACAAGTAAGGGAAACGTCATTAAATGTCTGACTTCATCCGCGGGTATGTTAATGGGGAGGGCCTCAGACTTAGACGCATTCATTTTGTATCCTGAAAGGGCACCGTAACGATCAAGTTCAGGATGCAGCTTTGGTAGGAAAACCCTAGTATGGGTCGGGGTAAGAAAGATATTGTCTGTAAACAGTGAGATTTTGAGATAAAGCATTTTCAACCTATATTAGTAAGTGTCTAAAAAGGACCTTTGTAGCAGGATCAACCAACATTATTTTAATGTAAGTTAAATGTTTAAAAACAAATATTAAAAAAGAAAATTACTCGAATCATATAAGAAGCATGTAAAATAATAAATTAGATTTTAGTGACTCAATCATTATATATATATATATATATATATATATATATATATATATATATATATATATATACAGGGCCTTGTGAAAGTATTCGGCCCCCTTGAACTTTTCAACCTTTTGCTACATTTCAGGCTTCAAACATAAAGATATAACATTTTTATTTTTTGTGAAGAATCACCAACAAGTGGGACACAATTGTGAAGTGGAACGAAATCTATTGGATTTTTGAAACTTTTTTAACTAATAAAAAAATGAAAAGTGGGGCGTGCAAAATTATTCGGCCCCCTTGAGTTAATACTTTGTAGAGCCACCTTTTGCTGCGATTACAGCTGCAAGTCGCTTGGGGTATGTCTCTATCAGTTTTGCACATCGAGAGACTGAAATTCTTGCCCATTCTTCCTTGCAAAACAGCTCGAGCTCAGTGAGGTTGGATGGAGAACATTTGTGAACAGCAGTTTTCAGCTCTTTCCACAGATTCTCGATTGGATTCAGGTCTGGACTTTGACTTGGTCATTCTAACACCTGGATACGTTTATTTGTGAACCATTCCTTTGTAGATTTTGCTGTATGTTTGGGATCATTGTCTTGTTGGAAGATAAATCTCCGTCCCAGTTTCAGGTCTTTTGCAGACTCCAACAGGTTTTCATCCAGAATGGTCCTGTATTTGGCTGCATCCAGCTTCCCCTCAATTTTAACCATCTTCCCTGTCCCTGCTGAAGAAAAGCAGGCCCAAACCATGATGCTGCCACCACCATGTTTGACAGTGGGGATGGTGTGTTGAGGGTGATGAGCTGTGTTGCTTTTACGCCAAACATATCGTTTTGCATTGTGGGAAAAAAGTTCGATTTTGGTTTCATCTGACCAGAGCACCTTCTTCCACATGTTTGGTGTGTCTCCCAGGTGGCTTGTGGCAAACTTTAGACGAGACTTTTTATGGATATCTTTGAGAAATGGCTTTCTTCTTGCCATTCTTCCATAAAGGCTAGATTTGTGCAGTGTACGACTGATTGTTGTCCTATGGACAGACTCTCCCACCTCAGCTGTAGTTCTCTGCAGTTCATCCAGAGTGATCATGGGCCTCTTGGCTGCATCTCTGATCAGTCTTCTCCTTGTCTGAGCTGAAAGTTTAGAGGGACAGCCAGGTCTTGGTAGATTTGCAGTGGTCTGATACTCCTTCCATTTCAAAATGATCGCTTGCACAGTGCTCCTTGGGATGTTTAAAGCTTGGGAAATCTTTTTGTATCCAAATCCGGCTTTAAACTTCTCCACAACAGTATTATGGACCTGCCTGGTGTGTTCCTTGGTCTTCATGATGCTCTCTGCGCTTTCAACAGAACCCTGAGACCATCACAGAGCAGGTGCATTTATACAGAGACTTGATTACACACAAGTGGATTCTATTTATCACCATCAGTCATTTAGGACAACATTGGATCATTCAGAGATCCTTGCTGAACTTCTGGAGTGACTTTGCTGCACTGAAAGTAAAGGGGCCGAATAATTTTGCACGCACCACTTTTCAGTTTTTTATTTGCTAAAAAAGTTTAAATTATCCAAAAGATTTCTCTATTATTGTGCCTAAGTTTATAAAATGGAAGTATATGGTATCCTCATCCTTATATAGTGACTACAAAAAAGGTTTTGAGAGAAAAAAAGGGAACTATTGCATGGAACATCACAACCATGGTTTCCCTTGAAATCACCCAGCAAAGTAACGGACTGTCTTGATACCAATTTATAAAAATACAAATGTTTATTATTATATATAAAAAGTTTTTTTTAGAAAATAAAGAGAAAAATTATGTGGACATAAAATTTCAATGGTTGCACAATATAGCTATAACATAGACAAAAAGAGATATTCTGACGATATTGGGTGTCCAATTCGGTCTTTGGTTTCTACTAGTTTCGCGACTTTGCTGTCGCTTCTTCAGGAGACCTTGTTTGTCTGAAATCGAAGTTTGTAACAGTTTATTTGACCAAAATAGCATAGTTCAACATATTTGATGTATTATTTTACAAAACCTTGAAACAAAGGGCAGGGAATAGAAAACGAAATGTGCAGCTCACCACCACAAAGGCATCAAGTCACAAAGCATTTGGAGTTCGGGTGGTCCTAACCAGCCAGGCTTTAACCACCCTTTGGGGCGGACACGGGAGGTTCAAAATCAGCTATAAAACAATAGTCAGAAAGTCTGAATAGTAAGTATATCTAATTAGAGAGCATATCATTTATATCTTAATATGGGTATAACATAAACATACCGATATAACCAGATGCTTTTTAAATAATGCAGCATGGAAAAAATGCATCAGCTCATCAACGCTGGGGTCCAGATATAGATGTTAAACATGCCCAGGAAGGTGTGGTAATAAGTCTGGTGCACAGTAGGCAGTACGCCCATAGAGAGTATAACAAGGGGTCCAAATCTTTGCCAAATGCACAATAGGTATTTATATGTGCAGAGTTAACCTAATAAAGATATGCATAAATATAGATCAGTAAAAAAATATATGTTGGGTAGCCAGCGTAGAGGACGTTTAGGGAGGGAGACACTTACCGGTAGGCGAGTTCCCCCCTATATACACCCACGACCGCTCTAAGCCTGGAGGTCCTGCGTCCTCCGTTCCGCTGCTGTGAAAATGCGCCATATTGGCGCACCTTTAACCTCCGGCCCGGTGACGTCAAAAGCCCGACGCAGACGCCGAGCTATGACGTCGCCGGGTCCGCCACTCCTGCTGCGCATGCGCGAAAACGTCGCGACGTACATCAGCTTGAGTCACCATGGTGACTCATTGCTAAAGCGGACCTGGTGCCGCCCACAAGTGAGAGGCTTACAGGGCCGCCCGAGAGGCGCGTGCCCGCCCCTGGGAGTCTCCTCCCATACTCCACTCTATGCACCATATCGATGCCAGAGTGCTTGGTCACAAAAAGCCTGTGAAGTGTCTCACACCTCGCTTAACATTACAAAAATCAATACGTACAAAAAGGTAGACAAAACATAGGTAAAGTGTTAAATCAATTAAATTGGCAACATTTATTCACAGATAGTTTAATCTATAATTCTCACCATACGTAGCACTTGTCTAGAAGAAAATACAAAACAAGAACAGATAAAAATAAGTTAGGGTACTGAGTCAAAGACGGACTACTGTCCACAGAATATACTGTTTGCTAGTACCAAGAAATCGCAGTGGCATCAAAAAAGCCGAGAAATTGGGCTCACACGGTACCAGATAGCATAGGGACAGAAGAATGAAGAAGGAAGGAAAAAGAGAGGGGAAAAAAAGGACGGGGGGGGGGGGGGGGGGGGAAGGGAAGGGGGAAAGAAGGGAGGGGAGGGGGAAAAAAAAGGGAAAAAAATAGAAATAAGAAAAGTAAACAGGGGGGATAAACGGAAAAGGAAAAAAAGGGGGAGGAAAAAAGGAAAAAAAGGAGGGAGAGATTAGTTCATATTTGCCGAAAAGACCTATATACAAACACAAGAGGCTGTTTCACTTAAGGAAATATTTGTATGTTTTTGTTTCGTTTAAGCCAGGTGGGACCAGGGCATCTAAGCGTTCTATCCATAGGGTTTCTCGTTTTAAAATTTCCCTATCCCAGTCACCACCGCGGGTGTCCTCATAGATTACCTCGAGGACAAAAAATTTAACCACTTGTGGCTGGTATCGGTGGTGAATACCTATATGGTGGCCAACCGCCGTCAGTTTGCCGCCCGAAGAATAGTAAAGATGATCACCAATACGTTGGCGGAACTCCAAATGCTTTGTGACTTGATGCCTTTGTGGTGGTGAGCTGCACACTTCGTTTTCTATTCCCTGCCCTTTGTTTCAAGGTTTTGTAAAATAATACATCAAATATGTTGAACTATGCTATTTTGGTCAAATAAACTGTTACAAACTTCGATTTCAGACAAACAAGGTCTCCTGAAGAAGCGACAGCAAAGTCGCGAAACTAGTAGAAACCAAAGACCGAATTGGACACCCAATATCGTCAGAATATCTCTTTTTGTCTATGTTATAGCTATATTGTGCAACCATTGAAATTTTATGTCCACATAATTTTTCTCTTTATTTTCTAAAAAAAACTTTTTATATATAATAATAAACATTTGTATTTTTAAAAATTGGTATCAAGACAGTCCGTTACTTTGCTGGGTGATTTCAAGGGAAACCATGGTTGTGATGTTCCATGCAATAGTTCCCTTTTTTTCTCTCAAAACCTTTTTTGTATCCAAAAGATTTCGTTCCACTTCACAATTGTGTCCCACTTGTTGGTGATTCTTCACAAAAAATTAAAATTTTATATCTTTATGTTTGAAGCCTGAAATGTGGCAAAAGGTTGAAAAGTTCAAGGGGGCCGAATACTTTCGCAAGGCACTGTGTATATATATATATATATATATATATATATATATATATAATGATTGAGTCACTAAAATCTAATTTATTATTTTACATGCTTCTTATATGATTCGAGTAATTTTCTTTTTTAATATTTGTTTTTAAACATTTAACTTACATTAAAATAATGTTGGTTGATCCTGCTACAAAGGTCCTTTTTAGACACTTACTAATATAGGTTGAAAATGCTTTATCTCAAAATCTCACTGTTTACAGACAATATCTTTCTTACCCTGACCCATACTAGGGTACTGCATCAGGGCGCTCTATTGCACAAAATCACATACCTGTAGGTCATTTTGTGCAATAGATACTGGGGGGCACCTGCCCATTGGACAGAGGGGGAGTCAATCTGCAGGTCCGGCAGACCTGATGTCCTGCCACCCGCGATGATTCCCCAGAGAGGCAGAACGGCGATCTGCCTATGTAAACACCATAGAAGATCACCATTCTGTCAAGGGAGGACACAGAGATCATCTGTTCCTGCTAAGCAGGAACACGGATCTCTGTGTTCTCCCAGTCAGTCCATCCTCCACCCAGTTAGCAAGCACCTCCTAGGAGCACACTTAACCCTTTGATCGCCCCTGATGTTAACCCCTTCCCAGCCAGGGTCATTAGTACAGTAACAGTGCATACGTTTAGCACTGATCACTGTAATAATGTCACTGGTTCTCAAATAAGTGTCAAAAGTGTCAGTTAGGTGTCTGATTTGTGCACCGCAGTCCCACTAAAAATCGCTGATCACCTCCATTACTACTAAAGAAATGCCATAACAATATCCCATAGTTTGTAGCCGCTATAACTTTTGCGCAAACCAATCAATATACGCTTTTTTTTTACCAAGAATATGTAGCAGAATACATATTAGTCTAATTGATGAAGAAATTCGATTTTTTACATTTTTTTTAGTGGCTTTGTTTTATAGCAAAAAGTAAAAAATATATATATATATTTTTAAATTGTCTGCCTGTGTTTCAGCCTTTTTTTGTTTATAGCGCAAAAAACCCCCCAAAAAAACAAAGGTGATCAAATGTAGGGAGAAAAGGACATCAATTTTATTTGGGTACAGTGTCGCACAACCGCCTAATTGTCAGTTAAAGTAACGCAGTGCCGTATCGCAAAAAATGGCCTGGTCTTTAGTGGGTAAAACCTCATGGGGCTGAAGTGCTTAATATTTAACATTAATCAAACATTTTTTAACTTTAAAAATAATCTATTTTCATTGATAAGTCACTTGCCCTATTTTAGACACTTTTCTTATCCAAAAC
Source organism: Lithobates pipiens (assembly GCF_037356315.1). NCBI lineage: Eukaryota > Metazoa > Chordata > Amphibia > Anura > Ranidae > Lithobates > Lithobates pipiens. Next base: position 303,782,538 of record NW_027507718.1, read on the forward strand.
TCTATTGTTGATTGTAAGTCTGCAAAAATAACAAAATAACAAACGTGATAGAACTAAAGAATCCATGCATACAGAATCATGTAAGAAACAGACTTAAAAATGAAAGAAATTGTTAGAATAATTGTTAAAAATGACTGAACATGAAAACAGAAAATGTGCATTGTAAACGTTTCATTCATTTCTTTTTTTCAAACACACAAGAGCACTGTATTTCTATTTATATAGAGCTTTTGTAGGTAAGCATGTGACTGAATAAATGACACAGCAGGGTTCCTTCAAGTCAAAGAAAGGGAAAAATTGTTTGGAACAATTTGCATTAGTTCAAGGGTAACCTTGAGCACTTTACAGATGGTTTATTGCCATTCTTGTGCTGGTTAAGCTGTCTTTCATGTCAAAAGTCTTTTCCTGCTTTCTGATCAACAGGAAGAATTGTGGCTGCCATGCTGTTCACCTAAGCTCCTGCAGGGGCTCTTTTCCTTTGATCACTGATATCGTTTGCAATCGAGTTAAAATAGGGGGCTGCTGTGATAAGCCGAGACTCTGACAGCGAACAAGAATTTTCCCTTTCCATTTAAACAACTTCTTTTCTTCTCAGGTCTTGGGAACAGTTAATCTCAACACAGAGGGACTAGTGTTTAGGGCTGATGTAAGGATGGGAGAGTCTGGTGTTTTTTTTCTTTCGCTAAAAGTAAGATATTAACAATCCAAAAATATGTGAGCAATTAAGCTAGGCTTGAAGTAACCTTGAAAAATTGTGTTATTTTAAATGATAACTTTGTATTTCTCCCTTACTCCCTTTTTTTTATTTTTTATTTTTTTAATAATCAATGAATCCTCTTTGTTTTTTTAAATATATTTAATTCCAATTATTAAAACATGCAGTATATACAGTAGGTTTTAACACATTCATTTCAAAAGTCATATTCAATATTTTTAAATATACAGCTTTTAATAAAACCAGTGTATATGTTTTAAAAAACGCTGCTGTCTTTAAATAAAAACAAACGTATATGATAATGACTGATTATTACAGTGACAATAGTGCAATAAAGAGGCAATCACGTGAATCAAACTAGCATAATTAAATCACATTTACTATACACTAATGTAAATAAAGTGACAATAGTACAATAAAAGTGCTATTCACGTGGATAAAGTTAGTATGATAGAATCTCAATTTGCATAACATTAATACAGTGACATATAGAAAAAATAATAAATTGCTGTAGTGCATACATCTGATGTCCCGTTAATATATCACATCAAACAGTGCAACAAGCTCATAAAGTCCATAAATAGTTGATTCTTATTGCGGTGATCTAAACATGTTGGTGTGTTCACACACTGGTGCCCCCCTCACATTTAAGTTCAGTCAAAACATGCCTGTAAACCACCTCTGGTGCTGTAGAATACTGGGCTGCCCAATAACGCAGTCTCCATATATATGCCTGTAAACCACCTCTGGGTTCTGTGAATGCTGTAGAATACTGGGCTGCCCAATAACGCAGTCTACATATATATATGTGGGATAACAGAAAAGGCTGGATAGCGTGATAACGTTTTGGTATACAATTTTTTTTTATTAAACACAAACCTCAGTCCGGGGTGCTCACATGGATTTGGTGCTTCAGTGCACCACTCTATAGAAGGTAATTATACGCTGGGATCGTGTGAGATAGTATGCTTCTCCTCCTTGAGCAGACCAGCTGCCTCCAGTACTGTCCTCTCCCCTCACCAATGCATGTCAATACAGAGATGTGACGTATCTTCCTCAGGGGGATTAAGGAAGATATGTCAATCCCCCTGAGGAAGATAAGTCACATCCCTGTATCGACACACGTTTGGGAGGGGACAGGACAGTACTGGAGGCAGCTGGTCTGCGCAAGGAGGAGAAGCATACTATCTTACTCGATCCCGGATTATATTTACCCTCTATAGAGTGGTGCACTGAGGCACCAAATCCATGTAAGTACCCCAGACTGGGGCTTGTGTTTAATACATTTTTTATATACCAAAACATTATCACACTATCCAGCCTTTTCTGTTATCCCACATATCAATGGAGACTACGCTATTGGGCAGCCCAGGATTCTACAGCATTCACAGAACCCAGAGGTGGTTTACAGGCATGTTTTGACTGAACTTAAATGTGAGGTCACACGCTCTGAGGTGAGTGTTCATTACCTGGGAGGGGGGGGGGGGGCGCCACTGTGTGAACACACCAAAATGTTTGATGTGATATATTACCGGGACATTACATATATGCACTACAGCACAATTTTTTCTATATGTCACTGTGTTAATGTTATGCAAATTGTGACTCTATCATACTAACTTGATCTACGTGAATAGCACTTTTATTGCACTATTGTCACTTTATTTATATTAGTTTATGGTAGATGTAATTAATTATGCTAGTTTGATTCACATGATTACCTCTTTATTGCACTATTGTCACTTTAATCAGTCATTATCATATACGTTTGTTTTTATTTGAAAGACAGTGCAACGTTTTTTAACCCCCCCCTGGCGGTATTCCCGTGTCTGGCTCAGGGTGAAAATTCAGTACCATTAGCGGTAACCCCGAGCCAGACTCGGGATCACATCACTGGATCCAGGATGAGCTTACTTACCTTATCCCCTGGATCCAGCGATGTCCCCCCCGCACTGCGAGTGGCTCGTCCTCCGCTCGATGTATCACATCACCGGGCTCCATTCCCTGCAAGCGCTGCAACGCACGGGGACAGAGAACGGCGCCAAATTCAAAAAGTAAAACACACACATTACATACAGTATAATATAATCTTACAGATTACATTGCTGTATGAAATTATTTCACTTCCCCTTGGTCCCTAGTGGTTTCTCCAGTGCCCTTCATGTAGTTTTATATTATAAAAAGTGTTCTTTCTGCATGGAAACTGGAAATTGTCCATAGCAACCAAAACCGTCCCTTTACATCAAAAGTGGTTATAGACCAGCTAGAAAACAGTGATAATAAATTAGAATCCCTCGCAGAATTGAACAATAGTGATTTGTGGGGAGATCCATCATCAAATACTGAAAAGTAATGACAGTGACAATTCTGCAACTGAGCAAATTTCTGTGTTTTAGATTTTATTACATTATTGAATCATTTTTATTATTATTATATTATTATTTGGTATAATTATTTATAGTTGGGATGGGATTTACTTCCTCTTTAAGGGTGGTACCCTTTCTGCTGTGTGATCTTTTCCCTATTAGTGTGTAGGTAAACCCATATAGGATGCATTAAGGTGAAAAAGCACGAGGGTTTACAACCCCTTTAACATCCTGTCCCATAGCCAAAACAGGAAGTGAGAGATAATCCCTACAAAGTAAGGGAATGCCTTGGGGGATCTTTAGAGTGAATCTTCCTAATAGGGGCACATACTTTAGGGTGAATCTTTCTAATGGGGGCATGGACGGCAATAAAAACTAATATGTGTTGGAATCCATCTCCACTGTATCCAAAAAACAAACAAAAAAACAAACATTTTGCCTGTAGGTATGCTTTCATGCTGTGTTATTTTTTATTTTTTTTATTTTTTTTGCAATTCTTTGCATATTTGGCAACTCCATCTCACCTCTTTTCTATTCCTGTTATTTTCTGCTTAGTGTACAGTTATTTCCCAGGCAACAAAGAATGAAAAAAGGTGAAAGCTATATTTTATTTAAAAAATGAGTTTGCTTTCAAACATTAAAACACCATTTAGTTAGGATGCACTTTTATTGATTTTTTGTATTCATGGAGGGTATTGGAGGCATGTGAGGTTTGAGACACAATTTAAAAAAGACCTCTTCACTGGGTTGCCCTAAAATGTATAAATAAAAAGATTCCCAGCCACGAAAATTATTTTCTGTAGCAACATGAGGTGAAATTGAAGGCTTGGTTAGCCGAATTTCAAAAATCAATGGTGGCACCATCGGATCAGGAAAAAAAACGAACTTTCTGATTTTGAAAATAAAATTTGTTTGAAATTCAACCATGTATGGCCTGCTTTATACTGGAATTTTTTAGGTGTATATCTATACAATATACATGCACATATAAATACATGCAGCTGGAGTATAAGTGGCTGTTTTTAGTCTGCATGTTTTATGAATGAACCCACTTTTTCAGGATATACAGTCACATTATTTTTCTGTATAAATCAAAAATAATGACAGAAGAGACAAGATGATACATCAATGCAACAATTTATCCACATACATGTGAGATTTGTTGTTAACCATCAATTGCCTGCATCACATGAACTTAAGGCCCATACACACGATCAGACTTTTTGACAACAAACATGCAAATTAGCTGTTTTGGAGCAACATCCGACCGTGTGTACGCTCCATCGGACAAACTTTTTTGGTTTTCATCTGACTTTTGTTGGCTGTGCGAATGGACAAACTTTCTGGCAACAAAAGTCCGATGGAGCAAAGTCTGATCGTGTGTACACAAAACGATAGGACTTTTGTACAAAGTACAAACAGGCATGCTCAGAACCAATGCAAAAGATCAGACAACAATACAGAAGCTGACCAAAGGTGGCGGTAAAGAGCAGAAAAACCACATGATTTGGTGAAAGTTGGCTGAAAAAGTCCTGCTGTGTGTATGCAATACAAGTTCAGGGCCGACGCCTTTGTACAAAAATCCAAGGGAAAGTTTGTACAAAGTCCTATCGTATGTATGAGGCTTAACAATGAAAAAAGTCTACATTGATATATTCTAAACATTTCAGATGCTATATCTCCCTTTCCCCCTTGCCGATTTACACCAGAGCCAGTTCTGGGAACACTAAAGGCCCGTACACACAATCTGACTTTTTGACAACAAACATGCAAATTAGCTGTTTTGGAGCAACATCCGACCGTGTGTACGCTCCATCGGACAAACTTTTTCGGTTTTCATCTGACTTTTGTTGGCTGTGCGAACGGACAAACTTTCTGGCAACAAAAGTCCGATGGAGCAAAGTCCAATCGTGTGTACAGAAAACCATAGGACTTTTGTACAAAGTACAAACACACATGCTCAGAGCCAATGCAAAAGATCAGACAACAATACAGAAGTTGACCAAAGGTGGCGGTTAAGCCTCATACACACGATAGGACTTTGTACAAACTTTCCCTTGGATTTTTGTACAAAGGGCGTTGGCCCTGAACTTGTATTGCATACACACAGCAGGACTTTTTCAGCCAACTTTCACCAAACCACGTGTTTTTTCTGCTCTTTACCACCACCTTTGGTCAACTTCTGTATTGTTGTCTGGTCTTTTGCATTGGTTCTGAGCATGCCTGTTTGTACTTTGTACAAAAGTCCTATGGTTTTCTGTACACACGATCAGACTTTGCTCCATCGGACTTTTGTTGCCAGAAAGTTTGTCCGTTCGCACAGCCAACAAAAGTCAGATGAAAACCAAAAAAGTTTGTCCGATGGAGCATACACACAGTCGGATGTTGCTCCAAAACAGATAATTTGCATGTTTGTTGTCAAAAAGTCTGATCGTGTGTATGGGCCTTAAAAAGCAGAAAAACCACGTGATTTGGTGAAAGTTGGCTGAAAAAGTCCTGCCGTGTGTATGCAATACAAATTCTCTGCCGACGCCCTTTGTACAAAAATCCACGGGAAAGTTTGTACAAAGTCCGATCGTGTGTATGAGGCTTAAGAAAGACTAAAGCCCCATACACACTATCAGATTTTCTGCTGATTTTTGTCTTCAGATTTACCAAAACCATGTAGTGCAAGGGCCTGCCTGATTGCATACAAATTGAAACTCCTAAGGCTTGACCTCCATATTATATGGTTTTGGTAAATCTGAAGGAAAAAATCTGCAGAAAATCTGATAGTGTGTATGGGGCTTAATTGTTGTTTTAACAATATAAACACCATTGCAGTTCTCAAAATGTACAGTTTTATAATTATCAGTTCTATAATAATCTTCTTAATTGCAAAAAATACACTAATCTAAGGTAACTGAGTACCAATCCCCTTTTGCTTAATCCTTTTGCTTACCTTGAAAAGTAATGGTGAGACAATACAACTGGTAGCTGAATAGGGTCAAGGATGAGTCGTCCATTGCTATGATACCAAAGGCTGCCAGCTTCATAGCAACCAGGGAGCCCTCTGTGGGAAGCTAGCATTGTCATTGTCTGTGAACTGGCAGCAATTCCTTTAGAATCTGAGGCAGGTTCTAAAAGTGGCGATGACAAGAACTACTGGAGAGGCAGAACTCTTGGGGAGAACAGCAATTCTATTAGACACTGAAGTCCTGCAAGATTTGGGCAGCCACCCTGACTGAGGGTTTTGATATACAGTGCAATGCATCATTTGGGGTGCCCACAGAGTGGAAAAGGGCAGGGACAGAATTCTGCTGTATAGAGAGAGAGTAGAAATAGTATTAGGATTAGTCATATGAGGAAAAGGGGGTTTTGGCTTGGGATATTAACCACTTGCCGACTGCCCGTCGCCGATTGATGGCGGCAGAATGGCACTTCTGTGCAAATCGCCATAGCTGTTTGGCGGGGGCTTTAAGAAGTATAGGGGGCCTGCCCCGTGAGGTAGGATCCAATGCATGTGGCTGGTGACTGCGATGGCCACTGGCTACCCGCAATTGCTCCTGAGAAGGACAGAATGGACATCTGTCAATGTAAACAGACAGATCTCTGTTCTGTCAGGGGTGAGGAGACAGAGCTGTTGTTCCTACTGCTTAGGAACAATGATCGGTCTCCTCCCCTAGGCAGTCCCATTCCTCCACAGTTAGAAATACTCCCTAGCACACACACATTTAACCCCTTGATCGCCCCCTAGTGTTAACCCCTTCCCTGATAGTGACATTTACACAGTAATCAGTGGCTATTTTTAGCTCTGATTGCTGTATAAATGTCAATGGTCCCAAAATAGTGTCAAAAGTGTTCGATCTGTCTGCCACAATGTCACAGTCCCGATAAAAATTGAAGATCACCGCCGTTAGTAGTAAAAGAAAATGAATAATAAAAATGCTATAAATCTATCCCCTATTTTGTAGAAGCTATAACTTTTGCGCAAACTAATCAATATAAGCTTATTGCAATTTTTTTTTACCAAAAATATGTCAAAGAATACATATCTGCCTAAAAAGAAATTTGTTTTTTTATATATTTTTTGGGGGATATTTATTATAGAAAAAAGTCAAAAATACTGCTTTTTGTTCAAATTTGTTGTTTTTTCTTGTTTATGGCACAAAAAATAAAAACCGCAGAGGTGATCAAATACCACCAAAAGAAAGCTCTATCTGTGGGGAAAAAAGTCTGTCAGTTTTGTTTGTGTACAGTGTTGCACGACTGCGCAATTGTCAGTTAAATCAACGCAGTTCTGTATCGCAAAAAGTTGATACTGTAAAAATCTACTTTATTTAAAAAGCTACATCAACAAAGGTAGAAATATACATAATTGCAACAATACATACATATGATGAGAAACTTCGATCAATGATAAAATTGGATCACAGCATATTTGAAACATGATAACATGGACCAAGAGCTTGTTATGAACAAATATTGATACAGCAATGTACAGTTGATACAATATGAACAAAATTAATGAGCAAAATCAGATAAATGATGTGGTAAAAAAATTGCATCCTATAAGCTTGACGATTTTCGTGGAGTATATTTCACTTCTTCAAGAGCAGATGCATTAAGAATAACTGTAAAAGGATATATAAAATTACTGTAATCTGATGGTTGGGCAAAAATAAAGAGGGGAGTAGGGGAAACTTGAATCCACTCCAATAAGAACATACCCCTTTCTAATGTATCATGCTCTACCAATAGGTAGGTGCTAGTATAGGATTTTTGCTAGGAAAACTGTCAGCACAGGTACACTTAGGCAGGCCCATGCTTTGGGCTGGGCCTGTCTGTTTTGATCTGCGGGCAGGGAGTGGTTAGTGTAACAGTGGGTGTGACCACCTGTGCTCTAGTTCTGAGGTGCCTCCCTGCTTCCAGGAAGAATGTTCTGGAAGAGGTGCAGGGCCTAGAACTGGAGTGGCAGGTAGCTCATGTGGGAGCCTTGACCAATCCCCAACTGGTATTGGCAGGGGGCGGGCCCCTATATAAGCTGAGGTAACATGCCACCTGGAGGGGTTGTCAGCCGGGTGAAGTGGACAATGGAATACTAGACAGCAGCAGCAGAGCACCTCTTTCTGAGGGGGTACACCAATCGCAGGAGGAGGCCCAGGGAAACCTGTGAAGAAACTTTGCCTTTACATGGTCATTGGCAATGTCCTCATTATTACACAGTCATTGATGAGGAACCCCGGGAGCAGAGGGGCAGGTGAAGCTGTCTGAACGTATGGTCTGGTCAAGTTCTCCATCAAGGACTCAAGGCAGAGAAAGGTCGGTGAGTGTACCACAGTGGATGGCTGGATGTGGCAGAAAGTCTGTGAGGGAACTTCACTTCTACACGGTCATTAGTGAGGTCCTCATCATTACACGGTCAATGATGAGGAGTCCTGGATCAGAGGAGAGACTGTGGGGTGTTGTGTCAAATCTATGTGGCCTGAGGGCACAGGATTTGCAAGCAGGGCAATCTAGGAACAGTAGTCCACTGCTCAGTATGTGCTTTTAAACTACTAGGCCTCCGGTGATAGGCACTGCAGGCCCCTGGCCTAGTAGCAGTGAGCAACCAGAGTCTGCATGAGGAACTATTCAGAGTTGGTCCTTTTGCTAAAAGAAGATGTGACATTACACTAATAACTACAGTATAAGTTTGTGCAGGAGGAGAGGATTTCTGGGAACATCACCCTTACACGGTCAAGAGTGATGTCCTCATCCTTACATGGTCATGGGTGAGGAAGATCTGGAAGCAATAGTCTGCAGGAGTTAAGCAGAGGAGGAGCAATAGTCTGCATGGTGATGCAGGGAAAAGTGGAGTGGATAAAAATTGCACATAATTTCTTCAGACTCAAATTATGTGCTAATCTGTAAAGAATCGTTAAATATGATGACAGAGTGAACTATTCTATGGGCATCCCATATACCCTTTTCCCCAACCAAGTCGTGAGCCCCCCCCCCCCAATAAACAAAATAAAATAAAGCAAATGACTGTTCATTGTCTCTGCAAGTGATATATGGGAGTCTGCCAGCGGGGTGATATGGTGGATGTTTGTTACTAGTGGCAACTACACCGCTACGTATATGTACAACTCAGCTCTAAGTGCAGCATATAATGTTGTGGATAATGGGCCATTAGGGGACATCTGTACTGGGAACTGTGGGGGTATGTTCGTGACCATCCGGGGCAAAAAGGAGGACCTCAGGGGAGATACAGGTCTCAAGAGCATGGTGAATAATACAGAGAGTAGCAATCGTATGAGGTTCTGTAAAAAAGTATTTGGGAATACATAATTAATGTAAGTAAAAATAATTAATAATTATAAACTCATGATTGGATGGCAGGAGCAATAAGATTGCTACTATAGCCCAAAGTTAAAAAGAAGAGAGAACATAGGGAATGTAAGGGTGGTAAAGTGAATATTCATATATATATATATATATATATATATATATATATATATATATATATATATATATAAAGTAGTGAAGGGTGCAGGAATAAAATAATCAGTGGACAGTTATACCATGGGTATATAATAAAGAGGGTGTGTGGACTATATGTAAATATAGCCCCAATATAAAGATAGAGGTGAAACAACAGAGAAAAAGTGTAAACATAAAAGTATAATTGCACCACAAAACTTGTGGGGACAATGTCAGAATAAAAAATATGGAATATAAAAATAATAATGAGTGAAGGTAGAGAGAACTTCATAATGTTGATGTGCTCCAAGTATGAATACAGTGTCCCAGAGGGCTGAGAGAAAAATAGCATCGAAAGACATGATAACATCACAAGGATGGTTATATACTCTGCAGATTTCTTACATGTTTTAATTAATGGTCCAGAGTTTCTTCCTTGTCACATGTCTATGTGGGGTTACAGGGGTTTTGGTTTTTGTATCCTGTTGCCGGGGACTACAATGCGCTCCGAGAGCCTTCCCTCTCCCCATCGTCTCTGTTGATGCTGGAATCTGGGCGTGTTCCCTGTTGCGCATCGGCACCACGCCCCCCCCCCCCCGAGACGTATGTGTGACATCAACTATGGTGACACCAAAAAACACCAGCTGCCACTGATTGGCTGCACAGGATTGGGATTGCACAGGAATCGTACATGAACATGGCCAGTGTGAACCTGCCCTTAACATTACTATTGGAAAGTGCCTTGTGGACAAACAGTGGCCGTTACTGCCTGAAGCAGTGTATGACCTGTAGTATACAGTATGTGGTGCAAATGTTGTAAATTGTATTGATTCTGTGAACAGTCAACTTCTCCAATTTAAAGAAGGTTATGTATTTATGTGTGGCTACTTAATTCTTGGGTACACTAGTAAAGCCCCACCTACAAAAGTATACATGTTTAAAGAGTAGGGATGGGGAAGGGGTGTCCACTTCAATTATAGTAACCATAACTCCAGCCTACCCCTTAAAGGGTAATTCCACCTTCATGGGGAAAAAAAATAGCAAATAAAGAAAAAATAATATAGCTTATACAATTGCGACAAAGTCATATTCTAATTGAATGTAATTAAAAATTACTTTTACTTTTCAATCTGCAGCCACTGTAATCTTCTGAAAATGCAATGCAATATGGCTACCTGGTTGTATTCTGTATACAGAATGTGTACGTCCCACAGAAACATAATATCCTGCTTGTGTGATTGGCTCACCGATTTTCCCAGAAGTTTGCCTAAGATACAAATCAGATTTCAGGCACCTTCTGCAAATAAAATGCAATTTTTGGTGAGGTACTCCCAATAAGAACACGTCTAAAGAGATGCAGAACCAGCAGATTTCCTCATTAGTGTCCTGCAGCTGCACAGCTGATTGATAATTATGAAACCAAGCCCATTAGACTCACGCAGCACAAAGCCACAAGAGGAACAAACAGGAATTTCTTCAGAATAACAAAAGGTAGGAATATGCAACAAAGTTTGTTCTAATCCTTGTAATGTACATAGATCACTCAGAGGGGATTTTTTTTTCTCAACAAAAGTGGTGTTACGCTTTAAAGCTGAATTTTAGGAATTCAGCCACTTTGTAAAAAGTGAAGGCATCCAAGGAGGTGCATGACATCTCCTAAACTTACCTCTAACATTTATATCTGACAGGTTTATAGTACTCCCTGGGGATGGCTATTGGTATATTTCCATGAGCCCAATTTTGATCCCTCAAGGCTAAGCATTTTCAAAGTCCCAGAAATCACAGAAGCCTTTCTATTATGTGAACTCTTTCACAAAATACAAAGGCTTCTCTGAATGGACAGCAGAGGGGAGGGGCGGACATAGCAGCTGCAATGACTCTACTGTTGAACATGCTGAGATCTGAAAGATCAGCATTGGGCTCCCAGAAATACAGCAATAGTCATCTTCAGGGAGTACTATAAACCTATCAGAGATAAATAATAGAGATACGTTTGGGAGATGTCCACCTCCTTGGACTTAACTCATAGTAGTCTTCACTTTTTATAAAGTGGTTCTCCTGGATTTCTGCAGGGGAAAGTTAGATAGGATTTTTAGGCATGGTAAACAAGTTATGATATATGAAGAATAACATATAACAGACATAAAATAGATGTTGTCCCAATTTGGCTACAAAAGTGGAAGTACATTTTAAGGTGCTTTGTACTGTGATGCCATAAATATCTGTGATAGTGGGTATAGCCCTGAAAAATTGGTTTATGGGGGTACACAATTGAAATGTGGTTGCTAATTATGTGCATTGTTTTTTTTTATTTTTCGAACTCTTTGTTATTGCAGAAAGCACCAGCTGTCTTTAGCAATAATTTTTATTATTAGTATTATTATTATTATATATGTCTCCTTAAAGTAATGATAGGTAGAAGACCTGTAAAGGAGGTCTGTGTTTTTGTTGTAGTTTATCATGAGGTAACCAGACTTACAGACATTTCCAGCTGCCATTAATCAAGGCTGGAGCCTGACTGGAGCCAAGCAGGGGGCCAGTTCTCGGATTCTACCTGAAGCATGGGAAATACAATGGGACAGAGATAAATGTTTTTCACCCTAAAAACACTAAAATCCATCCTTTCATACTGCTTAACATTCACTCCTAGATTGATTTAGCCTGTCTACCCCTTGGCCAAACCATTTATTTCCCTTGAACAGTGACAGTTTTATGTTTAGCTAACTTGTTATTATGCTTAGATTACTTGCTTGTTGTGTTTCATGCGAGCTCTCTTTCCTGGGCAAACAAGCTTCCCCAATCTGTGTCCTATTAGATGTTATGTGATTCTTGTTTAACATGGGAGAAAACATTTTGATCACACTATCAATACCTTTTATTGTCAACACGCATTCCACAAGAAGCCTTAAATAAACTTACTAATTTGAAAAACACATCTGTCAGGTGATGCAAGTGTCTGGCTTACTATGCTTCCTGTTAGGTTTACAAACACACAATTCCTTCATAGTCCTGGAATGCGGACTTGAAAGATAAGCACGCAGCTAGTGTCTACAATACTAACTTGTGCTACCATATTGAGGGCAGAACAGCATGACGCCAGAGCAAACACATTGGACGGTATGTTTGACGTGAC